>NC_056059.1:23255000-24505000 GCF_016772045.2 Ovis aries | reverse complement strand
AAAAACAGGTGAAATTTAGCACCTGTCCTGGCTGATATAGTAAGGTTAAGTGTTGCTAATCAACTTCAGAAGTTAGATAATAAAAGGCTATGTATCTTACCTGGGTTTCTGGGGATGCTTTCTCTTGAAACTCAACCATTGTGCAGTTTGAAAACCCATACCACCACCTTGTGGAGAGATGCCTATGGGTAGGAAAAGACAGCACCAAGTTGCATCACGTGAATGCGCCATATTGGAAGCAGGTCATTTAGCCCCGTTTGAATTCCCTGGTGGCTCAGATGGTAAAGAAACTGCTTGCAATGTAGGAGACCCAGGTTCGATACCAAGTGGGATGGAGAAAAGCTGTCTCCGCTGAGATTGTAGATTTATGAGGAAAACGAATGGTTGTTTCTGTTTGGAACCATGAAGCTATAGAATGAAATGCTATGCAGCATTGGAATATATTTTAGTTGCTTTATAACAAAAAAATTAAACATGTGACAATGACTTTGTGGTTAAATGGTGAGAAAAAAGCCAAAAGATATTATAAAATCCTAAAGACCTCAAACAGAAGCTTAAGAGAAGGCTGTCAGTGAAAGTTAAGACAATATTGGAACCAGGAAGAAAGGGGACCCTTATAAGTTATTGGTGAGATATGTGGCAATACTGGAAATTAAGGCAACACAGAAAAAAGAAAATTTGCCAAATTTACCAAATGAACTCCATGATCAGTTTATCAGGGGTCAGTAAACTTTTTCTTAAAGGGCCAGCAAGTAAATATTTTCAGCTATCTGGCTGTACAAGGCGCTCTATCATAACTACTGAACTATTCCACTGTTGTGTGAAAGCAGAGAAAATACATATACAAATGCACATGACTGCATCACAATAAAACTTTGTTTACAAGAATAGACATCATCTCATAGGACATACATATCTCATACAGCTAAAGAAATATCTAGGTGAAATATTGAAAGGGCCACTTTTATGTATTCTTATTTGTGATAAAATGTAAGAAGAAAGAAAGGAGTTGAAGAATGACCTATTAACTGTAAAGAATCCAGGACTTTCTGGATTTGAAAATAAAACTGTTCCTCATTCCCAGCCTCTTCAGATAGCAGAAAATACTCAAAGTAAGAAAAAAAATTCCAGAGTAAAAGATCTGACCCAGGTTGATGCATTAAGCTCCACTCTTAGGAACTCAAGAAGACCTAATGCTTGTCTCCAATTTTCTCTCCTTTTGAAAGTGTCTGTAGCAGTTATTCAGTTACTCTTTGCCTCTTTCACTAGTATATGTTGAATGGGGGGGGGATGGGAGTACAGGATGGGTAACTTGTTTCTTTAGTTCCCATATTTTCATATTGAAATGAATCCCATTTAGAAATTAAGACAAATTCACCTTGCCTCCACCAATATCTCATTTAGATGCCAAAACCTGGACTTCCACATTGAGATTGATGAAGTAATGGATGAGATATATATTTAAGGGCTTTTTGAAGGACATGAGCATATTTCAAGGGCTTCCCAGGTGGCACTAGTGGTAAAAAAAAAAACCTGCCCGCCAGTGCAGGAGATGTAAGAGACGCGGCTTCCATCCCTGAGTCAGGAAGATCCTGTGAAGGAGGGTATGGCAACCTTCTCCTGGGGTTGTCTGGAGAATCCCATGGACAGAGGGGCTTGGTAGGCTACAGTCCAGAGGATCACAAAGAGTCGGACACGACTGAAGCAACTCAGCACACGTGTACGCAGAAGTGTATTTCAGTTGGAAAGGAATACTAGTAATTTGTGTCTAGAGGGTTGACTTGGCAGATTTAAAACACAGTCCCAAAATTCATCAACACTTCTTTCATTAGGTTCTATAGCTCCTCTCATTGAATCCAGGCTCTGTGACAGTTCGACCGTTATGGCAGCAAACACAGTGTGGCGTTTGGGAGAGAGCCTTGCGCCTTCAGTCTTTTGACCCTTACTTACTCACATAAAAATGGGCCTTGGGACCAAAATACCTCCTCACCAAACACCTCCTTCCTCATAGCCTGGGCTGCACTTTTCAACTTGTGTGAAAAGATCTGTCCCTGTTTCAGACTCCATGTGTATTCCTTTGTTCGGCTTAAACAGCACCTGGTCAACCACACTGCAATATCTGCCCCTTGCAGGTAGGGTATAGGACTCCCTTCTGCTTCAGCTCAAGAAGGATGTGTGCAGGCTAACTGCCCTGCACAGGGTTCCAGGAGGAACCCACAGGCAGTGGGAGACAGACACCCACTACTGGAGCAAGCTCTCTCTCTTCTCCAAAGGACGTGACTGTCTTGTATTTTCTTTGGCAACTTCTATCCAAAGATGTGGAAGGCAGAATTGTTCAAGATTCTACTCTAGATAATAGGCAACAGATGCCACTTGCTCAACAGTGCCAATTTTTCGAATAGACCTTAATAACCTGAAGCTTCCACATTCTCTTAGGATGCTTACTCTGGGAAGCCAGCTGCTCTGCTATGAGGAAGCCAAAGCCGCCACATGGGCAGGACATGTGCAGCATGTTATGCACAACCGTCTCTGATGAGATAGCAATCTCCATCCAAAAACAACTTCCAGATATGTAAATAAGTGGGTCTTCACATGATTTGTTCCAACCTCCAGGCACTGAGTTCCTCTCAGTCTTCATGCCGCTTGTGCTGTCCCCCTGTAAAGCAGTTATATGCTGCCCCCTCTGAGTCTTGCTGAAATTACAGATTTGTGAGCAAAATATTATAAATGATAGTTTTGGTTTCAAGTCATTAAGCTTGGGGTGACTCATTACTCAGTGATAGAAAACTAGAACAAACTATATTTTTAAATTGAATTGCTTGCTGCTTTGCAAATTGGTTTGCAGAAGATTTTTATATATTCAGGATACAAGACTTTGCTAGGTACATGTACTAAGAATATCTTTTCCCAGTCTATGACTTTCCTTTTCTTTCTTTTAATGCCAAGTTTGGTCAAGCAGGTTTTAATTTTGATGTAGTACAATTTATTTCATTTTTTAATTAGTAGTGTTTCTCTATCATCTTGAAAGAACCTGTGCCTACACCAGGTTCATGAAGTATTTTTATTATTTTTTAAAGAAGTTTAATGGTTTAAACTTTTATGTTTAAGTCTATAACTGACCTGAATTGCACTTGCATGCATGTCTTCCATGAGACAAGTGTTTAAGTTTCTTCTATGCATTAGCCAGATATTTAAGCAAAATTTGCTAAAAAGATTTTTCTACCCCGATTGAATTACCTTGGCACCTTTGCTAAAAAGCAAATAACTCTCTCTGTTTCACTGGTCACTTTGTTTTCATGTTAGCATGATTAAAGTGGCCTGGTAGAAAGTCTTGAAGCCAGATAGTCAAGTTATTACCATGTAGTTCTTCTTAAAAATTATTTTGGTTATCCAAGATCCTTTGTATTTCCGTAAACAAAATCAATTGTTAAATTTCGGCAACAGACTCTATTGGGATGTTGATAGGAATTAAGTTGCATCTATAGGTCAATGGAGAGAATTGCTGTTTTTCAACAGGTTTTCAGTCCCTGACCATAGTTCATTTCTCTACTTTTTCTCATAATTGTTTTATATTTTTCAATGTGCAGTGGTTTAACAACTTTCACTAAATTTAATCCTGTGTTTACATTTTTATCTTACTGTAAATGGGTTTTTAACGTTTCCCTTCCAATGTATTGCTTCTAGTATTAAAAACACAGTTGATTTTGTATACTGACTTTATTAAAATTATTTCTGAGTTCTGTAAGTTTGTTTTTTTAATTTTTGAGATTTTGCATGTAAACAATTTTGGTACCTGTTAAAGAGAGTTTAAACTCTTTCCTTTAAACTTTATGGTTAATATTTCTTTATCTTATTGCAATCATTAGAACCTCCAATACAACGTGGAAAGGAAATGGTGAGACCAAACACTCTTCCTCTATCTTCATGAGAAAACATTCTTTTCTTTTACAATTGAATAAGATGTGTTATAGGTATTTTTTGTAGATGCTCAATATCAGGTTGAGGAAATGCCCTTTGAATTCACTTTTGATGAATATGTCTTAAATTGTGTTCAGTGCTTTCCCTACACTTATTTAGGTATTTTTCTCTTTATCCTCTTTCATATGGTGAATTACATTTCCTGATTTTTGACATGCATCTCTGAATTGTGAATTATTTATTTTGCATATTGCTGAATTATTTTTGCTACTGTTAAAGATTTTTGTCACTATGCTCATAAGATATAATGGATTCTATATTTTCTAGTGTATTTGTCAAGTTTTGGTAATAGAGCTAAGCACACGTCATTAAACAAGTTTGTCTATGTCCCCTTTTCCTATATTTTCCAGAAGAGTTTGGATAACACTGATATTATTTCTTCAATAAATGTTTGGTAGGAAACATCAATGAAACCATCTGGATCTGAATTTCTTATGGTTAAAATTTTTTACAAAAAATTTAATCTCATTAGTATTAAGAGATGCATCAAGCTGTTTACATTATTTCTCCTTTCATCAGTTTTGAAAAGTTGTGGGTTTTTTCCCAAGGAATTTATTTTATCAGGTTGTCAGTTTTATTGACTTAAGTTATTCACAATATTTCTTTATTATTTGTCTAATCTCTATGGAACTTAGAGAGGATAATCTCTCTTTTATCAGTCATTCATATGGTAATTTGTATTTTCCCTCTTCTCAATCAATCCTGCTAGTGTTTATTTAATTTTTTTATATTCTTAAAGAACAAATTTTCACATTTGTGAGTCATTAATTTCCTCTGTTTATATTTCCATTTTTCTTCTTAATTTTGTTTGATGCACTTTTTTTTCTCATTTGTTAAGATGGATACTTACAACACTGATTTAAACTTCATTTCTGAAGCCACATCCTACATATTTTGCTATATTGTAGTTTATTATTATCTGTTTAACAATATTTTCAAACTCTTTGTGACTTCTGATTTGTCCCTTGAGTTATTGAGAAATATGTATTTAAATTCAAAATACTTAAGGAAGTGTTTAAATATCATGTTCAATTGTATTATTACTGGAATTTAGTTTTGCTGTGTGGGAGAGAGGACATTTTTAATGACTTCATTATTTTGAAACGTATTAGTATTTATTTCATGGACCAGTGTATGATTTAATTTTGTGATCATTTTAAGTCCACTTAAAGACAATATATGTTGCATAATTTTGGGGTAAATTGTTGTTCTGTAAATGCCAATTAGTTCAAAAATAATTGATAATGTTATAAAATCTATTTTTTTCTGATTTTTTTGTTATCCTAACAATTAGTGTGGAGAAGGTAATGGCACCCCACTCCAGCACTCTTGCCTGGAAAATCCCATGGACGGAGGAGCCTGGTGGGCCGCAGTCCATGGGGTCACCCACCCACTCCAGCGTTCTTGCCTGGAGAATCCCAGGGACAGGGGAGCCTAGTGGGCTGCCGTCTATGGAGTCGCACAGAGTCGGACACGACTGAAGTGACTTAGCAGCAGCAGCAGCAATTAGTGAGTTGAATATTAAAATATCTATGATTTTGAATTTGTTTATATTTTTTTCTTTACGAATGTCAGTTTTGTAGGTATATAAGATTGCAATGTCTTCATGAAAAACATATCATTTTCTCATTATGCAATATCTCTTTTTTTTTTCCTTTTTTTTTTTTTTTTAAATTTTAAAATCTTTAATTCTTACATGCATTCCCAAACATGAACCCCCCTCCCACCTCCCTCCCCATAACATCTTTCTGGGTCATCCCCATGCACCAGCCCCAAGCATGCTGCATCCTGCGTCAGACATAGACTGGCGATTCAATTCACATGATAGTATACAGGTTAGAATGTCATTCTCCCAAATCATCCCACCCTCTCCCTCTCCCTCTGAGTCCAAAAGTCCGTTATACACATCTGTGTCTCTTTCCCTGTCTTGCATACAGGGTCGTCATTGCCATCTTCCTAAATTCCATATATATGTGTTAGTATACTGTATTGGTGTTTTTCTTTCTGGCTTACTTCACTCTGTATAATCGGCTCCAGTTTCATCCATCTCATCAGAACTGATTCAAATGAATTCTTTTTAACGGCTGAGTAATACTCCATTGTGTATATGTACCACTGCTTTCTTATCCATTCATCTGCTGATGGACATCTAGGTTGTTTCCATGTCCTGGCTATTATAAACAGTGCTGCGATGAACATTGGGGTACATGTGTCTCTTTCAATTCTGGTTTCCTCGGTGTGTATGCCCAGAAGTGGGATTGCTGGTTCATAAGGTAGATCTATTTGCAATTTTTTAAGGAATCTCCACACTGTTTTCCATAGTGGCTGTACTAGTTTGCATTCCCACCAACAGTGTAGGAGGGTTCCCTTTCTCCACACCCTCGCCAGCATTTATTGCTTGCAGATTTTTGGATCGCAGCCATTCTGACTGGTGTGAAGTGGTACCTCATTGTGGTTTTGATTTGCATTTCTCTAATAATGAGTGATGTTGAGCATCTTTTCATGTGTTTGTTAGCCATCCGTATGTCTTCTTTGGAGAAATGTCTATTTAGTTCTTTGGCCCATTTTTTGATTGGGTCGTTTATTTTTCTGGAGTTGAGCTGCAGAAGTTGCTTGTATATTTTTGAGATTACTTGTTTGTCAGTTGCTTCATTTGCTATTATTTTCTCCCCATTCAGAAGGCTGTCTTTTCACCTTGCTTATATTTTCCTTTGTTGTGCAGAAGCTTTTAATTTTAATTAGATCCCATTTGTTTATTTTTGCTTTTATTTCCAGAATTCTGGGAGGTGGATCATAGAGGATCCTGCTGTGATTTATGTCTGAGAGTGTTTTGCCTATGTTCTCCTCTAGGAGTTTTATAGTTTCTGATCTTACATTTAGATCTTTAATCCATTTTGAGTTAATTTTTGTGTGCGGTGTTAGAAAGTGATCTAGTTTCATTCTTTTACAAGTGGTTGACCAGTTTTCCCAGCACCACTTGTTAAAGAGATTGTCTTTACTCCATTGTATATTCTTGCCTCCTTTGTCAAAGATAAGGTGTCCATATGTGTGTGGATTTATCTCTGGGCTTTCTATTTTGTTCCATTGATCTATATGTCTGTCTTTGTGCCAGTACCATACTGTCTTGATGACTGTGGCTTTGTAGTAGAGCCTGAAGTCAGGCAAGTTGATTCCTCCAGTTCCATTCTTCTTTCTCAAGATTGCTTTGGCTATTCGAGGTTTTTGTATTTCCATACAAATCTTGAAATTATTTGTTCTAGTTCTGTGAAAAATGTGGCTGGTAGCTTGATAGGGATTGCATTGAATTTGTAAATTGCTTTGGGTAGTATACTCATTTTCACTATATTGATTCTTCCAATCCATGAACATGGTATATTTCTCCATCTATTAGTGTCCTCTTTGATTTCTTTCATCAGTGTTTTATAGTTTTCTATACATAGGTCTTTAGTTTCTTTAGGTAGATATATTCCTAAGTATTTTATTCTTTTCGTTGCAATGGTGAATGGAATTGTTTCCTTAATTTCTTTTTCTACTTTCTCATTATTCGTGTATAGGAATGCAAGGGATTTCTGTGTGTTGATTTTATATCCTGCAACTTTACTATATTCATTGATGATCTCTAGTAATTTTCTGGTGGAGTCTTTAGGGTTTTCCATGTAGAGGATCATGTCATCTGCAAACAGTGAGAGTTTTACTTCTTCTTTTCCGATTTGGATTCCTTTTATTTCTTTTTCTGCTCTGATTGCTGTGGCCAAAACTTCCAGAACTATGTTGAATAGTAGCGGTGAAAGTGGACACCCTTGTCTTGTTCCTGACTTTAGGGAAATGCTTTCAATTTTTCACCATTGAGGATAATGTTTGCTGTGGGTTTGTCATAGATAGCTTTTATTATGTTGAGGTATGTTCCTTCTATTCCTGCTTTCTGGAGAGTTTTTATCATAAATGGATGTTGAATTTTGTCAAAGGCCTTCTCTGCATCTATTGAGATAATCATATGGTTTTTATTTTTCAATTTGTTAATGTGGTGAATTACATTGATTGATTTGCGGATATTGAAGAATCCTTGCATCCCTGGGATAAAGCCCACTTGGTCATGGTGTATGATCTTTTTAATGTGTTGTTGGATTCTGATTGCTAGAATTTTGTTGAGGATTTTTGCATCTATGTTCATCAGAGATATTGGCCTGTAGTTTTCTTTTTTTGTGACATCTTTGTCAGGTTTTGGTATTAGGGTGATGGTGGCCTCATAGAATGAGTTTGGAAGTTTACCTTCCTCTGCAATTTTCTGGAAGAGTTTGAGTAGGATAGGTGTTAGCTCTTCTCGAAATTTTTGGTAGAATTCAGCTGTGAAGCCATCTGGACCTGGGCTTTTGTTTGCTGGAAGATTTCTGATTACAGTATCAATTTCCGTGCTTGTGATGGGTCTGTTAAGATTTTCGATTTCTTCCTGGTTCAGTTTTGGAAAATTGTACTTTTCTAAGAATTTGTCCATTTCTTCCACGTTGTCCATTTTATTGGCATACAACTGCTGATAGTAGTCTCTTATGATCCTTTGTATTTTTGTGTTGTCTGTTGTGATCTCTCCATTTTCATTTCTAATTTTATTGATTTGATTTTTCTCTCTTTGCTTCTTGATGAGTCTGGCTAATGGTTTGTCAATTTTATTTATCCTTTCAAAGAACCAGCTTTTGGCTTTGTTGATTTTTGCTATGGTCTCTTTTGTTTCTTTTGCATTTATTTCTGCCCTAATTTTTAAGATTTCTTTCCTTCTACTCACTCTGGGGTTCTCCAACTCTTCCTTTTCTAGTTGCTTTAGTTGTAGAGTTAGGTTATTTATTTGACTTTTTCTTGTTTCTTGAGGTATGCCTGTATTGCTATGAACTTTCCTCTTAGCACTGCTTTTATAGTGTCCCACAGGTTTTGGGTTGTTGTGTTTTCATTTTCATTAGTTTCTATGCATATTTTGATTTCTTTTTGATTTCTTCTGTGATTTGTTGGTTATTCAGAAGTGTGTTGTTCAACCTCCATATGTTGGAATTTTTAATAGTTTTTCTCCTGTAATTGAGATCTAATCTTAATGCATTATGGTCAGAAAAGATGCTTGGAATGATTTCGATTTTTTGAATTTATCAAGTTTAGATTTATGGCCCAGGATGTGATCTATCCTGGAGAAGGTTCCATGAGCACTTGAAAAAAGGTGAAATTCGTTGTTTTGGGGTGAAATGTCCTATAGATATCAATTAGGTCTAACTGATCCAATGTATCATTTAAAGTTTGCGTTTCTTTGTTAATTTTCTGTTTAGTTGATCTGTCCATAGGTGTGAGTGGGGTATTAAAGTCTCCCACTATTATTGTGTTATTGTTGATTTCCCTTTCATACTTGTTAGCATTTGTCTTACATATTGTGGTGCTCCTATATTGGGTGAATATATATTTATAATTGTTATATCTTCTTCTTGGATTGTTCCTTTGATCATTATGTAGTGGCCTTCTTTGTCTCTTTTCACAGCCTTTGTTTTAAAGTCTATTTTATCGGATATGAGTATTGCCACTCCTGCTTTCTTTTGGTCTCTATTCGCGTGGTATATCTTTTCCAGCCCTTCACTTTCAGTCTGTATGTGTCCCTTGTTTTGAGGTGGGTCTCTTGTAAGCAGCATATAGAGGGGTCTTGTTTTTGTATCCATTCGGCCAGTCTTTGTCTTTTGGTTGGGGCGTTCAACCCATTTACGTTTAAGGTAATTATTGATAAGTATGATCCCGTTGCCATTTACTTTATTGTTTTGGGTTCGGGTTTATACACCCTTTCGTGTTTCCTGTCTAGAGGATATCCTTTAGAATTTGTTGGAGAGCTGGTTTGGTGGTGCTGAATTCTCTCAGCTTTTGCTTGTCTGTAAAGCTTTTGATTTCTCCTTCGTATTTGAATGAGATTCTTGCTGGGTACAGTAATCTGGGCTGTAGGTTATTGTCTTTCATCACTTTAAGTATGTCTTGCCATTCCCTCCTGGCCTGGAGAGTTTCTATTGACAGACCAGCTGTTATCCTTATGGGAATCCCCTTGTGTGTTATTTGTTGTTTTTCCCTTGCTGCTTTTAATATTTGTTCTTTGTGTTTGATCTTTGTTAATTTGATTAATATGTGTCTTGGGGTGTTTCGCCTTGGGTTTATCCCATTTGGGACTCTCTGTGTTTCTTGGACTTGGGTGATTGTTTCCTTCCCCATTTTAGGGAAGTTTTCAACTATTATCTCCTCAAGGATTTTCTCATGATCTTTCTTTCTGTCTTCTTCTTCTGGGACTCCTATAATTTGAATGTTGGAGCGTTTCATATTGTCCTGGAGGTCTCTGAGATTGTCCTCGTTTCTTTTAATTCGTTTTTCTTGTTTCCTCTCTGATTCATTTATTTCTACCATTCTATCTTCTATTTCACTAATCCTATCTTCTGCCTCTGTTATTCTGCTATTTGTTGCCTCCAGAGTGTTTCTGATCTCATTTATTGTGTTATTCATTATATTTTGACTCTTTTTTATTTCTTCTAGGTCCTTGTTAAACCTTTCTTGCATCTTCTCAATCCTTGTCTCTAGGCTATTTATCTGTGATTCCATTTTGATTTCAAGATTTTGGATCATTTTCACTATCAATATTCGGAATTCCTTCTCCAGTAGATTCCCTACTTCTTCCTCTTTTGTTTGGTTTGGTTGGCAGCTCTCCTGTTCCTTTACCTGCTGAGTATTCCTCTGTCTCTTCATCTTGGTTATATTGCTGCGTTTGGCATGGCCTTTTTATATTCTGATAATTTGTGGAGTTCTCTTTATTATGGAGCTTCCTCACTTTGGGTGGGGTTCTATCAGTGGCTTGTCAAGGTTTCCTGGTTAGGGAGGCTTGTGTTGGAGTTTTGGTGGGTGGAGCTGGGTTTCTTCTCTCTGGAGTGCAGTGGAGTGACCCGTAATGGGTTATGAGACATCAAAGGTATTGGGATAATTTTGAGCTGCCTGTATATTGAGGCTCAGGGGAGTGTTCCTGTGTTGCTGGAGAATTTGCGTGGTATGTCTTGTTTTGGAACTTGTTGGCCCTTGGGTGGAGCTTGGTTTCAGTGTAGGTATGAAGGCTTTTGATGAGCTCCTATTGCTTAATGTTCCCTGAATTCAAGAGTTCTCTAATGTTTTCAGGCTTTGGGTTTAAGCTTCCTGCTTCTGGTTTTCAGTTTTATTTTCACAGTAGCCTCTAGACTTCTCCATCTATACAGCACCGATGATAAAACATCTAGGTTAAAGATGAAAAGTTTCTCCACCTTGAGGGACACTCAGAGAGGTTCACTGAGTTACAAGGAGAAGAGAAGATGGAGGGGGTAATTAGAGGTAACTGGAATGAGATGTGGTGAGATCAAGAGAGGAGAGAGTAAGCTAGCCAGTAGTCACTTCCTTATGTGCGCTCTATAGTCTGGACCGCTCAGAGGTATTTACAGAGTTATACGGGGAAGAGGAGAGGGAGGAAGTAGACAGAGGTGACCAGGAGGATAAGAGAGAGGAATGAGTAGGAGAGAGACAAATCCTGCCAGTAACCAGTTCCTTAGGCGTTCTCTACCGTCTGGAACACACAGAGATTCACAGAGTTGGATAGAGAAGAGATGGGGGAGAAAAGAGACAGAGGCCACCTGGTGGAGAAAAAGGAGAGGCCAGAGGAGGAGAGAGTGGACAAGCCAGTAATCTTGCTCTCAGGTAAACTTGGGTAGTGAAGTTTGGGTTTTTAAATGTACAAAATTGACAACAAAGATTAAAAATCTGGAGTAGAGGTTGGATTTTCAAAGATACAATATTAAGAAAAGCAGAAGGAAAAAGGAAGAAAGAAAAAAAAAAGAATTATTAAAAAACAAACAAACAAAAAAACAAAACAAAACAAAACACCAACAACCATCCAAAGAGTATATATGGTGTTTGCCTTAAAAAAAAAAAAAAGTCTTTTTTTTTTAAAAAATAATAATAATAGGTTATAGAAATAAAAATTAGAGGAGAAATAGAAGATTTAACAATTAAAAAAAGCTCGGAAAAAAAAGAAAAAAAATGCAAAAGGCAAAAAAAAAAAAAAGAATGATTTTAAAAATATTAAAAAATTAAAAATATATCTGGCTCTTCTCTGATGTTATGGGCCGTGTGGGCTCACTTCCAAGGTGGTTCCCTCTGTTTAACTTCTTCTGTTTGCTGGTTTTTAGGCTCACTAGTTCAGTCGCGCTGTGGGGAGGGGGGATGCTGCAAACAAATAGCACTGTTGTGTGTACACAGTATCTCTGCCCCGCTTGACCTGTCCTTCCTCGCGGCGCACAAACCGCTCCGGCTCTACGATGCTCAGCCGGGAACCGTCTGGGGCCGGCCCTAGGCTGCGTGCACTTCCCCGGTCCAAGCCGCTCAGGTTCAGCGCTCAGGCAGCCCTCAGAGGCACAAATGTGGCTGGGACTGCGCTTTGTGCCCTTCCCAGGTCCGAGTAGCTCAGGAGTTTGGCGAGCGCAATTGCCGCGGCTTGTCACCTTTTCTGCCGCTGCCGCTCAGCTCTCTGGGTGGACCGCTGGCGCACCCCGTGAGGCAGACTGTGACTGTCCAGCACCCCCAGAAGTCTTAGCAAAGGAGCCTGCTTGCAGTTAGGTAAGTAAAGTCTCTCCGGGTCTGCAATTGCCCCTTTCCAGTCCTTACGGCTCTGGCTGCCTGTCCCCGGCGGGGAATGGTCTGCAGCCGGCTTTTCCATTCCGTCCTTTGTTCTGTGCTGGATCCTGGCGGTGTCTTATGTTCGAGCTTTTCGCGTGGTAGCTATCCCACAGTCTGGTTTGCTAGCCCAAGTTAGATCGTTCTGGTGGAGCGTGGGGCGTTCGTGCCCGATTCTTACAAAGCTCTGCAGCCCGCGCCTCCCGCGCGTCCCTGCCCTGCCCCCACTTCCCAATGGCGGATGCAGGCGTCTGTGCTGCTTTTCCGCTGGGGGAGTTACTGGTGGGCTTGTAATCTCTTGGTTTTAATTATTTATCTATTTTTCCTTCCTGTTATGTTGCCCTCTGTGTTTCCAAGGCTAGCCACAGACTCGGCAGGGAGAGTGTTTCCTGGTGTTTGGAAACCTCTCTTCTTAAAATTCCCTTCCCGGGACGGGCTTCCCTTCCCGGGACGGAGCTCCCTCCCCACCTCCTTTGTCTCCTTTTTCGTCTTTTATATTTTTTCCTACCTGATTTTGAAGACAATGGTCTGCTTTTCTGGTTGCCTGATGTCCTCTGCCAGCCTACCGAAGTTGTTTTGTGGAGTTTGCTCGGCGTTGAAATGTTCTTTTGAGGAATTTGTGAGGGAGAACGTGATCTTCCCGTCCTATTCCTCCGCCATCTTTCAATATCTCTATTTATAATACATTTCCTCATGCATTTATCTTGTCTATTATCAATATAGCCACTCCAGTTTTTGTATGCCAGTTGCTTGTATAGTATATCTTTTTCTATCCTCTTATTTTCAATACATCTAGATTTAAATTTAAAACAGATCTCTTTTAGACACATTTAATTATGTATTTTTTCCTCATCTTATATTTTCTTAAATTTGTCAATAACTCAGTAAAACAAATATCATTCTAAACACTCTGTGAATCAGGAAACTGAGATGGAGAAAATTAAAAGGTCTGTCCTACTCTTCAAACAATGATCTTCTAGCTTTTAATACTGTTATTTGAATAAGATAACTAAAATAACTTGATTTACCAAAAGTGATTTTGGCCTAAAACAATAAACATAGGATAGGCTAGTGAAAAAATGCTTTGTGGTCTATTATGAGTCTATTCTCTTCAGCTTCAATTATAATTCTTACTGTTATCACAGCAAAATAGCCATTATACTTAACCTCTACCATCTTTTGTGCTCCAATTAATGTTTATAATATCTTTTTAGATATTCCTATTTAGATGCACTGTAAACATTATAAATAGATAGTTACACTTAAAATCTCATGTGGTCCATAAAAATCTATGTCTTTTTTTGGCCACAAGCCATGCAGGATCTTAGTTCCCAACCAGGGATCAAATCCATGCGGCACTGCAGTGGAAGCATTCAATCTTAAGCGCTAGACTGCCAAGCAAGGACAAATCTATGTCTTTATTTTGAATGAATTATTCTTTATTTTGAATGAATAAATCAAGACTTACTTTTCGTTTCTTATTTATTCCTTCTATCTAATTAGTTACCAACGTTTGTTTTTTTTTTCCCCCTTTCTAATTAAAATCGTTCTTGAACCCATTCCTGCTTCCCCAAAACACTAGATCTCACCTTCTTGGCTGTGAAATATTTAGCAAGGGTGTTATAACAGATCTTCTACTTTCAGCCATTTCTCCTTCAAAAATCACAGCAATAACCAGAGTTGTTCAACAACATTCAATCAAATCTTAAATCCTTTTGCAGCTCTGACAAAAGAAGAGAAAGAAGTTCACCTTCTCAACTCTCCATTGTTTGCATGATAAAGACTCTCTTCCTCTGGCAGAAATCAATTTTCACCATACCCCACTTTGCCCTGGCAACTGTCACAGTTCCACACATTTACTCTTCTTACTGATTAGGGTGTTCTCTCTCCGATCTCTTCACGACCATGAACTCCTATCCATCTATCTATCTATCTAATTATCTAGCTAAGGAGCTGGCTATGTGTCTATCTACATGTCTATTCTTTGAGTCTCACTATAAATGTGATTTCCTTGTCAAGCCTTGTCTGATTCCTCAGCCTCAGGCAGATTTAGTTGCTTCCTCCTCACTGTTCCCTGTTATAATTATTATACCAGTGATGCTTTTATTTACTCTTCCATCATTATTTTACCTTATTTTAACATTAATATCTGTAGTATATGCTCCAGATATTGAATACCAGACCCATATTAATACCTATCACCATAATAATATTATAAAACAAAAGTTACTTTTTATATAGATATGTGAAAGCACACTTATTGGTAGAAGAGTGAAGATGATTAGACCATGTACTAATTGTACTGTCTGCACTGAACAGACAAATCCAGATTAATTTCCGAGTGAATTTATATCCTCACCATACTGAAAAATGATGTGCCAGAAACTCACGAGGGCACCAGGCATTTCACAGCAATTTATGTTCGTCTCACCTTCACACTGCAAATACTTTCTTTGACATCTCCAACTATACTGTGAATTATTTGAGAGAAGAAAATCGCCACTTTTATTCATACCTGTCTTTATTACCCTCCTGTACAGTGACTGGGCTTTCAGGTAGTTCAGATGATAAAGCGTCTGCCTACAATGTGGGAGACCAGGGTTCAATCCCTGGATCGGAAAGATCTCCTGAAGAAGGCAATGGCACCCCACTCCAGTACTCTTGCCTGGAAAATCCCATGGACCGAGGAGCCTGGTAGGCTAGTCCATAGGGTCGCAAAGAATCGGACACGACTAAGCGACTTCACTTTCACTTTCACAGTGACTATCACCTAGGAGGCTCCCAACAACAGTTAAAGGCATATTTTTAAACAACTTGCAGCTATGGAGGCCACGACTGAAAAACTGTATGGTGTAAAACTATGAAGGGATAGTGACTCTGCTTTAATAGTTTATTTTAAGGATGGGCCACTGAGTTGAATAGACATGGTAGAATGAAGAAGCTTGGGAAATAAGACGGATCTATGCAAGGAATCTCATTAAATGTTTAATCAAGATTTCATGGCCTATATAGGGAATTGGAAAGACTCCCTGAGAAGTCATAAAAATTAATTTGGAGGAGAATTAAAAATGAAGGCTCACAGTGCTGTGTAAGTGATTTTGTGTCCCATAAAGCTCCCTAAATGTGTTTATGAGCTGAGCATCCTGTCTTGAGCTCATGAAATGGGAAACAATGCATCAGTCTTAGCATCTCTTGGTATTTGAAATGCTTGGAATTATTATCTCATGCTCTTGGCTGTCTCAAAGGAAACAAAACAGAAGTGTATGTTTGGGTCAGGCTTTAATTTTCCAGAGACTGAAAAATTCAATCGCTATCTACCCAGACACAAATCTTGTCTTCTTTTTCCTCTAATCAGAAGGAGCTTATTCTTCTGGGCTTATGTCAACTTTAACGGGCAGTGTAGGAAGGTGATACCCCAAGTGTATTTCACCATTCACTCCACATTTATTCTCTTTTCTAACTGTCAGCTTTAATTCATAGTGGAGATCATTGTGTAAATTTCACTGGCTTGTTTTTCTTCTTTATTAATAGTGAGTAGGAATAATGAAATGTTAACTAAGATTATAAAAATATAATACCTGTGACTCCACATTTAATTTCTTTAAATTTTACCATTTTGGACTACAGAAAGCCTTACTTTAAGAAACTAGACAAATGAATGTCAATTTAAAATAAATATTATTATAATATTAAAGATACAATGTTTAAATGTAAAAAAAATCATATTTAAAATTAATTTTCACATAACTGATTATTGCACACATTTTTCATAGCATAACCAAAATTTCAAAAGTCAACATGTGACATAAATGCTTAAAGAGCAGTTAGTTAGCAAGAGTTAGATCTTTTAAAAATGCTTTAAAAGTTGACTATAAATGATTCCCAAAGGTTTTCATCCTTTCCTTTTCAAGCAAAAATATATAGAGTAAAGCAAAATAAGTTTAAATGTTTCAGTTAGGATTAGGCTCAAAGAAGCACACCTCATAAATTAGAATTTATATCCAATTCTTATTTCTCAATAAATAAACAGTTATTTCCTATGACAGATACTTCTAAGAAAGAAATGAGTTAGGGAGATTAAGAGGCACAAATTTTCAGTTACAAAATACATGAGTCACAGGAATGAAATGTGGAGTGTGGGGAATATAGTCAATAATACATAAAATCTTTTTATGATGACAGATGATAACTAGACTTACTGTGGTGATGACTTTGAAGTGTATGAAAATATTAAATCACTATATTGTATACCAAAAACTAACATGGTGTAGGTTAATTATATGTCAAAAACAACAAATTTATAGAAAAAGAGATAAAAACTTGTGGTTTCTCTAGGTGAAGGTTTGGGGCAGGAGGAGGTAGTCAAAATGTACAAAATTTCAGATATCAGATAATATTTAGTACTAGGGATGTAAAGTGCAGTGTAATAAATATAATTAACACTGATACATGTTATATGTGAAAATTATTAAAACAGTAAGTCGTAAGAGTTCTCATCACATTGTCATTTTTTCTTTTCTTTTTTAACTGTATGAGATGATGGCTGTTCATTAAACAATGCAATAATCGTTGCATTATGCTGTATACCTTAAACTTATACAGTCCTCTATGTCAATTATATCTCAGTAAACTGGAAAAAAAATTGGATAAGCAAAAAATAAATAAAACAAAATAAAGTGAATTAATACTAAGATCATGGCATCAGGTCCCATCACTTCATGGCAAATAGATGGGGTAAAATCACTGTGGATGGTGACTGCAGCCATGAAATTAAAAGATGCTTGCTCCTTGGAAGGGGCTTCCCTGGTGGCTCAGCATTAAAGAATCTACCTGCAATGCAGGAACTGCAGGAGACTTGGGTTTGATCCCTGAGTCAGGAAGATCCCCTGGAGGAGGGCATGACAACCCACCCCACTATTCACGCCTGGAAAATCTCATGGACAGAGGATCCTGGCAGGCTGCAGTCCATGGGGTCACAAGAGTCGGACACAAATGAAGCAACTTAACACACATACACACACGCACACTCCTTGGAAGAAAAGCTATGACAAACCTTGCCAGGGTATTAAAAAGCAGAGACATCACTTTCCTAATAAAGGTCTATACAGTCAAAGCTGTGGTTTTCCAACAGTCATGTACGGATGTGAGAGCTGGATCAGAAAGAAGGCTGAGCGCTGTGGTGCTGGAGAAGACTCTTGAGAGTCCCTTGGACTGCAAAGAGATCAAACCAGTAAATACTAAAGGAAATCAACCCTGAATATTCATTGGAAGGACTGATGCTGAAGCTAAAGTTCCAATGCTTTGGTCACCGGATTCGAAGAGCTGACTCATTTGAAAAGTCCCTGATGCTGGGAAAGTTGAGGGCAGGAGAAGCAGATGACAGAGGATGAGATGGTTCGATGGATTCACGGACTCAATGGACATGAGTTTAAGCAAACTAGGAGATAATGAAGGACAGGGAAGCCTGATGTGCTTCAGTCCATGGGATCACAAAGAGTACAACACAACTTAGTGACTAAACACCAAACATATATATATATATATACACACACACACACACACACACACACACACACATACATACGTATATATTTGTCTACGGATGCCAAAGCCTTTTACTGTGTGGATCACAATCAACCGTGGAAAATTCTGAAGGAGATGGGATACCAGACCACCTGACCTGCCTTTTAAGAAATCTGTATGCAGGTCAGGAAGCAACAGTTAGAACTGGACATGGAACAACAGACTGGTTCCAAATAGGAAAAGGAGTACGTCAAGGCTGTATATTGTCACCCTGCTTATTTAACTTATATGCAGAGTACATCAAGAGAAACGCTGGACTGGAAGAAGCACAAGCTGGAATCAAGATTGCTGGGAGAAATATCAATAACCTCAGATATGCAGATGACACCACCCTTATGGCAGAAAGTGAAGAGGAGCTAAAAGCCTCTTGATGAAAGTGAAAGAGGAGAGTGAAAAAGTTGGCTTAAAGCTCAACATTCAGAAAATGAAGATCATGGCGTCTGGTCCCATCACTTCATAGCAAATAGATGGGGAAATAGTGGAAACAGTGTCAGACTTTATTTTTCTGGGCTCCAAAATTACTGCAGATGGTGACTGCAGCCATGAAATTAAAAGGCGCTTATTCCTTTGTAGGAAAGTTATGACCAACCTAGATAGCATATTGAAAAGCAGAGATATTACTTTGCCAACAAAGGTCCGTCTAGCCAAGGCTATGGTTTTTCCCGTGGTCATGTATGGATGTGAGTTGAACTGTGAAGAAAGCTAAGTGCCAAAGAATTGATGTTTTTGAACTGTGATGCTGGAGAAGACTCTTGAGAGTCCCTTGGACTGCAAGGAGACCCAACCAGTCCATTCTAAAGGAGACCAGTCCTGGGTGTTCATTGGAAAGACTGATGCTGAGGCTGAAACTCCAATACTCTGGCCACCTCGGGCAAAGAGTTGACTCATTGGAAAAGACTCTGATGCTGGGAGGGATTGGGGGCAGGAGGAGAAGGGGAAGACAGAGGATGAGATGACTGGATGGCATCACTGACTCAATGCACATGAGTTTGGGTGAACTCTGGGAAATGGTGATGGACAGGGAGGCCTGGCATGCTGCGATTCATGGGGTTGCAAAGAGTCTAACACTACTGAGCAACTGAACTGACTGAACTGAACTGATGGACACTTAGATTGTTTTCATGTCTTGGCTACAGTAAATAATGCTGCTGTAAACATCGGGATGCAGATACATTTTCAAGTTAGTGTTTTCATTTATTTGGATAGATTCCCAGAAGTAGAATTGCTAGATTAGATGGTAGTTCCATTTTTAATTTTTTGATAAACTTCCAAACTTTTTCCCATAGTGGCAACACCAATTTATAATCCCACCAACAGTGCTCAAAGGTTACCAGAAAAGAAAGCTTTATATGTGGAACTGAGCTGATTAGAAAGGGTGGCATGCTGGCACAGGTAGGAAGATACAGTTCAGTTCAGCTCATTTCAGTCACTCAGTCATGTCCGACTTTTTGCGACTCCATGAACCGCAGCACACCAGGTCTCCCTGTCCATCACCAACTCCTGGAGTCCACCCAAACCCATGTGCATTGAGTTGGTGATGCCATCCAACCACCTCATCCTCTGTCGTCCCCTTCTCCTGCTCTCAATCTTTCCCAGCATCAGGGTCTTTTCCAATGAGTCAGCTCTTCGCATCAGCTGGCCAAAGTATTAGAGTTTCAGCCTTTAATTTTCTCATCCTTGCTCAGCAGTCATTACTGTTGTCTTAGACTAGAGGGCTCTGTTCTGTCTACCTGAATTTCAGTTTCTACCTATAGTATGAATGAACACTGTGATATTTTCCCCTTCAGATGAACTCTAGCTTGGTTTATTACAAGCAAAACTATATAGTGAACTTCAGCTGCTCATCTGATACCCACCTGATGGCCAGCCCTGAAATTTGGGTGGATCATGGTGGTGTCACTTCAGCCTGATCCAGCATCTTCTTGCTGACATTTTTAGATAAGAATCTCACAGAGCTCACAACCAAGTCTCATTCAAGTTATGGTAGCATTCCACTGTAGGGAAAATCATGAGGTTATTGTTCTAGCATGCATTTGGAAAGTATTTGAGGGAAAAATAAAGGACAGGAGAAAAAAGCACTAGCAGCTGCTATTTTAGAAGCTAACAGATGAGCTAGTTAAGTTGGACAGTGCAATCAAAATACAGGGATACAAAAGTGTAACTAATATATAGGAGATACAACAGTGTATTGAAGTACTTATACATAAAGACATCTTTTAGATTCATATTCCATTTAAAGTCGAAAACCTGATACATCATTGAGTCTTCTCACTAACAAAATCATTTTCTAGACAGTGATGGAAACAACTATGGGGATTGCTACTTTGAAAATCATTTCAAAAAAATGAAGATCTGATTTTTAGTGTACAAACATTGGCATAAAATCAAAGGAAGGATACACAGGGTATGGTCTGATGTGTGCACTGGGCTTTAGAAAAGCAGCTGTAAAACATTCACGAAAAAACAGGAGTCTCTGTTCAGTAACATAAAAGAGCGTTGTTCAAAAAGGATATGAATCTGTAAGAAAACAAATTCTGACAATTCAATCATAAATAATCCCCCGAATAAGGAAAAGGAGGTGACTTCTAAAGGAATCAGTGTAGCTCTACAGGGAGTTATCTAAGAATGCAACATTATGCGAGAAAAGGCACAACTTAAAGGAAGACTATAAAGAAGTATTCTAGGCAGGAAATTCATTGCAAAAATATTAAATAAAACCCAGAATAAGTTAGAGTTTGTGAAATATACTGAGGACAACAAAAAGGTCTGTTTTTCTATTTTATATGAAAACTGATCATAAAGAATGGATTAGTCTTGGGCATGATGCTGTGGTGTTAAAAGGGAGAAAGGAGAAGAAGTCAACAGTTATTTCACTTCTACTTTCCATATGAAAGACAATGATCCTCAAAGTATACAGGGTAGAACTTAACTTAGAACAAGTGAGGCTCAAGGCAGGCAAGGAAGAAAAAATTAGACCCTTGTTTATGGACAACTACTTTACTAAAAAATTACTTTTTTGGAAATTTACTACACATTCTGTTAAGACTCTGGGCACATAGAAACAAGTAAATGAATATATAACAGCTTTGATCACAAGTGAAATTTTATACACACATCTCATGCATGCACTTCTAGAAATTTTAAGAGGTATCACTACTTTTAAAAGAGGAACTATCAAGGCTAAGGGAAAGTCATTAAGCTGTTCAGAGATGTCCCATGTATTTAATGGAGACACTGAGGTGAGGACCTAACCTGGTCTGACATTAGAAGTTGTATATTTTCTCCTTTCTATCCAATGACTCTCTCTTAAGCAGAGAGTGAAAGTTCATATAAGTTATATCTACAGTGCAAAAGTAACTGCAGGCATAGTTGTAGAATACTGGTTTTCATTCCATATAATTGGAAATACAGCAAGTCCTATGACACTGCAAAAGTACAAATACCTTGATCATTCAAAGGGGAAACATATCTATATATATTTTTCAGAAACCATAAATAGGCAAATTCAATGTAGATTTTAAAATGGAATTTTCTCCAATGATGTATCAGTCAGTCCAGTCAGTTCAGTCACCCAGTTGTGTCTGACTCTTTGAGACCCCATGGACTGCAACATGCCAGGCTTCCCTGTCCATCATCACCAATGATGTATAAACACTTAAAAATGAGTACTAATCATGAGCTGGCTGTGTGATTTTCAAAAATACATATCATATTTAATTTTTAAAATGATGATTTCAGAAAAGTATTTGCCCACATATCTCAAATATTTCACACAACTATTTCTAATATCTTAATGTTTAATGATTTAGGTAGATTTATGTGTTGGTGGTAGAAAATTATCTCAAAAGATCATGGGAAATAAAAAAGTCTTTGGTGATATGGCATAGGGCCTCTGTTGTTGCCCTTCTTTTAATATGTTTTAACTTTTCAGGTGGCTCAGTGGTAAAGAATATGCCTGCACTGTGCAGCTGCAGGAGGGGTGGGTTCCATCCATGGGTTGGGAAGATCCCCTGGAGAAAGGCATGGCAATCCACTCTAGTATTCTTGCCTGGAAAATCCCATGGACAAAGGGAACCTGATGGATCCCAGTTCACAGGGTCACAAAGAGCTGGACACGACTGAAGCAACTGAGCATAGAACACAATCTACATCATAAGTGAAGACATAGAAGCATATTTAGAAAAAAACGATGCAGGAAATTATGAAGAACAGGTAATGTATTGGGTTCTAAATGAAAATGCAACCGAAGTTTGATAGGCCAAATACACAACATGAAATTTCACAGAGATATAAAAGCTTACACTGAGTTTAAAAAATTTATTGCTAACAAAACAAAGATTTGTGGCTTAACAATCTATCATGTGAAAAAAATTATGTCCCAGAAGATTTTAATTCTCACAAATCCAATTGTAAAAAACAGTATAAAATAGCTTTTATATGGCTATCTCAGCCTCATTTCTATTCAGTGGCACGACCAAACAAAATATATTTGAAGTGAGACATTGCCATAATAAAGTTCACCCCAAAGAGATAGATATAAAAACTGAGAAGATTGGTGAATATTTTAACTGCTCTTGTATCTCTTCTGCCTCGCTGTGGGTCTGGCTGTCAGTCAATGTGCATGAATTGATGAACCAAGGACAGTGTGTAACATGAGGCATAGATAAAGGAACAGAAAAGTTTCATCTAAAGAAAAGAAGGTTTAAGAGACTGATAATAGCTGCCTGCAAGTAAAGGAGGGTCTATTATGTAAAAAGATGGGTGAGATTATTTATCTAGTAGTTTCAGAGGAAATTAGACTTTTTTTTTTCTGTAATAAGATGAAATCTTTAAAATGAGTAGAGGTATACAAAAATGAAATGATAACCTTTTTGAGAGTCCCTTGGACAGCAAGGAGATCAAGCTAGTCAATCCTAATGGAAATCAACCCTGAATATTCATTGAAAGGACTGATAGTGAAGCTGAAGCTCTAATACTATGGCCTCCGGATGCCAAGAGCCAACTCATTGGAAAGGACCCTAACACTGGGAAAGACTGAAGGCAAAAGGAGAAGAGGGTAGCAGAGGATGAGATGGTTAGATAGCATCACCAACTCAATGGACATGAATTTGAGCAACTTCGAGGGACAGAGGACAGGGAAGCCTGGCGAGCTGCAGACCATGGGGTCGCAAAGAGTTGGACACAACTTAGTGACTGAACAACAAAAACAGCCTTTCTGAGTGCGAGCTCTCTATTGATGAAGGTATTAAGAAGATATAGCCTCATTCAATTAAAGGAAAGTGGTGGCTGGGTATCTGCTGAAACAATTCTAATGGGAAATCTTTCTGATTGTATGTAAAAATATGGCTGGACTTTTTTTCTTTATTGTCCTGTGATATTTCTTATTTTTGTATTTTCAGTCAGTTCAGTCACTGAGTCCGACTCTGAACTTCATGGAATGCAGCACTCCAGGCTTTCCTGTCCATCACCAACTCCTAGAGCTTGCTCAAACTCATGTCCATCAAGTCAGTGATGCCATCCAACCAACTTATACTCTGTCATCCCCTTCTCTTGCCTTCAATCTTTCCTAGCATCAGGGTCTTTTCTAAGGAGTCAGTTCTTCACATCAGGTAGCCAAAGTATTGGAGCTTCAGCTTTAGCATCAGTCCTTCCAATCAATATTCAGGACTGATTTCCTTTAGGATTGACTAGTTTGCAGTCCAAAGGACTCTCAAGAGTCTTCTCCAGAACCACAGTTCAAAAGCATCAATTCTTTGGTGCTCAGCTTTTTTAATGGTCCAACTCTCACGTCCATTCATGATGACTGGAAAAACCATAGTTTGACTAGATGGACCTTTGTTGGCAAAGTAATGCCTCTGCTTTTTAATATGCTGTCTAAGCTGGTCATAACTTTTCTTTCAAGGAGCAAGCATCTTTGAATTTCATGGCTGCAATCACCACCTGTAGCAATTTTGGAGCCCCATAAATGAAGTCTGTCACTGTTTCCATTGTTTCCCCATTTATTTGGCATGAAGTGATGGGACCAGACGCCATGATCTTAGTTTTTTGAATGTAGAGTTTTAAGCCAGATTTCTCACTCTCTTCTTTCGCTTTCCTCAAGAGACTTTTTAGTTTCTCTTCGCTTCTGCCATAAGGTGGTGTTATCTGCATATCTGAGGTTATTGATATTTCTCCCAGGAATCTTGATTCCCACTTGTGCTTCATTTCGCATGATGTATTCTGCATATAAGTTACATAAGCAGGGTGACAATATACCACCTTGATGTATTCCATTCCCAATTCTGAGCCAGTCCATTGTTCCATGTCCATTTCTCACTGTTTTGTAGCTTACCAGTCCTAAATTTGGACTGACCTGGTGGCTTGGTGGTAAAGAATCCACCTGCCAAAGCAGGAGACGTAGGTTCAATCCCTGGATCAGGAAGATTCCTTAGAGAAGGAAATGGCAAGCCACTCCAGTATCCTTGCCTGGAAAATTCCAAGGACAGAGGAGCCTGGCAGGCTACCACCCATGAAGTCTCAAAGAGTCAGACACGACTTAGCGACTAAATAACAACAATAGTTCTTAAAGTTATAGACCTAAAAGTTAATAGGCCTATTCAGTACTAAAGTTATTCAGGATGAAAATGTTTCATCTCAAGAACACTGGATTTAGTGATTAGACCATCTTCAGTCCAAAAAATATTACTTTTTCAGTTTATAATTGAGTAACCAGTAAATCAGCAATCTTAATAAGTTAGGAACCTCCATGATGCCTTCTCAGGTAGCTCAGTGGGTAAAGAATCTGCCTATAATGCAGGAGATGCTGGTTTGATCCCTAGGTCAGGAAGATTCCCTGAAGAAGGAAATGGCAACCCACTCCAGTATTCTTGCTTGGAAAATTCCATGGACAGAGGAACCTGCGTGCTATAGTCCAGGGGGTCATAAAGAGTTGGACACAACTGAGCACACACACATATAAGATGCATTCAATTTCAATAAAATGTAATTCAGAGCTAAGATAGATAATATTTTTATTATAAATTTATTTATTTTAATTGGAGGTTAATTACTTTACAATATTGTATTGATTTTGCCATACATCAACATGAATCCGCCACAGGTATATACGTGTTCCCCATCCTGAACCCCCCTCCCACCTCCCTCCCCGTACCATCCCTCTGGGTCATCCCAGTGCTCCAGCCCCAAGCATCCAGTATCATGCATCGAACCTGGACTGGCGATTCGTTTCTTATATGATATTATACATGTTTCAATGCCATTCTCCCAAATCATCCCGCCCTCTCCCTCTCCCACAAAGTCCAAAAGACTGTTCTATACATCTGTGTCTCTTTTGCTGTCTCGCATACAGGGTTATTGTTACCATCTTTCTAAATTCCATATATATGTGTTAGTATACTGTATTGGTGTTTTTCTTTCTGGCTTACTTCACTCTGTATAATCGGCTCGAGTTTCATCCACCTCATTAGAACTGATTCAAATGTATTCTTTTTAATGGCTGCATAATACTCCATTGTGTATATGTATATGGAGAGGATTGATGAGGACTTTACAGAAAGATGCTGGAAAATATATACCTCACTGGCAAGGAAGCCATTTAAAGATCTGATCTTAAAACTTTCACTTATTTTCTAACAACTAGAATATTCTTTATTACTATACTATTATATACCTACTGCTCAAACTTACTATTTTTAGCCTTCATTTTATTGTGATCATCAAAGTTGCTCAAATACCTCTTAGAATACAGTAGCAACCACTATATAAAGAAAAAAAGAAATACTTATTCATCAATTCAACAAACATCTGCTAACAGAAGATGTGCTAAAATGATGAAAATGGAAACATGGATGGCATACAGTATTTGCTTTTGGAAGTTTTCAGTGAAGTTGGAGAGGCAAGTGTATAAATAGACGTGCATACCATAATAACAGCATATGAACAAAAGTTGGTGCATTGAAGAGCATTTATACAATAGATAAGGTAAGGTAGATGTATCAGGATATATTAAATAAGTCAACACATTTAAGGAGGAATTAACTGATGCAAGTGGGCTTCCCTGGTGGCTAAGTGGTTAAAGAATCCACCTGCCAATGCAGGAGGTACAGGTTTGACCCCTAGATCAGCAGGATCCCCTGGAGAAGGAAATGGCAACCCACTCCAGTATTCTTGCTCGGGAAGCCCATGGAGAAAGAAGCCTGGAGGGCTACAGTTCAAGGGGTTGCTAAAGAGTCAGATATGAGTAAACAATAACAGGTAATGTAAGCAGTAGTTTAAGAGTAGAGGAACATAAAGAATTTCCATCATGTATCTCAAAACCGTGGAGTAAATTATCGAGCTTACTCAGAGCCGGAGGAGCAGAGAATAACATGTAATGAAATGAATAAGAGCCAACTTACTACTGCCCTTTGAAGAGTGCTTTGCTGACCATTAAGCTTATGAACTCTATGTTATCACCATTTTTCAGGTGAAAAACCAAAGCTAAGAGATTGGTCCAGATTTCCTAGCTAGTGAATGATAAACTAGAACTGCAGACCACCATCTAATACCTAGTATTTTTCACTCATATAAAAAAAAGGTTTTCAGACATGCTTAATTCATTGAAATGAATATTCCATGCACTTACCTCTTTTCTGTAAAATTACTTTGAATTCAAGGATTTTATGCATAAAAACACTACCTAAATGTGACATAAATTTTATATAACCACATTAATTCTACACAGAAGCATAGTCCTCTGCCTTCCTCATCCTTTTCCTTATCTATCTGCAAAATGACTTAGGAACATTATTCACATTGGAAGCACACAGCAGTTGCTAGCATTAGCAAGAAAACCTATCTTCAAGGTCTTTTTCTTTCTTAAAAAAATGGACTGAGTAGATGAATGGTTTAGTTTCTTTTTGTCATTGTGATGCTATTCTGAATTGATGGCCATGGCAGATCTGTTCTTCACTTTAGAAAATAATGAAATTTTCAGGATAAGTTTCTGTCATATACTGATTACCTGGACGGAGATAGGGGAAAAAAAAAAAAGTAACCTTAATTATAAGTCTACTTGCTTCTGAGTTCAGAAGAATATTTGTAGGAAATTTTGACTAGAATCATAGCAAACTCCAAACCTTCTTTTCATGTTAAAATTTCCATTTCTGAACTTTTGAATCTCTTACCAGGAAAGTTTGGGGTTTATAAACACAAGTTAAAATGAAATAGAAATAACCCATGCACTTTAATATTTAATGCGAGAGTTATTAGCATTCATGTTAACTTGAGCTTTAAAGTTAGACTGTGATTTTCGCTTTCTGCTTTCACAAATTAACATTGTGACTATGAACAAGTTATTTAAAATTTCTATACTTCAGTATCCTTATCTGCAAATGGAGACATCAAAAGATTTTGGTTATATTAAACAGGTGAGGTGATTTAATATAATGATTAACACAGCGACCTATATTATATTATCTATTGTTATTGGGTTCCAGAAAAAATACGGTTTTCAAAAATCAAGAGACAGCTTCATCTTAAGTTTGTAAAAAATGTTGGAAGATTCAGTTAATTCTGTGGATTAAATTGTCTAGAGCTTCATTAGAGACTGAAATATACAACATGAATTTGCCTTTTCTAGTTCGGTCCCTTAGATCATTTTAACTTTTTTGCAAAAATTTGTCAAGGCTAAAAATGAAATGACAACATTCATCTGCAGCAAAATTTTAAATCTAGACTAGATAATAACTATTGTCAATTACAATGTATTTATTTTATTGAAAAAGAAGCTGAAAAATAAAAACCAAAGAAGTTTTCATGGTAGTATGAATTAGAAACTAGCAACAAATTTCATTTAAAGTTTAATTTCTTGGTGGAATAATAATTATGCATGTTAGAAATAATATATCTAGTATGAAGTCTGGTTTTTATTTTTATAGAAAATTGTGTCCACATTTGGAATTTTCATTTAAAATGATATTTGGCTTATATCTGACATTTCCAGAATTAGATAACCTATCTACTCAGTATTGTATTTCTTATACTGAGTACCTGGAATGGATGATTTTTTAACACCATCTACTATGCAACAGAATTATTTTCAGTAACATTCATGAAATGAAGTAAATTTTAATAATGCATAAAGAGAACCATAAATGTAAAAATGTTAGTTAATTGAACTTTGTATATGTAATTATGGAAATGGAAACAAATTAATCGGATGTTATAAAAAGAAAACACTAGTTAGTCCTTTTAATTGCATTAAGCATTTTTAAGATAGAAAAGTAACACATAAAAATAAGCATTTCCAAGGAGAAAATTGTGCACAATTAAGATAATAATTTGCAAATGGAATGACAAACTGAAGTAACTGAAGTTCTGTATCCTTGACTAAATAGTCAGTGGGATCATGTTTATCAGCTATAATACTTAAACATAGTGATTGGAGTACCACAGACACTGGGTAATCCAACCTAGTGCTGTGCTGGTAGAGGCTCACACTGGTGCAGAGGCTACTGTGAGCAGCTCTTCCCAATTTCATGGTCATTGACATAACATTGGCAGCTTGAGATCAGTCATAGAAGGTGTAGTACATACCAAAGATATAAGGTTATTTCTTCAGGAATCCAATTGTAACACACTTACCAGTACATCACAGATCAAATTGTGAGCACAGACAATTTCAAAACTTTGAAAAGTAACTTTCAAACAATTGTCTGTAATAAGTCGTAAAGTCGGGAACCAACTGTATAACTAGGAGTCCATTGAATTAATTTTTACACAGATAACAATGTAACCGGAGAAACTGTTTAAAACTTAGATGGACAAAAAGTGATTTAGATTGTTGGCACATGGTGATAAAAACGGACTGATCTCAAATGTAATTTTATTATCGAGCTAACTTTTACTTTTAAAGTCAACTTGATTGACATAACTTATTTGCATATATTCCAAGTGCAAAATTCAATAAATGCTAACAGTTGCATACTCTGAATTACCACCATCATTAATTAAAAAAATAAAATTCCCATGACCCCCCAGAAACTCTTCTTGCCCCTGTTCCACAGATATTTCCTATCATACCCAGCTGCAGACAACAACTGATAACTGATATGGCTTTTGTCCCTGCAGATTAATTGTATTTTTCTAGACTTTTAAGTATATTAAATTATATACCATGCATGCTTTTGATCTAATTTTTTTTTCACTCAGTGTGTTACATTTATCAGTAAGTCAGTTCTTTTCATTGCCAAGCAAATTTCCACTGAATGCAAGTATCACATTTTGGTTATCCACTCACATATTGATGGGCATTCAGATACGTTTAATTTTGATATATGTTTTCATTTCTTTTTATGCCTAAAATATTAGGAATGGAATGTCTAGGTTTTATGAGAGGTTCCTGTTTGACTCTCTTAAAAATAAGGAGTTCTCTCAAGTGTTGTAAGCTGTACCATTTTACCTTGTATTCAGCAGTATAGGAAAGTTTTAGTTGCAATTCATGTTCATCAACATTCGGTTGGATGGAGCAGTTCATTCTCTCTCAGCAGTCAAAGTAAAAGTCTCACAGACCTTACCGGACCTGCTGAATCACACAGCTTTCTCCAAACCATTACTGGACTTCTATTTACCCAGGCCTGTACCACAGGTCACTGTTGAGGCTGGTATTTGAGTCAGCTTCACTATAACCCATATGCTAAGGGTTGGGACAAAATGCAGTGGTTCCTCAGAGGAAAACGGGGCACCATTAAGGAAGGTTGAATGGATTCCAGGAGGCCAAAGATCAATATAATTCTTCTACATAATTCCATTAGGTATAGAAAACTTTGTTAAGTTTTAATTCTGTTCAGAAATAACAGCTTTTTAAACTTAGACATGTACAATTAAAGAAAAATTTTATTTTCATGGAACAATAGTGCAATAAAACATAGCAACTAATAAACATATGCTCAGGACATTTAGTAAAGAAGCTGATGAGTAGGTGTTGGGAAAACATATTAAGTTCATTGCTTTCCTTTTTTTTTGTTTGAAATTCATGGAAATCTGTCAGTAACACAACTGAGTGTACTTGCTGAACACAGATGGTTGTGTTCTCTTGCTTGGTAGCAAGAGAGGTGCAGATGGCCAGATGGGGAAGGTTTTAGAAACATGTGTGAGGCCAATGATAACTTTAGAGATCACAAAATTTATGCAAACCTAAAACTTTTAGAGTATTTGTTAACCTGAAAACTGATGGTCCCTGACCTTTGAACATCACTGTTACTATTCAACCTTGGCCTTATAGAAAGGATAAAGAAAAGAAGAGAGATGGGTCAGTCAATCTTCCCATTTTTCATCTGTTTATTAAATTAGGTCAACACTCGTTATGTGTGTGGCTTCCGAGGTGGCTCAGTGAGTAAAGAATCTGCCTGCAATGCAGGAGACTCAGAAGACTCGGGTTTGACCCCTGGGTTGGGAAGATTCCCTGGAGGAGGGCATGGTAATCCATTCCAGAATTCTTGCCTGGAGAATCCCATGGACAGAGGAGCCTGGCGGGCTATAGTCCATAGGGATTGCAAAGAGTCAGACTCCAACTGGAGCGACTGACCATGCACACACACCTTATGGGTACAGAGTCTGAAGTTTGGTTGGTTATTCAATTTTCATTCTTTACAAATTGCATGTGAATTCTGAAAGCTGAATAACTTAATGAATAATTTCATTAACTTTACATTCAATATCTTACTACTTCCTACCCCTTACTTTGCTCATTGAACATTTTAGGTACATACATTTTAAATTAGTTTTTTACTCTCTTTCTTTCTATCACCTTACTAAAATAAAAGCTTTATGAAGAAAGACTATTTTAATTATTCTCTTCATTGTTGTATTCTTTTCACCAAGAGAAATTCCTGGCATGAAATAGATACCTCAAAATGCTTATTCAATATTTTCTGAATTTGTTTTGGATAGACAGAGGAAAGTTAAAGACGAGAATAAGGACTTCACCTGATTTATTTAGTGACATATCTGAGTAGCTAAAACAGTGCCCAGAGAATAGTAGATTCTTGATAGCTGTTTGCTGAATGAATTAAAGATATCCATTCTTTTGTCCTTCTTTGTGAAGGAGACAAGGTTAACTATTGGAGAGTGAAAGAAAGTAGGAGTTAAGGTGATCTAAACAATTGCTGAAGATCTATATTAACTATTGTGGATAACTATAAAAGCAGCCAATCAGAGACCCACAGAAGAACTTTGAAACTAAAGAAACACAGTCTACTTGAGTATATGATTTCTTTCAACGTGTCACTAGCAAGGGCAAGGAAGCACACCACCACCTTCTAAAATAACAGATCTTCTCTCTAGCAAAAGTTGCTGTAATGTGTCATGGGATGTAGACTGGACAAGAAGAAAAGTGACTTCACTTCTGGGACGGAAGGCAAGAGTATAGGAGTTAGAAGACTCAGTGGGATGAAGAAGAGAAGAAACGGTGGGATGAGGGACAGACTGAAAACATGATCCATTTTGTCACAGACTGTAATACTGAAAATTTTATTGAAATATTTCCATTTCTAAGTGATGAGATTCTGCCTGAGGCCAAAGTAAAAGGTCAGCACGAAGTAGAATGGTTTTGTTGAGGCTCATGCAGCATGGAGAATGGGTGGAAGAGGCCAAGGAATAGAGAACCAGCTTCTAGGCTGAGTTTCCAAGAGTCAAGTTGGAGATGTGGACTCTAGAGTCATGTTCAATATGCCCCATGAAGGTGAAAGTGACAGAGAAATCTATAGTGAGAGACTTGTAAATAGAATGAGTGACAGAGCAGATGGAAAAAGTTGATTAGGAGTAGTATAGATAGACAACTAAAGCCTCAGAAGAAGAGACTCATAATGTTAATGAGTTAATGACTCATAAGTGACATTAGGGAGCTAAGAGAACGGACTTGGGGTAGGAGGGACAACTCAAACCAGGGAGCAAGATGCCCTGTTGCAGGCTACTGCAGAACTACTAAGAGAGACATAAATGGTTTGAACTAGGGCAGTGGAGGTGGAAGGGATGAGGAAGTGTCAGTAAGGGTCATTTTTTGAAGATAAATTCCATAGAGTTGACTAATGGAACTAAACGTACAGCATGAAGCTCATTGGTTTTTGGTCTGAAAGCTGGATGCTTGTTAATACTAGGTGGGCAAGGCAAAGAGAGGTCAGTTTGAGGGAGCAAAGAAGAGCTTTATTTGGGCTTTATATGTTTAAGAAAGGCTGATGTCTAGTCAAGCGTTCACAGAAGTACTGGGAACTGTCAACTGCGTTCATATGCATTGGGTCATGCGTCGCTGTCTTACTGATCCAGTGAGATAGATGCTAATATTATTATAACTTAACCGGCAAGACTTAGAGAAATAAAGGGATAATGTCAAAGTCATATAGGTGGAAAGCCTTGATGGAAGGATTTGAACCAAGGCTGACCAAGGAGCAAGAACTCCCAGTCACCACCCAAACAGCCACAAACCCTCCTGATGTAGTGGATCCAGGATTCGTGGGATCTAAAGAATATACAACTCGGGGAGTAGCTTCCCTGGGTGGCTCAGACAGTAAAGAATCCGACTGCACTGCACAAGACCGGGTTTGATCCCTGGGTCAGGAAGATCTCCTGGAGAAGGGAATGGCTACACACTCCAGAATTCTTGCCTGGAGAATCCCATGGACAGAGAAGCCTGGTGGGCTACAGTCCATGGGGTCACAAGGAGTTGGACACAACTGAGGGACTTTCACTTTCTATAAGAAAAGGAACACTTATAGCTACAAATTTTGATATGGAAGTAAACATTAAAAATGAGAAAAGAATTTATAACAAATTATATGCTTTAAAAGCTGTGCAATACCACACACATCACAAAACTCTAGAAAATTAACATAATTCTTAATGGTTAACAAGTGAAAACATTTCTATAACATTTTTCCTACACTTCTTATCTGCAAAAAAATCTTTGAATACATCTTTCTATGACAAAGTTTGCATAATGCTCTTTTCTATAAAAAAATTGACAGATAAATTAGTTGTGCATCTTTTATGATTTTAACATTTATCAATTTTTAATTACTGATAGTTAAGAAAAGTTTCCTTCAGAGTCACAACTCTATGTAAATGAGTAGGATTGTTTGGAAATTTATTCAAGTCTGGCGAACAGCATATAACCAGGTGACATATTGTTGAAGCCCCTTCCTAGGTTTTTCAAGATGTGTGTGCAGGGGAGGGGCCTGGTGAATGCACCTGTACTGCTATTTTCTCTCCAAGTAACTGGGGAAAGGAGTGACGGGGCAGGGAGGCCTGTGCTGCCTCTCATGTAACCTGAGAGTTGGGCTTCCCTGGTAGCTCAGCTGGTGAAGAATCCACCTGCAAAGCAGGAGACCCTGGTTCAATTCCTGGGTCAGGAAGATCCTCTGAGGAAGGGATAGGTTACCCATTCCAGTATTCTTAGGCTTCCTTCGTGGCTCAGATGGTAAAGAATCTGCCTGAAATGTGGGAGACATGGGTTTGATTCCTCAGTTGGGAAGATCCCCTGGAGGAGGGAATGGCAACCCACTTAAGTATTCTTGCCTGGAGAATCCCATGGACAGAGGAGCCTGGCCTGTTACAGTCCATGGGGTCGCAAAGAGCTGGACACGACTGAGCAACTAAGCACAGCACAGCACAGCAGCCTGAGAGTTACCCTGCCTGAGTGGCCAGAGAAGGCAGTGGCCGCCTCCTCTGACACTCAGCCTGGTAAAATGATCGGTTCTCCAGTCGTGAAGGGACAGCCAGCAGTTGAAAGCGGAGAAGCTTGGAGAAAATGATGCTTTCTCACAAATTCCTCAAAAATCAGAAAAAAAAAAATGTCATTACCTTTTCTATTTCCTTTACCTGCCATCTTGCCATGAGTCAGTGAGAATAACCTACTAAATATTTATCTTGCTAAAGCTTTTGATTACTTTAAAATATTTCCTGTTTGAAATGATACACATTCTTCTTATAATTAACTGATCAATAAGGGAAAGATTTGCCATGATTACACTGCTACTTGAACTCACTGTCATAAATCAGTGATCGAACTTAAATTGTGCATGGTTTTCTTTTTTCATTCAATTAATTTTTCTTTGAAATCGTGATATGTTCAGGACCCTTTCTGCTATTATATAACACTGTGAAATTAGAATAGGTAGGTAGTTCACATTTTTGTATCCGTAGGCCTGAAAGGTAGTCGAGGACTGGAATAATCATTACAGAAGAGCAACTCTTTGTCCTGGTTGGAAAAACATTATGGATTTAAAGAAAGAAAAACAGTATGAGAATTTTTAAAAGCCAGGAAATTGGTGTAAAAAAATGGTTTCGGGGATGTTTGGAATCCCATTAAATCCACTTTCCCTTCCATATGTTTAGTAAGCTGAAAGGTATCATGGGGGCACCTTGACTCAATTTAGCATGCTTAATGGAATTTCAGAATTCAGTAAAACTAGGATGGCCAACTCCCACCAGTCTAGGGCTCCATTTCATTCTTTAATTGATATTACAGAGTGCCCAGACTGAATGCTCCCACATGCTCAATTCAGCAAGAAGCCCAATTCGATATGTCAAAAATTCCTATGGGTCCTTACTGTCCTAGCTGCTTGCTAATGGGTCATAAATTCATCCTAGAGGCCTGGAGAGTCCTCATGGGGGCCACAGGGTGGCCATCCACAAAGCCATCAGTTACAGATAAGCCTCTCACTGTCCAAGGCAGGAAATCACTGAGCCCACAGCATATGGACGCACATTGTCCTCCACTGCATCTTGACATGCTCTATGAACCCAGTGATCCTTTTGTTATACTTGGCTAAGAAAGTAGTAGGAAAGAGGATCCCTAAACTAGGTCTCTGTCATCAGTCAAGGGCAGGCCTATACACAGGGGCCAGGTTTGTGTGGGGATTAAATCTTCCATAATGTAAGAGTCCTTTTTAATACAAAGTCATAAGTTTTAAATACAGAATTAGGTGCAGAGGTAAGTATTTCTTTTAAGTGAGGAAACACATCATAAAATGTTGCAGGATCATTAGATTCAGGTCTTTTTAAGATTTACTTTAGTTAATTTTCCAGAAATGCTTCTTACAAACGGTCCCAAGTATACTCTGGATAAAGGTGAGTCCCTAAAAGGGAAACTCCATTAGCTTCATGATAAATTCACTCCTCACTTGGATGGTGTCAACTCTGGGTGCATTGTTGATTACCAGGAGCTTTGGCAGAAATATTTGGCCCTGACCGTCTGGATGCTTTGTGTAATGCCATCAGTGAGGTTTTCTCTACCTGTTGGTGCCTGGATAGCACTCAGAGAATTGATCCGTTTAGACCACCATCTCTTCTTCCTCACTTCCTTGTCCAGACTGGTCCTGCCAGTTAAGTCCAGACTATAGCAGGTCTTTTGAGATTTGAAAAAGGATATGACTTCCTTTAGTTTTTATCTAGTTTTTATCTAGTCTCTACTACCGTGGGCCACGTTAATTTTATCCAATTGTATTTATCTTTCCTATTGGTAGTAAAGGATGTGCAATGAAGAGGTCTGTCAACCCCAACACCTCTCTCCTCCTGCTCTGCAGTTCTGCCCTTCAATGTTAGCATTTCCTGGATAGCATTACAGAAATGTATTTTGCAAATGTAAACAAATGTGTGTGTCTCTTTTTGAGGTCTTCCATTCTTTTATAATGCACTAGAATAGATTCATTTAATCTCTCTTATTACAATTTGTTAGAATTCTCTGGTGAAATGATCTGGGTACAATGCTCTTAGGAGAGGTAGACAAGAAGGAAATTCTTTCAGATATTTCTCTATTTCTTTCATAGTGAAATCTTGTCTCATAGTGGGTGGGGCACCCTGCTTTCCTCTGTTAATATTTGCCTGGCATAACTTCCCTCTTTTGTTTTAGCATAGCATTTTGCTTTGAAATATAAATAGTCTTTTTTTGTGTTACTGTGTGAGTTTAGTCTAATTACATTCACTGATATGACTGATTTTATTCCATTTTAGTTTTTATTTGGATTTTTTTAAAAATATACTTTATATTTTATACTTTTAATTAAGATTTTTTATATTGGAGTTTGTTTTACTGTTTTAGTATTTTAGAGTTTTCTTTTTTCTTTTTTTTCCACAACTTTAAAAATACGTCATAGGTTCCTTAAGAATCCAATAGTGGTACACAGGTATATCTATTACACCTTGGTACTGTTAAATATACTCAGTATATTCACTATTTGTTAAAGATGAGATCAGAACATTTACTCATCTAACTTCAGCTAATTTTCTAATTACAGCAGATTATAGTATTTACATTTTGACTCAATCTTGTAATCTTAACATTTGCCTCAGTATTTGTTTTTATAGATAAATAGATTCAGTAATCAAACTTCTTTGCTGTGGCTTTTCTAATCATTTCTTGGTTGGTTAAATCTTGCTCACAGATAGATTCCTCAAGAACAGATGGGAACAATTCCCCTGAATCCTTCTTAAATATATATGTTGAAATAGTATTTTAAATCAGAAAAGTCTTAATAAATTATATTTTAAAATACTTGTGTTGTTTTCTTTTATTGCAGTTGATTCTATAATTCCCACTATGGTATCTGGGGTCTCCAGGGCTTATTTCCCACACCTAGGAAGATGTAATAGAATATCATGAGCTGTTTTTGTTTATTTTAGTATCTTTTTTTTTTCTTTTTCTCTTTATGAAGAAAAGAATTTGAAAAGGAAATCTGACCATGAGAAATAAAGAAATCTTTTAAAACTCATGCCTCCGCTGTGGTCAGACACCAGCATGTAATTCAAGCAATGACCTTCTCCTAAGTTACACTGGGATATGCAAAGTGGGTGGTCCCAGATTGCTGACAGCATTATAGGTCTTGCTGGAGCTTGGAACAGAGTCTTGGTCCAGTGTAATGAGTGGCAATTAGAGAGAAACCTTAGGCCCCCCCAAACTATGTCATCCACCCAAAACACAGTGATAGTTACTCTGCAGACTTTGAGATGCAATTTTTCAAAGCTGCACTTATAGGCTACCCATCTCCTTGTAAAACCTTCTGATAAATCTGAAGATGTTCAATGTTATCTTAAGAAACAATCTCTACAAGAATAGAAATCAGATTCTATAAGAGCATAGAGAACAGACCAAAGGGCAATTCCTCATGGCAGATGTCTATCCCTGGCAATGACAAAGAGAGTGGACCAGAGTGTCCTGAAGGAAAGGACATAAGAATTTCAGGCCTCCCATGTAACTGATTTATTATGCAGAGGTGTAGGTTTTACAGCAAAGAAATAATCACATTGGCAGGTTAAGTCCCTAATGTTATGGGTTCAGACCAGGTTCTGAGCTTCTGCAGGGGCAGCTAGCTCAGTCTTATACTGGATTCCCAGATTCCCTGCCCTTCGGTTCTCTGAGTGTCCATCTGATGTCCTGCTGTAATCAGAAAAAGCCTTGCTAGTGACAGTCTGTAACTGTCAGGCACAGGGAGAGAAAAGGGTCTCTAGATCCAAGGCCTACATGATAAAAAAGAAAAAGAATCTAAGGGAAGTGAGTAGCGCCTGTAAAAAGTGCCAAAACATACCTCTGATTTAATTGTTCAGCTGCTCAGCTAGTTACGTATCTGCTATTCTATAGATATCACACATATTTTCCTATTTTCAGTGTTTCCTCTTTTCACTTTCTGTCAGAGATAGAGGAGAATGAAATATTCTCCCTGCATATACTGCAATCAATTTTATCAGTAAGTACAGATCTCAAAATAAAACAATCCTGACCCTCTCAAAAAAGAAGGTATTTTCAATTGCTTGCTGATAGCTTAGAAGTACACATCATTTTTCATACTCATACCCCTGGTAATTTGTCATGTGTTTGGACATTTCATTATCAGTGATATTTTACTATCTATTCATCTCTGCTCTTTCAAGAACCTGCGTATAACATTAAGACAATAGACTTCATCCGGTCAATAAAAGAACATTCCAATATGGGGTGATTAAGGAGATTAAACCAATCAATTGTAAAGGAAATCAAGCCTGAATATTCTTCGGAAGGACTGATGTTAATGCTGAAGCTACAATACTTTGGCCACCTGATGCTAAAGAGCCAACTCACTGGAAGAGATCCTGATACTGGGAAAGATTGAGGGTAAGAGGAGAAGGGGGAGACTGAGGATGAGATAGTTAGATAGCATCATTGACTCAATGGATATGACTTTGAGCAAACTCTAGGAGATAGTAAGGCTTCCTAGGCGGCACTCACGGTAAAGAACTGGCCTGCCAATATGGGAGACGTAAGTAACACAGGTTCAGTCCCTGGGTTGAGAAGATCCCCTGGAGGAGGGCATGGCAACCAACTCAAGTATTCTTGCCTGGAGAATCCCCATGGACAGAGGAGCCTGACCGGATACAGTCCATAGTATCACAAAGAGCTGGGCACGACTGAAGCCACTTAGCGTGCACACATGCCAGGAGAGAGCAGGGGACAGAGGAACCTGGCATCCTGCAGCCAGTGGGGTCACGAACAGTCAGACATGATTTACTGCCTGAACAACAACAAGAATGTATACTAGGGTGTCAGACAGGTTGGTTCAAATGGGCAATTTAGCCAATTCTCTCAAAGCCTTGAAAACAGAGATCGTGTCCATATTCAACTCACAAGGTTGTGATGAGGATCGAATTCATTCATATATTTAAATGTATTTATTGGGCACCTCTTATATGAGCTGAGGGGATAGGGAATGACAGGATGCTGCTTTAGATACAGAGGTCAGAGAAAGCTGCTCCAGTGTTTTATTTGAGCAGAAAGCTGAATGAACTGAGAAAACAAGTCATGCAAACACCAGGGAAAAGAACTTTCTAGGCAGAGAAAAGAGCAATTTCAAGGTACGCTGCAGAGAATATTATTGCCATGTTTGAGAAGCTGGGTGAACTGTGATATCATCAATGAAATCATGGCATACATTTTTTTAATGTCCAAGTGTCCAAGTGTTGTCTGACTCTTTCTGTTGCAGGGCTTAGAAAGTTTTTCATAAGTATTAGCAATTCTTTTTAGTATCTGAATCTCAGAAACACAAATATCTCCCCTTTTTATTATTCTGTTTAATGTAAGAGAATCTACTTATGCTAATCATTGAACCAAGACTCTCTCATTCTTTAAGTCAACAAGCTTGCTACTGCAAAAAGAAGTAAGTTGACTGGGTTCTTCTTTGGGACAAAGCAAGGAGCAATGATTTCAGACTTGCCTCATGCAGAATTATGACAGGATAATGTTGTGCTTTTCTGAACTTGGGTTGTCTGTACTGATGGCCTCAAGGAGACAGAACCAGAAGTAGGTGGCGGGAGAGCTGTACTGCACAGAATTCCCAGAACAAGGGTATTTCTAAAGCTTTCCAGACTGAGAAGTCACAGTCTCCACACAGAGTGTATTGTGGAAGGGTGCTTCTTCTCTGTTGGAGAAGATATCTATTACATAAGTAATAGTTATGATAGAAAATTAATTATTTATAAATAAATATATTTATTGTAGAAATTAATAACACTTGTTAATTAAGAAGGTACAGACCTAAAACAGGAAGAGCAAAGGAAGGAGGAAGGGATGGAGGAGGAGGAGGAAAAGGAGGAAGAAATCATCTATTAAGCTATCAGACAAACATACTGTTCATGTTTTATTTATTTATTTTTGGTATACAGATTTTATGAAAATATGCAAAGATTTTTAAATGATATCTTTGTTAGCCTACTATGTTCACTCCACATTTGATCTTTGCGTCTTTTCCTGACCAAAAATACATCTGAGCACATCTTTTTTTAGTGGCCACATAGTTGTCCAACAAATTTGAGCCAATTATTTATCCAATTATTGTAACCTTATGATAACCTCCCTCTAACATGTTAAAAATGTTCTTCACATAATGCAATTATGTTTCCAGTATGCATGGAAGAAAACAATATAGAATGATAACAATCTCCCATAAATAAGGTGACAACTTCAATAAGTTTGTAGATTATTGAACTCAGATAACCTTGCTGGTGTAGTCACTCACCCAGAGCCAGACGTCCTGGAATGTGAAGTCAAGTGGGTGTTAAGAACAAAGGTAGTGAAGGTTAACACAATTCCAACCAAGCTATTTAAAATCCTAAAAGACGATGCTGTTAAAGTGCTGCACTCAACATGTCAGCAAATTTGGAAAACTCAGCAGTGGCCATAGGACTAGAAGAGGTCAGTTTTCATTCCAATCCCAAAAAAGGGCAATGCCAAAGAATGCTCAAATTACTGTACAGTTGTGCTCATTTCATATGCTTGCAAGGTAATACTCAAATTCATTCAAGCTAGACTTCAGCAGTGCATGAACCAAGAACTTCCAGAGGTATAAGCTGGGTTTCAAAGAAGAAGAGGAACCAGAGATCAAATTGCTGACCCTCATTGGATCATGGAGAAAATAAGAGAGTTTCAGGAAAACATCAACTTCTGCTTCACTGACTACTTGAAACCCCTTGACTATGTGGATCTCAACAAACTGGAAAATGCTTAAAGAGATGGAAATACCAGACCATCTTACCTGTCACCTGAGAAAACTGTATGTGGTTCAAGAGGCAACAGTTAGAACCTTATATGGAAAAATGTACTGGTTGAAAATTTGGAAAGGAGTACAGCAAGGCTTTACATTGTCACCCTGCTTATTTAACTTCTATTCAGAGTACACCATGCAAAATGCAGGGCTGGATGAAACACAAGCTGGAATCAAGACTGCTAGGAGAAATACCAATAACCTCAGGTATGCAGACAATACTACTCTAATGGCAGAAATTGAAGAGGAACTAAAGAGCCTTTTGAGGAGGGGAAAACAGGAGAGTGAAAAAGCTGGTGTAAAATTCAACATTCAAAAAATTGAGATCATGGCATCCAGTTCTATCATTTCATGGAAAATAGAAGGGGGAAAGTGGAAGCACTGTCAGTGGGTTCCAAAATCACCACAGATGGTAACTGCAGCCATAAAATTAAAAGGCACTTGCTCCTTGGAAGGAAAGCTATGAAAAACCTAGACAGTGAATTAAACAGCAAAGATACCACTTTGCTGACAAAGACCTGTGTAGTCAAGGCTATGGTTTTTTCAGTAGTCATATACAGATGTGAGAGTTGAACCAAAGAAGGTTGAGTGCCAAAGAATTGATACCTTTTAACTGTGGTGCTGGGGAAGACTCTTGAGAGTCCCTTAGACAACAAGGAGATCAAATCAGTCAATCCTAAAGGAAATCAATCCTGAATATTCATTGGAAGGACTGAGGCTGAAACTGAAGCTCCTGATGCGAAGAACTGACTCATTGGAAAAGACCCTGATTCTGGGAAAGATTGAAGGCCAAAGAAGGAGGAGGCAGCAGAGGATGAGATGGTTAAACAGTATTACAGACTCAATGGACACGAATTTGAGCAAAGTCTGGGAGATAGTGGAGGACATAGGAGCCTGGCATGCCGAGATCCATGAGGTCACAAAGGGTGGGACATGATTTGGTCACTGAACAACTACAACAACAATAAACAATTAGATAGAACGGCATCTATCTGCATTTAAAAATTTAGGTAGGTAGGCAGATAGAGAGACAGATAGTTAGAAAGGTAGATAGATGGACTATTAGAACTATTCAGTTTACCGACATCCTTGATATACAAATAATGGCTTTAACTCCTTGCTAAGTTTCAGCCATGGACCGTCCCCCTCTCAGTACAACTGCTCACAGATTAGGATGTGCAGATGATGCAAGGCACTGGGTCTGTAAAGTAGGGCCCAGAGTCAGCAGTGTCCCCTTTACCTGGTAACTTGTTAGAAATACTAATTATCTGGCCCCAACCCAGACCAGATATCAGAAGCTCCAAGGATATGGCCCAGCAATCTATTTTAGCAAGACCTCTTGGTGATTCTGATGCACACTCAAATTAAAGAACTACAGAAAGAGGGAATATGGCAGCTGAATACTGTCACTAACAGTAAATAGACCTGTGACTTCCCACCAGTTACATCCTCTGGGCTTCGTTTTTCTCAGTCACCAAACATCAAAAACAGGAAAAGGGAACAAACATTATATTTATAATCACAGAAGTGCTATAAAGATTAGATGACACTCTATAAGAAAGCAATTGGTGGTGCCTGGCATAATAAATACCCATTGATCATTTAAAAACCTATTATGTGATAGACACAGGAACACACAGTAAAGAAAGTAAATACATTCTTGGCCTTCATTTAGCAAGAGAAGAGCAGTTGTGTTTTTTAAGCAACTAAATATCATATTTGCCTTGATAACATACAATTGAGACCCAAGGAAGGGAGTGGCTAATTCTATCTGGGAAGGACAGAGAGTCAGGAAAGTCTTCATAGATGAGAAGACTGTGAGCCATAGAGAGACCGGGGTAAGCCAAGTCTTGGAAATTTGAAAAGTCCAGGCTTGTGCAGGGGGCAAGAAGAGGTCACTGTTTAGACATGAATGACACATGAATGAGACACAGAATTTCCTGTCATACTGATGTCTGCCCGGAGAGGAAGAGTCAAAGAGGAAGCCACAAGTATTTAGAAGGAACAAAATTCAAGAAAGAGGAAAAAGATAAGGTAAGAAGCAAGCAAGATCATGGAGGTCTTAAATGGTCTTTATATTTCAGCTTCCAAGCAATGTCAATTTTCCTCTTTTTCTTTAAAACATTGTTCTAAAGAAAACTGCATTTAAAAAATAGTATTGATGGAAGAAAAGAAATTACAGAAAGGCTATATCACAATTTAAAGCCCAGTGGAAAGGTAAAGTGACCTTGCTGCTGCTGCTAAGTCGCTTCAGTCGTGTCTGACTCTGTGCGACCCCATAGACGGCAGCCCACCAGGCTCCCCCGTCCCTTAGGAACTTTTCAATATTTCTTTTCTTTCTTTCTTTCTCTTACTAATTGCCTGAAGGAAAGCAAGCCATCATCTTTCAGGGAGAGGAAAGTGGGGTGAAAGGGGAGGAAAAGAGGAGAGAAGAATGAAAGGGTAAGGAATAGAAGGAGCTCCTTGGAGATTCCCATATACGGGGCCAGGAGCCTGCAGCCGACTTTCAGATACACTGAAGTAAATCATTTACTGCCTTTGGATTTCTTTGGCTCCTCTGTGGCCCATTATTTATGACTGAGTTCTTTGTACATAGTTATTTTTAATGATTTTATTCCCAAACTAAGCACTTGGTACCATTGTGCCAGGACAGCCCCTCTGAAAATTGACCACTTTGTTCTGTTTAGAAAGAACTATAGATTTACAAATGCAGGAAATAAAACAGTGTCCATAAAGTAGACGTTCTGAGTCCTCTGTTAGCTTATTCTACATTTAAAATGTTTTCCCAGCCAGCCATAATCATGATTTACAGCTTTGCCCAAAGATAGAGGCCTGAGACCATCCACTCCTCTAACTCAATTGAGGATGACTCAAGTCCTCACTTCCTCTGCCTTCATATCTCCAGTGAGGACAGGAGAAGTCACAATGCTCTGTGTAAATATACGGATGTGCATTCTTGTTCTGTAGCTCGGGTTTGAAATTTTCCACTCTAGAAGACAGTTACCACTTTCCCTTGCTTTTCCCAAACATGAAGTCAGTCTTAGAATAAAGCAAAGTTCGTTTAGAGACCATGATGCTCGTTTCAATATAATTAAATTGCATACACACAGTCACACTCAGGGAGAGCTGGAACGTCAGCTTCTAATTTGCCACCAAACAAACATTGTCTCCGGTTATTTTCCAGAGCCTAGGGTGGTAACTTTAGTAATTGAAGAGGGGAATAAACAAAGTTAGCATAAAATTATAGTCTGACACAACCTTAAATTCTGCATTTTAAGATCGGGGTGAGCTCATCTGTCACGAGGCCTAAAATAAACAAGTGTCCAGGATGGAAACAATAGTGTAGTTAAAAGTTAACCACGTAAGTGACTCAAGCTTTCGAAGTACCTTCTGCCTGGGGCAAAGTGAAATTCTGAGGGATGAATCTGACAATCTCGCTTTCAAGACAGTAACATGTTTAAACAACCACCACAAAATGGACTCACACAGACACACGTGCTTTTATTCTCTTTGTAAAATGTTGAAAAATAATTGTGCTGATAAAACATAAAAGTTATTGGGTTGTCCGTGTTCTGAGTTACAAGGTGAATGCCAGAGGATTTACATTTTTCAGAACTTCAAATGGTTGGGAAATGGAAACAGCAAGTGAAATGAAGTGTCTCTCTGCCTGAACTGTAACAGATCAAGGGACAAGACCCAGGAACAAATATCAAGGACTTGAAGAATCTTCACGCTTCCCCATCTCAGTAAATGGAAACTCTTGTGTTTCCAATTGCTCAGACAGAACTGTTGGGAGTCTTGACTCCTTTCTTTCTCTCCTGCCTTACATCTAATCATGCTGCAAATTCCATCAGCATGGGCATCAATCACCCTGGCCCTAGTGACAGTCATTGTTTGCCAGTTTCGTTATCACAGTAGATTGTTTATTGGCCTCCTGTTCCCACCATTGCCCCTTTGTATTCTCTTTTCACCCCAGCAGCTGAATGATACTGTTAGAATTTAAGCCAAACCATAACAATGACTATCCATCTCTCTGAGAGTAAAGCCTAGCTGGTTTATAGTATCCTAAAAGCTTCCCTTGTGGCCCAGCTAGTAAAGAATTTGCCTGCAATGTGGGACACCTGGGTTTGATCCCTGGGTGGGGAAGGTCCCCTGGAGAAGGGAAAGGCTACCCACCCTAGTATTCTGGCCTGGAGAATTCCATGGACTGTATAGTCCATGTAGTCGCAAAGAGTCAGACATGACTTAGTGACTAAACCACCACCATTAGGAGTTTTGGTTAAAAATAATTGTTTTCATCAGTAAAGATTTTCCTGACCAACTTTACTCTCAGGATTCCCCAATTCCTTTCATTATTTCTACCATAGCAGCAATTATCTCCTACAGAATACAAATTTTATTTGTTTATTATATGTTTCTTTTATCAGGGATGTTTGTTTGTTTTTTATGGCTGTTTCCACAGTGACTATAATAGTGGCCCTTAATAAATAGTCATTTATATAATAAAAAGAACATCTTCAAATAATGTGAACTGTACCATTTATAAGAGGGCTTCCCTGCTGGCTCAGTGGTAAAGAATCCACCTGCCAAGGCAGGAGATATGTTCGGTCCCTGAGTCAGGAAGATCCCCTGGAGGAAGGGAATGGCAACCCACTCCAATATTATTGCCTGGAGAATTCCATGCCTGGCAGGTTACTGTACATGAGGCCTCAAAGAGTTGGACATGATTGAATGATTAAACAACAACTGCTTATAGGACCAGCTTTGCTCTGGTTCACTATCAATATTTGGGAAACAGATATGAGGAACCTCAGGACTCATAAATAAAAAGAGGGAAAAAGAATTCTGAAGAAACTGTGACTATTTAAAGAAGTTAAGTACCTTTGCTTCACTGGTTTTGTGGCTCCATGGGACAATCCGTTGACTCATTTCTCTCCCAGGCCCAACAGATGTCATTCTAGAACATTTAGAAGCAAATACGTAGGAAAGAGGAAACAATTTTAAAGACTGGTTTAGGAGAAAGTGAAGTCGCTCAGTCGTGTCCGACTCTTTGTGATCCCATGGACTGTAGTCTACCAGGCTTCTCTGTCCATGGGATTTTCCAGGCAAGAGTACTGGAGTGGGTTGCCGTTTCCTTCTCCAGGGGATCTTCCTGACCCAGGGATCGAACCCAGGTCTCCTGCATTGCAGGCAGACACTTTACCCTCTGAGCCACCAGGGAAGGCCCCATGAGCAATCAGCCAACAGCATTTCCTAAATCCATTAAGGGTCTGGCAACACTGTCCACATTTCCAAATCACAATGATATTCCCTGTAAAACACACATCTAGCATTAAAAAGTGTTAGTAATAATACTACCAATTTCATTCATACTTCCAAGTTTGATTTAAAATAACAGGTTTACTTGCCTCCAGACTAACTTCTCTAAACCCACTCTGGTTTTATTTAGGCCCTGAATTAATGAGGCCATTCTAATTTTTCAAACATAGACTAGGATTAGGATTCTTATAGTATGACCAAAGAAATGGCTTGGGCAAAAGAGATAAGGTAAATTTTCCTTCTTGCCATTCTGAAGTGAGGCGACTCAACGGCACTGAAAACCTTCAGCTGTGGTTGTGTGGTGTCTTCAACTGACCCCGATGGATCTGTACCAATGCACACTGGTGTCCACCATTTGCTTCCAACCATCATGGACTGCTTCCTGTCCTCAGGCTTGCTTCCCTGGGGTGGTGGAAGGAATAATGAATTAGGAGTGAAAAACAAAACTTCTAGGTAATAAATAGCCTTGGTGAATGATAAGATGAATGAATCTACCCAAGACTGTCTCTCAGAGGCTGAAATGAGTCACTTCACATTTTAAAGATATTGCAACAACAGATTCAGACGCACAGAGGATTCATTTTCCTAACAATGCTGCCAGGTCTTATGTTTCACCGGGGAAATCAAATCACAAAAATTAGAAAGCATCTCCTTGTCGGTACCCTAAAGAGGCATACGAAATTGCCCACTCTATTATTTTCAGAGAGAAAACACCTTACTGCACTGAGCCAAGCAGATGGTGGAAAAGGATACCTTAAGGAACCCAAACCATTAAGGCAGGAGCAGCTTGGAAACCAGCCTGAATCCCTGTGACACCAAGAGTTCCCCAGACCTTGGAAGACTCCACAGGACATGGCATTTTTTTACTCTCCCTGAGAAATCTGACGTTTATAAGGACAGTCTCAATCTTGGTCCTTTCTGTTAAAAACGAATCAATGGGGATGACCCAGAGAGATGTTGTGGGGAGGGAGGTGGGAGGGGGGGTCATGTTTGGGAACGCATGTAAGAATTAAAGATTTTAAAATTAAAAAAATAATAAAAATTAAAAAAAAAAACGGATCAATGACTCAAAGTCAAATCGTTTTTTTTAACTAGAAGAGTTTTTTACACCCCCTGTCCATCTTCATGGCCAACAACAAAATATATAAGAACTGAAAGTGCCGATTATTAATACCTTCAAATTGTTTCTCCTCACAAAAATTATTTTTTGGTTTGGGCTGTGTAGCATGAGCATTGGTCCACTCCCATTTTCCTTAGCTGCTTACACGGCCATGTGCATATAACATCCCCCCTTTTTTAAAAACTAAACTTATTGCTGTTTTTCATTTCATCCCCTCTGTGCTTCATCAGCCTTTCTGCATACCATGCAGTGGAGTTCAGAGATCAGCATAAAAAAAAAATATCTCAGTTAAGAACATCTGAAGAGCTTTGCAAGGCCGTGTAAATATACAGAAACAAACTCACCTATATCAAAAGGGTGAAGAACTCCTGAACAGTAATTCAAGGTCAGGGATTTGCTTTTATCCCTTTCCAGCACTTTGCATAGCTGGCAGCTCTCCATTCTTTGGGGAGTACAGGGAAGAGAGAGTCCACAGGACTTCACAGTCTCAGCCAGAATTTCCATAATCACATCAACAGATGGAATAATAATCACCACCAAAGTCACTGCACAGTCTTTCTAATGCAAGGAAACTTCCTCCTGCTTCATTTCAAAACCATATCCACTAGCAATTTAGACACTCGGTATTCTTATTTTCTGGAAATGATGCCAAGTTAATGTGATTCTAAAATAACTGCTGAGCACAAGCCCTGCATTTGAATACAGTGCTCTGGAGGGAGCCACTGAATGCATGTAGGGAGCTTGAGCAAAGGCAAGGCTCTCATCAGTGCTACCTGGAACCCTGTGATGTTCTTGGCCCTTAGAAGTGGTGAATGCAAGGCCAGTCACACTCAACACGATCTCTAGGCCACCTGGGCCCTGTCTCCACAGCTGCAGTTTCAATCAGTTTCAAACTGTGCTTGATGGTGTCCTTCCCCAGCCTCTAGGTAGTACGTTCTCTCTATGGTCTTGATTATCCCAAAGGGAAAAGCCAGTTATATGGACTATATTGTCAAGTATATCATACCAATAAAATTAGATTCATATTTTCTAGAATCTGGTCTGCTATTGTGCTTAGTGTTTATTGCTAGACAGCAGCTCTGAATCTTCCCAAGAAGTGCCATTTGAACAGGGTGACAAATTTAAGTTAATCATTAAAGAAACCTGAAAAGTATATCTATTATATACATTTTAAAATTAGTTGAAATTTAAGGCTTTATTGATACATGTACTGTCTGAGAGCATTTAGAAACAGACATTGGTTTCTCAAAATAATTATTCTAATCATTCATCTATGAGAGAATCTTTTATTAATATAATGTCCAGGTCACATGTATGGACAATCTGAATAATCATGAAAATATAATACTAATATGAATCTCTCGTCTACTCTTAAGACTTCATAAGGTGTCACAGTAATTATTACATATGTTTATATTACATAATCTCCTAAAAAGATAATGAAACCAGGGGAGAAAGAATCTATTATTTAAGCAGAAAATTTTATTGAGATCTATTGATATATGTCAAGCATTATAAAAGATTTTAAGAAGAATACAAAGAATCCTTTTTTCTCTTTGTACATTCCATCCCCTTGAAGTTTATGTCATTTTACATAGGATCAGCTGTAGTCTAATTGGAAGTCTCTGAAATCTATGTTTATAATAGCAATCTCTCTTCTAAGCTTTACACCAACATTAACAACTATACTAGCTGGCATCTGTTTTTTATGGGGAAAGGGAGGTTTAAAGTTGCTGGAAAAAATGCATGATGCCCAGTTAAATTTGTTCCAAACTTACGGGACAAATTCATACTTAAAAAAAAAAATCTAATTGTTTATCTGAAGTTCAAAGTGAGCTAGGCTTCCTGAAGTATAATTTGCTAATTCTGGCAACCCTGGGGTGGAAGCTGGGATCAGTTTTTATTCTTTTGTGTTTTGATCTTTGCATTTTCCCGTCTCCTATAACTTGGAGCAATAATCAAGCCCTAAGCATTTCCTTGTCTCAAGGATTTTTGCAGGATATACTTTCCTTGTTGAAACTCTATGAAAAGATTATCCATGATGTTTAAAAAGAAGAGGATAGGGAAGGAAGATGGAGAAGGCAGAAGAGTGACTTGAGAGAGACATTTCCCTTAGATGACAGAGATCAGAGATGGGCAGTTCTTGCATTTATAAGGAGCCAGCACACTGTTCGCAAGCACTTGTCTTACAAGGATGATAAGGCAAGACACTGAAGAGGATGATGTGGAAGAAAGGTGTGTCTACGGGGTAGTACACATGATTCCAAGGTTCCTGGCCCCACTACCCAGTCATGTGGGCCAGCAGTGAGTGGCCTAGAAGCAGTGAACATATTACACCTGAAGGTTCTGTGTGCACAAAATGATGGGTGCTTTGATGAAAACAAGTGTCAGCTGCTGACCACAAGGGTTTTTTTTTTTGATGCTTTGGCATCAAATAATATCAAGAATCTTCACACCAGGGGATTATGAGTAAATTTCCTCCTACACACCAGAACTATGGGCACTTAGAGTCTAACGCAATTGATTTAAAGGGAATAATGAAAATCAGGTATTCCATACTACATTTATGGTATCAAGTTCAGACATTTTTGTGGTAGACACTGATGGCTACTCACCCCAAACATTTAGTTTCCCAAATGTATCCTTGCTGGCAGATTGCCTTCTGCTCTAAGAGCTGAACGTATTGAAAATTGCTATTCCAGCTTCCTTATAAACAATGAGTATATGACCCAATTCAGGCCACTAGGACCTGGAGAGTTTCTTCTCTGATTAAAACAAACAAGTCAGGCAGAAAATAAAAATAAAAACAAAAACCTATCATAAGGGAATGGAAAGATGCTCATAGGGACGATGATGTCATTGAGTCATTTGTTAGTCAACTCTGTAATGGCCATGTTTCAGAACCTTTTTGTTTTATGAGACAATGTTTTTAGACATGTTTAGATGGTTTTTCCATTATTTGCATCTAAAAAAACTCCCAAATGATACAACACTACTGTTACAGATTGGGTTTTCTAGAAGCAGATGCTGAAATGCAGTTTAGGTGCATACAGTTTACTAGGGACCAAAAACTAAGAAGGAAAGATTAAGCAACAGAAACATGCAGAGGAAAAAGTTGAACTGGCAAGGAGCTCCAAAGAAAGTATTACCAGTCACAAGATCATGCCCAGGTCACAAAGGCCAGAGTTTTACATTCCTGCATCTCTTGGAAACGAGGTGCACGCTACTCCAGGAGGGATGTAACCTCAAGCAAAGGAGTTCTGTGAAGCTAAGGCAAATCTGATGGTGAAGACAGGTGGATGCTGACTTCCAACCAGGCGCCCTGCTGCTAACCATCAAGCCTTTCCTTGCAGGGTGATTTGGGTATCTTCATTTCCACAACAGCTATATGCACACATCTATATATATCTGAACACAGAAGTACATACATACATGTATATGTGTGTGTATACATATATATATACATGTATATATAAAAACTGTTAAATCAATCTCTATTCTAACACCTCAAATTCACTGTGATCAAAATTAAATATGACCCTACTCCCATGTCAATAAGCTAGGGCTGACATCTCAAATTGTCTTTAATATATCTTAACTCCCCTCCTCCATCCAGTCAATGCATAAGCCTAGTGAGTAGTGTCTTGCTTTGGGCTGTCCCCCCACCATTCCCATTAATGTTAGTGAAATTCAAGTCTCACTGTGCTTCAACTAAGGCTGAAGCCATTTTTTTTCTCCAAACCCTTACACTTCTCCAAAGTAATACTACCAACTTGTTTTTCCTAAAGCCAAGTTCTGATCATCTCCGTTGCTCCTCATAAAAGCTTTGACAGCTCTCCTTTAACTGTCAAATTTTTTAAATTTCTTGTTTTCCATTTTAGTCTTTTTAGGGTCCTCCCTTTAACTTATCATTTAAGAAAAAACAGTGAGTTGATTAGTGATTCCAATGTGATGCATTCTATTTCTAACATTTCTGCCTTTCATCGATGCCATTTTAGAAATCTTTTCTTTAACCTGCAGTTACGCCTTCTCAAATTTTATCAGAGGGCAACCTGACCTGTCAGACCCACTGGGCAGTTTGCCACACCAAGACTTACTGGCTGTGATGTCAGTCCTAATTTTGGTATATGACATATTCTGCCTTTTATTATGTTTGTGGGGCTGACTTACAAATAGGCAAATAAGTATCTGCTTAAGGCACCAGAAAAATCAGGACACAGCATGTTGAGTTTGCACGTCCCCATGATCTACACATCTGTTCTGCATTTAGGCCAAAAGAGTCCTAGCCCCAGCATACACTACTCCTATACCACCATAATCTGGAGCTCAGCTTAGCAACTTCTTCCTGACACAGGCTTCAAATATATACCATGTGCTTCTCACTTCATGTCTTGAGTTTTCCTGTTATAGACATGAGATGCTGTGGAAACTACTCTTTGCCCACACACAGATCCCATGGGGCAGACTTGAAGCACTGAAAGAAGACAGGCAAAGCTGTAGACTCACCGTGGACCTGACAAGTTGCACTTCCCTCGCCAAGGCTGATCCAACTCCTGCTCCCGCTGAATGTTCAACCTGTGGGCAGTGTATATCAACATTAAGCCCTCAACAGGCTTCATTCCTCAGGGAGACTGGTTAGCCACTTGGTGGCAGGTCAACTATCTCCACTTCGGGAAGAGCAGCAGAGCATTCCTACTGAATGTTGACTTTCAGTCCCCATCTGCAGTGTGTCTCACTGCACCATCGTTCAAGTGCTAACAGAATGCCTACTCTGTGAAAATAGTATCCTACACGACATCTTTGTACCAGTTCTAAAGTGAAGGACATACAACCATGGGCTCCTGACTATAACATCCACTTACTTATTAGGCTTCCCCGGTGTCTCAGACTGTAAATAATCTCTCTGCAATGCAGGAGACCCGGGTTTGATCCTTGGGTTGGGAAGATCCCCTGAAGAAAGAAATGGCTTCCACTCCAGTATTTTGGTCTGGAGAATTCCATGGACAGAGGAGCTTGGCGGGCTACAGTCCATGGAGCCACAAAGAGTGGGACAAAACTGAGCAACTAATGCTTTCACTTACCTATCATGAACCCCATAATCCAGGAATAGCCAGCCCGATCAAAGGTGTAAAGGTCTTCTGAGGGCTCAGCTGAGGTGCCAAGTTGAGGCCAGCACCCTGTGGGGCGGGGGGGGGAGGTGTTTTCTGGGTGCACAATCATGTACTAAAGGGAGGAGGACAAGGGAACACAGTATAGGTTACACTAAATTCGAGATTGCAGGTATCATCTGGCTTCTTTTTAAACAAAGAAAGGGGTTACTTTCCTGGGGGTAGGGGGTGGGGAGGGTAATGAAGCCTGACTTGATTGCTACACAGCAAAGACAGGGAGGAATATTTTGAATGCAGGGGACTAACTGTGGTGTCTTTTGGCATTCCTATGTCAAATGTAATTGAGGAAATCTAACAACCACACCCTGATAAGGGCAACTATAGGCTCAAACCTCTTGGGAATGAAGATCTGGCTCATCCTGCTGGGTCAGCAGTTCAGGTGAGCGAGAGTGTTAGTGAGAGTGAGAGAAATCTAAAACGGGAGATCATGAAGGGAGGCGAGGAGTATCACTAGTAGGCTGGAACCTACTGTAGCAGTGGTCCTGAAGCCTGCCTTGCCGATCCCTTTTAAGGGTTTTTTGAAAAGTGAAAATGTTTGGCCACCTTGATGAATCAGACTTGTACTTCCATGTGAGGAAGAAATGAGAGGAGTATCTTAGACGAGACAGGGATGTTGTTAGGAATGAATGGATCTGAAAAGGAGTTCTTTGTTTATGTGACACCCCAGGTTCGTGCACTGGCTTTGCTTTGGGGTCAGAGTAGGCCTCAGTAACAGCTTACATGATTCCAGTGTAAGCTGCCAGATTACTTCTGCCACCACAAGCACCACCACAGACATATAACCTGTCTTACGGACAGCTCCTAATTACACCTGTTTGCTCATATCCAAGGTTCAGTGGTTCCTGGCTCCCTCCATGTATCCCTAATACTACTGCGGCATGAGATGGCTCAGCACCCATTTGGCATCCATATACATGCAACCCAGAAGTTTGGGAAGTAGATGTTTCATAGGGAAATTTGTATCAGTGGAAGCTGGGACTCAACAGATAGATTTTTCTTGCTTCCTCCTCGACCATCATGGATCATTTGCAATTGCAATGACTATATATGGTCTCTAAGAAAACATTCTGAATGACAGTGCAATCAGATCTCCAGGAAACTGGTCTAGTAGGAAATGATGTCTCTTATATTTGTTCTTTTGCCTCAACTTCTGTATTCCCCAAAAGAACATTGGTGCAGAAGTGTTTGCTTTTGTCTGTAATTTCAAGGGAAGCTGGACTATTACACAGGTATATAAAAACAATAAAAATTTTCATTTGAATGATTTCATAGTTGATACATATATACTATATATATAATTATATATAAATATGTTATATTTATATATAAACTTATATATTTATATTATAAATATATATTATGAATATATATAATTCTCTCCTTAGTTTCTTAAATTATCTTTTTAATTTTTGGCCACACTGCCCAGCATGTGGGATGTTAATTCCTAGACCAGGGATAGAAGCAATGCCCTCTGCAGTAGGAGCATGGAGTCTTAACCCACTGGACAGCCATGTAAGTTCCTATATATGGTTTTTAATTGGTGTTGTCATCATAGAAAAAGTGGAACTAATTTGGATTTCGTTCAGTTACTTTATGCCTTTGTGCTTTATTTTGGATAAGATTGGGCCTTATAACTTTTTCATAGCTAATGATACGTAATGGTCTTAATAGACTTCATTATTTCAATTTACTTGGCATCTTCTTAACTAGGCTAATTTGTGAGAAAAGATGTACATCTTGTTGTCATCATCTTTGTATACCTCACTGAGGCTACCTTAATACTGTTAAAAGTATAGGTACTTAAAATATATGTCTAAACTCCCCTTCCTCTGGGATGCTCTGAGATAGTGAGTCATGGAGCAAAGGAGGAACAAAGAATAAATGAATAAATCTTAGGTAAAGAGGAGCCTGGGAAACAAAGGCTAGCGCTTATTCCGAGGAACAGGTGCTCATTGGAGCAATCAAAGAAAGTATAGTACTATTCAAAAAAAAAAAGTAATCAAAAACAGATAACTAGGGAAATAGAGAATTTGGAAGACAAGACTTAAATATTAAGCAGGTGCAAAAGAAACTAGGGGTGAGGAGTGTTTACTGCCTAAGAGAAGACAAAGGGACTAATCGCATTTTTAAAATGTATTCATTTATTGTTTGGCAGTGCCTACTCTTAGTTGCAACATGCAGGATCTAGTTCCCCGATCAGGGAGCAAAGCAGTGTCGCCTGCATTAGGAGCTCAAAGCCTTAGGTACTGAGCCACCAGGAAAGCTCCCTAACCATGTTTTTAAAGAATGGAAGATCCAATTTTCTTTTCTCTGAGGACTTATACTCCCATTGGGAAAAACAGGAAGTAAACATGAGAAGTAGTTGGGCGAGGCTGAAGACCATAGAAGTGCACAAATAACTGATTATGTAGAAGCACTTTTGGATTTCAGAGACAGTAAAACTTAATGACTGTTAAGTGCTGAAAGGCTTTTACACTGAATGATAATTATGCTTCATCTTAGGGAAATAAAGATATCTTGGTAGACCCAGATATTCTACTCAGATGAACTTATCTAACAGAAATACATAATTATGTTCATCAAAAACACGTACAAGAATGCTTTTAGAAGGACTACATAAAATCGCCCTGGAAAAACCATAAATATCATATCTAGTAGAATGAATGAATGAAAATTAATTGTGGTATATTCATTCAATGGAAAAAGCAACTAAATAAACAACAACTATAAGCAATCCAATTAATATGAAGTTCAAAACCAGGCAAAAGTAATCTAGAGTGTCAGTAGTCGGGAAAATGTTTATCCCTGGGGACAGAAAATACTAGTAGGGGATATGAAGAGCACTTTTAGAGGCAGATAATGTTTTTATCAGGTAAAGGGGCTATATTCACTTTGTGAAAATGTATCAAGATGTATATTTATCATTTTACTGGCATATCTTATAACACATAGATTCAGATTTTTTAATCTATAAAAATCCATATATCACCAGCTGTATAAAGATCTTGATCAATTTTGGCATCCCAACAGCTTTCTTATGCCCACCTCAAATTTCCCCCATTAGGTTATCACCACTCTGACTTCTGTCATCATATATGAATTCAACCTGTTTCTAATTTTCATACAGTAAATAATAAACTACTTATTCTTCTGTATCTTGCTTCTTTTTCTCAATATCATGTTTGTGAGATTTAATGTTGTTGCTCACTGCCATTCTCTTGTTGCTGGATATTTTATTATATCCAATTTTAATTATGACAAATAAAGCAGGTATATGTATGTATATGTATATATATACATATTCCTTTTGTGGATATTAAGAACTTTTTTCTTAGCTATATATAAGAAAGTAAACTTTCTGGGTTAAATGGTATATGTATGTACAGGTTAACTATATATTTGAAACAGTTTTTTTAAAATGGTTGTACCAACTAGCACCATCACCAGTAATATATATGAGTTCCAGCTGACCACATACTTGCCCCTCTGCATGTGATCAGTCTACTTAGTTTTAGCCTTTAGGGTAATTATAAAGATATCATCTTGTGGATTTAATTTGCATTTCCATAATGAATAATCATGTTGAACAATTTTTCATATGATTATTTGACCAATTAGATACTATACTTTGTGAACTTTTTCCAAGTCTTGTCTATTTTTTTATTTTAGTTGTGTTTTCTGTTTTTTCTTATTTATGCTTTTTTTTTTTAAATTTCTAGATGTGAATCCATTGTCAAATAATTCATTGCAAATGTCTTCTGTTCCTGGTCTGCAACTTTGTCTTTTAATCTCTTTAAGGTACCTTTTAAAGACAGAATTTTTTATTTTAATAATGCCAATTTTACCTATAATCAGCTAATACTTTTGTAATCTATCTAAAACATCTTTCTCAACTCCACAGTCAGGAAGACAGATTCTTCTGCTTTCTTTCAGAGGGTGTTGTCTTCTTTCTTATTGAAGTCTATCATTCATCACAAATATATTTTTTTCCCATACAGTAGAGACAGGTGAACAGAGAACTCCATAGGTCATACTGTTTAATATCTTTCATAAAAATGAAAGTGAAAGTCGCTCAGTCATGTCTGACCCTTTGCAGCCCCCATGGACTATAGAGTCCATGGAATTCTCCAGGTCAGAGTCCTGGAGTGGGTAGCCTTTCCCTTCTCCAGGGGGTCTTCCCAACCCAGGAATCGAACCCAAATCTCCTTCATTGCAGGCAGATTCTTTACCAGCTGAGCCACCATTAGTTTTGTGAAATTTTGACCCAGAAAATTTTCAAACACTGACTGTCTCATATTCTCTTTCATATCATATATTGGATATTTACTATATTCCATGTATTTTTTATACTTTCTGTACAATCTATCATTTATTTCATCTCTGTGGATCAATCTGGATACTACTGGTCTATTTTCTGGTTCACTAATCCTCCTTTGTGCTATGTTTATTCTGATGTTAAATGAATCTGCAATTCGGTATTTAATATTAGATACAGAATTCCCATTTGTCTATTTTTTAATGCATTCTAGGTCTCTGCTAAAATTCTACATACTACTCTAAATTTTGAATATATTAACTATAATTATTTTAAAGTCCCTGTCTGATAAAGCTAACGTCTGCATAACCCTGTAGTTCATTTATATTGTCTGTTGCTTTTCTCATGGGTTTTGCTTACTGTGTTTTTGTGTATTTTTAACATGTTTCATAACATGTTATTTCAATCCAGAGGATTAAAAATTAAAGAATATCACAGTGCTGTGATCTTAATCTAAAAGGGTTAACATTTTCTTTTTCTTTTAGATTTATTTGGATATACTTTTGCTTTGTTTTGGTAGGCAGACAGAATACCAGCATGTCATCTTAATATCTCTGCTCTTCTTCTTTCTGGATTGTAGCTCCTCAAATCCTGCTTGCGTGTGCTCCACCGCCTTCAGATTGTCACCTTTTATAGACTAGCCTGCTCTTATCCATAGATACACAGTAAATCCAGCACTAGTTATTCTCTTAATTCTAGAGCTAGAACCCCTGTTAACAGATGTTTGGTATTTTCAAGATAAGAAAGTAAACAGTGAAGAGCCCTCTGGAGCAGAATCACAGTCTGAGCATAAGCCCAGTGTTAGAATGGATGCATTATTTGATGAAGACGTTATCAATTGAAATAGCAAGTTTGTGTTAGGTGACTTCAAAGAAACAAAAATGCCTGAATGGAACTAGATTATCAAGAATTATTTCAGAGCTGGTAGGGGGCCATTAAATCTTTTTAAGCAAAGGTGCAATAGAATGAGTTGTATTGCCTCTTACAAAAGTAAAAACATCTTGATTTTATATAAAGGAGCTGTCAGAACAGTATAACCCTATATAATCAAAGTGATCTGACTTCTTGAAGAATAAACTTCTAAAGATACAGTTTAAACCACTTTCATGTAGCATGTAGTGTATTTTGATTATCCATTTATCCATCGATGCACACTTGGAGTGCTTCCATCTTTTCGCTATTGTGAGTAATGCTACAGTGAACATGAATGTACATATATGTTTGCGTTTCAGTTCAATTTATTTTGTAAAATAATTTTTGATAAGTGATAAGGTTATATCTTTTTTCCCCCCTCTCAAATTAAACTCACACTGCAATCACTGACATATTTAGGTTTTATTTTCATTTCACTACATTCGCTGATGTTCATCCTTACCATGGCATCCTTATGAAAAATCTAAATGCTGACCATAATAATGTAATATTACTATATGTAGTTACAATGCTACATTTTCTTTACCTTTTAAACTACTTCATTTTTCTCCTATAGCAATTTTGCTTTGAGTTTTAAATTTTTATTTTATATACCATTTTTCTATGACTCATGCCTGAAAAATTCCATGGACAGAGGAGCCTTGTGAGCTACAATCCACAGGGTCACTAAGAGTTGGCCATGACTGAGCAACTGAGCATACTTTGAAAAAACAACTAGTCACTGGCTAAGTGATTAAGACCATATAGTGTGACTGGAATTTCACAAACATTCCTGCAGTATCATAAAGAATATCCTAGGAAAATGACAATGGATCAGAGAGAGGAGGGTCAGGTCTGGGTAACCAGTCTGCTCTGAAAGGGGAGCACAGGTAATCAGTTGGTTATGGGCAGTCAGAAAGTCATTTTCAGGGAACACTGGATTTAGCAAAGCTCTAAAGATTTAAACCAAGCAAGACATCAGAGAGGTCTTCAGCAGAATATCATCTACAGGAAAGGACATTTGGGCGGGTCTGACAGCACATGGCCTAGGGAAAATGCTTTGGTCTCTAGAAACACTGGAGAATAAGGCAAGAAACTAGCCCCATGGAATGAGATACTGGAAAGGAACCAATCACGAAATTGGGAATGAGAGCCCAGAGAGTGATGATTTGTTGTCCGTTTCCCTGTTATATCATGAGTAAGTCACATGAGTGTAGGAAACAAAGTTAGCAAAGGTAATGAAACTTAAGTTTTTTAAGTTCCTTTTTTTTACTTCCTTTCCTTAAAACAGTATTGCTTGAAGATCGCAGAAGCAGGCTGTATCTCTAAGGGGCGTTAAAGTGACTTTGCAGTGAATGTTAAAAGACTTCAGAGACAACTATTCAAGCACGTATGTTCCATTCCATGATATTTGTTCAATCATGTTTTTAAAGCTGTAGAATCTTAAGCTGAGATAGAATTTTTCACGTTCTCTCTTTGAGTTTGGTTCTCTGTGTAGCTGAAAAAAACTCTTAACTCCTTTTATGTGACAAGAACATGCCCCCATTACTTTATATATGTATTAAGAAAGTGTTAAGATTTAAGTAACAGCTGTGGTGACATTTTTGTAATATCTATGTATTTATTCTCTCTATATATTTTTCCATATGAAAAGAAAAAACTATGTAATTTATTATTTAACTCATCTATTTTAAAGGCTATGAACAGGTAGGATATTTAGAATTAGAAGTAAGAATTTAGGAGCAAAAAGTGGTAAAGTAAATAACAGATTCAAGAAGCGGGAATGGATTGAAAACCTAAAATGGGGATCATTTAGATTTTAAAAATTGTTTCATCATAAAAACAAGATTCTCTAAGGCATAAGATCCAGTATTGCTTTTAAATGAGAGAAGAACACAAGACTTGACATAAGTTACTAGAAAATTCTCAGTTGCCATCGGACATGGAATACAAAGGATACACTTAAAACCAAGAATTTAGAAATGGAAATCCATGTTGACCAAAGAAGACAATTTTAGGTAGTTTAAAAGCAAGAGCAACCTCTGAGAATTTGAATTTAGAATTATGGTTTTATAAGGAATTCATTAAACATTGTGGTAAAATTATGCTATTGAAGAAATACTTGGAAAACTTGTTATGTTTTGCTTCAATATTTTCTAAAGTTACATCTTATAAGTGTCTAAGAAAAATGGGACTCACTTCTATAAGCATAAGCACTCTGTCAGGATCATGAAGTAAACTTTCTTCAGACTGGTAGAAGGCAATAAAGAAGCCAGCTGAAGATAGATGGAGAGAAAACATCACAGATATTTGAACAGTCTTAGAAGCTGCCTGGCAAAGCTGCTCTTACCTGGGACAGACTATATTTTAAGCATTCTACATATTCATATTGCAACTTTTTCTATTTCCTGTAAATTTCAGGGAAGATGTTAAGAGAATTAAAAAGCAAAAAGTAATTTTTGCCAAGTAATTGGCAAAAAGAGGCCAATTAGCACCTTTACTTTTCTGCTTATATTAGAAATAATTAAGAGGAAATAAAAAGTTAAACTGAGAACTATTCCAAGTCCTTTGATATCAAGTTCACAGAAAAGACAAGTTGAAACTTGAGGCAACAAGTTGAATCTTAATGTCCTAGGTAAAATCTTGACCTTAAGGAAACTTTCAGGTTGACTTCATGATATTCTGTTTGAGACTATAATTAAATTAAAAAAAGAAGGCACACAGGTGAAAACTGACATGAACGATAATCTAGTGCACCCGAACCTCCACTCAAATTCTGTCTCAACATCAAGTATAACGTTGCAGTGAAGAAAGACTTTCATGTATTTATACTGTTTAAGGGGCTTCCCTGGTGGCTCAGTGGTAACAAATCTGCCTGCAAGGCAGGAGCCACAGGAGACATGGGTTTGATCCCTGGGTCAAGAAGATTCCCCTGGAGGAGGTCATGGCAACCCATTCAAGTATTCTTGCCTGGAGAATCCCATGGACTAAGAAGCCTGGCAGGCTACAGTCCATAGGGACACAAAGAGTTGGACACAGCTGAAATGACTGAGTACACTAACATACATACTATTTAAACTGGGGAAAAGGCTGATTATTAATGCAATTAACCTCATTCCTAGGAAATCCTAACTATTTAGACCATAAGCTCACCTCTTATAAAACAGGCCGAACCTCTTAGCTACATGGAGGATAATTTAAAGGCACCAAAACTAAAATTTTAGTTTACTAAATTTCAGGGATAAATGTTTGGAAAAAAAAAAAAACAGAATAGCAATAGCATTTGGAAGAGCAATCCTGAATTATCAAATGTGTACAGTATAGAGCCTATGGTATACAGAAATCTTCTCACTGATTTGCTGGTAATTCTGCAGAGACACCACAGATTGGGAATTGTTCAGCTCTGATTCTTTCTAGCTACTTGTGAGAAACTGGCAAGTTATTTAAGCATGTAGTCCTCCAATTCCTCATCAATAAAATGGGCATAATCATACCCACTCACACAATTTTGTTAGAATTTAATGAAATCATCTTGTAAATACTTATGCAGTGCGAGCATAGAAAGTGTTCAGTAAATGGCAATTATTGTCTTTTACCACCAAGAATCTCATCATGCATCTGCACAAAAGCTTTTTAACAATAATAACACTAATATTTATATAGGATCCACCATTTCAGAAGGAATCTGGTTACCTGGTGGATTCCCAGATTCAACTCAGCACAAGCAGAATTTCACTGCAGCATTTCCACCCCATGGAGGCAGTCCTCTATCCAGAAACAAGGCTTCTCTAGAACAGTCCATCTCCCTCAAGAAAGATATAATTCTCATTTTTAATTTGCTCTATAGACCCACCCATAAGAAGACTAGATTTTCATTGGTTCAAAGGCTGTTCATATATTTTCATACAAGTCGTATAGTATTAAAACTAAAATGTGCAAAAACACTTGCTTACAAATACTTCATAGTTATTTATGTTTCCCTGTCAACTTAGGAGTGATTTATATGTAACTCTTGATACATGCCCTCAGCCTCATTACACAAGGTGAGATGACCCCCACCACACACACACACAATCAACTTTAATGCATTTTGTTTCTTCTTCCTAATCTAATTTCTGCCTTTCCTCAAACTTTTCCAACGTGCCTTCTGAAATTCTCATTTCAGGACAAATTCTTTTATATATGTATCCTTTTCATAAAGTATTCTCTGTGGTGCTGCCATATACAATTATGTTAAATTCTACTAAACAGTATTTTTGAAGGCTATCAGTTGGCTGCAGCATTACCTCATCCTCATTATTTCTATATAGTTATTTGGTAGTTCTGTCTCTACGTTCATTGAATATGTTGGAATTTGGCTAATAATAGTTTTGCTTTTCAGCCCACACTCTATCAGCATCCGTAGTGCTCACTATGTCCTTTTTCATCCTTAAGGTTTGACATTCACAATGCCAGTTTTCATTTTCTTAGTAATTCTACCATTCAGCCAATCATTTGTAGATCATGACTTTGCTTTTCCAAGCATAGGACCACTCTATAGCATCTATCTTTTACGTTACATAGAACTTAGTATGTTAGAATGTCAACTCCCTAATAGAGATAACACAATTGCCTCAACTTTGATCAGGGAAGACCACTGGTATATCAAATTATGGCAGAGGTGAGGATGGTCAGAGTCATGTAGTGAACCTGAAGAAAGGGACTCTGGAAGAAAGACAACTCAAATGTTATCTGCTATAGGGTCACTTCTCTGCTTGAAACTTTTATACATTTTTCTGTCTGTGGTCTTCAAGAAAAATCAAAATTTCTTAGAATAAAATCTAAGACCCTTTGTGATCTCTACAGCCTTGTCACTTTCTCCACTACCTGCCTTTCCTTCTCCTCTGCAATGCTAATTTCTCTTGGACAACTGAACACAGTGAGATTTATCTTGCTTTGTGGTCTTTCTCTTGTTGATTCCTACTTGGAAGGGACTTTTGATCTCCCTTCTTTGGATTGCAAGCTCCTTCCCTTCCTTCCAATCATAATTCAGGCGGGGTCTTTTGAAAAGTGAAAGTGAAAGTTGCTCAGTCTGTCTGACTCTTTGTGACCCCATGGACTATAGCCCATGGAATTCTCCCGGCCAGAATACTGGAGTGGGTAGCCCTTCCCTTCTCCAAGGGATCTTACCAACCCAGGATCGAACCCAGGTCTCCCACATTGCAGACAGATTCTTTACCAGCTGAGCCGCAGGGAAGCCCAAGAATACTGGAGTGGGTAGCCTATCCCTTCTCCACTGGATCTTCCTGACCCAGGAATTGACTGGGGTATCCTGCATTGCAGGTGAATTCTTTACCAACTGAGTTATCAGGGAAACTTGGCAGGGGGTCTTTTGAAAGTTTTTAATAAATACCTCTTCCCCTACCTCCTCTCTGGCAGAAGTAACTTGTCCCTGGTACTCTCAGCACTTTATGCAACCTTATATCATATCCCACAATATTATAGCTTCTGATTTCTTTTCTCTCTCTTGTACTGTATCTCTCTCTCTACTCAAGGAAGTGGGGCCCTTGTTTTTTGTAATTCTCTCTGTAGCATCTGTATCTAGCAAAGTACCCAGCATCTATTATATGCTCAGTAAATGTTTGTTGAAAGGAAGGGAGTGGAATGATTCATGACAGACTCAACATCAATCAATGGAAATTGCTACTATCTGGTATAATTTTATGTGAATTGGAATTAGGAAACTATAACATTAGCATAACAGACAGCTATGTAGTGATCCTTTTTAAACTGTTCACATAGTGTATAATAAAAATAACTGCTTTATTTCCTAGCCAAAGTCTACTCTGAACTGCCCTTCAAGATTCATGACTTAAATAGCCCAACAGCATAGCTCAGGGAGGCAGGGCCAATAAATCAAATATCTTCTCACTTAATTACTGTCTTTGAAAATGTAATGATACCTGTTAGACACCAAAACATACTTAACAAACAGTTGCATTTGTGACTTATCATCAAAATTGAATTTTTTAAGAATGTATTCTGTGATTACTAAGGATTGGACCAAGAGTATAAAGTTACTTCAAACATTATATTAGTATATAACAAAATAAACATGCATGAGCTTTACCCAAGAACATTTTAGAGAACAAAACTAGTAGTTCTAATGTCATGTTTTAAACAAACTTTTAAAAACTTGACATTGACAGATATAAATATATAACAATAGTTTTTAAACCTATCAACGCAGAAGAATTCTCTCTTAGAGTTTTGAGAAAAAAAGGAGTTTTGCAGCAATATCTTTCTCAACTCACTGAATCATCATCCTGTTTTACTACCAACCTAAATCCCTGACCTCCTATTGGGAACCTGGCATGTCTTCCTCTTCCAGTCTATTCCAGTTGCATGATATTTCAAGCACTCATTGTTCCTATTTGGAATACAGTTCATGCTCTATCTCTAGGGCTGTGTCATTCTAGTACTGTCTAGACTGTGACTAATCTCGCCATGGTCCTTTGAGAACCATCATAACCATCAATTCAATACCCAAGTTTTAGTTCACTAGCATTAAGCTTGTATCAGCACCACTCAGAGGGTGACTGATTGCAGCTTTTGATCATTTTATTTCAAGCGGACTTCTCAAGTGCTGTTTGGGTCACCTCATTCATCTCCTAAACTAACTGGCATAGTCCATCTGCTATTATTGCTACTATCTTACTTATGTTTTTCTGTTTTTTTTTTTCTTTAATGTCATGCAAAATGTCATAACCTGAGGGATGTCTGCCAAAGAAAGGACTTAAGGAACATCATGAGAATCCCATAAATGCCCAGTGAGATTTGACTTGGCAGGTTATGGGTGTAGCCATGGGTGCCAAGACACAGTAACCCGTTCATTCTCCAGTGCTGACTCACCCGTGAAAAGCCTGCATCATGGGGAGCTGCCACCATTGGGGGCCTGAGTATTTGCATAACCACATCCTCCTCCAGCTGATCTATACCGATCCTGACAGTAACCCAGCAAAGGTAAAGCAAATGTTCAGCCCAAAGGCAAATAAGGGGGGAGGAGGTGCAGAGCAAGAAGGAAAGACGATTTCCTCAACTCAGATATCACGCCAGCCAGGCACCTTGGGTTCCGCTTTGTTACGCTGTCATTTTCCCAGCCACCAAAACTGGGCGGTGTTTCTGCACTTTCTTCAGTGCTAACAGGTGAGCAAGATTAGTGAAAGGTTCAGCTCTTTTTCAGACTCAGTATGTAAGTAAATAGGTAGATAACAAAAACATAAACCAAAGGACAGATTTATGTAGCTATATCTGTCCCCATGCTTTGAATGGAAAATACTCAAGATAATATACTAAATATTTTCATATTTTTGTGTGTATTTACAAGTAATAATGGCAATTGTTTCTAATAAAAATGTTAAGAAGAACCTACAATTTTCAGGATTAAAACTCTATATAAAGATAAAACCCGGTAAGCAGAATTCTACCTTTTTACTGGCGGTATCATTTCACAGATATTGTAGATGGCGAGTTGTGAGTGCTACAGGGATAAGCATAGGAAGCACCTTGGCAATCCCAGGAGAGATGACTCCTGAGGAGAGAATTGGGGTAGGAGTCAACGTGGACGTGGCATTCTCAGTTGACCTTGATGGATGGCTAGCATCTCAATGGAAGAAACTGCCAGCTTTCACCCTTTGTTAGCTATACGCATTGATAATTCCTTCCAAAGTCTCCATACTATGTACTTTCTGAGATTATCCTGACTAAATGTGAACAAATATTGAGTACAATTTCCAGCAGAAAGTGGGATGTGGCATTGGTCTTGTTGCCTTGGGCAAGATTGCTTGGAGTGAGTTGTGAGTTCCTGTAAAATTATTAAGCATTCTGGAGAAGCCTTCTCTCAACTCTGTAACCTGATCCTATAACAAGACTTTTATCTTGATTTTCTATTTTGTAATTCATCTCCACAGACAAATTTTGAATACCTTCCTGAATCCGAATTACCTTGTCTAGGAATCAGATGCTTTATATAATTTTTGTTGCAATTTTCAACCAGAAGCTTTGCCCCTTTCCTTGAACTCACACTTGGTGGAAGAATTCTACTCCAAATAGATTAGCAACTGTCATAATGCCTAGCTCTGAGCATCACCACTGTAAAGACACTTGTCTATCTTGCAATAGACAAATAGCCACTTAGAGATGTCCAAATTCTAACCACTGGAATATTTGAATATTTTTTTTTTTTTACATAGCAAGGGGGAATTAATGTTGAACATGTAATTAAAGTTGCCAATTATCTAGCCTTGAGATGAGGAGATTATCCCGGATTATCCAGGGAGACTCAGTGTAGTCATAAAGGTCCTAGTAAGCGAAAGGAGGAAGAAGAGAGTTGGTGTCAGAGTGATGCAACATGAGAAAGACTTGACTGTTCATTGCTGGTTTTGAAGATAGAAAGAAGTCACAAGCCAAGGAATGCAAGTAGCCTCTCAAAGCTGGGGAAAGCAAGGAAATAAATTTCAGCCTAGAGTCTCAGAGGAATGCAGCTGCACTGTCACCTTGATCTTAGCCCAATGAAAACCACTTCAGAGTTCTGACCTCAAAAACTAGAAGACAGTATATTTCCATTATTTTAATTCATCATGCATGTTGTTGATTTGCCACAACAGTAACTGGAAAAAAATATCCTTCCCTTCCATAGAACAGCTTGCATTGAGTATGAGTTATCATGTCCTTTTGGTTTCCTCAAATTGAGGGAAAATACAGTTTGTGGGTAATACCACAGGCTTCGGAATTCAACAAAGTAAAGGGCAAAATTCTGTTTCATTAATTACTGACTATATGGCTGCTAATAAATGATTTGATTTCTCTGTGCTCATTTTCATTAAGCATTTAATGAGGATAATACTCTTCTCATCAGGTTGGTCTGAGGATTGATTAAAATAAAGTATGTAAAGTACCTTACTTAGTGCATGGCAAATGTTATGAATTATTCAGTATATCTCCATGCCTTTGGTTCCAAAAGGAAGCTCTCCTGTCAGGTTAGTGTAGCGATATTAAGTTCATATGAGTAGAAAACTAGGTTGAAGCGATGTCAGAAAGTGTCTTTCCTCATACACTGCTAAGGAGTTGTGATTTAATTTGGTAAGCAAGGAGTGTCGTTTAAATTTAAAATGCTTCTTGTCTCAGAAAGAGTGCAACCTATTGATATAAAGAAAAAGTGAGAAGTCATATTGAAGTCAAAATAAAGACTAAGAGTCAATATTTCAATGCTGAAATCTGGGAAGAAGACTATCCAATAGTGATAAAGCAGATGTATGTAAACTGGAAAGCACAATCTCTGGGAGACTTGTTATTCTTCTGAAAACATCTGGTTTACCGAAAAGTAGCTTTTCCTACCCCGTCTCTCCCTCCTGTTTAGAAACATGTCTTAACAACTCAGCAACAATTTTGTAGATGTTGCTTTTTGACCATCTCTTCTTTTGTGTTTCATTCTATTTCCTTATTAATACTTCCTGCCTCTTTGGGGGGAAAATCCACTTGTCAAGAAGTAAATGAAGGGTAAACTTGTGGTGCTCCATTTTAACATGGGAGATATAAGTCTCCCAATTAAGTCGCCATAGGTAGTGGCAGAAAGAGGATTCACTTTTAGAAGAGCAAATGTCATGTACAAAAATGAATTACAGGTTTTCATGTCTTCACTATTTTAAAGTGTCAGGGAGCTAAACACTGTGGATTAGAAAAAAAAAAAATCTAGGCAAATAGAATCACACTTAGAAGAAAATTTGATGCTGTAATGAGTTTAACTGTGTCCTGCAAAATATTTATTGAAGCCCTAAACCCCAGTACCTCAGAATGTGACCTTATTTGCCACAACCTTAATAGAGTTGTAGGTATAGTTAGTTAGGTTAATACAAGGTCATATTGAGATAGAGTGGACACCAAATCTAATATGACTTCTGTCCTGTTAGGAAAAGAGACATGTACAGCAAAATTAAGTGAAGGAAGCAGTCAGGCAAAGAGGTTAATCCAGACTAGCACCCTACAGGGAAATTTAGAAGGTAAATGATATGTGTCCCACCTTATGGAAAGGGGGCTGGCTTTTTGTATCCCCAAATAAGATCCTATGCTTTTCTGGGTGAGCCAAAGGTGATCTGAGGAGAAGGGGGCAGTGGTTAGCTATTAGCAGCCAATACTCATAGCACCTGGGGAATCGGTACAAGGTCCAGTAAAGGGAAGCTGGGAAGGACACCAAAGGAATCTACTACAATGAATACAAGGATAGAGATTGGAAATTTAACCTAACAATCATTGGCATTCTTTTAAAAGGTACTAGGAAAATTGGGAAGGAAGTAAAAAGCAAAGACAAAGCAATAAAAATAATCCTCATTTTTATTATTAAAGCCTACACAGAGCACAATTTTAAATTGCTAACTAAATTCCAAATAAACCATTTCAAAATGAAATCCAACTAAAATATTCTAGTAAAATTTTAAATATATAAGACAAATATAATCCCCAACTCCTGCTGCTACTGCTGCTAAGTCGCTTCAGTCATGTCTGACTCTTAGCAACCTCATGGACTGCAGCCCACCAGGCTCCTCCATCCATGGGATTTTCCAGGCAAGAGTACTGGAGTGGGGTGCCATTGCCTTCTCCGCCACGACTCCTTAGGAAAAGATAAAAGATTCTATTTCCCCACAAGTGAATAGAAATCAAACTAATCTTAGAATTCTAAAAAGCATCCCTTATCAGAAGACAATTGGAACATCTATAGTATCAGAGATTTTTTGGAAAGAGTTTTCTTATCTAATTAAGCACAGTAATCTTTTATACACTGTGATATAATCTAACACATTCAAGAGCTTAGAAAATATAACAGGTAAGTCACATGTATTACTTAGATGCTTTGGGTTGCAAGTAATGTCAACAACAACTGCAGTGAAAAATGCACAGTGGCTTGGAAATTATAATAATAAATTACCCAGAAGTATGATAGCTCTTAGACTGGATAATTCAGTGCCTCAGTAACATCCAGGACTCAAATCCTTTCCATTATTTTCTCTGACCATCTTATTTTATTTTCAGTCTAACTTTCATCTTAATAACAGGACTGGTGTACTAGGTAAAAAAGACAAGAGATTATTGCTCCCTGTGCAGCTATTATGGGCACAGAATCATTTCCCAGAGCATGCTTACTCACATTTTGTTGACCAGAATTAAGTCATGTTCCACTTTGTTCTCTCATCATAATCAGTTATGTGTGAAGGGAACATGATTGCCATGATTTACTTAAACCAAGAAGGATGGATGTCTATGAAATCACGTATTAAAAAATAAAAGATAGGGAGACATAGAAAGGATGCAAGTAGGCAACCACCAATCTCTGATGGATTATTTTTCTTGAAAAAAGAAATGTATGCAGTGTTCCTTTTACTGAACAAGAGATAAATCATTTAAAAATCTCAAAAACTGTAAAGGTGTCAGAAAAACCGAGAGTTCCTTCCCTATTCGCTCTGAACCTAAATTAGGTTATTTAGTTTGATTATACCCTGACAAAAAGACGCGTATTTAGTTGTTGCTGTTTTTCTTTTCCTATATAACAGATGTTTATTGAGCCTATAATATGCTTGACATTATATTAGGTGCAGGAAACAAAGCAATAAGCAGAGACAAGCTTACTGTTTTGATAGATAATTCAACCTGTTAATGAAGGAGAGATCCTTGTTCTAGGTTATGGGGATGGCTGAATGTAGGGCACCGATGCTGATGAGATGAGACCATCAGCAGATGAGATCAACAGTGGGTTCTAGTTACAAAGCTCACAGCCTGGGAGAAGAAGACACCACACGTCATGGAGGACCACCCAGGGATTGCCCTCCACCACAGAGTGAACAAGCAGGGTTGGAGAAAGCAAGTTTTGTAGTAAACAGAATCATGCAAAGCCCTCTTATTCTTGTGGAAGAATGTAATTGTCTAGTTAGAATAATTCCATGGGCTGTCAGGGAACTAAAGCCCAGCATCAGGGAAAAGCAGGCACTGTGCTTGGTTGCTGGGAAAAACAAGGCTGTGGGCTGGGGGCAAGAGTCTCATCTGCAGGAGCACATGGCAATGTGAACTTGAGGTTCGGTCATCAGAGGCCCTCCCGCTTTCCGATGGCAAGGCAGTTCACAATATTAATTTTAGGTCTCAGACTACATTTACTCTCATATATAAAATTTTCCTGTGCTATAGGTGTCACACCGCAATTGTACGCAGTTATGTCTAGACACCATGTTCTACTTAAAAACTGGTGTTTTGTTTATTTTTCTTGAGATATTTTGTTTCTCAAATCTGTTGATTGGTATTGCCCATCACATCTAGAAACTTCTCAGCTGTTATTTTGTTAAGTAGTACTTCTGTCTCTGTCTCTCTCACCTCTCCCAGTGGGATTCTAATTCTAGCTAAGTTAGGTTTTACTTTTTCAACAATCTATGTCTTGTACTCTATCTTTTTGTTTTATTTGCTTTTTTTCCCCTGGATTCATCACTTTTGACTCTCTTAACTGAACTCTAAGTCATTTGTCTTAGACTTCCTTGCAATTCACTAATTCCTTCTTCAACTGTGTTTTCCTTCCACAGTATCCTTAAAACTGTGTTTTAATTACCATGAAAGCCATCCACTGATCTTTTTTTATTGAAGTATAGTTGATCTATAATGTTGCATTAATTTCTGCTGTACAGCAAAGTGATTCAGTTATACACATGTACATTCTTTTTTATATTCTTTCTCCTTATGATTAATCACAACATATTGAATACAGATGACCATTATATCTACTACTGTGGGCAGGAATCCCTTAGAAGAAATGGAGTAGCCTTCATAGTCAACAAAAGAGTCCAAAATGCAGTACTTGGATGCAATCTCAAAAATGACAGAATGATCTCTGCTTGTTTCCAAGGCAAACCATTCAATATCATGGTAATCGAAGTCTATGCCCCAACCAGTAATGCTGAAGAAGCTGAGGTTGAACGGTTCTATGAAGACCTACAAGACCTTTTAGAGCTAACACCCAAAAAAGATGTCCTTTTCATTATAGGGGACTGGAATGCAGAAACAGGAAGTCAAGAAACACCTTGAGTAACAGGCAAATTTGGCCTTGGAGTACAGAATGAAGCAGGGCAAAGGCTAATAGAGTTTTGCCAAGAGAACGCACTGGTCATAGCAAATACCCTCTTCCAACAACACAGAGAAGACTCTATACATGGACATCACCAGATGGACAACACTGAGATCAGATTGATTATATTCTTTGAAGCCAAAGATGGAAAAGCTCTATACAGTCAGCAAAAACAAGACCAGGAGCTGACTGTGGCTCAGATCATGAACTCATTATTGCCAAATTTAGACTTAATTGAAGAAAGTGGGGAAAACCACTAGATCATTCAAGTATGACCTAAATGATATCCCTTATGTTTATACAGTGGAAGTGAGAAATAGATTTAAGGGACTGGATCCAATAGACAGAGTGCCTGATGAACTACGGACGGAGGTTTGTGATATTGTACAGGAGACAGGGAACAAGACCATCCCCAAGAAAAAGAAATGCAAAAAAGCAAAATGACTGTCTGAGGAGGCCTTACAAATAGCTGTGAGAAGAAGAGAAGTGAAAAGAAAAGGAGAAAAGTAAAGATATACCCATTTGAATGCAGAGTTCCAACGAATAGCAAGGAGAGATAAGAAAGGTTTCCTCAGTGATCAGTGCAAAAAATAGAGGAGAATAATAGAATGGGAAAGACTAGGGATCTCTTCAAGAAAATTAGAGATACCAAGGGAACATTTCATGCAAAGATGGGCTCAATAAAGGACAGAAATGGTATGGGCCTAAGAGAAGCAGAAGAGATTAAGAGGTGGAAAGAATACACAGAAGAACTGTACAAAAAAGATCTTCATGACCCAGATAATCATGATGGTATGATCACTCACCTAGAGCCAGACACCCTGGAATGTGAAGTCAAGTGGCCTTAGGAAGCATCACTATGAACAAAGCTAGTGGAGGTGATGGAATTCCAGTAGAGCTATTTCAAATCCTGAAAGATGCTGCTGTGAAAGTGCTTCACTCAATATGCCAGCAAATTTGGAAAACTCAGCAGTGGCACAGGACTGGAAAAGGTCAGTTTTCATTCCAATCCCAAAGAAAGGAAATGCCAAAGAATGCTCAAACTAATCATAAAATTTCTCATCTCACACGCTAGTAAAGTAATGCTCAAAATTCTCCAAGCCAGGCTTCAGCAATACATGAACTGTGAACATCCTGATGTTCAAGCTGGTTTTAGAAAAGGCAGAGGAACCAGAGATCAAATTGCCAACATCTGCTGGATCATAGAAAAATCAAGAGAGTTCCAGAAAAACATCTATTTCTGCTTTATTGACTATGCCAAAGCCTTTGACTGTGTGGATCACAATAAACTGTGGAAAATTCTTCAAGAGATGGGAATACCAGACTACTTGACTTGCCTTTGAGAAATCTGTATGCAGGTCAGGAAGCAACAGTTAGAACTGGACATGGAACAACAGACTGGCTCCAAATTGGGAAAGGAGTACATCAAAATGGTATATTGTCACCCTGCTTATTTAACTTATATGCAGAGTACATCAAGAGAAATGATGGGCTGGATGAAGCACAAGCTGGAATCAAGATTGCAGGGAGAAATATCAATAACCTCAGGTAGGCAGATGAGATCACCCTTATGGCAGAAAGTGAAGAACTAAAGAGCCTCTTGATGAAAGTGAAAGAAGAGAGTGAAAAAGTTGGCTTAAAGCTTAACATTCAAAAAACTAATATCATGGCATCTGGTCTCATCACTTCATGGCAATTAGATGGGGAAATAGTGGAAACAGTGGCTGACTTTATTTTGGGGGGCTCCATAATCACTGCAGATGGTAATTGCAGTCATGAAATTAAAAGACACTTACTCCTTGGAAGGAAAGTTTTGACCACCCTAGACAGCATATTAAAAAGCAGAGACATTACCTTGCCAACAAAGGTCCATCTCTTCAAAGCTATGGTTTTTCCAGTGGGTCATGTATGGATGTGAGAGTTGGACTATAAAGCAAGCTGAGTGCTGAAGAATTGATGCTTTTGAACTGTGGTGTTGGAGACGACTCTTGAGAGTCCCTTGGACTGCAAGGAGATCCAACCAGTCCATCCTAATGGAGACCAGTCCTGGGTGTTCATTGGAAGAACTGATGCTGAAGCTGAAACTCCAATTCTTTGACCACCTGATTTGAAGAGCTGACTCATTTGAAAAGAGCCTGATGCTGGGAAAGATTGAGGGCAGGAGGAGAAGGGGATGACAGAGAATGAGATGGTTGGATGGCATCACCGACTTGATGGACATGAGTTTGGGTAAACTCCGAGAGTTGGTGATGGACAGGGAGGCCTGGCGTGCTACAGTCCATGGGGTCACAAAGAGTCGGACACGACTGAGAGACTGAACTGAACTGATTGAGCACAGTTCCCTGTGCTATACAGTAGGACCTCGTTGTTTAAGTATTTTGTATGTAATATGTAGTTTGCATCCACTAACCTCAGGCATCATCTTTTTAATTCTACAAGTTTTAGTCAGTTCTTTTTTTAAACTCACTATGCCATCTTATATTTTGTGTATGCTGCAGACATTTTCAAGCTCTTTGTTTTTAAAATAAGAAGCATAATTGTTTTATATTCTGTGTTAGATAATTTTAATAGCTGAAGTGCTTGTTAACTTTTGTTATTGCCTGGTTTCTTTGGTTCTCACTCACAGTGGATGTCCTGTTTCTCCATGTGTTTTATTATCCTTGACAGCAAATTCTTTGGGAAATTATTTGGAGGCATAATTTGAGGCTGAGGATGATTATACATCCCTCTAGAGAGGATCTTTGTGGCTTTTGCTAGGCCTTTGGGAAGGTACCAAATCAGAACCAACTTTATGTCTGAATTTCATGTTTATAGTCACCAAATGACCCTAGTAACCTGGAACACAGGCTAGTTCATTTCCGGTTCACTGTACTAAGAGGAATAGCCCTACTCTGTCTCTTCTCAAGGTGAGTATACAGGGGCAGTTTCAAAATCCTTATCTTAGTGAACCCTGGACTTTTTTCTCTATTTATTTATTCTCCTAGAACCCTACCAAGCTGTTAAAACTGTAGTTCAGTTTCACAGTTGCTATTTCTAATTTGACAAGTAACCTTCAGAGCAAAACAGATTTGAGTTCTAGGCTTTCCTCTCCAGTTTCTTGCCTTCTCCTAGGTTTCGGCTGAGTAAATTTTCTAGATTTCAGATGGTCAAACATAACTGTTATGTTAGTTATAGACACTCTTAGATTTTGTTTGTTTGTACTCAGGGGTTTTTTGTTGTTGTTGTTTGCTTTTGCTTTCATTTTAACATTTCCTCTAGCTGGTCTTTTAGCTGCTCCCAGTAAAACTGGGCCTCTCTCGTGGTGTCTTGGCTGTTTCTCCAGGCATGCATTTTTAGGGCTGCCTCAATTGCTCAGTGGGTAAATAATCTACCTGCAATACTGGAGACAAAGGAGATGTGGGTTCGATCCTTGGGTTGGGAAGATACCCTGGAGGAGGAAACGGCAACTCATTCCAGTATTCTTGCCTGAAAAAACAAAAAACAAAAAAACAAAACAAAACCAAAGCACACAGACAGAGGAGGCTGGTAGGCTACAGTCCAAAAGGTAACAGAGAGTCAGACAAGACTGAGTGACTAAGCACCATCCAACCATACGCTATAAACAGTATTCGCTGGATTCCTAAATTGGAGGATTTGACTCTAATTATTCAGTTCACCATTAGCAAGATGAAATCTCTTTAACACCATAGTTGACAAAGATTTCTCCTATATTTGAAAAAACTTAAATAATTACTAGTTTTACTGTGGTTCGGCCCTTCTCCGTGAAGTCCTTTATTTATATACTCAGCATATGGCTTAGGAGATTAAAACAAAAAGGTTCCTTTTTTCTTAAGAATAAAATTTGAGGGGAAAAATCTTTTATGGCCATTTATCCATGGCTAAGAAACTCAATACTGATTTTCAGTACCTTTGAAAAATCATACTACACTTCCAAGCATCTTTTGTCCATGTGTTTTGCTATTTAATTGGTGTGACTAAAATATATCCAGTGGTAGATAATATTTGTCGATAAACCACTACTTGCTTTGTTCTTATCTCGGAACAGTGACTATGTCTATTTAATGCTAGTTAAATCTGTATGATGATCTCAACTACAAAGAAAAAAAAGAGTAAAGATTGCTAGGGATGCATCAATATCTTACTGGTATTTATCATTTTTCTTTGCAGAGTAGAATTCTTGGTGGATATTCTTCTTTCCTTCTTTGTGGACTTTCAATATTTTTCTAACTTTCCTAACAGGTTGCATTGCTTCTATTAACAATTTTAATATGCAAGCATTGCAAGCATTGTGAACAGCTCTGTACCATGATCACCATCATGTAAGCAGAAAAAAAAATTTGAAGAAAAAACTCACAAACATTACTAGTATTTAACTCTGCATGTAAAAATAATGGTGCATTTTAAAATATACATATGTTTCCTGATATTGTCTGAAAAAGCATTTTATTGCCATTTTAGTGGAAAAGAATAACTAACAAACCATAAAGATTTCTGAGTACAATAATTATTCCAACTGTGCTTTAGGAATTTTCTTTTAATTTTAAAGGGCACAGGAAAGAGCTGTCTTGGAGAATTTTTTAAAAAGCTGTGACGTTGTTTTAGTTGAGAGGTACTGATTAAAAAAATACTAAATGGTTGTTTCATTTAAAAGTAAGTTCAGATATAAGAGCCACAGCAAAAATAGCTTAAGCAACACATTACATAAATCATAAGTTATTAGATTTAAGGAGAAAGAGGCATCAGAATTCTCACATGGTTTGAGGATAGGATAGCCATTCTAAAATGTAAGGGATTTGGAAGCTGAAGCAGATTGGGAAGGGTTCTCCTGAACCACACTCTGAATACCTTGCATGCTTTCATTACCATTTCTAGGTGTGATGAGTCTGTTTACTAGACTTCTTTTGTACACAAATGTATTAGTTTTCTATGGCTGCCATTACAAAATACCACAGTCTGGGTGGTTTAAACAACAGAAATTTATTTTCTCATATTCCCGGGGCTAAGAAGTCCAAGTTCAATGGTTTGGTTCCTCCTGAGGCCTTTCTCCTGGGCTTGCACATGGCCACCTTCTTGTTAGCAAATGTTCTCACATTGTTTTTCCTCTGTGCACAAGCATGCCTGGTATTGAGGGGGTTCAAATTTCCTCTTCTAATAAGGATAGTAGTCATATTGGAACCCACTCACCCTCATGGCTTCATTTTAATTTAGTTAGCTTTTTAAAGGACCTATCTCTAAATACAGTGACATTCTGAGGTACTGTTCAGGCTTTAACATATGAATTTGGGAAGGATGTAATTCAACCTATAAAAAAGATAAATTACATTCATGCAAAAAGTTATGAATAGATATTGGTATTCCCAGCAGTATTTTGGATATATTTTAGTAAGTTTAATATATTCAAAAGAATAAAATGTAAGGGAAATTTTAAGAATAGCTTATTGGAAATTCTCATGAGTTAAACCAAGTTGCAAGAATAGAAAATGGAAAATGATAACTAACCTACAAAATCAATCTTTTGTAACATACATAGACACAGTTATACATAAAACATAAGGGAAAATAATGGCTATATCCAATTGGTGAAATTTCATGCATTTTCAAATATTCTATACTGAGACCTGTCACTTACATAATAAGGAGAAAAGTGTTTAACTTTTAAAGGGAGAGACAAACTGATTTTTATCGTATTAGTTTTCGGTTGCAATCAATAGAGAAAAACTTTCTATAATTTAGGCAAAAAGAAAGTTTACAAGAAGTTATTCTGGTGCTTAGTATACAGTTTGTTTCTATCTTTGTTACTCTTTTTTAAAAAATATAATCTAAAATTTTTGTTATTTCCTATTTAAGCAAAATCAGATGCCACTGTCAGTGACTGGACTAGGGCATCAGGACACACAAGTTTTAATAGCTTATTGTTCACTTTTCCTTACAAGTTATTAACACTGTCATCAAGGTAGGTTTTTAAATGGCCTAAAACTTTCTGGACAAAATATTGACTACTCTTTCCAAGTTTACAAGTATTCTCTCACAATCACTTAAAAATCCATAGTAGCGATCTGTTTCTTACATTGTACTTGTCAAAATTATTTAATCCTCTAATGTGGTGCTTTAGAAAAATCCCCTGGAAGTCTAAATAAATCATATCTACTGGCTTTTCCTTTATTTTCTTAAAAATATTCTCCCAAGCATCTGAGATACCAGTTATGATTCATACCTATAATACTATGAAAGCAATATTCTTCTCAATGCATATAAAAACCTAATGTTACTTTCAGCTCTTCTCCTAAGTATTAAAGTTGTTTCAGTGATTTAGAACGCCATAACATCACAGTTTAAATGGGCTATAAGCTCGAATTTAGGAGGAAAACTTAAGTTTCTCAGGTCTGTTTATCCTGTGAGGTGATTATGGAAACTCACCAAAAGAGCAAACACTTTTAAAAAGTGCACTGTTAAAAGGTCATGAACAGGAGAAATGTCAAAGATAACCAAGTCCAAATGTCCAAAGATCAACTGATGTCAGCATACAGGAATCGTGCAGGTAACAGTCAGAGAGAGACAGTTAATACAAAAAAGCAGCAAAACAGGACGCTTTCCCGATGGCACTAGTGGTAAAGACTCCACCTGCCAAAGCAGGAGACACAAGAGACATGGGTTCAACCCCTGGGTTGGGAAGATCCCCTGGAGTGGGAAATGGAACCCCACTCCAGTATCCTTGCCTGAGAAATTCCATGGGCAGAGGAGCCTGATGGGCTAGAGTCCATGAGGCCCCAAACAGACAGAGCTGAGCCACTGGGCACATGACATGGAAGAAATGACAGAACTTTCTGATACTTTCTTTATTCCATTTCAAAGCCGTGTATTTTACCCAGGTTTTCTTCTCATTTCTAGGCACCAGGATAATCATGTGTGTGATTATATCCTAATGATTTGATTTTTTGAATCTGCTTCCAAACACATTGTGAAAAGAGTCCTAATATGAACAATAAGAAACCCTGTCTCTATTCTGTTGAAAATTCATCCTAGATTTGTGTTAGTTAGTTAGTTCAGTTGCTCAGTCGTGTCCGACTCTTTGCGACCCCATGAACCGCAGCACGTCAGGCCTCCCTGTCCATCACCAACTCCCGGAGTTCACTCAGACTCACGTCCATCGAGTCAGTGATGCCATCCAGCCATCTCATCCTCTGTTGTCCCCTTCTCCTCCTGCCCCCAATCCCTCCCAGCATCAGAGTCTTTTCCAATGAGTCAACTCTTCGCATGAGGTGGCGTAGTTTCCCACAAAAACAGTAGAAAATAGCTTATGGAAGAGAACATTACTTTTAGTATTAAAATGAATATTTCCTTATTCTCTTTTGAATTTTTGATCTGTGTTCCCTAGATAGGCTTAGCATTCTACATCCCATACTCCCTTAACTCAGAGTTGTAGGTCTGGCCAGCATTTATCACAGGCGACACACTCATGAAATAGCTAGGAAAGGGAAATTGCTGTCCCATGCCAGTGTCTAAAGGTCAGCCATTTCTCATTTTAAATCAAAGCCTTTTTCATTGATGCCTATGAAAGGCCTATAAATTCCCAAGGAAAAGCTTTCCCCCGGTATGATTTCTGTGATTATCCAGGAGGAGTAAGGATGAAATGCTCTATGTGATCTCATGGGATCCCACAACTTCAATCATCACCTCTGTGAGGATGATTCCCAGATTTGTGTCTCCAAACCTGTGTCCCCTCCCCAGCCCATGGTTTCCGCTGCACACTGGACATCTCCACCTGCGAGTCCCGCTGAGCTGTCACACGCAACGCATTCTACACAGATGCATTTTCTCATCCACACATGCCCCCTTATAAGATCCCCAATCTCTCTTAATGACATAATTATCTTCCCTGATACTCAGAACTGAGGACTCAAAGTCAGGTTTTTAAAATTTATCCAATTTATGGTTTTCTGCCATATTAAATTACCTGCCTATATTGATGACACTCTCTTTTTTAAAATTAATTTATTTTTATTGGAGGATAATTACTTTACAATATCGTGATGGTTTTTGCCGTATATCAACATGAATCCGCTACAGGTGTTATTTCTACTTTCCACATTCCTATTTTCTCTGACACCATCTTAGTAAATTCTAAATCATTTTTGAATGGATTGAATTCTAAATGAATAATAAAGAGTATCATTAAGGTGAGGTTGAATTCTATGTAAATAACGCATGCCGTCTTTAATTTAGGCATTACTATATTTATAAAATGTAACCTTTATTCTTTAAATTTTTATTTACTGCCTTCCCAGTCCCTCATTCATTAGCTCATTTGTTCAAAATTGTCTTTGAATGTTCTAGTCATTGAAAACAGAGTATAAGGTACTTGTTTTCACAGAATGAAAAAGTAAAGGAATAAATTATTTTAGGTATTCTTAAGCACTGTGAAAAATGTTATAATGCAATTTGATAGAGAATGACAAAGCAGTGCCACATTAGATAAAATGATTAGGGAAAGAATGATCAGAAGTAGCCAGTCATGTGAAGATCTGAGGAACAAGCATTTTCAGGACAAAGTAACACAAGTAAAAAAAGGTTTGCATATTTAATAAGCGGAAGACTAACGGAGTAGAAATTTTCTGAACCCAGAGCATGTATATATGATAAATACTTAGAAAGTCATGAGAACAACTCTCGTAGGGTATTTGAATCATAAAGAAAAAGTAGGATAGGAGGATCAGTCAGTTTTGTTTGTTTGTTTGTTTGTTAACATGAACGTGATTTTATCCAAAAAGAAGACACTAACTGCTGAACGAAGACTGATTTCAGGGACTTCTGAGTCCAGATGGCAGACGGAGTTCACACTGAAACTCCCCTCTCCCAGCTCCCTTTGTATGAAATCGATCAAAAAAGAAACATAGTTCTTTCTAAATTTTATTTCTGAACCAGAAAAGAAATACTTAATTGTAAGTGTGTAGGCATGAAAAATAACCTGATACAGATATTTGTCACTAGACCAGCAAAGCCTATGCTGGGACAGAACCCTCTGCTCTGGACCACAGGTCTACAAAAATCATCATAACCCCTCGCCATGACAAATAAGAATCTAGGCAATATACTTCCTCCATATCTATCAGGCTTGCTTGCCAATACACCCTCTGAACATCATGCATTGCACACAGATCAGAGTATTCAGATTTTCACACATATCCTGTCTTTTTACTGTAGACATCTTTGTAACTGCTTTTCTTTTGATCTATGATACCTATCACATCTCTTATCCCGAAAACATAAATATATTTTCCCTTATTTATACATGGAATTTTTACAACTGCTGTACTTATAGTTAAAGCATGACTAAAAGTGGCTTAATAAAGGAAACAATATTACTTCTTGCCTCATGCAGTGAAGTCTCAGCCACGGTCCTCCATGGTGATTGTGTGTGTCAACAGCGTAATCCTTCCCATTACATTCTTCAAACAAGAAACCAAAACTCACTGGCAGGTACTTAGCAAAAAACTAAGGAGCTTGGCAGGCGGCATACAGTTCATGGAGTGGCAAAGAGCAGGACATGACTGAGCAACTTAGCACACAGGTGGAATTACTATTTTTTGGCATTAATTATAAAGATGACAACAACTGAAGATATTTTTTAAAAAACCCATAAAGCAAAGTGCTTAAGAAGTATGAGTTTAACTGTTGTAATGGACTGTGATTAGTTAATAAGATGAAGTGTGGATAGGACAGTGTCCAGAAATTGTATATGCATCTGAACTTTGATCGTACCAGAAATCTGACTTTTAGATGCCTGATTTGCTTTTATGTTTGTTATTGTTGTGGTGGTGATGACAGGGTGTATGGGGTGAGGGGTCATGTGTTTTCCATTAGTTCTCTTTTATTTTCCATTTTGTATTTAAGTCTTTATTAAATCTCAGCCAATGGGGCAGTGCAGGCAGTATCTGAATAAGGAAAGTCTCAATAAAAAGCAGAAGTAAATTTTTTCTTTAAAAAGATAATATCTGTGGGCAGTTGTCAACTGTCACATTCTGATTTTTCTAAAGAAAAATATCCTTCCAGCTTTAATAACCATACATGTATGTATGTTCAAATATACATATCTATTAGTAGGAAAATTTGGGCAATCCTTTATAACCCAAATATATACTTTTATAAAATTTATGAATTAAACATATACATTTGTATTAATTAGGTGGTTTCCAGACTTCCCTTGTGGCTCAGATGGTAAAGCGTCTGCCTACAATGCAGGAGACCCAGATTCAATCCCTGGGTTGGGAAGATCTCTGGAGAAGGAAATGGCAACCCACTCAAGTATTCTTGCCTGGAAAATCCCATCGATGGAGGAGCCTGGTAGGCTACAGTCCATGGGGTCACAAAGAGTCAGACATGACTGAGTGACTTCACTTTATGCCAGAGACAATGAATCAATAGAATGCAGAGGGTGGGGAGGGAGAAATTAAGAAAGAGTGCGATTAAGGAATTGACTTGTGACTAAGGAGGCTGAGAAGCCCCAAGATTTGTGGTTGGCAAACTGGAGACCCCAGAGAACTATTGGTGTAAGTTCCAGTCTGGAACCAGGAAACCACTAATGTTCAGCTCAAGCAGTCAGACTTTGGGTGCTCTCTTTACTCCCAGGAAGGTCAATTTTTTTCTTCTATTCAGGCCTTCAGTTGATTGGACAAGGGTAACCCACATTAGGGAGAGCAAACTACCTTAGTCAGTAGTGATTCAAAGTTGTTGTTTAGTCACCCAGTCATGTCCGACTCTTCACGATGCCATGGACTGCAGCACGCCAGGCCTCCCTGTCCCTCACCATCTCCCAGAGTTTGCCCAAGTTCATGCCCATTGCAACATGACCATCCAGCCATCTCGTCCTTTGATACTCTCTTCTCCTTCTGCCTTCAATTTTTCCTGGCATTTGAAGCTAACATCATTCGAAAATCAGCCACACAGACACACCCAGAATAGTCACATGGACACAGAAATTAACCATCACACATTACTGAACAAAAATATCTGGTTCATTAAGAAATATATATTTCAAATAATTAGATCACAAATATTAAAAACCATCTCAGTATTTTCTTTCTAATTGATCCATTTTTACTTAACTGAAATTTTGGACAAATATTTTCTTGGAAGTCATTGCTTCAAGGAGCTTTGTTTATGGTTGTTAAAATTGTACCTTTCTTCAAGTAATCCTTTATATTTCTAATCAAATGTAACTCTTCTCACTTCTGTCCTCCTGTACCATATATATATCCCTCTGTTAGCAATCAATTCACTCTGTCTCCTGGTAGATATATAAAGATGTCTGTGTATTGCCTATTTCTCTGAGTTCCTTGGGTATTAGTACCACAGTCATTAATTTTAAATCCCTGTTGAACACAGTGGACTATCTTGTTCCTGGTAAAATGCTCAAAAAAGTGTTTTTTGAGCTAAATAAAACTGCTTAAATAAAAAGACTTAATTTCCTATTTAGAAATGAAAGGATTTACCAAAATGAGTAGAGGATCATATTTAAAAAGCATCTAGTTAAAATTTTGGACACACACTTTTCACATTAAAGGCTCAAGGCCAATGCTACCTTTCAATTTCACACCATAGAGCAATTTCCTGATGAATATTCTAAATTGCAATTCTCTGAGAACTTGAGCAAAGTCATTCCCTCTCTCCTCATACAATTTAACTTAACCCAAAATGACCCACATTTGAAACCTGAGTCAACCTGTGGGTAGAGAACCCCGTAGAGTAGGGAAACTGTATTGCTAGTTTCAATTGCATTCTTGGTTCAGGGGGCATAACGGCTTCATTTAATTCCTCAGAACAAACTACTCATTCCTCCTTGAGTATTTTCTTACAGAAAACAGTTGAATCTGTTAAATAAATGATTAGCCAATAGTGGCCTGAAAATAGTACTGATGAACATCTTAAATGACGTAAAAGTAAGGTCACTAAAATAGAACAGGACTTCCTGGTGTTTCACGGTTGAGACTCTATGCTTCCAATGCAGAGGGCATAGGTTTGATCCCTGGCCAGGGAACTAAGATCCCATCTGCCACTCAGCATGGTCAAATAAATAGTAAACAAATAAAATAAATATGTGATGATGGATACTAAAATGCTGATGGAATAAGAAGTGATAACAGGAATAAAGAATTCCAATCAAGTGAATTATTAAATTTTTATGCTATGAAATTTTTGGAAAGCTTCTCCTCCTCTGTTTTCCCAAAGCTATCACTAGCTTTCAAAATTTGGTTGGGGGCAAGATCCTAAAGTTACCAAACCCAGATACCTGTATTTTGAGGCTGCAAATGGGCCAGATATGAAGTTGCACTTATCAGCACAACCCTAAAGAGAATGGAATGTTCCCTGGGACTTCAAAGCAACCAGATTTAGAATCAATGCTGAAGATTTTAGAGATGGATTGGTTTGCCTTGTAGAGCAGAGAAAGACTGGCACCCTGGGGTGGGGCAGGGTGGGTTGCAGTAGAAGGCTTTGTCCATCTGGAAAGAGGGTAGTAGGTGGTTGTTGCCAACTCCTCACTGCATGTCTGGGTTTAGACATCTCTAACTCAAATCAAATAAAAATGTATGTTCAGTTCAGTTCAGTTGCTCAGTGGTGTCCGACTCTTTGCAACCCCATGGGCTGCAGCATGCCAGGCCTCCCTGTCTATTACCAACTCCCAGAGTTTAGCCAAACTTGTGTCCATTGAGTCAGTGATGCCATCCAACCATCTCATCCTCTGTCGTTCCCTTCTCCTCCCGCCTTCAATCTTTCCCAGCATCAGGGTCTTTTCAAATGAGTTAGTTCTTCACATCAGGTGGCCAAAGTATTGCAGTTTCAGCTTCAGCGTCTATCCTTTCAATGAATATTCAGGACTGATTTCCTTTAGGATGGACTGGTTGGATCTCCTTGCTGTCCAATGGTCTCTCAAGAGTCTTCTCCAACACCACAGTTCAAAAGCATCAATTCTTTAGTGCTCAGCTTTCTTTATAGTCCAACTCTCACATCCGTACATGACTACTGGAAAAACCAAAACTTTGACTAGATGGACCTTTGTTGGCAAAGTAAAGTCTCTGCTTTTTAATATGTATGTTACACTAAGGCAAAATGTTTCATACTTTAGAATCATACATAAAGAAAAGTTAAAGAAGGATAGATCTGTCCTCTATCCAGGTCTATGCTGGAGAAATAAATGTTGAGAAAGGCAATGACCTGTGTCTCTGGCATCTCCTGCATCGGCAGGCAGATTCTTTACCACTGAGCCACCTGGGAAGCCCCAAGGGTAATCTAGCTGTGCCATAATAATTGAAAGTAGTCAGAGGCAGGGTTGCCTGAAAAATTACCCCAGTTACTATTTAGAGAGAAACCTTACCTCTAGGAAGCAGCTAAGATATTGTAGTACTAAAATGCCATAAACACACTGGCCTTATTTCTTTCATTAACTGCCATATACTCAGAATCCAGCACAATGTTCTGTATAGATGAGGCACCCAAAATGTTTGTTGCAAATTCAAAAAAGTAGACTGACCCAGTGAATATCTACCAGCATACTCACAGCCTTAGCTAGCCCCTTATGTTGTTTAAATAAGTTGAATTTCTAATCTTTTAATTTTACCCTTTATTATTCAACTATTAAGATAAATAACATAAATATTAACAGTGTACAATGAAAGAGAAGAGAAACAGGATATCCTGTTAAATTCAGTATCATCTGACTCCATCTTTGAGAAATTCCTCTGGATTTCAGTTAACATAAATGACTTAGAGAAAATAATTCTTCAAAACTTCCAGTGTAAATTTCCAAAGTAACTGTTTTGTTTGTGTTTTTGTTTTACAGGTATTGATTTCTTCTCTTTCTCTGTAGTTTTAAAAATTCTTTCTCTGTTCCTGTGAATTCCTTTTCTCCTTCTCTTTCCTTTTATCTCCCCCGACCCCATCCCCCTTCACTCTTTCTCTCTCTCTCTCCCAGCTCCTGCCCCTCCTCTTTTCCACCTCTTTTAGATAGAAAGATGATAGATCAATTGATCTCATCATTTTTGAAGGCAGATATCAAATGTAATTATACTAACTATTGCTGTCTGGATGGGGTCACAAGAATATGAAATCTTTACTTTCTGACTTAAGTAGCGGAATAATGTCTGAAATTCTTCCAGATCAGAAGAGAATATATCCTTAACGGATTAAGTGATTCCTAGAAATATCGTGCAAATTGTATGTCATGACCTTGAGGCTTAAGAGCGTTATGTATATGTCTGATGTAATTTTCATTAATGACGATTATCTTTTCCTAAACAGGGGGAAGAAAGAGAGTCTCATTTAATGAAAATGTTTATCCAAGAATTTTTCCCCAGTAGCCAAATAACTAAAACATATTTAAGTGTTAAATCAAATTTATATGGCATTTTGTAAAGCATATAACATAGCTTTGGCTATGCAGAAAAGAAAGCAGGTTTTCAGAATTTTATGGCATGGTGTCTGGAGACAGGTTTTTACAAGAAGCCCATTTCTTTTCAGGGAGCTAGTTATGGGCAGTGCCTTGAGGCTTCAGCAAAGGCTTTGTCTCCGGAAGCTTCACCACCTGGCATGGAGCTTTTGCTGGGTGTGTTTTTTTCATTATTTATTACAGTCATAAGAAAAGTCTAGTATGAATATACTGCAGAAACTATAATCACAAGTGTATTATTCTAAAGCAATTTTATGCCATTTCAATTCAAAAACATATTTTAAAAAAATAAAACAAAATAGACAAAACCAGGTTGACCACAAGAAAAAATTATTTTTTCCCTTCCAAGTTTTTAATGTAAAAAAAAATCAAATGCTCCTGATCTTCATTCTCACTCTTCCAAGGAAATAACTGTGAATATTTTCTTGCATTTATATAGACCTCTCTATGTGTGTACATATCTTTCACTTATTATGCATCGTGAAAACTTAGACCTATCACATTAAAATCTGTCATAAAAATCTATTGAGTTGTTATGCCATAACTTATGCAACAAGTATCTTGATGATGGACAAAAATGTTTTCCCCATTAAAAAATGCAAATATTAAAATGTGGGTGTTTATATATTAACACAACATACAAATGTCACATTAAACCTCTTTGCAATCATATCTTTGCCTGTTTGAATGAGTAGAGCTACTAGAAAAACTTCAGAGAGATGAAACTGCTGGGTCCAAGAATATACGTACATTAAATTTTGGTAGATTGTGCCAAATTGTTATCCAAAGGGAACATTGCCTACATTTCCCTGTCCACCCAAGTACTGGGTGATACTGCAGAAATCTTTTCCTCTCTAAATGGTGAAAAATTATATCACATTATTCTAATTTCCATCTTATTATGAGTGAGGCACAACATCTTTTCATGTGATTGTTGGTATTTCTTCCTATGGATTCAAAATGTGAACACATTTTTAATTTGCAGCCTCAGTAAGTCCTCTTAGCTTCTGCCAAGTTTCCCTAGAGGCAACAAAGGATTCTCAAAATAAATAATGTGCTCCCTCACCGCTTCTCACCAAGCAATCCAAAATCATAACAATAGAGCCTCGTTCAGAAAATGTTATAGAAGAGAGAGAGAAAGATAGGGGAAGGCTAGAGAGAGACCAGTAGTGAAGTGTGAACTTCTGAGTGATATCATTTTGAATTTCGTCCCTGACACAATGGACATGAGTTTCAGCAAACTCTGGGAGATGGTGACTGCAGGCTGCAGGCTGCAGGCTGCAGGCTGCAGTCCATGGGGTCACACAGTCCAACACGACTTAACGACTGCACAACAATTACTTGATACAAAGAGGTATGCCCTGGTCCATTAATCTGAAAGAAAAACTGGCAACTCCAGAAATCTTCTGTGGCTCTCAGTAGCTCTCTTCACTCAGGCAGTGGCAGTGGGAAAGAGTTCAGAAACTACAATAGCATCATAGTTCTGTCCTGGGTTTGCAACCAAAGGTAAATTTATTTCCCAATGTCCTCTTTTAACAGCATTCCTGTAAACAAGTAAAGAAATACAAGCAGCTATAAGTCTCTTACTTATCTGTCCACCCCTACAGAGATTACATCCCTGGGAAAATGACTTCAATCACCAGACTCTCCCACCTCTCCCGTATAAACTGAGTGCAACATGACAGGCAAGCAAAGGGTTCTAGTACAACTTACTCTCATTTTCAACCATGAGTAACACCGATGTGACTACTTTTGCTTACAACACATTTGATGGCATCGTATCACTCTGCAGTCCTCATCCTGTTTACGTGTCAGGAGAAGCTCTATACAGTCAACAAAAACAAGACCGGGAGCTGACTGTGGCTCAGATCATGAACTCCTTATTACCAAATTCAGACTTAAATTGAATAAAGTAGGGAAGACCGCTACACCATTCAGGTATGACCTAAATCAAATCCCTTATGATCATACAGTGGAAGTGAGAAATAGATTTAAGGGACTAGATCTGATAGATAGAGTGCCTGATGAACTATGGAATGAGGTCCGTGACATTGTACAGGAGACAGGGATCAAGACCATCCCCATGGAAAAGAAATGCAAAAAAGCAAAATGGCTGTCTGGGGAGGCCTTACAAATAGCTGTGAAAAGAAGAGAAGCGAAAAGCAAAGGAGAAAAGGAAACATAGAAGCATCTGAATGCAGAGTTCCAAAGAAGATCAAGAAGAGATAAGAAAGCCTTCTTCAGCGATCAATGCAAAGAAATAGAGGAAAACAACAGAATGGGAAAGACGAGATCTCTTCAAGAAAATTAGAGATACCAAGGGAACATTTCATGCAAAGATGGGCTCAATAAAGGACAGAAATGGTATGGACTTAACAGAAGCAGAAGATATTAAGAAGAGGTGGCAAGAATACACAGAAGAACTATACAAAAAAGATTTTCACGACCCAGATAATCATGATGATGTGATCACTCATCTAGACCCAGACATCCTGGAAAGTGAAGTCAAGTGGGCCTTAGAAAGCATAACTATGAACAAAGCTAGTGGAGGTGATGGAATTCCAGTAGAGCTATTTCAAATCCTGAAAGATGCTGCTGTGAAAGTGCTTCACTCAATATGCCAGCAAATTTGGAAAACTCAGCAGTGGCCACAGGACTGGAAAAGGTCAGTGTTCATTCCAATCCCAAAGAAAAGCAATGCCAAAGAATGCTCAAACTACCACACAATGGCACTCATCTTACACGCTAGTAAAGTAATGCTCAAAATTCTCCAAGCCAGGCTTCAGCAATACATGAACCGTGAAATCCCTGATGTTCAAGCTGGTTTTAGAAAAGGCAGAGGAACCAGAGATCAAATTGTCAACATCCACTGGATCATGGAAAAAGCAAGAGAGTTCCATGAAAACATCTATTTCTGCTTTATTGACTATGCCAAAGCCTTTGACTGTGTGGATCACAATAAACTGTGGAAAATTCTGAAAGAGATGGGAATACCAGACCACCTGTCCTGCCCCTTGAGAAACCCATATGCAGGTCAGGAAGCAACAGTTAGAACGGGACGTGGAACAACAGACTGGTTCCAAATAGGAAAAGGAGTACGTCAAGGCTGTATATTGTCACCCTGTTTGTTTAACTTCTATGCAGAGTACATCATGAGAAATGCTGGACTGGAAGAAACACAAGCTGGAATCAAGATTGCCGGGAGAAATATCAATAACCTCAGATATGCAGATGACACCACTCTTACGGCAGAAAGTGAAGAGGAACTAAAAAGCCTCTTGATGAAAGTGAAAGAGGAGAGTGAAAAAGTTGGCTTAGAGCTCAACATTCAGAAAACGAAGATCATGGCATCCGATCCCATCACTTCATGGGAAATAGATGGGGAAACAGTGGAAACAGTGTCAGACTTTATTTCTGTGGGCTCCAAAATCACTGCAGATGGTGACTGCAGCCATGAAATTAAAAGACGCTTACTCTTTGGAAGGAAAGTTATGACCAACCTAGACAGCATATTCAAAAGCAGAGACATTACTTTGCCGACTAAGGTCCGTCTAGTCAAGGCTGTGGTTTTTCCAGTAGTCATGTATGGATGTGAGAGTTGGACTGTGAAGAAGGCTGAGCACTGAAGAATTGATGCTTTTGAACTGTGGTGTTGGAGAAGACTCTTGCGAGTCCCTTGGACTGCAAGGAGATCCAACCAGTCCATTCTGAAGGAGATCAGCCCTGGGATTTCTTTGGAAGGAATGATGCTAAAGCTGAAGCTCCAGTACTTTGGCCACCTCATGTGAAGAGTTGACTCATTGGAAAAGACTCTGATGCTGGGAGGGATTGGGGGCTGGAGGAGAAGGGGACAACAGAGGATGAGATGGCTGGATGGCATCACTGACTCAATGGATGTGAGCCTGAGTGAACTTCGGGAGTTGGTGATGGACAGGGAGGCCTGGCATGCTGCGATTCATGGCGTCACAAAGAGCTGGACACGACTGAGCAACTGAACTGAACTGACATAAAAATCCAGTCTCCTTACTTCATCACCACCCTTTAGAAAGGACCTTTCCATTCATCTTTCTCCATTTCTAAAAATAAATAAAAAGTATCTAAGAACAAGCTTGGCCTTTATTATTTATTATGATTTATCAATCATTTTCATTATCACCTCATCTTATGCACGGTGCTGACTTGTGCTGAAAATAAAAATAGTTGACAGAGGTGGAGTGCAAACACAGAAGAGCAGGGATGACAACAGGAGCTGGGGGTGGGGGTGGGCAGGGAATAGAGAATCCTTAAAATGATAAAAATCAGTAGTTGATCTTTTTTTTTTTTAATCTTTTTAAAAATAGAGGGCTCATATTTCCTGCCGCTGCTGTAGAAGGATTATTTTTAGATTTGTATAAGGAAACAAGCTCTAAAAGAGGTAGCACAGCCAGTGCCATGGCTCTTGAGGCAAAGGCAAGGTGACGTCTTTGGATCTGAAGAGCAGCTTGTGTGTAACCAAAAAGCTGGTCCTCCTTCAGTGCTCCCTGTGGCCTAGATATGTGCATATTTTCTTTGATACTAATGGAACTTAGATGCCCATAGAGACCTGTAGACCTATTAATGTGTAAGAAGGACTTCAAGATCTGTACATTTGGAAATACTTTTACTATATTCTTCTTTATTCTTTCACTGTCATTATTTTTTAAAAAAATAAAATATGTATATTTAGTGGAGTACAACCTGCTGGGTATGCAAAAAACTACACAAATCACACCAATCAATTATCGGTTTAGACTCTAAATCAAAACAGATTTTTGCCAAATTTTGGAGTTAGTGTTAGAAGAGGTGTGTTTTTATTGATTGCTAGTAGTCAATTACCCAGGAGCCAGGGGAATAAGTCAGTGGTATTTTAATAATTTTATTTATTCTGAGGAAACCAAATAACAGGTTCCCATTGAATAAATATGATTCTGTTTACTGAATGACAAATATAAAATGAAAAATAAGCTTGTTTTTTTAGAAACTCCAGAATTACACAATCCATCTTAGAAAACAGAATTCTTTCTTACAATAGGGTTTGGGATTCTTTTTTTCCTAATTACTGTGGAAACTACTCGTTGATATGTTTGAGTAGTAAATTTCCTTTGGGCCCTATTTTAGTCATTTCCTACATTCCATGAACAGGATACGGGAAGAGTGGCTGCTTCCCATTTATCTAATCTCTCTCTAACCTCGAAAACTAAAGGTTAAATTCAACTCCAGTCTTGCCCATGGGCTGACAGAGGGGAATCATTCAACCACAGCAATCACCCACTTAATTTTCTTTACAGTGCCTTATCCTCTCCTGATAGCAATGGTAAGCAGCCGGAGGAATAAAATCTTTGCCTTCCATTCAAATATCCGAAAGCTTTCTAGCATGAGCAAAGAGAAAAAATAATAAAATGTGCATCACTACAAACAGCTTCCTAGAAATATCATGCAAATATGAATTTTTGTATCATAATAGTTACCTTCTTTTCTATGGTGAAATTGCAATTGCTAAATGTTTAATAATAGTGTAATAATTATAATCTCCTTTCCTTCATGTATGAAGATGATGTTATTGATCTTGCAATTTTGAGCCTGTAACTCAGATTACTGTCTAGTTAGAAGAAAAGTTTGGAATTTTCTATTGGGAAAAAAAGTAGAAAAAAATAATACATGACTGAAGGACAGTGTGAAAGGGAACTCTAATTTTACATTGATCATCTGTGTTCCGTATTTCTGTTGTTGCTTAGTCACTTAGTCATCTCTGACTCTTTTGCAACCCCATGGACTGTAGCCCACCAGGCTCCTCTGTCCACGGAATTCTCCAGGCAAGAATACTGGAGTGGGTTGCCATTTCCTTCTCCAAGGGATCTTCCCAGCTCAGGGATCAAACTCTCATCTCCTGCATTGGCAGGTGGATCCTTTACCATTGAGCCACCAGGGAAGCCTGTTCTGCATAGGGACAAGCTATAAATAGGATAATAAAATGAGGACTGTTTACAAGATCAAAACACTTGAGAAGGCACTGCTGCATTTTACATTGGTCTGTGGATGACTAAACTTTTACTCTTTATAATTGAGAAAAAGTAGTTTTTAGCTTTCACCAGTTATGTTGCAGGAAGGAGGACCCCTTCCAGGGTCTGAAACTGGGCTCTTGTCTAACACTCAGAAATGAATTGTCTGAGGAGACACATGTGCTGACAAAGCAAGAGATTTTATTGGGAAAGGGCACCCGGGTGGAGAGCAGTAGGGTAAGGGAACCCAGGAGAACTGCTCTGCCACGTGGTTCGCAATGTCAGGTTTTATGGTGATGGGATTAGTTTCTGGGTGGTCTTTGGCCAATCATTCTAATTCAGAGTCTTTCCTGGTGGCGCACACATTGCTCAGCCAAGATGGATGCTAGCAAGAGGGATTCTGGGAAGTGGACGGACACTCAGTGTCTCCTTTAGACCTTTCCCTAACTCTTCAGATTGGTGGTGGCTTATTAGTTCTGTATTCCTTATCGGGATCTCCTGTTATAAACCAACTCACGCAAATAGTTACTATGGTACCTGGCCAGGGTGGGCGGTTTCAATCAGTGTGCTTCCCCTAACAGTTACACAGTATCATCTCATCCCAGAAGAGCTACCTTTCGAGAAAAATTAGTGATTAACCTGGGATTCTGGGAGTTTGCTTTGCTTGCTGGTAGAGATCATCTAGCTTTATATATTTGGTCAAGATAAAAATGTGAAAAATAAAAAAATTAGGAACAAACACAGGGCTAGAAATTTGATGACAGTTAATAATATTATTAGTAAATCCATCAGTTTATAAACTTTGCAAAGAATTCTCTCCCATTTTCTACTTGCTTAAAAAGTATTGTATTCCCTATTCTCTCAAGTTTGGATTCTAGAAGTAAACTTTAAAATATTATTTAAGGACTAACTAATGCCATAGTATAACTTTGAAAACTTTGTAACAAATTGATATGATGATAAAGAGCACCCCCACTCCCAAACTGAAATGTGATTCATGGCCTCAGAAACTATGATCTCTTGGATGAAAGGTGTGTTTGGGATATAATGTGATCCTTCTCTATCCTCTGCTGTGGGAGGAATTAGAATGGCTTTGTGTCTGCAGGGTTACTGGAGGCAAGGGAAATGCAGATCAGGTTATATTCATAAACTTTTTAGAGCTCATTGAATGATGACCCAAATAGAAATACCATTAAAATTGCATTCAGAATTAAAATTCAAAAGGATGTGGATGATAATTGTAAGCAAACATAAAATGAAAAACTTGCAAAAATAAGGCATTCACTAACGAAATACCATAAGGTTAGATGTAATTCACATTTTAAAAAGGACTGGCCATAAATGGTATCTTCTGAAATTCAGTTGCCTTAGCTAGGTCTCCACCTCCTGAAAAAATGTTTCACTGTAGGATACTCCTAGAAATTAGCATTTATGGATAGAAAGAAGCCAAGGCCAGTTCTGACTTTCTCTTCCTGTGATGCCAGATCTCCCAGGAGAGTCAGCTTTCTTCAGACAGAAAAGAATCCTTTGATAAGACATTTTGATAGTCTTTAATGGCTAACTCTCCATGCAGAAAATCTCACCAACATTCTGTTAGCAAGTCGATGGTCTCTGATTCTATATGCTCTATTTTCTTTTATAATTACATATATTTTCTCAACTGAACACTAGAACTATTTAGTAAGTGAAGTGAGTGAATTCGCTTAGTCGTGTCCGACTCTTTGCGACCCCATGGACTGTAGCCCACCAGGCTCCTCCCTCCATGGGATTCTCCAGGCAAGAGTACTGGAGTGGGTTGCCATTTATTTAGTAAGAGTCATTTATTATCTTTTAATTAATCATCTAATAATTACTTTTACAGTGATGTGGCACTCAACTCACCATCTTCTGATCTTAATTTGGCTTCACAAGAAGTCATTCCAACAAGAAAGAATGCACAACTTGGTCATGTATATGTGGCTTTTGTATTTCTCCTTGATTTTCCAGCAGGTTTGTCAACAAAAAGGATTGGTCACTGAGGTTGGGGGATGGAACTGAGCCTGTAGCTAGAATAAAGGCAGCCCATTTTCAGAGGGGTCAATCCTGAAGGAAAGAGACCACATTAGCCATTACAGAGATCGGAAGTATTTTTCCTTCATTCTTATTTCTAAATCCAAACTCACAGGCCTAACCAATCAAACTGGTGGCTATAACTGGAGGCAAAGCATTAAGAAGAGTTAAACATCTCTCTCATGATGTATTACAGAATTTCAGACTGTGAGAGGATTACAATCAAGTAAGGCATTGTAGATAGTAAAGCACCACAATTTAGCAGCACTTCAGTTGCTTGTCCTCCTGTCAACACTACGAAAAACAACCTTTCCTTGGAAAAGGAAGTGATGTCAACTTCTCCTTGTCGTCTTCTGGTCCTGTGTCTTGTGATTGGTTCCCTGATATGCTTGCGTCTTACTACCCTTTTTCATGTAAATACGTTAGGCTGTCTTGTAAGAGGGCCATACTGTACTGGCACACAATTTCCATTCTTAAGGTTAGGATTATTGATGTCTCTCCTGGTTTTGAATAGTGCCAGTTTGACCCTTTAGCTAAGTGGTCTATGGGAATTTGTTCTCAATTATTCTTTGCTAATCAAAATTCAAAAGCACAAAAGACTTCCAGGACCAAAAATAGGCAAACCTAATTACCTGTCAAAAGTTTACTTTGCATCTAGCATGGGAAGACTACCCAATCTTGAAAGAAAATCAGAGTGTTTACCGTCTAATCTTGGTATTTCCCACCATCTAGGTAAGTGACTTAGGGAAAGGCATCCTGTGTGTATTTTAAGCTTGTGGAGTTCTAAAAGCTAGACATGAAGTCCTGTTCTTGGGTAATATGCTGAGTCAAGATTTCATTAAATATATATTGTGTGTAGAAGAGTCTAGTATGTATTTTAAAATATTTCTAAGTTCTGGCACAACTTTATAATTCTTAGTTTCCCTTTCATTTTATAAATTTGCCTCTTATTTAGTCACAATTAGAAAACTTTTAAGGTAAGTGATTCGACTTACCAGTCCATTTACCAGTCCAGTAAGTGATTCAACTTCTGTCACAGATGCAAATATACACTTCTACTATTACTCAAAAATATTTTAGAACTCAAAGGGAAAATACTGACAATAACCTCCTTTGCCCACACAAACAGTAGTCATTAAGGAAACACAATCTTTTTAGGCAAGGAACCATTTTGTTGAGCAGTTCCCAAGGTGAAAAGTTCCCACTTTAAAGTCCCACACAGAAATAAGGTCTGGGGACACAACAAAGATAGTTGAATTCAGTGTGAGTCAGTCCTGCATTTTGCAACCTTAAAAAAGAAGATAGTGTTACTAATTAGTGCTTTGAACTATAACTTCAAATGGATTGTGAGTTTCTACTTACATTGCTGAACTTTCTGAAAATAATAGTTATTTGCTAAAGAAATAGTAAAATGGCAGAAAAGCTGTGGGTAGTCACATTTTCATCCATTAAGCAACTTTATTCTAATTTTTTTGTGTGTGTGCATGCATAAAAATTTGTGGTACTTTCCTTTTCCTTTGGAATTGGCTATAATACAGAAATGCCAGTCAGCTTCCCATCCTGGGTCTGTGAATGGAAATTCTGAGGACAGAAAAATTTATCTCACCCACCTCATGAAACCTACAGGAATCATGAAATAGCTTTTGGGGAAGTCTTGATTATTTTTCTCTCCTTTCCTCTGCACTTCCTTCTCTTGAGAGTAAGATGTTTGGGGCATGGTTGAAGCAAGCGACTATGTGAAAGGGGACAAAGGGAGCTTGGGTGGGACCCAGACAAAGCCAAGGAAACATTAGAGCCATGTTAGTTACATTGTTTTTGTCCAGAACAGAGAAATTCAGAAGCAAGTTCTAATTCACTCCTGGTTCCAAGTGAATTGTCTGAATGCTGTGTTTGCAGAATGTTAATTGTCTGATCTTAATCCCAAATAAATTAGAGATGCCAGTGTGAATGTGCCCACAGCAACCTTAGCTGTGCCCTCTCATGCATAAGGGTTGTTCTGGTGCATGGGGCCTCTCATTACATGGTTATGTAAGACAACATCTGAGTAACTCTTGAAATGCTCAATTAAAACAGCAACCATTTTGAATCTGCCTTTAACAGTCCACTTTCCTTTATTTGAAAGGATAAGAAAGTTGTAGGACAAGAAAGTTGTTTTTAAATTAGAAAAGCTTTTCAACCCACACAGATGTTTATAGACTTGCTTTCAGTTATTTTCCCCAATAATCAGGGAAAATTATATTTTGTTGTTAAATTAACATTCTTAAATGACTTGAATGGAGGAAATATTCAAGAATTGTCATTAAAATCAAGAGAATGCTCAGTTTCTATATAGCAGTAAAGACTGAATCTGGATCATAAAGTATTAGAAAAGGCATTGCTAAGGATTGTGATGTCATAGTTTCAACCAAATAACTTCTTCCTAACCCAGAAGAAGGGTAGCCTTAATTCAATGAAAATATTCATTTCTTAGACATATCTGTTAATTCACAGTTGTGCCAGCTTTACTGTGGTGTAAGTGGTATGCTGCTTAGAGCAAATTCGATCTGAGTGTGAATTCCAACTATATTCCTTGATGACTGTTTTCAAACTTGATTTACTCAGCTATAAAATGGGATGGTGACACTCACTTCTGTATTTTGAAATAATATAACAAAAGCATTGAACACAGGCTTGCACAGAATACTCAGTTTATATTATTGTCTCCCATCCTCTCCTCACATGTATCAAAGTGTTACTATGCATATGTGGGATCATTTTCAACCCAAAACTACATAAAATAGTTTGAGGAAATGACCATGGTATAGAGGGGGAAATACAGGCTTTGGAATCATAGAGTTTTGATTTAATTTCTCAGCTTTACTATGTCTTTCTTAGATTTGTCATCTACATATCTCAAGTTTTTCATTGATGAAATGGGGATAGAAATATCTACTAGGTAAGACTGTTGGTGATTAAACATGCAAAGTTCCCAGCATAGTGCCTGTCACTAGCAGACCACTAATGAATGACCATGGATTTTATTTACTGGCCTAACTTTGGTTGAAAGGGAACAATATCCGTAATATCAACAGTTACACTGGAGTTAGTCATAAGCGGAGTGTAAGAAATAAAGGTGATAAGAGTAGAAAAAACTTTTATAAAAGGATATAAATATAACTTTTGACAATAAGTGATTGTCATTCACAAAATAAAGACTTCATCCTAGCTTAATGCAATCCTGTATTAATTGGAATATAAAATTATTACATTGCTTTCATTATTTCTTACCTAAGGGAAAATTTTTTTTTTCTTCTTAGACTGAGTGTAACTGGCAATATTTCATAGGGAAAATGAAAGTCTGACATAATTGTAGAAAGGTTATTTTTGTCATCACTTAAATGAGACTCACTTTTCACTCTCATGCAGTGGAGAAGGAAATGGCAACCCACTCCAGTACTCTCGCCTGGAGAATCCCAGGGACGGGGGAGCCTGGTGGGCTGCTGTCTATGGGGTCGCACAGAGTTGGACACGACTGAAGTGACTTAGCAGGGAACAGAGTTAGAACTAAATTCCCATGCCACACCGAGCCATTGCTTTATTCAGAGCTCAGTGGCCAGAGGGGAGAAGGCAGCTCAGATATTTTAATAAGATCAAGGTCATTGGTAAGCCATTCTTAAATCTGTGTAGGATACAAAAACTTAAATCACCAGCACAATTAATTTACTCTATTTATTCAACAAATATTTATTGGGTGTATTTTATTGGGTGTATCTATAAGCGACTGATTGGAGAAGGAAATGGCAACCCACTCCAGTGTTCTTGCCTGGAGAATCCCAGGGCCAGGGGAGCCTGGTGGGCTGCTGTCTATGGGGTCGCACAGAGTCGGATGCGACTGAAGTGACTTAGCAGCAGCAGCAGCATAAGCAACTGAACAACAAAATAGGCCAGGTACCAAAAGACAAAAATTCTCACCTTTATTTGTAACTTAGATTCTGGAAGCAGTAGGCAGATACATAAAGAAGTAAACTAAATAATAATGTCTGTTGGTAATAGTAGAGAAAACAAGTCACCAAAGTGCAATGGGTTGCTAGAGTTAAGAAGTGCTGTAATTTTATACAGTGGTCAAAGACAGCCTCCTCGCTGAGGAGGTACAGTTTGAACAAAGGCCTAGGTGTGAGCAGCAGAGCAGAGCTATGTGGATATCCAGGGAGAGAGTGTTCCCACAGAAAGGGCAGGATACTGGAGGTACTGAATGGGAGCAGGCCTCGTGTTCAGAGCCCAGCAAAGAAGGCAGGGTTGTAGGAGCCAACTGACTGTAGGTGGAGGGGAAATGAGATGGAAAACTACTGTCAGAATTTTGGGGCCACTGTAAGGATTTGGCTTTCACTTAGAGTGAGAAGAAGAGCCACTAGAAGGTGTTTGGCAGGAGAGTATAATAATTTGAGTTGCATTTAAAAATAATTCATCTGTTTTCTGCGTGTAGAAATGACTGAACATAAGAGTGGGCAGGACTACTGCAAACAGCAGGGGAGAGATGATGATGTCCAGGATCAGTCCTGATGTAGGAAGAGTGCTGAGACGGCTGGGAGATATTTAAAAAAAAAAAAAAAAAAAGCTCCAAGCACACATTTTTGCAGTATCTTATATCAGCAATATTAAGGACCTTTTTAATCCAAGGAAGCAGAGTTTCCTGGAAAATCTTTATTGCCTAATTAACTCGGGAAAAATACTTTCAAGTGGAGTCCTCTGCCTCTGTCACTTCACCATCTTTAGACTACTGGAATCCCAGGACTCAGCAACACTTCTGGGTGAATGGGTGGACCATACACAATAATCTCTCCTTCCATATTCTTTTAGGAATGTTGTACTTGGCACAATAGATTTCCAGTAGCTAAAGCCTCATTTCCTTTGGTCAACATACCATCTGGTGGTTAACAAAGACTTTCCTGATTAACCTTAAGATATAGAGCAAGCTGGTTGGGTAGGAGCAACATCCAATTCCGGAAATGCAATGAAAGTATTGAGTCTGCACTCAGTGTAGAAAGCTAGCATGATCCCCTCCTCCCAAGCATCCACCGTTTTAAAAAAAGGACAGAAATTAAACAGTGATCGTAAGGAATTCTGAGACTTAGAATTCCCTGGAAGTCAGAACCACAGAGCTTTCTATTTTAGTATTTCTGTAAAAATTAATTGCTTGATAGCAGTAAAAGTTAGGACTTAACACCGAAGAATAAGTCTTTATGTACCTTCAAGAATACAGTTATATAACTGCTGTCTTAATTCATGTCCCACATAAAATCTGAAGTTTCAATAATATTGCATAATATTCATATATTAATAGTTATATCCCTATCTTGATCTCAAATCCCATAAAAGGAAGTATTATATCTTGAGATGCCTCCACTCAGTAGATACTCTATAAATATTTTTTGAACTGATATATACTTTTCCATTTTCATAGAAAGATATATTTGAAGGTCAAATATGATAAAGCATATTTGCAAACATCCTGAAACAGCAAAACACCATCTTCAGGATGACATCAGAGTATAAGAATCTCCATTTTCAAACAAAGTCCATGGCTACAGAATGCTGGCAGCTGTTGAAGGTGCAGCCTCACTCCACACTGAAAAAGTCTGGCACAAGTGACGTAAAGACAGCAAAAGCATCATCTGTGTGTCAGTCATATTATATGCATTAACTCATGTAACATCACAGTTTATTTCAAACAATATCCACTACCATTTGTGAATTTTTACTATGTGCAATCAAATTTTAAGTGTTTTACAAGTATAAAATATTTCACCAATTTTATAAATGAGAAACAAGGGCTTAGAAGTTAAGTATCTGACCATAAGCAAAGATCTCGACCCATGCACAAAGCTTTCACTCTTAACCAGCACACAGTGAGTCGGCATTATGACTGGAACATAACTACACATGCATGTCAGTGGTGTGAAGATGGATTTATACACATCTTTTCATTATTTCATGAATAGTTTTGCTCTAAATTTGTTCGTATCTCTTAATATAGCACACCCAGAACACACAAATTGTTCTGCTCTTTAACACTACAATCTTCTGTTTGGTACTTATAGATATGTCAAGCAAAAGGTCCAGGCTTTGGAGAAAGGCTATTTTACTTATTACATGGCCACAAGGAGCATCCAAATATGCATCCAAATATATTCCAAGGAGCATCATGGAATTTCTAAAATGTTATGAAGACTGCCTTTAGGCAAATTATTAAGACTGGAGGTTTCTACCCCTCAGTGTTTTACTCAGGTACTGCAATTTGCAAACTCTCAGCCAAAGGTTTTTATGTGACTACATTTTTCATTAATTATACATGATGGTTTATCAGTGATCTATTTATAATAATAGACTTATATGTATATATTATAGTGTATAATTGTGTGTGTGTAATATAACTAGCTGTGCTTTTTTTCTTTCTCTTTTTATTAAATGCAATTCTCAGTCATAGGTCAATTCCTTTTATGTACGGGATTTTAACCAAAGACATAAAATGAACTTACAGGTAAAATGTAAGGGCATATTACATTGTTCCAGAGTAAGTATGTGCATATAGTTACATCAGTAAAGCTAAAATGAAAAAACAATTGCTATTGAAAAAAGCTTTGTCTGTGTATACCTATAAAATCCCACAGTGGATTAAATGCCCACAGTTCAAGTGCGTCAACATTTCTGGTTTGATATGATAAATTTGAGAGCAAAATAAACATAGTCCTGTTGGGGTTCCCACCACTAGCTACAAAAGCCGAACCAATTATTAATTATATGTTAAATTTCTATCTGTTAAAACATATTAAAATCTTATTCTTCAGACTCATTTGTAACAATGTGTTCCTGAGAAAGCGAGTATTTTAGAACACAAAAACAACCTCAACTTACATAAACAAACACGCATAACTTCCTTGGGAAAGGTTTGTTGTTTAATTTGTTTTTGAAGGAAGTAATTGATTTTTCTTGGCAGATTTGACAAAAATAATGAGGCCTTGATTATCTAACCTGAGGTCATGTTCTCCTCAGGAATCATCAGTGCCTAACTCAGATTTAAATGAATTCAAGCTTTCCTGGGACTCTCTTTTGATATGTGACTATAACATGCTACCACACAGCTTCTCGGACATCAAGTTACTAACATAAACAGATAATAAGTAAAATATATATATATATATATATAAAGCAAACATATGTATTGTTTAGTTGCTAATTTGTGTCCAACTCTTTTGCAACCCCATGAACTGTAGCCTGCCAGGCTCCTCTGTTCATGGGATTTTCCAGGCAAGAATACTGGAATGGGTTACCATTTCCTCCTTCAGGGGATCTTCATACACATGTATAAAAATATGCTGGGTCTATATCCAAAGTAATTAAAGCCGAATCTCAGGTATTTATGTACCCATGTTCATATGCAAAATACAGTGTATGTACATAAAATGGAACGTTATTAAGTCTTAAGAAGGAAGGAAATTCTGATATATGCTATCATGTGGATGAAGCTTGAGATCATGCACTAAATGTAATCAGTTCGTCACATACAAAAATGCTTTATGATTCCACTTATATGAGATACCTCAAATCGTCCTAGAGATAGAAAGTACGATGGTTTTGCCAGGGGCTGGAGGGCGGAGGGATGGGAGACTTGTTTAACGAGTATAGAATTTCAGTTTTGCAAGATCAAAAAGTTTTGGAGATTGACTGTTGAACACCATGAATATATATAACACTGCTACACTATATACTTCAAAATGGTTAAAATAGTAAAGTTTATGCCTTATGTATTTTACCACAACTTTTAAAAAAGTCAATTGTGAAATTACTTGAATAAGGAGCATTAATGTCAGAGCATTATCTTATTTGTTTTTAAAGGAAGAAGTTTTAATTTAGAAGATAGGCATAAATTGTATTTAATCAAGAGTATTTGCACGATGAGTACAGAAAAGTTGCAGTAAACTTATGTGGTAGTACTTAAAGTAGCAAGTCTAGTTCAGGGAAAGGAAGTTTTATTCAACTTTGTGCAGGTTACACCGTATCTTTATTACATCTAGTTCTAAATACCACATTTAAAGAGGCAGCTCTTCAAATCAAAGGCATTTAAAGGAGTTCAAATGCAATGGTGAGAAATCTGGAAGCTATGTCATATGATGGACAGCAGAGTGAAGCATTTCAGGTTTTGGGCTCTGTTATAGGAGACAACTGGGCTTAAAAACCAGGCCCTAGCACTGACTAATCTGTGACTCAGAGCAAGCTCTTTAGCTTCCATAACTGTTACTTGAGTCCTCTCCTACAAAATTATGATCCCCCCAAATATTCCCAAATATTAAGTATTCTGTGATATCCAAAAGGAGAAAACATGTATTGTAATCTACAAAGTGCTTAATATCGGCTAATATTACTATGATTTTTATACTCTACTAGTAAACGGCCTTTTCAAGGACAAAGACATGGTAAAGTATTATAAATAGTTTTAAAGTGTTTTTAGGACTGTCCTGTGAATCAGAACACATAATTAGAAGAGTTTAATAGAAAGCTAAAGAAAAAAAAAAAGCTAAAGTAACTGCAAGGAGATCAAACCAGTCAATCCTAAAGGAAATCAATCCTGAATATTCATTGGAAGGACTGATGCTGAAGCTCCAATACCTTGGCCACCTGATGTGAAGAGCTGACTCATTGGAAAAGACCCTGATGCTGGGAAAGATTGAAGACAGAAGGAGAAGGGGACAACAGAGGACGAGATCGTCAGATGGCTCACTGAATTAATGGACATGAGTCTGAGCAAGCCCCAGGAGTTGGTGAGGGACGGAGAAGCCCGGCATGCTGCCGTCTGTGGGGGTCACAGGGTTGGACACAACTTATTGATTGAACAATGACAACGAAAGAAAAGAAATTTATCTTACATTGAAGAAGGTTATTACATTCAGTGTATGAAAAATAAATAAGTTGCCCTAAGTAGTAGGGCTTCCCTGGTGGCGCAGAGGTTAAAGTATTTGGCTGCAATGTGGGAGACCTGGGTTCTATCCCTGGGTTGGGAAGATCCCCTGGAGAAGGAAATGGCAACCCACTCCAGTATTCTTGCCTGGAGAATCCCACAGACAGAGGCCTCAAGAAGTAGTAGGGGCTTCCCTGGTAGTTCAGCAGTAAAGAATCTGCCTTCAGTGCAGGAGATGTAGGTTCGATTCCTGGGTCAGGAAGATCCCCTGGAGGAGGGAACGGCAGCCCACTTCAGTATTCTTGCCTGGACAGAGGAGCCTGGAGGGCTGCAGTCCATGGGGTCATGAAAGAGTTGGACAAGACTTAGCAACTAAACAACAACAACAAAGAGCAGTGAGCTTCCTGACATTGCTCTTCTTCAATGAGCTAATGAAAGTTAGGGATATGTTAAGACAAATTTCTGCTTTGATTAGAGTGTTGTGCTGGACAATATCCCTTATAATAGTCTCTGCTTCTCTAATTTTTTCTTTTTTTTTTTTTTTACCAGTATTGACTTCAGTTTTCCTCACAAAGCAACTGCTTAATTCTGAACGACTGGCCCAGAGGTTCTAGTTCCCACATAGCATAGGTAAGTGGAAAAAAAAGATCAAAACTATCCATAAGATGCTTCGGAAATCACCATTTTGCTTGTTTGCATTCACAAGAGCGCTGATTGTGGTACTGATGCTGACTGAGAGACTGTCTTTGGGTGACAGTGATAGATGCTTTACTTTGTCCTCTTGAAGTGTTGTTAATGCTGGAACACACAGTTAGACCTGATCTATAGGCACGTTGAGATATAAGCTGCAGGAGAAAAAGAACTCCAGGATGGAAGGGGAGTTAACTTCACAGTTACTGAAGAACAGAGGAAGAAGAGAGAGGAGTGTGAGGGAAGAAGAGGCTTTTTAAAATGATTTCACAGAATGAAAAGATGTTGCTCTGTTGGAGGAGAAATGAAGAATTGGTTTAAAGGCTGAATCTTAACAGAAAAAGAGGACCGCCATGGTCAGAATCACTGAAGCCAGCTGACAGTAAAGCAGAGTGTGGACCTAATGGCACTGAAAAGACTTTAGAGCTAGGGTCATGGGATAGACTCATCCACTGTATTCTGTACAGGAGAGACCACACATGGGTATTATATTTGATTTGGAATAAGCTATTTTAAAATAGACACCAAGATGTGGGTTGGAAGAAGCAAAACAGGAGACTGCTTGAAACCATGTCATAAAATTAATGATTAAAGAAATTGAAGGAGATGTAGTTTTGTGAGAGAATATAGGTTTCATAAGATACATGAACGATTCTTGTATAAAATGCCGTTTTTACAACATCAGCTGAAGAGAGTCAGAAATAAGTGCTAGCCCACCATGGACTCAACCAACTCATAAAATAGATTTCCCACTGATGCAGGTACCTTGGGGGACTCTGGATGATGGAATCTGAAATAGATGACATACACCTAATTCTAATTTTATATTTTAAAATGATAGCTTGTCTCATGGCACAGGGGTGGATTAATTCAAGACAGAAGGTTACACATCTTTCTGGAGGTTTTCAGATTTATTTAGGGTAAGAGGGAAGGAGTATCAATGGTTCAGTTCAGTTCAGTTCAGTCGCTCAGTCATGTCCGACTCTTTGCGACCCCATGAGTCGCAGCATGCCAGGCCTCCCTGTCCATCACCAACTCCCAGAGTTCACTCAGACTCACATCCATCGAGTCCGTGATGCCATCCAACCATCTCATCCTCTGTTGTCCCCTTCTCCTCCTGCCCCCAAACCCTCCCCGCATCAGAGTCTTTTCCAGTGAGTCAACTCTTCACATGAGGTGGCCAAAGTACTGGAGCTTCAGCTTTAGCATCATTCCTTCCAAAGAACACCCAGGACTGATCTCCTTCACAATGGACTGGTTGGATCTCCTTGCAGTCCAAGGGACCCTCAAGAGTCTTCTCCAACACCACAGTTCAAAAGCATCAATTCTTCGGCGCTCAGCCTTCTTCACAGTCCAACTCTCACATCCATACATGACCACTGGCAAAACCATAGCCTTGACTAGACGGACCTTAGTCGGCAAAGTAATGTCTCTGCTTTTGAATATACTATCTAGGTTGGTTATAACTTTCCTTCCAAGGAGTAAGTGTCTTTTAATTTCATGGCTGCAATCACCATCTTCAGTGACTTTGGAGCTCAGAAAAATAAAATCTGACACTGTTTCCACTGTTTCCCCATCTATTTCCCATGAAGTGATGGGACCAGATGCCATGATCTTCGTTTTCTGAATGTTGAGCTTTAAGCCAACTTTTTCACTCTCCTCTTTCACTTTCATCAAGAGGCTTTTAGTTCCTCTTCACTCTCTGCCATAAGGGTGGTGTCATCTGCATATCTGAGGTTATTGATATTTCTCCCAGCAATCTTGATTCCAGCTTGTGTTTCTTCAGTCCAGCGTTTCTCATGATGTACTCTGCACAGAAGTTAAATAATCAGGGTGACAATATACAGCCTTGATGTACTCCTTTCCCTACTTGGAACCAATCTGTTGTTCCATGTCCAGTTCTAACTGTTGCCTCCTGACCTGCATACAGATTTCTCAAGAGGCAGGTTAGGTGGTCTGGTATTCCTGTCTCTTTCAGAATTTTCCACAGTTTATTGTGATCCACACAGTCAAAGGCTTTGCCATAGTCAATAAAGCAGAAATAGATGTTTTTCTGGAACTCTCTTGCTTTTTCCATGATCCAGAGGATGTTGACAATTTGATCTCTGGTTCCTCTGCCTTTTCGAAGGAAAACAACAAAATGGGAAAGACTAGAGATATCTTCAAGAAAATTAGAGATACCAAGGCAACATTTCATGCAAAGATGGGCTCGATAAAGGACAGAAATGGTCTGGACCTAACAGAAGCCAAAGATATTAAGAAGAGGTGGCAAGAATACATGGAAGAACTGTACAAAAAAGATCTTCACGGCCCAGATAATCATGATGATGTGATCACTAATCTAGAGCCAGACATCTTGGAATGTGAAGTCAAGTGGGCCTTAGAAAGCATCACTATGAACAAAGTTAGTGGAGGTGATGGAATTCCAGTTGAGATGTTTCAAATCCTGAAAGATGATGCTGTGAAAGTGCTGCACTCAATATGCCAGCAAATTTGGAAAACTCAGCAGTGGCCACAGGACTGGAAAAGGTCAGTTTTCATTCCAATCCCAAAGAAAGGCAATGCCAAAGAATGCTCAAACTACCACACAATAGCACTCATCTCACATGCTAGTATCAATGGTAAATCCATGAATTTCAGAATGGTGAGAAGGAAGGTGAAGAATGAGGGAACAGATAGGAAGAAGTCATCAGTATCAAAAATGAGTACAGTAAAAATAGGCTTCCTGGAAGAAAGGAGGAAGAAGTCAATTTAGGAAGTTAGTTAACACTCCATTCAACAATTACTTACGAAGGGTCTACAACATGCTCTGGGGCTCTATTTAGGGCTATAATAATGAACAAAAATGCTGAAGATACTCTGATTTACTGGTTTGGGGCTTCAGATCCAGAGAAAAGATCTGGTGTTTAATGCCTTAGAAGAATTCATTGAAGGAGATTTCAAACAATTTACTCAGAAATAACACTTCACAAGATATTATTTTTAGTGGAAGAAACAAAATGATTTTAAGACAGAATTATATATGGAGAACATAATACTGTATGTAGGAATTTTAGAAGTTTGTATTAAGTTGAATAGGATAGAAACCATTTGATGTGCAGAAAATCACAATAAAATACAAGATAATTACATAAAAGTGAGAGCTACATAGCATAGTCTCCAGAGATGGTATGGTCAGTACAAAATGAATATATAATTTTAAATTAAAATAGTTATTACTATATATATTACTATATATTTTTATTGAATAGAGCATCCACAAAGTCCTTTTGTCACAAAATTTTTTTAATATTTTTCTGAATATTTAAAGTTTGTCAAAATATTTTGATTATTAGCTATCTCAGAGTCTTTACCAATAACAATTTTTCAAATTTTCAAATTTTACACTATTCATATTAGTCTTAAGTCTAACCAACAGGACACAATTTCTCTCCCACTAAAATATTTTTTAACTCTTTTTACTTCGCATAGCTGCAAAATCTGCATAGAATTAGCATCAGCATATTTTTATTAGTTTTTATTCACCCAATAAATTTTTTTCTAATGGCAGTTTAAAAAGGGTTGGCATGTGTCTGACTTCTGTCAATTTTTTCTTTGTCCACACACTGGCACTGAGGTTGCCAACAGAACTCTGGAGATGGATCATATGTTAATTCACCATTATCATCAATGTTATGTGTAAAATTTGTATTGAAGCACAACTTACAAACGGAATATGCATAAATCTTAAGTGAAGAGCTTGACAGTTTTATGTAAACTGAACTCACTAGGTTAATACCAGCTCTCTGAAATCCCTCTCTCTCCCACTTTCATGCAGAAATCTGTCATAGGTGTAACTATAATCCTGAACACTAACACCAAAAATTGGCTTTACCTGTTTCTGAACCTTATATAAATAGAATAATAAATATGTGCTCTTTTGCAGCTGACCTTTTCCATTCAAATTATAAGACTCATCCATTTACAGTATGTTGTTTCAATTCATTTAGTCTTATTATTGCATAATACTCCATGGTATGAGTATACCAATATTTACCCACTTTACTCTGAATGGATATTGGTTTGCTTCCAGTAGGGCTACTAAGAATAAGGCTTTTGGGAGTTCCCAGGTGTTCTAGTGGTTAGGATTCCATGCTTTCAGGGCCACAGCTCAGGCTCAATCCCTGGCTGGGGAACTGAGATGCTGTAAGCCATGTGGCACAACCAAAAAGAAAAATAATACTTCTAGCAAGCATTCATATAAATATCTTTGGACAAATAAATGGGTGCATTTCTATTGGATATATGTACACAGAAGTGGAATTGCTAGGGGATAGGCATGTATATACTTAACTTCAGTGAATACTGCCAATAAGTTTTCCAAAGCAGTTTTACCAATGTTTGCCTTCTCACCAGCAGTATATGTTTGCACAGTATTCTGGCCAACATGTGGGACTCTCATGTACTCCAAAAAATTTCTGGAGACAAATGAAAATGTAAACACAATGATCCAAAACCCATGGAATGCAGCAAAACCATTCAAACAGAGAAGTTTATAGCAATACAATCTTACCACAAGAAATAAGTATCTCAAATAAAAAACCTAACCTTACATGGGAAGCAACTAGAGAAAGAAGAGCAAAACCCAAAATTAGTAGAAGGGAAGAAATAGCAAAGATCAGAGCAGAAATAAATGAAATAGAGACAAAAAAAAAAACTAGAAAAGATTAATGAAACCAAAGCTGTTTCTTTGAAAAGATAAATAAAATTGATAAATTTTTAGCCAGATGCATCAAGAAAAAAAGGGAGAGAGCTCATATCAATAAAATCAGAAAAAAAGTTACAATCACAAAGGATCATAAGAGACCAGTACAAGCAACTACATACCAGTAAAATGCACAGCCTACAAGAAATTAACCAATTCCATTTTAGCCTTTCTGATCAAGATGTTGCAATATCATAATGAATTAAAAATTTGAATTTTCCTGATGACTAATAAGATTGATCATCATTTTACTTGTTTGCTAGCCACTTGGTTACTCTTTTTGATGAAGGTCCTATTCAAACATTTGTTCATTTTCCTATTAGCTTGTCTATATTTTTCCAACTTTGTGAATTTTCTCTTCACTGTCTTACTGGAGTCTGCTGGTCAAAAGAAAAGCTTAATTCCAGTGTAGTTCAATTTAGTAACATTTCCTTATGGATGGCACTTTCTAAATTTTCTTCATTGACCTCTACAAGGTATCTTTAATTGCTCCCAAATTCTTGGTCAAAACATCTAATGGCTGAGAACCAAACAGGATTTGGATACGTCTTATACTGAGCCATTGCACCTGGACTTCCATTACATATATGAAAATAATTTCTGAGCACAATAATTAAAGAATCATTTATGAAATCATGGAATGTTCAAACCTTAGGAGAAAAATCTCCTTTCAACCCTGCTGACTTACATTTAATATAAGAAAAAAAAAATAATGTATTGCTAGATTATCTTGAGTTTCATATTTTTATAAGGCTAAAAACTTGGAGAGTAGAAAATCTCACTGCATGTTTATTAAATCTTATAATATTCCAAAAATCCTGCTCCTTTTTGTGGAGTAAGGAACTTAGTCAAACATCATTAACATCCGGATATAACTTAAAACTCATAAATGCTTTGATTACTTTTGCCAAGAACAATATTGTTGCTGCTATTCAGTCTCCCAGCCACGCCCAGCTCTTTGCAACCCCATGGACTGCAGCCTGCCAGGCCTCTCTATCCCTTACCATCTTCCAAAATTTGCCCAAGTTCATGTCCATTGTATATCGGTGATGACATCCAGCCATCTCATCCTCTGATGCCCTCTTCTCCTTCTGCCCTCAATCTTTCCCAGCATCAGGGACTTTTCCAGGGAGTCAGCTTTTTGCATCAGATGACCAAAATATTGGAGCTTCAGCTTCAGCATCAGTCCTTCCAATGAGTATTCAGGGTTGATTTCTGCCTTAGGATTGACAGGTTTGATCTCCTTGCTGTCCAAGGGACTCTCAGAAGTCTTCTCCAGTACCCTAGTTTGAAGGCATCAATTTTGGGGCACTCCGCCTTCTTTAAAGCCCAGCTCTCACAACCATATGTGAACACTGGGTAGACCATAGCCTTGATTATATGGACCTTTGTCAGCAGAGTAATGCCTCTGCTTTTCAACCCACTGTCTAGGTTTGTCATAGCTTTCCTGCCAAGAACCAAATGTCTTCTGATTTCTTGGCTGCAATCACCATCTGCAGTGATTTTAGAGCCCAAGAAGAGGAAATCTGTCACTACTTTCACCTTTTACCCCTCTATTTACCATGAAGTAATGGGGCTGAATGCCATGATGTTAGTTTTTGGAACGCTGAGTTTTAAGCCAGCTCTTTCACTCTTCTCCTTCACCCTCATCAAGAGGCTCTTTAGTTCCTCTTCAATTTCTACCATTAGAGTTCCATGGAAATAAACTGATACACTAATTTCCCAAGTTTCTATTCTCTGTCCTTTCTCAAATGAAGATTTTAGCCCCAAAGAATTAATGTCTTCTGCCAGAATACTCAATGGATTTAAAAAAAGTTATCCTACTTAGTGTTAAATAAATATTAGTATTTATGAAAATAGACTAAATTACTATAGACTCAGTTTAGTTCAGTTCAGTTCAGTTGCTCAGTTGTGTCTGACTCTCTGTGACCGCATGGATGGAAGCATGCCAGGTCCCCCTGTCCATCACCAACTCCTGCAGTTTACCCAAACTCATGTCCATTGAGTCGGTGATGCCATCCAACCATCTCATCCTCTATCGTCCCCTTCTCCTCCTGCCTTCAATCTTTCCCAGCATCACCGTCTTTTCAAATGAGTCAGCTCTTCCCATCTGGTGGCCAAGGTATTGGAGCTTCGGCTTCAACATCAGTCTCTCCAATAAACACTCAGGACTGATCTTTTTTAGGATGGACTGGTTGGATCTCCTTGCAGTCCAAGGGGCTCACAGGAGTCTACTCGAACACCACAGTTCAAAATCATCAATCCTTCGGGGCTCACCTTTCTTTATAGTCCAACTCTCATACCCATACATGACTACTGGAAAAACCATAGCTTTGACTAGATGGACCTTTGTTGGCAAAGTAATGTCTCTACTTTTTAATATGCTTTCAAGGTTGGTCATAACTTTCCTTCCGAGGAGTGAGCGTCTTTTAATTTCATGGCTGCAATCACCATCTGCAGTGATTTTGGAGCCCCCAAAATAAAGTCTGCCACTGTTTCCACTGTTTCCCGTCTATTTGCCATGAATTGATGGGACCAGATGCCATGATCTTAGTTTATTGAATGTTGAGCTTTAAGCCAACTTTTATAAGCCAACTATAATACTATAGACTAGTATTAGTATTAATAACATTAGATATATTTATTTATTTACATTTGGGTTTTTTTTTTTAATTCTGCAGTAAACTAGATAAGAAACATTAAAAAAATTTATTCATTACATGCACAATTAAATGATAGAAAACTTTTTCAAATCTGATGCTTTCTCTGGAAGCCACAAAAGTTGGCAAACTGTCCTTTGCTACTGCTGCTGCTGCTAAGTCGCTTCAGTCGTGTCTGACTCTGTGTGACCCCAGAGACAGCAGCCCATCAGGCTCCCCTGTCCAGGGAACTGAAAATAAATTATGTCAGTTTTAAGCTTTATAGAATTAATATTTCTTCTTTGTCTGAATGCCAGTATTCTACTAGCAATTTGTAGATCAGAGATTTTATTTACCTTGATTATTAAAAAATGTCACAGGAGTGTTTTTATTGCTATTCATTTTATTCCAGAGAAATCATTTATGCCCCTCAACTTATGTTATAAATAACAAATAAATATTTCAATTAATATTACTCATAATGTTTCTCTGACTTCGCTCACTCTTGGAAACTGCCTAAGTCCATTTATAGAACAACAACAAAATTACAGCTGAATTACAGATTTGAGGGTACACAAAATTAGAAACTAGGGACGGGGGAGCCGATGGGCTGCCGTCTATGGGGTCGCACAGAGTCAGACACGACTGAAGTGACTTAGCAGCAGCAGCAGCAGACACTCTTGGGTAGCACAGAGGAGAACTTCATGCTCTAAAGCTGACCTCCACAAGGCATATGAAACCTCTCAGGAACCACACAGGACCATCAATATAGGATGAATGCTTAAAATCTAAAGAGAATGGAAGTTAGGGAAAATCGTCCCAGCTTGTATAACAATGGATCACTGTCTAAAGAATAGGAAATCAGGGTAGAGACAAAATCCCAGGCTCCTAGCACTAGCGTTCTTCCAGACTCACTAAAGGTAAATTTTAAGAGCTTATCTATGTGGGCAAAGCCACATTTAATACAATAGTACAAAAGAAAAGAATATTACAAACACAAAGTTATACTACTTTTCCACCAGGAAAAGCAACTTACTTTATTAAGAGCGTGTGTATAACAACATTTCCTTTTAGTTCACAATTATGTATTTATTTATACTATTTTATTCAAGGCTCTGAAATTGATGCACAGGCAAGACATATCTCTTTCTCCAATTAATTTAAAAAGGCAAGGAAGAAGAGGAAGAAAGAAGGAATCACTTTATTAGTTAATAAATAACCACCTATAAACAGTGGCTGAAAAGAAGATGCCAATAAAGTGTTACAATGATTCAAAATAGCAAAAATTTATAAATGAACAGTAAGATCTAGATTTTCTAAAAGATAGGGCTCTTCCATATGCCCTTGGATGATAAGACTAGGCAAGAGAATAGAAAACTCGTTTAGAAAGGATTATTAGAGGACATGAGATAAGAAATTAGAGGAAGTTTAAAGAACTGATCTTTTTTTTTTAATCCCAACCAAAGAAAAGATTAATTCAGTGAAACCTGGAATGACAGCTGGCTCTGTCACATCTGTTCTCCCTCCTCCAATGCTTCTACACCACAGCTAAAGTCATCTTGAAAGACCCAACTCTGAGAGCTCACTCTGGCTGAAAGTCCTTGCCGACTACACTGGCCTTTAGGGTGAAGTCCAAACATCTTGAACAAGTGCACAAGCCTACAGGTCCTGGGCCTCCTGTGCCACCCCATATTGCAGCCATGGGGATCTTTTAATTTCTTAAAATCATCATGCTCTCTTTGCTTTCAGGTTCTTTCTAATGCTGTCCCATCTGTCAGAAATATTTTTTATTTTTTTCTTCCTTTTGAGCACTTGTTCAAAAGCCATTTTTCTCAGACTCAAAATTCCTTGAAAGCATAGTCACATATTTACCCTATCATCTACAACATTTACCAGTTCCAGGTGAGTCTTATTTTTTTTTCATCCAATACATGTAATTATGCCCATGAAAGGTCTTTTGGAAAGCATCATTTATGGGGTTTGAAACCCCTAGCATCATTATTTCACAATTTCTCCTTGTTTCAGGGAGAGATGGAATTAAAGGACTGTTAACAACTCTTCTCAAACAAGGTGCAACAAGATATCTGGATTTGGGGGCCCTTTCCAAAAGATAGGGTGAAAGCTAAATAAGAAAGCCTATGTAATATGTAAACCTCTTGTTTTGGATAGAGAGAAAACAGAACCAGATGAGGTAAGAAAGTTGTGAATAAAGATTACCAGGAAAATGGTGCCAAGAAGTTGGGATGGGGGTAGATGGGGTCAGAACAGTCCCCAGAAGTAACTGCTCAGTTGGACTCACAAACTTCTCCACCATTGCCAGGTAGCGAAACCAGTTTTGGGAGTCGGGCTAGTCCTACAATTAAAGCATGTCACATTGAGTTGGAGAGAGATATGAAGTTGCAAATAACAATCATATTGACACCATTTGAATTGGAAAAGAAAAAGATCATAAACTTTTTGACCATCACTGCCTTAAAGATTATATAATTTTTGACAGAGTATAATAAAAGAGAATCAAAGTAATCTTACCCAGAAAGGAGAGGTGGCCCTAATTTGGGTAAGCTCTGGAATATTTAGTGCTTAGCCTACAGTAATCCTTTCATAAGTATTTGTTGAGTTAATAAATAGATGAATCAATGGAAGTGATGTCAGCCTAATCAAGTTTTTAAAAAATGGCTTACACATAGTAATTGCTAAATCCATAAATACATTGAATCACTCAGGAATAAGCCCTATATAAATACATTGTATTTATATAGGATTGGGCAATTTCAACGTTTTCAATCATCACTGGGGGCTTCCCAGGTGGCACCAGTGGTAAAGAACCTGCCTGCTCATACAGGAGGCATAAGAGATATGGGTTCAGTCCCTCGGTCAGGAAGATCCCCTGGAGAAAGACATGCAACCCACTCTAGTATTTCTTGCCTGGAGAATTCTATGGACAGAGGAGCCTGGTGGGCTACAGTCCATGGGGTCACAACTTAGCACACACGTTAAATTTTTTCAACCAGACAAATCCTTAATTCATGCATGATCCATACCATTTCTCAGTATTATGGTCTCAGTTTATTTTTAGTTTATAGTACAAAAAGAATTGGACTTTGCTTAGATATTTCTTTTTTCCTGAGCTATGTCTTTGGTTTTGTAGGAGATAGGGACAGATGTGAAGTAGAAGTGATCTATTCCAGAACGTGCAGGATATTTCTAAAAACAAGTAAGTTACAAAGATCTTGTTTAATACTGCTTGAACTCATACCTACATATGAGAAAAGAGAGACGTGACATGAAATTATAGTAATTTACTTTAGAGGAACAAGACATTAATTTACTTATTATTTTTCCTTGTTTTGAAATAAGCCTTGAATTTCACTAAAAAAAAAGAGAAAGAATAAATAGGTGATATGTTGCCATATTACATAAACAGGGAGCTACTATTATGTTTATTGGTATTCAATTACATCTATAGGATATCAGAGACTCTTATTAAAATTCGGAGTAATAAAAGCAACTGACATTCAGTGAATTATTATGTAGCAGCAACGGTCTAAGGTCTATTTAGATTAATTTGCTTAATTCTTACCCTGATTCTGAGTGGTAGATACTTATATTACCAACCTCTTTTAAAGATGAGGAACCCAAAGACACAGAACATTTAAATAAGCTGCTCAAGGTTATCCAAGGTTATCCAAGTTTATGGCAGTGTTGGAACTGGATCCTGGATCTGCCCTAGTATAGATGTTAGTAATTCTGTTATACACAATAAAAATTCCTCTTTGAGGAACAAATCTGGATGTAAAGTTCATTAATTACTTCCAATATTTTCTTCACTAGTCCATTTGGAAAATAAACTTGGACAATCTTTAAAAAAATAAAAATATAGAATGTCTTCTCTAGAGCATGTGGAATGAGATACAAGCAGGACAGTAACCTATCCTTTTTCTAATTCCTACAGGTCATTTCTAAACTGAGAAAGCATCTATTCGCTATTTTAGCAAGTTATCTGAGATCAGGACTTCAAATGATCGGTCTCAACCATACAAAATTGTCTGTGTTACAGGTCAAAATTGATCAACTATTGACAGTTTTACCTATTTACCAACAGTTTTACCTATTAACTTTCAGTTTTTTCCTTAGGTACTTCAAGCCAGAGGTTTTACAGTAAACAGTGCAAATTAAAAAGTCTATTTACAAATCCAGAATTATTCAGGACCCAGGGAAGGGGTGGTGTGGGGGAACAGAAGACACAACCACCATATTCAAAGAACTTAGAATAAGGTGCTACATGAAACAACCAGGGTCAAAGTCACACACAGTCATTACATAATCTTGGAATTGTAGCTAGAGAAAGCTACAGAAATTTAAGTCAATGCCTAGATGGATGTGAGTTTTGATAAAAAGACTGACAGAAAAGGCTCTGAAGCTCTTCAAGGCAGAAGGAACAGCATGACAAAGAGGAGATGATTGCAAACCATCATGATGTATGAAGTGAGTCCAGACTACCTGGACCTTGATTTCATGGAAATCCACAAACAGTTTAGGCTACGAAAAGAGGAAATAAGAGCAGAAAGTGGGAGGAAAAACTGGACTTTATTCTGCCAGGAGTGACATTAGGCTTTTCCATGAGAACCTTGCAGGTAAAACCACATGAACCAGGAGGATTAAACTGGTTAACGGGCACAGTATAAGAGACCAGGGCAAAGCAACTGATGAGACATCTAGCTAAACGATCCAGGGCCAAGTGTGAGGGCCAGGGTCAGAGTAGTAAAAATGAGAACAATATTTTGAATTCAACATATTAGAGAAAGAGTTTGAAGGAAGACATAATAGGATTTGATTTTTGATTTGAACTGTGGAGTAGAAAAATAAGACATTGAACTTAAGTGATTAAGAAAAATGGGAATTTATTGTGTTAAACATAAGTAAAATGGGAAAGAGTAAAAGGCTAGAGAGATGACATTCTAATAAATATATAAAATAATACATGCTTATTATTGACTGCTAACTGTCCCAAGCACTGATGGCTAAGGAATGTCAGAATGTAAACACATACACACATATGTAGGTGCATTATACTTTCTGAATCTTTAAAACAACACTGCATGACAAATATCAATATTTCAATTTTATAAGTAAGGAAATGGCCTTCCCTGGTGGCTCAGTTGGTAAAGAATTTGCCTACAAGGCAGGAGACCTGGGTTCAATCCCTGGGTTGGGAAGATCCTCTGGAGGAGGAAATGGAATCCCACTGCAGTATTCTTGCCTAGGAAATCCCATGGACAGAGGAACCTGGCGGGCCACAGTCCATGGGGGTTACAAAAGAGTTGGACACTACTTAGCGAATAAACCATCAAACCACCAAGTAGGAAATGGAGACTCACAGAAATAAAATACTTTTCCAAAAGTTGCAAAGCACTAAATATTTATGACTATTAAAACAAAGTCAATGCTCTCATGTTTCACTCAAGCGGAATTTGAAATGGCAGCTGAACCATCAAGTAACTGAATCTTAAATACAGCACATAACAGAAGACTAGAGCTTGAAGGAGAAGTCAAGACAGAATCATTGGATTTGAAAGTCATCAGGATTAGCTGAGCTTTGAAAGCAGGGTTTAGGAGTAAGGGAGGAAGACAAAAGAAATAAAACTAAAATCCTGGAAGTTACTTAGAATAATGAACAGAAATTACAGAAGACAGATCAAAAAAGGTAAGAGAACCAGAGAGTTAAGAGTGTTGCAGAGAATGGTATCAGAGAAGGCAATGGCAACCCACTCCAGTACGCTTGCCTGGAAAATCCCATGGCTGGAGGAGCCTAGTGGGCTGCAGTCCATGGGGTCGCTAAGAGTCGGACACGACTGAAAGACTTCACTTTCACTTTTCACTTTCATGCATTAGAGAAGGAAATGGCAACCCACTCCAGTGTTCTTACCTGGAGAATCCCAGGGACGGTGGAGCCTGGTGGGCTGCTGTCTATGGGGTTGCACAGAGTCAGACAAGACTTAGCAGCAACAGCAGAGAACTGTATCATATGGCTCAGTTACTTATCAACAAGTATGCACTGAAAATTTATAAACCCCTAATAAATGGCAGCTTCTGTGATTATGGCAGGGGAGAAACCTCTGCCTTCATGGAGTGAGGAGGGGCAGGAGACTGATATTCATCTAATAATCATACCCACAGTGGTATATTTTTTTAAAAGATACAAGATACCTACACATTTTATGGTAAAGGTTTCAGCTAGAATGGAACGGTTCACAGAAAGCTTCCTTGAGAAAGGGGCAAATAACCTGACATCTTAAAGGTCCAATGGAAACTAAACAGTTGGAAATAGTTCTAGAAGAGCAACTGCTGACATAGAGAAAGAATATGCTCAAAAGGTGAGTGTCCAGAAGGAATAGAGACTGGGAGGAATTAAGCAACAGAGGGCTACAGTCCAGAAGGGCTTAGGGTTTTAGGAGCAACCCACTTTTTCTGGATCAAAAACTTCTGGAGCCTAAATTGTCCTATCCTGGACTTTTTAGAACCTCAGTTGTTTCAGATATATGGTAATTAAAGGCAGCGGCTATCTGTACCTGACCAGAAAAGGATTTTTGAACTGCCTGCTACTCATTGGCTTTACCCACAGTTTCATTTGATGTTACAGAAGATATATCACCAAAACTTCTATTCTTTTTAAAACTTATACATTGCACTCAATATGTCAGCAAATTTGGAAAACTCAGCAGTGGCCACAGGACTGGAAAAGGTCAGTTTTCATTCCAATCCCCAAAAAAGGCAATGTCAAAGAATGCTCAAACTACTGCCAAATTGCACTCATCTCGCACGCTAGTAAACTAATGCTCAAAATTCTCCAAGCCAGGCTTCAGCAATACGTGAACCATGAACTTCCAGATGTTCAAACTGGTTTTAGAAAAGGCAGAGGAACCAGAGATCAAATTGCCAACATCCACTGGATCATGGAAAAGGCAAGAGAGTTCCAGAAAAACATCTACTTCTGCTTCATTGACTATGCCAAAGCCTTTGACTGTGTGGATCACAATAAACTGTGGAAAATTCTGAAAGAGATGGGAATCCCAGACCACCTGACCTGCCCCTTGAGAAACCTATATGCAGGTCAGGAACAAAAGTTAAACCTGGACATGGAACAACAGACTGGTTCCAAATAGGAAAAGGAATACATCAAGGCTGTATATTGTCACCCTGCTTATTTAACGTATATGCAGAGTACATCATGAGAAAAGCTGGGCTGGAAGAAGCACAAGCTGGAATCAAGATTGCCAGGAGAAATATCAATAACCTCAGATATGCAGGTAACACCACATTTATGGCAGAAAGTGAAGAAGAACTAAAGAGCCTCTCGATGAAAGTGAAAGAGGAGAGTGAAAAAGTTGGTTGAAAGCTCAACATTCAGAAAACGAAGATCATGGCATCTGGTCCCATCACTTCATGGGAAATAGATGGGGAAACAGTGTCAGACTTTATTTTTCTGAGCTCCAAAATCACTGAAGATGGTGACTGCAGCCATGAAATTAAAAGACGCTTACTCCTTGGAAGGAAAGTTATGACCTACCTAGATAGCATATTCAAAAGCAGAGACATTACTTTGCCAACAAATGTCTGTCTAGTCAAGGCTATGGTTTTTCCAGTGGTCATGTATGGATGTGAAAGTTGGACTGTGAAGAAAGCTGAACGCCAAAGAATTGATGCTTTTGAACTGCGGTGTTGGAGAAGACTCTTGAGAGTCCCTGGACTGCAAGGAGATCTAACCAGTCCATCCTAAAGGAGATCAGTCCTGGGTGTTCTTTGGAAGAAATGATGCTAAAGCTGAAGCTCCAGTACTTTGGCCACCTCATGTGAAGAGTTGACTCATTGGAAAAGACCCTGATGCTGGGAGGGATTGGGGGCAGGAGGAGAAGAGGGCAACAGAGGATGAGATGGCTGGATGGCATCACCCACTCAATGCACATGAGTTTGAGTGAACTCCGGGAGTTGGTGATGGACAGGGAGGCCTGGCATGCTGCAATTCATGGGGTCACAAAGAGTCTGACACGACTGAGTGAATGAACTGAACTGAACTGATACATTGCTACTAAGATATATGCTAATTAGACTGTCACCTTAGAATTAAATTATGATGTCAATATAGAATCTTGTCCTACCATGGCTGACAAAATGTACCTCAAAAGGGCATTAAAATGAAAAAAAAAAAAGGGGTTAATATCAGAAAATGTTGAGATTAATTTTTTTCATAATAATCCTTTACTCTTGCACTCTGATTCTTTTTCCGTTATCTGTAGTTCTAAAATGGAGTGGAACAGCAGCAAAATACAAGTCTTTGTCCCACAAAGAAATAAAAGCCCATGGTCCTCTCCACCTTTATGTGGTCATAAAATAGGAAGAGGAGCAAGGTGGTCACATTGCTCAAAAGAGTACTGCATGCCTGTGTTAGTGAGCTGCGCAATTGCCCCATGGTTCCCTGCATTGTCATAAACACCACACTTCAAGAAAGCCACGTTTGCAATAAGCAAATTATTTGGGGGAGCAGATATCCATATGGTTAATACATTCTGTATCCTTTGTTAAGAAGTGTCTTGGTCTCCTAGCAACACTGTAGGGAAATCCATCAGGGGTATGAAATTAGACGGCCATGTAGGCGGAATACCTGTAGAGTTTCAGTTTTATGAAATGCTTTCACTAAAAATTATATATATTATGCAAAACAGTACAGTAATGTAAGGTTAAGATAAAAATTGTTCAACTCCCCCACAAGCAATTCAAGGTTCCAACAGTACCCAGTAGCCAAGGGTCTACAGTGTACAAAGGAAAAAAAAAAAAGAACAAAAGACATTATGTGGGATGCCAGATGGGTTAACCATTCTTGACTGGGGAGAATTTTCTCCCCCAAAAGAGATTGCAGAGCATCTTGATACAGGCTCTTCTCTTGTATAAACCTTCTCCCAACTTTGGAAGTAAAGGGAACTGAAACATTTTATGCCATAAATAAACAAACAGTGAGTAACTAAATTAGAACTTCAAAATTACAAAGATGCACAACCCTGTACTTTGTAGGTAGTGACTGCAGCTGCAAGTCATATCCCAGCCTTGGCAGGCCACTCCAGTTGTCTTACATCTCACAGTGTTTGAGGACCAGCTGCATGCAGATTTCTGGGCCACAACTCCACAAATCAAAGTCCAGGGGGCTGATTTCTGCAGGATCTGCCTCTGGCCAATCTGTCCAAGATGACTATGAGAAACGCAAGCTATATTTTATAGAAAGTATTCTTAATGATGTCTACCCATTCCTCACTCCACAGCATTTCTTTTCATTGGAGGATGAAAGAATTTGCTCTTGCAAAGGACCTGTAATATTTTTCTTCTGCTCAGTTCAGTTCAGCTCAGTTGCTCAGTCATGTCTGACTTTTTGCGACACTATGAATCGCAGCAGGCCAGGCCTCCCTGTCCATCATCAACTCCCAGAGTTCACTCAAACTCATGTGCATCGAGTGGTGATGCCATCCAGCTATCTCATCCTCTGTCGTCCCTTTCTCCTCCTGCTCCCAATCCCTCCCAGCATCACGGTCTTTTCCAATGAGTCAACTCTTTGCATGAGGTGGCTAAAGTATTGGAGTTTCAGCCTCAGCATCAGTCCTTCTAATGAACACCCAGGACTGATCTCCTTTAGGATGGACTGGTTGGATCTCCTTGCAGTCCAGGGACTCTCAAGAGTCTTCTCCAACACCACAGTTCAAAAGCATCAGTTCTTTTGTGCTTAGCTTTCTTCACAGTCCAACTTTCACATCCATACATGACCACTGGAAAAACCATAGCCTTGACTAGACGGACATTTGTTGGCAAAGTAATGTCTCTGCTTTTGAATATGCTATTTAGGTTGGTCATAACTTTCCTTCCAAAGAGTAAGCATCTTTTAATTTCATGGCTGCAGTCACCACCTTCAGTGATTTTGGATCTCAGAAAAATAAAGTCTGACACTGTTTCCACTGTTTCCCCATCTATTTCCCATGAAGTGATGGGACCAGATGCCATGATCTTCATTTTCTGAATGTTGAGCTTTCAGCCAACTTTTTCACTCTCCTCTTTGACTTTCATCAAGAGGCTCTTTAGTTCTTCTTCACTTTCTGCCATAAGGGTGGTGTCATCTGCATATCTGAGGTTATTGATATTTCTCCTGGCAATCTTGATTCCAGCTTGCGCTTCTTCCAGCCCAGCATTTCTCATGATGTACTCTGCATAGAAGTTAAATAATTAGGGTGACAATATACAGCCTTGACGTACTCCTTTTCCTATTTGGAACCAGTCTGTTGTTCCATGTCCAGTTCTAATTGTTGCTGCCTGACCTGCATATGGGTTTCTCAAGGGACAGAACAGGTGGTTTGGTATTTCCATCTCTTTCAGAATTTTCCACAGTTTATTGTGCTCAGTGTGATACAAAACAAAAACCCTTCTAAACAACAAAATGAGGTTTCTTTTCTCAGTTGATTAATTGCATGTGTAGTTCTACTCATTTCCTTTCCTAAAACTTTCCAACTAATTTCATCAAATATTTATTGTCTACTGTGTTTCTACAACAAAACTACAAGCCGGAAATATCGTAGAGCTGAATAAATATGCATTCTTGGCTTCTGTTTTAGGTACTGTATGGAGTACTGGAGATATGACGAGTAAACTAGATTGCTTCTGTTTGTATGGAACTTGTATAGAGACAAACAAGCAGTATGCCTTAAAGAGAGGTGCTATCAAAGATCATTTGTTTAAAAATTTAAACACATTATAGCTTCTGGAAGAATTTCGATTCTGGAGTTTAAATACAGTCTCTATATAAAAATCAATTGTTTGGCATTATCCATATTTATTTTCAAAAGCCATCAAAAGACACAAAAAACAGAAGGGTTAAAGATCAAAAAAAGAATGCTTAAATTGTGTTGATGCTATCAGAAAAATATGAAATACTATGGGACAGAGGAGGTAATGATTTATTTCTCCTTCTCTATGTTTGAGTTTCTCTGTACCACACACTATTTCAATTCTGAATCAAGGATGAAGAGTTGGAGGTGGCAAAACATGTTTTCGGGGAACTATAGATCTCTCTTTAATATCTACTTTGATTAGAACTAGTTTCCTGATAAAAGTACCTGCCTCACTAAGCAAAAAAGCTAAAATCTGATTATAGTTTTAAAATCAGGATTCTAAGCTTCTCCCTCTTGGATACAAAGAGATGAAGATTTAAGTAGGAAGCTATTTAAGAAGCTTGATGCAAAGTCAAATACAGTCTAGATCTATATGACACTTCTCCTTCAAATTTCACCATCAAGATTGCCAGGTGCTAAGGGTTCCAGAGTTAGATTGTGTATTTGACATCTGTTGTTTCTGTTGCCCTAAACTGAATGCTCTTGGGTTACCTTTCATTTCACTAGGGAAGCCAAACGGGAGAAAGTGGTTCCTCTCCCTATTTGGCAGATGAATCTTGGGCACGTGAGTCCCAAGGCAGAGACATCAATGTGCAAGGCCAGACAGAGATTCTTGGAAGCAGCTGTGATGGACTGAAGACTCAACAACATGCAGGATGATGTGTGGCTAACAGTGCAGAGTGATGGCCACTGACAGCCGCATCCTAAGCTGAGTCCCCATGACAGGATCTTACCTTTGCTTCGACTTATTCGGTTACTACTCAAAGGTCTTTCTCCAAACTTCTCATTACTTTTGTGATCTGAAACTTTCTAACAAATTATTTTTCTGCTTCAGTTAATCTGAGTCAGTTTCTGTTTGCATGCACTAAGAACTTTGACTCACATGAGTAGGAAGCTGGGGTCACAAATTATGGAGAAAGGCTCCATCAGATATAACAGAAAAAAGTATCAGCTCTGAAGAGATGATTGACAGGGGTGAGGTTCCTAACTCGGATCCAGCACATATTGGTGAACTAGATCACTACAGGGAGAGAAAGTTAAGCAGGAAAGCTAGAGATGACACTTGAATAGATACATAGACAGATTATATCACCTAGGAGACACCACTGCAACTGGGGGGGCCTGTTTTCAGAACATACTTGCTCCAGGTCTAGAAGGCTTTCTACTATGCTCATTCATTTATTCTTTTACTCAGTCTGTCATTAGTGAAGACCTAATTTGAGACAGCACTATTGGTTAAAAAAAGAGATGATGTTCGTTCCCCATAAAAATTACACATGAGCAAGACAGATATTTAACAAATAATTATAAATACAGTTGATCCTCAGTATTCAGATTCTATATTGATGAATTTATCTTCTTGCAAAAAATGCATTTGTAACCCCTAAATCAATACCCACCCTGCTTTAGCAGTCATAGGTAGATATGTTTAGAGGTATGAGACATTAAAGTTGCATAATACATGTGTTCCCAACTGAAGCTGAACAAAGAGACATTCTGCCTTTTTATTTTCTCTCATAGAGATGGCTGGGGGATAGACACAACAGGGGACAGTGGGATGCAAGGAGTTCTGGCTCTAGGACCTGTTGACTGGTTTGAATCCCAACCTGGCACCTGTTAGGGTGGTGTCTTTAAGCCAGTCACTTAACACTTCTAAAACTTGTTTTCTCTCTTGTAAAATAAAGAAAATAGATATACAAGGATGAGTTACTTTTAGGATTTAAGATTATAATCTATGTGAGATACAGAAACATAAATATATAGATATAGATATTTACGGATATATTTCCCCAGGAGCAATGTTTCATTATTTGATAATTAAGTATTTGGGGTATAATTATAGCAAATAAATGAGAATTGACCATAATAAATTTAATTTAAATGACAAATACAGGGTGTTAGGGTGGGACTACATAGTTAACACCGAATTCAATCAGAGAGTCAAGAAATGTTAAGAAGTTAGTACTCGAAGCATGAGCAATATTATGGCATTGAAATTTTGGAAAAGGAGCTCTGGAAGTACAGAGAGATGTGGTGGTCTGGCTAAACCAGAGCACAGTCTGAAGAAACAAGAGAGGGAGAAAAAATGAGGCTGGCAGGCAACAGGAAGTTAGATCTTCATTTCCTGTGTGGGCCACTTTAAGAGAAATTCGGGATTTATCCTGAGGGCATGGGAAGCTATTGATGAATTTTCTGTGGAACTAAGGCTTGGCCAGGTTTTCCTGGCTCTTACTATCCTTGTCCGCCAAGATCGTTTTAAGCACATAAAATAAGTAGGAATTAGGAGAATTGAGATTCCTTGAGAATTTAATACTGAAATTGGTAACAAAAGCACATCTCAGATGATCTAAGTCCCTTCCCAAAAGGGAATTAAAGGAATTACTAACAGACTCTAGAATCAAATTGTAAATAAGATCTCTCTAACAACTTACTTATAAATAAATAAATTAAGAAACTATTCATTTCAATGTCTTAAAAGTTACTTTTAAGCTAAAGAGAGTAGTTCTCTTTTCAAATTTAGAATGTACCAAGATTTTGTTAAAAAAAAAAACCAACATTCTAAGTATGTTTTCTAAGCTATTTATCTTTGCCATAATCCAAGATCTACTCTATAGCTTGAAAACCATAACCATTTTCCCTAATTTAAAAACATTTTATCAAGATAAAATACATCCAATAAAATTCACCCATTCTAACTGGACAGTTTGCTGGAATCCACAGCAATCAAGACTGAACATTTTTCATCGTCTTAGAAGAGTCCTCTGGTAGAAATTTTCAATCCATTCTTTCTGCCTACTTTAGGACCAAGCTAACACGGATCTGCTTTCTAAAATAATAGACTCACTTTGTTTGGAATTTCACATAAAGGAGATCACGCAATATGTGTCTTTTGTGCCTGTCAAATTTTAGATCTCATAGGTCATTGAAGGTTTATGCAAAAATTTTCAGTCTTTTTCTCTGTGTGCTTTATTTTGGATAGTCGTCATTGGTGTCTTCAAGTATTTTTTTTTTTCAATTTCAAATGTTATTTAATACCATGTAGTATATTTTTAATTTCAGATGCTATAGTTTTTAATCTCTAAGATTTTTTTTGGATTTTTATACCTTGTAACTTTGCACATATTATTTTCATATCTTTTCATATCTATGAATATAATTGCATGCTTTATAACAGTTCTTTTAAGATCTTTGCCAATTCTATTATTTCTGCCATTTGTGTTTCTATTCTATTGATTTTTTTCCTGCATTTTCTTGCCTGTCTGCATAGCTGGTCATTTTTACTGGATTCCAGACATTGTGAATTTTACATTACTGAGTGCTGGATTTTTCTCTTTAAAAAGTATAGGATTATGTTATAGTATGTGTTACATTGTCTGAGAATCAGATCTTTTTGAGACTCACTTTATGAGCTTTGTCCTATTGAGTCTAGAATAGCCTTTTCTCATGGGGATAATTTAGCCTCCTTACTAAAGTACTGCCCTTTTGAGGGCTGTATCTGGTGCCCTATGTATTATGAGGTCTCTCTGCTGTGGCTGCGGGAAACACAAACTACTTCTAGTGTCAACTCAAAATACTGTTCTATTTACTGCTTTCCCTGTGTGTTCTCCCTGGGTCCTGAAGAGTTTTATCTGACACAGGTAAATATAAAAGTCCCATGGGATCCATTTACAGATGCTGGGAAGCCTCTGCAGGCAGCTTCCTTTTCTCTGATACTCTGCCCCACAAATGCTACTCACCTTGGTTTCCCTGAACTCTTCTCTCTGCCTCTTTAATTCAGTGAGACCACTCGTCTCTATGTAAAATCTCCCTCCTTGCTCCTGGACCGGGACACTGCCTCCAGGAAGTAAGCTTGTACAGCCATAGGATTTATCTAGTTTGTTTCTCCTTTCTGGATCTCAATCTGTACAAACTGCTATCCAGCCTTCAAAAACTCATGTTTCATAAAGTTTATTGATTATTCTAGTTGTTTATAGCAAAAAAGAAGGCAATTCTAATAATAAGTAGTCCTTCTAATAAGAAGAAATATTAAATTATACTGACTTTTGTGTTTACCAACCTAATTACCTTTAGTTTGTTTTTGTTGTTGTTGTTGTTATAGATTCAAATTAGTGTCTGATGTCACTAGCTTTCTTTCTGAAGCATTTTCTGTAATATTTCTTAAGGCAAATTTGCTCGCAACAAACTCTCAGTTTTTATCTGAGAGTGTCCATTCTGTCTTCTGTTTTGAAGGATAATGTTGCTAAGTAAAAGATTCTTGGTTGACAGACTTTACTTTCAGCACTTTGAGTGCACCATCCTACTGCTGCCTGGACTTCACTGTTTCCAATGAGAAGCCAGCCAGGAATCTTACTGCACTTTCCTTATATGTGATGAGTCATTTTTCTTTTACAGTTTGCAAGATTTTCTCTACTTCTGGCTTTCAACATTTTTACTGTAATGTATCCGACTATGGATCTCATTGAGTTTATTCTATTTGGAAATCATTGAGCTTCTTATATGTATAGATTCATGTTTATCATCAAACTTAGTGATTTTTTTGCCATTATTATTATTTTTTCATTGTGCTTCTCCACCTTCTTTTGGTACTTCAATTACATATATGTTAGTGCACTTAAAGGCATTCCTAATGTCTCTAAAATTATGTTTATGTTTCTTCATCCTATTTTTTCTCTATTTTTCATATCATGTAATCTCTGTTGATCTTTCTTCAAGATCACTGAACCTTCCTTCTGTCAGTTCAAATGTATTGTTGACGCCTTCTACTATTAATAGTAACCATATTCTTCAACTCCAGAAATTCCACTTTGTTTTTTTTCATAACTCCTGTGTCTTCACTGGTATTGTCCATCTGATGAAACATCATCATCATATCTTCCTTCAATTCTTTAGGCATGGTTTCTTTTGGTTCTTTGAACATAATAATCATGGCTGTTTCAAAGCCTGTCATTTTCTATTGCTTTAGTTTTTTCTTGGTATGGGTCATACTTTCCTAGGGTTGTTTTGCATATCTCATATTTTTGTTGAAAATTACATTCTAGAAAACATATTGTAACAAGTACAGGTACTGATTCCTCCAAACCTGGGTATTCTTCCTCTTTGCTTGGTGGTTTATGCGGTCACTGACTTGGCTCAACTAATCCTAACAAGTTTATTTTGTTTGCATTACGCAATGTGTGGTGTTCTGGCCCAGATTTTTCCCCTTATGTTAATCTTCTAGTCTGGCTACATAGGAATAACCCCTTGGTTGACTTAAATCACTTATTGATCAAAGGTTATGCCTAAGTCTTCTTAATCAGTTTTATTTTTACCCTTTACTACTGAGTACACATGTGGCTTGGGCTGCTATCATAGTTCAGAGATTTTACAGGTTTTGCCCTATATTTAACCAAGGAACATAAGATTAGTTGGGCTTCTCTTGTGGCTCAGCTGATAAAGAATCCACCTGCAATGCGGGAGATCTGGGTTCAATCCTTGGGTTGGGAAGATCCCCTGGAGAACGAAAAGGCTACCCACTCCAGTATTCTGGCCTGGAGAATTCCATGGACTGTATAGTCCATGGGGTCACAAGGAGTCGGACATGACTGAGTGATTTTCACTTTACTTTCATAAGATTAGAGGCTCTTTCTCTGATCCCTTCTGAGATGGTATAACTTTGGGCATGTACAGAGTCTTCAGACTGCCAGGAAGGAAAGTAATTTTATTTTTAAACCTGGCTTTCTAGGTGTTGCCCCTGGGTTAGAGCAGCTAAGGGTCTGATTAGTGTTTAGTCAGAAGTTATCTTTACGCCTCTTTTTCTAGTAAGGCTTTACCCCCTGTTAATGGATGGGTCTTTGTGTAGCACTGGGAATGACCTCAAGCCTCCCCAGAACTCTGCTCAGTTCCTGAGTGAGTGTGGCCTAGTGTATGAGCATACCGTCCCCTAGCTCAGGTGTGACTGTGATCACGGGAGGACTCGTTTTAAGCTATCTCTTTTCCTGATTCTTCTTTTAAACTTCTGGCTGTTCTACCATTTTGCTTGTATCATGGAGTTAGCAGCTTTCTCTTGCTCTCTGCTAAGATCTCCATTGCTTTCAACAATGTCATTAGGCAGGAGTTCTCTATTCTCTGTTTCAATATAGTCAATCACCTCAAGCAGAACTTTGGAGTGTTTGATCTTTATGCCCTACCTTTTTCACCAGGAAAGGCATCTATACACCACTGCACCAAACCTGTGGGCAGGGGGCATACTTTTCCCAGAGTAATACCCCCTGGACACTGCGGAAGTGGTAGCCCTTGGTCTTCTCAGTTGGTCCCTCCTATAATGGAATCTTCACTCTATGAGTAAAATGGGATAGGGGTGTCCCAAGTGCCAGTGTTTCATGCGTTGCCAAATAAAAAATAGACAGTTCCTTCTAAGAGTACGAGCGAGGTGGGAGGAGAGACTCAGACCTCTCAGCTGCATCTACCAGGAATACAGCTCCTAACATGAGACTGAGGGGAAAGAGGATAAGAAATGCTGGCAGTCTGCTCTTTCTCAAGTGAAAAGCTAGCAGCTGAGGGAGAAGGAGTCCCTGTCTTTCTTCTTGGTGGCACATGACCAGTATAGAACTCTCATAACACAAAGCACTGGGGATAACAGGACGGGCAAGGGAGCAGGTTAGGACTCAAATACCTCAGACCCTCACTGTTCATAACAAGATCGAATATATCTTCCTGAACGAAAATTTCTCTACTTGCTGTATGCCCTTAGGACAATGTATGGAGAATTTAAATGATTGCTTAAAAATATATATATATTCAACAGCTCCTCATCTGGAGTTTCATTAATCCCTTTAACTCTGCTATTTCAAAAGTCTTATTTAGATATACTTCTTTATTTCCCAGAATTTGATCATTTTTCACCTGAAACATTTTAAACTTTTCCCATTTAATTTTCTTGTCTTCCCACAGCCTCAATCTTGCCAATTCTTCAGTTAAGAAACAGTTTTCATTTTGAAAATAAGACTAAACTAAGTAAATAAGTTCTTTTTTTTCCTGCAATTCCTTCATGTCACTGCTGCTAAAGAAGATTAAAGTAACTTTTCCTTTCTATTTCTTCTCCATCCCTTCATTCACATCTTCTTTACTTCCAACATTTTCACAATTCTCTCCAAAATTTTATTTGTAGCTATTTCCCCTTTCCTATCAAAGACACACTAGCTCTACCACCAGTCATTTTTTTTAAGTGAAAACTAATTTCTCCATCTACAATAAAATTAAAGATGTTAATTTATGTAAAGTATTTAGAAGAGTACCTGGCATATGGTAAGTAGACAAAATGTATAAAATAATTTTTATTTTTAATGAAAGGCTAAAGCAGAGTCCTAGAAGTTGGAACTAGAATTGGCTTTAAATTTCAGCTATTTCCAAACTCTGCATTTTATGGATGGGACATCTATAAAGAAATAAATGATTTACCCAAGTCTTCAGATAAAATATATACATAGATATTATTTCATTTTTTGCTTACAATGACCCTAGGAAGTAGGTTGATTGGGTAACATTATCTGAGGCACACAGAAGTTAATGACTTGCCTAAGCTACCATTAAGTAAGGACAAGACCAAAACGAGAGCCAGATCTCCTGATGAGCATTTGCACGGGCTCAATTAATATGTTTTTTGCCATCTGCACCACCAGGAAGCTCTACCCTGGTGGCTCAGGTGGTAAAGAAACTGCCTGCAATGTGGGAGACCTGGGTTCAATCGCTGGGTCAGGAAGATCCCCTAGAGAAGGAAATGGCTGCTGCTGCTACTGCTGCTAAGTCGCTTCAGTTGTGTCCAACTCTGTGCGACCCCATAGACAGCAGCCCACCTCCTCCATCCATGGGATTTTCCAGGCAAGAGTACTGGAGTGGGGTGCCATCATTGCCTTCTCCGGAAGGAAATGGCAACCTTCTCCAATATTCTTGCCTTGAGAATCCCACAAACAGAGGAAGCTGGCAGCCTGCAGTCCATGGAATGCAAAGTGTCAGACAGGACTGAGAGACTAACATTTTCACTTTCACCTAACATGTTACTGAGTTCATTTTGGATATTAAAAAATGCAATTTAATAGTCCTCTAGAATTTACTAAGGGTTTTCACATAATGTATCCCATTTGCTTTAACAAGTGATGGCATAGGTATTGCAACATGAACAAAGGAATGTGATAGTCCTCACAGAGATTAGAAGTCAGGGTGCACAGCTAGTAAGATGCAAAGCCAAGAGCCCAGGTCTTCTCGCCCCAAGGCCAGAGCCTTACTTCTCCACCAGGCTGCCTGAGCACAGCTCTCAGGATATTCATCTTATCTTCCTAACATAGAGAACCCTCCTAGTTTACCTTTATAGCTCCATTCAGTCAGGTGTCTTCATAAAAGAAATTATGCATTTTTGTTCTGCAGCTAAGATTTTAAAATTTCAGGAAGCAATTTCATGCTATTACTTCCATCTTTCTTTTTTTTTTTTTCAAATTCATTTCTGAATTACCCAGGTGAGTCGTTTAAAACTTGAGACCTTTACAGTTCTTCCATCTATTTGTCCTCTGGATTCACATCGCAGTTTTGGTTAGCAAGATTCTACTCTTACGTCTTGCTTTCTTTAAGTAAATGTATATTACACCCAGACATATTCACAAACTTTGAGCACTGGCCCACTCACTCATTTACCAATCTTATGCCAAACTCCTCAAATGTCAAAAGACATGACAGTTTTTAAATAATAAAATAGTTGCATCTCTTTGAAATGTCATAAATCACATTCTGTAAGTTTTCAAAAATTTTCCTTAAAAAAGTTATAAAAGTAGAAAAAGGCAAATAATATCTTCTCACAGATTAAAATATATTAATGTTAATATTTTTCCAAAATTAATAGTCTTCAATCTCAATTAGGGTAATTAACTCCTGCTTCTGTATGCAGTGAAAACTAATTTTTCTCACATTAGGTCTTATTGTGTTTGGATGCATTTTCTACAAATAAAAATAGCTTACTTACAGTATCTTCTTATATGATAATTAAAATTTTCTTAACTATATAAAATGTGAAAATAGTTTTTTTCTATGTTCAATTTCAAAAAGATTATATATTTCTTCTAAAATATTATTAAAATGCAGAAAATAAAGAAGAGAAAAATAATCATCTGAAATATCACATTGATAACCACAATTAAAATTTTAAAAACATGCTTTCAGATATTTCAGAGATATGCAATAATTTTTAGTGTTCTTTCGTAACTTTTTTTCATTCCAGTGCCCATGCTAATATTTCCATATCAGTACATATAGATACATGGAATCTTTTCTCTTGGTTTTTAATTTTGGTGGAGTAGGGTATTTGGTTTATTTTTTACAACAAATGTAGAATTTTAATAATGTATCTCCATATAAGGCATTCTTATCATTGCTAATTACAAGGTCTAGTCTTAGTTTATGTTATCTTTCCCTTCTCTCTCAATCCTTGGGCCCTTCTACTCCTCTTACATACATACTGTTTATAATGAATGTGGCATACACCTTCGAATATTTATGTATCCTTTGTAGACATATATATATATAATAGATGAACACGTTAGTATATTAAACTAGCAAATAACAATATGCACAAAGTACACTAAGACAGCTGAATGCAGCAAGCCACATAGGAAGAGATTATTATTCATCATCCCCTTTCACATGCTTTTCTTCTAGACCCATTTTGACCACAGGCACCATCTTGAAAGTGCTATCTGCATGATTCTGCCTCATCATTGTACAAAAAACACAAACACAAGACCAAGAGTACAAGGAATATTTCTCTGGAACCTCTACATTCTGTTCAAAACCTGAAATTGTTTCTCCATTTGCAATTTGTGAGGATGTGTCTCTGTTCTCCCTTTCACTTGTTTTCTACCTTTTCTCACACCTCTTTCCACAAGGCAGCATTCTTCTTATTTCAAAGCAATGATCTATATTTTATAGCAGCATTTTTAATGCATTAGAAATTTAACATGTCTTTCAAAGATGATATTGGTATTTTTATTATAATTATTATTGCCTATGATGGAGTTCTTTTATAAAATTGTAAAGCTCTAGAGTAGAGTATCTCAATCTTACTTCTCCCATGAACCCTGTACTGTTAATACATGAATCTGCAGAAATGTTATTTATTTCAAGAGTACATATATTTCCCTAGGGATGGGTCTCTACATATTGACTTCAAGCACACATGTCCCTTGAGGATCTGTCATATTCACAGGAGTGAAATTGCTGGGTAATTGGTTATATGAATATATAATTTAACTACACACTGACAGATTTCTCTTCAGAATCACTGTACCAGTTCATATTTCCACCAATGTCTTCCCTATATCATGGTTTTAACAACCATGTGACATTTCATATTATGGAAGGAAGCACTATAATTCACCTCACCATTCCTCTACTTTTGAACCTGTTATTTCTACTTTTGGATATATTATATTAAAACTCATAGATACATATCCTTCTATAGAAATCTTCGTGCAATGTTTTGACTATTTTTTAAAGACAAGTTCTTAAAAATGTAGAAATGGTACAAGATAAAATAACAAGCATATAATGCTTTGGAGGCATATTGGCTAATTGCTTTCAAGAAAGCTTGTATCAATTATAGTCCCTTTCAGAAATCTCTCATATGTTTGTTCGTTTACAAAATATTTATTAAGTGCTAGTATTTTTCAGGTACTATTTGGGGCCCTGGACATTAGACACAGAATGATTCTCCATTCCTTAGGGGAGGAGGAACTGTGGGAGAATAAGGAAGCTAAAAGAGAAAACGGTCTCAGTTAGGAACTAGCTTCAGGCGGTCCCCATAGGAAGCTCTGTTAGATAAATTACAGCATAGAAACAGTCCTACTTGAAGCAGGAGGTCAGGCCATATGTGTCTCCTGAGGTGGAGGATGGGGAGTGGGCTGAGCAGAGAAGCTCTCCTTTTGGTCAAATCCAACTCTCCATCAAAGAGGCAGCTGTGCCTTGTCAGCTGCCACCACTCACACCGGCAAGTTGGCAGTGAGTCGGTGCTGGGATCAGCTACCTGTGACAGGGATCCAAGGGAGGAATGACCTGTCCGTGGGTAAGAACTTGACACAGGCTAAAGCCTCAATTATCTTTTTAAGTTAAGGACTCTTGAGGCCCTCCCTTTCAATATGGAGGAGGATGAAGAGACTCAATTTTCATTTCTTCATCTCATTTACCTTCTAACAAATAACTTCACAACGGTAGGGTCTACCCAAGTCATCCCCACAGCTGTTTGTCAGTGCTATAACCCACAGTGAAGATCTGAAACAGCCAGGAGAAAATTTAGAAGCCTCCTTCTCTTTCTTTCAGTGTAGATAATATTCATCTCATCTTAGGTAAAGAGCAATTTGGAGCTTGCCTACTTCTTCAGGCCACAATTCAATCTTATTTCCACCAGATGTGCTCAATAAATGATGACAGGAAATAACATCTCTCCATTTCCAGGTAAGAGAAGCTGAGTGAGGCTGCTGGGACCATCATCACAACTACAGTGACCAATCATTTGGGTTTGCCGAGGACTGAAGGGTTTCCCCGGAAAGGACACAGAAATTTCAGCATTAAAACTGGAATCATCCTAGGCAAATCAAAACTTGTGGTCATCCTAAGTCTAAATAACAAATTCAAATTTTACCACTATCTGTGGTTTAAAATTGCAATTTTCCACTTTATTCTTCAACAGAGTTTATAATATTGAGTTCACTGTACCTGCGTAGTTTATGAAGTCAAAAGAAATTGATCCAAAATTTCACGGTTCTCACATGAATTACTGAAGATTTACTCTTAAGCAAGAATCTCTTTAAAAAAAATTTTTTTTCAGAGCTACAAATATTGCCAAATGGTAGAAGAAATCAGAGATAAAAACAAGCTTAAGAGGTGTAAATAACTTAAAATTTAGAGGCTTCATTCTAAATGAATGACAGCAAGTCAAAGAGCAGATTTAGTTTCTAGGTTTTTACTAATCCACATTCTCAGACTACAAGTAGGTTTTATAAAGGCATCCCAACTCAAATGTCAATATTCAGCCATTTCATTTGTCAGTCTCCTTCACCATGCTGATTGCTAAAATATGTGCAGGGAAATTATGGATAGACAAAAAGCTAGAAGAAGATAGCAAGGAGAAGAGACACTAGAGAAGAGAGATGAACCAAGCAAGATGAGGTGGGCTGGCAGAAATATTTTTAGGAAGAAAAATACCAAAGGATGAATTCCGAGTTCACTTTTCTCTCAATAAAGTTTTCTGTCTCTACCTCCAATGAAGTCTTTTCTACATGCAAATATTGTGTAGCTTACATCGTATAGGAACTAAGAAACAGGGTTTTGTTTTAGTCCAAGGTTGACAGAGTCTGATAGAAGGACAACTGGGAGAGCATTAAACGCTGTCCTTACAACTGCAATACTTCACTGGACACAAGGCTCCGAGCCAGAGATCACCAGACTCGACTGAGCAACTGAACTGAACTGAGCTGAAGGGTTTCCCAGGTGGCGGCAGTGGTAAAGAATCCGCTTGTCAAGTCAGGAGACATAAAAGATGTGGGTTTGATCCCTGGGTCCAGAAGGTTCCCTGGAGGAGGGCATGGCAACCCACTCCAGTATTCTTGCCAGGAGAATCCCATGGACAGAGGATTCTGGCAGGCTACAGTCCATGGGGTCGCGAAGAGTCGGACATGACTGAAGCAACATAGCTACAAAATGGAGGCTCAGAACACTCTTACTTGGATATTAAGGGGAAAGATGATTATATTAGCTGGTATCTGGACACTTGTAGACTTTATGACTCCATAACACCCAGGTGAAATTCATCCTAAGTGCCTTATCGGTTAAGTCCAAGCTTAACCACATCTGCAGGCACCAATTTTTGCTGCCACCAGGATATCAGACAAGACAGCCTCTGCGTGCATGATCTTTCTCACTATGCTGCACCATGGTAACTTGCTATTTCTGATAAGACACTATCTCATTATGTATCAGTCACACCTTCCCACTGTTTGATACGTACATCTATATTTTATAGAAACTGAGAAGACAAAATAAATTTAATAAGGAAAAAGTTCTGCTGCAAAATCTGCTATTAAGTAGAACCTCTTTTTGTTGATGGCCTTAGACACCTTGTACAAATTGAGTGATTGCTCTGAGAAAATATACAGTATGTAAAGCTACCAGGAATGTCAAATTGTTCTTCTCTGATGGATCAAGGACAGAATGCTGGCAATTCATCTTGGGGAGTTACAAAAATAATAGATGGGGAAGATTAGTGGACATGGGAACCTTATCAGGAAATGCAGGTTGTTACCAACAGCAAAGGAAATGACTGTTATACTTGCAAATGAGGATTTCTATCACATGTTTCACTGGGTCACTGGAAAAACTCCCTGGGAGCTTTTCAACAAAGCATATCTGTGCCTATGCATCCCTCTGGAAATATTTATGAGATTGAAAAGCTGAAATCAGCTTTGACATTAATATCAGTCTTGACTGTCTTCCAAGACCAAAGTTGATTTATTTTACTAGGAAGATACACAAGAAAGTAACTGCTAGTTTTAATTAGGTCACCTACTCCAGTCTCTGGGAACAGCTCATTGCAATATGCTTATTTGTTTTGCATCTTATGTTACTAGAATATTGCAAAAAATAATGCTTCCACAATCTTCTAAGGAGAACTCCTATAAATGTATATAAGGAAATTGAAGTTGTTCAGTCATGTCCAACTCTTTGCAACCCCATGGACTGTAGCCTGCCAGGCTCCTACATCCATGGGATTTTCCAGGCCAGAATACTGGAGTGGGTTGTCATTTCCTTCTCCAGGGGATCTTCCCGACCCAGGGATCGAAGCCAGGTCTCCCGCATTACAGGCAGACTCTTTACTGTCCAAGCCGCCAGGGAATCCCTAAATGTATATAGGGAAAGCTTCTCTAATTAACTTTTTTACTAATTGTGATAAAAATATTTTTTCTTGTTCTTTGTTCAACTCATCTCCATCTAAGTCAGTAGATTTTTTTCTTCTCTCAAACATTAAATTTCCTCTGAAGAGAAAACAAGCAACAAATAAACACTGAATTAATTATTTTAGTATCAAAATGCCCATGACCACTCTACAGGATGTTTAATATTTCCCATGGACACTTCTCCTTCTCTTCTTCATTACTTAACATTCTTTGATATAAAATGAAAATGGGATTTACTTTGCAAAAGTTACAATTTCCTCTATTTGGAAATTTCCACTATTTCTTCTATAGTGGAAACACTATAGAAGTCAAACCGTCAAATTTCTTAATATTTTTAATAACTACCACCTCAATCGCCTGGAGGAGGGTATGGCAACCCACTACAGTATTCTTGCCTGGAAAATCCCATGGACAGAGGAGCCTGGCAAACTACAGTCGATAGGGTTGCAAAGAGTTGGATACAACTCAAGCAACTGAGCATGCATGTACCACCTCAATCACTCTCCAACTACACTGGACCACATCCTACTCCTAGATACTAAGGAGCACTAGGAGGAAAAAAATAATTAAAAAAGCTATTAAAAAATAGATATTCAATGACAACTTCTTTAAAATGAAAAAGATAGATTGGAGTATCAGGAGCTTAAAGGGAAAGAGCCACTTACTCATTCACAAAGCTTTCATCAAGGGCCTACTGCAGTCTGTCCACTAAAGCAGGTACCAGCCACGTGTGTCAGGTACAGCACCGAATGCCAGAGAAAACTGAGCAAGATTCAGGAAACTATGGAAACACATGTCTTGCAATGCTGTTTACAGGTGCCATTGTAGTAGTATAGTCAGAGCACAAGAGGAAGGTCTTGATTCTTGCTTGGGGTTTACCAAGAGAAAAGCTTACTTAGAAATTTCCTATCTGGGATTGGAAGATGAGTCCATTTTTGCCAGGGATACAGGAAGAAAGCAAGGGAATGTGGAAGAGGAAAATGAAGCGTTCCTCCCTTAGGGGGCCATAGCATCCAAATGAGTAGCTCATATTCAGTGAACAATTTCTAAAACAAAAACATACATAGGTTTTTCCAAGTCACTACTATCCGTCTTCAGAATTTAAGTTTGAAGTCTTAGCTCAGTAGGGTGCTTTTTTCCTAAATACCATGAAATTAAAAAAAAAAAAAAAGATATTCAATGACTACATCTTAAAATGAAAAAAAAAAAAAAAGGCAAAGAACCGTAATCTGATTCTTTTACGAATTGCAGAGCTCTGGCCTCCTTCCTCACTGCAGATTAGATAATGGGGAAAACAGAGAAGTAGTTCTATCACAGGCAAAATAATAAAGTCACATTTGCCCATTTTCCAGTCTGATGTTCCTCTAACTCTAATGGACTGCGTGGTTCTTTATTCCTTAAGTCTACCAGGAATGAAGATCATGCCTGTTCTTTTTCCGAGTGAAACTGTGCCCCTCAACTTTACTCTAATTCCGTCTGCTTTTCACAGAGGCAAAGGAAAGCAAAGTTCTCCTCTATGAGCAGGAGCGACTGCTGCTATGAGAATTTTCCACTTTGTAAGCAGTCAGGCAAAGAAAAAAAAAAATCAGCTTTTTCTTATTTCTGTCCTCCACATTCCCCTAATTTCCAAGGAGAGTTCTCTACTTGATGGGTTCTTTGGGCCTCTGTGATGCTATAGAAAAGAGAGAGAGTCAAAGAGGTAGTGAGTAGGAAAAGCAGAATGAGTCCAAGGTGGTTAGCTAATTTATAGGATGAAATGGTGAAGGCTTCCCAGGTGGTAAAGAATCCACCTGAAATGCAGGAGATGCCAGTGACGTGGGTTCAATCCCTGGGTCAGGAAGATCCCTGGAGGAGGATATGGCAACCTACTCCAATACTCCTGCCTGAAAAATTCCACAGACAGAGGAGCTTGGTGCACCACAGTCCATGGGGTTCAAAGAGCTAGACACGACTGAGCACATACAAACAAGGTGAGTGAAGATGAGGAACAGGAGGAGAGAAAAGCCACTGGGATGGAAGTAGATAAAAAAACATTTGAGAAGTTAGGAGTCTTAAGGGAAGAGGTGTTGGAGCAGCTGCAGAATATACTGGGAGTAGCTAAATGATAAAAGCGAATTTTAACAAGTATGCTGCAACCTGTGCATTTGGATACCCTGCATGACTTACATGAAAGACTAGTATAAAATTTGATATTTTTAAAAATTTACTTTGATTTTCATAACTGTACTTCTGTAATAATAGCTGTGCTCCTAGACTGGATCCTATGGCTCTAGTCTAACAAGGATTATGCTTCTTTGATATGTAAGTTTACTGGTCAGTAAATAATATTAATCCTACTCTGCCCACTACGGCAGCCACCAGTCACATGTGGCTATCAAGTGCTTGCGGCATGGCTAGTCTGGATTGAGATGCACTGTAACTGTGAGATACATACAGAATATTGAAGACCTAGTTTAAAACACACACACACACACACACACACACACACACAGAGGTAGGAAAGGAGGGAGGAAGGAGAAAGAAAGGAAGAAAGAAGGAAATAAATCACATTAATAATCTGTATATGCTGCTGATGCTGCTAAGTCACTTCAGTCGTGTCTGACTCTGTGGGACCCCATAGACGGCAGCCCACCAGGCTCTGCCTTCCCTGGGATTCTCCAGGCAAGAACACTGGAGTGGGTTGCCATTTCCTTCTCCAATGCAGGAAAGTGAAAAGTGAAAGTGAAGTCACTCAGTCGTGTCTAACTCTTTGCCTACCAGGCTCCTCTGTCCATGGGATTTTCCAGGCAAGAGTACTGGGCTGGTGTGCCTTTGCCTTCTCTAAATCTATATATGAGTTACATGTTAAAACAGTAATATGTTAGCTGTATTAAGTAAAACATATTATTGATATTAATTTACCTGGTTCCTTTTGCATTTTTTAACATAACTATGAGAAAATTTTCAATTACATATGTGTTCACATTTTTGGCTTACATTTTTACTGGTAGCAGTGTACTAATTTATAAAAGAAACTGAGTGAGCATCCTCTAGCAGAACACCGTGTGAGATTTTCCTGTGGGTTCAGTTCAGTTCAGTTCAGTTCAGTTCCGTTTAGTCGCTCAGTCATGTCCGACTCTTTGCGACCCCATGAATCGCAGCACACCAGGCCTCCGTGTCCATCACCAACTCCCGGAGTTCACTCAGACTCAGGTCCATCGAGTCAGTGATGCCATCCAGCCATCTCATCCTCTGTCGTCCCCTTCTCCTCCTGCCCCCAATCCCTCCCAGCATCAGAGTCTTTTCCAATGAGTCAACTCTCCGCATGAGGTGGGTTAGGAAGCAGTTAAGTTCACAAGTTACAGAACTCATATTTCTGGGTTTACTCCTGGCACCATCAGCCATGAGGGATTCATGTGACTCGCGTGATCTTAGATAAAACATTCCACATCTTTATTTATGTATTTATTTGCTTGTTTGTTTTGCCTGCACCACACAGCACATGGAGTATGGGATCTTAGTAGTACTCCCTCCCTCTCCCCTTCCCATCCCCCACCCACTTCCAGGAATTGAACCTTGACCTGAAAAATGGAACTGATAATTGTATCTTCATCACAAGGTAACTGATACAGATAAAATACTTATAAGAACATTGTAACATGCCTGGGACATAATAAGAAATTGATCAATATTAGCTTTTATTACTATTAGGGAGGGAAGGGTACTAAAATGTCTTGAGCGCTCTTTAGGTTTTATGTCTTTCTTAAAGCTCCATGAGGGCAGGGAATATTTATATTTTGTTCTCTTCTTTTCTTTGCAACTAATAACACAATGGGTAGCAGGAACATATCTAACTAAATACTGAATGAATGAGTCAAGGATGAAGAATGCACTAATGGACAATATTATTACTTTCATTTTACAGAAGAGGAAATTGAAACTTATGGAAATTCAGGTTAAAAAGTTAGAGAAGTCAACACACAGAAATCCCTTGCATTCCTATACATGAATAATGAGAAAGTAGAAAAAGAAATTAAGGAAACAATTCCATTTACCATTGCAACGAAAAGAATAAAATACTTAGGAATATATCTACCTAAAGAAACTAAAGACCTATATATAGAAAACTATAAAACACTGATGAAAGAAATCAAAGAGGACACTAATAGATGGAGAAATATACCATGTTCATGGATCGGAAGAATCAATATAGTGAAAATGAGTATACTACCCAAAGCAATTTACAAATTCAATGCAATCCCTGTCAAGCTACCAGCCACATTTTCACAGAACTAGAACAAATAATTTCAAGATTTGTATGGAAATACAAAAAGCCTCGAATAGCCAAAGCAATCTTGAGAAAGAAGAATGGAACTGGAGGAATCAACTTGCCTGACTTCAGGCTCTACTACAAAGCCACAGTCATCAAGACAGTATGGTACTGGCACAAAGACAGACATATAGATCAATGGAACAAAATAGAAAGCCCAGAGATAAATCCACACACATATGGACACCTTATCTTTGACAAAGGAGGCAAGAATATACAATGGAGTAAAGACAATCTCTTTAACAAGTGGTGCTGGGAAAACTGGTCAACCACTTGTAAAAGAATGAAACTAGATCACTTTCTAACACCGTACACAAAAATAAACTCAAAATGGATTAAAGATCTAAATGTAAGATCAGAAACTATAAAACTCCTAGAGGAGAATATAGGCAAAACACTCTCAGAAATAAATCACGGCAGGATCCTCTATGATCCACCTCCCAGAATTCTGGAAATAAAAGCAAAAATAAACAAATGGGATCTAATTAAAATTAAAAGCTTCTGCACAACAAAAGAAACTATAAGCAAGGTGAAAAGACAGCCTTCTGAATGGGAGAAAATAATAGCAAATGAAGCAACTGACAAACAACTAATCTCAAAAATATACAAGCAACTTCTGCAGCTCAACTCCAGAAAAATAAACGACCCAATCAAAAAATGGGCCAAAGAACTAAATAGACATTTCTCCAAAGAAGACATACGGATGGCTAACAAACACATGAAAAGATGCTCAACATCACTCATTATTAGAGAAATGCAAATCAAAACCACAATGAGATACCACTTCACACCAGTCAGAATGGCTGCGATCCAAAAATCTGCAAGCAATAAATGCTGGAGAGGGTGTGGAGAAAAGGGAACCCTCCTACACTGTTGGTGGGAATGCAAACTAGTACAGCCACTATGGAGAACAGTGTGGAGATTCCTTAAAAATTGCAAATAGAACTCCCTTATGACCCAGCAATCCCAGTTCTGGGCATACACACCGAGGAAACCAGAATTGAAAGAGACACATGTACCCCAATGTTCATCGCAGCACTGTTTATAATAGCCAGGACATGGAAACAACCTAGATGTCCATCAGCAGATGAATGGATAAGCAAGCTGTGGTATATATACACAATGGAGTATTACTCAGCCGTTAAAAAGAATTCATCTGAATCAGTTCTGATGAGATGGATGAAACTGGAGCCAATTATACAGAGTGAAGTAAGTCAGAAAGAAAAACACCAATACAGTATACTAACACATATATATGGAATTTAGGAAGATGGCAATGACGACCCTGTATGCAAGTCAGGAAAAAAGACACAGATGTGTATAACGGACTTTTGGTCTCAGAGGGAGATGGAGAGGGTGGGATGATTTGGGAGAATGGGAATTCTAACATGTATACTATCATGTAAGAATTGAATCGCCAGTCCATGTCTGACGTAGGGTGCAGCATGCTTGGGGCTGGTGCATGGGGATGACCCAGAGAGATGTTGTGGGGAGGGAGGTGGGAGCGGGGGTCATGTTTGGGAACGCATGTAAGAATTAAAGATTTTAAAATTAAAAAATAAATTAATTTTAAAAAAAAAGTTAGAGAAGTAACAAAATCCAAAAATGATAGTGCCAACATTTAAATCCAAATTTACATGAACATTCACACACTGAACTCCAGGTGCATCTTATCTAGAGAAATAAAATGCATTTCAAATAAAAACAAATAATATTAATATTACTAGCCCACAGATGATGCCATTTAAATAACCTGATTGATGATTACTACAGAAGTTGGGCCTGGAAAGACTTCATATCTGGGAGGAGTATTGTGGAAAAAGTTGTAAAGGGCTGAGATAGAAGCTGGACCTCTACAGGTTTATCAAATTTGATTTAGTGGGTGCTTGGTCTGGGAAAAGGGATCCCTTGGTAAATGGAACAGACTGAGAACAATTGAAATGGAAATCCTAAGGCAAGTTTTTGGGCTGTGAAATGGATCTTCTTTTTCTTGGAGAAGATAATTTGTGTAAATTTATTAATAAGATTTAAGCAAAAATAAGCTTGTGTTTAGATCTTAGGCTATGAATAAAGGCCAAGTTTAGAAGTTAAAAAGGTATCAAGTAAATAATAGGATATTTTTTTCTGTTTCCCTCTTCAGTTCTGTCAAGACAAGATAGTAGCAGTGTGCAGGACACAACAGGAGGAGAGGGATGTTGGAGGTGGGGAAATAATTAAGGATACTATTGAAACATCCTGTCATGAGATAGTAAAGATAAGAATTAGAGATTTGAAATAGGAATGGGAAGAAAGGGAGCAATTTCAGAAACTCTGAAGAGAGTGTTCTAATTCCAAAGACCTAATCTGGATGACCCTAAAGTCTGGGTCACATATTTTACTTTTTTACTTTGCTAAAATATGTGACCCAATTAAAGGGCAATAACATGTCAAAACTTATGCTACAAGAAAAATGAGATTTTAATTTATTTTCCTTTTCTTTTACTATTCATTCTTTGTTTCTCTTAATTTGCACATGGCTGACATTTGGCTTGTTCTGAGGTCTAGCCATTCTACTCAGAAATGCTTACTAAACTGAATCCCTCCTTTTGTTCCTATGCTTTACTACAAGCACTTGTTATTTATATCCCCTTTCTTTTTTTCTTGTTGGAGTTATTTTAAAGAGCTCCTATGTTGAATTGAAATATTTGTTTATAATTCTTTCTGTCTCCAGTCTTGGCTTCCTATGGGTAACACCTCTTATCCTCCAGCCCAGAAATGTCTACTCTTAAATCTAACATCTACTCTGTGTTCTAAAAATGACTAGCTCATAGTAATGACTAGTTCACAATTTATTGAGGTATTTTAATAAAAAGAATTCGCCTTTCAGGGCTTTATTCTGTGAAGCCTGCTTGACCTTTCCAAAGCTATAAGCTTTTATCTGATTCTACAATTAATCTTGTAGAATTTAAAATTGTAAATTGTCCATATTTGAGTGTCTTCCTCATTGGTTTCCAACATCTTTGAGAGTAACAACCTCTTGACTATTGAAAAAAGATTAATTTTTTGACTTTAAGTTACTGAAGCTCAGAAAATTGGGGTGGAATTTTAACAGAAAACACGGCTGCCTCTGTGTTGGATCCATTTCCTTTAGGGCTACTTTGTGCTCTGTTGTCTGTGCTCAGTCATACTGGCTCTGCACCACCATAAAAGAATGTTGCCTGGAGCCTGAAATGTACATGACAGCCCATTCTCAAGGCTCTGTCTCCCAGACTCTACCTTTAAAAGTGTAAAACTTTTCCATTCATACAGAAGTAAAAAGTTGCAGAACAGAAAATAACAATTGTCTTGTTGGAGGTTTATAGGAACATTGTAACCAGACCTATATGGACAGCTGCAAAATAACGGATTCTGACACCAAGAAGTTTGCAACAACCAATCACCCTCCTTCCCCTTCTAGTACAAAAGCTGAATTTTAACTCAGGTAAAATGATTCTTTGGGATGCTAGTCTACCATCTTCTTGACTTACTGGTTTTCTGAATAAAGCCACTATTCCTTGCCCCAACACTTTCTTTCAATCTGTTGGTCCATCATGCATCAAGCAAGTATGTGCTTGGACTCAGTAACAGAAGGAAGAGGCTTCAAGAAGATGCTGGACTTCATGTGATAATGGTTTGTGAAATTTAAGTATTTAATTAGACAAGTATTATATGTATGCCTCTATTTGCACTCTAAAAAGGTAGACTATGTGATTACTGTGTTAGTAGGAAATCAAATATGCCTCTGGTCAGTTCTTACTGAACCAAAGAATGTTGTTCTGATTCATTGTGCATTTTAGAACTAAAATATATTCATTCTTGGAACAAGGGAACACAGATTAGCAACTGTTTTGTTTTTTCACCCCAATCTTAGTTTAAGTAACTACAATACAAAACTAAGAAACATCTCATACAGATGCCATATTGATTAGATTAGATATGTATTTATCAAAGTAAATCTGTGCATTAACATGAAACAGCAAGAGTGTTACACACATGTTTTCTCACCAATGTTTACACTTAAAATAACACTAGATGAAGTCCTTGTGTCATTCTAATCTAGCAGCCACATGGAAAATAATGACTTGGAATCTATAAGACAACTGTTTTTCACTAACATCACAATACCTGATTAGAAAGGCTATGGAGGATTATTTTTAAATTCTTAAGTAACAGAATTGCCTAGTGAAAAATTTATTTGTGGAATTTGCAGAAAACATTTTTAGAGCAGCCTAGAAAAAATGGTACAGCAATAAGGAGATTCACAATTATAATAAGCAAAGTATTACCTACTGCTGGAGACCAAAGGAAACATGACTAGCAGGAAGGAGGAGGGTCCCATGGAGATTGTTCAAGGGAAGAATGGAGCAACTAGAGTCAGAATGGATACAGAGAAATAAATGTAGAAGACTTGCTAGTTGACAAAAGCAAGATGACTTTTTGAGGGAAAAATGAGTAAACTGAGAAATGGGAGACTGGGTTAAAAAGGGAGGCGAGGTCAAATAATTTTCTTCTTTTTCTTGAGCTCTTCAATTCTTCAGCTTTAGGTTTAAATCAATCATAAACTTTAACATCGTTCAGGCAACAACTGAAGCAATGCTTGGAAGACCAAGATACTGTGCTCTGGAGTTTCAAAAAGCTTTAATCCAACTATACATTTTGTTTTCAGGCTTGTTAGTTTTCACAGTGCCATATTATTGACACGTATTTTTTAACTGTTGTTGTTCCTATCAATCCTTGTCAATTCTGAAGAACTTCTCCATTTCCAGAGCTTTTACTGTGGTAAAAAAGCAACTGACAAACACCTACTACATTGCCCCCTGTGGGTACTCCATAAACACTTGTTTCCTGCCTGGCTGAATATGTCTTCAGGAACAGAGGCAATAAACCCAACTGCCTCAAAAATAACAGATGGTGGTATCTGGTAAGTGTTTCCCCTGAGGCCTTGTTAAATACATAACTGATGTCAGGAGGCAATTGCATCTTGCTCCCTTTTCAAAACAAGTAATACTTCATACGTGCATATGTGTGAAAGAATGAACTAAAGTCACATCGATTCCTAATCACCTGAGACTTCTATGAGGATTAGGAAAAACCAGCCATAATGAGGGAAATAAATAATAGTTGCAAAACTGGTTAAGCCAAGGAGATGATATGTTGTGAGGTGATAACAGATCTGGATGGATTTTGAATTAATGTGTTAATCACTTTGTCATTAGGAATGAAGGGAAGAAACTGAGGAAAGTTGGGGGGAGGACAAGAGCAAGTATATGTCAAAAATATATCATTCATAATCCATAATTCATGTAATCTCCCTAAAGTTTAAAACCTTAAATCATGATACTTCCTTGCTTCAGTTCAGTTGAGTTCAGTCGCTCAGTCACATCCAACTCTGTGCGACCCCATGAATCGCAGCATGCCAGGCCTCCCTGTCCATCACCAACTCCCAGAGTTCATTCAAACTCATGTCCATTGAGTTGGTGATGCCATCCAGCCATCTCATCTTCTGTCGTCCCCTTCTCCTCCTGACCCCAATCCCTCCCAGCATCAGGGTCTTTTCCAATGAGTCCGCTCTTCGCATGAGATGGCCAGAGTATTGGAGTTTCAGCTTTAGCATCAGTCCTTCCAATGAGCACCCAGGACTGATCTCCTTTAGAATGGACTGGCTGGATCTCCTTGCAGTCCAAGGGACTCTCAAGAGTCTTCTCCAACACCACAGTTCAAAAGCATCAATTCTTCAGTGCTCAGCTTTCTTCACAGTCCAAGTCTCACATCCATCCTTGCATAAAGCCCTACAATTCACTAGAAAAGATGTGTGACATGAATATTAAGTTCTGGGGTGAGAGATGCTTTCTAAATCATGAAAGAACAATAGATTTCACTATAGAAATCTTTAAATTTTTCTACATAAAAATAAAGGCCGAATAAAAAGTGAGGAATATATTTTCATATTTTCAGTATTAAATTGTTAATATCAATATATTAAGTACCCTAGAAATAATATGGAAAATCACCATAAATACCAACACAGAAATACGATAGTTCTCAAAACAGAAAATGCATACAACTAACCACCTTTTTTTAAAGAAAATTCAGAAATATTTCTAATCAGAACACAAATTAAAACAATTTTATCTATTGAGTTAGCACAGATTTTTTAAAAAATAAGCGTTTGGAATATGTCATACTTTCTAATATGAAAAAGAAGATGAGCGGATTTCTTTAGAATTGGAATAATAATGTTTTAAAAATTCAGTTCCCTACCTTTACCTCTCAGTATGTCATATGAATTCCTCCAAATTCTTCCTACCCCATGCCCATTGTTCCTAATTTTTGCACAGCTGTCTCCTTTTCAAGTTACAGACAAATTGGAATTTGCAGTTCTCCAAATGTGCCATGTTATTTCACACATTTGGGGCCCCCAGCCTGGAATGTGCTCTACCTTTGTTCACCTGGCAAATTCCTATTCACTTTCTAAGACCCACGTTAAACCTTAAATCTTCCCAACAGTATCCCCATCACTCTCTTCTCCCCACCATCTCAATAAAGAAACTCTCTCTTCTGCATCTTGACTACATTTCTATTGTTCCATATTTTCTACCATATTTTACTAATTCAGTTACCTACATATCTTCTCTGTTCATTTTAGATTGCATGAGGAACAGATACGATGTTTTAATCATCTCTGTATCTCACATTTCTGCAAATGAGTTTGATAAAAGAAATTAAGCATTTGCTTACATGAGGTGAATTAAAACTTGTAAGCCTCTGTTGGGTGTGTCAGTGTCATACTGGCATATATGCAGCAAAGGCATAACTGTAAGCTAGATCATTGCATGTGCACACATGTGCTCGTGGACACACACACGCACACAGACACACAAATAGCTTCTCTATGGGTGCCTAGTTCAGAGTTTTTGTTAAACTGGAGGTTTTATACATGCAGTTTCTACCAAAGTATTTTAAAATGTAAAAACTGCATTATTCAATTACTGAGTATTTACAAAACTATACCCTCCATGCCAAAGAAAACAAATGGTTTCATTTCTTTCACTCTGAAACTACCATCAAGGAAGAATATTATGAACAGACTTAATGGCTAACTAAATAGAGCTGTGAACCATGAACATCCACATGTTCAAGCTGGATTTAGAAAAGGCAGAGGAACCAGAGATCAAATTGCCAATATCCACTGGATCATTGAAAAAGTGAGAGAATTCCAGAAAAACATCTACTTCTGCTTTATTGACTATGTCAAAGCCTTTTGACTGTGTAGATCACAACAAACTATGAAAAATTCTTAAAGAGATGGGAATACCAGAACACTTTACCTGCCTCCTGAGAAGAAATCTATATGCAGGTCAAAAAGCAACAGTTAGAATTGGACATGGAACAACATACTGGTTCCAAATCAGGAAAGGAATATGTCAAGGCTGTATATTGTCACCCTGTTTATTTAACTTATATGCAGAGTACATCATGAGAAATGCTAGACTGGATAAAGCACAAGCTGGAATCAAGACTGCTGGGAAAAATATCAATAACTTCAGGTAGGCAGATGACATCACCCTTATGGCAGAAAGTGAAGAACTAGAGAGCCTCTTGATGAAAGTGAAAGAGGAGAGTGAAAAAGTTGGCTTAAAACTCAACAGTCAAAAACCTAAGATCATGGCATCTGATCCCATCACTTCATGGCAAATAGAAAGGGAAACAATGGAAACAGTGACTGACTTTATTTTGGGGGCCTCTAAAATCACTGCAGATGGGACTGCAGCCATGAAATTAAAAGATGCTTGCCCCTTGGAAGAAAAGTTATGACCAAGCTAGACAGCATATTAAAAAGCAGAGACATCACTTTGCCAACAAATGTCCATCTAATCAAAGCCATGGTTTTTCCAGTAGTCACGTATGGATGTGAGAGTTGGACCATAAAGAAAGCTGAGCATCAAAGAATTGATGTTCTTAAACTGTGGTATTGGAGAAGACTCTAGAGAGTCCCTTGGACTACAAGAAGATCCAACCAGTCCATCCTAAAGGAAATCAGTCCTGAATATTCATTGGAAGGACTGATGTTGAAGCCAGAACTTTGGCCACCTGATGGGAAGAACTGACTCATTGGAAAAACCCAGGAAGCTGGGAAAAATTGAAGGTGGAAGGAGAACGGGATGACAGAGGATGAGACGGTTGGACATTCTCATCGATTCAATGGACAAGAGTTTGAGTAGGCTCTGGGAGCTGGTGACGGATAGGGAAGCCTGGCATGCTGCAGTCCATGGGGTCACAGAGTCAGACACGACTGAGCAACTGAACTGAACTGAAATAGAGCTGTAATAAAGACTCAATATTTACTGTCCCAGTTTGCTTCCCTAGGCCCCATGACTTGCTGAAATATCAGGGAGGCATGACTAGGTACTTTCACTCCCATATTTTTATTTACCCCAGAAAACATTTTTTTTTTTTGCTGCCATGAAACAAAAATAATTTTTACCAAAAGTAATTTTTGATCATAGATTTTATTTCATGTAGGTCACCATGGGATTTTTACCAGTCTTAATAGTGTTAGATTTTCAGACAGATTATTCCATTATAACTTAGATGACATGCATTCTTACGTGTGATTAAAAAGTAGACATGGTACATCAATATCTTATTAGGATTCTTGGTGGATGAGTCTATATTAATTCATATTCCATTAGTAAAATATGGTCCTGCATTCATCATGATTTTTAACATTTGAAACATTTTAGAAGGAAAAACCTTCTTTAGGTATACTTTTGCCTTTTTTGTATCCATAAAGAGGGAATCAATTAATTGGAATTTTGTTGATGACTCAAGGGTCATCAGTATGAACATATATTGTCTCATGGTTTAAACCCTTAAAATCAATCCTTAGGTGTAAACCTATCCAGAGTCATTTTAGGATTTGCCCCTACACTAAGGAATTCCAGATTATTCTGCTTTTAGGCCTTTGCTTGTTTTCAGCTGAAACATTTTTTGAAAGTGAAAAGTGCTATTTGTTCAGTGGTGTCCAACTCTTTGCAGCCCTGTGGACTATAGCCCTGGCAAGAATTCTGTAGTGGTTAGCTGTTCCCTTCTCCAGGGATCTTTCCAGTTTAGGGATCAAACCCAGGTCTCCCACTTCACAGGCAGATTCTTTACCATCTGAGTCACCAGGAAAGCCCCAAGAATATTGAGGTGGGTAGCCATTTCCTTCTCCAGGAGATCTTGCCAACCCGAGGATCCAATCCTGGTCCCCTGCATTGCAGACAGGTTCTTTACCATCTGAGTCACCAGGGATATTTTTTGGCTGTTTCTAAATCAATCTCTAGGGCTTCCCAGGTGGCTCAGTGCTAAAGAATCCACTTGACAATGCAGAAGATACGAGTTCAATCCTGTACGATATTATGAATCTCCATCCATAGTCCTTCAGACACTCTACCAGATCTAACTAGTAGTTCTAATTAGTACACATTTCTTGAAGGAGTCATGTATGTAGCTCTCTGATTCATTGCACCTTATATTTGGTGGTTTTTATATGTACAAAAGCTATAAATTTGTGAATATTAATTTTAACATCTCTTAATTTACTGAATTTTTTGGTTAATTATCTTGGATTTGCAGTTATTTTTGTCTTCAGATAGTAGTATTTTTATCTCCTCCACCTTTCTAACTTCTATAGTTCTTTTTCTTGTCTAAGTGCATTGACTTATAAGTCTAGTTCAATATTAATAGTACTATGAAATTAGTTGCAGTAATTAGTATAGCTAATGTCCTTGTGTTTTCCTAACTTTGTTAGGAATTCCTCAATTAAATGTCATGGCAGTACTCTACAAAGATAATCATAGAATTATAGTTATAACTCATAATCATAGAATACATTAATATATTTCGTTAATATTGAAACATCTTTATTTCTCTAGAATGAACTCCTCTTGTTCCAGGACTGTAGCCAGGCCCCTTTCACCATGTAATTCTCCAGGCAAGAATACTGGAGTAGGTTGCCATTCCCTTCTCCAAGGGATCTTCCTGGCCCCAGTATTGAACCCAGGACTTCTTCATTGCAAGTGCATTCTCTATCGTCTGAGCCATCGGGGAAGAGAAAACACATATATACACTTTACTGCCTGTTAGTGAACTGTATAACAGATACTCATTGACCAGTCACCAACATACTTTGAAAGAAGTGACATAATCCCTGATCAAAAAGTGAATCTGTTGTTTACATAGCAATTTATAAAATGAAGGGCTGGTAAAGAGTTTGCATTTTATATAACTACTCACAGCTAAAATAGCATGGTAATAGAAATTTGAAATATGTTGTTCGGGAACTGATGTTCTGAACCATCCATGGATGATGGTTAGAGATAAATTTTAGCCACTTAATGTTATTCTGGACTCAGAAAAGTAAATGAAAGTTTCCTATCAATTTTGTGTCTCCTATTTTTCTATAATCTCTTGCAATGTTTGCTTTATGAAAGGTACTACTACGCTATCAGTTGAGAAACATACTAAAACTGTTACCTTTGTCTAAAATCATACTTCAGGCATTCTTGTTTCAGCTAGTGCTTTTTGACTTGAATTCTACCTTGATGGACTTTAAGACTGTGATTCTCTGTTCTCTTTTTGTTTGCATTTATTATAATAGATACCTTTGCTTATTATTTTATCCTTTATGAATCTGATGTTTTAAGTGGCATTCTTGTATAAAATGCAGAATTCAATTTTATCTTGTGGCCTATACTGAAAACAAATTTTTCCAGTTTTATTGAAATATAGTTGACATATAATATTGTATAAGTTTAAAATGCATAATATAATGATTTTATATATGTATATGTTGTGAAATAATTACTACAATAAGGTTAATTAACATCCATCACTTATATTGTTACATATTTTTGTCCTTATGATAAGAACTTATAAGATATACTTTCTTGACAAGTTTTAAAACTATAGTCCAGTATTATTAACTATGGCTAACATTATATGCTCCCAAACTATTTATCTCATAACTGGAAGTTTGTGCTTTGGCCACTCTCACCCATTTCCCCCATCCTACTCCCTGTCTTTGACAACCACCAATGCATTCTCTGGGCTTCCTGGGTAGCTCAACTGGTAAATATTCCACCTGCAGTATGGGAGACTTGGGTTGGGAAGATCCCCTGGAGGAGGGCATGGCAATCCACTCCAGTATTCTTGTCTGGAGAATCCCCATGGACAAAGGAGCCTGGTGGGCTACAGTCCATGGGGTTGCAGAGTCAGACATGACTGAGAGATTCAGCACACAATGTATTCTCTGTTTCAGTGAGTTTGTTCTTTTATAGATTTCACATATGAGTGAGATCATACTCTTCTTGTGTTTCTTGATCAGACTCATTTCGTTGAGCATAATGCCCTTTCAAAGTCTGTCCATATTATTGCAAATAGCAGGATATCCTTCATTTTCACGGCTGAATAGTATTCAATTGCATATATGCCACCTTTTCTTTATTGATTCATCTGTCAATGCACACTAATGTTGTTTTCATGCCCTGGCTATTATAAATAATGTTGCAATAAAAATGGGGGTGCAGATATCTCTTTGGGATATTGATTTTATTTCCTTCAGATATATCCTCAGAAGCAAAATTGCTGGATCGTATAGCAGTTCTATTTCTAATTTTTTGAGGAATCTCCATAGTGTTTTGCTTAGTGGCTGTACCAGTTTACATTCCAGCCAATAATACACAAAGGTTCCCCTTTCTCCTTATCCTCACCAGCAGTCATTATCTCTTGTCTTTTTGATGACAGCCATTCTACCAGGTGTGAGATAATAGCTTACTGTGGTTTTTTTGATTTGCTTTTTCCTAATGATCAGTGATATCGAATACCTTTTCAAACAGCTGTTGGCCATTGGAATATCTTCTTTGGAAAACTGTCTATTTTTTAGGTGCTTTATTCATTTTTGATTATTTGGTTTTTGCTTATTTTAGATATTAACTCCTTATCAGATGTATGGTTTGCAAAACTTTTTCCCCCACTTTAGGTTGCCTTTTCATTTTGTTTAAAATTTATTTTGCTGTTGCAGAAGCTTTCTAGTTTGATATTGTTTCATCTGTTTACTTTTGCTTTCGGTGTCAAATCCAAAACAAGCCTCAGCCTGACCCATGTCAAAGGATTTTCCCTATGTTTGCTTCTAGGAGTTCCAAAAATATTTTTATAGATAAGTTAATTCTACTTATTGTTATAGATGAACTAGGTATGTCTGTATTTTCTTAACTATCAAAAGCAACGTTTTCTTCCAACGTTTCTTCCAACGTTTTCTATTTCTTTAATGCTCTTCATCCTGTTAGTGTTTAAATTTTATGTATTAGTGTGATAGTTTCTCACATCAACTATGACAATAATTTAATCAAAGTCAAATATTTTAATGCCAGTATCATATTTATGATTTTTATTAATGTTGAAATTAAAATCTATGATTCAGGTCACCATTCTAGTTACAGATCTAAGGAAAGATATTTCAAAACTGACTTAACTTATAATTAAATCTTCTCTTTGATTCTACATTGAATGGTTGTGATATCTGTTTCATCTTTTAAGGGAGGTCAGATACCTCTGCCATAAGAGCCTCATTTTTTTGTGATATATGTGCTTCAAATTATAAATTTGGACATCGCTTTAAACTATAAATTTGGACATGGGGTATTCTTGCTCAAAATATATATCATCCAATACTAAGAGAAATATAGGCAGAAAGCCTACTTTACAAATTTTATGAAAAACGAGTTGATATTTGAATTCCATATATTCTAATATCTCTTTTCTTTTCTCTCTACTTCCGAAAACACTAATCTCCTCTTCTGACTTCACTCTTCCCAATCTTATGCTGTTCCCAGGTTTCCCACAATACCCTACCATGATGATCCATTTGACTTTTTATTAAAACTTACCATTCCCTTATTCCAATCCAAATCCTCGCACTTAAGTAAATTGGGTGTTAGGGAATCAACATCTTACTTCTAGCAAATAATGCATTTTCTTTTTCTAACAAAATTTATAGGATTGGATTAACCTAAAGAACTCATTTCCTTAAAATGTATTATTTCCTTTAGAGATTATTTATTCACTTTTTTAAAAAAAATGTATGCACAGGTGCTTCAGGAAATACTGAACACTACAAAAAAAGGAAGAAAAAGATGACAGAAATTTCAGGCAGGTATGTAAGGAGAGATATAAAAGGATTGTTGGCATCCCTGATTGTTTTATTCTAATCAAATGGATTTTAGAATAAATTGAAATCCAGAAATGTCTATTAGGGCTCCACTTTATGTTATATATTGTGATAAATATGGAGAGCATAATGGCATATGACACAATCCCTATTAGGCACAGAACACAGCAGATGCTTTTCATACAGGTTTGTAAGCTTTAGAAGGAAGAGGGCACAGTGCATTATTATGAAACTGCATGGATGGGGCAGTGAAGTCAGGAACAGTAATTGCAAAACTTCAGAACTGTGAAACAGAAGTGTGTAAATAATGAATACACAGTCATAGTGTGGAATGGAAATGGAAATTTCAAGAGAGCTGAGGTTGGAAAAGTGAAAGAAAGTATAACTTGCATGTCCTGCCAAAGAATTCAATTTTCATCCTTAAGACAGTGCAGAATTACTGATGGATGAAGCCTTTGACTGTGTGGATCACAATAAACTGTGGAAAATTCTGAAAGAGATGGGAATACCAGACCACCTGACCTGCCTCTTGAGAAATCTGTATGCAGATCAGGAAGCAACAGTTAGAACTGGACATGGGACAACAGACTGGTTCCAAATAGGAAATGGAGTGCGTCAAGGCTGTATATTGTCACTCTGCTGATTTAACTTATATGCAGAGTACATCATGAGAAACACTGGGCTGGAAGAAGCACAAGCTGGAATCAAGATTGCTGGGAGAAATATCAATAACCTCAGATATGCAGATGACACTATCCTTATGGTAGAAAGTGAAGAAGAACTAAAGAGCCTCTTGATGAAAGTCAAAGAGGAGAGTGAAAAAGTTGGCTTAAAGCTCAACATTCAGAAAACGAAGATCATGGCATCCAGTCCCATCACTTCATGGCAAATAAATGGGGAAACGGTGGAAACAGCGTCAGACTTTATTTTTCTGAGCTCCAAAATCACTGAAGATGGTGATTGCAGCCATGAAATTAAAAGACGCTTACTCCTTGGAAGGAAAGCTATGACCAACCTAGACAGCATATTAAAAAGCAGAGATTTATCTCTGGGCTTTCTATTTTGTTCCATTGATCTATATGTCTGTCTTTGTGCCAGTACCATACTGTCTTGATGACTGTGGCTTTGTAGTAGAGCCTGAAGTCAGGCAAGTTGATTCCTCCAGTTCCATTCTTCTTTCTCAAGATTGCTTTGGCTATTAGAGGTTTTTTGTATTTCCATACAAATCTTGAAATTATTTGTTCTAGTTCTGTGAAAAATATGGCTGATAGCTTGATAGGGATTGCATTGAATTTGTAAATTGCTTTGGGTAGTATACTCATTTTCACTATATTGATTCTTCCGATCCACGAACATGGTATATTTCCCCATCTATTAGTGTCCTCTTTGATTTCTTTCATCAGTGTCTTATAGTTTTCTATATATAGGTCTTTAGTTTCTTTAGGTAGACATATTCCTAAGTATTTTATTCTTTTCATTGCAATGGTGAATGGAATTGTTTCCTTAATTTCTTTTTCTACTTTCTCATTATTAGTGTATAGGAATGCAAGGGATTTCTGTGTGTTGATTTTATATCCTGCAACTTTACTATATTCATTGATTAGCTCTAGTAATTTTCTGGTGGAGTCTTTAGGGTTTTCTATGTAGAGGATCATGTCATCTGCAAACAGTGAAAGTTTTACTTCTTCTTTTCCAATTTGGATTCCTTTTATTTCTTTTTCTGCTCTGATTGCTGTGGCCAAAACTTCCAGAACAATGTTGAATAGTAGCAGTGAAAGTGGGCACCCTTGTCTTGTTCCTGACTTTAGGGGATATGCTTTCAATTTTTCACCATTGAGGATAATGTTTGCTGTGGGTTTGTCATATATAGCTTTTATTATGTTGAGGTATGTTCCTTCTATTCCTGCTTTCTGGAGAGTTTTTATCATAAATGGATGTTGAATTTTGTCAAAGGCCTTCTCTGCATCTATTGAGATAATCATATGATTTTTATTTTTCAATTTGTTAATGTGGTGAATTACATTGATTGATTTGCAGATATTGAAGAATCCTTGCATCCCTGGGATAAAGCCCACTTGGTCATGGTGTATGATCTTTTTAATGTGTTGTTGGATTCTGATTGCTAGAATTTTGTTGAGGATTTTTGCATCTATGTTCATCAGTGATATTGGCCTGTAGTTTTCTTTTTTTGTGACATCTTTGTCAGGTTTTGGTATTAGGGTGATGGTGGCCTGATAGAATGAGTTTGGAAGTTTACCTTCCTCTGCAATTTTCTGGAAGAGTTTGAGTAGGATAGGTGTTAGCTCTTCTCAAAATTTTTGGTAGAATTCAGCTGTGAAGCCGTCTGGACCTGGGCTTTTGTTTGCTGGAAGATTTCTGATTACAGTTTCAATTTCCGTGCTTGTGATGGATCTGTTAAGATTTTCTATTTCTTTCTGGTTCAGTTTTGGAAAACTGTACTTTTCTAAGAATTTGTCCATTTCTTCCACGTTGTCCATTTTATTGGCATACAACTGCTGATAGTAGTCTCTTATGATCCTTTGTATTTCTGTGTTGTCTGTTGTGATCTCTCCATTTTCATTTCTAATTTTATTGATTTGATTTTTCTCTCTTTGCTTCTTGATGAGTCTGGCTAATGGTTTGTCAATTTTATTTATCCTTTCAAAGAGCCAGCTTTTGGCTTTGTTGATTTTTGCTATGGTCTCTTTTGTTTCTTTTGCATTTATTTCTGCCCTAATTTTTAAGATTTCTTTCCTTCTACTAACTCTGGGGTTCTCCAATTCTTCCTTTTCTAGTTGCTTTAGTTGTAGAGTTAGGTTATTTATTTGACTTTTTTCTTGTTTCTTGAGGTACGCCTGTATTGCTATCAACTTTCCTCTTAGCACTGCTTTTATAGTGTCCCACAGGTTTTGGGTTGTTGTTTTTTTCATTTTCATTCGTTTCTATGCATATTTTGATTTCTTTTTTGATTTCTTCTGTGATTTGTTGGTTATTCAGAAGTGTGCTGTTCAATCTCCATATGTTGGAATTTTTAATAGGTTTTCTTCTGTAATTGAGATCTACTCTTAATGCATTATGGTCAGAAAAGATGCTTGGAATGATTTCTATTTTTTTGAATTTATCAAGTTTAGATTTATGGCCCAGGATGTGATCTATCCTGGAGAAGGTTCCATGAGCACTTGAAAAAAAAGGTAAAATTCATTGTTTTGGGGTGAAATGTCCTATAGATATCAATTAGGTCTAACTGATCTAATGTATCATTTAAAGTTTGTGTTTCTTTTTAAATTTTCTGTTTAGTTGATCTGTCCATAGGTGTGAGTGGGGTGTTAAAATCTCCCACTATTATTGTGTTATTGTTGATTTCCCCTTTCATACTTGTTAGCATTTGTCTTACATATTGTGGTGCTCCTATATTGGGTGCATATATATTTGTAATTGTTATATCTTCTTCTTGGACTGATCCTTTGATCATTATGTAGTGGCCTTCTTTGTCTCTTTTCACAGCCTTTGTCTTAAAGTCTATTTTATCGGATATGAGTATTGCCACTCCTGCTTTCTTTTGGTCTCTATTTGCGTGGAATATCTTTTTCCAGCCCTTCACTTGCAGTCTGTATGTGTCCCTTGTTTTGAGGTGGGTCTCTTGTAAGCAGCATATAGAGGGGTCTTGTTTTTGTATCCATTCGGCCAGTCTTTGTCTTTTGGTTGGGGCGTTCAACCCATTTACGTTTAAGGTAATTATTGGTAAGTATGATCCCGTTACCATTTACTTTATTGTTTTGGGTTCGGGTTTATACACCCTTTTCGTGTTTCCTGTCTAGAGAATATCTTTTAGAATTTGTTGGAGAGCTGGTTTGGTGGTGCTGAATTCTCTCAGCTTTTGCTTGTCTGTAAAGCTTTTGATTTCTCCTTTGTATTTGAATGAGATCCTTGCTGGGTACAGTAATCTGGGCTGTAGGCTATTGTCTTTCATCACTTTAAGTATGTCTTGCCATTCCCTCCTGGCCTGAAGAGTTCCTATTGAAAGATCAGCTGTTATCCTTATGGGAATCCCCTTGTGTGTTATTTGTTGTTTTTCCCTTGCTGCTTTTAATGTTTGTTCTTTGTGTTTGATATTTGTTAATTTGATTAATATGTGTCTTGGGGTGTTTTGCCTTGGGTTTATCCTATTTGGAACTCTCTGTGTTTCTTGGACTTGGGTGATTCTTTCCTTCCCCATTTTAGGGAAGTTTTCAACTATTATCTCCTCAAGGATTTTCTCATGGTCTTTCTTTTTGTCTTCTTCTTCTGGGACTCCTATAATTCGAATGTTGGAGCATTTCATATTGTCCTGGAGTCCTCTGAGATTGTCCTCATTTCTCTTAATTAGTTTTTCTTGTTTCCTCTCTGATTCATTTATTTCTACCATTCTATCTTCTATTTCACTAATCCTATCTTCTGCCTCCGTTATTCTACTATTTGTTGCCTCCAGAGTGTTTCTGATCTCATTTATTGCATTATTCATTATATTTTGACTCTTTTTTATTTCTTCTAGGTCCTTGTTAAACCTTTCTTGCATCTTCTCACACACATATGGACACCTTATCTTTGACAAAGGAGGCAAGAATATACAATGGAGTAAGGACAATCTCTTTAACAAGTGGTGCTGGGAAAACTGGTCAACCACTTGTAAAAGAATGAAACTAGATCACTTTCTAACACCGCACACAAAAATAAACTCAAAATGGATTAATGATCTAAATGTAAGACCAGAAACTATAAAACTCCTAGAGGAGAACATAGGCAAAACACTCTCCGACATAAATCACAGCAGGATCCTCTATGATCCACCTCCCAGAATTCTGGAAATAAAAGCAAAAATAAACAAATGGGATCTAATTAAAATTAAAAGCTTCTGCACAACAAAGGAAAATATAAGCAAGGTGAAAAGACAGCCTTCTGAATGGGAGAAAATAATAGCAAATGAAGCAACTGACAAACAACTAATCTCAAAAATATACAAGCAACTTATGCAGCTCAATTCCAGAAAAATAAACGACCCAATCAAAAAATGGGCCAAAGAACTAAATAGACATTTCTCCAAAGAAGACATACGGATGGCTAACAAACACATGAAAAGATGCTCAACATCACTCATTAGAGAAATGCAAATCAAAACCACAATGAGGTACCACTTCACACCAGTCAGAATGGCTGCGATCCAAAAATCTGCAAGCAATAAATGCTGGAGAGGGTGTGGAGAAAAGGGAACCCTCCTACACTGTTGGTGGGAATGCAAACTAGTACAGCCACTATGGAGAACAGTGTGGAGATTCCTTAAAAAATTTCAAATAGAACTCCCTTATGACCCAGCAATCCCAGTTCTGGGCATACACACCGAGGAAACCAGAATTGAAAGAGACACATGTACCCCAATGTTCATCGCAGCACTGTTTATAATAGCCAGGACATGGAAACAACCTAGATGTCCATCAGCAGATGAATGGATAAGAAAGCTGTGGTACATATACACAATGGAGTACTACTCAGCCATTAAAAAGAATTCATTTGAATCAGTTCTGATGAGATGGATGAAACTGGAGCCAATTATACAGAGTGAAGTAAGCCAGAAAGAAAAACACCAATACAGTATACTAACACATATATATGGAATTTAGAAAGATGGCAATGACGACCCTGTATGCAAGACAGCAAAAAAGACACAGATGTGTATAACGGACTTTTGGATTCTGAGGGAGATGGAGAGGGTGGGATGATTTGGGAGAATGGCATTCTAACATGTATACTATCATGTAAGAATCGAATCACCAGTCTATGTCTGATGTAGGATACATCATGCTTGGGGCTGGTGCATGGGGATGACCCAGAGAGATGTTATGGGGAGGGAAGTGGGAGGGTGGTTCATGTATGGGAACGCATGTAAGAATTAAAGATTTTAAAATTAATAAATAAATAAATAAATATAGTTAAAAAAATAAAAAATTAAAAAAAAAAAAAACAGAGACATTACTTTGTTAACAGAGGTCCGTCTAGGCAAGGCTATTATTTTTGCAGTGGTCATGTATGGATGTGAGAGTTGGACTATTAAAAAAAGCTGAGCACTGAAGATTGACGCTTTTGAATCGTGGTGTTGGAGAAGACTCTTGAGAGTCCCTTGGACTGCAAGGAGATCCAAACAGTCCATCTTAAATGGGATCAGTCCTGGTGTTCATTGGAAGGACTGATGTTGAAGCTGAAACTCCAGTACTTTGGCCACCTCATGCAAAGAGCTGACTCACTTGGAAAAGACCCTGATGCTGGGAAAGATTGAGGGCAGGAGGAGAAGGGGAAGACAGAGGATGAGATGGTTGGATGGCATCACCAACTCAGTGGACATGGGTTTGGGTGGACTCCAGGAGTTGGTGATGAACAGGGAGGCCTGGCGTCTGTGGTTCATGGGGTCACAAAGAGTTGGGCCTGACTGAGCAACTGAACTGAACTGAACTGAACTGACAAGCAAGTCAGTGACATGATTTTCTACAAAGAGACCAAAACAAGGGAAGAAAAATTGAGGAATAACACTTAACTACTTTATTCTACTTCAGGTTTGTTATTACACAAACTTAAAGATTGTTATTATTTTAAAATGGTTATCTCTTAGTGGCTAGTTCAAAACGTAATAGTATTTTCAAAAGGGTCCTTTAATCTTGTTCTTAGTAGAAGGTAATATAACTTCAACCCAAAAACTTTCCTTAATCAGACACCTTTCACTGTAGCTCTGGCACTTATTTCTACTTCTTTTCCAAATGATTTATATCATCTTATGATGCAGTTTTTTTCATACTGTCCATGGGGATCTCAAGTCAAGAATACTTATGCAGTTTGCCGTTCCCTTCTCCAGGGGACCACGTTTTGTCGGAACCCTCCACCATGACCCATAATCTTGGGTGGGCCTAGATGGCATAGGTCATAGTTTATTGACTATGTCAAAGCGTTTGACTCTGTTGATCACAAAAACTGTGCAAAATTCTTCAAGAGATGGGAATACCAGACCAACTTACCTGCCTCCTGAGAAATATGTCTGCAGGTCAAGATGCAACTGGAATGATGGACAGGTTCCAAATTGGAAAGGAGTACATTAAGGCTGTATATTGTCAACCTGCTTATTTAACTTATATGCAGAGTACATCATGAGAAATGCCAGGCTGGATGAAGCACAAGCTGGAATCAAGATTACCAAGAGAAATATCAGTAACCTCAGACAGGCAGATGACACCACCTTTATGGCAGAAAGCAAAGAAGAACTGAAGAACCTCTTGATGAAAGTGAAAGAGGAGAGTGAAAAGGTGGCTTGAAACTCAACATTCAAAAAACTAAGATCTTGGCATCCAGTCCCATCACTTCATGGAAAATAGATGGGGAAACAGTGACAGATTTTATTTTCTTGGGCTTCAAAATAACTGCAGATGGTGATGGTAGCCATGAAGTTAAAAGACGCTTGCTCCTTGGAAGAAAAGCTATGACCAACCTAGACAGCATATTAAAAAGCAGAGGCATTGCTTTGCCAAAAGTCCATCTAGTCAAAGCCATGGTTTTTCTAGTAGTCGTGTATGGATGTGAGAGCTGGACTATGAAGAAAGCCGAGAACTGAAGAATTGATGCTTTTGAACTGTGGTGTTGGATAAAGACTCTTGAGAGTCCCTGAACTGAAAGATCAAACCAGTCCATCCTAAAGAAAATCAGTCCTGAATATTCATTGGAAGGACTGATGCTGAAGCTGAAGCTGGCTAACACTTTGGCCACTGATGTGAAGAACTGACTCATTGGAAAAGGCCCTGATGCTGGGAAAGACTGAGGGCAGGAGGAGAAGGGGATGACAGAGGATGAGATGGTTGGATGGCATCATCAACTCGATGGGCATGAGTTTGAGCAATCTCTGGGAGTTGGTGATGGACAAGGAAGCCTGGTGTGCTGCAGCCCATGGTGTTGCAAAGAGTCAGACACAACTGAGCGACTGAACTGAATTGAAAATGCAGTCTATAAGCATTTTCGTTGCCTCCACAATAATTGTCTTTTATTTGCTATCTACAGGCACCTTGAGTATTTGTAGTCTGTGAGAGTAGTTGGCAACTACCCAGTCTTTTATGTCAGATTTGTTTTTGACCCATCAACCTTGATTTTCAGGAACAGAAACAAAACAAACAGAAGTGAAAGTCAGTGGATCCAGCAATGTTTTTCTCTTTCAAATACTGTGACTTTATCAAGTCCCTTGGCCTTTATGGATTTTAGTAATATTAATTCCTTAATATGCAAACCAAGGGGATCAGTATAGATCAGCTCCAATCTTGTAACCTGGAACTTTAGGACTCCCAGGGATGCCCCAAGTGTCTCTTAAAAAGATATGACCATGAAAGTAGATCTCTGTTTTTACCTTTTTCTGCAAACTGAGCAGCTCTTCTTTCATCTGTTGTATAAATTCGATTTGGGTTCCAAAATCATCGCAGTTGGTGACTGCAACAATGAAATTAAAAGATGCTTGCTCCTTGGAAGGAAAGCTATGACAATCTTAGCTATGACAATATTAAAAAGCAGAGGCATCACTTTACCGACAAAGGTCTGTGTAGTCAAAGCTATGGTTTTTCCAGTAGTCATAAGCAGATGTGAGAGATGGACCATAAAGAAGGCTGAGTGCCAAAGAACTGATACTTTCAAACTGAGGTGCTGGAAAAGACACTTGAGGGTCACTTGAATTGCAAGGAGAGATCATACCAGTCAATCCTGAAGGAGTTCAACCTTGATTATTCATTGGAAGACTGTTGCTGAAGCTGAAGCTCCAATATTTTGGCCACCTGATGCAAAGAGCAGACTCACTGGAAAACACCCTGATGCTGGGAAAGATTAAAGGTGAAAGTAGAATGGGGCGGCAGAGGAAAAGATGATTAGATAGCATCACCAACTCAATAGACATGAATTTGAGCAAAGTCTGCGAGACAGTGGAGAATAGAGGAGCCTGGCACACTGCAGTCCATGAGGTCACAAGAGTCGGACATGACTTAGTGACTGAACAACAACAACAATATAAATTAGGTATTTGTATACTATTTCATTTAAAGAACAGATCAATCAACTGAAAAGAATTTGAAAATAATTATCTATATAACTCCCTAAGGTCCATTTCAGTTGTCACATTTTATCCTATCTCTTCTTGTTTTTTTTATTTCCCAGACATACTTCACAGTTCCTGTGTGTTGGCAGTATATATTAAAATGTTGTGTCAGAGATACAGCAAATGATACAATAAATGCCTCTTACGAAAAGAATGGACAAACACACTAATTGACTTGTTAATTGATAGATAGATAACCATTAATTTCCAGTCACTCTTCAAGACAATGGAGACAGAAAGTTCCGAACTCAGGCAATTACTTATATTCCTGGAATCATCAGTCAGCTAAATCAATGCATTAAGCATCAACTGTTGGGTTGGACACCTAATATATTGCATGTATTTTTTTAAATCCTAACTATGTTAAGACCTATAGGAACCTGTTTTTTTCTTGAAGATATTACAGCCTATTAAGAGGAAAACATGTCAATAGATTATTGCAGTAAAAACTGGTAAGTACTATTATAAAGTTATCATAAAAGTGCTATCAGCATCCAGAAAAAAAGAAATGTCTGACTCTGGCTAAAGTAGTAAAAATTCATAAATAAATCTATAAACTGAGTTATGAAGAATGAAAGAGACTGTGCCGCATGGAGCAAATCTCTAAACCATGATGGCAGCGGGACAGCACATATGCAGAAGGCATAGAGGGAAGAAAACCTGGGAAGTACAAGGTAACAGGAGTTTGGCGTGGCTGCACCACTCAGTACATTGGTGGTTGAACATCAAGAAAAAAAGGCTGCAGAGTTATTTTCCTTCAGATTAGAAATGTTCCTTTATATTATTATAAAAATTTACAGCTTCATAATTTAGGGAATGGAGACTCAACAAAGACTTTTAAGGGGCAATTTGGCAGGATAAATTTGTCTTCTAAAAAAAGATAACATGGATGTGGAATATGAAAGATGGGCTGGAATAAGGAGGATGCAATGAGAAGAACAAGAAAAGAGGCTGCTGCGGTGGGTCAGAGAGAAGGTGAAGAAGGCCTGAGAGATGAGAAGAGCAACCAGACTAGAGAGAATACCTCAGGATGAGTTAAAAGGATCTGGTGACTGGAAACAATGTACTAATAGAATTCTACCATAGGAAAACATGAAAGCTATTCTCTGTTCTATTCCATTAAAGATGAAAAAGCATTCCTTATAAACTCTATTTTTCACAAAACATGACTAGCAACTGTTATCTCTCTCAGATAAATATATAGCCAGTCGATTTGTGGAGACTAATGGATAACTTAATTAAGGCCTGACAAGATTCTCTAGGATAAGAGATAAAGGGCAATTCCTATTTAATAGTTCCCCCATAGATGGATGACATAGGTATTATTAATAATTATTTAAGGTATTCCCCATCCTAATTAAGAATTAACACAGGAGCTCACCTTATCACTTGGAACATCTTGCCAGATAGTACAATCTGGAGTCTATTTTTGCTTAGTCAAAAAGCCTGACAGTTAGCCATGGCAGGCTATTAATCTTTGTGCTGACTTCAAGTACAATATCAGGGTTGTAATTTGGCTTGGGGTTTGTCACAACGGATTGTTTTCTGAGATAGCAGATGGTTTGGGAACCATCTGCCATGACAGACCAAACTGACCAGAATTTCAATTGTCTGTTCCAGGAGCGATGATGAGAAAGGCACATGCGGGAAATAAACTCTCCTGGCTTAACTGAAAATGACAACGAATCTGTGGTTAGAACATTGACAGGTTACAAAAAGGAAGGGAAAATGAGAGGCAAGTGGGAAGTTCCTAATTAACTCCAATCTACTTCAAGTAAATTTCCCTAACTCAATGTTATTGCACAGATGAGGAAAGTCGATTTACGTAATTCAAAGCTTGATTTTATAATTTTGCTCTTGAAGAAGGAGATAATCAAACAACAGAAGGAGTATAATAACTGGAGACGTGGATTATGGTGATTCAGAGTGAGGTATCAGGTAATTGAATCTAGACAGTTTATTCAGAGCAGGATGCAAATAAGTAATTTGGACATCTTAAATGAGCTCTGCCAAGTTAAAAGCCTCATGAAAATTTTGTAAATATGCCATGTGATTTAATGCAATCTGAGAGTAGAAGGTAATTTACAGTTATTTTGGACTTCTATTTGGCCATTATTATTATTATGGCTTTTAAAATGTTTCCCATGACATCCTTCCTGTGTAAATGAATATGTCCCAGGGACACTCTAGTAAATGAGATGAATTAATGTAAAATCCTAAATAATTCATGTGCTTGGAAGCCACTGAGACATTGCTCATATTTTTCTAGAAACCAAACACCTTGTGATGCATAAAAAGTATCTGCATATGAAAATATCTCAAATATTAAGTATAAAACTGTGCTTAATCTGCAAAAAAGAAGGAAACATATTAAAAGTCTATAATAAAAACCAGTTTATACTAGTAGAGATAACTAATAGGATTTTGATTTGATGTTTTGTTTTGTTTCATTTTTTGGAGCTCATTTCACTATCTTTGCCACCATTTCTATGGTTCTGAATTAAACTGGAGTGACATTAACAGACCACCTGACCTGCCTCTTGAGAAATCTGTATGCAGGTCAGAAAGCAACAGTTAGAACTGGACATGGAACAACAGACTGGTTCCAAATAGGACAAGGAGTACGTCAAGGCTGTATATTGTCACCCTGCTTATTTAACGTATATGCAGAGTACATCATGAGAAATGCTGGACTGGAAGAAACACAAGCTGGAATCAAGATTGCCGGGAGAAATATCAATAACCTCAGATATGCAGATGACACCACCCTTATGGCAGAAAGTGAAGAGGAGCTAAAAGCCTCTTGATGAAAGTGAAAGAGGAGAGTGAAAAAGTTGGCTTAAAGCTCAACATTCAGAAAAACTAAGATCATGGCATCTGGTCCCATCGCTTCATGGGAAATAGATGGGGAAACAGTGTCAGACTTTATTTTTTGGGGCTCCAAAATCACTGCAGATGGTGACTGCAGCCACAAAATTAAAAGACGCTTACTCCTTGGAAGAAAAGTTTTGACCAACCTAGATAGCATATTCAAAAGCAGAGACAGTACTTTGCCAACTAAGGTCCCTCTAGTCAAGGCTATGGTTTTTCCTATGGTCATGTATGGATGTGAGAGTTGGACTGTGAAGAAGGCTGAGCACCGAAGAATTGATGCTTTTGAACTGTAGTGTTGGAGAAGACTCTTGAGAGTCCCTTGGACTGCAAGGAGATCCAACCAGTTGTTTCTGAAGGAGATGAGCCCTGGGATTTCTTTGGAAGGAATGATGCTAAAGCTGAAACTCTAGTACTTTGGCCACCTCATGCGAAGAGTTGACTCATTGGAAAAGACTCTGATGCTTGGAGGGATTGGGGGCAGGAGGAGAAGGGGACGACCGACGATGAGATGGCTGGATGGCATCACGGACTCGATGGACGTGAGTCTGAGTGAACTCCGGGAGTTGGTGATGGACAGGGAGGCCTGGCGTGCTGGCGATTCATGGGGTCGCAAAGAGTGGGACATGACTGAGCGAATGAACTGAACTGAACTGAACTGAACTGCCATTAACAAAGGAGGAGGGCAAGTGAGATATAGAACCGAGACTGGAATGAAAGAGGCAACACTGAGGAGCAGAGGCAGTATGAGATGAACAGAGGCTGAGATATTTATGTTCCTGCCCCTGTCAAGGTCTGATTTTAGGTTTGTTATATAAAATCCTCAAGGTCACTGTTTTCTTAACTATAAAATACAATAATAGTATCAGTCTTAAAGCTTACAGTGAAGTGAAAGTCTCTCAGTCATGTCCGACTCTATACAGTCCATGGAATTCTCCAGAATATTGGAGTAGGTACCCTTTCCCTTCTCCAGGGGATCTTCCCAACCCAGGGATCGAACCCAGGTCTCCTGCATTGTAGGTGGATTCTTTACCAGCTGAGTCACAAGGGAAGCCCTTAGCTTATAGGGCTATTATAAAAATTAAATGAGATAATATTAATATGCAGATTGAAGGGCATGATACAGAGAAGGCACACAAAATTTTGAACCTACCTGACCACTCTGCTGCAAGAAAGGACCTTGTACTGCCAGCTTTTTCTAAAAAGGAATTTCTAGATGCCCCTTCAATAATAACAGGGAGACATAAAGTGGGATTATGAGTGAATTTGGAAGACCATCTTCTTGGTCTTAAAGTTTAACCCTATCACTTAACAGTAGTTAAGTTTACCAGTTATTCAGACTCAGTTTCCTCATCTATATAATAAGGATAATGTTACTATTTACTTTATTGAAGGTTTGCAAGAATTAAATGAAATAATCTGCATTGAGTACTTAGTTCAGGTCCAAGCACATGGCAATGACTCAAACTGTTACCTCTGAGTTGTCCATTGATTAGCTCCACATAACAAGAGGCTTAAAAAATTTTATCTGTGATAAAGGACAAGCACAGTGATTTTCCTCTCCAGCATAGCACTGTGCTATGAAAATGCAATAAACAGAATTTTCAGCATAAATATTGCTTAATTATGGTTTGTTCCAAGGAACTCTTGCCCTTTAAGCAAATAATTCTGAGTCATTTCTGTTGCTATTTCAGGAAAAAAAAAACCTAAAAGATATTAGCAGCTCCACTTCTAATACTTGAAAACACTGGAGATTAAAAGTGATCAAAAACTCAAAGATAATCAACTCTTGAAATAAGGAAACTGTACTAGGTGAGTTTATCTGTGCGGTCTCTCCTATGGGTACAATTCCAGTCCTTGCTGTGTGGAACAGCTGAAATTCAAAAACAGACTATACTCTTAGTGGCTTGATCAGTCAGAGAACAGAATCTAGAACTGCCACAGTAGGTAGGAAATGAGGGAAGAAATGAAGAAGGGCCCACAATACTGTGTGAATCCTGTCCTGTTCTGGACTAAACCTTGTACTGCAAATACACGAGGGAGACATCAAGGAACCTGACTGAAGGTTGAGGGAAATGAACTGAGGTTTCAACCATTATTATAACACGGGTTACAAAATTCAGAGATTGGCTGCAGCCAAAGTTAACTGCTTGCTAAAATTAACTTCAGGAAAAAATGGCTTAAATGAATGAAAAGATGGGAAATCTCAGCTGGTAAATAAAAACTATTTAAAATGAATAAATTGATATTCTAGAACTAAAGAGTACAATATCTGAAATGAAAACATCAGTTAACTTGAAGACATATAAAAAGAATTAATCAATCTAAAAGTCAGAGATAAGAAGTTAAGAACAAAACCTCACTGACTGTGACAAAATAAGCTGATAAACATTAGTAATTGAATTTGTATAAGGAACAAAAGGGAGATAAAAGAGCAGAAAAAAATCTTAAAAAAATAATAAGCTAAAGTGTGCCCAATCTGATACTAAAATCTACCTAAAAATTTTAGAAAACCCTAAGCAAATGGAAAACAAAATGGGAATTATCCATGTGATGATGAACTCTGGGTCAACCTCACTGCATCATAGGGCGCCCAGATTAAACACTGCTTGTGGGTATGTCTGTGAGGGTGTTTTTAGATGAGATTAGCATTTGTATTGGTAAACTCAGAAAGTCAACTGCCCTCCTCAGAGTGCTGGGCATCATCTAACTCATTGAGGGCCTGCACAGAACACAAAGCACAGGAAGAAGGAACTCAGATGATTTCACTGTGAATTCTATAGTACATTTCAAAAACAATGCCAATCTTACTAGAATTAGAAATAGAAAAGAACACGTCAAGAAATAGAAAAGAATACTTCCAATTTCTTTAAGCAGGCCAGGAAATACTGACACAAAATTGACAAAGACATTATGAAGACCTAAAATGAATGACCAATATCATTTATCATAGTTGCAAAAATTATAAACAAGGTATTAGCAAGTTTAATTCAGTAATATATAAAAAGGTAAATATATCCTGACCAAATGATTTCTATATCAGGAAAGTAAAGATTAAACATTCAAATCAATCAAGCTCTATAGTAATTTCTATATATTAACTGAATTAAAAAAAAAAAAACAAAGCATAGTAAACTCACATAGATGTAGAAAGATACAGAAGAAACATTTGCCGAAATTCAACACCCATCTATTTTTAAAACTTTTACTTAACTATGAATAAAAGGCAACTTCTTTAACCCGGGAAACAACATTTACAAAAAACAAATGTCCTATATACCACATGGTCAAAACTAAAAACTGCTCCTCTAAGATTAGGAAAAAGAAGATATCTGCTTTCAGTGCTTCAGTTAAAAATTTTACTAATGGATATAACCTCAGTGGCAAAGTAACTAAAAGGCATGAAAACTGAAAAAGAAGTAAAGCTTGTTTATTTTTTAATTGTTTGCATTTGAAATCTTAAAGAATCCACAAAACAATGATTAGAACTAAAAAGTGAATTTAGCAAGGTCATAAAATACAAAATTGAGGCAAAATTCAATTACACTTCTACATTCTAACAAAAACAATGGGAAAGAGAAAATTTTTTGATTTGTATATTTTGTTATAATAAATGAAACTCCCCACATTTCAGCAAAAACTAAAATGAGAAAAAAAAAACAATAAAATATTGCAAGTTCACTGCATTAAAAACTACAAAGTAATGCTGAGAGAAACACTTTGGCCACCTAATGCAAAGACCTGACTCTCTGGAAAAGACCCCAGTGTTGGGAAAGATGGAAGGCACAAGAAGAAGGGGGAGGCAGAGGATGAGATGGTTAGATAGCATCACCGACTCAATGGACTTGAGCAGACTCCAGGAGATAGTGAAGGACAGGGAAGCCTGGCATGCTGCAGTCCATGGGGTTGCAAACAGTTGGACATAACAACTGAACAACAACAACGAAATAAATAAACACAGGATCAATACTGTTGTCAGTTTTCCTGAATAGCAGCAGCTTTCAAACTTTTTTGTTTCAGAACTCTAAAATAGCCTTACAATTATTGAGGATATCAAAGAACTTTATTTTTCGTAAGTTACATCCATACCAAAACTGAGAAACGTTAAAATTCTAATAATTTTAAAATAGCAATCTGGCATTGAAACATGTTTACTATCATGTAAGAAACAAATCGCCAGTCTATGTTCGATACAGGATACAGGATGCTTGGGGCTGGTGCACGGGGATGATCCAGAGAGATGATATGGGGTGGGAGGTGGGAGGGGGGTTCAGGATTGGGAACTCATGTACACCCGTGGTGGATGCATGTCAATGTATGGCAAAACCAATACAGTATTGTAAAGTAAAATAAAGTAAAAATAAAAATTTAAAAAAATTAAAATAGCAATCCATTACATCATATTAGCATGTCTATAAAAATAAATACACTCTCCAAAACAAACAAAAAATATAATTATAAGAGAGACACTATTTTACATCCCTTGCAAATCTATCTGGCTTAATAAAAGCAGCTACTGGTATATCTAAGACAGCAGCTTTTACATTTAGGTGTGTGTGATGTTATTTTGTTGAAATATATGAAAAAATGCTGGTCATACACAAATATGTATTTGGATAAAGGAGGAATATTTAAATGTCTTTTTCAGACAGCTGTGGTTATTCTTCTTTGGTACCATACAAAACTTGCCAAGAAACTGAAGAAGCAATCACACTACATTCTAACAATGGCTATGGTTAAGGGAAATGCCTGGCCCTGCAAAAGTGCATAGAGAGAGCCACTAATTAGGATGTGGATATCAGAGAAGACTTTCTGCAAGAAATGATGGATAAGCTGAGGGTTAAAGAAATGTGAGTTAATGAGGGTTAAAGAAAATGTGTTCTGGGAAGGGGAAGTAGTCAAGAAAGGACATGGTAAGTTCACTGAATCAGACAAAACTCATAATGACTTTAGTTTAGTGGTTACACTGAATGCTGAGAGGATATAGAGGAATGTTAGAGGAAGGCCAAAGATGAAGTTGAAGAGGTAATCAAGGTCTTGAATACGAAGGCAGTTACTAAGTCAGGCTAAAAACTTTGGACGTCTCTATAGAGAGTGAGAATTTACTGAGGGGTTTAAGCAGAAGAATGACAGCTCATGGAAGCTAAAAGTTTAAAGAGAGATAGACAGGTCAGCTGTGTGAGATACAGTTCAGTTCAGTTCACTTCAGTCGCTCAGTCGAGTCCGAATCTTTGCAACCTCATTGACTGCAGAACACCTGGCTTCCCTGTCCATCACCAACTCCCAGAATTTACTCAAACTCATGTCCGTCCAGTTGGTGATGCCATCCAACCATCTCATCCTCTGTTGTCCCCTTCTCCTCCCGCCTTCAATCTTTCCCAGCATCGGAGTCTTTTCCAATGAGTCAGTTCTTCGCATTGGCTGGCCAAAGTACTGGAGTTTCAGCTTCAACATCCATCCTTCCGATGAATATTCAGGACTGATTTCCTTTAGGATGGACTGGTTGGATCTCCTTGCAGTCCAAGGGACTCTCTAGAGTTTTCTCCAACTCTACAGTTCAAAAGCATCAATTCTTTGGCACTCAGTTTTCTTTATAGTCCAACTCTCACATCCATACATGACTATCGGAAAAACCAAAGATTTGACAAGATGGACCTTTGTTGGCAAAGTAATGTCTCTGCTTTTTAATATGCTGTCTAGGTTGGTTATAATTTTTCTTCCAAGGAGTAAGAGTCTTTTAGTTTCATGGCTTCAATCACCATATGCAGTGATTTTGGAGCCCCTGAAAATAAAGTCAGCCACTGTTTCCCCATCTATTTGCCATGAAGTGATGGGACCGGATGCCATGATCTTAGTTTTCTGAATGTTGAGTTTTAAGCCAACTTTTTCACTCTCCTCTTTGACTTTCATCAAGAGGCTCTTTAGTTCTTCTTTGCTTTCTGCCATAAGGGTGGTGTTATCTGCATATCTGAGGTTATGCATATCTAAGGCATATCTGAGTAGAGAGGACCAATAATAAAGTCTTGAATGCATACACTGATTTTTGGCTACATCAATATTACATTTGACCTAATAGAAAAAAATGGAAGATGATGAAGATACATTACAGTGAGCTAAGGAATGAATGGGAAGTGAAGATGGTGAGAGCAGGCTCAGCTTTTAATAAGCTTATCGGGGAACAAAATGGGCAGTAATTAGAGGTGACAAAAGCAGGAAGAGACTGAGGGTCAGAGGCCTGTATACTGGCAAATGTCAAAGTTATGGATCTGGAAAAGAATACAAGACACACCTTGCTTGCAGAGGTGTCAGACCTGCCCTGATAAAGGTAAAGGTTGATTGCAATTTCTCCATTATTTTCTAAATCACTTCCCTTACTATGTTTTAAACAGTTCTGAAATAGGTCGTGATAATTTCCTCTTTTTGTTTAGTTGTCATTTACCTCTCAGAACATGAAAAAAAATAGATCATGGTTCAAATACAAAATAAATCATTTAAAAAACCCGAATCAATGGTGTCTGAAGTAATGAGCTTATATTTTATGCCAAAATTGGGGAGTATTATTAACTATCAATTTATTTGAAGGATGAGGTCTAATCCTCATGCATGACATATATCACCGATTTGTTTAAGTCTTCAGCTAATGGGTTTTGGGCTTCTTATATCTGTGGATTTGTAATACATAAACTCAGCTGGTTACAAGTTCCAGAGTAATGGATTTTAGTATCGTTTAAGTGGATAAAAAACACTTGGAGCCAGTTTATCAAATAGGATTAAGAGGTCTTTAAAAACATTACCCTGCCTGAAACTGATGTAAAATTTGATCCATAATCTGTTTCACAATTTGGGGCTGCCGAAAAGACTTTTTGTCACTGAAAAATCTTCCTGCTAAAACAGTTAGGTGAGGAATTTAAGCTTACTGGCTGAATGATTCTTGATAATCAAATATAGTTGATGAAGTCCACTTGGGTTTATCTGTGGGTAACTCAGGGTCTTGAGGTTGACAATAGTTTATAATAGTCATTTTTCTTCTGTACTTCTCTAGTGTGAACAGGTGTGTGTGTGTGTGTGTGTGTGTGTGTGTGTGCTTGCCACTCAGTCATGTTCGGCTCTTTGGGACCCCATGGACTACAGTCTGCCAGGCTCCTGTGTCCATGGAATTCTCCAGGCAACTAGGTTGCCATTTCCTTCTCCGGGGGATCATCCCGACCCAGGGATCAAACCTGGGTCTCCTGCATTGCAGGCAGATTCTTTACCACTGAGCCACAGTGTGAACAGATAGATTTATTTTATTTCAGAAATGTTGAAGCTATAATAACTGAAGGGATTGCCATAGAAACAAGATAGGACCATCAGTACATCAGGGGTGAGCAAAATATTTCAAAGTACTGGTGAAAACAGCCCAAGGCTCATAAAAACTCTTTTATGTTTTGATCCAGATATTTGTGTTAGTATATGATTAGATATTTTAAAAGGGGAACAATTGAATTGCATTTCAGTGTTAGACAATAGAGGATTACTTTGATATGTATATGATTTTCTTTGCCAATGTGAATAGTAGCACACATACAGTGTCAATCTAGAGTAAACCAAAGCAGTGATGGCTTATTTGTATAACACATTCTTCATTGAGGTCATTTGTTCTTAGCAACAAATGATTGTATGAGCTGATACTGAATGTACCTTAAAAAGTGAATATTTAGCATATAAAAAAACCAGCAGGAACTATATGCTTTTACAAGGTTTGATGAATGGGATCATGGTATTCTTGGGTTAATGGTAGTAACACCTTGTATTTGGTAGGTAGTTAGTATGGGTGTTATTTACACTTGTAATTATATATTTCAGACTATTTTTTTTAAACATTTGATTTGCTGATGAAACTCCTCACTCACTGCCATGGCCCCCACTTATCAATGGCCAGAAACGGGAGAAAAAATCGTCATGTAATTACAGTACTAACTATAGAATATTTAATATTAGTTCAATATCTAAAATGCTCAACTAACAATGATGGAAATATCTGTCTTCTGAAAAGATTTACGTTCCCTGAAAAGATTTACTTCCCAGGCTTCCATGTTGGAGGAGATAACCATTATATTCTAATCTCTATTTCTTTTATGTGAGGTAATTCTTGTGTTGAATAGTACAAAACACCTTAAGTCCCTTTTGCAGATGTGTATCTTCCTGGCTCACACCCTTACCCAAACTCTGGAAACTTCAATTTAGTGGGCAATATATGTCTCCCCATTTGTAAGCACTCTCAGTTCAGTGTAGTTCAGTTGCTCAGTCGTGTCCTATTCTTTGCGACCCCATGGACTGCAGCATGCCAGGCTTCCCTGTCCATCACCAACTCCCAGAGTTTCCTCAAATTCATGTCCATCAGGTCAGTGATGCCATCCAACCATCTCATCCTCTGTTGTCCCTTTGTCCTCCCACCTTCAACCTTTCCCAGCATCAGGGTCTTTTCCAATGAGTCAGTTCTTTGCATCAGGTGGCCAAAGTATTGGAGTTTCAGCTTCAACATCAGTCCTTCCAATGAATATTCAGGACTGATTTCCTTTAGGATGGACTGGTAGGATCTCCTTGCAGTCCAAGGGACTCCAACACCATAGTTCAAAAGCATCAATTCTTTGGTGCTCAGCTTTTTCACAGTCCAACTCTCACATCCATACATGACTACTGGAAAAACCATAGCCTTGACTAGATGGACCTTAGTTGGCAAAGTAATGTCTCTGCTTTGTAATATGCTGTCTAGGTGGGTCATAACTTACCTTCCAAAGAGTAAGCATCTTTTAATTTCATGGTTGCAATCACCATCTGCAGTGATTTTGGAGCCCCCCAAAATAAGTCTGACACTGTTTCCCCATCTATTTCCCATGAAGCGATGGGACCAGATGCCATGATCTTAGTTTTCTGAATGTTGAGCTTTAAGCCAACTTTTTCACTCTCCTCTTTCACTTCATCAAGAGGCTTTTTAGTTCCTCTTCACTTTCTGCCATAAGGGTGGTTATGCATATCTGAAGTTATTGATATTTTTCCTGGCAATCTTGATTCCAGCTTGTGCTTCATCCAGCCCAGCATTTCTCATGATGTACTCTGCATATAAGTTAAATAAGCAGGGTAGCAATATACAGCCTTGACGTACTCCTTTTCCTATTTGGAACCAGTCTGTTGTTCCATGTCCAGTTCTAACTGTTGCTTCCTGATCTGCATGTAGATTTCTCAAGAGGCAGGTCAGGTGGTCTGTTATTCCCATCTCTAAGAATTTTCCACAGTTTGTGGTGATCCACATAATCAACAGACTGTAAGCACTCTATTCCTTAGGAAATAATATTTTAATAACTGCAATCAGGAATACTGTAGTCTCTATATGACCGGACCCAAACGCACAACCTCACAGCAACTTTGGAGCATAACAGTATTTCTCTTCATTCTTCAAAATAAAGTAGTTTCCCAAACGTATTAGTAAGAATAAGAAACTTTACTTTTGGACTTCCCTGGTGTCCAGTGGTTAAGAATTGGCCTACCAATGCAGGGAAAAGGGGTTTGATCCCTATTCCAGGAAGATTCAAAATGCTATGGGGCAAATAAGCAAATGCACCACAGCTACTGAATCCCATGTGCCTAGAGCCTGAGCTCCACAAGAGAAGCCACCACCATGAGAAATCCACACACCAACCCTAGAGAAAGCCTGTGCACAGCAACGAAGACATAGCACAGCCAAAAGTAAATATATCAAAGTTATTTAGAAGAAATTTTGCATTTTGCTTGAAAAGCAAGCTAGTTATTTTACATCACATGTTATATAAAATCACCCAATAAATCCCACCTAGACATCTTTATTCCTCTTTCATCTTTATCTTTACTTCATTGTTATTCCATCATCCATGCATCCCTATGTCTTCTCTGCTTTTTATTCCTTGATCCTCTCTTTCTAGCTTGTACTTCCCTCCACCCCTCATCTAAAACTGCACTGATCTATAGGATAACCACTAACTGTACATGGCCATTTAAATTTGTTTTATTAAATTAAATTAAGAATTCAGTTTCTTAGGTACACTAGCCACGTTTTAAGTGCTCAGTAGCCTCGTGTGGCCAGTGGCTACCATATTGGAAAGCACAGATAAAGAACATTCCCCTTATTGCAAAAATTTTTATTGGCCAGTGTGAATCTAAAGCAATTAAACTCAGATCCAAGCTCAATACTTCATTTTTCAAAAAGAAAAAAAAAAATAGAAGAAAGTGGAGAGAAGGAGCATAAGGAAGGAAAAAAAAGAATCCATGTTGCTCACTTACCCTTCTCTTGGTCGGAAGCAGTTCAAGAGTTCCTCGACCCAGCAGGAACTTGATAGCAATTTAGTCCCAAGTCTACTTTCTTGTCTTCTAGGAGAGAAAAGAGACACATAAAGAGTGTAGGGAGGAAAAGTCTACAAGCTGCCTCTTCAATGAAACTAGGGGAGAGAATATTTGAAAACTCCAAATTGTATTTGTGAGCAAAAGCAAATAAAATCAGCAAAATCTGCAAGGAAAACTATAGCAGCATGTCAGGTGAAAAAGAGGATAAAGGTGGACTGACTGGGCCAGATCTCAAAATTAACAGCAAGCATTAACTTCTATAGAGGAAAGCCCCCTCTAAAATAGGAACTACTGCAGTAAGGCAGATTTCCAATGGGGCACAATTACTGTGGCTGCTGTGACATAAGGTAATGAAAGCCCTCAGGGACCCTGGCAGTGGCAGATCTAAAAAAGCACCATCTTTCAAAGAGAAGAGGACACTTCGGAAGAAAGGGCCTGTGCTCTTGTTAGCAGTGTTCAGTGAAGGGTTCACAGTCTTAGGCTAGGTCTGAAAGGCAGATAGATGCATGGCTGCACAGGAGGACCATATTTAATCAAATATTCCAATTCTTTAGCCCCACCTTCTTGGATAATTCCTACCTACACCTCAATTAAAGAGTCCTGATAATACCTTCTTGAAAAATTCAATTCATTCAAATCTGAGTAAAAACAACAGTAACAAAATAAACCAGCATCCTGCTTCAGGTTGAATTCTGTCTCCCAAAAAGATAAGTTGAAATGCTAACCGCTACTACCTCCAAATATGACCTTTCTGCAGATGTAATTAAGATGTTAAGATGAAGTTACATTGGAGTGAGGCGCAATCAATGCAAAATGACTTGTGTCCTTATAAGAAGAGACACAGAGACACCAAAAGAGAATGCCCTGCGATGATGGAGGCAGTGACTGAAGTATTGCAGCTGTGAATCAAGAGATATTAAAGACTCCCAGCAAACCACTAAAAGCTAAGGATTCTTATCTACAGTTTCCAGAGGGAACATGGCCAATCTGATATTTTGGACTTCTAGTCTCCAAAACTACGGTACAATAAACTTCTGTTATTTTAAGCCATCTACTTTGTGGTACTTTTCTATGGCAGTCCTAGGAAATTAATACAAACTTCTCAAAGATGCTATAAAAACAGGGAATGCTTTATTCTGAAAGAAAATTCTCTGGTAAAAAATATTGCCTCAAAAAAATAAAATCACAACACAACCTTTCGATTAAAGAAGTATTTATAGCCATGAAGAAAATACAAGGGTTCAGGAAGACATGCCTGGAGAAGAAAAGCTGGATGTCTAGACATATGGTGATAAAGTGAAAAACTGATAAAATTTGGGGGAAATGGAAGAAAAAGAATTATTTTGGAAACAAAACTACAAGATCACAAGGTATAGTAAAACCAAAGAAAGCAAAATAAGAGATGCATGTGAGAAAATGAAATGAAATTAAAATGAACAGAAATAAAGATATGAAAAGGACTGAAGAGAATATGATACATAAAAGATGGAAAAAATACATACACTATTCACAGAATTGTAACCCCAAAGAAAACCAAAACAATGGAAGAGAATGGATATTTTTAAATAATTCAAGAAAACTTTCTTAAATAAAGAAATTGTGAAAGTGAAAAGTGAAAGTCACTGTCATGTCTGACTCTTTGTGACCCAATGGCCTATAACAGTCCATGGAATTATCTGGGCCAGAATACTGGAGTAGGTAACCATTTCCTTCTCCAGGGGATCTTCCCAACCCAGGTCTCCCACATAGCAGGTGGATTCTCTACCAGCTGAGCCACAAGGGAAGCCCAAGAATACTGGAGTGGGTAGCCTATCCCTTCTCCAGTAGATCTTCCCAACCCAGGAACTGAACCAGGGTCTCCTGCATTGCAGGCCAATTCTTTACCAAGTGAGCTAGCAGAGAAGCCCTTAAAGAACTTGTATCTTCTACCTCCTAAAGAGGAAGAAATCACCAGAAAAGGGAAACACTATAACACAGAATCATCAATACTGAAACAGAATTTTTTTTTAAATTACAAAGAAAAGGTTAAAGATAAAGAATCTTTGGGCAGCAGGGAAAAGGTAATTTTAAGTGAAAGAAAATCAAGCTTATTTCAGACTTCCCTTGGCAATTTTCTACCCGAAGATAGTGAAGAAACACTTGCAGGGAAAGAAACTATGACCCAAGCTTTTTATACCTAGTCAGACTGTCCCTTAAGTATAAAGCTATAGAAAAACATAATTTTTTTCAAACATATCTGCACAAACTCATAGAACATCATTCATACAAGCCTCTCTTAAGAATACAATTACTAGAAAAGATCCAACTAACTAAAATATGATAGGAAAATAGCAGAAAAACAGCAGGTGGTAACATTTTAATATAATTAAGAGGCATTTAAGATAAAAACAGCTACAGGATATAAAATAAAAAGATATATAGTATAATTTTAAAAGTATAAGCAGCATTTTAAAAGGCAGAAAATGGTTTAAATAGACCCAGCTCACCATTGCTTTTCTCAGAAAAGCTAAATATTAAATTATTTATAATTGGCAAATCATATAAATTTGAAGACTTTGCCTCTGACTGTCTATCCAGATAAACTCTACTGGTCTGTGGAATGATGGAGTGACTTTCAGGTTGTTATGCAGGTCTTGATCTGCAGATAACTACTAAACAATGTAAGTATGAAAATGGGGACAGTTTACGTATCAGAAAGGGTACAATATGTCATTTATTGAATCTGCACTTCTCTGGTCCTGCAATAACTGGCTTCCTAATCTTAGTTCTTCCTTTTTGCTCTCTTTTTCTCCTTTTCTATCTCTTTCCCTCTCCCCCTCCTTTCCCCTCCCTCTTTCTTTCTCTTTCTTTCCTACATAAACCACTGCAAATTGACACTGTGTATATCATCCTGAGGTCAGAATATTTCAACTAAAACTACTTATACTGTGGTTGTATAAGTGGTCATCTAGGAAGACGATGCCGGAGAAGGCAATGGCAGCCCACTCCAATACTCTTACCTGGAAAATCCCATGGGCGGAGGAGCCTGGTAGGCTGCAGTCCATGGGGGCGCTAAGAGTCGTACATGACTGAGCAACTTCAGTTTCACTTTTCACTTTCATGCATTGGAGAAGGAAATGGCAACCCACTTCAGTGTTCTTGCCTGAAGAATCCCAAGGACGAGGGAGCCTGGTGGGCTGCAGTCTATGGGGTCGCACAGAGTCAGACAAGACTGAAGCGACTTAGCAGCAGCAGCAGCAGCAGGAAGACAATGCAATCTAAGTGATCACAGCAAAACTTGGCAAATAGAAAGGGAATGTATTAGAATAGCTCACAGAATCTGAACAAAAGAACCAGACTATGGAGGATAAAAGTCAGCTCAGGGGAGCTTAAGATGCAGGAACTGATGAAAAGCCTTTTCAGATGCTACTCTTGAGGAGAATGAGCTCTAACTTTTTGAAGCATTTTTTTCACTTTGAACAGCTTAATTTATACTACAAACTTAATGCTTTAGTTGCAAATTAAATTTTAAACTTTTTATTTTATATTGAAATATAGCTGATTAATAATGTTATGATAGTTTCAAGTACATAGCAAAATGACTCAGCCATAGACATGTATCTAGTCTCCCCTAAATTCCTCTCCCATCCAGGCTGCCACATAACTTCAAGCAGAGTTCCCTGTGGTATGAAGGAGATTTTTATCTGTTATCCATTTTTTAGAATATAGCAGTGTGTACATGTCAATCCCAATCTCCCTAAGCATTCTTGATGCTTTGCTTAAAAGTAAAATCCAAAGAAACTATATGGATTGCACATTTTAACATTTTATTGTATCCAATAGAAAAATATAGCAGGCCCACAGGGAAGAAAATTAACCAGAAAAAAATTAGAATGAATTGAATTCAGAGTGACAAAAGCATTGAACATCCACTAGAAAAGTCATGATCTTTGTGCCTATGCTGGTAGGTTAGAAGAAGGGGTTCAAAACAGGTCATTCAAATCTCAGAGATGTTAGAAAAGCTAAGAGGCAGAGAAGAACTGAAGAATACTCAGGAGTCAGAAGCAATTTATAGGAACTCTTTCTGCTCATCCCTTCCTCCTGTTCACATCTCTTTTCCCATACTCCTTCATCCCATGGAACTTATTCTGTACTCTTGCTTATTTGTATTTTTCTCCCTCTGACATGGCTCCTGCCAAAGACATAGAACTGTTCTAGTTGTATCCACCTCTCTGGAATTCTGAGACAACCTTCCCTCCAAGAGAATGTGTGTGAAGTTTCCTATCTTCTCCATAGCACTAACTGAATTAGCAGTAGATGCCTATCAAAATCATTTCAGTACCCCTCTATCAAATTTGCACTCACTGGATGGCTGCTTTGGAACTTTCAGCTCAAAGAGCTGGTTTAAGATTATGAAAATGTATTTGATCTCCTTAAGTCAGGTCTGCTCTGAAGAACCGCTGGTGATTGGGAAGATATTGCCTAACCCAGAAACAGTTTGTCCAAGGCCAATAAGTTGGCAGCAGTTTTTCGTGAGTTTTGCAATTCTGTACAAAGTTTTATTTTCTGATTTGATATTGTAAAGATTCCATCTGCAGTTTGGGGCAGTCTGGAATGCACTGGAAAAAACTGAGGGAATAATCATATCTTTCTTAGGTGGGTTTTTATTTTTGTTATGGTGCCATTTGGAATTAAAAACAAAACAAAAACAACAAAAAAGCATGAGAACCACTACATAAGCCATCTGCTAGTGAAGGCCTTTGGCTATTTCTTTCCATATCTATTGCCAAGGGAGGTCCCCAAGACATTATAATTCCATGTTTAGGATTCCAAATCCCAGCCTTTTAAACAGCAGCAAAACAGCAGCAGTGGAAACACAATAACAGATACTTGTCATTTTTGTACATTTAAATATTTTTATGTTCATAAGAAGTTCATTTTGAGATAAACATGAAGATGAAAGAGCATAGTGGCATTTTAATCACTCTGAAGCAGGAAAAAAGATAACTATTTTTTGGCATGGAAACTTTCTACTTTTAGTAAGAGAAGAGCGAGCAGGCAGAGAACACTGTCAGCTCCACCAGGTTCAACTCATTCTTGAAACCAAACAAAAATAGCCTCTCACAGTTCCCATTGTTCTGCAGCTGTTGGCTTTAAAACCTTGCTGTCTCCTTCCTTGTGACTAATCATCGTGGTTGCCTGGTTTCCTTTCTTGATTTCCTACCAGAAGTTGTGATGTGGCACAGGAAGAGAGGGCAACCCCCCAGCATTTCTTTCCAGGCCTTGTGAACACATCGTCCTGAAGCACTTGTCATTTGCTTCAGATCCTTGAATTTCTTGATCTGCCTGGACTCAGAGACTATGTTTTAGCCATTTGATAAGGGAGCATATAAGTGGCTTCTTGTGTTAAAGAACTCAAAAGTTATGAATCTGGAATGCGTGCACGAGTCTTAGGCCTAAGGTATTTTCCTCTTAGAGAATCTCACTCTACTTCTTGCTCCTTTACTGAAAAGAGTCCCAGATTACTGAAAATATAGTCTGCTTCTGAGTTTAGCAATTACCGAGTCACATCATGTGTATTAACAGAATCCTTTTTATTAAAAGTTGAATGTTAAACTTCTAGCAACTTAAATCTTCACAACATCGACATGAACTACAAAGTGAGTTGGAGAAACTTTATGTACGAAGGCCCAAACACTTTTCCCACAGAAAAATTTTTAATTGAGAACACTGCCTGGTATATAGTAAATACTACATAAATGTTTGTGTTTATTATCAGAATTTATCAAGTATTTTACATATAAATCTAGTAAACTTAGTTATGTTTATCAGGAAATAAGAAAAAGATGATTAAAAAGTATTTTTTAATGATGGCAAAAGGTAATAACAAAATGAGAATGTTGTGAAAATTTATATCTGGCATCTATCTATAATAATGAGACAGAAAATTTAAAAATACAGCTGCAGTAACTGACCCATTTAAACTGCCAAAGGCCCTGAAATACATTAGATTATTTTTAGAGACACTACCCCAGTGACTACAGCAACCCCCTTAAGTCATCAAGGGAAATACAATTAGGTTTTTCTCTGTTCTAAGAATGCAATGCAAGGTAATATAAATATAAATAAATAACAAATAAAGTTCAAAAGAGGCATACTGAAGCACTAAATGGGATTTTCATCAACTACCTTGGAAAATCTGCTCAAATAGGGTGGCTCATTCATCAACAATTTTATTTTATTTATTTTATTTTTTAAGTAACTCTAATCTGTGTGTGTGTGTGTGTTGTTTTGTTTTTTTATTTTTTATTTTTTTCCAGATGTTCAAGCTGGTTTTATTTTTTATTTTTACTTTACAATATCGTATTGGTTTTGCCATACATTGACATGAATCCGCCACGGGTGTACATGTGTTCCCCGTCTTGAACCCCTGTCCCACCACCCTCCCCATTCCATCCCTCTGGATCATCCCAGTGCCCAAGCCCTGAGCACCCTATATCATGCATCAAACGTGGACTGGCGATCCATTTCACATATGATAATATACATGTTTCAATGCCATTCTCCCAAATCATCCCACCCTCCCCCTCTCCCAAAGAGTGCAAAAGACTGTAGTATACATCTGTGTCTCTTTTGCGGTCTCACATACAGGGTTATCGTTACCATCTTTCTAAATTCCATATATATGCGTTAGTATACTGCATTGGTGTTTTTCTTTCTGGTTTACTTCACTCTGGATAATAGGCTCCAGTTTCATCCACCTTATTAGAACTGATTCTTTTTAATGGCTGAGTAATACTCCATTGTGTATATGTACCACAGCTTTCTTATCCATTTGTCTGCTGATTAGAACAAATAATTTCACAATTTGTATGGAAATACAAAAAAACTCGAATAGCCAAAGCAATCTTGAGAAAGAAGAATGGAACTGGAGGAATCAACCTGCCTGACTTCAGGCTCTACTACAAAGCCACAGTCATCAAGACAGTATGGTACTGGCACAAAGACAGAAATATAGATCAATGGAACAAAATAGAAAGCCCAGAGATAAATCCATGCACCTCTGGACACCTTATCTTCCACAAAGGAGGCAAGACTATACAATGGAGTAAAGACAATCTCTTTAACAAGTGGTGCTGGGAAAACTGGTCAACCACTTGTAAAAGAATGAAACTAGAACACTTTCTAACACCATACACAAAAATAAACTCAAAATGGATTAAAGATCTAAACTTAAGACCAGAAACTATAAAACTCCTAGAGGAGAACATAGGCAAAACACTCTCCGACATAAATCACAGCAGGATCCTCTATGACCCACCTCCCAGAATATTGGAAATAAAAGCAAAAATAAACAAATGGGACCTAAGTAAATTTAAAAGCTTCTGCTCAACAAAGGAAACTATAAGCAAGGTGAAAAGACAGCCTTCAGAATGGGAGAAAATAATAGCAAACGAAGCAACTGATAAAGAATTAATCTCAAAAATATACAAGCAACTCCTGCAGCTCAATTCACCAGCAATTCTAGTTCTCAAGGTGGCCTTTCTAATTACTCCGATGCTGGAAAATTTGAAGAAAGTCCATCACATAGACTAATGCCATCTGTGGGCATGGCTTAAAGACTGAGGTGAACTCCACAGTCCTCTTCCCAGGCTGAACCATGACTGGCTCCCTTTAGAAAAGAGCTGTACAATGGTTAGGAAGCCTCCAGCTTGCCTTTTGGAAGAATGCAGCCTTTTTGCCCAGAGTGAGTCATCAAGATCTATTTGCAACCGCCTAATTGGTGTGTATACTGGCATTGGTTCCCCAAGTTGGCTGAGGCAGCCCCACTCAGACTCATGATTCACAGTGTCCTTCAGTTCTCCTGCCCACTTGTGTTTGCTACAGGCTCTCTTGAGGTCACCACACATTTTTTCCTCCTCCATCATCAGAAAAACCACTCACTGCCATACTGCACCTCAAACACCCAGTTTGTTTATTTACATGCCTTTGTTCCCAAGTCTTCCCAGACAGTTACCAGGACATATGCTCCTAACTCAGTAGCTCTCAACTTGGGCCAGTTTTCTCTAAAAGCAATTTATAACTGTCATAACTTGGAGAGTGGTACTACCAGCAGGTGGCAGGTGGGCCAGAGTGCCGCTAAACATCCTGCAATCACAGGCCAGTCCTCCACCACAAAAGAGCTCCCAATCCAAAAAGCAGCAGGGTCAAGATTGCGAGACCGTGCAGTCTCACAGATCTTCAAGTCTGAGTTCAAATCTTGCCTCCTCTGGAAATTTGCCTATCCTGTACTCTTCACTGGATAAGTGGGTAAACTCTCCCTACTCTTGTCCCTTTTAGTCTTTGGTTCAGTGTTCTTTCTTTGGGGTCCCATACTATAGCAAAATTGCCTTTGTATGAATCCTTTTCACCAGCTGACCAGAAGCTCCTGCTGAGCAGGAGGCGGGGGTGGGGGTGGTGAGGGGGAAGGAGTGTATTTTTTGTCCAATTATGACCAGCACTCAAACCAATATCAGGTTTATTGTACTTTTTTTCAGTGTTTGAATAATTGAGTAAAAAAGGAATAATTTAAGTTTTATGCCTCTGTTTTTCTGCTAATTATTTGGCAGCTTTAGAGACATCTTGCTGATCCTCTTGAGAATCTTTAAATATAGAGTAAGCAGCCCTCATCTTCTTACATTCCATTATGTCTCTGTTCTCGAGTGTCTCAGTATCTTTGATGATAATCAAACAGTACATTGTAACCGTACACTGATTGCCGACAGTGGATCCCATCTTTTACTGCTAATAATCTGCATTGGAAGTATTTTCTATTCAAGAGGACAATCACTGAAGTCACACTGCTTGTGTTTTAGTCTCTAAGTTGTGTCCAATTCTTCTGAGACCCCATGGACTGTAACCCACTAGGCCACTCTATACATGGGATTCTCCAGACAAAAACATTGGAGTAGGTTGCTGTTTCCTTCTCCAGAAGTCACACTGTCTGTGTTCAAATCTGGGATCTGACACCTACCACCTATGTGACCTTGAACAAACTGCTTAAAATCTCTCAGCCTCAATTTTCTGTCTAATAAACTGTGGTGATTATAGCACAAAGCTCGTAGATTTGTTATGATGATTAGCATTTGTAAAATGCTTAGGACAGCACCTGGCATCTAACAAAAGCTATACAAGTGGCTGTTTAAAATGTAGGACAATCTGGTATCAACCCCTGCTGCTTTTCATGAATGCATCAAGCCAGGTAAATACATCTCATTCTAACACGTTACTGTGATCTGATACATTCCTCAGTAACATGCTAGAATGAGATGCATTACCTGGTTTCATACATTCCTAAAGAAAAATGGATGGAACCATGCTGAAAGATAAGAAAATTCACAATTTGCCCATTATATGTCCTAGTCAGACCAAAGCAACCCTTCAGAACTCATCAAGCTCTTCTGTGGGCAGGTGAAGGAAGGTCTTACCATCTCAACACAGATACAAAACCGCTGATCATCTATGGTTGCACTGCTGTTACATTCTAATTTTTCTGCTTCAAACAGTGGCATTTTAATCATTCTGCCCATAGCAACTAATGTCCTTTAAATTAGCATTAAAAATTCATTCTTTTGGTTTATCCTTCCTGAATCAAGCTAATTAACTATCAGCTGAGAGCACTTTAAATTATAATCTGAATATGTTACATTTTCTAATTTATAATGCCTCATCTAGGCAAATTGAAAATTCAAAAAGGAATGAATTAATTAACGTTAATTAAAGAGTACGGCACGGAACAAAGATGCCAGGTCAATCTTTGGAGTGTTCATAGAAAGACATTGTTGGGACTAAGTTGACCCTTTGCAGCATACAACTTCAGAGAAAGACTTTGCTATGTTGAGTCTATAAAGAAGGTGAAAAGAAGCATAGATCAGACTAGAAGTAGCACTAAAAACAGACAGCATATAACTGTACATTATATATATTATATATGTAGTATTATATAATCTCTGTAATAAGAAACCAAACAACCTCTGATATTTTTTACCTTTTTCCAAAAATTTCCTTTTATATCTTTAATCAACAAATATTTTCCAAATGCCTCTGACATACAAGGTTTCATTAGACATCGGGGGAATGCAAAGATAGGAGGGTCATCACCCACAGAACTTATAGAGGAGCACTACCCAATTTCTGTGATGATGAAGACATTCTCTATCTGCACCACGTGATACAGTTGTTACGTGCACATATTCAGCACTGGAAATGTGGCTTGTGTGGTTGAGGAATTAAATTTTTAGTTTAATTTTAGTTTTGATATAAAACACCACATGTGGCTACCATATTGGATATTTCAGGTCTAGAAGGTGAGAGATACCGCATACTGCTTATTTTTGTTCCTTAAAGATTTCCAAAGATTGTTAGCCAACCTTTCTCTCATGCCATGCCATTGAACTCTTTTATATCTCTCTCTCTCAGGCATATGCTTGCCTGTACACACACACATCTCTTTGTTTTCTATTCATCAACATAAACTCATTGTCTTCAGGGTTGTAATGATTATCTTGGAGAGACAAAGCATATCAGAGTTTCTAAAATGAAGATGAGAAAACAGCTGCATAATAAACATTATAATTTTATAAGAAAATGGAAAATACGTATATCCAAACTGTAGGAAAGTAAATTGCAGGGGGAGTATGGAGGATACAAATGATTCTCAACAGAAAAAACCAGTACTTGTTCCCAAGGGGGAGTATCAGAAGAGAGGTGCTATGAGATTTTTACGTTGAACTAATTGGTATTTGGGTTTATACACTTTATTTATTTTTTTTTTTTTAGTAATAGATAATATTTATTTAGGGTTAAGTGCCACATATAAACACTTTTCCTATATTTTTAATTCTTTTCTTTTTAATTTTATAAATTTTAGTTTTTTATTTTTTAAATTTTAAAATCTTTAATTCTTACATGCATTCCCAAACATGAACCCCCCTCCCACCTCCCTCCCCATAACATCTTTCTGGGTCATCCCCATGCACCAGCCCCAAGCATGCTGCATCCTGCGTCAGACATAGACTGGCGATTCAATTCACATGATAGTATACATGTTAGAATGTCATTCTCCCAAATCATCCCACCCTCTCCCTCTCCCTCTGAGTCCAAAAGTCCGTTATGCACATCTGTGTCTCTTTCCCTGTCTTGCATACAGGGTCGTCATTGCCATCTTCCTAAATTCCATATATATGTGTTAGTATACTGTATTGGTGTTTTTCTTTCTGGCTTACTTCACTCTGTATAATCGGCTCCAGTTTCATCCATCTCATCAGAACTGATTCAAATGAATTCTTTTTAACGGCTGAGTAATACTCCATTGTGTATATGTACCACAGCTTTCTTATCCATTCATCTGCTGATGGACATCTAGGTTGTTTCCATGTCCTGGCTATTATAAACAGTGCTGCGATGAACATTGGGGTACATGTGTCTCTTTCAATTCTGGTTTCCTCGGTGTGTATGCCCAGAAGTGGGATTGCTGGGTCATAAGGTAGTTCTATTTGCAATTTTTAAGGAATCTCCACACTGTTTTCCATAGTGGCTGTACTAGTTTGCATTCCCACCAACAGTGTAGGAGGGTTCCCTTTTCTCCACACCCCTCGCCAGCATTTATTGCTTGCAGATTTTTGGATCGCAGCCATTCTGACTGGTGTGAAGTGGTACCTCATTGTGGTTTTGATTTGCATTTCTCTAATAATGAGTGATGTTGAGCATCTTTTCATGTGTTTGTTAGCCATCCGTATGTCTTCTTTGGAGAAATGTCTATTTAGTTCTTTGGCCCATTTTTTGATTGGGTCATTTATTTTTCTGGAATTGAGCTGCAGAAGTTGCTTGTATATTTTTGAGATTAGTTGTTTGTCAGTTGCTTCATTTGCTATTATTTTCTCCCATTCTGAAGGCTGTCTTTTCACCTTGCTTATATTTTCCTTTGTTGTGCGGAAGCTTCTAATTTTAATTAGATCCCATTTGTTTATTTTTGCTTTTATTTCCAGAATTCTGGGAGGTGGATCATAGAGGATCCTGCTGTGATTTATGTCTGAGAGTGTTTTGCCTATGTTCTCCTCTAGGAGTTTTATAGTTTCTGATCTTACATTTAGATCTTTAATCCATTTTGAGTTTATTTTTGTGTGCGGTGTTAGAAAGTGATCTAGTTTCATTCTTTTACAAGTGGTTGACCAGTTTTCCCAGCACCACTTGTTAAAGAGATTGTCTTTACTCCATTGTATATTCTTGCCTCCTTTGTCAAAGATAAGGTGTCCATATGTGTGTGGATTTATCTCTGGGCTTTCTATTTTGTTCCATTGATCTATATGTCTGTCTTTGTGCCAGTACGATACTGTCTTGATGACTGTGGCTTTGTAGTAGAGCCTGAAGTCAGGCAAGTTGAAGGAATCCAAATTGGAAAAGAAGAAGTAAAACTCTCACTGTTTGCAGATGACATGATCCTCTACATGGAAAACCCTAAAGACTCCACCAGAAAATTACTAGAGATCATCAATGAATATAGTAAAGTTGCAGGATATAAAATCAACACACAGAAATCCCTTGCATTCCTATACACGAATAATGAGAAAGTAGAAAAAGAAATTAAGGAAACAATTCCATTCACCATTGCAACAAAAAGAATAAAATACTTAGGAATATATCTACCTAAAGAAACTAAAGACCTATATATAGAAAACTATAAAATACTGATGAAAGAAATCAAAGAGGACACTAATAGATGGAGAAATATACCATGTTCATGGATTGGAAGAATCAATATAGTGAAAATGAGTATACTACCCAAAGCAATTTACAAATTCAATGCAATCCCTATCAAGCTACCAGCCACATTTTTCACAGAACTAGAACAAATAATTTCAAGATTTGTATGGAAATACAAAAACCTCGAATAGCCAAAGCAATCTTGAGAAAGAAGAATGGAACTGGAGGAATCAACTTGGGTTTATACACTTTAAGAGGTACTACCTTAACTTTCAAACAGTTAAAACACATTGTTATTAGAGTGCTAAGGGCTCTTTTTACCCTTTAAGCTAGCATGCACATAACCATTATCTCAAGGGACTTCAGAAACTCACTGAGTGTTCTGGGGACCAGTTGCTGGGTGGTCCCATGGTTCTCCACAGAGTTCACAGAGTTGCCAACATAGTTACTATTCGTGTATAGTGGGCAATATAATTTGGATTTTATTGATACCTTCAGAAAATGAAGATCATGGCATCCGGTCCCATCACTTCATGGGAAATAGATGGGGAAACAGTAGAAACAGTGTCAGACTTTATTTTTCTGGGCTCCAAAATCACTGCAGATGGTGACTGCAGCCATGAAATTAAAAGACACTTACTCCTTGGAAGAAAAGTTATGACCAACCTAGATAACATATTCAAAAGCAGAGACATTACTTTGCTGACTAAGGTCCGTCTAGTCAAGGCTATGGTTTTTCCAGTAGTCATGTATGTATGTGAGAGTTGGACTGTGAAGAAGGCTGAGCACCAAAGAATTGATGCGTTTGAACTATGGTGTTGGAGAAGACTCTTGAGAGTCCCTTGGACTGCAAGGAGATCCAACCAGTCCATTCTGAAGGATATTAGCCCTGGGATTTCTTTGGAAGGAATGATGCTAAAGCTGAAACTCCAGTACTTTGGCCACCTCATGTGAAGTGTTGACTCATTGGAAAAGACTTTGATGCTGGGAGGGATTGGGGACAGGAGGAGAAGGGGACGACAGAGTATGAGATGGCTGGATGGCATCACGGACTCTATGGACGCGAGTCTGAGTGAACTTCGGGAGTTGGTGATGGACAGGGAGACCTGGCATGCTGCGATTCATGGGGTTGCAAAGAGTTGGACACGACTGAGTGACTGAACTGAACTGAACTGAATATTCTTAAATGAAAACAAAGGTGCTAGGAATATAGTTATGAAAAACTGGTTTTGTTCACAGTTTAACAAACCAGTGTGAGTAAACAAAATACATTCAAAGTACGATAACAGTGGGACAAATATTTAAAAGTTTTCTTTTTGCCAAATTCAAATCTATAATTCAATAGGAATTTGATGACTAAGAGCCAATTCCATGAAGGTTGGTAAACTTAATTAATTTTTCAAGTCATTTTATACTCATCAAAAATGGATTTCAGATTTTATTCTTTTTTGAGTCATTAAATTATGCCCCTTTTGTTCACCCCATCTTTTTGTGCTTGACTTGAATAATACCAATATTGCCACCTATAGGTCAAAATGATTTTTTTTTTCTTTTTTGGTGGGTTTTTTTCTGTGTTTGTTTGTTTGTTTGTTTGTTTTTTGGTTTGTTTCTCAAGACCAAGATGAGGAAAAACTAAAACGCTTAGAGACTGGATCATTCTGGAGAGTTGAGTCTGACAACTTAGGATCCAGGCCTTACCCACTTTTTTCCTTTTTTAAAAAAAAAAAAAAGTAATTGAGGACAGAAAATTAACTTCTCAGCTACTGCACTGAAAATAATTAACATTTTTTGATGACTAAGAAGGGTAATCATCAGTAGGAATTAATCTTGTTTATTTGGTTCTGAGTAAATTCATCTCAGACTACTGCACCCTTGGCATATTTCACTCAACAGAATCTTGTCTGGACCGCCCATTCATTCCTCATTGCCATCAACATATATTCCCCTTTGGCAATTTCCATTCTTTCAGATGTTGATCCCAGTTTCAGTAACTAGAAACCAAACAACAACCCTAGTTAGTGTTGTTAGCAAAATAAGGGTAATTTGGGTGTGAGTTTGTGACTAAAGAAATCTTATTTTATGAATTTTGTGAAAAAGTTGGCTTAAAGCTCAACATTCAGAAAACGAAGATCATGGCATCTGGTCCCATCACTTCATGGGAAATAGATGGGGAAACAGTAGAAACAGTGTTAGACTTAATTTTGGGGGGCTCCAAAATCACTGCAGATGGTGACTGCAGCCATGAAATTAAAAGATGCTTATTCCTTGGAAGAAAAGTTATGACCAACCTAGATAGTATATTGAAAAGCAGAGACATTACTTTGCCGACTAAGGTCCATCTAGTCAAGGCTATAGTTTTTCCTGTGGTCATATATGGATGTGAGAGTTGGACTGTGAAGAAGGCTGAGCACCGAAGAACTGATGCATTTGAACTATGGTGTTGAAGAAGACTCTTGAGGGTCCCTTGGACTGCAAGGAGATCCAACCAGTCCATTCTGAAGGAGATCAGCCCTGGGATTTCTTTTGGAAGGAATGATGCTAAAGCTGAAGCTCCAGTACTTTGGCCACCTCATGCGAAGAGCTGACTCATTGGAAAAGACTGTGATGCTGGGAGAGATTGGGGGCAGGAGGAGAAGGGGACGACAGAGGATGAGATGGCTGGATGGCATCACCGACTCGATGGACGTGAGTCTGAGTGAACTCTGGGAGATGGTGATGGACAGGGAGGCCTGGTGTACTGTGATTCATGGGGTTGCAAAGAGTCGGACACGACTTAGCAACTGAACTGAACTGAACTGAAATTTTTTCTCTTGAGATCAATTTTCATAACTTGCTTCTTGATACACAGCTGTATTCCTAATGGGTGAGACTACTGAATAAGAGTTCAGATAGGTGACTCATTAATTTTAATTATTTCTAAGACATTATGTCTAAGATTGCTCCCATTAATTAGCTTTATTTTTATTTTCATATGTGATAATTCTTTATACTTGAAATAAAGTATCAATTTTTAATAAAATATTTTTATGATGTTAAACGTATTTGAAAATCTATTACCTTCCCTAAGACTTCCAATATCAGTTTCAGTATGCCATGTAACAGTTACTAAAGATGTTATATTTTTCTCCAAGTTAGCAAAATATATTATTCTGAGCAAGAATTAATGAACTTTAATCAACCATGTAGTATATAGAACATTATTTTTTTTAGTTTTTAATGCATTGCCCTCATAGATAAGTCATATTTGGAAGGCTTTTAAAAACTAAATAACTCCCAAACTTTTAGTTTAGAAGTACCATATTTAGGTGATTTGGGTAAAGCCTTGGACAATATTTCAACACTTCAGAGACATTCGAAGTAGATGTTGTACTCTATCTTCTACTACTGTGGACTTTAACATTCATCAATAGCATTCTAATTTATAACCTTTTTGAGGAAAACCGTTCCAGATAGACATCCATGATCTATATTGGAAAAATTGCTTATTATATTTCTATATCAAATATTTGATTTTTATTATATTTAAAGAAAATTTCAGATACGTAACTCATAAATTAAAATTAGTTAAATTGAAAGAACTGCTGAGAAAGTATACTATCTGGTCTATCATGAAAAGACTGCTATACAGTGTTTCTCCAGAAACCCTGTGAAGAAGAAAATTCCAGAGTATTTGGGAATACTCACTAAATTTGGGAAGAACCTCATAACAGGCTTCCCTCATAGCTCAGTTGGTAAAGCATCCACCTGCAATTCAGGAGACCCTGGTTTGATTACTGGGTCAGGAAGATGGGCTGGAGAAGGCATAAGCTACCCACTCCGGCATTCTTGGGTTTCACTTGTGGCTCATCTGGTAAAGAATCTGCCTGCAATGCAGGAGACCTAGGTTTAATCCCTGGGTTGGGAAGATCCCCTGGAGAAGGAAAAGGCTACCCACTCCAGTATTCTGGCCTGGAGAATTCCATGGACTATATAGTCCAAGGGGTTGCAAAGAGTCAGACATGACTGAGTGACTTTCACTTCATATTATAACCCCTTCTTAGATATTAACAATTTACTTTACAGTATTAAATACTAACAATGACACAATGTATATGCCAGTTTCTGACCCAAATTTACTGAACCTTGGAATCCACTATATTTGATTACATATTCTGGTCAGCACTGGGCTACTCACAGATATTTGCTTCTCTCCTTTTTCAAGGCCACGGTAGATTTCAACTTCTTTACTTCTTTTAAAATCTGAAATCATAGAATCATCTGTATCTGTCCAAGTAAGTGCTGCAATCATCACCAATGTCATTTCTGGGCATAGTCTTAAGGGCCACAGTAGAATCGGCCACACCCCCTTTCCCTACAAGCATATGTCACGGTGGAATCTGGGTCAGCCTATGTCAAGGAAAGACTATAAGCCCCCTGCTACCCACAAGAGGTGAAGAGCGAGCAAGAAATACCTTTTGTTAAGGTTTAAGCCTTGGAGATCTAAGAAATCTGAGGGCTGTTTGTTATGGTTGTATAATGTACCTCATTCTGAATGATACATTGGACTGTGAAGCCAAAAACTTTAGAGCATCAAATGATTTTTAAGATTCCCAAGACAAACCATAGCTCCAGAAATGAATTTTAATGAAGTTCTATAGTAGCTTTGCCTTCTTTACAAATCTTAGATATTTCAATAAAGGAAAGTGAATGCATTAAAAATGTTCATTTAGTAAAACTGTGATCAAACCAGATGACCTCAGTTCATGGTTGGACTATAATCTCTGAAACTCTTGCAAGCACAAAACAGAGTTTAGCAATTATCCACTCTATTGGCTTACCTCCCCAACAGCATTTCTTTCTGCATACTACTTCTACCAAAGCAACTTCATATTGTTCCTGCTTCTCCCATAGGATTAAAAATTCCTACAGCATAAGCCAACCTAGGAACTTGATGAAGAGGCTGACTTCAAGTTGCTATTGTTTTTCCTGAAACTACTTTCCCTGTTTGATTTCTGAACATTAACAAAAAAGACTAAATTTTAAAAAAAAGATTTGGTGTTCCAGTCCCAAATGGATTTCAAATTTCTCTACTAAACAAACTGGAAATAAAAGAACTTTTTAAATTGCAGACTGAAGGAGGGACAATTGATATTATGTATAAGGATATAAAACAGCTACCTTTTCCTGCCAGGAAGCAGGTTCCTAAATAAAGAAAATTTAACAATACCAGTTTACACTTGGGTTTGATACTGACCTTTTCTAAAACAATTATAAGAGAAAACTCAACATGAAATAATCTCTCAGTTGTGAGAAGCACATTTCTGTGGACTTTTCAACTACATTAGTCTTTAGTCCCTATTTTTTTCCCCCTAAGAATCCTGGAAAAACTAAACCACTGACATGGTTTAGATCTAACTAAAAAGAATAAGAGCTTATTTTCTGCTAAAGTAGTAAAATGTTCCCTTGATTTTTTCAGCTCCTCAGTAGAAATATTAGTTTCTTTATCTTCTAGAATTTGCTTATTTCTTCATTTAATTATCATATAGTGAGTATTCACTATGGACTAGTTACTGGGTATCACAAAGAAAGTAGTCAATACATCTCCTCTGCCTTTGAATCAAATTCAAAATCTTGAACTTGACTAATACAGTAACCACTAATTATGTGTAACCATTTAAATTAAGTTAATTAAAATAAAAATTTACTCAGTCACATTAAAACCTATTTGAAGTGTTCAGTAACCACATATAGTTAGTGGCTACACATTAGACATTATAGATCCACCATCACACAAGGCTCTATGGAATACTGTTGATCTGGAACATTAACCTCATCATAGAAAGTTCTATTAGATAGTATAGGGTCTAAATAATAAAAGTGACATGTTTGTAAATAATAATATAGTGATGACAGTCTTACATGAGAAGCACATAGTGTCAGGCATATATAACTTTAATGGGGAGATTCGAGAAATACAAAGACGATTAGGTAGAAAACAGCCAGTATAAAAGAAGGGTCATTTGAGACAGAAATGTCAACATGTTTTAAGGCTCATGTGTTTGACATAATGTGTATTTTGGATCTAGGAGGAAATTTAACATGTCTAGAATGTAGTATGGACATAGGGGGACAGTATGAGATGAAGCTGTAAGCTTTATCCCAGGTCAGACCTTGAAGCGTTTGTGTGTTATATTAAAAGTTATCAACATGAATTTCAAGGAAAGTCAAAACATATTTTAAGCAGAAGTATAGCATGGTCATATACTTTTTTAGAAATATAATTTAAAATCTCCCAAAGATGAATTAGTAAATTGAGGCCAACTTCTAAATCAAGTATGTGGAAATGACAGAAAAGAGAAGACCAAATAAAACCAAACCAAAATGCTAGATTAAAAAAAAATATATATATACACAGTTTTGTGAAATAAAATTTTAAAAAATTAGCATGATTGAAGCCATTGGTCTATATGGCTTCATATTCATAAGTGCTCCAAGTCAGGTAAGGACCACACCTAGATTTACTGCCTGAAGCTCAAGATGAGTAAAAAAATCAAGCTATTTCTTGAGTAGATTTTAAATACTCCTAATATCATGCAGGAAATAAATAACCAAAACAAATGGAATAATAACTTTGAATTTCTAAAGGAAAATAACTATCAACTTAGAATCACAAACCCAGTTATACTGTCATTTAAAACTCAAGGCAGTACCACTCAGCAGTTGATCACTGAGCTCATGGGCAGATGAAGAACACAACTAGCCTCATGAATTAATGTAAATTACAGGATACATTGATCACCAACACTTCGTGCACACCTGAAGTCCCAGATTCTTCTCAAAGCTACGCTAAAACAAAAAAAAATCAAGGAAAATAAAGATATTTTCAGATATTAAAATAAATCAAGAGATTTACCACCCATAGTCCCTTATTAAAAAATTGATTAAGAGATGCACTTAAGTAAAAAACAAGCATCAAAACCAGAGGGAAATCATAATATATAAGAAACAATGTTGTCCACAGAAATTTAAAAATAGCTTAGTAAGAGTAACTATTAATTGGAAAAATAAATTGTAAAAAAGCTGTAAAGCTTATTTTATTAACTTTAAAAGCATAATATCCAATATTTCATGTTAAAAATAAAATTAAGGACTTCTAGTTTCTGGTCTGGTATGTAAAGGGCTTAGAAGTCATCACACCACCCTAACAACAATCAAAAAACTGAAAAAATTCAAAATCAACAAGTTTTCTTAGATCCATCAGAAAACTGAGGTCAAAGGGAAAACCAACACACCAAAACTGGAGAGACACAAGTTCACAACTTGAAGGTTCATACGTAAGGGATTTACTATACATAAAAATTTATCACTTTCCCATTTGCCACCAATGTGAAATTTAAAACACAACAGTACTTACCATTCAAAAAGATGAAATACTTAGGTATGAGTCTAACAAAATATGTACAAGCTCTATATGAGTAAAACTATGAAACTTTTATAAAAGAAATTAAAGAGGAACAAAATAAGTGGAAAGATATATCATGCTCATAGATAAAAAGACAATATTGTCAAGATGTCAGTTTTCTTAATAAAAAAAAATGCAATGCAATTCCAATCAAAATCCATTATGTTGTGGATATCAACAAACTAACTCCAAAATTTATATGGAGAGTCAAAATGTCCATAATAACCAACATAACACTAAAGAAAAAGAAGAGCACGGTTCGAGGACTGACACTTCCCAACTTATTAAGAGACTTTTAAAGCAGCACTAGTCAAGGTAGCATGATGCCTTGAAAGAATAGACAGATCAGTAGAACAGAACACAGAGTCCAGAATCAGAGCCACACAATTTGGTCAAGTGACGTTGTCAAAGGAGCAGAGGCAATACAGTGGAGAAAGTCTAACCTTTCCAACAAATGCCGGTGAATCAACTGGATATCCACATGCAAGAAAAAAGAGATGAATCTCTCATCAGGTAAGAGACACGGATGTCATACCTTTCTAACTCACAGAATTAAGTGTAAAATACAAAATCATAAAACTCTTAGAAGATAACATAAAAGATCTAGATAACATTACATTTGGCAATGACTTTTTAGAAACAACACTAAAGGCATGATTTCTGAAAGAAATAATTGGTAAGCTAAATGTCATTGAAACATACATGTATATGTATAACTGAATCATTCTGTTGTACACCTGAAATAACACAACATTGTTAATCAACTATACAACAATATATAATAAAGATTTTAAAAAAAGCACTCCTGCTCCATGAAATATACTGTAAAAAGAATGAAAAGACAGCCACAGACTTGGAGGAAATATTTGCAAAAGACATATCTGATAAAGAATTTGTAACCAAACTATAAAAAGAACTCATACATCTCAGTAATAAGAAAACAAACACCCTGACCAAAGAATGGGCCAAAGACACCAGAAAAGATAAACAGATGCTAAATAACTTGAAAAGATGCTCAGCCTCATATGTCTTTGTGGAATTGCAAATTGAAGCAATAATGAGATACCACTACACACCTATTAGAATGGTCAAAATCCAAAGCACCGGAGACACCAAAAGCTGACAAGGATGTGGAACAGGATGCACGCTCATGCATCATTGGTGTGATGGCGGCACAACCACTTTGGAAGTTCTAAAGACTATATTACCTGGGACAGTGTGACCATGGTATAGTGACAGACGAGGAAAACTGATGTAATATCATAGCAAATCCAGGAATATAACCACGTGAATAAGAAAATCTGACATATGTTCAAGAAGGCAATAATTAATAAGGAGTGGATAAGCTATTTAATAAGTGGTGATAAGGCAACTGATTGTCCATATGAAAAATAAAATAAAACCAGATCATTACACAATATACTAAATTTAATTCTACTTGTCCTTGTAAATGTACTTTAAGATAACAAGTAAATTTCTTAATCAAGACACAAAAGTACAAATCCAAGAATTTAAGGTTAATAAAGTTAATCACATTAAAATGATAAACACGTAAAACGGAGGCTGTTATAAACAAAGTTAGAAGACAAAACAGACTGTGAAAAGATTCTTGCAGTGCATGTAACTGGCAAAAGATGAGAATTCCTATAGCTCCTACAAAGAAAAGAATTTCCACAAACTTCACTCATATGGTGAGCAAAAATGACAAAGAATGTAAACAGGCTCTTTACAGAAGATAAAGCCCAAATTTCCAATAAAGAAATGCAAATATAACATTTTCAAAATTTTTCAAGCAAGACCATTCTGAGATATTGAGATATCTGAAGAAATAAATTTGTTTAGCCACACTGGAGAATAAATCTTCACTTAATTTGTTGCAAATGTGCTTGCTTTCAGTCCTGCAATAACACTTTGAAAATCCTAAAGAAACTCATATATATATGCAAGGAATATGCACAACAGTGTTCATTATGAGATTATCTATAATGGCAAATGTTTTAAAACAATTAAATGCCCATCATGGTGGATAAATATATTATGGTATATTCATAAAATGATATCCACGGGAATTCTATATGTCCAACCAACGAAATGAATGTTGTCATAAAGAACACATACTAGGTTGGTATGAATGTAATTGCAGGTTAGATAGTAAATTTTAAATCACTATAACTAGGCTCATCTTTATTAATCAAAATAGGACCCATTACAATCAACACATTTTTGTCAATGAGAAATGTTTATTTATTCCTGTAGTGTAAAAATCCATGCTTCGGGATTTGACAAACTCTTAGAATGCATTTTCTGCATCCTGTTGGTTGCAGAAGTGCTTAGCTTACAAAAAGTGGAGATGCTTGAAGAAGTGGTAGTCAGTTGGCAAGACATCAGGTGAATATGGTGGATGAGGCAAAATGTCATAGCCCAAACTGTTCAACGTTTGAAGCTTTGGTTGTGCCAAGGGCAGTCAGGTATTGTGGAGAAGAACTGGGCCCATTTTGTTGACCAGTGCTGGCTGCAGGCATTGCAGTGTTTGCTGCATCTCATTGACTTGCTGAGCGTACTTCTCAGATGTAATGGTTTTGCCAGGATGCAGAAAGCTGTACTGAATCAGACGGTCAGCAGATCACCCAATAGTAACCATGACCTTTTTTTGGTGCAAGTTAGGCTTTGGGAGCTTCTCAGTCCAACCACTGAACTAGTCATTGCCAGTTGTTATATAAAATCCACTTATCACACATCACAAACCAACGAAGAAATGGTTTGTTGTTGTTGTGTAGAATAAGAAAAGACGACACTTCAAAATGACCTTTTTTTTTTTAATTTGCTGTCAGTTCATGAGGCAATCACTTACTGAGCTTTTTCACCTTTCCAATTTGCTTCAAATGCTGAATGACCATAGAATGGTCAGTGTTGAGTTTTGGGGCAACTTCTTGTGTAGTTGTAAGAGGATCAGCTTCAGTGATTACTCTCAGTTGGTCACTGTCAACTTCCAATGGCTGGCCTCATCTTCAAGGCTCTCTTCTCCTTTGCAAAACTTCTTGAACCACCACTGCACTGTACATTCCTTAGCAGTTCCTAGGCCAAACGCATTGTTGCAAGTTGTCTCTGCTATTTAATTACCCATTTTGAACTCGAAAAAGAAAATTGCTCAGGTTTGCTTTTTATCTAACATCACTTCCATAGTCTAAAATACGTATAAAATAAACAGTAATAAGTCACTAGGGAAAAAAATCATAAAGTGAGAAATGTTCATTGAAATGATGCATAACATAACCACATTTAAGAATGTATTCTAATATCAAAGGCAGATTTCAACAATGCAAAAATTGCAATTACTTTTGCACCAACCTAATAAAACTCTCCCTTGGCAGCTAGAACTGAGATTATAAATAATGAGATATCAATAGTAAGTCAATAAAACCCTCAAACTTGCTGATAACATCTGCACTTGTGGTATTTGGAATGTGCTTTTCCAAGGGCACCTGTCAACATGTCAGAAAGAATAAAGCAAATGTCAGGTCAGTTTCCGGATCTCTGGTATAAATGCTACAGATTAAGGCATGATTGCTAATTAAAGTTTAGTTCTTGCATTGCCTTCTTTAAACCTTGACTTTATTGTTTATTTAAAGTTCCAACTCATTATGTCCCTTATGCCATCAAATGTCTTCTTTCTTAATACAATTGAGCATAGACAATATAACTCCTATTCACTGAATTACCGCCCTATAAGACTTTGTTGGTCCTATTGTTGATTCTAACACTGGAGTGAGGAAATGCACTCATGAAGGAATATAAAAGACTTTGTTCCCCTTACAGTTGCTTCTTTGCCTGGGAGAGGATTTACATCACACAGCTGACTTGCATTCATTCCTAAATTTAAACACAGATAAGCATGTGTGTGTGTGTGTGTGTGTGTGTCTGCCTTAAAGAAAATAGCTTGTTTTCTTTCCATTGGGAATAAATAATCTTAAAACTATACCCAAGAACATTAACTACAAATTATAACAGTTATTCCCTTTTTCTTTCTTTCTCATTCAGGCTTTCTCTCTGTCTTTGTCTCTGTCTCTTTAGTACTGTCAACCTCCTGTTTTGACTTTGTTAAATTAGCATCTTTTGAGTGGAGATGGAGTGCCACATGGTGACCTGGGGTTCAACAGCAAACCACAAGAGAAATTAAAATAGTTGAAGCACCTGCTTAGTTGCTCAGTCGTGTCTGACTCTTTGTGACCCCCTGGACTATAGTGCATCAGGCTCCTCTGTCCATGGGGATTCTCCAGGCAAGAATACTAGAGTGGGTTGCATGCCCTCCTCCAGGGGATCTTCCCAACCCAGGGATCGAACCCCAGTCTCCTGCATCATAGGTGGAATCATAGGTGGATTCTTTACCATCTGAGGAGCCCCCAGAGAAGCACAAGAATACTGGAATGGTTAGCCTAGCCCTTCTCCAGAAGATCTTCCCGACTCAGGAATTGAACTGGGGTCTCCTGCACTTCAGGCAGATTCCTTACCAGCTGAGCTACCCAGTTGAAGCCCAGAAGTATGTTAATCACAGGTCCTGGAGGAGGGAGGTCAAGGCAGAGTGCAAACAAAAACAGGCAGGACCTGAAGCACAAGCTTATATTAGGGTCCATGGGTGAAGTGTTTTGGGATCCCCAGGCTGGGGCCAGACTGCTCAATTTAAATAAAAATAGTGGGGTTTTGGTAAACCATAAATGAGTGAGGTCTTATCAGGGGCCCATAAAGAATACAAACACCGAGAGGCTTTGGAGATTGTTGATCACAAGGACTGTTGCGGGATTAGGAACTTACATCTGCTCATGACTGTGAGCTGTTCTAGGGCGTGTTCTTGCGTGAAGGATGAGTGTCAGCTTAAAGTCCCTGCAGGCTAGAACCCAGTCATATAGCCCCAACCTAACTACAACAGTGGCTGTGGAATATGGCCTTTCTATGTGTCCAAGAAAAGGAAGAAGGACTGCTGAGCATCTAGCAAGCCTCTGATAATCTAACTTCTGATGATACTAGTAAGTAATTATCTACTCACTAGTACTCGCTGGTTCCTGATAAATTGGCCAGAAATCTCATTACTTCTACTCTGCAAAACTCTGGGAGCTCAGCTGGGTTAAGTCTAAGGCTAACTATATCTAGTAGTTAGCTGCCTGAAGGTTCAGCTAACCCAGGATTCTGAGACCAGTCCTGTCTCCTTTCAAGTCAATTTTAGAAATTTAGGTCACTAATTAAGTTATCAGCAAGAAGTTTTGTGTTCTCTTACTACAGCTGGGATTCTGTGCCTGTTTAAAATGATGGATCCAAGAGACAGAGTGCCTGTTTGCATTCCGGATTGCTACCTATGTACTTTGTAAAAGTTGCCTCACTTCCATTCTCTGTAAAATAGGAATGATATACTTAACTCCTTAAAAAGCCTGTGAGAAATAAATTTCAGAACGTGTGAAAAGCACCAAGCACAGCATCTAGTTTCTAAGCCATTATTATTAACACTATCATCAATATTTACCAATGTAAATTATACAGTAATTGAGTCCTTAACCTATTTTCCAGAAATATGAATGACTGTCATTCTTTGGGTATGTCCAGGGAAAGGCACTCTCTAGCTTTGGGAGTTGGGACAGAACAGGGAGACAGTCCAGAGATTGAGACCATGAAAACAACTGAGTGAGTAGGGCCCCAAGAATGAGAAATCTTGAGCTCCCTCATCTAAAAGACAATGAACAATAGTGAGTCAAAAGAAAAGGTGGGTCGGAATTGAACAGAATCAGGAGAAAGGCAATTTGCAGCCAAGTTGGGTCAATTACCCAAAGATGTCCAGGCACCATGATCCTGTTCCAGTAGTCTGAATGGATAGAACCCACTCAGGGGGAAGGAAGGAGGAAGAGCGGCTGGTAGGAGGAACAACAAGAACAGAAATAAAATACCTGTTCAGGATTAGAAAAATTTTGCTGAGGCTGCCTTTTATTCATATTTAACTTACTATACCTTTCTTCTGAAAGTCTTTACCTTCGCCTGTTATTTCATTTCCCCAAGAATGAGGGCCTGCCTCATTCCGATCAGTAATCTTGCATCTCCTCTTTGGTCTCTGAGATTACCTGCCTCTAAAATGGCCACATCTCCCCGGACCTAGATCTGTTCAAATCCTAGATCTGGTCCCAGTCATCCACCAGCTCACCTATTTGATTATGGACCAAAATGTATTTTTAACACCTACTCTCTGGCCCTTGAAAATTCTATTGATTTATCAGTTTCAGGGTCTAGATAGTCCTGCTATAGGTCAAGTCCTGATCCTGCCTCTGCTCATGTTGGGGAAAGCCTCTCTCTAAGGAAGACTATATTAAAGTTAGTCTTCAATGTGAAGCTGAAAGTGTGAGTCGTTCAGTCATGTCTGACTCTTTGCAACCCCATGGACTGAAGCCCACCAGGCTCCTCTGTTCAAGGAATTCTCTAGGCAAGAATACTGGAATGGGCAGCCACTCCCTTCTTCAGGGGATCTTCCTGACTTAGAGATGGAACCTGTGTTTCCTGCATTGCTGGCAGATTCTTTACAGTCTGAGCCACCGTGAAAGTCCTAAATTCAAGTTATATCAATAACTCAGTCAATAGGAAAATTTTCTCTTATTGAAGTTACTAGATTTGTTTTAAATTTGGACTGAAGTTTTTTTTTTTAATTCTATAGCATCTCCAAAAATAAATACCAGCATTTCTTCATTAAATAAGTCTTTGCATCACTTGTTTTCATATTTTGAATCAGTAGGTTTCAAATTAGCTCTAGGTTCCCTGTGTAACCATTTCACATGCTCAGTGCTTACATCCCAAGCAAAAACTGTTTTCTCTAACCAGGCAGCCTGGCGATACGCCATTTGAAAGAAAACATTACTATTTGAAGCATTATGAGCAACTGCGATTGGTTTTAAAGAACTCTTTCTATCCATTTCTAGCATGACTCACCGAAAGAATTATATTTTCTCCTTGTCTCCAGGTTAAAAGACTTACTTCCTTCAGGTTCTGGGGACAAGGAAGGGGGCTCTATGCTGAGCAAGTTCCTTCTTTCAGTAATACTTTCTTAATCAAGATTTCTAATCCCATTTCCTCTTTGAAATAGTTTACTAAACCTCTTAATCTACCTAATTACAGACTAGATAAACTTGCTTTGGTAAAAGCTACCTATGCCTTTGTACGTAACATAGCATGTCTTTCTCCTCCAAATTCCTGCTTATAAAATTTGAATCTCTCCTTGTGTCACAGTTTAACAGCCTCTAACATGAAAGTGCATTTTCAGGATACTGAATAGAAATAAGACTAAAAATATATTCCCAAATGAATTTAGATTACACTGAAATCTAAAATTTTCCATAAAGAATAGTGAAATGCAGGAGAAATTTTGAGCTTTTAGATGTATTAAAAAATGAATATAATTAATAACATAATTAATTTTCCTTGGCTTGGATTTTTGATGCTATGTTTTTACTACTGGAACACATTGCAATTATTTTTGAATCATAATTTTGTATTTAGAAGTTGAAGATATAGAATTCTTAGATTTGACAATGAATTAACATTTGTTTTAGGCTGCAACCCACTCCATTACTCTTGCCTGGTTAATCCCATGGATGGAGGAGCATTGTAGGCTACAGTTCATGGGGTCGCAAAGAGTCGGACACGACTGAGCGACTTCACTTCACTTTAGGCTTCCATACAGTTACTATTCCCTAGCAAAGAATAAACTATATTCATCTTATATTAAAGTTAAGTTTCCAACTTACTCCCCTAATGGAGAAAAGCACCACGCATGTATTTTAATTTAAACTGGTATCTTTGCCTTTATATAAAGTAAATATAATTGTATTTATGCATACACATATTGATGATAGAAGTATAAATCAGTATTACCTCCAAAGAGAGGAATTTGGCATTATGTATCAAGATTAAAAATCCCCACATCCTTTGAGCCTGAAATGTCATTTTCAGGAATTTTCCTTAAAGATAGACTGGCTCATGGATTAATTAATGTATGTACCAGGATGCTCATGGCAGCAGAGCTTGTAATAGGAAAAGACTGGACACAACTTAAAGGTCTATCGATATGAAACTTGCTAAATAAATCTTGTTAAGTGCATGCAGTAGAGTAAAATATAAAAGCTAATGTATTCATTCATTAAACAAATTTAAGTATTTATCATGTGTCTACTATATTCCAGGCACTCTCTCCTAGGCATTGGAGATCCATGCAGAAAAAAAAATACTTGCTCTTATGTAGTTAATATTCTAGGTGGGTTTCAGAAGCGATAAACAAATAAATGATGATGATTAGTTTGTTTTGGAGGGAAATATAAGGAAGATAGGAGTGTGGGGTGCTCAGTTATAGTAAAATGAAATGATATCTTAAGCAGAAATAGATGTTTTCTGGAACTCTCTTGCTTTTTTGATGATCCAGCGGATGTTGGCAATTTGATCTCTGGTTCCTCTCCTTTTCTAAAACCAGCTTGAACATCTGGAAGTTCACGGTTCATGTTTGCTGAAGCCTGGCTTAGAGAATTTTGAGCACTACTTTACTAGCATGTGAGATGGCTGCAATTGTGTGGTAGTTTGAGCATTCTTTGGCGTTGCCTTTCTTTGGGATTGGAATGAAAACTGACCTTTTCCAGTCCTGTGGCCACTGCTGAATTTTCCAAATTTGCTGGCATATTGAGTGCAGCACTTTCACAGCATCATCTTTCAGGATTTGAAATAGCTCAACTGGAATTCCATCACTTCCACTAGCTTTGTCCCTAGTGATGCTTTCTAAGGCCCACTTGACTTCACATTCCAGGATGTCTGGCTCTAGATGAGTGATCACACCATCGTGATTATCTTGGTCTTGAAGATCTTTTTTATACAGTTCTTCTGTGTATTCTTGCCACCTCTTCTTAATATCTTTGGCTTCTGTTAAGTCCATACCATTTCTGTCCTTTATCGAGCGCATCTTTGCATGAAATGTTCCCTTGGTATCTCTAATTTTCTTGAAGAGATCTCTAGTCTTTCTGAAGAATTGACACTTTTGAACTGTGGTGTTGGAGAAAACTCTTGAGAGTCCCTTGGACTGCAAGGAGTTCCAACCAGTCCATTCTGAAGGAGATCAGTTCTGGGATTTCTTTGGAGGGAATGATGCTAAAGCTGAAACTCCAGTACTTTGGCCACCTCATGCAAAGAGTTGACTCATTGGAAAAGACTCTGATGCTGGGAGGGATTGGGGGCAGGAGGAGAAGGGGACGACAGAGGATTAGGTGCCTGGATGGACTCGATGGACATGAGTCTGAGTGAACTCCGGGAGTTGGTGATAGACAGGGAGGCCTGGCGTGTTGCGATTCATGGGGTCACAAAGAGTCGGACATGACTGAGCGACTGAACTGACTGAACTGACTGAAATGAAATCTTTAGTACTAATATGGAAAAATTTCTAATTTATATTGTTAAATGAAAGAAAGAAGGTACATAACAGTATATAAAACACACACACACATTTTTATACACCCAGAGTATTTGCTTACATAAATTAGCTCTGAAAGATATGAAGAAACTGACAACAGTAGTTATCTCCTCAGAGGAATATTGGGCGAACATGGGCAGGAGATAAAGATTTAATTTTCTACTTAATAAATTGTTGTGCCATGTAGTGTATTTATTTTAAAAGATAAACAAAGAGTTAGTATAAAAAATGCATTTGAATTTCCATATGCCCATTAAGTCCCAATGCCAGAAGAATCACTTGACATCCCTGGGAAGTATGAATGCTTTGCAGTTTCTGGTATAGTATTTCTGACTGTAAATATTTTAATGATATAAAAAAGTTCTCACACTTTTTCTGGACATCTCTTAGAATGATTTCATCTGCTCAGACTCCTGTTCCAAAAGGTGAAAGAAGGAAATAAAACAGCAAGGATGAGGACTTATATTTTTCTCACAAGCCATTTGCCTAGCATTGAAGGTGACTGTCACTTGGCACTTTAAAGATAGACTCAATATTTTAATGGCTCCAACCCAATTGTATGATGCATCTGAAAATTTGCAGAATTAATGAGTAACATGAAAGTGAGCCTGGATTGGCTGTATATGTTTAATGCATACTCTAGGCTAACCATAAGAAAGTTTAAAAAAAGAAAGAAAACTCATTTTCTAAGAAAAGAAAAATACTCAGTTGAAACGACAAAAGGCAGTGCAAGTTGAGTAAACTGAGGTCTAGAAAAAAGCAGAATGGTTTGCTCAGGAATTCACGGTAAGATGCTGCACCAGGACTAGAACCAAGTTCAGTGACTTCCAGACGTAAGTAAATTCAACCTCAGTCTATATCTGCCCAAGTTCTACTGCATTCTTCTCACAGGAAGAATGTCTATGAATTACCTAACTTCACAAACTTGGTCGTGTTAAGCCTCTGTGGATATACGCAGCCACCAATATACTGAGAATTCTATCATAAAAAAACAGCTACTATCTATGGTTCTAGTAGGTGAAGAGTTGGCTTGCTTTATGCTTTACCAGATATCAGGTATGATTTTCAGTCCTTGCTGGAAGGGAGGGAGGGAGCACAATCATTATTTTGTCTCGAAATTAGCATGGCATCCAAGACTTAACAAACCTTCACATGTATGTGAACATTTTTTAAACTCTGTGATATATAAATACAGTTTTCGGTCAGGTTCCCAAAAAGGACAAGCAAGGACACAACTTCAGACAAAAAGTCTCAACCTCAGCCTCATGCTGTAGGGGAGCTTTGGGACCTAAGTTCTGCTTCAGGGAAGGTCCCAACTTGAGGCAAGTTTGCTGAGCCTCATGACCTCTGCCAGATCGTCCTTGGTAAGGGCTAGGACATGCCAACCCCCATAGATGTTGATGGGCACTATGGCACCAGCAGGCCAAGGGCAGTCCTTCAAAGAGGGTTACAGAGGCTACCCTCTAAGGCCAAGCACACTGAAAGCAGCAGATGGACACATAGAAAGAGTCACAGGGATCTGAGGGGACCTGTTGGGGTACCACCAGCATCTGATTCACATATTATTACACTACACTTCCTAAAGATAAAGTATAAAAATATGATTAATCCCTGAAACCCGTGTCACATCATGGCAAATGCATGGAGGAAAAGTGGAAACAGTGACAGATTTTATTTTCTTGGGCTCCAAAATCAGTGCAGACAGTGATTGCAGCCACAAAATTAAAAGATGCTTGCTCCTTGGAAGAAAAGTTATGACAAACCTAGACAGCATATTAAAAAGCAGAGACATCACTTTGCCAACAAAGGTTGGAATAGTCAAAGCTATGGTTTTTCCAGTAGTCACGTATGGATGTGAGATCGGGGCCATACAGAAGGCTGAGCACCAAACAACTGATGCTTTTGAATTGTGGCCCTGGAGAAGATTCTTGAGAGTCCAAGGAGATCAAGCCAGTCAGTCCTAAAGGAAATGACCCTGTATATTCATTGGAAGTATTGATGCTGAAATTGAAGATCCAATAATTTGGCTACCTGCTGAGAAGAGCCAACTCACTGAAAAGACCCTGATGCTGGGAAAGATTGAGGGAGGGAGAAGGGTGATTGAGATTGAGAGGATGAGATGGTTCGATGGCATCACCAACACAATGGACATGAATTTGAGCAAACTCCAGGTGATAGTGAGGGACAGGGAAGGCTGGCATGCTGCACTCCATGGGGCCACAAAGAGTTGGACACGACTTTGCGACTGAAAAACAACAATCCCTGACTCCTATTATCTAAAGACAAATCTTTCCTTAGGAACACAGGTGAGGATGATATCTGCTTTTCATTTAGGACAAAGCCTCAATACTGCCACCAACAAAGCCCATTAACAATTCCTAGAAATCAAAACAGAATCTGGGTAATAAGATAAAGTCTAACTTTTTTTTTTCCCCCCTTTGTGCTTCATCCAGTTTCACTTGCTCATAGAGGGCCACGTGAGGAGACCTCAAACTTGGCACTTAAGAACAGCGTTCCCAATGCAAAATGCCCCTGACACTGCAGCTTAGGGCCTGGAGCAGAAATCCTGCTCGGGACACTGCAACTCAAGACAGTGGGCCGGGTGGATGTGCAGAAACCCTGCCCCAGACACTGAGATCTGAGACTAAGCACCCGCAGAAGCGCCTGCTCCTCTAGAACCCCACCCTCTTCTCACCGAACCCTAAGCCCTCCTCCCCTGCGCCTGAGACTCCTACAAGTAGCTCCACCCACACTCTTTCTGGGAAAGCCTGTGCTCCAAAGTCCAACCTCCTGCCTCCCCTTTCTTTATTGAAAGAATCAAGCTTTCCTTGCAGCACATGGGATCTTTAAATTGTGGCATGTGAACTCTTGGTTACGACATGTGGGATCTAGTTCCCTGACCAGGGATTGAACCCCATCTGCTTCAACTAAAGATCCTGCATGCCACAATGAATATGGAAGATCCACGTGCAACTACTCAGACCCAGTGCAGCCAAATAAATAAAAAAACTAAAGATAAAGCTTTCTCTAAAGATAAAGCTTTCTTTTGCTTCTGAAGGGAACTTGGTCTCATTCCATTGACTCAAACAACACTAGGCAAGAGGGCCCTTCTTAACCCAAAAAGGTCAGTAACAATACCCCCATATACAAATATTTTTTCAGAATGCATACACATACTCTAGAACAAATATTTGTAGAATTACACATATATTTTAAAAGACATTTACCTAAGTAAAATATTATTCTTATTCACAATCATATTATTTCATGCCCCCCAAATTTTCCCCTGGAAAGTCATTTCTCTCCCTTTAAATCCAGTCCACTCATTCAGGGTCCTGATAACTTTACTGGAATTAGAGCATGCTGAAGCTCTTATTTTACACACCTTCTAATCTTTTTATAATGGATAAAATGATCAATTTTTTCCTTTATCAGGCAAAAAGAAAAAAGCCATGTAAAAATCATACATTCACTTGGAGCACATACATATGGATTAAATAAAAGGATGACCTTATTTTGTCTGAACTCAAAATCACACAAACCCAATATGACAATACCCATCATATGCTCATCAGAAGCTGTGGTGGCAGTCACATGTTTGACTAAAAGATCAAAATATGCAAATAAATAGTTACTTAAGGAATTCAGTTATTTCATTAGACCAAATATTTCAAAGCACAAATGAAAAACAATACAGGGTATTCTTCATTGGCGGAAAAGATTAAGAATAACTTTGCCTCTCTTTTACTCATCTCTTGGATGGTTTATTTACTCATCTCTAAAGCTGATTATTAATTTACCAAGAATACTAGTCTCTGGGTAAAATATAAGCAGAATCTCCTGTGGACTTCTCTGGTGCTAACCACTTAACACCTTGATATTCAGACTTTCCCTGTTGCAAAGTTTGTATACTGCACAATGGCACTGAACTGCAGGGCTGAGGAGTTTCTGAAATCCACTCAGGTCCGGGAGCCGAGCTGCGGCTATCAGGGCCGTCTACCTACAAAGAGGGGGTGCCTTGTCTTCATTAGCAGATGGCACCACAGCACCTAATGGCAGGCCTGTTCATCTGATTAAACATATCTAACCAGACACTTCTCCCTTTGAGTCTGAAAGTTTAGACTTCAGCCTAGAAACATTCTCAACCACCTAGCTATCCAGTCATGAACAATTACGTAATTTCCAAAGTATTCCGAGCTTGATTTCAAGCTGCTGCCAACTAAAGAATGTCTCTAGCCATCGGCTCTACAAGGACTGAGTCGTTAGCCACTGCGGTTGCTAACCTTTAACACACGCTGACAGGAGTCTAGGGAGGAGACCAGGAATGAGGCTCTCTGTACTCCGGGAAAACTGACAGAACAGGCCTTCAAACAGTTAGATGTTTTTCAGGAGGAAAGTCTTTATGAACCCAAACTCCTGCATCTTCCTGTACATAGAAAAACACTAAAATCATTAAGACTTCTTTTCCTCGTGACTAGCAGCAACTTTCTGCTGAAACACAAGCCTGATTACATGTACTCCCCTCACCACAATCACATATATACTGACTGTCCCCCTTACCTCTTTGGAACAGTTCCTCAGAGCCATCTGAGAGGCTGTATCTGGGGCTGTAGTCCTCAATGAGTCCTCCAATAAAACTAAAACTCATAGCTGTCACATTGTATATTTTTATGTCAGTTGACACTGCTAAGGGAAAATTGTGTAGCTTCACACAAACACACACAAGATATGTTTATGTATGGATGAAAATACTTTTAGTCAGAAAACTGGTTTAGATACGGGAAATATATATATATATTCTTCTTATATGGGTGAGGTAATTGAGCTTAACAACCACATTCCATAAGAAGACATTTTGTCATATAAAATGGAAATACTCTCACAGTCAGAGAAAAGATAGCCTTTGCAGATTCTATGATGTCCTTAAATTCACTCTTAGTAGCATCACTAGGATCTAACATTTGGATTTTATGACCCAAACAAAATTATTTCTTTATGTTCCAAAATTAACCTAATTCTTTTGCCAGATATTTATGACTAGTGTTTTTGTATTCATTAAGTCCAAATGTCACAATTTTTTAAAATAAGTAGATATAAATAATCTAATCCTTAAAATACCCAGACTATTCTTCTGTGTCCTCAGGGAGCTTCCACAGCTTCTGTCTTTATAAAATGTAGACAAAACAAGGCTGTCAAGTATCTACCTTCTCTTTTTCCACTTTCTAATTTCTTTCAATTGCCTCATTTACTTAATGCTGTTCCAAAAATCAAAAATACCACATTTAGTAAAAATGTCCCCAATTGTTATCCAAAACTTAATTTTTCTCCTTTGATGGAAAATAATTCCATTGTTACTCCATCAACTATTGGAGAAACTGTAAAGGTTTAACTCTCTCATTTCTGACCACTATCCTTGTTGGTTTTGTTTAGTCACTAAGTCATGTCTGACTCTCTGCAACTCCATAGACTATAGCCCACCAGGCTCCTCTGTCCATAGACTTTTTCCAGGCAAGGATACTGAAGTGGGTTGCCATTTCCTCCTCTGGGGGATCTTCCCCATCCCAGGATCGAACCTGCATCTCCTGCATTGGCAGGCAGATTCTTTACTGCTAAGCCACCAAGGAAGCCAGTATACCACAGAGCACAAGTCAAATCATGCGATTCATGGACAGCAAGCTGAATGCCTCTCATCCTTGGGGACACCAGAAATAGACTCAACTGCATAGTTTCAAAGGCCCACCTATATGAACCAACTAAAAAAGAGCTCCATCCTTTACTCTTCTCAGTACCAATTCAATTTCTGTCCACTTCAGTATTAGTACCTTTGCTCCCTCCAAGACAGTGCAGCAGTTATTCCCACTGTGCATACTTTTCAGGAGCTGATCCAGGGACATGGTGACACTTGCTGTGTATTAGCCTTCAGGTTATTGACAACAACTTCTTCATTTTGTGTGAGCTTGGATGGACCTACTGCATGTGAAATACTGATGCTAATGATAACTATGGAGACACCTGGCATTTGCTCTCCAGTCCCCTGACATTCATGTTTCTACTTTGATTTTCTTGGTTCACACTCAAAGTTAGATTTTCTTGGTGGCACCCTGCCTGGCAGGAGAGTCCTATCTGACTTGGTGGAGTGACCCTGTGACATGGAGAAACCTCTGCAGGAAGCTGAGTCAAAGTAAGAGATAAATTTGATTCTTTGAAAAACCTGCCTCCGTTGGAGCTAGAGTTGCTCCCTGCAGGGATCTTCAGTGGAAGGGATCCCACACAGATGGGTTCTGCTCTCATGGTATTTATGCATGCCACCCACTGACATGCATAAAATGCGTGATCTGAGATTTACTCCAGCTCTAGAATACTCATGACGCCTGACAAACAAGTAATAAAATCAGAATAAACAGCACTCACCTTTGCTGTTTCTATAACTATTTATAAGAAATTTCAAAGATATCTTTTATATTTTTCCCTTAGGAGAAGTATGATTTTTTAAATGTGTGGGTTCTATAGAGGTTTGTAGAAATACTGCCTGGATTATGACCACAGTAAAAATTAAAATGATGTTTAAAAACATTTGGTTCTGAACCAAATCAGAGAGGAAAGGACTTCACTAGTGGGCTGGATAACAGAAGGAACTAAATGTAAAAATGATAGCAAAAAAAATGTAGCAGAATTATCATTCATGAGTACTTTTGTTCTTACTGATGTGTTTCAAGGAATGCTACAGTCAATAATAAATGATCTGAGAAAACATTTCATTGAAATTTATTTGAACTGCAAGTGAAGAGACTAGATGATAACTTATTTAATATCAGAATTCTTGCAGTTTAGTTTGCCCCCTCCCCCATTACAAGTACCCTCTCCATCCCTCCCTGTCCCTGTCTTGCCCTGGGAGGCTGACCTCTGGGAAATGCTTCTTGTTTCTGGTGGTGTTTAGCCACTGAGGAGCAGGGTGCTGGGAGGCTACAGGCGAGAACGGTCAGCTGTTAGTTGTGAGAACTTGGGCCACTTTATAAGGGACCATAGGTTCTGTGAAGTAAAGTGGCCCAAGTTCTCACAACTAGCAACTAACTAAGCTGAATGAATTAGTCCTACCCTTGAGGTCTCCTGATGCCCAGTCCAACTCTCAGCTCCTTTCAAAGTTCTGCATCAGTCTCGGTGTTACTGGCTTGTAAAAGGGAGAGAAAAGTCAAGTATGTAAATTACACTGCAATGCAAATTTTATGTGTAAATTAATTTTGTATTTATTGAGATATACTAAGAAGAACTTTGACACATATATGAAATCAGAAAGAAGGTTACTCAGGACACACAGCAAAGGGTTTCTTTTTGCCTTCATACATTTTGTGCTAATGTTACATGTCAGCATTCTAACTTTTCTACTGCAAGTATAATACATTTTTTAATTTAAATTTATTTATTTTAATTGGAGGTTAATTACTTTACAATACTGTATTGGTTCTGCCACACATATAATACACTTTTAAATGACTTTCTATGCTTAGTTGCTCAGTCTTGTCTGACACTTTGTGACCCCATGAACTGTAGCCCGCCAGACTCCTTTGTCCATGGGGATTCTCCAGGCAAGAATACTGGAGTGAGTTGCCATGCCCTCCTCCAGGGAGTTTTCCCAACCCAAGGATCAAATCCAGGTCTCCAGCATTGCAGGCAGATTCTTCCCATCTGAGCCACCAGAGAAGACCCTTAAATGATGTAAATACCTAAATTATCACATATACTACTTTACTGATATATCCAATAAAATGTTTTGAAATGTAGTGATATGCCTTTTAAATATAATTGAAGGGAATGGGGAGGAAGAAGTGAAGAGAAGTCAAAGTCGCTCAGTCGTGTCCAACTATTGGTGACCCCATGAACTGTAGCCTGCCAGGCTCTTCTGTCCATGGAATTCTTCAGGCAAGAATACTAGAGTGGGTAGCCATTCCAGGGGACCTTCCCAGCCGAGGGATTGAACCCAGGTCTCCTGCACAGCAGACGGATTCTTTACTATCTGAACGGCCAGATAAGCCCAAGAATACTGGAGTGGGTAACCTATCCTTTCTCCAGCAGATCTTCCCAACCCAGGAATCAAACTGAGGATTCCTGCATTGCAGGCGGATTCTTTATCAGCTGAGCTACCAGGGAAGCCCAGCAAATGGACTCAAGAGTGGCTAGAGGGGTCATCCCTGTAGGTACAGTGGTTAAGAATCTGCCTGCCAGTGCCGGGGACATAGGTTCAATCTCTGGTCCAGAAAGATTCCACGTCACAAAGCAACTAAGCCTGTGCACAATCACTGAGCCCACATGCCTAGAGCCTATTCTCCACCAACAAGAGAAGCCCAAGCAGTGAGAAGCCCACTCACCATGACCAGAGAGCAGTCCTGGCTCACCGAAACCAGAAGAAGTCCACGAGCAGCAACAGAAATCCAGCAAAACCAAAAATAAATAATCAACAAATTTTTTTAAAAAAAATTAAAAAGAGGACAAAAAGAAATGCTACTTTGAAAGAAAAAAAGCAGAAAGTTTTTTCTTAAAAAAAAAAGTGTCTGGGGGAGTCGGAAGCCCTGATTTCTATCTCTAGCCCCATCACTACATCACTACTTTCTCTGGGTGTTAGTTTACACCTCTCCAAAGGGAAATCTCAGATGATCTACATTCTCTCTCATCTCCACTAGTCAATAATTCTACAAAAGAGAGAATTAAGTCAAGAGCCCCTCCTCTAGTTCAGTCACTAGTAAAATAGAGAAATTTTTTCAAATAATTGTTGATGTGTCTTTTATACTTTTGTTTAAATTTCACAAATACAAATAAAAGGAGAAAATGCAATTACTATTTCCTCACTAATGCTGGAGTTCCTGAGAAATAAAATGTTGAAAATGTAGTTCTTTTGTCTCCTCACTAGTCTAATAAGACTATAATTGCATAGTAATTTTTCTTAATGCTTTTAAATAATTAACCACTTTCAGGATCTTCTAAGGGTTGTCTACAGTTTCAAGGTTCTACAAATTAAGGCATCCATGTACTTCTGTTAAAAATTCCTTTTTTCCACACAAATAATTATATATTTTATGATTAAATATCCATTTCCAATCTTTCCTAACAGTTTTCGTAACTGTTAAATGAATTGTTAATAATTGTGTGAAAATAGGGGTAAATCGAGTTTTATTACTGCATACCACAGTGAGCTTGATCAAGTTACTTCATTCCTTGTGTCTTGATTTTCTCATCTTTAACACAGATTGGGAACATCCCTGGCTGTCTGGTGGTTAAGACTCTGAGCTTCCAATGCTAAGGGGCCCAGGTTTGATCCCTGGTTGGGGAAGTGGTATCCCACAAGCCTCATGGTGAGGCCAAAAAAACAACAATGAACAGTTTAGCTATTATGAAGTAAAATGAGATAATACAAGGAAAACTGTTCTGAATACAGTACCGGTTTTATCTAAGATAGTTAGTTACTGTTTGCTTTTTTTTTTTCTTTAGTACATAGCACAATGGCTGACCAAATTAGCCAATAAATAATTTATCATTGAAATGATGGTTGAATGAATAAATAAGAACCAGTTCAGTTCAGTTCATTTTAGTCGCTCAGTCATGTCCAACTCTGCGACCCGCATGATGTACTCTGCATGTAAGTTAAATAAGCAGGTGACATTATACAGCCTTGATGTACTCCTTTCCCAATTTGGAACCAGTCTGTTGTTCCATGTCAGGATCTAATGGTTGCTTCTTGATCTGCATACAGATTTATCAGGAGGCAGGTAAGGTGCTCTGGTATTCTCATCTCTTGAAGAATTTTCCAGTTTGTTGTGATTCCACAGCCAAAGACTGTGACATAGTCAATAAAGCAGAAGTAGATGTTTTTCTGGAATTCTCTTGCTTTGTCTATGATCCAACAGATGTTGCCAGTTTGATCTCTGGTTCTTCTGCCTTTTCTAAATCCAGCTTGAACATCTAGCAGTTCATGGTTCATGTACTGTTGAAGCCTGGCTTGGAGTATTTTGAGCATTACTTTGCTAGTGTGTGAGATGAGTGAAATTGTGTGGCAGTTTGAACATTCTTTGGGATTGCCTTTCTTTGGAATCGGAATGAAAACTGACCTTTTCCAGTCCTGTGGCCACTGCTGAATTTCCCAAATTTACTGGCATATTGAGTGCAGCACTTTCACAGCATCATCTTTTAAGATCTGAGATAACTCAACTGGAATTCCATCACCTCTGCTAGCTTTATTCAGAGTGATGCTTCCTAAGGCCAACTAGACTTCGCATTCCAGAATGTCTGGCTCTAGGTGAGTGATCACACCATCGTGGTTATCTGGGTCATGAAGATCTTTTTTGTATAGTTCTTCTGTGTATTCTTGCCACCTCTTCTTAATATCTTCTGCTTCTATTAGGTCCATACGATTTCTGTCCATTATTGCACTCATCTTTGCATAAAATGTTCCCTTGGTACGTCTAATTTTCCTGAAGAGATCTCTAGTCTTCCCCATTCTATTGTTTTCCTCTATTTCTTTGCATTGACCACTGAAGAAGGTTTTCTTATCTCTCCTTGCTATTCTTTGGAACTCTTCATTAAAATGGGTATATATTTCCTTTTCTCCTTTACTTTTAACTTCTCTTCTTTTCTCAGCTGTTTATAAGACCTACTCAGACGATTTTGCCTTTTTGCATTTCTTCTTCTTGGAGTTGGTCTTGATCACTGCCTCCTGTACAATGTCATGAACCTCCATCCACAGTTTTTCAGGCACTCTGTCTATTAGATCTAGTCCCTTGAATCTATTTGTCACTTCCACTGTATAATCATAAGGGATTTGATTTAGGTCATACCTGAATGGTCTAGTGGTTTTCCTTACTTTCTTTAATTTAAGTCTGAACTTGGCAATAAGGAGCTCATGATCTGAGCCACAGTCAGCTCCCAGTCTTGTTTTTACAGACTGTATAGAGCTTCTCCATCTTTGGCTACAAAGAATATAATCAATCTGATTTTGGTATTGACCATCTGGTGATGTCCATGTGTAGAGCCTTCTCTTGTGTTGTTGGAAGAGGGTGTTTGCTATGACCAGTGTGTTCTCTTGGCAAAACTCTGTTAGGCTTTGCCCTGCTTCGTTTTGTACCCCAAGGCCACATTTGCCCATTACTCCAGGTACCTTTTGACTTCCTACTTTTGCATTCCTGTCCCCTATAAAAAAGGACATCTTTTTTGGGTGTTAGTTCTAGAAGGTCTTGTAGGTCTTCATAGAACTGTTCAACTTAAACTTCTTCAGCACTTGTGGTCGGGATATAGACTTGGATTACTGTGATACTGAATGGTTTGCCTTGGAAATGAACAGAGATCATTCTGTCATTTTTGAGATTTCAAAAAAGATAACTACTGCCCTTAAAATTCTCTGTTGAGATTTAGCCCATGTTACCCATCTAGATCTTCCATGTGGAGGTTGTTCATTATCTTAGTTACCTGTGTTAAGGACCATTATGTTAAAAATGCTAATGGACGTGCAGTACTACAAGTCATTTTTACAAAATACTCAAGTAGTTCTAACCTGAATTTTAGTGGTCAATAATCAATAATAATTTAATGTGTTCTTATGAGAGCACCTATCAGAGATACACAATAACCTATCAATGCAAACACTTTCCTTTCTTCTTTTTTTTTTCTTCTCTTCCCTAAAGAAGTTCACATTTTAGTGGATGCATCAGTCAGTATAATCTAACCTATATTGTGGTTTCTAAAAATCTCCAAATTTTAGTCTTAAAACAACTAAACTTTATTTTTTACTTATGATACATGTCTATTATAAGTCTCACAGGAGCTTTGCTCCCTGCAGTTAGTTATTCATGGGCCCAGGATGATAGAGCAGATCTCAGCCATTTCCAGTTGCTATACCAAGGGATATCATTCTGAAAGTTCTCACATTTGCAACTAGATGCCCATCCTTAGAAGTGACATGCCTCTAACATTCTGGAAGGTCTCACATTTGCAACTAGATGCCCATCCTTGGAAGTGACATGCCTCTCATCTGCTCGCAGCTCATTGATCAGAACTAGCCACATGGCCCTAGCCAATGACAACAGCCTAGGAAGCACACCCCTACCACATCCCCAGAATGCAGGGAACCAGAAATGTGCGGGAGGATGCACTGATGACTATCATAGAGACATAAGCAGTGACTGTTTGGAACAAACTAAATCTGTCCTTAACTCACTCAAGTCACTGAAAAATCTTGCTTCAAGCCAAATTTATTCTGAGGAGAAAGAAGCAAGATTGGGGAGAGAGATGATTAGGAAAAATGGGAAAAGGGAGAAAGAAGAGAAAGATAAAAACATCAGGAAGAAAAGCAGGAAGGTAGAATAGGAGCAAATCAAAGAAAATACAATTATTCCAAAAATATTCATCATCAATGAAAGGGTATGTGAGCGCTAGCATTTTTAGAGACTTCAACTTCTCTTCCAAAATTACTACGGTTTTTAGATTTTCCATTTATTGTTTTGTAATAAAATGGCAAAAATTATTATTTGAACATTTAACCATTTTCAATGATTTCAGAGACATCATAGTGTAGGATAGTTATTTTTATCTGTAAGACCAAACCTGAGGCCTTAGGAGGTTTAATGAGAAGCTACTCCACTAGTGTAGCGAGTTGGGTCACAGAGTAGAGGAGGGCAGAAGAGTAAATGGGAAGGAAGTAGAGTGAAAAGAATTAACACAGCAGACAATATGGTCCCAAGAAAATGATCCAAGAGTGAGAAAACCCTGACCCCTAGGTCGGTAAAATAAAGTAGCAGAAAGCTTTCAGTTTGTGAGTTCTCTGCCCGTTTTTAGGAATGGCCTATTTACACTTTGGACGGCATTCCAGATGGTTTCAAAGCCATGACAGTCATCAGAGCAAGAGGTTCAAGATGGTGAAACAGGAATCGAATTTCCCCTGGACTTGCTCAGAATCCAGGGCTCAGTCAGGAAAGGAAGCTGTGCTGAAGTCACTTGTGCCAATGCCTTGCTGGGGGAGCCCCAGGAGCAAGATGTGGAAGAAGGACTTCAACCTGCACACTTGGTCACTGCCAGGAGCGGCAGATGGCACTTGCTGGACATGGGTGCCTGTTAGCTCGGAACACCTACTCACAAAGAACCGCCTGGCCATGTTCATTATTACTCCCTAGGTTCAGCTAATCTGGGCAGCCTCAGGAAGCACAAAAATCACACACAACAAATATTACATTAACTTTATTACAATTCCCCCATTGCATAGTAGGTTCTTAATCCCCTGATACATGTTTTCTAAATCTGTATTTCATTGTTGTATCTCTACTTTTCCTGAAAAGATTTCTATATAATTCTCAAGTATTTAAGTATTCAAAGTAAAATATTATTTTGGAGGTAAGAGTTCCATTCTTTTGCTGGAAGAAAACTTTTCCTGGGAAGAAGTTTTTGGCAGCTGGTTCCTTGACAAACATCTAAAGAGCCAATTACTGCGCGTAATTTTAAAAGCTGAAAAACGAATGATGATGTTACGGGTTCACTACCCTCATAGCATTGTCAATGTGTTCTCAGAGAATTCTGGGAGTGGGTGGAGGGTCAGGAAGACTGTTCCTGGGAATCTCCCCCAGGGAATTCTCTTTGTGAATGTTTTCCCTTGAACTGCGTTACTAATTCAGCACTGGGCAGAGCCCTAAAATACTGGCACAGCCTGTGGAAAGGGGTTCTTCCTCCAGCTCTCCTTCTGACTCCATCCCCACTCCCCAGTCCCCACCAATGTGGCTCCTGCTGGGGGCCCTGCCTCAGGTTGGCAAAGCCTGAGCATGGCTGTCAGAGAATCACACTTCCCCACCCACCAAGGGCAGTGCCCACAGGCCTGCCATATGCTGCTAGATCCAGGAAAGAGCCTCGGCCTACAATTATGAAATAAAAATTCTCTGAAAATTCTATTGTCAAATGCTCCTGGAGCAAATCAACTTGGGGGTGAGGTTTTCAAAATGTTCTGCTCACTCCACCCCCACCCCCAGCACAGTGTACAAGAAAAGTAGCAGATGGGTTGACATTTGAAATGTCATTGCTTTATTCTATCTGTTTTCCTCATAACCATGAGACACTAAAGAGCAAAGGAGAATATTCTCTTGACTATGATACGAGGCAATAATTATTTAGGGGCCTGGGACCTGAAGCGGAAGCACATATTTACATTGTGCTAGATCACTTTCTTAGATGATTAAATTTCCTAGGACATGCTACTCAGAATGTGATCCTGGACCAGCAGCAAGGACATATGGGAGCATGCTACATATACAGGAGTTGAAGCCCCAGCCCAAATTTTCTGAACCACAACATATATTTTAGCAACATCCCTAGGTGATTTATATACACACAAAAGTTTGAGAAGCAGTGCTCTGAAACACATTTATACCGTTTGGAATATATGGGATAATTGAAAGAACAAAGGATTTGAATCCCAAAGATGGGCTCAAGAACTTGGTGATGATGAATTCACAGATAAATTTCCAGGTGAGGGAGAGAAAGGAAAGCAAAACAGAGGCAGCAGAATTCAGATCTCAGGCAAATTGCCCAGCCATTTTCACAGACAGTACTCCTGACCTTGAGAGCAACTAAATGCTCTCAAAACTTACTACTGTGGTACCAGCTTGCTCATTTATTTTACAAATACTTCCATAGCATTTACTATGGGCCAGAGGCAGTTCTAAGCAATTTACAAATGTTAACTCACATAATCTTTCTAACAAGCCCGTGAAGCAGGTACTAATGTTATCCTCATTTTACCAAGAAAAGCACTGAGACCCACAGAAGTTAAATAATTTGCCAAAAGTTCCAGTTAGGAAACAGCAAAACCAGGATTCAAACCACAGAAGTCTGGTTAAATCTGAATCTTAAACAATAATCTCAATTACGCCTCAAACGCCAGAGAGAAGTGAAGCTTGAATCCAGACATTCCAAATTGACAATTTTTTAAATCCTTTTTCTTATATATAGTATGGAAAAATGTATGCGACTTTTGTTTCCTACTTCATCATATGTCCATGTTTGTTTTAACATACAAACTATTATTTCATTTACTTTCCACTGGTTAAGACTGATGTTTCTAGCTTGTAGCTTCATGTAACAGTGCGGGTGACCACATTCGAGAAGCATAGTCCTAAAATATCCACAGCTAACTACAGCCCCATGGCTGAGTTCTGGTCCAGTATTACCACACCTAGAAGGTCCTCCTAGGCTGAGGAAAAGGTTGCCAAACCACAGCCTCCATCTGAAAGCACAGGTATTTAAGGCAGAATCGAGCTAAGATTAACTGCAGTTTGGTAGGGCTGATTCTAACCTGGAGAAGCTTGTAAAAGAAATTCTTGGTTGACTCATCATTTTTATTGTTCACATTTTTCATCAAATGAACTGTTAATTCATACTTTCAGTATTCTTGCAAATCGTGCCTACTATTTACAGTTTTCAAAGACAAAAAATATCTTTATACATTATGATGTCACCCATTTGACTAAAATTTTAATTATCATCAATCTAGTTTTTATCTAATGTTTAAATATTTGATATAAATCTCAGATATTGGCAAGATTTGGCTATTATCAAAGATTTTTAAAGACCTCTTAATGGGTAATTTATCTTCCTCAATAGAAAAGTGTAAACATATTTTCTATGTATTTTCTTATAAATTCATATAATTAACTATATAGATATAATTAAACAGTTTGCTTTACTAATACTATATACTCTACTTATAAGTATTAAACACAGCTAAGTATATAAAAATTTCATAGTCAATATCAGAAAAATATGAAGATTAGGAAGGCACTACAGAAAGAGTACGACTGATAGGTAAATCTATTTCTATAAGCTTGAATCCTTCAGTCTTACAAATATTAGAGAAAATAATCAAAATCTCACCCATATATGAAGTTAAGTATGGCTTTCACCAGGGAGAAGGTGCTGATATGTCAAACTGAGAACAAAAGGAAAAGGAAAATTATCTGCTTTTACCCATACATTCTGGAACAACTTTAGCCTGCTGCTTAAGAGCATGGACTCAGGTTCAACCAACCTGGTTGGGTGACTAATTTTGCCACATAATAGTTAGCTGTGGGAAACTAGTAGAGTTGGTTGAAGATTAAATTTTAAAACGGCTTATAAAACATTAGACACAACCCTGCCCCCAGTAGAGGCTCAATCATTGTTACTTATATGGCTGTGCAGTTTTTCCTGGATTTACAAAATAGTGCTCCCTATTTTCCAGACAGTAAAACACACAAGCCCTTAATAACAGATTTATCGGTCCACAGTCATTAGCTCAACTGAGAAGCCAATTTGAAAAAGAAAGACTTGGTTAACAATTTGGTGTCATATAATTTGGGTTTAGAACTTTTCTGGAGAGAGCATAGTGAGAAACTTTGGCCACTGTGGGGAATATTTAATTACTGTCCCCATTACTGGGCCAACAAATATTTACTGTGCACCTACTCAGCTCACTACCATCTGTAGAGGATACAAAGATTCACGGCTCCTGATTTTTAAGACATAACATTCTTTGAAAGATAAAACATATTCTAAAATATCTCTGATCCAGGGATTTATATGCAAATTTTCAGAGATGTATGTCAGTGAAAGTTCTAAAGAAGGTGAGATTCCATTCAGCAAAGCCAACGGAACAGCTTGAGAGAGTAGCTGGGCTGGGGTTCCCAATTGAGAAATCCAAACCCCTCTCCATAGCCCACCGGCCCCTACTCAGCTTGGCTGCTACCTCTTTGCCTTCATCTAGTATTACTTTGTCAACAAAGGTCTGTCTAGTCAAGGCTATGGTTTTTCCAGTGGTCATGTATGGATGTGAGAGTTGGACTATAAAGAAAGCTGAGCACAGAAGAATTGATGCTTTTGAAGTGTGATGTTGGAGAAGACTCTTGAGAGTCCCTTGGACTGCAAGGAGATCCAACCAGTCCATCCTAAAGGAAATCAATCCTGGGTGTTCATTGGAAGGACTGATGTTGAAGCTGAAACTCCAATACTTTAGCCACCTGATGTGAAGAGCTGACTCATTTGAAAAGACCCTGATGACGGGAAGGGTTGAGGGCAGGAGGAGAAGGGGATGACAGAGGATGAAATGGCTAGATGGCATCACCAACACAATGGACATGAGTTTGGGTAAACTCCGGGAGTTGGTGATGGACAGGGAGGCCTGGCGTGCTGCAGTTCATAGGGTCGCAGAGTCGGACACGATTGGGTGACTGAACTGGAGTATCAGCCCCTCTGAGCCCATGCTGTTCCTACACTCTGTGCTTCTCTCCATGCCTGGTACCTACAAGTCTTCTCAGCCTTGGCACCTCTACACTTGCTGTCATTCCTCCAGGAATGTGACGTCTCACGTTCTGGACATGGGTAAGTCCTTTCAGTCAGGTCCCAGGCCACGCGTCTGCTCAATTCAGTTCTCTCTCCTCTTTACTAGCTGGCTTTCTCTGCTTCCTCACAGTTTCTAGTCTTCATGATGATGTCCAGCTTGTGGTTGGATTCAGTACAATGTGGTTCCAGATTTGCCTTGACATGATCGTTGTTCCAGCCACAAATTGACATAACAGTCTTCATGTCTCTTATGTCTGTTGGCTTGAATTCTCAGAATAGGCCTTCCTACCTAACATTATTATGTGCCTTGCTGGCCCAGGTGCTCACAGTAATGAGGTAGGGGGTTATGGTTGGATAACATTATAAAAGAGCCTATAAGGAGGGGAGGTGATCAATATTGTTCCATATTCTAATCTACTGAAGTATTTTCTTATTTCGTTGTTAATTATTTCATAATTAGTTTTAATTAGTTTTAAGGGGACTTGTCTGGTAGCTCAGATGGTAAAAAATCTGCCTGCAATGTAAGAGACCTGGATTTGATTCCTGGGTCAGGAAGATCCCCTGGAGAAGGGAATGGCTACCCACTCTATTATTCTGGTCTGAGGAATTCCATGGACAGAGGAGCCTGGTGGGCTACAGTCTATGGGGTTGCAAAGAGTCAGACACAACTAAGTGACTTAACACACACACACAACACACACACACATTAGTTTTAAAGTATACTCTAAATATTCAAATGTATCATCTAAATATAATAATTTTGTTTCCTTTGTGCTTATTTTCTTTGTGTGTTTTTCAATCAACCAACAGGAGGATAAATAATAATACTATGCTCCTGAATATGCTACAATGCTTAAAGGAATTAATACAAAGCCCTTAGGACAGTATTTAGCACAGCACATTTGAATACTTATGATTGTTATAATAATAATATTATTGTTAATTTTCAGGGCATGGTCTTTTGTAGGACTTTAAAATTGGAAATAAGATACAGGATATTGGTACTGTAAGGATACCAGGTAGAAGAACTTAACAGAAATGTAAAAATATAAGACATGATAAATTTTTAAATATTAAACTATAAGCAGGTGATTTTATTATATACACTGAGAGAAATACCAAATTTATTTATTTATTGGCCACACCTCATGGTTTGTGGGATCTTAGTTCACCAACTAGAATCAAACCTGGGGCCCTAGCAGTGAGATCACCAAATCTTAAAAGTGGGCTGCCAGAGAATCCCCAAGAAATACTAAATCTAAAAACTCATTTTACATGTGTCCATTGAACAATATTTCTCAGGAAAATATTTACTCCCTTTCCTACTTCTAACCATTACGATAAACATTCACAAAGCACCTATTACTTGCCAGGCTTTAACCCACATGATAAGCATGTTAGATCAGGTTTTACCAGAAACAGACGCTTAGGTAAAAGGTATGAATATAAAGAGTTTGAGTGAACTTGAATGATTCCAAAAGTACCAGTAAGAGGAGTAGGTAAGTGAGATGAGGAGGAAAGGAAGGTAATAAAAGGGGTTACTATGCAGGTTACTGCTCAGGACAGTGGAGCTCAACCCCACCAAGAACTCTGGGAGCCAGTGTAGGCCATGTCTCAAAATCACTTCACCCCGGGGGCAAGGTTATCTCCTGGGCACTTCCTGCCTGTCTTGCACATAGGCCAGTGGACTCCTGTCACTAAAGAAAAAGCCAAAGGCCATAAGTCAACAAGCTAACAACTAGGAGCACTCTGGTGGGCATTCAGAGACGATATGGACCAGACAATGATAGCATCAGCTGGCAATGACGACCCTGTATGCAAGACAGGGAAAGAGACACAGATGTGTATAACGGACTTTTGGACTCAGAGGGAGAGGGAGAGGGTGGGATGATTTGGGAGAATGACATTCTAACATGTATACTATCATGTAAGAATTGAATCGCCAGTCTATGTCTGATGCAGGATGCAGCATGCTTGGGGCTGGTGCATGGGGATGACCCAGAGAGATGTTATGGGGAGGAAGGTGGGAGGGGGGTTCATGTATGGGAATGCATGTAAGAATTAAAGATTGTAAAATTTAAAAAATAAAAAACTGAAAAAAAAACCAAAAAAAATCAAAAACAACAACAAAAAAGAAGGTCTTCTTAAAAGAACAATGTTAATAAATAGAGGAAAACAATAGAATGGAAAACACTAGAGATAAAAAAAAAATATTCAAAGATGGTTTCACTCTTCAGAGCACTCCTAGCTCTATAGAGAAATTAATGAGAAAAAAATTCTATGAAGTACCTAAATGCTTCTGACATATTTTTATGCAGAGTATTTAATAAATTGCCTAGACACTCTTATAAGCTTACAATTAAAAAGGGAACCATGAAAAATAGTGCCTTAAATAGTTTACTGAGAGTCCGTGGGCTAGGATTATATAAAATTTAAGATAAAACTGAATTTTTGCAAATTATTCACCACTACAAATATTAGCTATCTCTTATGGTTACTTATGGGAAAGTTAAAGAAAATAAAGAAGATACAAAACTCTTAAGACAGTGCCTAACTCATATAATCATTTAACATGTGCTTATGAACTATAAGCTGCATATATGCTCATAGTTCAAATAATAATAGAGTAAAAATAAAATAATATTGGTACTTGCAAGTGACATGTGGTAAACTGTATCACTATTCAGAAATATTTGCTGACTCTCCCTAATAGGAAGATACTTCAGGCTTGACCACGTGATTGTTTTAGTCAATGAAATGTAGGTGGAATTAACATGAAACATGTTTAGAAAAAAGTTTGAGGAGTCATTTGGTCCACCATTGCTCTTTTCTCTCTACTGTAAGGTAAGATCAGCACATACCAGATCCACTCTTTCATCCTGGGTTTCAGCATGAAGACAAAATAGGCCATCAAGTTGACCCAGGGTGTAACATGAGCAAGAAATAATCTTGTTATTGAAAGCCATTAAGATTTAGGGGCTGTTTATTATTGAAAAATAACTCAAACTAAGCTGACTGATAGAACATGAATGGAAAAAAAAAACACATTCATGTATATAATGCATATTCTAAATTCTCTAAATGCAAAGGGAAGTTAGAAATCATCTAGTCAAACTAGGAGGTTCTAATGTCCCTGGAGAAGAAGGGAAAAAAGTAAGTAGCTGTAGGTATAAGCTGTGGTACTCATAGCTATCCATCCTAGTGTCCTGTATTTAGAAAAATTAGTTCTTTAATATGTTAAAATGAAATTCATGTTATGACCCAGTAACCATAGAACTTTAAAAAAATTCTAAGCAATATGCTAAATATTAAAAGAAGGAGAAATGTTAATAAAATGAGAGTAATTTACAAGGTAATATATATTTCAATATTATTATAGCATGTGTTTCAATATGTGTGAACACACGAAGACATCTACATAATTCAAATAAAGAAGACAATGAAAGTTCAGAAAGTTCAGGCTTTGGATCTCTGAATAGAAATTGTGTCTTAAGCCTCTTGTCTTATCACTGAATAGAAATCAGTGATAACACATATAATAACAGAGCAGAACTGTTAACATGACAAAGAAAAATTAATCTTAACTAAGGTGGCAGCAACATAATAAGATAAATTACAGACTGTCCATAAAAGAAAATACAAAAATATATTTTTTCACAAATAAGCTGGACCTGACTTATAACTTATTTCAGAATAATTCCCTTTTTATAACATATTATGGAGAGTAAAAAAATATTATCACAGAAAACATATCTCATTTTAAAATAAGAGATATGTACGAAAAGACCTTGGGCATACAATGGAGTACTGCTTAGCGATGGAAAGGAACAAACTACTGATACATGTAACAATTTAGTTGAATCTTAAAAGCATTATCCTGAGTAAAAGGCAAAAACCATATTGACCTTGTCAGAAAACAGATTGCTCACTGTCAGGGGTTCAGAGTAGGGGAAGGTTATAACTAAAGCAGCATTTTGCGGGAGTTTTTCGAGTAATGGAGCTATCCTGTTTCCTCATTATAGTGGTGGTCACACTGAAGCTATGTATGTGTTAAAGTCATACTGCCATACACCAAAAAAAGAAAAAACCTACTGTCAATTTTTTAAAAAAATCATTGTATAAGTCAAGGTTCTCTGGAGAAACAGAAACAACAGGATGGTGAGTGTATGTGTGTGTGTGTGTGTGTGTGTGTGTGTGTGTGTGTGTGTGTGTGTGTGTTACAAAGAATGGCTCACTTGATTATGGAGGATGACAAGACCTAAGCAGCAGTGTGAGCTGGCAATCTGGAGACGAAGGAGAGTCAATGGTACAGGTGAAATATGAAGACAGTCTGCTGAAGAATTTCATTTTGCTCACGGTGGCTGGTCTTTTTGTTCTATTCAGAACTTCAACCACTTAGATAAGGCCCACTCCCACTATGAAAAGCAATCTGTCTTACCCTCATTTCACCAGTTTAAACATTAATCCAGTTCAAAATCACTCTTCATAAAATTAACCATCACAATCATGGAAGTCACATCCTTCAATAAACAATGGAAAATTAATGGTGGAATGGAAAAAAGAAAAAGTAATATAACAAGTCACAGTCAAGCCAAGAAGCATTACAATCATAAATAAACAAATTATTTTCATGTAATTTTTATGATTCTTATCATCTGACTTCAACATTTAAAGAGTATGTGATGGAAAAAAAGAATTTTTTAAACAGATTTTATTCACAAAACTTCATGATATCCTTTCATAATATTTTGTCTATCTACTCATCTAATAATGTTAAAGTGTGCATGCTTAGTAGCTCAGTCATGTCTGATTGACCCCAGTCATGTTTGTAACCCCATGGACTGTACAGCCTGCCAGACTCCTCTGTCCATGGGATTTTCCAGGCAAGAATACTGGAGTGGGTTACCGTTTCCCACTACAGGGGATCTTCCAACCCAAGATCAAACCCACATCTCCTGTGTCTCCTGCGTTGGCAGGTGGATTCTTTACCACTGTACCACCTGGAAGCCCATTAATTCTAAGGCAGTCTGTTAAGGAAATCTCTAATTTTTGAATCTTATCACAGATAGTCCTTGCATCACACAGTCCTTCTTTCACTACATTAACTGAAATCATGCATTTCAGAATCATGCAGAGGGAGGCCACAGCTCCAATATGCACAAGTTTCAATTAACATGGGTGCTGTGTAAAACAAGGACTGGCTGTATGTATTGACTGTGACAGATACAAAACAAACTGAAATATGTGTACCTGTTAGCAGTCCTGATACCACAAATAGCATTGTTGTCAGTCAAGTGAGCTTCTGAAATTGCAAATCACTCTTGGGAAATTTCCAAACAAAACAAAGAACAATATTTTATTGATTTTCATGGTGTTTGCATGCCTGGTAAATTTGGTACGTATTAAAAATGTACAAAAAATACTTAATATGTATATCCCTAGATGCCTGTCTGGTAAATGTCAGTAGTAACTGACAAACTCTTTCCTACATATTGTGATAAACAAAAATTCCCCACAGATTACCAAAATGCTTCTAAAAAAGCAGAATACTCTCAAATGAAATAATCTCTTATAGCATTAAAATGCATGCATGCTAAATTGTTTCAGTAGCGTCTGGCTCTTTGTGACCCTATGGACTAGGGCCCTCCAGGTTCCTCTGTCCATGGGATTCTCCAGGTAAGAATACTGGAGTGGATTAACAAATTGAAAGGTAAAAGCCATATGATTATCTCAATAAATGCAGAGAAAGCCTTTGACAAAATTCAACACCCATTTATGATAAAAAGTCTCCAGAAAGCAGGCATAGAAGGAGCAAACCTCAACATAATAAAAGCCATATATGATAAATCCACAACAAACATTATCCTCAAGGGAAACAAATTGAAAGCATTTCCTCTAAAGTCAGGAATAAGACAAGGGTGCCCACTCTCACCACTACTATTCAACAGAGTATTGGAAGTTTTAGCCACAGCAATAAGAGAAGAAAAAGAAAAGGAATCCAGATTGGAAAAGAAATAAAACTCTCCCTGTTTGCAGATGACATTACACTCTACACAGAAAACCCTAAATACACAACCAGAAAACTGCTACAGCTAATCAATGAATATAGTAAAGTTGCAGGATATAAAATTAATACACAGAAATTCCTTGCATTCCTATATACTAACAATGAGAAAACAGAGAAATTAAGGAAACAATCCCATTCACCATTGCAACGAAAAGAATAAAATACTTAGGAGTAAATTTACCTAAAGAAACAAAAGACCTATATATAGAAAACTATAAAACACTGATGAAAGAAATCAAAGATGACACAAATAGATGGAGAAATAGACCATGTTCCTGGATCAGAAGAATCAATATAGTGAAAATGAGTATACTACCCAAAGCAATCTATAGGTTCAATGCAATCCCTATCAAGCTACCAATGGTATTTTTCACAGAACCAGAACAAATAATTTCACAATTTATATGGAAACACAAAAAACCTCAAATAGCCAAAGCAATCTTGAGAAAGAAGAATAGAACTGGAAGAATCAACCTGCCTGACTTCAGACTATACTACAAAGCTACAGTATTAAGACATTATGATACTGGCACAAAGACAGAAATATAGATCAGTAGAACAAAACAGAATGCCCAGAGATGAATCCATGCACCTATAGACACCTTATCTTTGATGAAGGAGGCAAAAATATACAATGGTCAAAAGATCATCTCTTTAACAAGTGGTGCTGGGAAAACTGGTCAACCACTTGTAAAAGAATGAAACTAGAAAGAACACTTTCTAACACCATACACAAAAATAAACTCAAAATGGATTAAAGATCTAAACATAAGACGAGAAACTATAAAACTCCTAGAGGAAAACATAGGCAGAACACTCTCTGACATAAATCACAGCAAGACCCTCTACGACCCACCTCCCTGAGTGAAAGAAAGAAAAGCAAAAATAAACAAAAGGGACCTAATTAAACTTAAAAGCTTTTGAACAATGAAGGAAATTATAAGCAAGGTAAAAAGACAGCCTTCAGAACAGGAGAAAATAATAGCAAGCAAAGCAACTGACAAAGAATTAATCTCAAAAATATACAAGCAGCTCATGCAGCTCAATACCAGAAAAATAAACAACCCAGTCAAAAAAATGGGCCAAAGAACTAAACAGACGTCTCTCCAAAGAAGACATATAGATGGCTAACAAATACATGAAAAGATGCTCAACATCACTCATTATCAGAGAAATGTAAATCAAAACCATAATGAGGTACCATCTCATGCCAGTCAGAATGGCTGCTATCAAAAAGTCTACAAACAATAAATGCTGGAGAGGGTGCAGGGAAAAGGGAACCCTCTTACACTGTTGGTAGGAATGCAAATGAGTACAGCCACTATGGAGAACAGTGTGGAGATTCCTTAAAAAACTGGAAATAGAATAGCCATATGACCCAGCAATCCCATTGCTGGGCATACACATCAAGTAAATCAGAATTGAAAGAGACACGTGTACCCCAATGTTCATCACAGCACTGTTTACAATAGCTAGGACATGGAAGCAACCTAGATGTCCATTGGCAGATGAATGGATAAGAAAGTTGTGGTATATACGCACAATGGAATATTACACAGCTATTAAAAAGAATACATCTGAGTCAGTTGTAATGAGGTGGATGAAACCGGAGCCTATTATATAGAGGGAAGTAAGTCAGAAAGAAAAACACCAATACAGTATATGGAATTTAGAAAGATGGTAATGATGACTCTATATGCAAGGCAGCAATAGAGACACAGATATAAAAACAGACTTTTGGACTCTGTGGGAGAAGGCAAGGGTGGGATGATTTGAGAGAACAGCACTGAAACATGCATATTACTACATGTAAAATAGATCACCGGTCTAAGTTCAATGCATGAAACAGGTCACTCAAAGCTGGTGCATTGGGACAACCCAGAGGGATGGGATGGGAAGTGAGGTAGGTGGGGGGGTTTGGGATGGGGGGACACATGTACACCTGTGGCTGATTCATGTCAACGTATGGTAAAAACCACCACAATATTGTAAAGTAATTAGCTTCTGATTAAAATAAATTAATTAATTTTTTTTAAAAAGAATGCTGGAGTGGATTGCCATGCCCTCCTCCAGGGAATCTTCCCAATCCACAGATCGAATCTGCCATCTCTTATGTCTGCCACATTAACAGGGTTCTTTACCACTAGTCCTACCTTGGAAGCCCCTTTTCTTATTGTTTCTTTACACCAAAACCAATAACCTCCATAAACTTGATTCTTAAGGTAATAAGGGGAGAATCATCAGGAGAGGCCATTGTCTTTAAAATAAACTAACCCAAGGACAGACATAGGAGAAAACGCTGCCCCTGGAGTCATGCAGTAAGCTCATCCTGTGACTCAGCTCATGGGCAATAGATACATTGTCATTTTGTTTATTTTTGAATTTTGTTTGCAAACTCAATGTCCACAATACATTGCCAAGACAGTATAGTTCTGATCTGTGTAAATGTTTTGGTAACTCATTAAAATAACAATTCACTACTTCAGTTATGCTTCTGACAATATCATTCCTTTTTAGATCATTCAATTAGTAAAGGCAGTGGTGTCCTTGATAACAAGACACTGTCACTATTTCTGGAAAAAAATAAAATAAAGGAATGTGCTTCCCAATGATTGTTTATCACTTGATAATTACAGAGTCCTTGCAGCTATTCTCTGTATTTCAAGAACTCCTATTTTTTTCCTGAGGATCCAGCAGTTTTTTGCTTTAATTTATTTTCCTCTTAAATACCTCCTGCTATTTAAGCAATAATTCCTTCTAAATCAATTGTTAGCAGCAGTTAATGACTGGTTGGTTAATTAATAGCTCAAAGCAAAGCTGAGGGTGTTCCCTGTGCTAACAAACCACCAGCCTCTAACTGGGGTATTATTGTTAATGTACCCTGTAATCATTGGCTTCTCAAGCAGCCTCACTGCCACACAGTATTTTATTTTCACCAAAAAAGATGAGTTGAGTGGGAAATAGGTGACAGCACTATACAGTCAATCATAATACTATACGCATTTTGAAGTTATTTGCATGTTCAGCTTGATCCTTATTTCCACAGGATGTGCCAATAGGCAGGGGGATGAAATATCAGCCTGTACTGTTTAGGAAGCTCTTTTCACCACAGCGGTTTCCTCTCTTCAACCTCCAGTGCTCCAAGCCTGGTGTAGCTGCAACAGCCTCATGGCATTCTGAATCTTTTCTGTTCCAAAACTGTACTCTTAAGAACTGTGCTCCTGACAGTAGAAGGAAAGAAACTGTGCTGCATACTTCCTGCCTGATAAACATATGGTTTACTTACTGACACCAGATATGCCTTTTGTACAGCTAATAGAGAGGATATGTGCTTACTAATTAGTGCAAGAAACAAAACATCAAGAGTCCTTAATTCCTAACATCTTCTGACTTGTTCTGTGCAATCACAGGGAAGTCTCTACTTCTTGTGCTAATAATTCTAACAATCAACCTAAATTAAAGAGAAGATGAGTATTCATCAGAAAAGAGTCTAGAGGAGCTATAATGCCCTCAAGTTTTGCCTTTTCTAGAAATATATTTATGAACATGTTGCATGAAAATAAATATCAAGTAGATATTTTGTGTCTCACTAAAGTAATGCTTTCATTTTTTATGTCCTTTTTTTTTTTTTTAAATCAATTTCTTGAGAGAGGACTGGCAAGAAAGTTTTGGTTGTGTCATCCAATCCTCACTGTGTATCTATGACACACTGAGATACCAAAGGTGAATAATACTGTGAAGGGTTGCTGCTGCTGCTGCTAAGTCACTTCAGTTGTAACCGACTCCGCGACCTCATGCACTGCAGCCCACTAGGCTCCTCCATCCATGGGATTCTCCAGGCAAGAGTACTGGAGTGGATTGCCATTGCCTTCTCCCTGTGAAGGGTTAGGATATGAATATTGGCTAACAGTTTTCCTTCTAGACTTCAGTGTAATGGACTATTGCTGGATAAAACAGAGTATTATGATGGAATCATAAATCTCAAACCCCAACTTTAAGGATTTGCTGACAACATGATGACATGATCTTTCATAGACGATAATGGAGGAGAAAGTTGATGAATTAAAAGGAAGGAAAAGTATAGGCTATTTAAGAATAGGGAAAATTCTGAAGGGGAAAGACATGGGAGATACATAAACACTGGAGGAAAAAAGATGAACATGAAAGATAACTATGAAATAACACTTCCAGCAAAAGTCATGTGGTGTACTTATGCTTGTGAGAACCAGAAATAATGCTTTCAGCTGAGTTACAAGGGAAATGACAGTCAGAGTCCATGTCCCCTGATCTCCAACAGGATTTCAAGCTTGGTTTGCAGGCAGTTGCCTAGATTGTTATTAAAGGTTACACACTGGAGCTCCAATCTATCTATATTTTAGTATTTTCATGATTTATAAAATTTCGCTGTTTACTGAAACTGACTCAGATTCCCAGAATAAGCAAAACATATCCATTAACATAATAAATACTCAACATGTTCCTGGTCTATAGAGATGATTAAAAACATAAAAGATTAAATTTGTTCATAGAAATGACTTTTTGACTAAACTAAATTTCCCGAATGGATTGCTCTCCCATGAGCCTACCTGTAATGGTCTAAACTTTGAGATATGATGTTCCCACCAGAGATATAAAAGATATTCCTTACATTGTGTCCATTGAAACAGCCATCTTCGCATTTAGAGAGAATGTGTGCTCAGTCACAATGTCGTGTTTGCCTCTTTGTGACCCCCATGGACTGTAGCCCACCAGGCTCCTCAGTCCATTGAATTTTCCAAACAAGAAAACTGTGATGGGTTGCAGTTTCCTACTCCAGGGGATCGTCTTGAACCAGGGGTCAAACTCGTGTCCTTTGTGTCTCCTGCATTGGCAGGTGGATTCTTTACCACTAGCATCACCTAGGAAGCCCCTTTGGGAGAATTGGTTCAAATTTGGCAAGGACTTATTTTCTTAACTTTATGTTAATATTAATGGGAAAACATAATTTTGGCTTGCTGAGAATCTAGTCTATTCTAGGTACTGAACCTTATTCCCTGTAATACTAACAATGAATCTCCCTGGTTCGGTCAGTTCAGTTCAGTCACTCAGTCGTGTCTGACTCTTTGTGACCCCATGAACCGCAGCACGTCAGGCCTCCCTGTCCATCACCAACTCCCAGAGTCCACCCAAACCCATGTCCATCGAGTCGGTGATGCCATCCAGCCATCTCATCCTCTGTCGTCCCTTTCTCCTCCTGCCCTCAATCTTTCCCAGCATCAGAGTCTTTTCAAATGAGTCAGCACTTCGCATGAGGTAGCCTAAGTATTGGAGTTTCAGCTTCAACATCAGTCCCTCCAATGAACACCCAAAACTGTTCTCCTTTAGGATGGACTGGTTGGATCTCCTTGTAGTCCAAGGGACTCTCAAGAGTCTTCTCCAACACCACACTTCAAAAGCATCAATTCTTCAGTTCTCAGCTTTCTTCACAGTCCAACTCTCACATCCATACATGACCACTGGAAAAACCATAGCATTGACAAGATGGACCTTTGCTGACAAAGTAATGTCTCTGCTTTTTAATATGCTGTCTAGGTTGGTCATAACTTTCCTTCCAAGGAGTAAGCATCTTGCAATTTCATGGCTGCAATCACCATCTGCAGTGATTTGGGAGCTCAGAAAAATAAAGTCAGCCACTGTTTCCACTGTTTCCATCTATTTGCCATGAAGTGATGGGACTGGATGCCATGATTTTAGTCTTCTGAATATTGAGCTTAAAGCCAACTTTTTCACTCTCCTCTTTCATTTTCATCAAGAGGCTCTTTAGTTCTTCTTCACTTTCTGCCATAAGGGTGGTGTCATTTGCATATCTGAGGTTATTGATATTTCTCCTGACAATCTTGATTCCAGCTTGTGCTTCCTCCAGCCCAGCATTTCTCATGATGTACTCTGCATGTAAGTTAAATAAGCAGGGTGACAATATACCATCTTGATGTACTCCTTTTCCTATTTGGAACCAGTTTGTTGTTCCATGTCCAGTTCTAACTGTTGCTTCCTAACCTGCATACAGGTTTCTCAAGAGGCAGGTCAGGTGGTCTGGTATTTCCATCTTAGTATTATTAAATTTTATTGTGCATACTGAGGACACCAAGGTGCAGAGATGTTAAATAACAGCCAAAAGTTAGCCAACTAGCAGTGAGCAAAGCCAGAATCAAAGCAGAATTCCGCCCAATGCCAACACATAACACTATTATATCTAATACAGAACACTGATCTTTGAATCTCACATCAATCTCTAACTCAGAGCATGTTGCTTCTGATGACCCACAATCATCCTTTTCAAGTTCCATCCTTATACCACATTCACTTAATATTTTCTTAAAATTTATTTACAACCATAGAGTTGTAAATAATGTGAGATCACTTTTGCTTTCTGAAGTGTCTTGATTAAAGTTAAGTGGCTGACACTGAAACAGTATCCCTCATCTTGAAGCTCGTGGCTGAGTGGAAACCCAACTGACGGTGCACATGATCAGGACATGGTCCCCAGTGCCATGAAATCACTCAGGGTTTTATTATTATTATTACTATGTTCAACTGACTTTTTCAAGAATTGACTAAGGGTGAGTATGTCTTCTAGTTTCCCTGAAGGGGTGCTCAATCTAGTTAAACTGAAGGAAGACTAAAGAGTTCGTAAGTGAATTCTCCCAACAATGGGAGAGTCAGCAGCAACCTTTGGGACTTTTAAATTATTTTGCAGTAATTTATAGCTGTGAGTCTGAACATTACCTCCGCATTTGCCAAAGCAAGAACAACAAGATCCCCATGCATGTCCTAATGTTATCAAACGCAGTTTCTTTATTAAATTGACTTTTATTTCAGGTTTACCACCTAGACTTCTCTGCTTTAAAGCAGGCTTTTGTGTAAGCTGTCACAGCTACTAATTAGTTATGGATTGGAAAGCTAAGCTTAATGTAAGATCCTATGAATCTAGGATCACATAGCAACATTTCAGTTGGTTGGACTATGTTTAGTATATGTAAGAATATTAGATGAAATAAGCCACACAGAATAAATTTATTTCTCACACACACAACCAAATGGACATATCTAGTTGTTAAACCACACTAATTATTCACACAGTTGGCAAGTATTCAAAATACTGGAGCAGCGGACACTAATGCAGTAAAAACAATTTTCACACATTTCCATTTGCTGTGAAAATTGTTCTTCCAATACCCCTTCAAAGTGTTTACAGTTCATTAGAAAATGTTTGATCTCCACCAAACTGTATTCAAAGCAGTATATTTTCTATTTCTTCACATTACATCACTGGCAAATAATGAAGAAAGTGTTTTTTGTAAGTAAAAGGAAGTAACACGGGAACAGGACTTGGTTTTGCAAGTTTTCAAACTGCAAAAGTGGAAGGACAGGTGATGACCCAGCTTCAAGGGAAAAAACTGAGAAGTCAGGCCTCCTTCTGGGGAGGGGATTCTGCTTGAAATTGTAGATTGTGTGGCTTGCATTTGAGTCTTGAGGACAGTTTAAAAGCAGATATCAGTTAGCCAAGACATCAAGAAGAAGCAATTTGCTGACATTTACATTTGACTACTAGTGAGTGCTCCAGTGAGTGCAGGAAGAAAATGGAGGTGGTGAAGTTCAGGTTAAATCGTGTCATTAACGCCACTACAGGCATTCAGATCCATCTACATAATTATCTGGTATAATCAGAGCTTTCTGTTCATTTTTTATACATAGGAGAGAAAAAACAGTCACTTTATCCTGTTGTTATGTGAATAGCAAGCACTGATTATCCCAGTTTATCCTCAAAAAAAAAAAAAAAAAAAAACTGGCAAATACTCTCAGGGAAATCTTCATGATTTACGGTAGCATGGATTTCACCCTGATAAATTGTTTTTTCCAAGGCTTGCCTTTCTTAATGTTTGCTGTCCAAAGGTCATGCAGTCATAGCCAACAGAACAAACTCTATAGAATTAGAGAAATGATAGCATTCAAGAGTTCCATTTAGATTCAGATATGCCCAGAGTAAAAACGGCTTGTGCTGGATTAAAGCCCAGGTTTCTCTCAGTCACTTTTGATTCATTAGAAGGTGTCGTGGGAAAGGAGTTTACTTATAGTGACATGGATGAACACTCACGCTCTGTTTTCTCTGTTTTCTTTGAGGATGGCTCATGTGGACAAATTTGGTACAGGTCTAGCCCATCGTTTGCTGACCATGAGACAGGAATATGAACAGAGTCGAGTCCAAATTATTTAAAACATATAAATCAGGTTTTTTAAGAAAACCACCAATTAAATAAAATCTATTTTATCTTCCTACCTAAACTAATATCCTTTAAAACCACCTGGAACACCAGATTGGAATTTGGAATTCTCGAATGTCTCAGAGTTGCAAGCTGGGAAAGCAACAAGTTCAGGATCTGTGTCCTGGGCTGTGAAGTTTGCGGAAAGTTATTTTCTAAATCTGCTCCAATTTTCCAACATTACTCCAAGAATGTGCAGATTAAAACTGAATAGAATCTGTTCTGCTTCGGAAAGAACAGTGATGTATACATATTTCGGAAAGATATCCATCCAAAATAGTTTTAGGACTTAAAGAGAGTAAGTTTTATCTGAAAACGCACTTATAAGAATCAGCTCAGACCTGAAAATCAACAAATAAATAGAGATTAACTAGACTTTAACAGACGCTGGGCTAATAGCAAGTGTAACAGTTTGCTATTTGCCATAAAAAGACAATTTCTTGGCTCTAACGTGTCACATCGCTGCCACGGCCTGTATCGGTTACGATTTATGGCTCGACCACAGTTTGGTATGGTTGACTAAAGTCTTTTTTTCTTCTAAAGAGCTTTTTGTATGGAAAATTTAGAACCCAGTTGTTTTGACAGTTTGGTTATTTAAATATGTTTTCATTGCTTTTGCTCACTACTCCTTAACTCATCTTATCAGCACCTGTTATTTACCAGGTACTCTTTCAGGTATAAGATCTACAGAGATAAAAATTAATAATCTTCTGCCAAGTCAAAGGACTTGGGCTATTATCTGGCTTGCCTAGGGTTAAATATTTGCATTTGATAATATTATTCAAGTTCTTTGAACAACATTTTCTCAAGAAAAACTAAAATAGTATTTTCTGCAAGGACTTGGTAAGAATAAAGCACAACCTAAAGAATTCAGTTTCATACATGGAAAAGCCACATTCTCCAGGAAGCCAGGAGCTTCTCTTGGGTACCCAATGCTGTTGTGAATGATTACGCTTGCTTTCCCCCTCTGTATAACAAATTCTTCTGGAGTTCTCACTGTAAACAATTGTCATTTTTAGTTGATTACCTCATTTATTTCCCCTATAAAAGTTCCAAGATGTGCATAGGATCACAAGCTTCCAATCCTCCTCGCAGGAGAGTATGCTCTAAGACCAGCAGTTTTAGAAGAATGTCACAGCGCTGGGACTTCCTTGGTGGCCCAGTGGTTAAAGACAACATGCTTCCAGTGTAGGGGGCAGTGGGTTCAATCCCTGGTCGGGGAACTAAGATCTCACATACCATGCAATGAAGCCAAAAAATAAAATTATTAAAAAATAAATAAAATAAAATAAAAAGAAGAATCTCACAGCTCTTTAATTATTGCTACCTGGCTAGAAAGGGGTCTAATTCTGTGTTCTGCACAGTGTGTAATTTTATATTGGTGCTCAATAAATGTTAAATACCAATAATAACCATGGTGGTAATCAGAATTCCTTCTGATATAAACTTATTTGTCTCAACCTTGTTTTTTCCCTGTGTCTGTTAGTAAATTGCCTGGCATTTTCCCTGCTGCTCTTGTCTTTTTTAATTACATCCTACTGACATGATTCTTCAAGCATCTTAAAGCGAATGGAAGGAAGGCTTACTGCTCTCTACACAAAAGGAGCTGCAGGAAGCAGGTGCCTAGCAGTCAGAATAACAAATTTCAAAGAAATAGGCTGGGTCATGCTTTCATTCCTCATAAATACAAAATGGCGGGTATAGGGAGAGTGAAGGCACAAGCAAGGAAGGGGAGAACTTAGTTTGCATGAGTGTACTGATGAGGACAAGCACAACTTTTCTTTGTTTCCTTACATTAGTTGTGCTGGGGAGGGTTGGTGCAGTACAGCAATTCATAGCCACTGCATAAGGCATTTGCTTGGGACTGGAAAAGGAAGAATCATGTACAAATATCACTGATAAACAGAAATTGAGCATCTCTTTTACAAAACCCACATATTAGCGGCACAGTGGAGAAATACATAAAAAAAGAATAAAATTTCCATTGTAGGTAACTCTGGTTTGGGTAGTCATGGAGGCCCATTCATGAACAAAAGTCATGTGCTGGTCCATCTAGGATGAATAATTTTCTTCCTGGTCTCTTTCTTGATATTGATATTAAAAATAGTGTCCTTTCTTCAAAAGATTAAGCATTGAGCTTACTTAAGCTTTGAGCATTGAGTAAAGCATTAAGGATTGAGTAGATTCTCTTTAAGAGCTTCCCTGGTGGATCAGGAGTAAAGACTTCACCTGCCAGGAGACTTGGGTTTGATTCCTGGGCTGGGAAGACCCCCTGGAGACGAAAATGGCAACCCATTTCAGTATTCTTGTCTGGGAAATTCTGCAGAGGATCCTAGCAGGCTACAGTCCATGGGGTTGCAAAAGAGTCAAATATGACTTAATGACTAAACAACAGCAACACAGATTCTTCAGGACCTTTAAAGCTGTGCAGAAAAACCTTTGCAAAATTTAATCTTCCAAAGTTAGTACGTAATGTTAACTTCATTCTTACACTTTTAAAACTATATTTATATTATACATAAAAATATCAATGAAAATCACAGTCCCTGTTTTCTGGAAGCTTCCAGTTCAGTGGAAAAGACATATTTTATAATTTATGAAAATAATTATGAAACTATAAATGTACAAAAGTATAATTGGAAAAGTTATGTATGGTAAAATATGGGTACCATGTAAGCATATTGCTAAGACAGTCACTTCCTTTGGCAAGGGGATGATCTTAATAAATAAAAAAAGGGGAAGAGGAGAAAGAACTTAAGACACTCCTGCAAACAGTCTGTGAAAGAGATAACGCTAACTGGGCCTAATGTTGCAACAGTTTAGACGGACCAACGTGGATATAGTTGATACCTGTTTCAAAATCTGAATTGGTAAGACTTTGTGATTGGAGGGAAGAGTGATGAAAGAGAAAGAAAGCAAGGCTGACTCAGTGAATAACGATGCCATTTACTGAGCTAAGAAAGAATGATGAGCAGCAGTGGATGGATGGGGAGCAGGCAAGAAGGAGAAATTCAATTTTGGAAATGTTTACATAAAGTATATTTACATGAGTCCTAAAAATGGAAAGAAAACTGTATGAATAAGAGTTTTTTTCTCTGCTTTCAAATAGACTTTTATGACAGTTTTCTCCCCTGCTATTGAGAAGACCGAGCAGAGCACTTGTCATTCAGGGCTCTTGTAAAACTCTGAATATCTCTCCACATTTGATAGGTTCCTATATTTTGAATTTTACACTCTTGGGTTAAAATTTCAAGAAAAAATACTTTTTATTTTCCTTTGGGGTGCAGACATGTGCCTAAAGTTCCATCAATTAGAAGTACCTGTGGAGAGGCTTACTCCTTGGAAGAAAAGTTATGACCAACCTAGATAGCATATTGAAAAGCAGAGACATTGCCAACAAAGGTCCATCTAGTCAAGGCTATGGTTTTCCAGTGGTCATGTATGGATGTGAGAGTTGGACTGTGAAGAAAGCTGAGCGCCGAAGAATTGATGCTTTTGAACTGTGGTGTTGGAGAAGACTCTTAAGAGTCCCTTGGACTGCAATGAGATCCAACCAGTCCATTCTGAAGGAGATCAACCCGGGGATTTCTTTGGAAGGAATGATGCGAAAGCTGAAACTCCAGTACTTTGGCCACCTCATGCGAAGAGCTGACTCATTGGAAAAGACTCTGATGCTGGGAGGGATTGGGGGCAGGAGGAGAAGGGGACGACAGAGGATGAGATGGCTGGATGGCATCACGGACTCGATGGACGTAAGTCTGAGTGAACTCCGGGAGTTGGTGATGGACAGGGAGGCCTGGCGTGCTGCAATTCATGGGGTCACAAAGAGTCGGACATGACTGAGTGAATGATCTGAACTGAACTGAACTCCCATTCTGTTGAAAGCAGCAAAAGTTACTGTCTTCAACTAAAACAACCCAAGGTCTAATTAATACACAGTAATAATATATTCTATTAAAATACTTTATAACATTTCCACTTACATAACTTGTTATACATTGAACAATATATTTACTTCAAAGTGCTAAAATACTAAATTAAAAAAAAGTTTTAAAAAACACAGAGATGCTTTTAAGAAAATAATCTAATAATTTTAACTTAATAATTAAGTTCATAGACCGTAACAGAATGCCACAAAGCAGGAAATAAACTTCAAACTGTAGGAAATGAATATAGAAGTCATTCCTAATAAGTCTGTTTATAATTAGTGTCTAGGAGACAGAAATGAAAAATGGAAATCTATGTATGTAATTCTAAGTTAACAGATGTAAAATTGTTGTATAACAAGGACACTCAAACTAGTCTTTCAAATTTTCAATTTACATTGAATCCAGGAAGTGATTGCAGTCGATATACATAAATTAACACATTTTTAAATAGGTTTCCTTATCTACAGGGCTTCCCAGGTGGCAGTGGTAAAGAATGCAAGAGACACAAGTTCAGTCCCTGGGTGGGGAAGATCCTCGAAGGAGGAAATGGCAACCCACTGCAGTACACTTAGCTGGAGAATTCCACGGACAGAGAAGCCTGGCAGGCTACAGTCCATGGGGTTCCTCAGACTGAGTGTCTAGGCACACATGCACATACTTATCTAAAACCAGGAAATCAGTCTTTCTCAAACTACAGTTAAGAACAGAAACTAAAAAAAAAAAAAAAAAAAAAAAATTCTTTAAAATCTAGAGGTTCTTTATCCCACTGTATTTCTTCAAACTACCCTTAATATTTAATGGGTCACCTAAAACCTGCTCAAACATTGTATATCAGTCCTGCAAATTCTGAGAAAACTTCATGAAAGCAGAAAGTTAATTGGAAACAAATTTTACTGTCTTAAACACAGACTCAGACTGTCTTAAAAAGAACTAACATTTATTTAATGCATTCTACATGCCAGGCCCTGCATTACCTACTTTCTTCACAATATCTACAAGATGAAGAGCATGAGATTTTTGGAAAACTGACCTCACAGAGTCAGCAAAGGAACAAATCTGAGATTCAAATTGCCTAGCTCCAGAACTCTGCTCTTTCCACTGTATTACACCAACTCTATCAACGTGTAGACATGTTCTACCCCTGCCAACTGATAGGCTCCTCAGCAGGTCCTGCCCATCCAAGCTTGTCCTCTTCCTCAGAAAATGTGATGTCCTGGAAAAGCCTAGTTCCAGTATTTAAGTTTTTTTCCAGCTGTGGCTCATCCCCATCCTTTATTCCTGGCAGAGTTGAGCCCTGTTTTCAATTTTTCTGATTGCTCTCAAAATGATTCTCCAGAATCAAGTCAAGTTATCTACCAAACACTAGGATATGTCTTTTCTGCATTTCTAGTGTTGTTTCCCATCTACTCCATTTAATCTAGACCCACTTAGGTACTTTCATAGTCAATGGACTGAATTTCTCACACTTTCTTGAATCAATTTAAACCTTGAGGGATAGAATTCCTGATTTGACCTTGATTTTTTTCATTTACCTCCAACAAGTTCTTTTTACTTAGGCTATGGACCAAGTGCTGTGCCTGACATGCATGCTCAGTTGCTTAAGTCATGTCCAACTCTTTGTAACCCTATGAACCAAAGCCCTCCAGCCTCCTCTATCCATGGGATTCTCCAGGCAAGAATACTGGAGTGGGTAGTCGTGCCCCTCCCCAGGGGATCTCCCCTACCCAGGGATCGAACCAACATCTCTTATGTCTACTGCACTGGCATGGAAGGTTCTTTACCACTAGCACCACCTGGAAAGTCCAGACCAAAGTGCTCCCAGAATACCAAATCAATAGACTGCCACTGCCCTAAACTCTATTCGAGAAGCAGTTCTTTCTTTTTTTCTTAATACATTGAAGGAAAAAATCCTTAAAGCAAAACTAGCATTTTTAACAACAGTAAGTGAGAGTTACATTATTTCACCCATTACAAAGGACTTACACATTCACTGTTCATTTTAGGGCAGTGAATACATGTGTTATCCTGTCATTATGAAAAAGTAAAATAGAGATCGTACATATTAAATGATTTACCTGATGTCACAGAGCTAGTGGATGGAGCTGGGTCTCAAATCTAGGCTTTATCTAGGCTTTTTTTAATTCCAAATTCCATCTTTTTGAGAAGTAACAGCATTTATGACAAATATAATAATAAACCATTTAGTAAAATTCACTAAAACTTATCAGTGAAACAGATAATGTAAATTTAATGTTTTTAGAATCAGATACAAAAAGTTGGAAAAAATTTCATGGTAGGAAAAAATATTATTAATTTTTCTCTGTAATGCAAGTCAACAATATCAGTGTTTTTGAAAAGTTCTGAATGTTTCTTGACAATATGGGGATTGGTTAGTCTAAATTGACAATTATACATGATTGAAGCTGTATTATTTACAGACATAATGGACTAGAAATACTTATTCAAAATGTGTTGATCTAGCATATTTTATTTCACTGACTTGCAATTATTTGTTCATATATTTCTTCAAAAATAGGGTCCACAGTTTCAGATTTCTCTCTGAAGAAACTTATAGTAGAAAATATAATTAGCACTGTAAGGCTATAAATAGAACTAAATAAGTGGTAATGAAAAATAGCTGTTAGTAGAATTCAGATAAAAGAAGAGTTGCAATGTTTTGGAGCAGGGGTCAAAAAACTACCACCCATGGGCCAAATCTAGCCAACCACCTGTTTTGTAAATAAATTTTATTAGAATATAGCCACATTCATCCATTTATATATTTTTATGGTCTCTTTTCTGTTAGATGAGCAGAACTGAGCCATGGCAAGAATACACAGAAGAACTGTACAAAAAAGATCTTCACGACCCAGATAATCACAATGGTGTGATTACTCATCTAGAGCCAGATATCCTGGAATGTGAAGTCAAGTGGGCCTTAGAAAGCATCACTACGAACAAAGCTAGTGGAGGTGATGGAATTCCAATTGAGCTAGTTCAAACCCCGAAAGATGATGCTGTGAATGTGCTGCACTTAATATGCCAGCAAATTTGGAAAACTCAGCAGTGGCCACAGGACTGGAAAAGGTCAGTTTTTTTCATTCCAATCCCAAAGAAAGGCACTGCCAAAATGCTCAAACGACCACACAATTGCACTCATCTCACATGCTAGTAAAGTAATGCTCAAAATTCTCCAAGCCAGGCTTCAGCAATATGTGAACCATGAAATTCCTGATGTTCAAGCTCGTTTTAGAAAATGCAGAGGAACCAGAGATCAAATTGCCAACATCCGCTGGATCATGGAAAAGCAAGAGAGTTCCAGAAAAATATCTATTTCTGCTTTATTGACTATGACAAAGCCTTTGACTGTGTGGATCACAATAAAGTGTGGAAAATTCTGAAAGAGATGGGAATACCAGACCACCTAACCTGCCTCTTGAGAAATCTGTATGCAGGTCAGGAAGCAACAGTTAGAACTGGACATGGAACCACAGACTGGTTCCAAATAGGAAAAGGAGTACGTCAAGGCTGTATATTGTCACCCTGCTTATTTAACTTCTATGCAGAGTACATCATGAGAAACGCTGGGCTGGAAGAAGGACAAGCTGGAATCAAGATTGCCGGGAGAAATATCAATAACCTCAGATATGCAGATGACACCACCCTTATGGCAGAAAGTGAAAAGGAACTAAAAAGACTCTTGATGAAAGGGAGAGAGGAGAGTGAAAAAGTTCAGAAAACGAAGATCATGGCATCTGGTCCCATCTGGAAATAGATGGGGAGACAGTAGAAACAGTGTCAGACTTTATTTTGGGGGGCTCCAAAATCACTGCTGATGGTGATTGCAGCCATGAAATTAAAAGACACTTACTCCTTGGAAGAAAAGTTGTGACCAACCTAGATAGTATATTCAAAAGCAGAGACATTACTTTGCCAACTAAGGTCCGTCTAGTCAAGGCTATGGTTTTTCCTGTGGTCATGTATGGATGTGAGAGTTGGACTGTGAAGAAGGCTGAGCACCGAAGAATTGATGCTTTTGAACTGTGGTGTTGGAGAAGACTCTTGAGAGTCCCTTGAACTGCAAGGAGATCCAACCAGTCCATTCTGAAGGACATCAGTCCTGGGATTTCTTTGGAAGGAATGATGCTAAAGCTGAAACTCCAGTACTTTGGCCACCTCATGCGAAGAGTTGACTCATTGGAAAAGACTCTGATGCTGGGAGGGATTGGGGGCAGGAAGAGAAGGGCACGGCAGAGGATGAGATGGCTGGATGGCATCTGTGGACATGTGTCCTAGTGAACTCCGGGAGTTGGTGTTGCACAGGGAGGCCTGCATGCTGTGATTCATGGGGTCGCAAAGAGTTGGACATGACTGAGCAACTAAACTGAACTGAACAGAGACTTGATTAAGTATGCAACACCTAAAATATTTATTACATTTTGTATTTTCCAGAGTCAGTTTCAGAGAAGGCAATGGCACCCCACTCCAGTACTCTTGCCTGGTAAATCCCATGGGTGAAGGAGCCTGGTAGGCTGCAGTCCATGGGGTTGCTAAGAGTGGGACATGACTCCACTTTCACTTTTCACTTTCATGCATTGGAGAAGGAAATGGCAACCCACTCTAGTGTTCTTGCCTGGGGAATCCCAGGGATGGGGGAGCCTGGTGGGCTGCCGTTTATGGGGTCACACAGAGTTGGACACGACTGAAGTGAGTTAGCAGTAGAGTCAGTTTGCTGATAGTGTAGTTGTTACAGAAGGTTTTGTGGGTGTAGAAGAGTTGGGCCTATGTCATTGGTAAAAATGGGGAAAGGGTTGAAAGGAGAGAATTCAGGCAGAGAATCTAGAAATAGCAGAGGCATATTTGTAAGAGATGCTTGGGAATGGTCAAGGGACAGCAAACGTATGACTTGGTTCAAATACAGGACTGAAGCTGGGAACTGAACGGGTATACATTTGAAAGGTTGACACAATTCCAGGGCATTTTAGTCCAGGCTAATTCATTTGAAGTTTTCCTGAAGAATTTCACTGGCGCTCCACTGAAGGTATAAACCTCAGTGCCCTCATAACCCAGTTCAGGATAGAGTCAAAGAGGAGAAGAGGAAGGAAGGAAGGAGGGAGGGGCAATGGGAAAGACAAGGAGAAGTCGAAAGAGAAAAAGCAGCAAACAAAGCAATCGTATTTCTGGTACTTTGTAATATGAACGAGGATGCTATTTGTAATGAAACCAACACTTTTCAAAAATCCTCTTTCTTTTCTCCTTCCTGTCTTAACTTCCATGCTTGCTGTGCCTAGCTGCTAACCCGTGTCCGACTCTTTGTGACCCCGTGGACTGTAGCCCGCCAGGCTCCTCTGCCCATGGGATTCTCCAGGCAAGAGTGCTGGAGCAGGCTGCCGTAACGCCATAGTCTCTCCCTATCCCTAGTCTTTCACCTTCTGTTTCTTCACCAACTCACAAACCACTTGCCATTTTCTTCCCTCCCACTTTCCTAGTCCCCCCTCCCACTTCCTTACTTTTCTTTCTCCCTCTACCTTTTCCCATTTTTCTTTGTCCCTCCTCTATCAATCCATCATTTCTCCTTTATGCAATCCTGAAGTCCCCCAGGAAAGACTGGACTCTCGTTACAGCAGGGGCTTATAATATTATGTGTGCCATCAACTGGTGGGCAGTCAAGTGAAGCCTGTGGACCTCTCTCACAACAATGCTTCTAAATGCCTAAAATAGAATACACTAGACTACAAAGAAAACCAAACAGACTGAAACCTAGTGAGTAAAACATGATATTAAATAATCGTGTCGTAGTATATGTCTTTTGGGCTTCACAGGTGGTGCTAGTGGTAAGAACCCACCTGCCCATGCAGGAGACACAAGAGATGCAAGGTTGATCCGTGGGGTCGGGAAGATCGCCTGGAGGAGGGCATGGCAACCCACACCAGTATTCTTGCCTGGAGAACCCCATGAATAGAGGAGCCTGGTGGGCCACAGTCCACAGGGTTGCACAAAGTAGGACACAACTGAAGTGACTTGGCATACAGGTTTCCCTGGTGGCTCAGAGAAAAGAATCTGCCTGCCAAGGCAGGAGATATGGGTTCAATCTCTGGGTCAGGAAGATCTCCTGGAAAAAGGAATGGCAGCCCACTCCAGTGTTCCTGCCTGGGAAATCCCATGGACAGAGGAGCCTGGTGGGCTACAGTCCATGGGGTTACAAAAGTTTTGGACATGCTTTAGTGTTTAAACAACAACATATATGTCTTTTATCTATACATTAAATAACAAGATCTGATGATAAAATTAACAGCTGCTAGAATTAAAAATAGTGATCAGTGTAAACAACATTTTGAGATATCTACAATTAAATACATATATAAATGTATATAATACCTGTGTATATATAAATATGTACTTACATATGTAAATGTATTTCTATTGTGGAAAAGCTTCCGATGTCACTAACATTACCCTCATTTGTTGCCACTTAAATTCATAATTGAAGATGTTTAATTTTATTTCGTGGTTAGTGAAAAGAAAGATGGAGTTTTTAGCACCCTCGTTAGATAATCTCCTGAAATCTGATTTGAAAACCCCTTCCCTAAGAGGATGAATAAGAAGGCACTAAACAAGCAAAGACAAAAGTCCTTTCAACAGGCAGGATAAATGGAAGAAACTAGGAAGTCGCACATGAGAATACTTTTTTAACCACTCAATTTTTTAAGTAAGAAGGAAAATTATAGCAATAGGGCTTTTATAAACACTTATCTGACAGCATTCAAAGTTGGGAAAAGCTGATTTAAGTAAACTAGTCAGAATACTTTATAACAGTCGATGCACAAGGGAAACAACATCACCTATATTACATCCGGAAACAATAGGAAAGATCTTACCTGAATTCAGAAAATATTTCATTTATTTAACTGCCACATTTAAATCAGGGATTCTTACTTAGTAGCTAAGTTGTGTCCAACTCTCCAACTCTTTTGCGACCCCATGGACTGTAGTCTGCCAGGTTCCTCTGTCCATGGAATTTCCCAGACAAAAATATTGGAGTGTGTAGCCATTCCCTTCTCCAGGAGATTGTCCCAACACAGGATCAAATTTGGGTCACCAGAATTGTAGGCAGATTCTTTACAGTCTGAGCCACCAGTGAATCAGGGGTAGATGACAATTAAGCAAATGTTTCCCCAAACTGAGAATTTAGTTTCACAAAGTAGTCTATCCCCCAAATCAGCTACATATACAAACACATACACACATTCAGAGCATGTACAACTAGAGAAAGTAGCAAAGTTGTTGGAAATCCAGTGCATTCAAATTGTTCAACAGGAAATTGCTATATTCTCCGGAAATACAGGCATTTTGAACAATGATTTATCTGTATGTCATAGAATAAAAGTTAGAGTTGTAGTTTAAATTCTCACTTTGCCACTTGTTAACTGTGGCAAATTCCTTTAAGCATCAGTGTTTTTCATCTTGAAATTTAGAACAACGCTAATGCTCTCTAGCCAGAGGGCTACAGAGAGAATAATTACTCCATACATGCAAAAGCACTAATCATGGTATTGGATGCATTGCAAATATTCAATATGTGTTTATTGTATTTCAAAATAAGAATATACGACTACATCCACAAATTAAGATACTATCATTTAAAATCATCTTCAAATGAAAGGTCTCCAATGTACCCCTTTCTTCTTGACTAAATCATGTGTTTGCCATCCTAGAAAGAAAGCTATAATTCAGCTCTCCATAAAATTTCCTTGATCCTGAGGCAACACTGAGGCTATAACACTTAAGCATTCAAAGTATTAGAAAGTTGAGTATCTAAATAGGTACTTTGAAAGAATTTTGATTACATTGTATACTCCCATCTTACTGCCTTGGTACAAAATAATTATACTCTTTTGAACACAAGGTTTTAGTGTACCAACCCAGATTTCTGAAGTTGTGCAGCCTCAGGGCAGATGGAGAAAATGTTATGAAATTCAGCTTTACCTTGTTCTCTTGAGAACAAAAACAACAGTTAAAATAACGGGAATTAAAATCCCATGGGCTAGCTGGTATTGTGGCACAGAGGGGGACAGTGGGTATACCTGAACGCTATAAGTCTACTTAAACCTGCATTAGGTTTTATCTAAAAAACAAGCAAGCAAACGAATAGTAGCTTTTATACTTGCTTCTTGGAAACAAAATTAAGTGCTCTTCTATGAGGATATATATTTGTGTGTGCATGCTAAGTCACTTCAGTTGTGTCCAACTCTTTGTGAATCTATGGACTGTAGCCGGCCAGGCTTCTCTGTCCATGGGATTCTCCATGCAGGAATATTGGAGTGGGTTGCCATGCTCTCCTCCAGGGGATCTTCCTGACCCAGGAATCAAACCTGGGTCTCCTGCACTGCAGGTGAATTCTTTACTGCTGAGCCACCGGGGAAGCCCCAAGGATGGATATACTAGTATGCAAGATTCCTTCTAGTGAAGGTGTATTTTAACAAAGTAATCCTTTTTAAAATGATATCTACATTTTGTCCTAAGAGAAAATGTTATTATGGCTCCCTTGACTGGCCTGAAACACTTTGAGCCAACCTCGTGTTCATGTTGGTCTCTCTGTATCTTTCCTCAATCCAGCTAAGTGTCATTTAACCTTCCTGATTTTATAAGCCATCAGCACTTTTCCTGTCCATCACTTCAACTGCACAAGACTGAACCATAAAATTGAAAATTTAAGCCAAGCTGAGAGAAAAATTGTGATTTGTCCTGGCCCTCTCCTAGACATTAGGTTTATCCTCTGGCCTCTTACTCAGTTTGCCCGAGAGGCCTCCAAGCCATAGTTATTTATGTGACTCCTTCCTCGCTAAAACCACGCCAAATCTTCTTCTCTGATTTTACCTTCTTTCTGTCCCTCTGTTTACTAGGGTAGATTAAAGGTTGCTCTTGACTAAGACCTCGTGAGCAAAGATTCATCGCTTTCTGCATCTTCCTTATGGCTTGCATTTTAAGAGAACCTTAATGTTCTGTCTGTAGCCCACACACTGATAGAGAAACATTATTTTTTCTTCTACTTCCAAAAGTTTGCATAATTTCAGGATCTATGTGTGGGAGCTGTGTAACCATGCTGCTACAAGATGAAAGGCAATGGCAATTTTTGCAGTTTTGCTATGATGTAGAAGCACAGCACTATAAAACTAGAGAAAGAGGATCTCAAAAAAGGTGTAATATAGAGGTCACAAATTCAAATGTATATGCAGTCCAGGTAGGTAAACTGCTATATTTTGTGACTACACATAAGACAACAGAGTAGTGAATTGAGTTCTGTCATTGAAAACAACTAACCACTGAGCTATGCAAAACTTCCCTGGTGGTCCAGTGGCTAAGACTCTGTTCCCAATGCAAAAGGCCCAAGTTCAATCCCTGGTCAAGGAACTAGATATACCCATTTGAATGCAGAGTTTCAGAGAATAGCAAGGAGAGATAAGAAAGCCTTCCTCAGTGACCAGTGCAAAGAAATAGAGGAAAACAATAGAATGGGAAAGACGAGATCTCTTCAAGAAAATTAGAGATACCAAGGGAACATTTCATGCAAAGATGGGCTCGATAAACGACAGAAATGAAATGGACTTAACAGAAGCAGAAGATATTAAGAAGAGGTGGCAAGAATACACGGAAGAACTATACACAAAAGATCTTCATGACCCAGATAATCACGATGGTGCAATCACTCACCTAGAGCCAGACATCCTGGAATGCGAAGTCAAGTGGGCCTTAGGAAGCACTACTAATGGAATTCCAGTTGAGCTATCTCAAATCTTAAAAGATGATGCTGTGAAAGTGTTGTACTCAATATGGCAGCAAATTTGGAAAACTCAGCAGTGGCCACAGGGCTGGAAAAGGTCAGTTTTCATTCCAATCCCAAAGAAAGGTAATGCCAAAGAATGTTCACACTACCACACAATTGCAACTCATCTCACATGCTAACAAAATAATGCTCAAAATTCTTCAAGGAAGGCTTCAACAGTATGTGAACCAAGAATTTCCAGATGTTCAAGATGGATTTAGAAAAGGCAGAGGAACCAGAGATCAAATTTCCAACATCCATGGATCATAGATAAACCTAGAGAATCCCAGAAAAACATCTACTTCTGCTTTTTTGACTAAGCCAAAGCCTTTGACTGTGTGGATCACAACAAGCTGTAGAAAATTCTTAAAGAGATGGAAATACCAGACCACCTTACCTGCCTCCTGATATATCTGTATGCAGGTCAAGAAGCAACCGTTAGATCCTGACAGGGAACACCAGACTGGTTCCAGATTGGGAAAGGAGTATGACTGCATATTGTCACCCTGATTATTTAACTTCTATGCAGAGAACATCATGTGAAGTGTTGGGCTGGATGAAGCACAAGCTGGAATCAAGAATGCTGGGAGAAATATCAACAACCTCAGATACGTGCAAAGAACTAAAGAGCCTCTTGATGAAAGTGAAAGAGGAGAGTGAAAAAGCTGGCTTAAAACTCAACATTTAAAACACTAAGATCTTGGCATACAGTCCCATCACTTGATGGCAGATAGATGGGAAAACAATGGCAACAGTGACAGACTTTACTTTCTGGGGCTCCAAAATCACTGCAGATGGAGACTGCAGCCATGAAATTAAAAGTTGCTTGCTCTTTGGAAGAAAAGCTATGACCAACCTAGACAGCATATTGAAAAGCAGAGACAGTACTTTGTCAACAAAGTTCCATCTAGTCAAAGCTATGGTTTTTCCAATAGTCATGTATGTATGTGAGAGTTGGACTATAGTGAAAGCTAAGTGCCAAAGAACTGATGCTTTTGAACTGTGGTGTTGGAGAAGACTCTTGAGAGTCCCTTGGACTGAAATGAGATCCAACCAGTCCATCCTAAAGGAAATGATTCCTGAGTGTTCATTGGAAGGACTGATGGATGCTTCAAGGAAATCTGAAACTCCAATACTTTGGCCACTGATGCAAAGAACTGACTCATTTGAAAAGACCCTGATGCTGGGAAAGATTGAGGGCAGGAGGAAAAGGGGATGCCAGATATGAGATGGTTGGATGGCATTATCAACTCGATGGATATGAGGTAGAGTAAGCTCCAGGAGTTGGTAATGGACAGGGAGGCCTGGCGTGCTGCAGTCCATGGGGTTGCAAAGAGTCAGACACAACTGAGCAACTGAACTGAACTGAACTGTGCTGTGCAAACAAGTCCTTTAAGTGAGCCAGATTCTACCTTTAGCTCATACCAGTTTTATTATCCATAACTGGTCAAATGGCCCTTTTCTTACCCATTAAATGCTCACTAAAGAATATATTTTCTATATTATTTTTTAAATGACAAAGTGCTGATATTACCTTTTCTACTTTCCACATTTAATATCCATTCCAAGGAATATTTTGGTAGGTGTTTTGTTTTTTTTTTTTTTTCCTAAAACACATCTTGTGGGAGGGAGGGAAAGATGGTGGAGGAATAGGACGGGAAGACCACTTTCTCCCTCACAAATTCCTCAAAAGAACATTTCAACGCCGAGCAAACTCCACAAAACAACTTCTGTAGGCTGGCAGAGGACATCAGGCAACCAGAAAAGCAGACCATTGTCTTCAAAAACAGGTAGGAAAAAATATAAAAGACGAGAAAGGAGACAAAGGAGGTGGGGAGGGAGCTCCGTCCCGGGAAGGGAAGCCCGTCCAGGGAAGGGAATTTGAAGAAGAGAGGGTTCCAAACACTCTCCCTGCCGAGTCTGTGGCGAGCCTTGGAAACACAGAGGGCAACATAACAGGAAAGAAAAATAGATAAATAATTAAAACCAAGAGATTACAAGCCCACCAGTAACTCCCCCAGCGGAAAAGCAGCACAGACGCCTGCATCCGCCACTGGGAAGTGGGGGCAGGGCAGGGATGCGCGGGAGGCGCGGGCTGCAGAGCTTTGTAAGAATCGGGCAGGTACGCCCCACGCGCAACCAGAACGATCTAACTTGGGCTAGCAAACCAGACTGTGGGATAGCTACCACGCGAAAAGCTCGAACATGAGACACTGCCAGGACCGAGCACAGAACAAAGGATGGAACGGAAAAAGCCGGCTGCAGACCATCCCCGCCGGGGACAGGCAGCCAGAGCCATAAGGACTGGAAAGGGGCAATTGCAGACCCGGAGAGACTTTACTTACCTAACTGCAAGCAGGCTCCTTTGCTAAGACTTCTGGGGGTGCTGGACAGTCACAATCTGCCTCACGGGGTGCGCCAGCGGTCCACCCAGAAAGCTGAGCAGCAGCGGCAGAAAAGGTGACAAGCCGCGGCGATCGTGCTCGCCAAACTCCTGAGCTACTCGGACCTGGGAAGGGCACAAAGCGCAGTCCCAGACACATTTGTGCCTCTGAGGGCTGCCTGAGCGCCGAACCTGAGCGGCTTGGACGGGGAAGTGCACGCAGCCTAGGGCTGGCCCCAGACGGTTCCCGGCTGAGCATCGTAGAGCTGGAGCGGTTTGTGCGCCGCGAGAAAGGACAGGTCAAGCGGGGCTGAGATACTGGGTGCACATGACAGTGCTATTTGTTTGCAGCATCCCCCCTCCCCATAGCGCGACTGAACTAGTGAGCCTAAAAAAACAGCAAACAGAAGAAGTTAAACAGAGGGAACCACCTTGGAAGTGATCCCACACGGCCCATAACATCAGAGAAGGGCCAGAAATATTTTTTACTATTTTTAATATCATTCCTTTTTTTTTTTTTGCTTTTTTGTTTTTTGTTTTTCTCTTTTTTTTTCAAACTTTTTTTTAATTGTTAAGTCTTCTATTTCTCCTCTAATTTTTATTTCTATAACCTATTATTACTATTTTTAAAAAAAAAAGACTTTTTTTTTAAGGCAAACACCATATATAGTCTTTGGATGGTTGTTGGTGTGTTTTTTTTTTGGTTTGTTTTTTTGTTTGTTTGTTTGTTTTTTAATAATTCTTTTTTTTTCTTTCTCCCTTTTTCCTTCTGATTTTCTTTAATATTGTATCTTTGAAAATCCAACCTCTACTCTAGATTTTTAATCTTTGCTCTTAGGTTTTTGTTGTCAATTTTGTACATTTAAAAACCCAAACTTCACTACCCAAGTTTACCTGAGAGCAAGATTACTGGCTTGATCACTCTCTCCTCCTCTGGACTCTCCTTTTTCTCCACCAGGTGGCCTCTGTCTCTTTTCTCCCCCATCTCTTCTCTATCCAACTCTGTGAATCTCTGTGTGTTCCAGACGGTGGAGAACACCTAAGGAACTGGTTACTGGCAGGATTTGTCTCTCTCCTACTCATTCCTCTCTCTTATCCTCCTGGTCACCTCTGTCTACTTCCTCCCTCTCCTCTGCCCCGTATAACTCTGTAAATACCTCTGAGCGGTCCAGACTATAGAGAGCACATAAGGAAGTGACTCATGGCTAGCTTGCTCTCTCCTCTTTTGATCTCACCGCATCTCATTCCAGTTACCTCTAACTACCCCCTCCATCTTCTCTTCTCCTTGTAACTCAGTGAACCTCTCTGAGTATCCCTCAATGCGGAGAAACTTTTCATCTTTAACCTAGACGTTTTATCATCAGTGCTGTATAGATGGAGAAGTCTAGAGGCTACTGTAAAAATAAAACTGAAAACCAGAAGCAGGAGGCTTAAATCCAAAGCCTGAAAACATTAGAGAACTCTTGAATTCAGGGAACATTAAGCAATAGGAGCTCATCAAACGCCTTCATACCTACACCGAAACCAAGCTCCACCCAAGGGCCAACAAGTTCCAAAACAAGACATGCCACGCAAATTCTCCAGCAACACAGGAACACTCCACTGAGCCTCAATATACAGGCAGCTCAAAATTATCCCAAAACCTTTGATGTCTCATAACCCATTACGGGTCACTCCACTGCACTCCAGAGAGAAGAAACCCAGCTCCACCCACCAAAACTCCAACACAAGCCTCCCTAAACAGGAAACCTTGACAAGCCACTGATAGAACCCCACCCAAAGTGAGGAAGCTCTATAATAAAGAGAACTCCACAAATTACCAGAATATAAAAAGGCCACCCCAAACGCAGCAATATAACCAAGATGAAGAGACAGAGGAATACTCAGCAGGTAAAGGAACAGGAGAGTTGCCCACCAAACCAAACAAAAGAGGAAGAAGTAGGGAATCTACCTGAGAAGGAATTCCGAATATTGATAGTGAAAATGATCCAAAATCTTGAAATCAAAATGGAATCACAGATAAACAGCCTAGAGACAAGGATTGAGAAGATGCAAGAAAGGTTTAACAAGGACCTAGAAGAAATAAAAAAGAGTCAAAATATAATGAATAATGCAATAAATGAGATCAGAAACACTCTGGAGGCAACAAATAGTAGAATAACGGAGGCAGAAGATAGGATTAGTGAAATAGAAGATAGAATGGTAGAAATAAATGAATCAGAGAGGAAACAAGAAAAACAAATTAAAAGAAACGAGGACAATCTCAGAGGACTCCAGGACAATATGAAACGCTCCAACATTCGAATTATAGGAGTCCCAGAAGAAGAAGACAGAAAGAAGGATCATGAGAAAATCCTTGAGGAGATAATAGTTGAAAACTTCCCTAAAATGGGGAAGGAAACAATCACCCAAGTCCAAGAAACACAGAGAGTTCCAAATAGGATAAACCCAAGGCGAAACACCCCAAGACACATATTAATCAAATTAACAAAGATCAAACACAAAGAACAAATATTAAAAGCAGCAAGGGAAAAACAACAAATAACACACAAGGGGATTCCCATAAGGATAACAGCTGATCTTTCAATAGAAACTCTTCAGGCCAGGAGGGAATGGCAAGACATACTTAAAGTGATGAAAGACAATAGCCTACAGCCCAGATTACTGTACCCAGCAAGGATCTCATTCAAATACAAAGGAGAAATCAAAAGCTTTCCAGACAAGCAAAAGCTGAGAGAATTCAGCACCACCAAACCAGCTCTCCAACAAATTCTAAAGGATATTCTCTAGACAGGAAACACGAAAAGGGTGTATAAACCCGAACCCAAAATAACAAAGTAAATGGTAACGGGATCATACATATCAATAATTACCTTAAACGTAAATGGGTTGAACGCCCCAACCAAAAGACAAAGACTGGCTGAATGGATACAAAACAAGACCCCTCTATATGCTGCTTACAAGAGACCCACCTCAAAACAAGGGACACATACAGACTGAAAGTGAAGGGCTGGAAAAAGATATACCACGCAAATAGAGACCAAAAGAAAGCAGGAGTGGCAATACTCATATCCGATAAAATAGACTTTAAAACAAAGGCTGTGAAAAGAGACAAAGAAGGCCACTACATAATGATCAAAGGAACAATCCAAGAAGAAGATATAACAATTATAAATATATATGCACCCAACATAGGAGCACCGCAATATGTAAGACAAATGCTAACAAGTATGAAAGGGAAAATTAACAATAACACAATAATAGTGGGAGACTTTAATACCCCACTCACACCTATGGACAGATCAACTAAACAGAAAATCAACAAAGAAATGCAAACTTTAAATGATACATTAGATCAGTTAGACCTAATTGATATCTATAGGACATTTCACCCCAAAACAATGAATTTCACCTTTTTTTCAAGTGCTCATGGAACCTTCTCCAGGATAGATCACATCCTGGGCCATAAATCTAAACTTGATAAATTCAAAAAATCAAAATCATTCCAAGCATCTTTTCTGACCATAATGCATTAAGATTAGATCTCAAGTACAGGAGAAAAACTATTAAAAATTCCAACATATGGAGGTTGAACAACACACTTCTGAATAACCAACAAATCACAGAAGAAATCCAAAAAGAAATCAAAATATGCATAGAAACGAATGAAAATGCAAACACAACAACCCAAAACCTGTGGGACACTATAAAAGCAGTGCTAAGAAGAAAGTTCATAGCAATACAGGCATACCTCAAGAAACAAGAAAAAAGTCAAATAAATAACCTAACTCTACACCTAAAGCAACTAGAAAAGGAAGAATTGGAGAACCCCAGAGTTAGTAGAAGGAAAGAAATCTTAAAAATTAGGGCAGAAATAAATGCAAAAGAAACAAAAGAGACCATAGCAAAAATCAACAAAGCCAAAAGCTGGTTCTTTGAAAGGATAAATAAAATTGACAAACCATTAGCCAGACTCATCAAGAAGCAAAGAGAGAAAAATCAAATCAATAAAATTAGAAATGAAAATGGAGAGAGCACAACAGACAACACAGAAATACAAAGGATCATAAGAGACTACTATCAGCAGTTGTATGCCAATAAAATGGACAACGTGGAAGAAATGGACAAATTCTTAGAAAAGTACAATTTTCCAAAACTGAACCAGGAAGAAATAGAAAATCTTAACAGACCCATCACAAGCACGGAAATTGAAACTGTAATCAGAAATCTTCCAGCAAACAAAAGCCCAGGTCCAGATGGCTTCACAGCTGAATTCTACCAAAAATTTCAAGAAGAGCTAACACCTATCCTCCTCAAACTCTTCCAGAAAATTGCAGAGGAAGGTAAACTTCCAAACTCATTCTATGAGGCCACCATCACCCTAATACCAAAACCTGACAAAGATGTCACAGAAAAAAGAAAACTACAGGCCAATATCACTGATGAACATAGATGAAAAAATCCTCAACAAAATTCTAGCAATCAGAATCCAACAACACATTAAAAAGATCATACACCATGACCAAGTGGGCTTTATCCCAGGGATGCAAGGATTCTTCAATATCCGCAAATCAATCAATGTAATTCACCACATTAACAAATTGAAAAATAAAAATCATATGATTATCTCAATAGATGCAGAGAAGGCCTTTGACAAAATTCAACATCCATTTATGATAAAAACTCTCCAGAAAGCAGGAATAGAAGGAACATACCTCAACGTAATAAAAGCTATATATGACAAACCCACAGCAAACATTATCCTCAATGGTGAAAAATTGAAAGCATATCCCCTAAAGTCAGGAACAAGACAAGGGTGTCCACTTTCACCGCTACTATTCAACATAGTTCTGGAAGTTTTGGCCACAGCAATCAGAGCAGAAAAAGAAATAAAAGGAATCCAAATTGGAAAAGAAGAAGTAAAACTCTCACTGTTTGCAGATGGCATGATCCTCTACATGGAAAACCCTAAAGACTCCACCAGAAAATTACTAGAGCTCATCAATGAATATAGTAAAGTTGCAGGATATAAAATCAACACACAGAAATCCCTTGCATTCCTATACACGAATAATGAGAAAGCAGAAAAAGAAATTAAGGAAACAATTCCATTCACCATTGCAACGAAAAGAATAAAATACCTAGGAATATATCTACCTAAAGAAACTAAAGACCTATATATAGAAAACTATAAACCACTGATGAAAGAAATCAAAGAGGACACTAATAGATGGAGAAATATACCATGTTCATGGATCGGAAGAATCAATATAGTGAAAATGAGTATACTACCCAAAGCAATTTACAAATTCAATGCAATCCCATCAAGCTACCAGCCACATTTTTCCCAGAACTAGAACAAATAATTTCAAGATTTGTATGGAAATACAAAAACCTCGAATAGCCAAAGCAATCTTGAGAAAGAAGAATGGAACTGGAGGAATCAACTTGCCTGACTTCAGGCTCTACTACAAAGCCACAGTCATCAAGACAGTATGGTACTGGCACAAAGACAGACATACAGATCAATGGAACAAAATAGAAAGCCCAGAGATAAATCCACACACATATGGACACCTTATCTTTGACAAAGGAGGCAAGAATATACAATGGAGTAAAGACAATCTCTTTAACAAGTGGTGCTGGGAAAACTGGTCAACCACTTGTAAAAGAATGAAACTAGATCACGTTCTAACACCGCACACAAAAATAAACTCAAAATGGATTAAAGATCTAAATGTAAGATCAGAAACTATAAAACTCCTAGAGGAGAACATAGGCAAAACACTCTCAGACATAAATCACAGCAGGATCCTCTATGATCCACCTCCCAGAATTCTGGAAATAAAAGCAAAAATAAACAAATGGGATCTAATTAAAATTAAAAGCTTCTGCACAACAAAGGAAAATATAAGCAAGGTGAAAAGACAGCCTTCTGAATGGGAGAAAATAATAGCAAATGAAACAACTGACAAACAACTAATCTCAAAAATATACAAGCAACTTATGCAGCTCAATTCCAGAAAAATAAACGACCCAATCAAAAAATGGGCCAAAGAACTAAATAGACATTTCTCCAAAGAAGACATACGGATGGCTAACAAACACATGAAAAGATGCTCAACATCACTCATTATTAGAGAAATGCAAATCAAAACCACAATGAGGTACCACTTCACACCAGTCAGAATGGCTGCGATCCAAAATCTGCAAGCAATAAATGCTGGAGAGGGTGTGGAGAAAAGGGAACTCTCCTACACTGTTGGTGGGAATGCAAACTAGTACAGCCACTATGGAGAACAGTGTGGAGATTCCTTTAAAAATTGCAAATAGAACTACCTTATGACCCAGCAATCCCACTGCTGGGCATACACACCAAGGAAACCAGAATGGAAAGAGACACACGTACCCCAATGTTCATCACAGCACTGTTTATAATTGCCAGGACATGGAAACAACCTAGATGTCCATCAGCAGATGAATGGATAAGAAAGCTGTGGTACATATACACAATGGAGTATTACTCAGCCGTTTAAAAGAATTCATTTGAATCAGTTCTGATGAGATGGATGAAACTGGAGCCGATTATACAGAGTGAAGTAAGCCAGAAAGAAAAACACCAATACAGTATACTAACACATATATATGGAATTTCGGAAGATGGCAATGACGACCCTGTATGCAAGACAGGAAAAAAGACACAGATGTGTATAACGGACTTTTGGACTCAGAGGGAGAGGGAGAGGGTGGGATGATTTGGGAGAATGGCATTCTAACATGTATACTATCATGTAAGAATTGAATCGCCAGTCTATGTCTGACGCAGGATACAGCATGCTTGGGGCTGGTGCATGGGGATGACCCAGAGAGATGTTATGGGGAGGGAGGTGGGAGGGGGTTCATGTTTGGGAACGCATGTAAGAATTAAAGATTTTAAAATTTAAAAAATAAAAAAATAAAACACATCTTGTAAAAATTATGATCACTTTGTATTTTGGTCTACCACCAAAACCTATCTGATATCTCTACCTTTATCAATCTATAGAGCACACTACCACAGAAACAACATTCCTTAAATATATTATAATAATATTGTTTCTCTGCCTAAAAGCCAGCAAGGGGTTCAATCACTCTAAATTCTTGATCACTGTAAGAAAGCTCCTTATTAGCACATCCATCCTTTTTCCATTAAACTTCATCATCTCTTAGTCCCATTTGAACTCATCTTTTGTGTCAAACAAATTTGCTTATAACCAATCGCTGCCGCAGCAACCGATCAGTGGTAATTGTTCGTATGCCCACTGACGTTGTCATAAAAGGAAATGTTCAGAGCATTTCCATTCCTAGTATAGCATGGAAAGTTCAATGTTTCTAGTCACTAATGTGTTGCTGCAAGTACCTTATGCTTCCTTAGAAAGGGAGTCCTTGTACTTTTCAGAACTACTGGGTCATTGGTCTCTCCTTTGGAGGCATCTTTACTGCTGCTCCAGTCTTGGGCATGAAGGCGTGTTCAGTCATGTGTGACTCTGCGACCCCATGAACTATTGCCTGCCAGACTCCTCTGTCCATGGGATTTCCCAGGCCAAGAACACTGGAATGAGTTGTCATTTCCTACACCAGAGGCTCTTCTCAACCTAGGGATTGAGTCCTCCTCTGTAGTATATGCTGCAATGGCAGGCAGATTCTTCACCACTGAGCCACTGGAGTTGGGAAGCCCAACTCCAATCTTACAGTCACCCTTTTAACCTAATCACGGAAGTAAATGGGAAATGTTTCCTTTAAAATGCCATTGATTGTGTATATGTGGCAAAATTAACCTTCACTAAAGCAAATGTGGCAGAATCTCTGGTGTAAAGTACAGCATGACCAGAAACAGATGGAGCAGGAGCAAGGAATGTCCCAGAGATTCCAGAAACACTATTTACTGGCAATTCTGTCTAAATCTGATTTGTTTGAATCTGAATCATAAGAGATCTTGATAGTAAGAAATTACTTCCTTTGAGAGCAAGGTAACTAAGGGAAATAGCCTTGGCTTTGAACTACAGAACAAAATTAAAAGCAAACTTCTTTTACAGATAAGTGGCCTAAAGGCAGAGGTAGGATAAGTAACTAATGGATCAATGATGGAGAAAGAAGGTTTACAATCAGCCCCCTTTAAGGCTCTTATGCCAAACATCCAACATCATCAGGCAGGAAAGGAACTCTACGTTTTGGGAACTAAAAACTGCCTGAATATAATTTGCACAGAGATGAAATGCTGTTTAAAAAAAAAAAGCCCCTACTGAACTATTTTAAGAGGACCTTAGGGATCATCCAACTCATTCCCTCTCTGACCCACTTGACTCAGTTTTCACTAACACCAACATTTAAAAACCTAATATTCTCTTACTTATTTCCCCAAAAAAGTCTCATTTTAGCAAACCACCCTGCCCCTCCCAAAAAATAATAAACTTCAGGGAAAAGGTATTTCCCAGCTAGCAAGCTGGTAAGGCCATAATGCAAATCTTGGTGTGTTGAGCTCCAGAGCCAAGGCTCTGTTGTTGTTGCTGTTAGTTCTGAACATTAACTACTATGGTTTAGAGACTGGTGCACAAGTGTGAGTGCAGGAGCCTTTCCCATCACCATCACTTCTCTGGGTTTGCACCTTTGCTTGAATTCAAGATGGTCATTGGAGGATGTCCCAGGGGTGTTCATGGGGGATAAGTCAGATGTGGGTGGAGGAAAGGTTTCAGATTCTAATGGGCTTGACCTTTCTTAGATGTCACTATTCAAGGGGTAGATTATTGACAAAGGAAAGTGTGGACCAAAGGTGAAGATAATTTGAACTACTGTTGGATTTATTGGATTTGCTCAGATGATGCTTCACATCTGCAGAGGATGATTCCATTCACACACAACCCCCAGGTGCTCAGTTCTGCCCACGTGGCCCTTTCAGGTCCAGCCACTCTCTATGCCATGGTTATTCTAAGCATGCAGCTTTGGTATCACCTGGGTATTTAGTGGAAATGCAGAATTTCTGACTCCACTTCATACCTACTGCATCAGAGTCTGCATTCTAACCAGATCTCCACGGTATCTTTATGTCAGAGTTAGAAGTACTCCAGTATGTTATTTCTATACCAAGCTTAAGACAGAAGAAATCTTTGTGAGGCTGTCTGTGGCCTTGTCTGCCTCAATTTTCCCACTCTCTAATTGCCTCCTTGGAAATCTTTCTGCTAAACAGAACCCAGGGTTCTGTTCCTTGGGAACTATCCACTCCTCTACACTCATCACCTGTTCATCTGTCTCCTCTTCACAAATCCCAGCGATTATTTTCCTAGCCTTCCTTAGCCTTGGACCCTACCCTCCTCCCACTGTTTGTCCCAGTCATTTTATCTATCCTCACTTAGGTCCATTAAGGGCTTAAATGTTTTTGGAATAGAAGAACCTGACACACTAGGAACCTATTTCCGGTATCTACCCTGCCTGCCCTCATTCCTGAGCTGAGGCAATTAAATGGAACCAACTCTGCTGGAATTAGGTCAAATGAAAGGAGTAAATGGGGGTGGGGTGGGGAAAGTTAGGATATGGGAGGAGAAGATGTTGATTTGTTTACGAAAAAAGTAATCTATCACACTTATATGTGATGCTTTTGTATGAAGTTGTATTCTCAGTAGTGTGTTTCTGTCCATGTTATTGGTGTTTGTAGATTCCTACAAACAAAGCTCTATTTCTGCTTTCCACCTTGAATCCAAATAGATGTTAGAAATATTTCCAAATAATTATGATTATCTTCAAGCATCACTGACTTGAGATAATCCAGCCAGAAAATGAGCCCATGACCTTACATTCACGGGGAGGCCATCCAGCCTAGCATTTAGTAAGTGGATACTGATCTCTGATTCTACTACTCACTAGCTGAGTGGTTCTGGTAAGTCCCTTAGTATCTCTGACCTTTACCTTCTTGTGAATGAGGATAATAACATTATACTGACTTCAGAGAGTTTTTACAAGATTAAATGAGAAACTGAAGATAAATGTTAATACATTATCTGGCATATGGCATATCTAATAAAATTGAGATTCTCTTATCATTTCAGAATTACTATCCATGAAATGTTAATATTCACTCATGGCAACTGGAAAATGATGAAGGTTTGAATCTACACTCCTAGTATTAAAAATTATTATATAAAAATTTTAGTTGGAACCAAGGTCATCATAATACTAATAATATATTAATTGAGCATTAACTACATGGCACCTTCTCATACATGGTCATGAAGAATCCTGACAACTGTTTTGAGGCAGTTACTATTTTCATCTTCCTTTCTCACAAATCTGTTTCCTCTTTTCCTGGCACATAGCTGCAGATTGGGTAAACAGCCTAGACGTGGCCTTGTAACTGAGTAGAGTGGAACGTGTGAGGCCAGGGTTATGCTACTTTCAGGCTTGGTCCACTAGCCCCACCTTGTTCCATCCCTCTGCTCTTTCTTCCTTTGTGGCAACCTTGAAAACTGCATGTTAAAGATGGAGGATCTACAAGAGGGAAGGATCCTGGCTTGTGTACCGCCTCTTAGAGAAAAGCCACCAGCTGATCAAGAAGAACCATTTTGGATTTTATGTAAGTAAGAAATACATTTCTATTATGCTTCATTTCTGGCATGTATTCATTACAGCAGCTAATCTCATCTTAACTGATTTACTTAGTCTACCTAAGCTCACAGAGCATATAACTAGGGACTGGAATTCTAGGCCAGTGGAACCGTAAAGCCCACACTTTCATTCATTATACTACACTGGCATCAAGCTTCACTTGAGAGCCAAAGAGTGGTTCCTTTTCAGCTGCCTACCAAATTATGCCAAACAGTAAATGCTAGAAGGAGACAAATCTGAAAGCTAGAAATACCTCAGCTGGGCTGTTTTCAGAAGCCAGTGCATGAATCTGCTGATTCACGGGCCCTGGGAATTTCCTACAGCCGTCATCAGATGGTTTCAGACAAGGCCAACATATCAGGAAAACAATTTTGCCTCAAGAACCCCTCACTGATATCTGAAATCTGTTGTCAGCTTTACTTCTCTCTCTATGGGGTACTGAACCAGTGACTCGGATGTTTGGAGCCTCTAATGAGGCTGGTAATGGTCTTATAAATTCTCCATGGAGCTTTCACACCTCTAATTGAGGATCAGACATGAGACTGGCCAGAGGCCAGGGAATATTCTCAAAGTGCATGCTCATGGTGGCAACTGTTTACTCAGAAGGCTCAAGGAAAGGTCTCACTATCAGGGCTCTAAAGAATTAGGGCAAGCACGGCTAGACTTGGTGGGACAAAAGTCCTACAGTAGAAAAATAGCACTTATGTTAACAATAAACACTTGCAGGGCACATGCAGATAACAAGGTGCTTTCAAGTGCAGAGTCTCAGTATCAATAGCCGTTGAGACAACCGCACTTCGTTGTGGAGACTAAATCAATGAAGCTAAGAGACTTGCCAAGAATATAACAAAATAAGGTATAAATATTGGCCTTCTAAACTGAAAGTCCATCATGAAATTCTCCCAGTTCTCTCTATCTAAGTTCTCAAAGTCCCTAGTAAGGTCACTGCAATGAAAATCAATGGGGCTGATTCTCACATTCTTTCAAATGAAGGGAGCTGACCTATAAGCCAAACAATATGGCCTGTGAGTGAGGGTCTTTTTCAGCACCATCCCTGCCCTCCTCCCTGTCCACACAGGGCCTGGCCTCTGCCTGACTTGCGGCCCTTCAGATATGCCAGGAGCTCCTTTGTCTTAACAATTCTGTGGCTTAGGCAGCAGACAATACAACAGGTGTAATTAATTTTTTGACCTCCAAAGTCAGGAAGCAGAACACTCTCATGAAAGCAAGGTCTGAGCTTCTCCTTTCTACTTAGGCTTCAGCTTGGTTAAAGCCAAGGGAAAGAACCTTAGCAGAAGGCAAGATGGTTTGTTCTGCTTGGCAACCCCCTCCCAAAGCAGAGCTCAAGAATATTTACACACGCAAAGGGGGAACATCGCGTTTATTGTGTTCAAAAGGCTCGTTGCCATCAGGTCTGTCTCCTCAGTGCTGAGCTGCAAATTGGTGTTCTCACCTTACCACAGTATATTGTTTTTAAAAAAAAAAAAAAAAAAACTAGAAGATAAGCTAAAAATACCTGAGCCAAATTCAGCACTTCTGTAAGAAGGCTGAGCACACCGGTGACATCCATGGTAAAGACAGCGCCAACATTATACACAGCAAGTCACATCCTGATGAGTTAATTGGCCCAACAGAATGTTAAGTGCAGTGGAGGAAAAGGGTATGTTAATACATGAAACTTAACTTTTTCACACAGGAAATAAAACCCCAAATGGAGATTTAACATCTTATGAAAACTTGCGCAAAGATAACTTTTAAGGAGAAAAAGAGCTGTTCAGATTTGTAGATGAAGCTATCTCATGAATAAAATATCCTCATACTTCATCAGTTTTCAAAGAAAAAATAAAACTATTTAGCACACTTCTGTGTCCTTCCCACTCAGCACATATCGGTGGAAAGAGTAGGTGCCCTAGAACTGAAGATCTGAATTTCAAGTCCCTCTGCACCGCTCTAACAGGTTATGCAGTGATGATCGAGTTGATTAACTTCTCCGTCTTGGTTTCCATATATATACAACGTTGCTGCTGCTGCGCTGCTGCTGCTGCTGCTAACTCACTTCAGTCGTGTCCGACTCTGTGAGACCCCATAGACGGCAGCCCACCAGGCTCCCCCATCCCTGGGATTCCCCAGGCAAGAACACTGGAGTGGGTTGCCATTTCCTTCTCCAATGCATGAAAGTGAAAAGTGAAACTGAAGTCAACATTGGGGCGATGCCTATTTCTCCCAGGCTGTTTTGAAAATTAAATGAAGTGACACAAACCCAAAGGCACAGTGCCTGCAGTAGCACCTAGTACATGATAGATGCTCAGTAAGTATCAGTTCTCCTTTTATGCTGCACTACAAAGGGCAGAATGAAGAAATGAGTAGAAAAAGGAAATCAGCAAATGGAGACCCCAGAATGTAGGATAGAGGGGCACTGTGTAATCTGGCCAAAGGTGGATCAGAAATATTCATTATGACATCCAAAATACTGACATAGAAAACAAGAGCAAACTAGAGAAAATGTTTCTGTTCATCAAAGTTTCTTGCAAAAAAGGAAAATATCGTAGAATTCATTCTATTTTTTCATTGGTTGAATTCTGCAGCCCCCTTAAGTGACCTCAAGTTACAGCTAAAGGCAGGAAAAACTACGTGGCTATGAAACAGTCAGATATTAATTACTTTGACCAAATAAGTGTTTATGTCTCTGAAAAAATTAGTAGATATATAATACCAACATTTAAATCATAAATCAGTGATAACAGAAACACTGAAAACTCTTACCTCAACTGTCATTGCTTAGAGAAACCCATCTTGGTTGGCTCCTTGGTCACGCACTAGTATGTGGTCCTGCAGCTCTGCAGTACTAACACACACAGAGGAAACTCAAGTGCTGGGCATACTTAATGAAGAGACCAGACATAACTGGGGCATTGCTGAAGGCCAAAGAACAGATGGAGAGACCACAATGAGGAGAAAAGGGGGAGATGCCAAGTAATGTCTGTGGAGGACACAATGGTCAGAGAAAATCTTCTAGAGGTGATGTTGGCTGAAGGATTCTTAAGATGTGGGTCTTATGTTACATGTGAAGTCTTGTGCCGGTGTGCACAGTAATCCTCCTCGACTGTCTGCAACCTTTAGAAATGGTCTGTTCCACCCATTGGCTTCTGATAGTGGGTGCTATACAGAAATAATCAGCAGAGCACAGAGCTCCATCTTACAGTTGAGTTTCCTTGGCAGGGGGCGGGCGGGGGTGGGCAGGAAAGACAGTCTAAGCAGAAAGACGCAGAAATATAGGAAGGAGAACACATCTCTAGAGGAAAGTGGAACCTGGAGCAAGCAGCGACTAGGAGAAAAAGCTGTCCCCTGAGAACTGAATTCTCACCAACTGCAGGCTAGGAACCTATGTCAGGGTATCCAATGCCATCCCTAGGTTCAAGTTTGGCCAGAAAGGCTCACAGGACTCAGCAGCATCCAAGTTCCCAGATGCCAGGCAGGGGCCATCCTCATAAGCAGGCTTTTCTAAGGACAGCAGTCTTGGGTTTGCTGTGTTAACTCTTTTCTGCACAGAGCTCAAGGTGGTTTTTAAAATCATTTCAGAGAAGGATGACCCTCACATCCCAGAGGAATACAGAAGCCAAATGTCTCCTATTTGGGTTACACTAACACTTTTATAGATGCTACCTGTAGGGTTACACTAACATTTAATAGCACTTTTTACTGTAATATGCATTTTCATATGTACATTACTTTATTTCATCTTTGAACAATGCTGGGGAGGAAGCAATATATGCTCACAGATGGGCAACCCGATGCTCATAGAGGTTTGGTAACTTGCTGACAGCCTCACATGCATGGTGTCATGGAACTGTGCTTCAAACTTAGTTCTTTAGACTCTAAAGTCAGCACACTTTCACTGATACACAACACCAGCACCACTTCTCAGCTTGTGACAGCAATTCCAGTCCTCACCTCTAATCCACTCCCTCAGATTTCTGTTTCCACACCTACTACATTCAGTAATGAGATTATGGCAGATTGTACCTCTCAAACATGGTCACAGCAATATTTCCAGCCCCATTTGCCCTTCTAGATGCTTGCCACTCTCCCATGGAGATGTGAAGCCTACTTCCCCACCTCTGAACCTGAATAAGCCCTTAGCGACAGACTCAACAAACAGAATGTGGCAGAAGTGATGCTGTCTGCTGGCGAGGCTAGACAGTGAAGGGTTATGCAGCCTCCTCCTGAAGCCTGCTCTCTTTCTCATCCTCTCTCCCTCTCTGTCCTTCTGGAAACATGCCCCTGGTAGACCAAGGAGACGAGTAAGATGGGCAGCTACCCCGAAGTAATCACGCTAGAAAAACATTAACACATATATATGTGGAATTTAGGAAGACAGTAACAACGACCCCATGTGTAAGACAGTAAAAGAGACACAGATGTAAAGAACAGACTTTTGGGCTCTGTGGGAGAAGGTGAGGGTGGGATGATTTGGGAGAACAGCACTGAAACACGTATATTACCGTATATAAAATAGATGACCAGTGCATGCTCAATGCATGAAGCAGTGTGCTCTGGGACAACCCAGACGGATGGGGTGGGAAGAGAGGTGGAAGGGGGGTTCCATACATGTATACCTGTGGCTGATTCATGTCGATGTATGGCAAAAACCACGACAATATTGTACAGTAATTGGTCTCCAATTAAAATAAATTAATTAATTTTTTTAAAAAAACCACATGAAAAGACCATGTGCAGATAGATACCCTAGGAGGCCTGCCTCCAGTTGTTTGAAGCTTCCCAATCTGGGCACCTGAAATGCAGGGGAAAAGAACTTCCACTGATCCCAACCCCCAGTCTTTGAGACACTCAGCTGATACCCAATGAGACAGAAACTAACGATCCCCACCAAGCCCCTGTCCAAACAGCAGATCCTTGAGCAAAGTAAATGTTGTCGGTGTTATGCATCAACAGGTAACTGAAACAGTGACAATGATAGACAGACAGACACATATAGTACATATGTGTCTCATATATGTAAGAGAAAGTAGAAAGCTAGATATATTTCTAAAAGAAGAAATTCAAGCTAATCTACATTAGCACATACAATGGTTGAGATATTTTATATTTACATTGTCACTAATCTTTTCAACCTAAATTATCCCTAGTATAATGAACATTAACGCTGACTGGCAACACAATACCTGAATTTTTAAAAATATGTGTAATCTTAAACCTTTTTGCATTTAATAGGAAATCATCGGCTATTCTCAGACAATGAAGTTATACTTAAATAGAATCTTATTGGCCCAATAATGATGTCCTGTCACCACAAAATTGGGCATATGACCTCATTTAAAGAAGGAGCTTACAATATTCTTGGCAGACATAAGCCCCTATGTCTTCATCTGATATAACTTAAAGAGGTGGGCTTCTTGGGAGGTGAAGCATTCACACACTTTGGAAAGCGGAGCCTGACCCCTGGAGGCTGAGAAGTGCTAGGACCACACCTTTCATCGGGCAGGAAACATGAAACTGACAGGCCAGGAACACGGGGTTGGAGCCAGCACTGAGGAAAATAAACCCTCCTGACGCCTAAGCTGGCAACACCTACCTGGTGAGCTAACCTGGGGGAGAATGGAGCAGAGGCAATCGCACACGAGGTGAGAGGTGGAAACTATTCACCTGTCCTTACAAGTGACAAACTCAAGATGATATAGCTGCTTCTCCTATATCTTCCAAGGTAGACTTCAGAGAAACCACAGTGACAGGCTTAGATATAGCTTACCACTACTCAGCAGAGTGGTACTGAGGGTAGTTACACCAGGGGATAAAGCTCCAGAACACAGCCACGTACCTTGCCAATTGGACACATCTAACTACAACTAGTCCTGGGAAACGGGGGGAGAATCTATCTTGTTTCATATTCACATATGAGACTGCCCTGGCTATTTACTTGGACAGAAAGAATACAATCTCAAGACAACCTAGAAGCATGCACCAGCAGAGATGAGGCAAAAGGTGCTCTGAAAACAGTTCTGTGGCCACATCTGTATAGAAGGAGCCTTCAGGAGGCTTCTTACATCATGCCTTGCTCCATACTTCAGCCAAGTTGTTTATTAAAATTAAGCTTTTAGAGAAATTCATTACCAGCAAAATTCAGGGTCAGACCTTGAATGGGAGATGCAAAGGAGGATGAACGTTAGAACAGGGAAGGGAATTTTAATTACGACAATTACAACTGCTCTTCACTTACCCTTGCCACGAGCAAATCTCAGTCCTCACCTCCCACAATAACTGAGAATTTATAATGCTGACAGAAGAGCCTGGCAGGCTACAGACCACAGGGGTTGCAAGAGTCAGATACGACTTAGCGACTTAACTACTACTACTACTATACACAAAGAAATATTTTTGGTTTCGAGGGAGTTTTGAAAAAACACATCATGCTGTTTTACTAATCTGACCTTTTAATGAAATTTCAATATTTTTCCATAAACAGAATTTTACGATGGCCCCAAATATTTCTACTACCTTGTATACATATCCTACATAATAATCCCCTCCCCTGATGTCTGAACAGAACCTGTGAACAAGATGGCTAGTCACTCCCATGATCGTGCCACATTATACCAAGACTCAGTGAGAAGAGGCTACAGAGATTCGCCTACTGATTTTGAAAATGTAAGCTATTATGTTTTGTGAAGGTAACATGACTAGGACCTAAGGGCAACTCTTAGAAACTGAGAGCAACCTTGGTCAAAAACTAGCAAGAAGGAGGAACCTTAGTCCTACAAACACAGGAACTGAATTCAGCCAACAACCTGGATGAGTTTGAAACAGACCCTGACCTCCAAATGAGAACATAGCCCTGTAGACACCTTGATTTCACTGTAGTGAGAGCCTGACCAGAGGACCTCCATCTATGTAGTGACAAAATTTCTGACCTACAGAAAGTGTGAGATAATAAACAGATATTATTTTGAGCCACTAATTTTGTGGTTATTGTTATATACCAGTTAAAAAAAAAAAAAAAAAACTCATACACCTCTCCCTCTGATGCCTGCACCAAGCTGTGTTTTCAAAGTAGTATCACATAACACTTACCACAATGTGGATATATTTTATTATTACTATTTTTAAAATTACACAATTTCTGGAGGGTTGGCACAGCCTCTGAATATTTCATCCTGTTTTTAATCCACTCTGTGCTAGATGCCTACAACCTGATTCAGTATGTTTTCAGCTTCTCCCTGTTTCTACTTTGTGTGTCCATGGAAAGAAAATCAAGAACAAGAATGATATTTCTGTTCCTCAGAGCAGTAAAAAGTGTTGTTCATGCTTGACCAAGGGTGGACCCCCTTCCTGGTCCATTTCCTGTGCCCTGTAATCCTCCATTACACAAACTCATACCCCTTTCTTACTTCACAGCTGTTTGTGGCTACAAGAATGGCCAAAACTCCTACTCATCCTGGCCTTGGAAGTATTACTAGGAGGAGGCACTCCATCTCCACCTCCATGTCTTCTGTCCAGGGCTTGGACTATTTCAATTACTAGCGGAAAAAAAAAAAAAAAAAAAAAAACAAAGTATGATAAAGTCAGCTGTGGGTTAAATTTCCAGTAGCAGGAAAAATCTAAGATTATTGCCATTTGCAACTATGGTTGATGTCATAAAGCAACACAGAAGATAGTAAGTTAAAATGACCAAAAAAATTCTTTAGAGCAAGCAAAACAACCCTTTATCTATCTATTTTAATTTATGATATATCCGCCCAGAATATCACAGAATGTGACCTATTTTGGAGACTGAATCACCAAGGTGATCTAGTTAAAATGAGATCATTAGGTTGGGCTCCAGTCTAAAATGACGAGTATCCTTAAAAAGTGAAAATTTAGTCAGAGAGACAGGCATGCATAGAGAAGAGAAAATGTAAAGAGATATAAAGAGAAGATAGCCATTTACAAGCCAGTTGCAGACCTGGAACTCATCCTTCCCTCATAGCTTTCAGAAGGAACCCATCCTGCTGACATCTTGATATTGGACTTCTAGCTTACAGAACTGTGAGACAATATATTTCCATGGTTTAAGTCACTCAGTTTGTGGCACTTGGTTAAGGCAGCCCTGGCAAACTCATGCAGCCCACAAACTTTGCTCTGCATTTCCTCTATCTGATAAGTCACTGTATTAATTCTGCAGGTGAACACTGAGTCGCCATCTTCATTTCTCCCCCAAGTAGATCACAACTTTAGCCTTCCCAGTACAAGAAATTTTATTCCTTCACTTAATGTGTTTTTAAAGTTCATTTCCTATCTATGCTATCAGTAACGGCTCTATAGCCCTATCACGGAGAAGGCAATGGCAATCCACTCCAGTACTCTTGCCTGGAAAATCCCATGGACAGAGGAGCATGGTGGGCTGCAGTCCATGGGGTCACTAAGAGTCAGACACGACTGAGCGACTTTACTTTCGCTTTTCACTTTCATGCATTGGAGAAGGAAACATCAACCCACTCCAGTGTTCTTGCCTGGAGAATCCCAGGGACGGGGGAGCCTGGTGGGCTGCCGTCTATGGGGTCGCACAGAGTCGGACACGACTGAAGCGACTCAGCAGCAGCAGGAGGAGCAGCAGCCCTATCACTGGACCTGCTCTAGAAACAAGCTCTGAGAACACTTCTGCACTGTTGGTGGGCATGTAAATTGGTATAGCCACTATGGAAAATAGTACAGAACTTCCTTAAAAGACTAAAAAATCCAGCAATCTCACTCCTGGGCATATAGCTGGAAAAAAATTATAACCGTAAAAGATACACACACCCCTATGCTCATAGCGGCACTATTTACAATAGCCAAGACGTGGTAGCAACCAAAGTGTCCCGTGACAGATGAATGGATAGAGAAGATGTGGTGAGTCTATGCAGTGGAATAGTAGTCAGTCATAAACAAGAATGAAATCATGCCATCTATGTTGCAGCAACATAGAAGGACCTAGAAATTATCGTATTAAGTGAAGTAAGCCAGACAGAAAAGACAAATATCATATGATATTACTTATATGTGGAATCTAAAAGAATGATACAAATGAATTTACTTACAAAATAGAAATAGACTCACATTCATAGAAAACAAACAGTGGTTACCAAAGGGGAAAGTGGTAGTGGGGGAAATAAACGAGGAGTTTTGGATTAACAGATACACATTACTGTATACAAAATAGATAACCAACAAGGACCTACTTTGTACTCCAGGGAACTATACCCAATATTTTATAATATGCTATAATGGAAAAGATTATGAAAAATAATATAATGTGTATAACTGAAACACTTTGCTGTACATCAGAAAATAACGTAACATTAACACTAATATAACTAACACATAAATCAACTATACATCAATTAAAATATTTTTTTAACTGAACAGACTCTGAGAACATCCTGATAACCTTTTGATGAAGCTAGAGGAAAAGTAACAGGTAGGTAAAGATGTACAAATTTTGATGTTCTAGACAAGTTGGGGAATCAGTAAGCAAATTCACGCCCAAAAGAGAAGTCTGGACTTTATCCTCCAAGCATGAGAAATCAATGAAAAGACTTAATGGTTGCTTTGTTTGCCAAGAGCCTTATAAGTCTTTCAGGAAGATGCAATTGGCCACTATTTCAGAAGATAGATTAGGAAAAGGATCAGAGTCATGAGATCAGAAGGGAAGATATTAGAAGGTCATGGGTGGAAGAATAAAAAACCTAGATAATAGTAATAGAGTAGAAAGGGAAAGAATACATGTAAAAAATCTTATGAAGAATCAACAAGATTTAGTAGAATGTAAAACGACCTTGAGTTCTCCAGTTTGGAAAAGCAAAATTGACAAGGCTAAGCAAGGCTGAAAAATAATAAGTACTTAAACAGCATAAAATATGCTATTTCAGCAGATCTTAATAGCGACTAAAAAACATTAATAGTCACTAAAAAGGCATTTTTGTTTTCTAGGTATATTTTAAAAACCGCTTCTCCAATACAACACTTAATCTGTCCAATAAAATTTGGAAAGTTTAAATGTTGTGTTGTTATTGGTTTGCTAAAATCATATGCGAAGCATTCAATCTCTCTTTTGGGAGAGGTTGGGGAGATGTTCATTCTTTCCTTCAGAAAATGAAGGAGAATGTCATCTTTCTTTGATTCAAGACAGGAACTGGATTATGTTACTTGGTTTTGACTGAATAAGTACACTTCTAGGCAATTCTGCCATGTGAGTGTTTCCCCATGTACACACACTCACTCACGCTCACATCCAGTTTCTTAGAACTGCATTCCAGATGGCTTCCTTCCTCAGTACTCATCAGGAATAGCCTGAGGCTTAGTGAGTGTTAACTTATAACACTAAATAGTAGCCATGAATCCATTCACCTCAATTATTTCTAAAGAAACAATTTTAGTATTAGCTAAACTTGCCATCATCTGTTGGATCATACAAAAAGCAAGAGAATTCAAGAAAAAAACATCTAGTTCTGTTTTATAGACTATGCCAAAGCCTCTGACTGTGTGGATCACATCAAAACAAATTCTTAAACAGGTGGGAAAACCAGATCACCTTACCTGCCTCCTGAGAAATCTGTATGCAGGTCAAGAAGCAACAGTTAGAACCGGACATGGAACAATAGACTGGTTCCAAATTGGGAAAGGAGTACATCAAGGCTGTATATTGTCACCCTGCTTACTGAACTTATATGCAGAGTACATCATGAAAAATGCCAGGCTGGATGAAGCACAAGCTGGAATCAAGATTGCCGGGAGAAATATCAATAACCTCAGATATGCAGATGACACCACCCTTATGGCAGAAAGTGAAGAGGCACTAAAGAGCCTCTTGATGAAATTGAAAGAGGAGAGTGAAAAAGCTGGCTTAAAACTCAACATTCAAAAAACAAACATCATGGCATCCAGTTCCATCACTTCATGGCAAACAGGTGGGGAAACAATGGAAACAGTGACAGACTATTTCCTTGGGCTCTGAAATCACTGCAGATGGTGACTGCTGCCATGAAATTAAAAGACGCTTGCTCCTTGGAAGAAAAGCTATAACCAACCTAGACAGCATATTAAAAAGCAGAGACCTAACTTTGCCAGCAAAGGTCTGTCCAATCAAAGCTATGGTTTTTGCAGTAGTCATTTATGGATGTGAGAGTTAGACCATAATTTCTGAGTGCTGATGCTTTTGAACTGTGGTGTTGGAGAAGACTCTTGAGAGTCAAGTCCCTTGCACTGCAAGATCAAACCAATCAATCCTAAAGGAAATCCATCCTGAATATTCATTGGAAGGACTGATGCTAAAGCTGAAGTTCCATTTTGGCCACCTGATGCAAAGAACTGACTCATTGGAAAAGACCCTGATGCTGGGAAAGATTGAAGGCAGGAGAAGAAGGGGATGACAGAGGATGAGACGGTTGGATGGCATCACCAACTCAATGGACATGAGTTTGAACATGCTCCAGGAGTTGGTGATGGACAGGGAAGCCTGGTGTGCTGCAGTCCATGGGGTCTCAAAGAGTCAGACACAACTGAGCAAATGAACTGAACTGAACTGAAGACTGCCTTAATGCAGAATCAGATGAGCAACAGGATCAGTTTTTCAAGAAGACAGGCTTCGCTGATCCTCATATATTTAAATCGATAACATTAATATCGCTAAGGACTCTGTAAGTTCTTATTCATTTTCTCTCTACCACTCTACCTTTGGGCTCATGAAGTGCAAATAAAATGCAGAAGATGATAACCAAAGAAAGCAAGAAAATGCTATACAAATGTCAGGGGCAATTGAGGATGTGGAAAAAAAGAGCAGCTTATAGTTGGAAAACATTTACTCAAGAAAATGTAAACATCAGGATTATGGACATATTTTGAAAGGTGTCATTACCTGAAGTATGAAAAAGCAGTGTAAACCCCTAAAGCCATAAAATCATAATCTGTTATTATATGACATTCCTAAACCTCAGATCATTTGGATATTATTTCCCCAGGTAAAAGGTTCCAAGCTTTTTGCAAATGTTTTCGCTCAACTCCATGTTTCAACTTAGGCCAGGCCAGTAGAAAAGTTATCACAGTCTAGAAATGAAATTCTTTTCTCTTTACAGGAAAAAAAAAAAACACAAAAAGAAACAATCTTTGAAAAATGCTGATGAAATGTAACTTTTCTCCACAATAATTTTCTGGCTTTTATGACAAAGATCTTCTGTTACTTACAACTTCCAGTGAATTTCATTCTTGGCTTAGTTGCAACCCAAAGAACTGACAGGGGATGGATATTAATATATCTCTGAGTGGTGAGGGAGCTGTTTTTCAAGTAGATTGAGGCAATGAGTGTTTGGAACACCTCATACTTCAATGAAATCCAATTTTCTCTTACAGGTTTCACCCAGTAGCAAGAAGGCACTCTTATTGAAATGCTTAGATTCCAACAGCATCTATAAAAGAGAAAAGACATTCTGCAGTGATGTTTAGCAGTTTTTTTTGTTTTTTGCAAATGTACTTTCATCTTGTCCAGCTTCAGTGAATTCTAACCACTGAGGCAAGACCTCAGAGTTCTAATGATTTGTAGAGAATAATGTTACCAGTAATTTTACATATTTCTCATGCCTGAATCCTCTGGGCTTTGTGGAAGCACACTACCAGGGATTTGCTGGCAGACTGGAATAACATTTTATAGTAAAGATGATAAACAAGGGGTATTTAAAGGGGTTGATATGGTATGTAAGGTTGAAAATATGGACACTTTCTGATAAGGAGACATTGAAAGATTCAAGAAGATTCATGGATCCAACAGTCCATGTTGTCAGGCCTTCAAATACCTTCTTTCTAATCACAAAGTCACCCCAGGCTATCTGCAGGAATGGCAGCTAGAAAATCTGTGAAAGATTTAACCTTTCTGTTAAATCCTTGAGTTACTGGGAAGAAAATCAAACATCAAGAAGGTTGTCTATAGTCACTGAGGTATTGTGGTGGTCCACTCTGAAAACTGCTACTATCAGCTAGAACCATTGTCAAGGGTTTTCAAATCAGAGAGAGTTCACAAAGTCTTCTTTAATTCTTTTGTCATATGTGACAATTGTTATTGTTTTAGCAACTGTCAGAAAGTCAAAACACATTTTAAATATGAGAAGAGCTTGGGAGAACTTGACTCTTTGCAATAAAGAAAGATCTTCTCTTCAGAAATAACAACTTAAGCTTTTAGTATGGAGGTTAGGTCTCGTTTTAAACCTCAAGTCTAAGAAACTCATGAAGGTAGGTCTTAGAAGAAAATGATCCACTTTCCAGAAACTCTGAAGTTAATTATCCACATTCATTAAGGTTCTGCTGCAGATTTTGACATAGCTAAGAGTTAATAAAATTGGAATTAACTTAAGCCCTAAGTAGGCTCTTAACTATTATCTGTATTGTATCCAAATCTCACTTACCCTGATAAGGGGTAAACCTAACATCATTTATTTGGCACTTATTCCATGTTATACAAAGTTTGACCATTTTATATACCCTCTGTAAAGTTTCCCAACAACTCAGTGAAATACATATTATTAATATTCCTTTTCTGAAGATACAAGGTCTAAGATCATGGTCAGATAGCTATTTGGTGGTAAAGCTTGAATTTAAACTTTAAGGCTACACATTGTCACCCTGCTTATTTAACTTACATGCAGAGGACAAAATGTGAAATGCCGGGCTGGATGAAGCTCAAGTTGGAATCAAGACTGTCGGAAGTATCAGTAACCTCAGATACACAGATGACACCATAGGATAGAAAGGGAAGAGGAACTAATGAGAGACTTGATGAAGGTAAACGGGGACAGTGAAAAAGCTAGCTGAAAACTTGACACTGAAAAAACTAAGATCACAGCATCTGGTTCCATCACTTCATTACAAATAGATGGGGGAAAATGGAAACAGCAACAGGCTTTATTTTGTTGGGCTCCAAAATCATTGAAGATGGTGACTGCAGCCATGAAATTAAAAGATATTTGCTCCTTGAAAGAAAAGCTATGCCAAACCTAGGGAGCATATTAAAAGGCAGAGACAACATTTTTCTGACAAAGGTCCGTTCAGTCAAAGCTGTGGTGTTTCCAGTGCTCAGATACAGATGTGAGAGTTGAACCATAAAGTAGGCTGAGCGCCAAAGAACTGATGCTTTCGAACTGTGGTGCTGGAGAAGACTCTTCAGACTGCCTTGGAAAGCAAGGAGATCAAACCAGTCAATGCTACAGGAAATAAATCATAAATATTCATTGGAAGGACTGATGCTGAAGCTGAAGCTCTAATACTTTGGTCACCTGACACGAAGAGCCAACTCAATGGCAAAGACCCTGATGCTGGGAAAAACTGAGAGCAGGAGGAGAAGAGGGCAAAAGACGATGAGATGGTTGGATGGCATCATTGACTAAATAGACATGAGTTTGAGGAAACTCCAGGAGATGGTAAAGGACAAGGAAGCCTGTCTTGCTGCAGTGCACGGGGTCACAAACAGTTGACCGCAACCAAACAACAAGAAATGATCAGTTAAACCCTGATTTTCCTGTACCTGATATAGGACACCTTGCTACTCTACCAGTAGTAGATTCTTGAACAAATCAACTACACTTAAAAGGTAAATTATATAAAGACAGTGAAGGCAAGATTACCAAGGGCATCTTATTCTCGAAACCAAAGACCACTGACACATTAGGAGAAGAAGCTTTTCAAGGAATTTGTGAATAACCACAGACCCTTGGTTGAATCAAAAATTACCATTTTTCACTAGCAGTAATCTTGATATTACTTACAAATAGCTGAGAAAAGAAGAGAAGCTAAAGGCGAAGGAAAAAAGGAAAGATATACTGATTTGGATGCAGAGTTCCAAAAAATAGCAAGGAGAGATAAGAAGGCCTTCCTCAGTGATCCGTGCAAAGAAATAGAGGAAAACCAAAGAATGGGGAAGACTAGAGATCTCGTCAAGAAAATTAGAGTAATCAATGGAACATTTCATGCAATGATGGGCACAATAAAGGACAGAAACGGTATGGACCTAACAGAAGCAGAAGATATTAAGAGGAGGTGGCAAGAATACACAGAAGAACTATACAAAAAAAATCTTCATGACCCAGATAACTACAGTGGTGTGATCACTCACCTAAAGCCAGACATCCTGGAATGTGAAATCAAGTAGGTCTTAGGAAGCAACACTACGAACAAACCTAGTGGAGGTGATGGAATTCCAGTTGAGCTGTTTCAAATCCTGAAAGATGATGCTGTGAAAGTGCTGCACTCAATATGCCAGCAAATTTGGAAAACTCAGCAGTGGCCACATGACTGGAAAAAGTCAGTTTTCATTCCAATCCCAAAGAAAGGCAATGCCAAAGAATGTTCAAACTACCACACAATTGCACTCATCTCACATACTAGTAAAGTAATGCTCAAAATTCTCCAAGCAAGGCTTCAACAGAAGCCATGAACTTCTAGATGTTTAAGCTGGATTTAGAAAAGGCAGAGGAACCAGGATCAAATTGCCAACATCCTCCAGATCACTGAAAAAGCAAGAGAGTTCCAGAAAAACATCTACTTCTGCTTTATTGACTATGTCAAAGTCTTTGACTGTGTGGACCACAACAAACTGTGGAAAGTTCTTAAAGTGATAGGAATACCAAACCACCTTATCTGCCTTCTGAGAAATCTGTATGCAGGTCAAGAAGCAACAATTAGAACTGGACATGGAACAACAAATTGGGAAAGGAGCACATCAAGGCTGTATATTGTCACCCTGCTTATTTAAATCATAAGCAGAGTACATCATGTGAAATGCTAGGCGGGATGAAGCACAAGCTGAAATCAAGAATGCAGGGAGAAATATCAATAACCTCAGATATGCAGATGACACCACCCTTATGGCAGAAAGTGAAGAAGAACTAGAGAGCCTCTTGATGAAAGTGAAAGAGGAGAGTGAAAAAGTTGGCTTAAAACTCAACATTCAGAAAACTAAAATCATGGCATCCAGTCCTATCACTTCATGGGAAATAGATGGGGAAACAATGGAAACAGTGACAGACTTTATTTTCTTGGTCTCCAAGATCACTGCAGATGGTTACTGCTGCCATGAAATTAAAAGATGCTTGCTCCTTGGGAGAAAAGCTATGACCAACCTAGACAGCATATTAAAAAGCAGAGACATTGCTTTATGGACTAAGTTGAGTCTAGTCAAAGCTTTGGTTTTTCCAGTAGTCATGTATGGATGTGAGAGCTGGACCATAAAGAAGGGTGAGCACTGAAGAATTGATGCTTTTGAACTATGGTGTTAGATAAGACTTGAGAGTCCCATGGACTGAAATGAGATCCAACCAGTCCATCCTAAAGGAAATCAGTCCTGAATATTCATTGGAAGGACTGATGCTGAAGCTGAAACTCTAATACTTTGGCCACCTGATGCGAAGAACTGACTCATTGGAAAAGACCCTGATGCTGTGAAAGATGGAAGGCAGAAGGAGAAGGGCACGACAGAGAATGAGATGGTTGGATGGCATCACTGACACAATGACATGAGTTTGAGCAGGCTCTGGGAGTTGGTGATTGACAGGAAAGCCTGGCCTGCTGCAGTCCACGGGATCACAAAGAATCAGACAGGACTGAGAGACTGAATTGAATCTTGATATACAGCACATGATGAACCATTTCTTCACCTTGACTATTATCAGAAAAGAAATTAATCTCAGGGCTAAGGTTTAGCCTGTATAACTCTATTCAGATCAATAATAATTACTGTTTAATTTGCAAAAAGATTTATATATTCTTTGAGAGATAGAGGGTTTGACATTCTGTCATTTTTGTTTTGGTCTTTATTGTTTGATTTTGGTTAAGAGAAGCAGATGATATTAGCAAAAATCTGAAGTTTAATCTATAGTAGGACATGCAGCTCTGTGTGTGATGTGTTTTTTTCTTTTTGGCATATCAGCATTTTTGTCAGAGGAAACTAAACAGAACTCTCCTCTTCCTACAACTCACTCCAATTACTTCCCTTCACTTCTTTCCCTCTGCAGCACCATCAAACTGCTGGAGGGAGTGACTGGGCCACTGGATCTAAATATGACTCAGCTCTAATCATATTGAATCAGAAATTGTTAGTAAAACTGAGCTATAGCACATTAGAAACATCCAGAGATTTGGCTCTCAAGGAAATCCTGTTTTCTCTCCTCTGAATCTCAAGATGCCTGAAGGAGAGTAAAAAAAAAAAAAAAAACTTGCAAGAGCAGAGACCTGAGGGATTCAGTAGAAGTGATAATGACAATTCTTTTTTAATTCCTGGGGGAAGAAATATTCCTGAGTTTTCCACCTACAGAACAGAATAGTGTGGGATTCAGGCTGTTGGCTTCATCTTCCTTGACTTCTTCGAGAACTTTATACTCCTACTAAAGTGTGTGTTATATAAAAGAGGGTCAGTTGACCTGCCTATAATGGTTACAGGAGTTTGTAACTTTGCTTTACTAACTAGTGTGTGCACTCAGTTGAGGATTAACAGAAACTGCTAGCTTTATTATCACTGAAACTGATCTTTCACCATCACTAGGGAACAGAGCAAATCAATGTTCAGAAAGATACCTTCATTCTGACCTCCACCTCTGCCTCCTCTGGCTCACAACATCCTCAAGCTACCATCCTACTGGGAAATGGGAACAGATGCCCTGGAAACATCTCCTTCTAGACATACACACACCATTTTCTACAACAGTTATCCCACTCCAGAGACCAACAAGAGTTATCATTTCATTTTTAAAAGCCCCTTAGAGATGGGAGAGAATGAGAGGTTGTAGTTCAGTTCAGTCGCTCAGTCGTGTCCGACTCTGCGACCCCATGAATCGCAGCACGCCAGGCCTCCCTGTCCATCACCATCTCCCACAGTTCACTCAGACTCACGTCCATCGAGTCCGTGATGCCATCCAGCCATGTCATCCTCAGTCGTCCCCTTCTCCTCCTGCCCCCAATCCCTCCCAGCATCAGAGTCTTTTCCAATGAGTCAACTCTTCGTGTGAGGTGGCCTAAGCACTGGAGCTTCAGCTTTAGCATCATTCCTTCCAAAGAAATCCCAGAGGTTGTAATTGCTCTACAATTTCTAGAGGAATCACTAAGAGATGCTGTGCTCTTAGCCAATGAGTGAGTAGTCCCATGTTCCTTGTGCCAAGATTCATATTCCAAACCCTATGACTTTTCTGCTTGACCATGGTAAAGCCGAGTATAGCACTATTTACCACAACTGGGAAGTCATTACATGTTTAAATGCTAGATGCAATGGGAGACTTCTTGCTAAAAATTGCATCAACATGGTGTCATAAAAAACTGGCTCTGGTCACTTGCTCTTCTTTTTCATGAAAGCATAGAAAACTAGAGGTCACACAGGAAACATGGAATGAGGAAAGAGATATGCTGAGGTTGCTATGATTTTGAAGAGAGTTGAGTAGTTGTTCAGCCATAGCATGATCTGAATGCTAGCTTGGAAACTCTGATGGGAATGTCACATGTAGAGATTTCATCATCAAAGACCTAGTCTGGCAGCCATTTTCATACTCCACCCTCCCTCACATAGACCTCTTGTATTGTAATTGTAAACATTTTTTTGGATCAGTTTACATTCTCATTTGTAACCACCTATTTGCATTTCAAATGCCACAAAATAAATAAATAAATAACACAGAGGTTCTTAGCTCATTCTAAACGAAATTTCTAGGTTTTACAATGCAAATTTCTCTTGTGGTCTAGCATGTTGGTCGGGAAATGCCAATGTTTCAAAATGATTCCAGCATTTGGGGGGTGGGGGGAGCGGGCAGAGAGAAGTTCATCGTATTCTATTCTCTTTGGACTTGCTGCTGACTTTCTTATCCCCAAGGTTGAATTACATTCAGCTAAGAATGAGGAAATTTTAAAACCCAAGCCCATTTGTAAATTGAGAGCTGCCTGCCAATGAAAGCCATATGTAATCTCAAATCCTGATTTTAATCAGTAGTTTCAACTTTTTCACTAAGTAAAGCTTTATGCCAGAATGCTCATGAGACAATCCTCAAGTGTCATTAGCATAATTGTGCAGCCTCAGGGATTAAGGGTAGGACAGATCTGGGCTGAAGTCCAGCTCTGCCACTAACTAGCCTTGTGACCTTGAGCCAGTTGCTTCATTTATATTAACCTCAGGTAGCAGCTCTCTCATTTGGCTTTTGTGAGGATTAAATAAACTAAGGCATGAAGAATACATTGTTTAAGGTCTGAAACATGATGAGTGCTCGGCATGTATTACCTAATGTTATCCTTTCCCCTAAAGCTTTCAAAGGACCTAAATATACATTTTACAAAGAAACAAAATCTAGTCTGGCAACAGACTCCTCATCAGAAAGACTAAGGCTAGTAGACAATAATACTTCCAAAGTTCTGTGACAATGAGATATTTTAACCTAAAATTGCATATCCAGCTAAATTAGAAATAAGCTGTCAATATTCAATAAAAAAAAAAAAAAAGAAAACAGAAATATCCCTATAGTTGAATATAAGATTGAATGCATTGATTCTGGCTGCAGTAAATGTTTCACCCCATGGGGAGGTATGGATATCTGTAAGCAAGTGCTAAGGCAGTACTTATTATAAGATTTAGGCTTGTGCTTAGTAATTTTGGAAAGAATGCCAGGAAGTGGGGTTTGCTTTGATTGAGGTGCTGTCCGGTGGTGGGAAGGATCCTATGAAAAGGTATCTTAATAATTTTTATCTAGGACTCCACAGACATGGAGCAGGTAGGTCTAAACATTAAGGAGTACAGAAACAGCAATCACTCATGCTAGCTAGGAGAGGGGATGCTGGACATTATTAAAATTCGCTCTGTGTTCTCATTGCTGTCTGTGCACAGACACTTTTCCAGAGTGATCCTGTGTTTTATTCGCTCCATCATGGTCGCAGAGTCAACCTGTCTAATGTTGGTGTTCTGTGAAATCGTCCATTTGAATAGGAAGCATCACTATTAGCAGCAGGTCTGCGGCCAGCTAACAGCACTTCTTTCTCCATGGAAGGGAAGAAAAAGGACATTTTTAGACATGCAAGAACTCAAATATTTTAACTTACATACACTTTTTCCTAAGAAGCTACTTGAGGATGTGCTAGAGCAAAAACAACGGTATGAACCAAAACAAGGTTTCTGAGTCCAAGAAATATTGGCACCAACCCAGACCTTTCAACAAGCTGCTACTACAAAATGTCAGAGTAATGGATCCAGGCACCTGGCTTTCAGGGGTGTGGAGATCTTTCTGAAGACTGGGTCTCCATCCTTCAATCCTCTGAGACCAGACAGTCTTGAATGAGTTTGCCTTTGGTACAGAAAATCAAAAAATCCTAACGAGGTCCACAGCATACACTGATCCTTACATACCTACTGGTGGAGACTTTAAGGAAATGGACAATAATGGCATCAATAAATTGAGGATGAAATGTAATATATGCAGGTAAAAATGAGGGAAATGGTGATTTCTTTTATTTCACAATGTGTAATGGGACAGATGGTCACCACTGTTGTTTTTTCAAAGGAGAGACAAAGGCAGAGAACAGGGGAGAGGCTCTTTCTCTTCAATGTACCCAGGATTCAGTGCTATTCCAAAATGAAATTGGAATGCACTGGAAATGAGTTTGAGCAAGTTCCAGGAAATGGTGAAGGACAGGGAAGCCTGGCATGCTACAGTCCATGGGGTCACAAAGAGTTAGACATGACTAAGCAACTGAACAGCAACATATAGCAATGACATTACTAGACAATCATTTAAAAATCCCTTAAAGAAAAAAGAAGTAAATCATGCACAACTTGTGGTAAATCAATCATCTCAAATAACTCACTAATCCAATCACAACTTATCACATCACACCATCGGGTTTTAACACTTGGGTTCGAGAATTGCAATTTTAAATGAAGTAGGCAAATATTTAAAAATCATCACTTAAAGCTAACCCTATGGTAGGGAAAAATGAGAGGCAGAAGTTAAGCTTTCCACAGCATCATTTGATCTGTAACTGTTTTCCAGTTGGGAGGCAAGACAGTGGTGACAAAATGAACAAGTAAAATAAGCAAACCAGTGGTGGGGGGAGGTATATGAGGCAGGAGTTGTAGAACTGAGTGAGAAACAGGTACATAAAGAGAAATAGAAATTGTAAATACATTACACAAGGGGAAAGAGTTTAAGATTGAAATTATAAGTGAAGGAAAATGAAGAGTGACTAAAACCTCTAATGAGGAAATATGATGAAAACAGGAAAAATGCAGGTGATATTAATAGCAACTTGGCTGGGGTATTTGAAGATGAGGGAGATAGCTAATATTTTCCAAACTATTGGTATTTTTTTAATTATATTTCTATGATTTTGTACAATAAAAGGAACAGAAAAAAGTGAACCTTAAATTTAGATGCTATAAAATTTGAGAGGAAAGGTCCAAATTGGGAAAATTTGTTACAATTTATTTTTTTAAATGTTAAGAAGCAATGTTTTCTGAATAATATAACTAACCGAAATAAATTCTAATCTCAAATAGAACAGACTTAATATAGAGTACAGAAATAAATCACTATCACTTTTACAATAGTGTGAGTTTCATAAATAGTTTCAAGGATTCCTAAATAAAGATTTGTGATCAACTCACTAAACTGGTTCTCTTTTTGAACTACAAGATTAATTCTGAATTTGGTGGGCAGGTGAAAAACTCATAAAGTAACCTTTAAGATTTCATTCAATCTATTTAAATTGGCTTGAAAACTGGCTGTCAGGCTATCAAATGAATGGCAACAAAGTGACATTTTGGGTGCCTGATGAGGTTCCCCAGAAACCAACATTAATTCAGAGTCTCACTGAATGTACCAATAGAATAGAACCCTCTCAGAGGCAATAACTGAATAAAATTACATATTCTAAGTACATACTAATCTAAGGCATCAACCTTATTATATGAAGATTGAGTGGTTTTTACATTTTGATAACAATTTATCATCGATTAAGATTAAAAACACTTTGCCACCTCACACTAAGAGTTGACTCATGGGAAAAGACCCTGATGCTGGGAGGGATTGGGGGCAGGAGGAGAAGGCGACGACAAAGGATGAGATGGCTGGATGGCATCACTGACTCGATGGACGCGAGTCTGAGTGAACTCCGGGAGTTGGTTTATGGACAGAGAGGCCTGGCGTGCTGCGATTCATGGGGTCGCAAAGAGTCAGACATGACTGTGAGACTGAACTGAAATGAAGATTAAAAACAAGCTTCAATAGGCAACACTCCAGCAAAAGAGAAGTTAAACTTAACAAGAGAAATTCCTTCTGCCTGACTTATTTTTTTCCATTTACAGGAGGAAAGGAAGAAGGAAAAGAGAGGGCCAAGAAACACCCCCTCCAACATCCAGCTTCCAAAGAAGTCCCAGGAGGGAGACTTTTTTGAATCCCAGGTGGAGGGAGAACACTGAGGGATGGACACTCAATAGAAAGAAGTGCATGCAGCCTCCTGGTTCTACTACACCTTATTGGGAATTGATAATTCACTTCCTCTGGCAAATGATGCAGCCAATTAAATGTGAACATCCTTCACACCTGTTCCTGTTTCTAAGGCAATGAGATTTGACACAAGTGAGCAAGATGACAATATAAATCCTAAGTTGCATGGAGAAATTTATTATGTTTTTAGTAAAACCATACCCTAATCACTCAGTGCTTCAACTACCCCATTTGCAAACACAGAAATCTTTGTCTACAGGATCCTCACACAGATGGCATAAGAATTCATAAAACTTAGAAAATATACTTTTCCTTAGAGAAAATGAATTGCATGAATCCTGGATGTTTCCTAACATATTAATAAACTCTTGACTTCCCCATAATGGTGTATGGGAATATTATGATCATCCAGTACACCACCTGCATCCCAAATGAAAATATGAGCATCTTATCAATGTTGAAATCACTTGTCTGGAGGAGATTTGGCAATTTTCCTCAATTACTCAGTCTAATATAATTATGTATAATTTGTCATAATGCTTAGTAAGACAATAAAATGAAAAACAGTGCTGAAAACAACCAATAGGAGACAGGAGTGTAACATATGCCTCACTAACTGCGATGAAAGATAATTCACTGCTTCAGTTATCAATATTTAGTTGATAATCAGATGAGAAGCTTAAATATTTTTTAAATGAATCAAAGAAATTCTACTCCCATATGAGTAATGGTATCATAAAGGCCATATCTGTTTTGCTGTATTATTGACGCATATTCAAATTTTTGGATTCAAACACAACAGGTTTTTTGCTGTGTTGACCTTCCTATATGAGAGGTAATTCTTTTGTCCTCTCTAACCCTGGCTTATCTCCAATGGCTTTCCTTCCCCCAGCCCTGAACACTGCAGGGAGTAGAGATGAAGAAAAGCAGGGTCAAAAGCCTACTTTCCTTTTTTTTCTCCTTTATTTGCTAGTTTAGGCTGTATTTCTGTAACATGCTGTTTCATAGGAAGAGGAAAGTAAGCTTGAGGTGGCACGTCTTGAAAGAGAAACTTGAGGTAGAAGTATGTAAACCTGCAAGAAAAGGGAAAGCCACGATTTAATTTTTTTTTCTTGTTCAATAACTCATTTTGTTTTCCATCATTGGCAAGAAGCACTAGAACAAGGCAAAGCTATTCCTATTTTAAGAGGTAGACCGACTTCTGTTCTCTATTCCCAAGATGAAACTAGTGGACAAGAAAGAAGATTCCCCTTCCACCCTCCTATCACATGTCTCTTTCCCTGAAGCTACTCCTGGATAAATGGGACAATGGCCCTATTGGAATCTATCAGCACACACGCACACACACACACCTTGCCATGTGTATGTGTTAGTACCGGGTAATAGGTAAGTCAGTCATTCACAAATATCTATTCATTCTCTCTCCATGATGCTTCTACAAGACTGCAAGTCCCTGAGGATTCAGAGGAGAATCAAAGGGCCACTACCCTCATGGAACTTTCACTCTGAACATCGTAGACTTCACCCGAATGATTAAATGTGCAAAGTGTTATTTAAGAAAAGCTCCACATGCAGGAAATCAACCCTGAATATTCACTGGAAGGACTAATGCTGAAGCTGAAGCTCCAATACTTTGGCCACCTGAGGTGAAGAGCCAACTCATTGGAAAAGACCCTGATGCTGGGAAAGATTGAAGGCAGGAGGAGAAGGGGACGACAGAGGATGAGAAGGTTGGATGGCATCACTGACTCAATGGACATGGGTTTGAGCAAGCTCTGGGAGTTGGTGATGGACAGGGAGGCCTGGCCGAAGTCCATGGGGTCGCAAAGAGTCAGACATGACTGAGCGGCTGAACAACAACCACATGAAGGGGACACAGCCCATTTCTTCCATTTATGTGTGAGTGGCCATAGGCAAAGACAGCAGCACTGAACACAGATTTACTAAACACTTGTTACGAATAATGTATTCAAGGCCCTTAAAGCAATGCTTGTTGCATGCCAAGTATTCAGTAAGTGACAGGAACATGTAAATAGACCCTTGCTAAGAAATTATGTGTTTCTACTTAAATTTTTCTCATGTCACTCAATTAGACTAGAAATATTTCACTCTTAACATTGTTGGTGTACCATTCCCAAAAGTTGGTGTGCAAAGCACCAAAGATCTTAATTAGTGGCTGAAATCTCCTTCTTTTTTCCTTTACTACCTATTCTCTTGGGCTTCCCAGGTGGAGCTAGTGGTAAAAAACCTGCCTGCCAATGCAGGTAGACGTAAGAGATGCAGGTTCAATCCTTGGGTTAGGAAGATGGCCTGGAGGAGGGCAAGGCAATTCACTTCACTATTCTTGCCTGGAGAATCCCATGGACGGAGGAGCCTGGTGGGCTACAGTCCCTAGAATTACAAAGAGTCAGACACAACTGAAGTGACTCAACGCTCACCTACCCTATCCAAGGTCTCTGTAGGTTCAATCCCTGGCTGACGACAGATGATATAATAACAAGAGCATGGGATTTACAGTTAACTAGACTTGTGTAATCTGTGCTCTACCCATGACTGGCCAAGTAAACTTAAATCATCTGTGAAGTGGAAACTAACATTTGCCTTATACAGCTTCTAACAGCCTGAGAGGCAGGCTCCTAGAGAAGGGTCTACAACAAGCACTAACGACTGTGATGCCTGAGCTGTTCTTGGACGATAAATGAGATTCAATTCTATATTTAGAGGCCATAGGTGAAAAAACAGCCATGCACTACTGTCTTCCAAAGATGACGAAAAGGCATTATTCCTATTTGTCCTAAGCACGTACTGAACACAGTTGCAAAGCAGTGATTCACTGTCTACCAGCAAAGTGGCTGAAGACTGGAAGACTGGGGCTGCCTGTCACGGCACCAGTGGAGTTAACCTTCCCATTTGGAGCCCATGTCACACGCAAGGTCGACCGACTGTCCCTATTTCATCAACAGCTTAATGGCAGATCCCGTTGCTGCCTCATTTAGAGATTCAGTGCAAACCCTCAAGTTGGGCTTCCTTTATAATACCCTGCAGTCTCTAAATTGCTGTGTAGGATTTTCTGAGGACTCGTCTGTGAGAACACCGTGGGCTGTTGGTTGTATGCATGCACTTGCACAAATAAGTGGCAGAAAGCTGGCTCAGGCAGAAGGACTTACATATTTTTCCCTCAAATGACATATTTGGGCATTAAAAACAATGTATTCTGTTCTCCTGCTAAAAAAGGAATAATGAAACCGGAGTATTGCCTTCCCAGTAGCTCTCACCTTTGAATCGTGCAAACAGCAATGATCCTCCGTTTGTAGGCAGCAACAGCCTCCAGAAGCTACGGGAACATTGCCAAGATCCCTGAAAAACCTCCACAGCTAATTGGAAACCGGCTTATTAGTGACACTTTTGAGAGTCAGGTTGTCATTGAAGAGAAACGAAGGAGAACACGGTGGGCGCCGTAGCCTGGAATTAGACTGTGGGAGGGAGGAAGGCTCCTCGCAGGAACTCGGCTCTGTAATTTTCTCAAATGCTGTGCTCAGCTGCCTTACAAAAGCTCTGGATGTCAGGAGGCTATAGGCAACACCTTACCCTCCAAATCCTCCTTGAAAACTACCCCATAACCATCTACCTCGGGAGAGAGGGCTCTATGGCCTCTCAATGTTACCCTGAACTAAAGACAACAGAAAGGAAATATATATATATATTCCTTCTCAGTAGCCTTCTGATCATGTGTTGACATTTTTATGTAGCTGAGTTTTTTTCTCACAATTACTAGACAATTTCAGTAACAAATAACCCCTAAGGTTTTGTGTACATAAAATTTCAGTAAAGAGGGAAATGAATTGAAATTTTAATTTAAAAAAATAACAATATGTCAAAATACCAGTCAGGTCATATTTAGGAAGCATCACAAGAAATGGACAGGATTAGTGACTAAGATTAAGATTTTTTTTTTTTTTTCGGGAAGGTGATTGCCAGCGTCAGGCCAGCAAGATGCTATGTTCCAAGCGCTGCCTTTGAAGCTCATGGGAAATGCTGCTCTGATAACAAACCGGGCTTCTCAGCTCCCGCCCCACTGGAAGGACAGTACGGAATGTGGATAACCTTCCTTGACTTTTGTGCTAAGATTCTGGCCCTCACCCAAGAGAAAAAAAAAAAATAGCAGCAGCATCTGTGTCACTGTGCATCAGCAATGGGAGCCACGCAAGCTGGGTGAGCCCACGTCACTGCCGCTGGCTATGTTCTCTGCTGGGTAAACTGAATCTCCATGCTACCCTGATGGAAAGAAAGAAGCCTCGGCCCTGGAGTGAACTCCTGGGGCTTTACACTGGGGTGGGAATAAGCGAGGGAACTTTTCTGAAGGTGCCAGAAGCCCAACTAAGCACAGCAACTGGAACATGGAAAACAGCTCACAGCACCTGGTTGCCGCCTTCCTCCATTAACTGCCTCTCTCATCTGTTTCAGCAAATTCATTCTTCCCTCCCCATAATAATGATTCGCTTTTGCACATTCCATAATTCAACCCAATCTGGGATGATACATTTCCTGAATCTCAAGATAACTCAGTCTCTCCCTATCTTTTGCTTTTAACATCTCTCTCTCACACACACCCACACACCCACACACACACACACACACACACACGCAATTAGTAACACAAAATTGGATTGGTTGTCTACCCAATGATTCCCAGTTTTCTCCTCTGTTCTCCTTTGCTAGGACAGTCTGCCTCCCACAAGAACCTAGAATGTCAGTCACCAGTCTTCCTAGCTACTAGACATAGTGATGTGACTTAGCTTTAGGGTGGCCCTGTAACATAGTCCTGGGGTGGCAATGTGGTGATGGGACATACCCAGAGTGGCCAAGTGAGAAGCTCTTGGATGGTGAAGTGACACCATCCTGGGATAACCATGCGGGTATGGTGCTCGGGTAGCGATGTGGCACAGGCCTCTGGTGGCCACAGGACGCAGTCCTGGGTGGCCATGCGACACGGTTCACGAATGGCCATAGAAACATTTCTGGAACAGTCTTGTGACAGTTCTGTGGTGGCAATGTGACATAGTTTTAGAGGGGTAACATCACATAAGAGATAACCATGTAAAACGTTTCTAATCAATGAACCCTAAGGATGTGTGCTCTCCAGCAGGAGAGAATCCATAGGAACTTCTAGGAAAGCCTTCCCCTCCATATAAAGAAGGACTTTTAAAAGGCCTTTCTCACCACTAGGACTTTCCTTTGTATTCTCATCTTGGAATAGCTCTGTGTGTTAAGTCACTTCAGTTGTGTTCAACTCTTTGCGACCCCACGGTCTATAGTCCTCCATACTCTTCTGTCCGTGGGATTCTCCAGGTGAAAAGACTGGAGTGGAACAGCTTTCACATGACCATATGATGCAATGATGACAGACACTTCCTCGGCTAAGAACAGCAGACAAATGAAAAGTGCCCGGAACTCTGATGGCATTTTGAGCAAGAGCAACAACCCCCACTGGTCTACCCCTAGATTTCTTCTCAAGTGAGACAGTGACTTAACTCCTGATATACATGTCATACACACATGAGCACACACATGTACTATTTATTTTTATTGCACATACGTATTTTATTGTTGTTTAGTCTCTAAGTCATATCTGACTCTTTGAGACTGCTGAGACTATAGCTCACCAGGCTCCTTTGTCCATTGGATTTCCTAGGCAGGAATACTAGAATGGGTTGCCATTTCCTTCTCCAGGGGATCTTCCCAACCCAGAAATCAAAATTCTGTCACCTACATTGGCATGTGGGTTCTTTACCACTGAGCCACCTGGGAAGACCATGTATTATATTTCATATTCACAATTCTGCTAGCATAGGAAACTATCAGCATTTCCCTGTAGACATTAAAATTATTTTTGCAAGCAAAGAAATGAGTTTTTTTTTTATAAGAATTTAGAACCAAAAAAAATCCAGTTGAAACTTTGTGAAGAGTAACATGAGAAATCAACTTTGGTTACATAAATATGACGCAAACAGGCTTCCTGACCTGCAGTAGAGACACGCAGGGCTTTTTGTTAACTGAGTTATGTGCTAAACACTCTGTGGTAAGAAGTTCCAAGGAGTGAGTGGTCATTATGTGTAAGAAGCTCATGGCCTTATATGAGATTAAAAGTCCCCCAATTCCTGCTACTCAAAGTTTAGAACAAAGGAAACCCATCAATTTGCACTAAGGTAGCCAGAGCTACCTACAGTAATATGACCTTGACCACAGTGAGACTGAGCTTATGGTCTAGAGTTCAGCGGACTTCAAGCTGAAAGCTCTACAGCTTCCATATCAGTGATTTCAATTCACAATAGCACGGTGTGAAATCTAGAAACCCCGCCGACTATATGAAGGGATGTGAACAAGCAAGGACACACCAGAGCCAGCAGACAAATAACATCATCTGTCAAACCTCGTCTGTACAGGACGCAGAAGTGAGGGCAGCAGTGTGATTACTACAGGATAACTCCCAGCTTGTGTTCTGTGTATTGAAGTAGGCTGAATCTCCTACCCTCAACTCACTGTAGTAGTATGAGACAAACACAAATATTGTATGATACCACTTATATGTGGAATCTAAAAAATTATACTTATTTACAAAACAGAGACAGACTCACAGACATAGAAAAACGTATGGTTACCGAAGGGGAAAGATGAGGGGGTGGATAAATTAGGAGTTTGGGATTAACATATATATATATACTACTATATATAAAATACATAATCAACAAGGACCTACTGCATAGCATAGGGAATGCTACCCAATATTATGTAATAAACCATGATGGAAAAATATGAAAAAAGAATATATAAAATTATATATGTGTTTAACTGAATCACTTTGCTGTACACCTGAAATAAACCTGATATTGTAAATCAACTATATTCCAATTTTAAAATAGTTTCTAATTAAAACAATCAAAAAACTGGTATGAGTAAATGTCTTGTTTCTTGGATAAACTGGACTGGGGAGATCTAAAGAGAAAATTAATGAAATTACAACTAACTGAATTTATGGAAGTCAGAGTATTAACTAAAAATGAATGAATGAATCCATCACTATCCCCACACTGTTGAGGCAGGGTATATAAATATTTGCCTATTTCACACATATACCTACTTAATATCAAAGTTGAGAGCTAAATGAAAACTTTCGATTATCCCAAAACAAATGAGTAGTTAAGCATGGTAATCCTTCCCTAATGTAATCCTCCTATTGTTTGATAAAATGTGTATTTTTCGGACAGGATTTCCTAACATGTAGGGTTTTTCAAGAAAGTTTTCTAAGGTCAAATAAATGTGGAAAATACTCTTAACACAAAGTTGAACCTGTTGCTTTGAGGCAACCTTTCTGAAGCCTTTAATATGCAGCAGGAATATCTGAGAGACTAGAGAGATAGCTTCTCTAAAAATTACGTAACCATTATGTAAGCCTTCCTCACAAAACATCTCGAGACTAGTTTCTTGCAGAATGTAATTTGAAAAACACTGATTTAGAGTTTAAAATCCAACCCACAAATAATAAATATTTAATTTTTACATATATTTCCTTTATTTAAAATATTTAAATTTATTATAATTATTTAGAATTTAACCTTGTATTCAATTGCATTTTCACTCATCAGCAGTCTCTTTTATGATTTCATAACTCTGGAAATGTTAACCTTAATACATGGTTTGGTCTGATAGAGCAGTTTTTAAAATACATTTTCAAGGATGGATCATGACTAATACATTTTCTTTTTTTTTTTTTTGTCTTTTGCAAATTTATTTATTTTTTTTTATTTTTTAAATTTTAAAATCTTTAATACTTACATGCGTTCGGATCATGACTAATACATTTTCTGATCTCCCCTCCAAATACGTGAAAATATATATTTTTGTATTATCATTGTATGACATTCACCTTGGCTATGTACAGAATTATTCGGTCCTGGAATCATGCCTCAAAATGGGAGGCAAAATTTGTCATATATTACTGCACAAACCTTAGGGGCAAGCCTGAATTTTTATTTTGTATAGAAGTTTGTGGATAAGAAGAAGGGGATAAGCATGAAGTTAAACCTGGATACTCATAGGCTGCCTATTTGTTTTGATTCATACTATTGAAATGTTTGAAAGTAGGTGTATAGGGTGAGTATCCAAACCAATTTTGAATGAAATTTGCAAAACACTTTAAATCTATATGACTCGTTTACTATGGAGTCTCAAATTGCTGGGGCATAAACATGAAAAGCATTCTTTTGATCCAATAATTGGTACCTTCCATGTTCAAAGGTACCTCGTTTCCTACTGGGTACCCAGTTTCCTAATTGGCATCTCAGTTTGACTCAAAATCTCATTTTTCTGGAAGGTCTCATTTTAGTTATTAAAAGACAAACACATTCCTTTTAACTCACAATCTATTAAATTCAAAGTTTACTTCTATTCCTTAGAAGTTCACCCTATCCCCTTCCCTCAGGATATGCTTGTGGTTCTAGGGTTTGAAGTAGAGAGGTCTAGAGTGAAGCAGAACTGTTAGAAATCCATGTTCACTGTAGATCTTTAATATAATAAAGCACTTAAAAAAGCAGAGGAAGACAAATCTTTCAGTTGCTAACACTTAATAGTAACTCATTTTCTCATGTGCTTCCTAAATGTGTTCATTTGACACACACACACACACAATTGCGTTATTTGCACAGAACACTGGGGAAAACGGGGAGGGGGTGGGGGTTTCTACATGACTTGGAGAAAAACTTATATTATGAAAAACAAAATACAAAATATTGATACTATCAGTTCAGTTCAGTCGTTCAGTCGTTCAGTCATGTCCGACTCTTTGCGACCCCATGAATCGCAGCATGCCAGGCCTCCCTGTCCATCACCAACTCCTGGAGTTTACCCAAACTCATGTCCATCGAGTTGGTGATGCCATCCAGCCATCTCATCCTCTGTCGTCCCCTTCTCCTCCTGCCCCCAATCCCTCCCAGCATCAGGGTCTTTTCCAATGAGTCAACTCTTCTCATGAGGTGGCCAAAGTATTGGAGTTTCAGCTTTAGCATCAGTCCTTCCAATGAACACCCAGAACTGATCTCCTTTAGGATGGACTGGTTGGATTTCCTTGTAGTCCAAGGGACTCAAGAATTTTCTCCAACATCACAGTTCAAAAGCATCAATTCTTCAGTGCTCAGCTTTCTATTAAATACTGAATTTGCATAACATTTCCAGTGAAATTTTATTAGTCCTTTTTAGTCACTTGATCTTATTTCCAAGAGGAAAAATTTCTTTTAAACAGGTTTGTTTTACACCTTTACTAAGGTATGCTACTACTGCTAAGTCACTTCAGTCGTGTGCGACTCTGTGCAACCCCAGAGACAGCAGCCCACCAGGCTCCCCCATCCCTGGGATTCTCCAGGCAAGAACACTGGAGTGGGTTGCCTTTTCCTTCTCCAATGCAGGAAAGTGAAAAGTGAAAGTGAAGTCGCTCAGTCATGTCCAACTCTTAGCGACCCCATGGGCTGCAGCCTACCAGGCTCCTCCGTCCATGGGATTCTCCAGGCAAGAGTACTGGAGTGGGGTGCCGTTGCCTTCTCCTTACTAAGGTATAATCAACATTAAGTATTTTGCATTATTCAAAGTACACAATTTGATAGGTTGTTTTTATTACATAAGTTTCAGGTGTACAGCATTATTATTCCACATCTATATAAATACAAAATGATAACCATCACAGGTCCAGTTACCATCGATCACTACACAGTTGATCCCCTTCATCTATTTGCCTCACCTCCAACCCCCTTCCCTCTGGCAACCACTAATCTGACCTCTGTATCTATGAGTTAGTTTTGTTTGTTCATTTGTTTTATTTTTGTAGGTTCCACATATGAGTGAAATCATAGAGTATTTTTCTTTCTCCAGCTGACTTATTTCATTTACTATAATATATTCAAGGTCCATTCATGTTGTAAATAGAAAGATTTCTTCCTTTTCTAAGGCTGGATAATATTCCCTCCTGTTGTGATGGGGCCATGGCTAAAGTTGCAGCATGCTAGTGGATGGAGCTTGCCCTCAGACTAGCTTCCATGTCTACCCTCCACCGCGGCCACACTGGTGCGCGGGGTCATTGCTTAGATGGCTGTGGGGGCCAGCCAAAGTCAGGGGTGGGCAAGCTCTCAGCAGGGTACACCCACTTGCAGTAACAGGTTAGAAAGAGTATTTTAAAATGCTGCCTGCCAGCACCTGAATTAGCAAGGCAGCCTAAAACTGCAAAAGCGGCTCTTGCCAGTGTCTCTGTACCTGGCTAGCACCCCAGATGGGTTTTGCATCTCTAGCTGATGCTTCAAAGTTGATAAACGGGCCCGCTTCACCTGTGGTCCAAGTACTTTTCAATCTAGTGTTTTTGCACTGGTTTTGGGGTTGAGTGAGTTTGACTACAGATGCATTGAGAGAGAGTTTTCCACTCCCTCTAGTTCTATAGTTTTCCTGGACGTAGTTCCCATTGGTTTTCAAAGTCAGGTGTTTGGAGGTTCATCTCTCCTGTGCAGGATCTAGGGTTTGGGATGCACAACTCAAACCTCTTGTTCCTCAGGGAAAAGACTGGTACCTTTGTGATCCCCCCTGATGTAGAATATCACAGGTAGGTATTGTGTGTGTGTTTTCCTTTGGCAAGATCATCCCTCTGCCTCACCTGTATCTCAATACTGTCCTTTTAACCTTTGTTGTAGAAGCTCTGTTCATCCAGTTTTCATGTCTCTTTTCTGAGGGAATTATTCCACATATAGTTGTAGATGTGTTGAATCAGGAGGAAGAATGAGTTCAGGATCTTCCTATGCCACCATCTTGCACTCTCTTACAATTTGGTGAGCTTTGACATGTGTAGATGACTATGAAACCGTCACCAAATCAACATAAAAAGCATGCCCATTCTGCAAGGGTTTCCTAGAGCAGGCCTATAATCCTTCCTCCCCATGCTTTCTTCATGCCATAGACAGGCAACAACTAATTTATTCTCTGTCATTAATATTTACTTGAACCTTCTGGAATTTTATATAAGTGGAATCATAGGTATATATTTTCTTTTGTTCAGAGTCTTTTACTCATCTTAATTACTTTAGATTCATCCATGCTGTTGAATGCATAAATATTTGATTTATTTATATTGTTGAGTAATATTTCATTATATGGCTATACCACAACTAATTGGCATTAACTTGTTGGTGGTCACTTGGATTGTTTCCACTTTGGTTATTATAAACACAACTGCTATAAATATTCATGTACACGTCTTTTTGTGAACATATGCTTTCACATCTCTTGGATAGGATTAGAATGACTGGATCATATGAGAAGGCTATGCCTGCTTTTTTTTACAGAATTGCCAAACTCCTTGGAAGTCATTTTCCCATTTTCTTTTACCACAAACAATGTTTGTAGGTTCCAGTTGCTTCACATCCTCATAAAAGTGTGGTCACCTTTTTATTTTTACCCAGTCCAATGGGGGCATAGTGATAAATATTTTATTGTGTTTTTATTTGAATTTCCCTAATGAATAATGCCCCTTGATGATCATAGCCTTGTCATGGCAAAGGGGTTTGCATAACTCAATGAAGCCATGAGCCATGTCATGCAAGGCCACCCGAGAGGGACAGGTCATAGTGGACAGTTCTGACAAAAAGTAGTCCACTGGAGGGGGGAATGGCAAACCACTCCAGTATTCTTGCCATGAGAATCCAATAAAGTATGATAAAGCTTGAAAAAGCATATGATATGGCAAGTATGATAAAGTATGATATGAGTATGATAAAGCAGAAAGTCGATACCAGAAGATGAGGTCCCCAGGTTAGAAGGTGTCCACTGTGCTACTGGGGAAGAGTGGCCTTTGAGGCCTTTAAAGAAGCCTTTCTTAAATGAACGGTGCAAAGAAGCAGAGGAAAACAATAGAATGGGAAAGACTTGTAATACCTCCAAGAAAATTGAAGATATCAAGGGAATATTTCATGAAAGGATGGGCACAATAAAGGGCAAAAATGATAAGGGCCTAACAGAAGCAGAAGAGATTAAAAAGAGGTGACAAGAATACACAGAAGAACTATACAAAAAAGGTCTTAATAACACAGATAATCATGATGGTATGGTCACTCACTTAAAGCCTGATATCCTAGAGTCTGAAGCCAAGTGGGCCTTAAGAAGCATTACTATGAACAAGGCTAGTGAAGGCGATGGTATTCCAGCTGAGCTATTTCAAATCCTGAAAGATGATGCTCTTAAAGTGCTGCACTCAACATGTCAGCAAATCCAGAAAACTCAGCAGTGGCCACAGGACTGGAAAAGGTCAGTTTTCATTATAATCACAAAGAAGGGCTGTGCCAAAGAATACACAAACCACCATGAATTGAACTCATTTCACAAGCTAGTAAGGTTATGCTCAAAATCCTTCAAGCTAGGCTTCAGCAGTACATGAACCGAGAACTTCCAGATGTTCAAGCTGGATTTAGAAAAGGTAGAGGAACCAGAGATCAAATTTCCAACATTTGTTGGATCACAGAGAAAGTAAGAGAATTCCAGAAAAACATCTACTTCTGCTTGCTTGACTACACTAAAGCCTCTGACTGTGGATCACAACAAACTGGAAAATTCATAAAGAGATGGGAATAATAGACCACATTATCTCTCTCCTGAGAAACCTGTATGTGGGTCAAGAAGCAACAGTAAGAATCCTACATGGAACAACAGACTGATTCCAAATAGGGAAAGTAGTATGACCAGGCTGTATACTGTCATCCTGTTTATTTAACTTACATGCAGAGTACATCAGGTGAAGCGCCAGGGCAATGAATCACAAGCTAGAAACAAGATCGCCAGGAGAAATATCAACAACCTCAGATATGCAGACGATACCACTCTAACGGCAGAAAGTGAAGAGGAACTAAAGAGCCTATTGATGAGAATGAAAGAGGAGAGTTAAAAGGCTGGCTTAAAACTCAACATTCAAAAAACTAAGATCATAGCTTCCTGTCACATAACTTCAGGCAAATAGATGGAGAAAAATGGAAACAATGACAGATTTTATTTTCTGGGGCTCCATAACCACTGCAGACTGTGACTTCAGTCATGAAATTAAAAGATGCTTGCCCCTTATCAGAAAACCTATGACAAACCCAGACAGTGTATTAAAAAGCAGAGACATCACTTTGTTGGCAAAGGTCCATTAAGTTAAAGCTCTGGGTTCTCTGGTAGTCATGTATGAATGTGAGACATGGACCATAAAGAAGGCTGAGCACCAGAGAATTGAGGCTTCTGAATTGTGATGGTGGAGGACTCTTCAAAGTCCCTTAGAATGAAAGGAGACCAAAGCAGCCAGTCCTAAAGGAAATCATCCTGAATATTCATTGGAAGGACTAATGCTGAAGCTGCAGCTCCAATACTTTGGCCACCTGATGCAAAGAGCTGACTTATTGGAAAAGACCCTGATGCTGGGAAAGACTGAAGGCAAAAGAAGGGGGTGGCAGAGGATGAGATGGTTAGATGGCATCACCAATTCCACTGACATGAATCTGAGCATGTCTTCTCAGTCTATCTCTTCACTACAGGGGATAGTGAAGGACAGGGGAGCCTGACGTGTCATGATCCATGGGGTCACAAAGAGTTAAACACAGCTTATCGACTGAACAATAGCAACAATGAATAATGATGAAAAAGAACTTTTCATGTACTTATCTGAACATCTGTATATCCTCTGTGGTGAAGTGTGGGTTCAAATCTTTTTGCCCATTTTATTGAGCTTTTTAAACTTATTATTGAGTTGTAAGAGTTTTTAATATTAAAGATTCAAATTCTTCATCATATGCATATTTTGTAAGTATTTGCTATCAATCTGTGTCTCTGTTTTTCTTTTTCTTTAGGGTGTCTTTTGAGGAGCAAAGGTTCTTAATTTCAATGAAGTTCAATTATTTAATTTTTACTTTATATACTTCTTGGTTTGTATGTTGTACTTAAGAAATCTTTGCCAAACCAAAGGTCATGAACATTTTCTCCTAATAGTTTTATATTTTTAGCTCTTACACTAAACTCTATAAACCATTTCAAGTTATTGTTTTTATATCATGAGGAAAAGAATAAGCTTCATTTTTCCAAACGACTATCTAATTGTTCCAACACTTGTAGAAAACATTATCTTTTCTCTTCCTAGCAGTCTGGCAAAAATCAATTAATGATATATGTGTGGGTCTATTTCTGGACTGTATTCCATTGGTTTACTTTACCCTCTCCTTAATGCTAGTATTACACTATCCTGTTTATTGTAGCTTTATAATAAGCCTTTAAATTATGTGGTATAAGAACTCCAATTTTTTTCTTTGATAAAGTTGTTTTAAATACTCTTAATCCTATGCATTTTCATGTATTAGAATCAGCTTGTTATACATAAAAGCCTGCTTTTCATTAGTAATACATTGAATCTATAGCTAAAATGGGGGAAGTTTGTCATCTTAATAATATGAATGTTCTGAAGCATCAATAGATATATCTTTTTAGTTATCTAGGTTTTTAAATTACTCTCTGCAGCATTTTGCAGCTAAATGTAGATATATACCATTTGTCAAATTTATCAATCCTAACCTAACACTCTCCTTCTAGAATCTAATTCTTTCTTGAAACTACCTTTGAAATTAGCTAATACCTGATGTCATCTTCTGTCCAGATTAACCCTCCGTCACCAAGTTTGTATCATAGGAGGAAGAATTTGCAGCTGTGCATTAAATATTTCATTAAGTTATTTAAGCATAATCCATTGGGTTTAAAAGTAAACTGTCATCTAAAGCTATCACCATGAACTGTCTACACCTTATTTTCAGGAGGCCATTAGAGGAAAATATTATGCATAAAAATGATTTAAACAACATCTGTTTCAGTCAGTGATTTAATCCTCTCAGAGACAGCTGAAAGCATAATATTTTTGTCACACAAGAACACAGCTTTCTTTCTAAATGGGTTAAGTTCATGTGATGGCAGAACATAGAGGAAAACTATAATGGGAAAATATGAATAGCAGAGGGCTTAGCTTTAGCCATGCAGTCTTCAGTTCAGTTCAGTTCAGTTGCTCAGTTGTGTCCGTCTCTTTGCAACCCCATGAATCGCAGCACACCAAGTCTCCCTGTTCATCACCATCTCCCAGAGTTCACTCAGACACATGTCCATTGAGTCAGTGATGCCATCCAGCCATCTCATCCTCTGTCGTCCCCTTCTCCTCCTGCCCCCAATCCTCCCAGCATCAGAGTCTTTTCCAATGAGTCAACTCTTCTCGTGAGGTGGCCAAAGTACTGGAGTTTCAGCTTTAGCATCATTCTTTCCAAAGAAATCCCAGGGTTAGTTCACAAAAATAACAAATCAGTCACATAGAAACTTTTCTGGCAAGTTGTGTGTCAACCAAGAATGAACTTTAGAGTAGGTTTCCTGGGCTGCCAGACTTTAAAACCAGAAAACAAGTAATAAAAAGATAAGTATAAATCTTTCAATAATCAAGTTAATTGTCAATGGACTGATTGCTCTGATCAAAAGGCATAGGCTGTCTGATTGGATAAAAAATAAGACCCATCCACATAATGCTTACAAGAGACTTCAGAGCTAAAGACACACATAGACTAAAAGTGAAAAGCTGGAAAAATATTTCATGCAAATGCAAGTGACAAGAAAGCTAGGTTATGCTCATATCAGACAAAATAAATTTTAAAACAGGCAAAAATGAAAGACAAAGAAAGGTGTTACATAATGATGAAGGGATCAATACCAGAAGAGGATACAACACTCAATACATATGCTCCTAATAAGCACATAAATATATAAAGCAAATATTACAGACATAAAGGGAGAAATTGACAATAAAACAATAATGGGAGGGAACTTAAACACTCCACTGACATCAATAGACAGATCACCCATACAGAAAATCAATAAGGAAACAGAGTCTTAAATGACACATTAGATCAGTTAGAATTAACAGACATCTAAAGAATATCTTAACCAAAACAGTAGAATGCACATTCTTATCAAACATACATGAAACATTCTCTAGGATAGGTCACTACTAGGAAACAAAACAAATCTCAACAAATTTAAGAGGACAGAAACTATATCAAGACTTTCTTCTGATCACAATGGTATGAAACCAGAAATAAATCGCAAGAAGAAAAATGGGGAAAACAAACATGGACACTAAAAAGAATAACATTAATGGGCCAATGAAGAAATCAAGATATTTTGAGAGAAATGAAAATAAAAACACAGCGTTTCAATTTCAATGGGATGCAGCAAAAGTATTTAGATCTCAGAAGGGAGTTCATTGCAAAAGAGACCTACCTTAAGGAATAAGAAAAATCTCAAAAACCCTATTCTATCATCTAAAGGAATTAGAAAAAGAAAAACAATGAGATATCACCTAACACCTCTCAGAATAGCTATCATCAAAAAAACCATAAATAATAAGTGTTAGCGAGGATGTGTGGAAAAGGAAATGCTAGTACAGTGCTGGTGGGAATGTAATTGGTATAGCCACTATGGGAAACAGGTTGGAGATTCTTCAGAAAACTAAAAGTAGGATTACCTATATTCAGTATTCCATTCTTCAAAAAACTAAAAATAGAGTTACTTATATTCAGTGGAATAAGTAATTCCACTCTTGGGTATGTATCTGAAAAAAAAATGAAAGCTCTAATTTGAAAAGTTACGTCACCCCAATGTTTACAGCAGTGTTATTTACAATAGTGAAGACATGGAAGCAAACTAAATGCCCATCAACAGATAAACAGAGAAGATATGGTATATATACACTACTACATATAAGATATATAATAAGGACCTACTGTATATCACAGCAACTCTACTCAATTCTCTATAGTAACCTATATATATATAGGTAATGAAGGTTACTCAGTCATGTCTGACTCTTTGCGACTCCATGGACTGTGGACTCTTTGCAACTCCATGGACTATACAGTCCTTGGAATTCTCCAGGCCAGAATACCGAGTGGGTAGCCGTTCCCTTCTGCAGGGGATCTTCTTAACCCAGGGATCCAATCCAGGTCTCCTGCATTGCAGGCAGACTCTTTACCAGCTGAGCCACCAAGGAAGCCCAAGAATATTGGAGTGGGTAGTCTATCCCTTCTCCAGCAGATCTTCCTAACTCAGGAATCAAACCAGGGTCTCCTGCATTGCAGGCAGATTCTTTACCAGCTGGGCTGTGAGGGATATATGTGTGTGTGTGTGTATATGTATAACTGATTCACTTTGCTATACAGCAAAAAGTAACACAGCATTTTACATCAACTATACTCCAATAAAATTATTTTTTAATCTTTTATCAGGTAAAGATTTGATAGTACCATTAATGCTAAAATATAAGTGACTAATAAATGTTATCTTCCACTGAGAGAAAGAAAAAAACAATATGATGTGGTATACATACATACATATATTACTCATATGTGGAAGGTTACTCATACGTGGAATATTACATATGTGGAATATATGGAATATTACTCCACCATAAAAAAGAATTAAATTCTGCCAATTGCAATGTCATGGATAAATCTAGAGGGTATTATGGCTAGTGAAATAGGCCAGACAGAAGGAGACTAAAACAGCATATTATCTCTTATATGTAGACTCTAAAAAATAAAACAAACAAATGAATAGAACAAAAGAGAAACAGACCCACAGATAGAGAGAACAAACTCATGGTTATCAGCGGGGAGAGGGAAAGTGAGAGAGACAAGATATGAGGAGCAGTTTAATAGGCGTAAACTACAATGTATAAAATAAAAGCTACAAGGATATATTGCACAGCACAGGGAATATGCCCAGCATTGTATAACAACTTTAAATGGAGCCTAATCTAAAAAAAAAAAAATTGGAATCACTATGCTGTACACCTGAAACTAAACAATATTGTAACTATCCTTAAATAAAATAATAATAAATAGAGATGAGTATAGGCAACTTTTTTAAGGAGATTTATTTAACAGTAAGCAGGAAAATGGCTTTAATTTTCAACTATTAGGGAAAGAAAAGGAAAAGATCAAAGTCTCCAATTTGTTGGATTAAGTATGTGTTAACACTATTAACCAAGATTAAAATTAGATATGGAATAATGACACCAGAGATTTGGAAGAGGTAAATGGTGGGTTTACTTTGGAGCCTATTAGGTCTGCATACAGAATTACCTAATCAAGGCAAGCCAGAATCAGAGGCCAGGGATCTCTGAACAGAGCTAATATCTCAATGGTGGACCACCCTGGTGGCTGAGACCGTAAAGTGTCTGTGAGAGACCTGGTTTCAATCCCTGGGTTGGGAAGATTCCCTGGAGAAGGAAATGGCAAACCACTCCAGTACTCTTGCCTTGAAAATCCCATGGACGGAGGAGCTTGGTGCAGGCTACTACCCATGCAGTTACGAAGAGTCAGGCACAACTGAGCAACTTCACATTCAAGGTATGAGTAAGGGAAACTGGAGCTTTCCCAGAGCAGCCCATGGGGTCTGAGGACTGGGAACAGTTGTCCTTTCTTGAATTGAGTATATTTAGGGAGGAAAAAGGGAGAAGGTAATGGCACCCCACTCCAGTACTCTTGCCTGGAGAGTCCCATGAACGGAGGCGCCTGGTGGGCTGCAGTCCATGGGGTCGCTAGGAGTTGGATAGGCTGAGTGACTTCACTTTCACTTTTCACTTTCATGCATTGCAGAAGGAAATGGCAACCCACTCCGGTGTTCTTGCCTGGAGAATCCCAGGGACGGGAGAGCCTGGTGAGCTGCCGTCTATGGGGTCGCACTGAGTCGGACACAACTGAAGTGACTTAGCAGCAGCCGCAGGGAGGAAAAAGAGAGTCTCCAAAGGCTCAACACACAAAAAAGAAAAGTTAAGCAAACTGCATTCAGAAACAAAGTAAGACACTCCAGTTGATTTGGAAAGGAAAGCTGTGATTGTCACTTATGCAGAATGACCCTCAGGAACGCCAGTGATTAGACAACGGAAAGGAATGCTGTTAAAAGCGGAGACTTGGGATACACATCCATTTCCTGCTATGCAAGAAACTATCATTGTCTTCACCTCATATCAGCTTTCCATTCCTCTTATTAATGTTGGTTTGTTGGAAGTCCAACTTCGATAGCCCTTGGTATCTTCCATCAGTCTGGTGAACCCCAACTGTTCCTTAGAGGCAGAAATAAAATTGGAGTCAGGAGCAGAGTGCAGACAACTTGGGGGCTGCTTCTCACATCTCTTGTTTGAGGCTCTCAAGGCATTGAGAATCTGCACAGATCTATGGAAATATGATGAGTTCACTGGATACAATGAATTTGAATACTTGACCAAACGGAAAGGCAGGCTTAAAACTCAGGAAATGTGTTCAACAGAAGTAAAAAGTACTAATACCTGAATATTCCCCATTTTACCCCTCCTTCCTTCCCTCCTTTAGCACTTGCTGAGTTCTCCTTTAAGTAAAGGAGCTTGGTAATATAATATAATATAAAACAAAAAGTGAAGTTAACCTACATCACAATGAGCTTGGAGATAAAGACAGAAAAATCGGTGGGCTGAATGTTGAAGCAAGTTTCTGAGGGTTTGGAGTCAACAGCGGAAAATGAAGTGTTTCAGGGAGCAACTGCTTTCTACTGTAGGAGCCCCCAAAGATGCAAAACACAGGTTACATTTTCACCTGTGTTGTGAATAAAAAATGCTTTCAGTTTATGCATTTAATTGCGAAGCTATTTAAGGAACTGAATGATTTTAATTATCTTTGGGCTGAGTAATTTTTTATATAAATGGTAATTAAAATGCTCTAAAGAAACAGAAACTTTGAAGTGATTTGAAATGAGAAAACTGGATGAGAAAATGAGTGAGCATACCTCCCATAGCAGAGTAACATCCAGTTTAAAGGATTTAGCATCTTCACCATGTTATCGTTCAAGCAGAGCTATAGCAGTGTTATCAAACAATACAATCTACCACATTAAATCACTGCCTCTAATTTGAAAATTATATATTTTAAAAGTTTGTTTTTAACTTGTGTACTGTTTTTAATATATTCATTCATGTCTGAGTACGTTTAAGAAACATTTTCATTAAAATAATATACTTTAATGTGGAAAGAAAGAATTTGGCCTCTACATATGGTTCACTTTTACTAAATTTGAAAAACGCTTGGAACACAACTTGCCTTATGCAAAGCTTGATGAAAACGTGCTCTGAGACAGGCACAGGCCACAGCAAGCAGCTGGCAAGAAGCTGAACAGATGCCCGAGCAGCTCCAGAGTAAAATACAGTGTTTAGGAACTTTTTATCAAATCTATAGAAATGTTTTATTCTCCAGCTTTTAAAAATTTTGGATAATCATATCTCAGAGGTACTTTAATAATAGCCATTTATGTTTATGATATCTTTCACCATAATGCACATTTATTTAGCTACCTCAAATTATAATTTTGTGTTTTCTATGAATGAGCCTTGCACTGACCAACTATAGGCAGCATCTTGATATTCCCGGCAATCATAATTCAAAATAATGTAGTCATATTCTAAACAATGTCCTGAAAAGTGAGATAATAAAAGTATTATAATGTTGGCATAGCAACTAGGCCATTTCAGTTTAAACACACGAGGATTCATAATTTTAAATCACACTTAAACAACCAAGACTGTATTGATAAGTCATCAATCCTTATTCATTCTTTTTCAGTCATTTCTTTCATCCTTATTCTGTCATTTCTGTTTATTGTTGAATGCTACTTGCCTCCCTTTAACTCTTAATTCAACACTTAACAATGTATATTTTTGAGTGATCACAACTTTTAGTATGGATGGAAGTATAATAAGATTTGGCCCTTCTCATCCTGACATTTCTTTTTATTATGCTTTCTCTTGCTCAAACTGAGTTCCAGTCAAATTGAAATTCTTCCATTTTTTGAGCAGCATATTATCTCTGTAATCTTAAAAATGCCTCTCAAATGTTCACATTATTGAGTTCATCTAGTCCAGCAGCTTTTCCTCAAGGCTGAGAGAGGCTGCCAGGGGTAGCAAATAAAACTACAAAATGCCCACTTTAATTTGAATTGCAGATAAACTGTGATTTTTTTTTTTACTATAAGTATAGCACCTCTATTACCTAGTACATACTTATACTAAATAACTGCTTATCTGAAATTCAAATTTTATCAGATGTGTGCGTGTGTGTGTGTGTGTGTGTGTGTGTGTGTGTGTGCGTGCGCGCATGCGCTCAGCTGTGTCTGTCTGACTCTCCAGCTTTTAAAAATTTCGGATAATTTTTCAATCCATGGACTGTATTCTCTAGGATCCTCTGTCCATTGAATTTTCCGGGCAAGAATACTGGAGTAGGTTGCCATTTCCTACTCTATTTTACCAGATACCCCTATTTTTATCTGGCAACCCTTTGGCTAGGACTCTCAATTCTACAACTTCTAATTTGTTATAAAGCATGCCTTCTCCCTCTGGCATGGCTGAAAAAAGTAGAGTCTACTATACCAAAGAGTAAGATGATGGCCCTAGGCCTGGCCTGCCAGCCTTTGGTGTGACATCAAGCACTTCCTCTCAGCTGAATCTTGAGCCTCTTTTTCACATTAATTTCACAGCCTGCACTGCCATGTTGCTCTGTATTATTTTCTAGATTTCCTTGTCTTCTAACTGGCTTAGGCTCTGATGGATGAGATGTAAATTACATCTGATATTCCTTCTGGGACGCACATGGGGTAAGAGGGACCCATCTCAAACTCGGGTTCCTGGGGCCAGTACTAGACACAGTGACAAGTGGGGCAGGTTAGTATGGCACAGTGGGTAGCCAAGGTCCAAGTCCTGTGTGAGACCCGGCCTTCAAATACACATATGAAGCCTCATGTTCAAGAGAGCAGGAAGAAAATAAGAAAGGGAAAAAAATAAAACAATATGCAACATAATCTGCAAGATGAGGCAACAAGAGAGACGTGCTCCTATGGAATATTTTCAACAGACTAATTTTTAAGGAGAAAATTGTTAAGAAGGCCAAGTTTATTTGGACAATTCACTTTCCAGCTTTGGTTGCCCAAAGACAGAGAGATCCTATCTTCAACCTTAGGAGTGGAAGACATTCTTCTCCTAGGTAGCTCCTTGATCTCAACCCTAATCCTACATAAAATTCAAAGCCCAGACTTACCTTGAGATTCTTTCCTTATTCCCTACTTAGATGTTCTCATTTTGTGTGACTTTCCCAGTGCTGTCTCCCTGCCCCATGTCCACATCTGCTCGGTTCTCACAGCCTAATGTAAGAAAAGAGATTAGTCATGGCCTTAAACTATGTTAAAGATAATCATATCTACTAGGTGACAGCTGTTGCTGCTGCTGCTAAGTCGCTTCAGTCGTGTCCGACTTTGTGCGACCCCACAGACAGGGGCCCACTGTCCCTGGGATTCTCCAGGCAAGAACACTGGAGTGTGTTGCCATTTCCTTCTCCAATGCATGAAAGTGAAAAGTGAAAGTGAAGTCGCTCAGTCGTGCCCAACTCTTAGCGACCCCATGGACTGCAGCTTACCAGGATCCTCTGTCCATGGGATTTTCCAGGCAAGAGTACTGGAGTGGGGTGCCATTGCCTTCTCCGAGGTGACAGCTACCTATATTCAAATTATAGTGCCTAAGGAATCACAGCTGTATTCTAACATAGTATGCATTATAACCGTCATTTAATATCCCTGAAAACAAATTTAAAAGCTGTTTACTCACTCCAGCAGCCATGCCAGAGCTTCAGTCATGTGCACTCCTTGCGACCCTAGGGATGTAGCCTGCCAGGCTTTTCTCCATGGGATTCTCCAGGCAACAGTATGGGAGTGGGTGGCCATGCCCTCCTCCAGGGGATCTTCCTGACCCAGGGATTGGACCCACACCTCTTATATCTCCTGCACTGACAGGCAGGTTCTTCACCACCAGTGCCACCTGGGAAGCTGCACTCCCAACAGCAAGGCATCCAAACAATGACTCATTAATCAAATAGGAAAAATGGAGGTGGGGAGGAGTGGAAAGAGTTGATCTAAGTGGTTTCTGTTTCTTGCAATCTCTGATTAAGAATAACAAGAACACTGGGGAAAAAATATAAAAATCATTGGCTTGAAAGCCTTAGGAAACTAGCAAAATATGGAAAATTTTCTAGAGCACGATGTGGTAGAAATATGAACTCCAGAGATAAGGAGTAACATTTGGGCTACTTCTGCACACGTGGCACTTGCCAGTTCTGGAGAGATAGCTGAGAAGTCCTTTCAACAGCTCAAATGGTGAGGGAGATAAAAACTGAAGTCAAAGACCCACCTGGAAAACATCCCCTATATTGGCTTAGGAAACCAAAGAGTTGTATCTGAGGATTAAGGGTAAACTAGAATTAATTAACCAACCTTCAAAAAGACTGCAGCCCAATTATCACCTCATCTGCATAGCCCAGAAAATCTGTTTCAGAAATAACCCCAGGTTGCTTGCACCCATGCAAGCTGCAGGAGTAAATAAAAATTCTCTTTAATAAAAGACAGAATCATCTATGGTAGAATATGAGTACTTTTCACTCATATTTCCAATTTTCTTTCAGACAAAGGAAAAGACTACACATCTTCACGCACTTGAATTTGGGAGCACACATGAGACTTGCCCAGGAAGTGAAATATGTAAAAGTGAAGTACAAGATTCTGCAATAATTCTTGCTGGACTTAGAGATATGGCCACGAAAGGTAAAGAAGCTCTCAGAGGGCACAGCCGTGGATGATAAAAAAAAATAAGGATGGATTGAGGAAGCCTTCCTAGAAGCAGAACTAAGTCCTCAGGATAGGGGGCTGCTGAAATGTATTCTCAGGATACATTAAACGTTACTACAGCCCAGGAATTTCTGTTGGTCCCTTTCCCTCACTCTTCCTCTTTCAGAATGAACATGCTCATCATAATTACTGTCCCTGTTTCACCACTGTAAGTCTGTATGGAGCAGACCAAGAGCTGCCACATCTGGACATGATATAAAGACTACGCACATCACGCCTAATGGAGAAACAATCACGTAGCACCGAAAGATCTGGAATTTTCAGGTCAATGGTATTTTGGAGTCACCTTTGGGAAAGACTGGGTGTCTTTGGCATGCAGCAATGACAATGAGCCTAACACTTGGTGATGAGAAGAGCTTTGTGTGGTAGAAATGAATGCCTCTTCATATCCCCAGTTTTCCTCTCTTTCTAGGGCCCCTGTGGGGACTGTATTTCCTTATCTCCCTTCTTCAGCCAACAAAATATTAATAGAAGTGATATGTACATTTACAGGTAGATTAGTTAAAATATAATCCTCTGATTTTCCTCTATCTTGGCAAGTTTGGACACAGCTGTTAATATGAAGATGCTGCAAGAGCAAAGCAAGCTGAAATACTAAACTGATACATGTGCGTAATAGTGATACCAAAGAGTTACAAGGTCTTCCTTAGATGAGAAAAAAACAACTTCTTTATATTAATCCACTGAGATTTTGAGGTTGTTATCATAGCCTAAGAAAGATTTTCCAGTACTTTAATCTATCTTCCGTAAATTATTTCTCATTTCCCTTGCAAAATCTTTCTTAATTTCTATCATTTTTATCTTTTAATCCATGTTTTTTCACAGTTCACCAATTCATTTTTCATTTTTTTAAAAATTATTTGTATACTGTTTTAAGTTACTTTTCATTTCGAGTTATTACAAAATATTAACTATATCCCCCACTTTGTACAAAACATCCTTGAGCCTGTCTTACACCTAATAGTTTGTGTCTCCCACTTCCCCATCCCAATATTGCCCCTCCCACCTCTCTCCCCACTGAAACCCCTAGTTTATTCTCCATATCTGTAAGCATACTTCTTTTCTGTCATATTCACTAGGTTGTTATATTTTTTAGATTCCACATATAGGTGGTATCATACAGTATATGTCATTCTCTGTTTAACATTTCACTTAAACAGTAATTCCCTTCGAGTTCATCCATGTTGCAAAAAATGTCAAATATTTTTATAATAGTTACTTTTGATCTTGTTAGAATGGTAATGTTTGCCAACTGAAAAGAACTGGAGAAATCCAAACAGGATAAAAGAGAAAACAACCAAACAGGAAAAAAGAAAAAAACCCCGACTACTGACAGTCATCACTAACAAGTATCTCGTTGATTTTTTTAGTCTTGTAGCCTAGAGTACCAATGAGTCAATGCTTACAGATGAACAGAAAGGAATTTAAAAAAAAAAAAAAACTCGGTGTTCAAGGAAGCATTATTGCTAATTAATGGCCACAGATACAAAATATAATAAATTGTAATAATTAACCATTCCTTCACAAATTTAAATTATCATGAAGCTCAAGAACTACCCTTCAGCCTGCTTTTCTTCAGAGTGGCCGCTCAAAGTTTATTTTTGTTGTTGTTGTTCAGTTGCTAAGTTGTGTCCAACTCTGCAACCCCATGGACTGCAGCACAACAGGCGTCCCTGTCCTTCACTATCTCCCAGAGTTCAAGAAATTTTCATTTTACATTCATGGTTTATGTTATCAATATCTTCTCTCTGCCAGGCTGCTTTCCAGGTTCAAATAGTTAACCTTGACAATATATTAGAGTAGGATAAATGTGCGGTAGATCGACAGGACAAAATTCACTTGAGTTTCAGTCTTCCTAACAACTACAATAACAGTATCAGAAACAGATTAGGAATTTAGAAGGTGTACTGCAATCAGTCAATACTTCCAGACCCTCTCCAGTGACCTACCATTAGAAATTAATCTTTGGTGTTAAGTATACAAATTGTATATTGTAATGCAATGCTTTTAAGTTATATATTTTAAATATATGTATCTTTTGTACTAAACCTATTTCAAGGGGCTTTACTTATTAACCTAAAGATGTATTTGAATCCTTTGGGAGATGCTTTTTGAGGAACCATGCCATATCTAACCCTATGCAGTAAGATCCTGGGGGAAAGGATGAGTTACTATGTTGTGCTGGGAAGATTCTCAAAAGAAAGATAACACTTCAGACCACATGCTTTTTCAGCTACATCTTACAAGCAGCTGCTTGCACACAGTTATTCTAGGGGAGAATGAACAATACATGCATTCTGATTTCCTGTCAGTCAGACTGACATATATGCCAGGCACAGACTGAGTCGTGTAGATATGTATGAATGTTCCAAGGGTATTCTTGAAAACTTCCCTGGACCTCACATATCTGATCTATCCTTAAACTCAGGGCATCCCCATTTGACCCTCAACTCTTGGCTCCATCATCTGGGTTTGATCCCACCTCTGGCAATTTTAATCTGGTGTCTGTAATTGGTCTCACTGGGATTAGTTTCTCAGCTCTGCCTAAGAGATTTTGGTCTAAACTCTGATTATTTCCTTGGCAGGCTGCCTGGGATAGTATAGCGCATCCTAATCCTAGCCTCTCATGACTTGGTCGATTCTCTAGCCAAACAGGCCCTGGGACTGTAGTAGAACACTGTGCCTCTCTCAGAAATCCTGATTATTGCACAGTATTCATTTCTCCTGCTCTTCTTTGTGTTCCACACAGGTAAACAAGAGCCTCATGTGGCTCAGGAAAATACAGTAAAAATAGTGTGTAATGGCTTTAATGAAAAGCTAGTTGGGAAAGTAAGATTCAGAGTTTATTTGGCTATTGAAAACACAGAGCTCATAAACAGCAGTTGAGATGACAGCCTTCTGCTTCACGTTGCACCACATTCGCTTCACAGTACTGAGCAGAGCCTCACTCTTTTCAAACAAGGAAAATAACCAGGCTCCCTGCACTTGGTATCAATTTAAATGAGCACATTCAGTTCCATTATTACTTGGAGTAAAGTGAATTTACTGTTTTTGACAAGGAACTCGCCCTTTCTTGAGGTTATATGAGCCTATTAAAGAGCCAGCAAATTGGCCAGCAATTATTAACTTAACTTTTTCTATCAAAGTGCTTAGAATAAGATGTCAATTTTGAACAGGAGAGTTAACGCATTTCTCAAATCTGTTATTAACCATATGCATTGTCAACAAATATGTTAAATGGGCATTTAGAAATCATTTCTCTCCTCTCTTTGCACTAATAGATTTTAGGCTGAAGAGCTTCTACCATATTTCCTATAATGGGTTTCCATCTATATTGACTTCCACAATAGCCTGTAAAGCTAGTGGTTGGGCCTTTATATTCATCTAAAAATGAGAACACAGAGGCACAAGTATTGTATACACCATCAGAAAGAAGGAGGTCACAAATGAGAGGAAACAGTTGATTTTGATCTGAACAGTTAATGTGACACTGGGTTTCTAACTCAAACTCACTCAACCACAGGATCGTAAGTAAAACTGGATTTTAAAAACCTGTATCATAATGTTACTGAGAAATATTGAAGAAAACCATGTGGCTAGTATATACTGAGTTATAAATGAATGGTCATTATTTCTGTTGAACTTTGTTTTACTAAATTTGTTTAGAGTCAACTCTAGAAACATGAGTCAGTAGACCACTTCAGGACTGAGGTGGGGAGAAGACCCTTCCACCAATCAGAGGCTGAGTGATTACAACACAGGAATATAATGTCACTGGGCTTGGTTTAAAGACCATAATTTGGGAGTGGTGGCTGGAAGACTGTGCAGGACAGATGCAAAGATAAGTCCTAGTGGAACATTTCTGAAAAATTACTTTGTGGTTGTCAGTGGAACCAAAGACACTTCTCTGGAAGAATGACTTATTCTGTAAATGCTGCCAATGACTCAATCATCTGGCTCTGAGGAATTTATTAACTTTCTGCTAAGTGGTTCACATGCATAAACTCATTTAATTTTATCACAATTCTGTGAGGCACGCTCTCTTTTATATAGGTAAAGGAAGTGAGGCTGTAGGGGTTAGACATCCTGTTCACGATATTGTGATTCATAAGTCAGAGGAACAAAACTCAGGTCCTTGAGTTCTCACCATTCTACTACGTTTCTTCCCAAAGAACTAGGATCTCACCAACAAAAATCATTATCTACATTCTGTTTAAGAAGAAAGTAAGATATTATAAAATGAGTATGTCTCTTCAGGAAATGACAGCCACCTACACACACACACACACACACACACACACACACACACATACATACATAAAATCAGATATCATAAGATACCATAGTATTTATTCAGATCCTATCCAGAAGTTTTGAAAGGTAATGGAATTATGTTTCTTGAATACTTTTCTACTAACACATTTTCTAATAGGATCATTTATCATGCAATCATGAACTGTATAAACTATTAATAAAATGTATTCATATCTTATTTTCCAGAACAAGTTTAAGGATTTAGATTCTCTTTGGGGGGGTGGGGGGGGGGGAGTGGATTATGCAGGTTTCTGTGTCTCTCTATGAGATTCTTTGACTTCTGTAGGGAGAATGCAATTCATTATATAAGAAACATTCACTGAGCAGCTACTGTTTTCAAGACACTTTGCTAAATTATAAATAGAAAAGAAAAGGGAAAAGATACATTTCTGGCCTTTACTAAATAGATAATATTGTTCAAATGCCATACAAAGGAATCATCTGACTACCAACACCATGGGGGGAACATGTTGCCTTTTCATCCACCAGTGTTCCTAATCATCTGCCCAGGCTTTCCTTTTCCCTCCATGCCTATCAAATGTGACAGAATGTCTCTACAAGATGGTGCAGGAAATTTATCATATTTATTCTTTAGTGGCTTCACGTTTATATAGTCACTCCCATTTTAGGCCTTCCCTGGTAGCTCAGAGGGTAAAGCGTCTGTGTGCAATGTCGAAGACCCGGGTTTGAACCCTGGGTTGGGAAGATCCCCTGGAGAAGGAAATGGCAACCCAATCCAGTACTCTTGTCTGGAAAAATCCATGGACAGAAGAGCCTAGTAAGCTCCAGTCCATGGAATCGCAAAGAATCACACGCAACTGAGCAACATTTTATCAGTGAGGAAATGAAAAGTCAGAAATATGAAATAAATTACCAAAGATCATGCCATCAATTCATGGCAAAACTGAAATTTAAACCTAGGGTCTTAAAACAAAACCTAAGTTCAGTGCTCTTTTCACTTTACTACTTAGGACTCAAAAATAGGTGGTGGGTCTCATTCCCACAGGTTGGGTCCCTCAGGAGGCTGATTACAAAGTGAAGGTTAGTGCCCAGAAGGTTATTAGGCAGTGTTCTCAAGATCAACATGATCAGTAGACAGGAAGGAAGGTCAAGAGAGTTGGGCATTGATGCAGTCACAACAAGACCCCAGACAACAAGACTTTGAACTTGCATATCAACAAGGCACTGGAAGTGCACTACCTTGGAAACCTGTTGTGAAGAGCCGACTCATTGGAAATGACCTTGATCCTGAGAAAGATTGAGAGCAGAAGGAGAAGAGGGTGACAGAGGATGAGATGGCATCACCGACTCGATGGAAACGAGTTGGAGCAAACTCCGGGAGATAGTGGAGGACAGAGGATCCTGGGACGCTGTCGTCCACAGAGTCGCAGGGTCGGACACGACTTAGTGACTGAACACCACCAACAAAGTGGCTCTGTGCAGCAAGGCAGTTTCCAGAGAGGGCTATCAAATGGTTCAAGGGCATCAGTAACGTTCCCAGAAGTAGTGGACAATCCTTCAGTTTTGAATCAGGAATGTGGGTGGTCCAGAAAAGCATTCACATCTTAGAGCTTTGTGGGTCAGACTCCTACACTAATTTTGAGTCTCCTTCAACTATTTTAATCCAACTATTCACCACTGCAATGTGTTGACTTACAGGAGCACATTTCACTTGCATATTTTTCCAGCATGCACAACAGCCAACTAAACAAACAAAAAACAAAAGTGAAAAAAAATGTGGTCAACAATGGGCCAGAGCCAGAGTGGCTGAGGCTCATCTACAGGTGATTATTCTCAAAAACCTTGCTTTCACTTCTCATCCATGACAGGAAGATTTAAGGAGGGAGAATTTCATTTAATACATGCATCCAGTTACCTAAGAATCCCCCTAGATATCACCCTATACAAAGTATTTCCATTGATTTTTAAGGCTTCCTTCCTCCAGCAAATTTTAAAATACAAATATAAAATAATACAATACAAAATAAGTCTGAATGTATAATTTACATAATAGATTTAGCGAATGTAGGACTTTTCCATTCATATTACTTAAAAATACTAGATAAATTATAATTAAACATTTTAAAATACAGTTATGTTCAAATTTAAGAAAATTTTACATGATAGAAATAAAGAACTCAAAACCAGAGAAATAAGTGAGCACTACTTTTCTCCTTGTCTCCACGTGGGTATTAGAGCCACACATCTGGCTAAAGGATATGGCATAGAAGCCAACTAATACAGACAATGGGTTGGAAAAGTGAACGGGGAACTATGAACCCAAATCTTCAATGTGTAAAGCTGGGAAATTCCAATTTGAGAAATTAACACAAAACTGATTTAGTACTGCCAAAATTCTGAGAGTACAGGCAGAGTCAACCAGAAAACAATCCCACAGAAGTATCTTCACTTGATCCCACTTCACTATCTTCATCTTGAAGGTCTTCCACAGGAATGATTTATTAAAAGACAAATTCACAAATTGCACTTACCAAAAAAAAGTGAAGAAACAAATTGCCACAAAGTATACTCACAGATGCAATACACTGGAGAACTCCAAAGAGAAACAACAAATAATAGAAAAGTAAGGAAGAGATCTTAAAATAAGTATGTTGAAAGTGGTCAAGGTGATAACGATAATAGAGATCTTTGATAAGAATGAGATAATATGGAAAATAACAGATTTATTTAAGAGAACTAAAAGGAAATTCTTGGGGAAAAAAACAGAAATCAAAATTAAGAACAGTTCAAATTTAGGCTAGATAGCTTACTAGACACAGTAAAAATTAGTGAACTGGAAGACAGATTGGTAGAAATTATTTTGAATGAAATTATTCTGAATGCAGCACAGAATGGTAAAGAGATAGAAACCACTAAAAAGAAGCTAATAGACAAAGGGACTTCCCCAGTGGTCCAGTAGTTAATACTTTGCCTTCCAGTGCAAAGGGTGTGGGTTCAATGCCTGGTTGGGGAGCTAAGATCCCACATGCTTTGTGGCCAAAAAAAAAAAAAAAACCATAAAACTGAAGCAATATTGTAGCAATTCAATACGTAAAAATGGTGACATCAAAAAAAAATCTTAAAAAAAGTAGACAAGGAGAATCAAAAAAGAAGTTCCAACTTACAACCAGCATTCTAGAGAAAGTAATAAAGAAGATGGGAGATAAACAATGTTCAAAAAGATAAGCTTTTTTAGATTGGAAGATTGACTCGCTGACCAAGTCCCAAGCAGAATTTTGTTTTTAATCCACATTTAGATTCACTGTGGTGAAACTGTAAACCTAGTAAAGAATAGCATGAGTAGTGATGCACAAGGAGGAAATGGCATTGCTAGCAATTACGCTGGCGTTAGAAAAGTCCAACATAGGAAGAGAAAGAGAACTTGTCTGTCACAGTATTTCAGACAAAACTATCTTCTTCTTAAAAAAAAAAAAAAAACACTATTCTTTACTCTTTCAAAGCATGCTAATTTAGTCTCAGGAATGCAATGATGCTAGAATATGAATTTCTGGTCTCTATCCTGCCACAGTGTCCTAGTTCACAAGTTAACCTCCCAATGGAGAACAACGGTATGTAGCTGCCTTGGGTCATCTGACCCCACTCACCTAGACCCAGACATCCTGGAATGTGAAGTCAAGTAGGCCTTAGAAGGCATCACTACGAACAAAGCTAGTGGAGGTGATGGAATTCCAGTTGAGCTAGTTCAAATCCTGAAAGATGATGCTGTGAAAGTGCTGCACTCAATGTGCCAGCAAATTTGGAAAACTCAGCAGTGGCCACACGACTGGAAAAGGTCCGTTTTCATCCCAATCCCAAAGAAAGGCAATGCCAAAAAAAGCTCAAACTACTGCACAATTGCACTCATCTCACACGCGAGCAAAATAATGCTCAAAATTTTGCAAGCCAGGCTTCAGCAGTACATGAACCATGAACTTCCAGATGTTCAAGCTGGTTTTAGAAAATGCAGAGGAACCAGAGATCAAATTGCCAACATCCACTGAATCATCAAAAAAGCAACAGAGTTCCAGAAAAACATTTATTTCTGCTTCACTGACTATGCCAAAGCCTTTGACTGTGTGGATCACAATCAACTGGAAAATTCTTCAAGAGATGGGAATACAGACCACCTGACCTGCCTCTTGAGAAACCTATATGCAGGTCAGGAAGCAACAGTTAGAACTGGACATGGAACAACAGACTGGTTCCAAATAGGAAAAGGAGTACATCAAGGCTGTATATTGTCACCCTGCTTATTGAACTTACATGCAGAGTACATCATGAGAAACGCTGGACTGGAAGAAGCACATGCTGGAATCAAGATTGCAGGGAGATATCAATAGCCTCAGATATGCAGATGACACCACCCTTATGGCAGAAAGTGAAGAGGAACTAAAAAGCCTCTTGATGAAAGTGAAAGAGGAGAGTGAAAAAGTTGGCTTAAAGCTCAACATTCAGAAAATGAAGATCATGGCATCCGGTCCTGTCACTTCATGGGAAATAGATGGGGAAACAGTGGAAACAGTGTCGGACTTTATTTTTCTGGGCTCCATAATCACTGTAGATGGTGACTGTAGCCATGAAATTAAGAGACGCTTACTCCTTGGAAGGAAAGTTATGATCAACCTAGATAGCATATTCAAAAGCGGAGACATTACTTTGCCGACTAAGGTCCATCTAGTCAAGGCTATGGTTTTTCCAGTAGTCATGTATGGATGTGAGAGTTGGACTGTGAAGAAAGCTGAGTGCCAAAGAATTGATGCTTTTGAACTGTGGTGTTGGAGAAGACTCTTGGGAGTCCCTCGGACTGCAAGGAGATCCAACCAGTCCATCCTAAAGGAGATCAGTCCTGGGTGTTCTTTGGAAGGAATGATGCTAAAGTTGAAACTCCAGTACTCTGGCCACCTCATGCAAAGAGTTGACTCATTGGAAAAGACTCTGATGCTGGGAGGGATTGGGGGCAGGAGGAGAAGGGGATATGACAGAGGATGAGATGGCTGGATGGCATCACCGACTCGATAGACGTGAGTTTGAGTGAACTCTGGGGGTTGGTGATGGACAGGGAGCCCTGGCGTGCTGCAATTCATGGGATCGCAGAGAGTCGGACTTGACGACTGAGCAACTGAACTAAACTGAACTGAAGGAGGGCCACCAAACTGGCTTTCTAAATTTTTGCTTTAAGCTTCTATTTTAAACCAATACCACTTAATACTAACCAAATCAAACTGATTCAGTGACAAGCAGTTGAAACATGAGGTCTATCTTCATATGCAGATTCTGCCATTTCATGATATATTTTGTACATGTCCAACATTTTAAAATTATATTGACCTTCTGGCATACAAACTGTAGTCAGTGAGAAGAAGCTGAATAATGTATTTGATAAAGTTATTCAAAGACCTCAATTTTTCAGTAGAAGTAAAATGGGAGATTGGTTCTCCCCACAACCCATTCCATTATTATTGTATCCTTTATTAGACTCTTATCAAAACAATGTTAATATTCTTTTAAAGGGGGTAGCTTGACATTTTAAAGCAATACTACTTTTTAATTATTGGGTGTAAATATTCTTTAAATAAATAACTTTTCCCAGTACAGGTAATAAATAAACAGCTCATCAATTACCCCAACTTCTCCTAAATCCTCTTTCCCTAAAGTTTTAATTCAGTTATCTCAGAAATAAATCAATGAAGATAAGTGAAAATCAGGCAGCTTCTAGAAATTTTTATAATCCATTGTTTACTACAGTTACACAAATCGTTATTCATTATCTCAACATTTTTCTTACTTGTCAAGAGCGCAACATTTCTCTGTGCTTTAACATTTAAGCTGCAATCATTCATTTCAAAAGCCAGAAATCCTGGCTCTTTACTCTGGTCTTACACACAGATTCATGTAAAAATGGTCTCAAAAGTGACGAATGCAAAACCGATGTGGTACACAAAATGATGCCGGAAGTACAGAAATAAAATATTAGGACTTTTATTCAAACACGTTTTCCCCAATATCTGAAAATAGAGCATTCTTATGAAACCTATATGAGTCAAACTGTCATAAAGCAAATAAGTAATTGCCTTAGGACACATCTTGCTACAAGATGCACAAAATTAATTGAGATAAAGCACAGATGCTTGGAGAAGGCAGTGGCACCCCACTCCAGTACTCTTGCCTGGAAAATCCCATGGATGGAGGAGCCTGGGAGGCTGCAGTCCATGCTAAGTGTCGGACACGACTGAGCGACTTCCCTTTCAATTTTCACTTTCATGCATTGGAGAAGGAAATGGCAACCCACTCCAGTGTTCTTGCCTGGAGAATCCCAGGGACGGGGGAGCCTGGTGGGCTGCCGTCTATGGGGTCGCACAGAGTCGGACACGACTTGAACACTTGAAGTGACTTAGCAGCAGCAGGAGCAGCACAGATGCTCAAAGACATTGTTCTAAATTATGGCAGTTTGAGATGCTGAGTGTACTTCCTGGGGAAGGAGTTTGGTGGTACTAACACTGTTTAGGGTGTGCAGTACCTCTATAAAATCTCCAACAAAACCAAAGCTGAGTGCTCTTTTCACTTTTTGCCTCTTATCTTAAAACTGAAATTCTCTTGGATTTCTTTCAGTTACTAATGCAGGTACTAATGTGGGTGTTTCATGAAAGCTAAGTAGAGTAAAGCAAAATTTCAAAAAAGGGGAGATACTTGTACTTAGTTTTATTTCTAAAATAAGGTGTTGTGCATATGTTACTGATGGCACAGGCCCCTCGCTCTGCCCAGAGGACATCTGGAGAAGAAGCAGTGTTAGAGGATGTGCATGACTATTATGCTCTCTGCTGTAAGGTAGTTGAGTGCTCAGACAAACATATTTACAGATACTGCCCTTTTTGGCTTCCCTGGTGGCTCAGACGGTAAAGCATCTGCCTGCAATGTGGGAGACCCAGGTTCGATCCCTGGGTTGGGAAGATCCCCTGGAGAAGGAAATGGCAACCCACTCCAGGACTCTTGCCTGGAAAATTCCATGGACTGAGGACCCTGGTAGGTTACAGTCCATGGGGTTGCAAAGAGTCAGACATGACTAAGTGACTTCACTTTCACTTAACCCTCACACAGGCTTACCTGGTGGCTCACTGGTAAAGAATCTGCCTGCCAATGCAGGAGACACAGGTTCTATCCCTGATCCTGAAAGATTCTCTGGAGAAGGAAATGGGAACCCACTCCAGTATTCTTGCTTGGGAAATCCCATGGACAGAGGAGCCTGGAGTCCATGGGTTCACAAAGAGTCAGACACGATTGAGCAAATAAACAACAGCAAGATCCTCACACAGTAGAGGAATGTTTTAAAAAGATTCTTGCAAAGAAACAGTAGATTGAAGAGGATGCTAATAGTACAAAGTTCCCTGATGTGAAGCATATCTCTACAATTTTTTAGCAATGCAATACTCAAGCTAATAATTTTAAATGTCCATTAGCCATATGATAAATCTTAAGCACGTCTTTTTGGTGTCTAATGCTGATTATCAAAGCATGAAAATCTCCATATTGTGCTGTGGCAGAAATGACCAAAAAGATGTAAATAAATCAACATAATGATATATCAACATTCATTCCACTGTTAGCAAATGCTGTTCAAAGATACAGAGAAAAGTAAAGACCTTAAAAAAACAAGTATTAGAACCAGTTAAACAGTTGTTAGATAGTTGGGTCCAACTACTGATGTTTCTACCATTCTAGGCGTATGGTACTCACTAGATGCTCTTCCAGTGACAAAATACACATAAAACTACAATCCGTAAGCCATTAAAGGACAGAGGTGCTGCAAAAGATATTTTCTCAATTGTAAGCAATTTATTTTTCTCTCATCATAATTTACAAGACAAAGAATACTGTATAAACTAACCCCTGAAACAGTGGCCACTCTGGGATTCTAAAAAGAACTCTGGAAGAAGGTCGCAGAAATAGCTAAACATGTGTGACTCAGTCACCACATCATTCATGAGCAAGCTACTGCAACAAAGAAATGAAGCCCAACATGTACAACATGCCACAGTCTCATTCATCAGGTTAAGTTTTTCCTCTTTCAATGACACCTTTACATTAAAAAGTATCATTACAATAAGATGTGTAATGATTGCAAAAATCCTTAGTTTCACAGAGAGGTTTGCTTTGTATCATGTGACAAAACACACAGAGTCAAAGATATTTAGTATAACTTAGAGATTTTTTTGTGTCTAAAAAGGGGAAAAAGCGTTCCAAGTTTGCTTCCCTTTTGGGACACAATGCAAGTAATCGAAAACAAACCTGTGTAAAGTGCCCTTTATGGGCAGTTTTCATTCATCTTCACAATGAATGTAAAAGTGATTGTTCTATGGAGGAAAACTGAGCTACAAAGAGAAAATCTGAAGTGGATATTTTAAATTATTTCCCTCATTATTTCTTTTGCTGAAAATAGTCACATGAAAAACCCATCTACATTCTTTAAAAATTTGTTAACAGAACCCTCCAAGTGAAATTTTGAAAGATTTCGAACACTTTTGTTAAAAAAAAAAAAAAAAAGTAAATGAAACACCTTTTCCAATTAACTAGAAAGAACAACTGATTTACATCTGGGAGATGGAAATTTACTGCAAGAAATTTTTTGAAACAACAAAGTTTCGCCAAAACATACAACATTTTGAGTGGAAGCCACTGATTTAGTCAGCACAGCCAATATGCATTCCTTCCTTTTGCACTTATGGATTTTTTCACCAGTAACATTTTTAGATATGAAAGTAATTTTAATAATTATTAAAATAAAGTAATATTTATGTCAATGAATTTTAAATAAACTGAAGCAAATAATCACTTTCATCCATCACACTGGGTTAAATTGAGATTTTTTTTTTAATAGTGAAGAATATTCACTCACACTACTTTCAAAATATTGCTTTGGGCACCATTAATAAAATTAATTATTTTAAATTAATCTTTATCTTTATATTTGAAATACATTTTAACACATTTTATAATGTATAAGTTAGTACTTATACATGATATAAAAATATACATATAATACAAGTTAAAAGCTTAAACATTTTTACTGAGGAAGGTTTGAAGTTCATAAACTGAGATGACTTCTGACTATTCTTTCCATGGAGGGCTCTGCCTCATGTTCCATTTCTGGATGTTCGTGTTCTTGACCAGCAGGTGTCAATATCTGGAAATATGGCTGCATTTTTCCCACAGGCATAAAGAATGGAAATCTTACCTCCAACAGGAAAGCTTCCCTGCTGGTTTGAGAAATATCAATGACTTTGGAGCCTGTTTCCTTGGTGAGAAGAGAGTAGGGCCTATTTTCCTTGGGCAAGGATGGCAGGCTGGCAGTGCATCTGCTGCGCTTTTATTTATTTGCTTTTGTTTAGTCGCTGAGTCATATCCAACGCTTTTGCGACCTCATGGACTGTTGCCCACCTGGCTCCTCTATCCATGGGATTTCACAGGCAAGAATACTGGAGTGGGTAGCCATTCCCTTCTCCAAGGGATCTTCCTGACCCACGGATCAAATCCATGTCTCATGCACTGGCAAGCAGATTCTTTACCACTGAGCCACCAGGGAAGCCCTCATCTTTATTAGATGGGTTTTAAGAAAAACAGAAGTCCTATTGGAATGCAAGAGATGTTCAGGAAAAGGGGACACCAAAACACATGGCCGGGAAACTTTTCTGAGATTTGTTTTATGGTCCAAATATGATCTATCTTGGTAAATATTCCCTGAACACTTAAAAAGGAATGCATATTCTGTCACTGTTGAGTTGAGTGTTCTGTAGATGTCAATTAAGTTAAGTAGGTTGACAGTGTTATTCAAGCCTCCTATATCCTCTCTGATTTTATCTCTACTTACTCTATCAATTATTGGGACAGGGTGTAGAAATCTCCAATTATTATTGGCATATGTCTATTATTTTTATTTAGCATTCCACCAAATTATACTTAATGGATTTAAAAAACTTCTATTAGGCACATAAACACATAAAATATTTAGGTCTTCTTTATAAATTGACGCCTTTGTTGGTATGAAATGAGCTTCCTTATCACTGCTTATATCATTTTCTCTGAAGTCTACTTTACTATTAACACACTGTGAAGTCATTCAGCATTTTTATATCTAAAATGTTTTTATTTAAAGTTAATTTTTAAGGGAGATTCCCCCCGGGTACAGAATTCTAGGTTAGCAGTTCTTTTCTCTAATTACTTCAAAGATCTTACTTCACAATCTTCTTTGATTTGAATTGCTTCTGATGAGAAATCTGCTATGATGCTTGTTTTACTTCCTAAACATATTAACAGTTAAATCCAATCCCCTACTCCTCTGACTGCTTTTAAGATTTTTGTCTTTATCATTATTTTTGAGCAATTTGATTATGATATGTCTTGCTGACTTTTATACATATTTCTTTTCTAATTTGGGGATATTTTGGGGGGGGTGAGTATGTGTAGTTTTGTGCCTTTGTTTTTTTAGCTTCATGTACTAGTAGGCTTACAGTTTTCATCAAATATGGACACTTGCGGCCAATATTTTCTCAAATACTTTTTCTGCTTCCCACCATTAGGAATTCCAATTATATGGGCATTATTCTACTTGAAGTTGTTCATCTTATTTTTTTAGTGCTTTATTTTGGATGGTTTCTATTTCTTCAATTTAACTAATCTTTTCCCAGTAATGCCTTGGGGTTGTTGTTCAGTTGCTAGGTTCTGTCCAAATCTTTGCAACGCCAAGGACTGCAGCATGCCAGGCTTGCCTGTCCTTCACTATCTCCCAGAGTTGGCTCAGACTCATGTTCATTGAGTCAGTGCTGCCATCCAACTATCTCATTCTGTTGCCCCCTTCTCCTCCTGCCCTCAATTTTTCCCAGCATCAGGGTCTTTTCCAATGAGTCAGCTCTTCACTTCAGGTGGCCAGCGTGCTGGAGCTTCAACTTTAGCATCAGTCCTTCCAATAATATTCAGGGCTGATTTAGGATTAACTAGTTTGATCTCCTTGCTGTCCAAGGAACTCTCAAGTATCTTCTCCAGGACCACAATTGAAAAACTCAGTTCTTCAATGCTCAGCCTTCTTTATGGTTCAACTCTCACATCTGTACATGACAACTGGAAAAACCATAGCTTTGACTATACAGACCTTTGTTGACAAAATGATGTCTCTGCTTTTTAATGCCTAATGTAAGGAGATCCAACCAGTCCATTCTGAAGGAGATCAGCCCTGGGATTTCTTTGGAAGGAATGATGCGAAAGCTGAAACTCCAGTACTTTGGCCACCTCATGCGAAGAATTGACTCATTGGAAAAGACTCTGATGCTGGGAGGGATTGGGGGCAGGAGAAGAAGGGGACAACAGAGGATGAGATGGCTGGATGGCATCACTGACTCGATAGACGTGAATCTGAGTGAACTCCAGGAGTTGATGATGGATAGGGAGGCCTGGCGTGCTGCGATTCATGGTGTCGCAAAGAGTCAGACACGACTGAGCAACTGAAATGAACTGAACTGAACTGAATGCCTAATCTATAGTAATGCCTAATCTACCATTATTGCCATCAGGATACAGTCAGTCCTCATTATTAGTGGATTCTGTATTTGAAAACTCACCTACTTACTAATATATACTTGTAACCTCAAAATCAACACACACTTGGACATGTGCATAGCAGCAAAAAAAAAAAAAAATCTGTTTCCTGATACATATATTCCCAGCTGAGGTCAAATGAGGAAACACTCTGTCTTCTTAATTCAGCTCTCATATAGTAAATGTGTGTCCTTTTTTCAGTATATTTAGTGTTGTATTTTTTTGCATTTTTGCACTTTGTGTTGGTGATTTCACTGCTCAAAAAGGCCCCCAAGCATAGTACTGAACTGCTCTCTGGCATATCTAAGCACAAAAAGGTCGTGACATTACTTACAATGAAAATATATGCTAGATTAATTTTGTTCAGTCATGAAATATGGTGCTGTTGGCCTTCAGTTCAATGCCAATGGATCAACAGTTGATATTAAATAGGGTGTCTTTGGGCTTCCCAGGTGGTGCAGTTGGTAAAGAATCCTCCTGCCAATGCGGGAGACACAAGAGATCCCTGGGTCAGAAAGATCCTCTGGAGTGGGGAATGGCAACCCATTTCAGTATTCTTGCCTGAAAAATTCCATGGATAGAGAAGCCTGGTGGGCTACAGTCTGTAGGCTCACATGAGTCGGACAGAACTGAGCATGAGTCAAGAAGGAAGAGTGTCTTTAAACAGAAACACATATAGAGTAAGATTATATCATAATCACTGATGAAAATTTTATGACCAGAGGCTCACAGGAACCTAATCCTATGTTTCTCCTGGGAGCAATTGTTCAGTATTCATGAATTCAGTGTTCATAACAACTTTTATAGATTCTAACTACCAAAATAACAGGAATCAACTATATTTTTCAACTCAGCCATAGTTTTATCTATCTGAAGTTTTCATCTCTAATATTTGATTAGGGAATGCTTTATATCTTCCATTTCTTTATTTAATCTTTCTCCTAGCTTCTTGAACATACACAATACAGTCATATTACCACTTTTAATTTTTTTTTTCTACTAATTCCATCAACCGTGTCATTTCTGGGTCAATTACTACTGGGTAACTTTTCTCTACATTATGAGTTGTATTTGCCTGCTTTTTCGTGTATCTGGAAAATTTTTATTAGATAACACATTACTAATTTTACTTTTTGGGGTGGTTGATATATTTGTATTTCTATAGATATCCTTGAGCTTCATCCTGGGATGCAGTTAAGCTACAAATGTATCAACCGGTTTCGTCCTTCAGAGTCTTCCTTTAAAGCTTTGCCTAAGACAGTTTAAAAGCAAAACTTGACAGGAATAGGCTATTTCCAAGTAACTTAACAGCATCCCAGAACAAAGTTCAGTAGTATCTATGGGATACTGTAAACTAACAAAATTTCGGTTAATTTTATCTCATTACTAAAACAAATCTCCAGAGTTATCTTTCTGAGTAGCTTTTTTTTTCTGGTATTCCTGCAAATTCTAGATATTTTTGGTCTCCATGGTGTCAAGTTCTATCTCCCAACTTAGGGAGACTGGGCGGCTCTGCCTGAAGTCTGCTTGCTGTGCTGTGACCCAGAAAGTCATTCAAACTAGTTGGGTGGAAAAAAAAAAAAAAGTGCTTCCCTTGTTTCTGTCACTCAGCAATCACTATCCTTTTGTTGCTGATGTCCAGAGCCTATAAAATTGCTCTTTAGTAAATCTTACTGAATTTCTTAGTTGTATCTGGAGTAAGGGTAGATCAAGTCCCTGTTATTCTATCCTTGCCATCTTTTCTGTACACATATTTTCAGTTCTGAAGAAATGCAACTTAATTCCACTTTTCTCAATCAAACTTCTCATATAAAAGTCCACCAGGGTTGTGCGTGTATGCCCAGTTGCTCAGTTATCTCCAACTCTGTGACTTCATGGCGCCTCTGTCCATGAAATTCTCCAGGCAAGAAAACTGGAGCAGGTTGCCATTCCCCACTTCAGGGGATCTTCCTGACCCAGGAATTGAACTCAGGTCTCCTTCATTGCAGGCAGATTCTTTACTGTCTGAGCCACCAGCAAAGCCCACAAGGGTTAAGCAGGTGAAAAACTAAGAGCTTACTTTTTTCCAGACTTCAAACTCTAAGTAACAACATGTAAGCATGAACTAGGACAGGTCAGCAAATGTGAACGCTCAGAATAATATTCTTCATCAAGTGTTTAGTGTCCATGTAATTAAGGTTCAAACTAAACACCGTAAAGGGTGTAATAATCCCACCTTTCCATTGAGTTAGATTTTTTTAATCCATTTTTAACATCTCTATTCAAATTCAGATACCTGAAAATTGAACTAACTAGTCTAATATCATATTTCACATAGAAAGAAAGTAAAACTCATGAAAGTTAAATGACCAAAGTAACACAGCTGTTATTGCCAGAGCTGGGAAGGAATCCTGTTGTTAATTTCCAATGTGAGTGATTTCTCACTCTACAGAAACACTTCTTTCACTCTAGTTATATTTGTGCTATATACCACAGCACCACACATCTGCCTGGGTAAGATGCCGAGCACACACTCAGGGTCCCAACAGGAAGCAGACAGACTAAAAGAGTTTGATTACAGATAGCCTAATAAAGAGGATATTTTCAGGCATGTAGACAAGGTTCTTGTTTGGAAAATTCTATGGACAGAGGAGAGTGACGAGCTACAGTCCATGGGGTCACAAAGAGTCAGACAGGATTGAGTGACTAACACTTATTTTGGGGCTTCCCTGGTAGCTCAGACAGTAAAAAAAAAAATCTGCCTGCAATGTGGGACACCTGGGTTTGATCCCTGGGTTGGGAAGATACCCTGGGGAAGGAATAGCTACCCACTTCAGTTTTCTTGCCTGGAGGATTTCATGGATAGAGGAGCCTGGCAGGCTACAGTCGATGGGGTTGCAAACAGTCAGACATGACTGAACAACTAACACTTCACTTCAACCCTACGTATTCCATATTGACAAGGTTATATCTTATCTATTTATTTATTATATAATTTAACTTACATATAGAGGACATTATGCAAAATGCCAGCCTGGATGGATCATATGCTAGAATTAAGATTTCTGGGAGAAATATCAATACCATCAGATATGTAGATGATACTACTCTATTGGCAGAAAGTGAAGAGGAACTAAAGATCTTTTGATGAGAGTGAAAGAGGACAGTGGAAAAGCTGGCTTAACTCAACATTCAAAAGACTAAGATCATGGCATCCAGTCCCATCACTTCATGGCAGAGAGATGGGGAAAAAGTCAAAACAGTGAAATAGTGGAAACAGATTTTATTTTCTTGCAGTCCAAAATCACTGCAGATATGACCACAGCCATGAAATTAAAAGACATTTACTCCTTGGAAGAAAAGCTATGACAAACCTAGACAGTGTATTAAAAAGCAGAGGCATCACTGTGCCAAAAAAGGTCTATGTAGACAAAGCTATGGTTTTGTCAGTAGTCACGTAGAGATGTGAGAGTTGGACCATAAAGAAGGCTGAGCACCAAAGAATTGATGCTGAAGAAGACTCTCAAGAGTCCTCTGAACAGCAAAGATATCAGACCAGTCAATCTGAAAGGAAATCAACCCTGAATATTCATTGGAAGGACTGATGCTGAAGCTCCAATACTTTGGCCATCTGATGCCAAGAGTTGACTCATTGGAAAAGACCCTGATGCTGGGAAAGATTGAGAGCAGGAGGAGAAGGGGGTAACAGAATGAGATGGTTGGATGGAATCACTGACTCAATGGACATGAGTTTGAGCAAACTCCTGGAGATGACGAAGGACAGCAAGCCTGGTGTGCTACAGTCCATGGGGTCACAGAGTCAGACACAACTTAGCGACTGAACAAGACAAGGATAAGGAAACCAACAGGATGTGGTGACTGCAATTGTGGAAATCCATAGCACCCTTAGGGTTATGAGGCTAAAGACAAGCAAAAATGAAAAAAGAAACAGAAATAAACACCAAAGTTCTGCAGCAAGAGTGATAGCCATAAAAGAAAAGCCACACAACAGCATCTGTGGATGTGGAGGAACAGAGCCACTTCCTGTCAGAGATCAGGAGAACACATACTCAACTTCTTTCCCTCTCAGTCTTCAATCTTGTCAGTGTTTCTACTGGCCAAACCCAGGGTAAAGGAGTTCAAACAGGCGGCCTCTTGGGGCACTGAATAGACAAGAGAAAACCCAGACAGTTGATCTGCAGGAGCAAGACGAAGAAATCTTACACCAAATTTTCTATTACACGTACATTTGAAAAGAATCTGTGGTCACAGAGATGTCAAGGAGACTGAAGGTACCAATCAATCATTTGGGGACAATCAAAACTGTTTTGGAAACTATCTCTACGTTGAGTATTTTCAAAAGTTCCTCACCTTAATTCTCCTTTTACATTTTTTTTTTTTTACTACAAAAGAAATGTCTATGTCAGTAATTTTTCATTAAGAAGATATAACTAATGAAGCAAAATGACAGCAAGGGTTGATACGTATTTGTGTTTCTGAGACCTAACATTTTTTTTTTTTACATTCACCAGAAATGACCTTTTAATTTCTTAAAGAGCATCTTTCTTGATGGAACTAAAAATCGATGTGGAGTGTCATGACTGAGCGCTCGCGACAACTTACCTAAGTTTCGTCATTGAGATTTACAAATGCCACCGTCATATTGGCTTGAAATCACAGGTTGAGGAAATATACTCTGTGCAAATGGCAAAGCAGACTTGTTTACTGTCTTCTGGATCCCAGGGGACTCACTGCATATCTCATAAGCTAAGTGTTTTATTAAATCTTTGACTTGCTTTGCTCTAAGAAAAACCAATTTGTGGCATCAAGAGGGTTGTGGGGTGGGACCATTGACTTGTCCTACCTATTCTTGGGAACACATAAAACTTCATATAAATATTTTATAGCTCCAGATTACAAAGTAGTACCCTCAGGTTTTTCAAAATACAGTTGTGGCAAAAATTTCACACAAACATCTTTGGTGTTAATTGCTTATTCCTTAGAGGCTTTTTTTAAAATGGCTGTATCATGGTGAATTATGCTGGCAACAGAAAGACGGTTCATTTATAAAGCTCATATAAATGATGCATTGGGAAAGGGTTTTTTGTTCCAGTTGATAAAAGTTAATCAAATGCAAGATGGCATACAGCAATTCAGCATAAATCTTCTACAGAGAGCTGCTTATGCCTCCATCTCCCAGGTAGACAGAACATTTATCTGACTATTTCTAAACTGTCCCAATAAATCTTTGATTAAGAGAACCGTATCAAAGTAGCTGACTAATGGCTTGTTTTTCAGAACTCTTCTAGTAAATATATTATAAATGGCACCTCTTCAATAGTCTGAAAGCAGAGACATTTAAAACGTAAGTGAGAACCACAAATGAGTCAAAGGAAGAAGAGGGAAAGGATTGCGACTGATACAGAAATTGAACCTGGTTTTGTCTAAATTTGCAATCCATGTTCTTTCCATTGCTTCCTTCTTATTAAGTTGCTCAAGGTTCTAAGCATTAAGCTTTCTGATTCTGCATGTAACAAAATACAGTAATTAACCATTCTCACCTAGAAGACTGAAATTTAGGGAGCTCAATCAAATATATTTTTTAAAAACTTTAAGGTTTCACAAAGACTATAATATCTTTTCAGATCTACTTTTTTCCTTAGATTTGATGAAGTAGATTATGTGCAATTACAAATCCCTAATATGGGGGTTTGAACAAGATGGTCCCAGTATATAATTCTCAATCACACTAAGGTGTTCTTACCCAAAACACAGTTCCACCCAAACACAGCACTCATTTGTTTGTTTAATGTGAAAGTAAAAGTGAACAAAACATTAAATCCTCTTAGCACCCGCACTTCATTTTTCTAAAGTCACCTTTCTTAGCGTGTAATTTACTTAATTTAAGAAATGGTGCTTGAATTTTGAGGACTAACTACCAAGGAAAGGGGCAAAAAGGTGATGATAATGAAAAGGAAATACACTTATGTTTGTATTGCATGGTTTGACTGCAGCATAAAAAAGCAAATAATGTTACTTTCCTATCATGTTTATAGTAGTTCTAGATATCTTTGTAAAGAAGGATAACATTTTGCCACTTTTCTCTCTCTCTCACTGTTTAATTAAAATGCGATCTTTTCTAAATTGACTGAGTCACTTGGCTCTCCTCTGTTTACTTCAAGCTCCACACATAAATGCTTTACCAGATTTCCATTTGGGGAGGATTAACCATTTTGCAGTCTAATTTTCTTCCAACAGAATGCTTTTGTTTTTTTATCAATATTAACGGCGGGGGGACTGAGATCTCCAAGAGTCTACTCTCTCCATACAAACAAGCTCTCAAGTTAATTTTCTTGATTATTTCTTCATCCCCTCCACCTCCACCAAGAAAGTTCGCATATGGACAACTTCTCCTCTGATGGCTAAGAACTGCATACTATAATCTCCCAGGAGCCCAGCCTCTGCCACACATGGCTTATTCCAGATTTCATCAGACAAACTCAAACTTCCAGGCCAGAGTTGTAGTCCAAGGGATTTTTCTCTTGGAAAGGTATGCGTTAATGATTTCAAACTTCGATCTCATTGCTTTCAGATGCCTTGGCTATTTGTGTTGGAAAACCTCTAGATTTCATTTAAGTCAATGCTCTTACTCTTCAAACAATGACACTGAAATTCAGATAGGTAAAATAAAAATGTCATAAGTGATTTAATGGCAAAACCTGGACTACAACTCATAAAACACATTCAGTGAGTTTTCTGTAATAGGTAACAGTGTTGTCTCACAAACATAACTTTTGTCATTAAAATTTTTTGATATTCCCTTTTAATCCACTGAGATATGTGAACTGAATTAATACTCCTATATTTCATTTGCACTAAAAGACATAGTTTCCATTTTTTAGCACTTCTAAAATAGGGATGAATCTTAAGAAGCAATGGTATCTTCTGCTGTTAGTTGCGTATCAGTAATGATGTAAGTACAATGATTGTACCTATTCATGTACAATCTTGGTTGATATTCTGACGGCATAACAGGACAACTACAATCCCTTCAACATTTGGTTGAAAAGCTCTTTAAGAATTTTTGAGGAATTAATATAAGACTTAGCTGTAGAGTTTCATTGACTTTTTCTGGTAAAATTCAGAAAGATCCAATAAATGTGACTATGAACAGAACTATATCAAAACTAAAAAGCTTTTGCATAGCAAAGGAAAAAATCCACAAAATGAAAAGGCAACATGCTGAAAGAATGAAGATATCCTTCCTTCAGATATCAAATAAGTGGTTAACTCCAAAAACATATAAAGACCTTAATATTTTTTTTAAAAAAATTGAAAAATGGGCATGGAACCTGAATAGGTTCCAAAGGAACCTGAGTATTTCCAAAGAAGCGTACAGATGGCCAAGGGGCACATGAGAAGATGCTCAGCATCACTAATCATCAGGGATATGCAAAGCAAAACTGTAATATCACTTCACACCTGTCAAAATGGTATTATCAAAATGACAAGAAAGAAAAAATGTAATATCTAATTCAGAAGATTATCATGAGATTTCCACAAAATAATATCTGTTTCTAAATGTGTAACACAGAACAGTCACATAGTTAGATCTCAATAAACAAATAACCATGTTGCCCTTATTGTCACTGTTGTTCCTATTGCTAAAGGAGAAAAGGCAAACATCCACAAAATTCATAAGAATTCAGCAAAGGGAAAATAAAAGCAAGAGTACAGTTAGGAACATAAACAAGCAATATTTAAACACAAGTGCTGAGAAGACAGTGAAATGATTGATAGGTGTTAAGCAGGATAGAGTCCACCTGGAAAGGTTCCATGGAGATAAAGCAGATTGAACAGAATTCTGAGGGTGGGAGGAGATGTGATTTGCCAGCAAAGCATGGGAAGAGAACTATAAAGGTGGGTTGGAATCGCTAAAGATCTAATGATGCCAACATACCTAAGCCCACTTTCAGTTTCAGATCATGTCACAGATGCAATGAAGAGACATAGCAAGCAGTGAGAGAGGGCATATATGGCCCTTCCAGGGGAAAAGCACAAGGAAGGTACAGAAATATGGATGCATTTCTAGAGGCTGTCATTCTTTCCTAGGTGGCCTGGGAAGAACCAGGCCAGCACTGCGGGAGCTCAGCCAACAGGAGATGAGTGCCTTGCCTGCTACAGTACTTTATACAAAATCTCTGGAACTGGCACTTTATTTATTTGGAGGTCAAAATATTTCATCCAACTATTTCTCATTTCTATCCTTCTCCTGGGTAGCAACCTGGGGCCATGCTGCTCTAAGCCACCTGCATATAAGAGCTCCAAAAGTGCACCTGGGTGGCTTCACTGCCAGTTCTTTCTGCTTCCTCAGAAAGGCTATTCTGGGCAAGCCTATGTGCTATTATGGAGTAAGTGTTTATATCCATTCAAAAGTCACACGTAGAAATCGTAACCCCCAATGGGATGGCAATAGGAGATGTGACCTTTGGGAGATAACCGGGTCATGTATTAGAGTTCTCTAAAGGAAGAGAGAAAATAAGTTTATTAATTTACAAAGAGGGAGAGAGACTTATTGTAAGAATTGGCTCATGCAATTTGGGGAGGCCATGAAGTTGTCTAGGGGATCATGTGAGCCAGAGGTATAATTCAGTCTGAGTTCAAAGGCCCGAGATTCAGAAGTATCAGTGTCTGAGAATAAAAGAGGGATGTCACAGCTCAGGTAGGGAGTGAAACTGCCCTTTCTCTGTCCTTCTTTTCTATTCAGCCCTCAATGGACTGGATGGTGCCCACCCACACTGGTGATGGTTATCTTCTTTACTCATTCTGCCAATTTAAACAATAATCTCCTCCAGAAACATCCTCACCAACAGGGCCAGACATGATCATTACCAGTTGTCTAGACATCCCTTAACTCAGTCAAGTTGACGCAGAAAATCACCCTCCGCAGATCAGGAAGGTGGAACCCTCATGATGAGATTAGTGCTCTGATATGAAGAGGAACAAATAAGCTTTCTCTCCCTCTCCCTCTGCATCTCCTATGGGAGGACACAGAAAGAAACACCCAGTCCTCACCAAATACAGGGTTTGCCTGCTACTTGATCTCTGGACTTCTCTGCCTTCAGAACTGTTAGAAATAAATGTGTGCTATTTAAGCCACTCCATCTATAGCGACTTGTTATAGCAGCCTGAGCAGCTTAAGCCACTGTGATCAGCATGGATTTCCCCTCGTGATTACCTACAGAGGTCTTTGAGTTTAGACCATGATTCTCAGGACCATGGACAGGGTCTTGTTGACCTATCGGTGACCCATCACCTATGACAGAGCTAAATCACTAACAAAGCCAAGGCTCTTGGTTCTCCTAAGCTTGCTCCAATGTGTTGCTCCCTTTACTGATGATCAGATGCCCTGATAAGTACTGAGCTCAAGCAGCTTATTCACACTTCCATGGAGCACAGCCTATGCCACAGCCTTCTTGTCCCCAGAATCTACCACTCATGACTTGCTGTCTTACAATTTATGGATCACTGGCAGCTTTTCTCCATTTCAGCACACTGAGGTTCCCATGCAAACTGCATCTCAGGGTTGCCTGTTCAGCCGAAGGATCCACATGGTAGTCACTCATTGCATAGTGCTGGCTATATTCATTACACTGAATTCTTCTTGGCCAACGGCAGGCTAGACTTTGGGAACCCACCCCAGGAGACTTCCCAGTGCTCTTTGAAGCCATACTTTGACTTTTTCTACTTTACTATACAAACTCCCATTGAGCCCTCATTTATGATTTGGAAGAAAATGAGAAGAAAGGTGGAAAACACCTGTGGGAGCAGGGATTCTGTCGTCTCAATCTTAGCTTAAGCAAACCAAAGCTCACAGCACGACTAAGTGAAGCAGAAAGACAACAATGTCAGAACACCCAACCTAGGATAGTCAGAGCTTCTACAGAATAATAACACGTGGGGCACTGGATATACCAAGGAGCAACTTACAGAGAAGCCTGGGGCATGAAATTGAGTCCCCATGGGCAGAGCTTTGCTGAGAAGGAAAGGTGTTAGGCTTTGATATATGGTTATGTAACTAATCCTAATTAACAAATTAACAGTCAAATTAACATCCTAAATAACAAAAGTTAGTTCAGAAGTTCACTATTCAGCTAACGCAAGTCTGATGCTTAGGAATAAACCATGGGCCGTCTGAGTTTGCTCAGGTTGCCATAACAGAAGACAACAGGCCAAATGGCTAAAACAACAGAAATTTACCTTCTTACAGTTCTGGAGGCAAGGAGATGGCAATATAACTTTTATTCTAAGGCTTCTGCCCTTGGCTTGTAAGCAGGCACCGTTCAGTTATGTGAAACACTGGCCTTTGTTTGATCCATTCATGCAGAAAGAGGAAGAGCATGAGGTCTCTGCTGTCTCTTTTAAAAAGGACACTAATTTGGGAATTCCCTGGCAGTGGTTGAGACTCAGCACTTTCACTGCCGGGCACAGGTTCAAACGCTGGTTAGGGGAACTAAAATCCCTCAAGCCATGTGATACCACCAAAAAAAAAAAAAAAAAAAGACACTAATCTTGTTGGACCAGGGCCCCACCTTTATAACCTCACTTAACCCTAATTATTTCTTTAAAGGCTCTGTCTCCAAATGCCACACTGGGAATTAGGGATTCAAGGACTATGAATATGAGGGGGGCTGCTGCTGCTTCTGCTAAGTCACTTCAGTCGTGTCCGACTCTGCGACCCCATAGACAGCAGCCCACCAGGCTCCCCCATCCCTAGGATTCTCCAGGCAAGAACACTGCAGTGGGTTGCCATTTCCTTCTCCAATGCATGAAAGCAAAAAGTGAAAGTGAAGTCAGTCATGTCCAACTCTGCACGAACCCATGGACTGTCGCCTACCAGGGTCCTCCACCCATGGGATTGTCCAGGCAAGAGTACTGGAGTGGGTTGCCATTTCCTTCTCTGGATGGGGGCTGAGACAGGTACAAATATCCAGTCTATAATAGTCTTATAAATAGAACAAGCTTTCATAGGAACTTAAAGTAATAGCTGAGAATCCCTAAAGGAAATTTAGAACTATGACTTAATTAGTAGCATAATATGCGATACAGCTGACCATTGAACAATACAGTAGTTAGAGACACAACACTGCACAGTTGAAAATTTGCATATAACTTTTGACACCCCCCAAACTTAACTATAGATGACCCTTGAACGACATGGTATAGGTCCTTACATGTGGGGGTTTTTTTAATAAATATATTGAATATTTGGGGGAGATGTGATGATTTGAAAAACCTCATGAACAGCATGTCTTAGAAATATCCAAAAGAAAGAGGTATATCATAAAACTGTAAAATGTATGTAGATACTAGTCTATTTTATTATTTACTACTAGAAAAGATATACAAATCTGCTATAAAAAGTTAACATTTGTCAAATCTCTGCACACAAACATAGACTATACATGTCACAATTTGCAATGGAGAGAAATGTAAATAGATGTAAAGATTTGGTATTACATCTTAACTGTAGCCTATACTATACTACTGTAATAACTCCATAGCCACCAACTGTTGTTACTATTTTGTTGTTCAGTCACTCGGTTGTGTGTGAGTCTTTGCAACCCCATGGACTGCAGCACACCAGACTTCCCTATCTTTCACCATCTCCCAGAGCTTGCTCAAACTCATGTCCACTGAGTCCGTGATGCCATCCAATAATCTCATCCTCTGTAGCCCCCTTCTTCTCTTGCCTTCAATCTTTCCCAGCATCAGGCTCTTTTCTAATGAGTTGGCTCTTCACATCAGGTGGCCAAAGTATTGGAGCTTCAGCTTCAGCATCAGTCCTTCAAATGAATATTCAGGTTGATTTCCTTCAGGATTGACTGGTTTCATCGTCTCTCAAGTGTCTTCTCCAACACCACAGTTCCAGTTTAACAGCATCAATTCGTTGGCACTCAGTCTTCTTTATAGCCCAACTCTCACATCATCCGTACATGACTAATAGAAAAACCATAGCTTTGACTAGATGGACCTTTGTCAGCAAAATAATGTCTCTGCTTTTGAATATGTTGTCTAGGTTTGTCATAGCTTTTCTTCCAAGGAGCAAGCATCTTTTAACTTCATGGCTGCAGGCACCATCTGCAGTGATTTTGGAGCCCCCCAAAATTAAGTCTGTTACTGTTTCCACTGTTTCCCCATTTATTTCCCATGAAGTGATGGGAATGGATGCTATGATCTTCATTTATTTATTCATTTAAGCCAGCTTTTTCACTCTCGTCTTTGACTTTCACCAACAGGCTATTTAGTTCTTCACTTTCTGCCATAAGGGTGGTATCATCTGCGTATCTGAGGTTATTGATATTTCTCCTAGCATTCTTGATTCCAGCTTGTGTTTCATCCAGTCCAGCATTTTGCATTGATGTCCTCTGCATAGAAGTTAAGTAAGCAGGATGACAATATACAGCCTTGACATACTCCTTTCCCAAATGGAACCAATTCACTGTTGCATGTCCGGTTCTAACGGTTGCTTCTTGACCTGCATACAGGTTTCTCAGGAGGCAGGTAAGGTGGTCTGGTATTCCTATCTCTTTAAGAATTTTCCACAGTTTGTTGTGATCCACACAGACAAAGACTTTAGCATAGTCATTGAAGCAGAAGTAGACGTTCTTCACAAAATCGATGGACATGCGTTTGAGCAAGCTCCAAGAGTTGGTGATGGACAGGGAACTCTGGAGTGCTGCAGTCCATGGGATTGCAAAGAGTTGGACACGACAGAGTGACTGAACTTAATTGAACTGAACTGATATGTTTTTCTGGAATTATCTTGCTTATTCTCTGATCCAGCGGATGTTGGTAATTTGGTCTCTGGTTCCTCTGCCTTTTCTAAATCTAGCTTGAACATCTGGGAGTTCTCACTTCATGTACTATAGAAGCCTAGCTTGGAGAATTTTGAGCATTACTTTGCTAGTGTGTGAGATAAGTGTAATTGTGTGGTAGTTGCTATTATGTGTTGCTCCAAAGTACTGTAATGTGATTCTAATCATCTCTGTGTGCATAGTTCATCTCTCCAGTAAAGTACATATTGCAATAGAAAGTGATCACTCTTGATTCTCACATATTTTTCATTGTGTATAACACTATATTGTAAACCCTGAATAACATCATGAGACCCAAGAAAAGTGCCACCAGTGATGCCGAAAGTGCTTCCAAGAAGCAAGGAAAAGTTACCATATTACAAGAAAAAATTGAACTGTTTGAAATACCCCATAGTTTGAGGTCTGCACATGTGAGTGCCCACCATTTCAGGATAAATAAATACTGCATAAGGATCACTGAGAAAAAAGAAAAGGAAATTTGTGAAGCCAAAACTGCAGTTACACCAGCATGTGTGAAACCTTCAACTTTCTGCAAAATATCTTTCCATCTTGTATTGAAAATGCAACTTTCATGTAGATGCAGGATTGCTATAACAAAGGCATACCTATAGACTCTAATATGATTCAAGAAATGATGAAGTCATTGTATGACAACTTAAAGCAAAAAGATTATGAAAGATCTAAAGCTGAAGCATTTAAAGCCAGTAAAGGATGGTTTGATAACTTTAGAAAGTGCTTTGGATTTTTTTTAGAAAAAAATAAGATAATAGGAGAAGTGGTTTCTGCTGACCAAGAGTTCCCAGATGCCATTAAGAAAATCACTGAGAAGAAAGAATATCTGCCAGAACAATTTTTGTTGCAGACAAAAGTGCTGTAATTCTGGAGGGGAAAAAATGTCACAAAGGACATTTATTAGTAAGGAAGACAAAAAGCAAGCACCAGAATTTAAGGCAGTAAGGGATAAACGAACTCTAAGTTTTGTGTAAATGCAGTTAGTGTTATGATCAGGACTGCCCTCATCTATAAGCTGTTAACTCCCAAGACTTGAAGGGAAAAGATAAACACCAGCTGCCTGTCTTCAGCTGTACACCAAGACTTGGACAGTGAGAAACCTTTTCAGGACTGGTTCTATCAGTGCATTCTCCCTGAAGTCAGGAAGTACCCTGCTAATAAGGGACTGCCTTTTAAAGTTCTTTTGATATTGGACAATGCCCCTGCTTATCCAGAACTCTCTAAATTCAACATCACTGAAGGCATCAAAATGGTAAAAGTGAAAGTGAAAGTCACTCAGTCATGTCTGAATCTGTGACCCCATGCACTACAGAGTCATGGAATTCTCCAGGCCAGAATACTGAAGTGAGTAGCTTTTTCCTTCTCCAGGGGATATTCCCAACCCAGGGATTGAACCCAGGTCTCCTGCATTGCAGGTGGAATCTTTACCAGCTGAGCCACCAGGGAAGACCAAGAATACTGGAGCGGGTAGCCTATCCCTTCTGCAGTGAATCTTTCCAAACCAGGAATCAAACCGGGGTTGCCTGCATTGCAAGCAGATTCTTTAACAACTCAGCTATCAGGGAAGCCCACATAGTGGTCAACTTGGCCCCAAAACCAATATTTCAAATTTAGCCTCTAGATCGGGACTTTAAGGCTCATTACACACAGCACTTTATGGAGAGGACTGTCAAAACTTTAGGCTTCCTAGGGGGCACTAGTGGGAATGCCTACTGCCTGCCAATGTAGGAGACGTAAAAGATGCGGGTTTGATCTCTGGGTTGGGAAGATCCCCTGGAGGAGGAAATGGCAATGCACTCCAGTATCATTGCCTGGAGAATCCCATGGACAGAGGAGCCTGGCAGGGACACAAAGAGTGACCATAGGGTCACAAAGAGTCAGACAGGACTGAAGTGACTTAGTACTCACATCAACACTATGGAAGAGAATCCTGATAGAAAGAACATCAGGAAAGTCTGGATGGATCACACCATTCAAAATGCCATCACTGCCATGACAGCCAGCAGCCTGAAACAATACATTCCTGCTTGAGAAAACTGTGTCTGGCTGTGCACAAGTTCACAGGGTTGACAACAGTGCCAATCAAAGAAATCATGGGACTGTGGATATGACAACAAAGGTGGGGGTGGTGAGAAGAGTTTCAAAATACGGGTCAAGAAATTCAAGAGCTAATCGACACCAAATCAGAGGAATTAACAGAAGACGTCTTGCTGGAGATGACTGCTTTCAACCAGTGCCAGAAAATAAGGAAGAAGAGTTAGAAGAAACAGTGCCAGAAAACAAACTGAAGGAGACAATCTGGCAGAAGGGATGTGGTTCCTCGAGACTGCTTTTGACTTGTTTCATGACATGGACCCTGCTATGATGTGGGCACAACTGGAGCAAACAGTGGAAGAACTGGAATGATATGAAAACATTGTGAATCAACCCATCCTTGTACTTTGGGGAACTACATTAGAGAGGATCAGGGCGAGTCTTTCAGATTCCTATGACACCAGTTAAAAGTAACTTTTGGTAATACAGAGGTCTCTGATATTGGCATAACTCAGGGGTACACAGAAGACTAAATAGAAAAAAAACAAAAACATGGCAATTTATTGTGACAAATCTATGTGGTTGTACATTCATTAAGGATGAGTCTGTGTTTATTTATTCAACTAAGAGTTCACTCATCTACATTTTCCCAAAAAACTGTTGGGTTAAATTAGCTGCCATGTTCCTAAAACACCAATGGGCTTTAGAGCTAAAGTCTTTCTCAAGGTAGAAAGTTTTCAACACACAGACGTACCCCTGAAACTTGTTTCTCTACCAATCTGGCCTTCAACTGAATTGTTACTATGTTTTCCTCTAACCTGCAGGACATAGTCCATCTATCCAACAGTGCTTTAGCCTGAATAATATGGATGGGTTGGAAGACAAGAAAAGCCAGCAGTATGGTACTGCTGCTGTTTTCATCTTCACAAAGATTAAATAGATAGGTCTCAGTGTCCCAAATAATTTCAATTCACAGAATGGAAAAACAATCCTTGCCCAGAGAGAAAATAACCATGCTTTTTCCTTCTTTCTATGCACCACTGTTCACCTGAAGATTTGGAAAAAGTAACTGGACAGGGTTCTAGCACTGGTTCTGTGTTCACTGACTTCAAGAATGCTGATCAGATTCTCAAAGTCTATTCAGCTTGTTAGAGACGCTGCCCTTCAAGGCCAGCTAATTCAGCATGTAGCTTCTAGACAAGAGATTTCTAGACATGTGGAATTGTAGCTTCTGGCAACCAGAACTTCAGGCAGAAGAAAGGCTTACTCCCTCTTTCTGTTTTGATTCTTTGTCGTTTCTGAACTTTCAAAAAGGAAGTCAGTGGAAGTCAAAGAGATTTGGTATTTTATTAAGAAGACGTGGCAAGAATACACAGAAGAACTGTACAAAAAAGATCTTCACGACCAAGATAATCACGATGGTGTGATCACTCACCTAGAGGCAGACATCCTGGAATGTGAAGTCAAGTGGTCCTTAGACAGCATCACTACAAACAAAGCTAGTGGACGTGATGGAATTCCAGTGGAGCTAGTTCAAATCCTGAAAGATGATGCTGTGAAAGTGCTGCACTCAATATGCCAGCAAATTTGGTAAACTCAGCAGTGGCCACACAACTGGAAAAGGTCAGTTTTCATTCCAATCCCAAAGAAAGGCAATGCCAAAGCATGCTCAAGCGACCACACAATAGCACTCATCTCACACACTAGTAAAGTAATGCTCAAAAGTCTCCAAGCCAGGCTTCAGCAATACGTGAACTGTGAACTTCCAGATGTTCATGCTGGTTTTAGAAAATGCAGAAGAACCAGAGATCAAATTGCCAACATCCACTGGATCATGGAAAAAGCAAGAGAGCTCCAGAAAAAAAAAAAAAAAAAACATCTATTTCTGCTTTATTGACTATGCCAAAGCCTTTGACTGTGTGGATCACAATCAACTGTGGAAAATTCTTCAAGAGATGGGAATACCAGACCACCTGACCCGCCTCTTGAGAAATCGGTATGCAGGCCAGGAAGTAACAGTTAGAACTGGACATGGAACAACAGACTGGTTCCAAATAGGAAAAGGAGTATGTCAAGGCTGTATATTGTCACCCTGCTTATTTAACGTATATGCAGAGTACATCATGAGAAACGCTGGCTGGAAGAAACACAAGCTGGAATCAAGATTGCCGGGAGAAATATCAATAACCTCAGATATGCAGATGACATCACCCTTATGGCAGAAAGTGAAGAGGAGCTAAAAAGCCTCTTGACGAAAGTGAAAGAGGAGAGTGAAAAAGTTGGCTTAAAGCTCAACATTCAGAAAACAAAGATTATGGCATCCAGTCCCATCAGCTCAGTTCCGTTCAGTTCAGTCACTCAGTCATGTCTGACTCTTTGTGACCCCATGAATTGCAGCACGCCAGGCCTCCCTGTCCATCACCAACTCTGGGAGTTCACTCAGACTCACGTCCATTGAGTCCGTGATGCCATCCAGCCATCTCATCCTCTCTCGTCCCCTTCTTCTCCTGCCCCCAATCCCTCCCAGCATCAGAGTCTTTTCCAATGAGTCAACTCTTCGCATGAGGTGGCCAAAGTAGCTTTAGCATCATTCCTTCCAAAGAAATCCCAGGGCTGATCTTCTTCAGAATGGACTGGTTGGATCTCCTTGCAGTCCAAAGGACTCTCAAGAGTCTTCTCCAACACCACAGTTCAAAAGCATCAATTCTTCAGTGCTCAGCCTTCTTCACAGTCCAACTCTCACACCCATACATGACTACTGGAAAAACTATAGCCTTGACTAGACGGACCTTAGTCAGCAAAGTAATGTCTCTGCTTTTGAATATGCTATCTAGGTTGATCATAACCTTTCTTCCAAGGAGTAAGCATCTTTTAATTTCATGGCTGCAATCACCATCTGTAGTGATTTTGGCACCCCCCAAAATAAAGTCTGCCACTGTTTCCACTGTTTCTCCATCTATTTCCCATGAAGTGATGGAACCGGATGCCATGATCTTCGTTTTCTGAATGTTGAGCTTTAAGCCAACGTTTTCACTTTCCTCTTTTACTTTCATCAAGAGGCTTTTTAGTTCCTCTTCACATTCTGCCATAAGGGTGGTGTCATCTGCATATCTGAGGTTATTGATATTTCTCCCAGCAATCTTGATTTCAGCTTGTGTTTCTTCCAGCCAGCGTTTCTCATGATGTACTCTGCATATACGTTAACTAAGCAGGGTGACAATATACAGCCTTGACATACTCCCTTTCCTATTTGGAACCAGTCTGTTGTTCCATGTCCACTTCATGGCAAATAGATGGGGAAACAGTGAACACAGTGTCAGACTTTTTTTTTGTGGGCTCCAAAATCACTGCAGATGGTGACTGCAGCCATGAAATTAAAAGACGCTTACTCCTTGGAAGAAAAGTTATGACCAACCTAGATAGCATATTCAAAAGCAGAGACATTACTTTGCCGACTAAGGTCCGTCTAGTCAAGGCTATGGTTTTTCCTATGGTCATGCATGGATGTGAGAGTTGGACTGTGAAGAAGGCTGAGCACTGAAGAATTGATGCTTTTGAACTGTGGTGTTGGAGAAGACTCTTGAGAGTCCCTTGGACTGCAAGGAGATCCAACCAGTCCATTCTGAAGGAGGTCAGCCCTGGGATTTCGTTGTTTTTTTTTTTTTTAATTTTTATTTTTACTTTATTTTACTTTACAATACTGTATTGGTTTTGCCATACATTGACTTGAATCCACCACGGGTGTACATGCATTCCCAAACATGAACCCCCCCTCCCACTGCCCTCCCCATAACATCCCTCTGGGTCATCCCCGTGCACCAGCCCCAAGCATGCTGTATCCTGCGTCAGACATAGACTGGCGATTCAACCTGGGATTTCTTTGGAAGGAATGATGCTAAAGCTGAAACTCCAGTACTTTGGCCACCTCATGCGAAGAGTTGACTCATTGGAAAAGACTCTGATGCTGGGAGGGATTGGGGGCAGGAGGAGAAGGGGATGACCGAGGATGAGATGGCTGGATGGCATCACCGACTCGATGGACGTGAGTCTGAGTGAACTCAGGGAGTTGTGATGGATAGGGAGGCCTGGCGTGCTGTGATTCATGGGGTCGTAAAGAGTCGGACACGACTGAGTGACTGAACTGAACTGAACTGAACTGAAAATTACTTTTCCTTCATTGAAATGTCTTGGTATTTATTAATCATATTACACTACTTCATTGGACCTCATCTATATCACATACTACTGTAGCAGTTTTCTCCTTCTATCTGCATTTTCTTTCTTCTCTGGCCTCAGTATTTGAGCTTAACCACAGGAGTCATTCTGGCAATTATTAAGGATGTTTTGAAAGCCACCTCAGAGCATTCAATTGCTCCTTTATTTATTGTTCTATTGCTCTTTCCTATTCATTATTTGTTGATCAAAAGTAGTTGTCAGAAGAGCTGAACAAAGAAACTGCAGGGTACCTGAACTGAGATGTGATTACCTTCTGTCAAATCTTCTGTTTGTCTCTAAGCCTACACAGAAATCTTGATTTTCAAACACCACTCTTTAAAAAATGAGACTGTAATGTCTCTGGAAAAGTTAGCCCATACTCTAAGACCCAGATAAAAAGGTAAGTAGGAAAAATCTTAATGAACCTCTGAAGAATAAGCAATAGCCTTTTCCTAAAAGAATTAAAACAGAAAGGAAAAAAAAAGGTTTTTAACTTCAACTTTTCCATTTTGGTGCAAAGACACATTTTTCCAAATAAAATTACTTGAAAAATGCTAATGAACAAGAGTTTAAGTTGTATAATCGTTTTGTTGGGTAGTTAGAATAGGGAAAAGGAGTCCAAAATGGAGGTGGCTAAAAGAAAAGGAAGGGAAAAGCCCACAAAAATAGAACAAAGGAAGGTCAAAGAAATGTCCGAGGACCAGAGTGAGGACTTCAGGTAGAATAGCACTCCTGGCTGAGCCCAATTTGCATAGAGCAGGCCCAGGGGGAAGAAAACATGTAAAAGGAGGAGCCAAGTGCTCTCTTGCTCTCTCTCTCTCCCGTGTGCACACACTCTTTCTCTCTCTCCCCTTCCCCACCGCGTGTGTGCTCTTTCTCTCCCTCTCCCTCTCTCTCCTGTGTGCGTAGTCTCTTTCTCTCCCCCACCACCCTCCATACCACGTGTGTGCACTCTTTCTCTCCCTCTGCCTCTCTCTCTTTCTCTCCCATGTGCATTAGATATGCTCTTTCTCTCTCTCTCTCTACCCCTACCCCCCACCTTTGTGCACACAAGTGCACAATGGCACACTCCTCCACTCTCTTCTTTTCTTCCAGGATGGATTCTCCTGCTATCTTCTAAATAAAATAGAACTGTAACACTGATTTGTCTAAGAGCTATGACACGGTTTGTTCAAGATCTGAGAGCTGTGACGAGCCGAGGGCTTTAATGTCTGTTGCTCCAAATCATTGTTGTGATGAGACAAGAATCGAGAAGCGTACATTCGCCTAACATCTATGGTGCCCTGACTCGGGTTTAACCTGGCTGAAACAACCTCCGCGCAGAAGAGGCCAAGCAGAGCAGGAGCCCAACTCAGCGAAAGCTCCCGTGGTAGAAGCAGAACATGAAGAAAACCCAGCACAGGGAAAGTCTCATCCTGCTGGAAACCGGGACAGTGAAAAGCGAACTCAGCAGAAAGCTCACACAGCTCAGTCTCAGATTCCAGAAGACCTCCGGTCAAAGTAGGAGGTCCTAGCTCCTATGGCTGGAGAAACATGCCTAACAAAGTCTTAATTCCTTTACAATCTCTCATTTCTTGTTTCCTTGAACCACCCTCAAACAGGCAGGCAGCAGTGGGCGCAGTTGAGGGAATTTGGAGAGGCTACACTTCGGTATGTTCCAAAGGCACTATCTGCTGGGCCCCAGTAGCTGTTACCCAAGCCAGTGGGGGTTCTTCTGTTCTTACTCTTCTCTGTGCCAAGAATCAGGCCAATCAAAACTGTGAGCACAGGTCAGGAATTTAGCAGATTTTATGGCAGGCTATGAAAGGGATTTAGGTCATACCCAAATGGTCTAGTGGTTTTCCCTACTTTCTTCAATTTAAGTCTGAATTTGGCAATAAGGAGTTCATGATCTGAGCCACAGTCAGCTCCCAGTCTTGTTTTTGCTGACTGTATAGAGCTTCTCCATCTTTGGCTGCAAAGAATATAATCAATCTGATTTTGTTGTTGACCATCTGGTGATGTCCATGTATAGAGTCTTCTCTTGTGTTGTTGGAAGAGGGTGTTTGCTAGGACCAGTGCATTCTCTTGGCAAAACTCTATTAGCCTTTGCCCTGCTTCATTCCGTATTCCAAGGCCAAATTTGCCTGTTACCTGAGGTGTTTCTTGACTTCCTACTTTTGCATGCCAGTTGCCTATAATGAAAAGGATATCTTTTTTGGGTGTTAGTCCTAAAAGGTCTTATAGGTCTTCATAGAACCGTTCAACTTCAGCTTCTTCAGCGTTACTGGTTGGGGCATAGGCTTGGATTACTGTGATAAAGTAGGGAGAACCACTAGCCCATTCAGGTATGACCTAAATCAATCCCTCATGATTATACAGTGGAAGTGAGAAATAGATTTAAGGGACTAGATCTGATAGACAGAGTGCCTGATCAACTATGGACAGAGGTTTGTGACATTGTACATTCAGGTATGACCTAAATCAAATCCCTTATGATTATACAGTGGAAGTGAGAAATAGATTTAAGGGCCTAGATCTGATAGATAGAGTGCCTGATGAACTATGGAATGAGGTTCATGACATTGTACAGGAGACAAGGATCAAGACCATCCCCATGGAAAAGAAATGCAAAAAAAGCAAAATGGCTTGTCTGGGGAAGCCTTACAAATAGCTGTGAAAAAAAGAGAAGCAAAAAGCCAAGGAGAAAAGGAAAGATATAAGCATCTGAATGCAGAATTCCAAAGAATAGCAAGAAGAGATAAGAAAGCCTTCTTCAGCGATCAGTACGAAGAAATAGAGGAAAAGAACAGAATGGGAAAGACTAGAGATCTCTTCAAGAAAATTAGAGATACCAAGGGAATATTCCATGCAAAGATGGGCTCGATAAAGGACAGAAATGGTATGGATCTAACAGAAGCAGAGATATTAAGAAGAGATGGCAAGAATACACAGAAGAACTGTACAAAAAGGATCTTCACAACCTGGATAATCACGATGGTGTGATCACTCATCTAGAGCCAGACATCCTGGAATGTGAAGTCAAGTGGGCCTTAGAAAGCATCACTATGAACAAAGCTAGTGGAGATGATGGAATTCCGGTAGAGCTCTTTCAAATCCTGAAAGATGCTGCTGTGAAAGTGCTGCACTCAATATGTCAGCAAATTTGGAAAACTCAGCAGTGGCCACACGACTGGAAAAGGTCCGCTTTCATTCCAATCCCAAAGAAAGGCAATGCCCAAGAATGCTCAAACTACAGCACAATTGCACTTATCTCACACGCTAGTAAAAGTAATGCTCAAAATTCTCCAAGCCAGGCTTCAGCAATACGTGAACTGTGAACTTCCTGATGTTCAAGCTGGTTTTAGAAAAGGCAGAGGAACCAGAGATCAAATTGCCAACATCCGCTAGATCATGGAAAAAGCAAGGGAGTTCCAGAAAAACATCTATTTCTGCTTTATTGACTATGCCAAAGCCTTTGACTGTGTGGATCACAATAAAGTGTGGAAAATTCTGAAAGAGATGGGAATACCAGACCACCTAACCTGCCTCTTGAGAAATCTGTATGCAGGTCAGGAAGCAACAGTTAGAACTGGACATGGAACCACAGACTGGTTCCAAATAGGAAAAGGAGTACGTCAAGGCTGTATATTGTCACCCTGCTTATTTAACTTCTATGCAGAGTACATCATGAGAAACGCTGGGCTGGAAGAAGGACAAGCTGGAATCAAGATTGCCGGGAGAAATATCAATAACCTCAGATATGCAGATGGTACCACCTTTATGGCAGAAAGTGAAGAGGAACTAAAATCCTCTTGATGAAAGTGAAAGAGGAGAGCGAAAAAGTTGGCTTAAAGCTCAACATTTAGAAAACGAAGATCATGGCATCTGGTCCCATCACTTCATGAGAAATAGATGGAGAAACAGTGGAAACAGTGTCAGACTTTATTTTTGTGGGCTCCAAAATCACTGCAGATGGTGACTGCAGTCATGAAATTAAAAGACGCTTACTCCTTGGAAGAAAAGTTATGATCAACCTAGATAGCATATTCAAAAGCAGAGACATTACTTTGCCAACTAAGGTCCATCTAGTCAAGGCTATGGTTTTTCCAGTGGTCATGTATGGATGTGAGAGTTGGACTGTGAAGAAAGCTGAGTGCTGAAGAATTGATGGTTTTGAAGTGTGGTGTTGGAGAAGACTCTTGAGAGTCCCTTGGACTGCAAAGAGATCCAACCAGTCCATTCTGAAGGAGATCAGTCCTGGGTGTTCATTCGAAGGACTGATGCTAAAGCTGAAACTCCAGTACTTTGGCCACCTCATTGGAAGAATTGACTCATTGGAAAACACCCTGATGCTGGGAGGGATTGGGAGCAGGAGGAGAAGGGGACAATAGAGGATGAGATGGCTGGATGGCATCACCGACTCGATGGACATGAGTTTGAGTGAATTCCCGGAGTTGGTGATGGACAGGGAGGCTTCGTGTGCTGGGATTCATGGGTTTGCAGACTCGGACATGCCTGAGCGACAGAACTAAACTGATGAAGAGTATTCCTTGGCACGTTTTCCCCACTCTTTTTTCTTCCTGTCCTTCAGCTCCATCCCAGGACTCGAGCCAGGCCAAAAAGTAAGAGGTGGATTTGTTAGGATCAGAGAGAAGCCATGCTTCAGGGTGTGAACCATTGCGACCAGGGCAAGGGCTGGGGCCATGGAATGCAGCCTGGCTAGGTGAATTCATATGCTAATGAGTGGGAGGATCATCCCAACCATTGGGGAACCACCCACTCCTCCATCTTTTTACAGTGACTTAGAGCTGTCCTGCCACCTCTGGGTATGTCTTTGGCTTACATATTGGGGATTAAGGTTTACTTGAATTTAACTTGTCATCTTGGACTCAATTAATTTTAATTGGTTTACGTTATGCCCTTGTGCTACGTCATTCTTTCAAAGGTTGTGCTCTGCCTCCTTCCCTCCTATCTCATGCTCCTTTCCTCAGCCCCATCTGGGCCCACAATGTCACCTGTACAATCTTCTGGAGGGACAACCAGAAAACAGCTGGCCTTTGGGAGGGAAATACTGTATAATATCCAGCCCTTCTAAATATTCAGCCCTTCACCTTCCATGTTTCCTATAACATGTGCAACGTCAGCATCTCCCAGTGAACCCGCTAGGGTGGGTGACAGGCACACAGTGCCTGCCAGGAGTCCATCAGTTGGCATCCCTTCAAAGGCAATTGGGCTTCCAGGGATAATGTTTGCCACTTTGGGAGTTAGCCCTGTGGGCTGTTTGGGCTCAAACACCTACCACCCTTCTCCTAAAGTTATAAACATAACCCTGGATCAAATCTCCACTCCTCTTTTATGGAAGATTTGGTCTGTTGCCTCTAAACAAATTGGTTCTTAAGCCAGTTACTAACTCCTACAATCAGGACCCTGCTTCCTTGTAGGCAATGCTGCTCCACCCAGCCTATAATTGAAATACTTTAATACCCCCTAACAGGGTCAGATAACTCACTCCTTTGTCATTACTTCTGTTATTACCTAAAGTGAGTCTATGACAGTGAAATACTTACCAGGGGAGATACCCTAACCTGCTCTTAAGGAGGACTAGGGGAAGAAATCAGTGACTTACAGTCCCTTAGAGTAAGAGGACAAGGCTTATGACTGTTTCACTGTTTCCCAGTCTCAGGGCACAGGCTTGGATTGTTTTACATCATGATATCTATTCCCAGCTACAGTGAACAAACTAGCAATGAGTTACAACCCCTTAATCCTACCCATCGCTGGTCACGCTGGAGATCTTGGGGATGCCCAACTCCAGTCTGGGGGTCCCAGGAGGTCATTATGCCTTGGCCTGCCTAGGGATCTAATTCTCGAAAGGTTATCATGCCTCAACCTGCTCGGGGATCTGCCAGTCCCAGAGGTCCCAGGAGGTCGTCACGCCTCGACCTGCCCAGGGACCCAATTCTCTGGAAGCCGTCATGCCTCGACCTGCCCGGGGATTCAATCCCTAGGAAGCTGTCACACCTCAGCCTGCCTGGGGATCTGCACCCTGACCCCGGGACGCCTGGCTCTCAGATTGCAACAGTACTAGGTAGGATGAGTTTACATCATGATATCTATTCCCATCTGCGGTGGGCAAACTAGCAATGAGTTAAGATTACAAGCCCCTTAATTCTACCCAGCACTGGTCACGCTGGAGACCTTAGGGATGCCCAAACTCCAGTCCAGGGGTCCCAGGAGGTCATCACGCCTTGACCTGCCTAGGGATCTGGTCCTCGAAAAGTTGTCACGCCTCAACCTGCTTGGGGATCCACCAGTCCCAGGGGTCCCAGGAAGTCGTCATGCCTCGACCTGCCCAGGGACCCAATTCTCGGGAGGCCGTCATGCCTCGGCCTGCCTGGGGATTCGATCTCTAGGAGGCTGTCACGCCTCAGCCTGCCTGAGAATCTGCACCCTGACCCGGGGACGCTTGGCTCTCGAGTTGCAACAGTTCTGGGTAAGATAAGCTTCAGAAAGACTCACCCCTAAGAAAATCCACTCATGGAAATAGAAGGCCTATTACTTGTGGGACTATGCCCAGGTCTCAGCAATAACTCAGGAGCCCAATGAGAACCCCATTGTCTTTCTGGAAAGGCTAAAAGAGGCCCTCCAAATGTTTACCAATCTGGACTTAGACTCTTATGAGGGATAGGTGATTTTGAAGGGCAAATTCCTGTCCCAATGTACATCAGATATCAGAATTAAGTTACAACAGCTACAGCTGTTTAGATGAGATGATCCAGACAGCCACCAATACCTTTTATAACAGAGAACAGGAGAAGGAGGCCAAGGCCCAGGAGAGGGAGGGAAGGAAAGAGACAAGGCATGCCCAGATGTTGGCTGCCCTCCAGAGAAGTCCTATGGCACATCCCGATTAAGGACAAGGCATGCAAATGCCTAATCTGTAGACAGGCAGGGCATTGGGCCGAAGAGTGTCCAAACCATGACAAGTCTCCTAAAACAGCTTGCCACAAATGCCATCAATTGGGACACTGGGTGGCACTCTGATCTCGGGACCCAAGAGCCTCAAGGTCAAGCACCAGGCCTTCCCTCATGATGGTTCAACAAGACTGAAGCAGCCCACTCCAGCCAGCCCGCCTGTCACAGATAACCATCACGGGGCTGGAGCCAAGGGTGCAACTGGATGTGGCAGGTAGGTCCAAGAATTTCTTGGTTGACTCAGCAGCTACCTACTCTGTCTTGATCTCCTACTCCGGAGCCTTCTCCTCCCAAACCTGTACCATTTTGGGTGCTACAGAAGAAGCAACTACTAAAAGATTCACCCAAGTACTTCTTTGTTGCTGGGATGGACAAATATTTTCCCACCAGTTTCTGGTGGTACCTGAGTGTCCTACTCCCTTATTGGGAAGAGATATACTCAGTAAACTGGGGACCACCCTTGTGATGGGAAGTTTTTCAGCCCCTAGAGCTCTACAGCTCATGGTTACTACTGAAGAACCCATTACACCTTCAATAGAGAGGAACCAAAAACTATGGGAAGGTAAAATTAACCCCCAGGTATGAGACCAGGGGATTCCTGGACGAGCCCACCAAGCTGAACTGGTCATCATTGTCCTCCGAGATCCCACTCTGTTTCCTAACCAGAAACAATACCCTCTCAAAAGAGAGGCTCGGGAGGGACTACGGCCTTTCACCATGGAACACCCCAATCCTCTCAGCAAAGAAAAAGGACAGAACCTGGTGAATGGTTCAAGGTCTCCAGATCATAACTGAAGCTGTAGTCCCCCTCCATCCCACAGTATCCAATCCCTATGTAATCTTGGGAGAAATCCCACCCAGTGCCAAGTGGTTCACAGTCTTGGATCTCAAAGATGCATTTTTTTGCATACCACTGGCTAAAGAATCCCAATACCTTTTTGCCTTTGAGTGGCAGGCCCCAGGAGAAAAACGCCAACCGATGACTTGGACAGTATTACCTCAGGGGTTCAGAGACAGCCCCCACCTGTTTGGACAGGCCCTTAGATGGGATCTCCTAGATCTGGACTTGAGACCTAATGGGAAAATATTACAATATGTAGATGACTTACTAATCTGCTCTCCAGATAAGGAAAATGCCCAACAACATGCAATTCAGGTTCTAAACTTTTTGGCAGAAAGGGGATATAGTCTCCCGTGCTAAGGCACAGATGATCGAGACAAAGGTCACTTACCTGAGTTCAGATTACACATGGGTCCAGGAGGCTGTCCTCTGATCGGGTACAAGGAATCTTCCAGTTGCCCTCCCCCATGACTCAAAAACAATTGTGAGCTTTCCTGGGGCTAACTGGGTATTATAGAATCTGGATACCCAACTATGGTCTAATTGCCCAGCCCTTATATTAGAGCTTAAAGGAATGCAATGATTCAATCTCACTGATGTGGGGAACTCCTCAAAAGAAAGCAGAGGCTACACTAAAACAGGCCTTAACTCAGGCACCTGCCTTGAGGTTGCCTGACCCAGAAAAAGCATTTCAACTTTATGTCCATGAAAGAGAGGGAATAGCCTTAGGAGTGTTAACTCAAAGGTTGGGATCTGAGCCCCAGCCTGTAGCTTACTCATCCAAGAGACTCGATCCAGCCACCTGAGGCTGGCCCCTCTGCCTTCTAAATCTTGCAGCTATTGCAATCATGATAGATGATGCTTTAAAACTCTCCTTTGGAGACAAACTATTTTACCAGCCACCAAGTAAAACAACTCCTAAATGGGAGAGGCCATTTATGGATGTCTGATCAAAGAATCCTCAGATATCAAGTAATGCTGATGGAAAATTCAGGCCTCACTATATCCCCTTGTGAGGTTCCTAACCCAGCCACCCTCCTGCCTACCCCCGAGGGCTCTCTCCCCTTTCACTCTTGTCTAGAAACCTTGGACCACTGGACAAAACCCCAAGGGGGATTGTTAGAAGATCCTCTGACCAATCTTGAGGAAATCTGGTACACTGATGGAAGAAGCTTTGTCTTAGATGGAAAACAACCAGATATGCGGTAGTCTCCGATTTTGAGACCATTGAGGCTAAGCCTCTGCCACCAGGTCAACAAGCTACAACATGCAGTGCCAGTTCAACAAAGATACAAAACTACAGCCGACCACGGAAAATATCACTCACTCTTAGATGGACCCTGCTATAAGGGCTCTGAGGCTTGAGACTAGCAAGAGGGGGAGGCCCAATACCCCTCGCCATCCCAAATCAGCAGAAAGTAGTCAGAAAGACCTCGACACCCCTATTTCCAAAGATTTGGGCCTCCCATCTCTTGAGGGGGGAATGTTAGGTAGTTAGAATAGGGAAAAGGAGTCCAAAATGGCAGTGGCTAAAAGACAAGGAAGAGAAAAGCCCACAAAAATAGAATAAAGGAAGGTCAAAGAAAGGTCCGAGGACCAGAGTGAGGACTTCAGGTAGAACAGCACTCCTGGCTGAGCCTAATTTGCATAGGGCAGGCCCAGGGGGAGGAAAACATATAAAAGGAGGAGCCAAGCACTCTCTCACTCTCTCTCTCTCCCACGTGCGCACACTCTCTCTCTCTCTCTCTCCCCCCCCCACCCCCACCGTGTGCATGCGCTCTTTCTCTCCCTCTCCCTCTTTCTCTCTCTTTCTCTCCCGCATGCCTATGATATGCTCTTTCTCTCTCTCTCTCTACGCCTGCCCCCCCAACACATACACATGCACACTGGCGTGCTCCTCCACTCTCTTCTCTTCTTCGAGGATGAAGAAGCTCTAAATAAAATAGAGCTGTAACACTGATTTGTCTAAGAGCTACGACACGGTTTGTTCAAGACCCAAGAGCTGTGACACGCTGAGGGCTTTAATGTGCATCGCTCCAAGTCATTGTTGTGATGAGACAAGAACAGAGAAGCATACACGTGTCTGACAATTTGGAATACTGGAATTATAAATTAGAGCTAACCATATGCCTATTCCATGGCTCAAGAATAATTAGTAACGTGATAACCAAGAAATGTACAAAACTGTTGACAGCAACTTTAGCCATAATGGCTCACACTGGAAACAACCCACGTGTCCAATAATAAAACAACAGAAAACAAATTGTCTGTGACAATAAAATGAAATACTAAACAGCAATAAAGAGATCATAATCCCAGACATGCAACTATACACTCTCCCAGACATTTCTGTGCGCAAAGAAACTAGACACAGACAAAAAAATACACACTCTATGATACTATACACCTGAAATTCAAGAGCATGTAAAACTAATCCAAGATATTAGAAGTCCAAAAATCAATTCCTTTTGGGGGAAACAGTGATAAGAAAATGAGAAACTTTCATGGTATGGGAATAGCTGGGTGCGACTATACACGTGTATACATAATAAAAATAAATCAATCCATATATTTACAATTAGTGCACCTTTTGCATTTTACTCATAGGTCTGATAAACTTTCACTTAAAAATTTTAAACAAGGTGGGGAAAGTGACATCAGGATAACAGACGAATTTTCAAACCTTTTCAACATGAAACAAAGAGCTCATCCACCTTTAACACAAAGACAGAACGAAGACTAACGCTAAGTAGCTGGAGCAAAAACATGTAGTTGGACTTGAAAAAGAGGTGATTAAAACAGGAAACATCATTAGCATTTCGCTACCGCTCACTGAGTCCACAAATCCTACTATTTCAACATCAAGAAATAAGATGAAAAATAAGGATTGTCTTCCACAGAGCCACTGAGTTCTTAGTTGAAATCATGAACTCTTTAAAAAAAAAAAAACAGACCCTAAAATCTGTAGTTCATTTCTTTGTCTCTCCCACAAACTCAGTTCACATCCAAAAAAATCCATCAATATTCAGGTTCAGCCACAATAAACCAAGTCATGTGTTAATTTAATTCTACTTGAATGACTTTTACATAACCCCTAGGCAAGAACCTTGTCAAAATCTTTGCTCAGTACAATTCCTGGGACACTGCTGACATTCAGTTGAGAGTGTATATTATAATTAATATCATAATAACAGCAACACACAAAGAAAATACAAAGGTCCTGTAGTTTGCAACGAGTGGGGCTGCAGCTAACACAGAATTTTAAATCAGCATCAGCAACAGAATTAAAGACCAGAAGGCAGCAAGAATAATGGGATTCAATGAATTTGTGAAATTACTCTAAACTGCAGGAAAAACAATACTTATTAGGCAAGGTCTCCTATAGGAGACAACTAAATTAAGCAAGATAATTTCCTACTGCATGTACCTGACCATAGTGAAGGCTGATGTCTTAGCAGTAACAGGAACCCCAAACTCTTTCTGAAGATAAAAGGAATTGTGCGTGTGCGTGTGTGTGTGTCTGTACATCTATATGTGCATCTCTTTGTTTATATTTGACAATGTTCAAAAATGGTGGGTAGGGTGAGAATGGAAAAAACAGTAACAGAATACTTATGTGAGTGAAAAAGATATTTGTCTAATTAATTAAATGAATTACACCTTTAGCTCCTTAGTTTCCCTACAGGAAGAACTGCTGGTATGAGGAGGATTAACAAACACTCCCTAAAGATGCAAAGTTGGGTTTTTTTTCCCTTTGGAGAGCAGCCAACATCTACTCTCCAGCCCTCAAGCAAAGAGCACACACCTAACTTGGCCAGGAAAACAAAGAGAAAAAAAAACCCAATAACTGGCCTGCACTTCAGGGGAACACCTAACAAAAAAAAGCCCCAGGGCAAGAAAGATGTTTCCCAAATCCAGGTTTTATCTGAAAGACTTTTTTCCCAGTCCCTAATCAGCGACGCTCTAAGTGTGGTCCCTGAGCAGTGACATTAGCATCCCGGGAGTTGTTAGAAATGCAAATCCTGCCACCTCACCCACATTCATTGAATCAGAAACTCGAGAGGAGATCATCTCTGTCTTCAACAAGCACGCTACAGGAGGCTGACACATGCTCAAGTTTAATCTGTTTCTCCTTAGTCCCACCCCTCCAAAAAAATCCTCTTCCGCCCCTCCAGAAAAATAACATCTGGCCAAGGTGTTTTGAGTAGCTGCTGCGTTTCTCTTCCTGCTCCGTTATTTTTTAGTTAATTATTCTTCATGGTGGAGTCGTATTTCTCACTGGCCGCTTTAAACAACATTATTCAAACAGAATATACTCCCCGACTAGAGATCATTAAATACAGGGAAAGTTTTGTCTACCCAAAAGTCTTGCCAGTATCTATTAAATCGTATCAGGGCCACCACAAAGCACAACAGCTCTTCTACAACCCAGTCTTATTCCAGAAACTTCCACCACAGCAACACCTCACCCCCAAAACACAATTCTAAACAATACGTGAATTTGCACTTAAAACTTCTACGGAAAAGACTCGATGACCATGTTACTGACTTCTAGACAACAAAATGCAAAGGAAATCATTCGTGTGTGACATTTTGGGTCCAGATTTTTAAGAAGGTGGTCTTTGTCCCCATCCTCCCAATGGATGCAGACAACAGTGTCCTGTAGGCGTGGAGTAGTAGTTCTCAAATTTTCCGTGCACCTGAATCACCTGGAGGGCTTTTTTACCTGTTAAAATTTTTCCCCACACGAATCTCTCTCCTCTGGCTTGCCGGCCCCCATTGCTCCCATTTATTTCCGGGGCCGCCGCTGCCTCGGCTGCTTTGCCTCAACTGGAGCGGATGTGGGTGCTGCGGTGCACGCGCCATAATGGCGGCCGCAGACGCCCAGGCAAGCCGGTTAGTCCTTGTGCTGGGCTGCTAGGTTCACACTTTAGCTGTACCACTCACCCTTTTAGGACACCCTGGAGGGGTTTTTTTTAATGCTAATTGCTAGACCCCACCCCTAGAGATTCTAATTCAGTAGGACTTGGGCGGTATCTGAATAACTGCATTTCTATTGAGGGACTAGATAAGGCAATATAACACCTTGGCAATATGGATAACAATTTAAAATTCCGTGTGACCTTGAGGAAACAATTCTATTTCTTGAAGTTTATCCTACAGAAATACTCATTCTAGTATGTATAATATGCACACAAAGGTTTTTTTTAGTAACATTGCTTATGACACTAAAAACGGGAATGACATTACATGTTCAAAAATAGATTTGTTAAATAAATGACACCTTCAAATGATTGAATTTTATGCATCATTAAAGATACCTGACTTGTAAATACATCCATAATGTAGTATTAAATTTTAAATATGTAGAAAATATGGAGTAATCTATATATGGTCATATTTTTTAGATATACAAATGTGTTACAGGAGCCGAAAGTTCTGGATGGCACTTAGCAAGTGTTTTTCCTCCCTTTCTTTTTGTCTTCCCTCTTTCTTCCTGCTCTTGTGTTTTAAAATGGAGTGGTCTTTGGTGAGATATAATACAGAAAAAGACTAAACATCCATTGACAGATAAATGGATAAAGAAGATATGGTATATATTGAGATATACAGCAAAATATTACTCATCCATAAAAAAGAATAAAGCAATGCCATTCACAGCAAAATGAACAGACTGCCGCCACCGTATGCATGCGCTCTTTCTCTCCCTCTCCCTCTCTCTCTCTCTCTCTCTCCCACATGCCTATGGTACCTTGCTTGTACATTTACTAGCCCTGAGCAGGAGAAAGAGGCCCTAATGTCAGTTTAAGTTTCTGAGGAGGATACATCTACCATTTAGAGCCACCCCCAAATCTGGAGTGAAATTGTTCTGAAATCTTATCACAAAAGCAATTGTTCCATTTTCTTGGAAATGATCATTTAGCTGTGCAAACAGGTAAAATAAATTTTTTTCATGATTACTTATACAAAGAGAAAAAGGAGATCACATAAAATATACTTCCCATATCCAACAGTCTCTAGTTGGATACTGACACAGCACTAGAATTTATGCTTTCTACTACCATCTAATTTGGACAGCTTGAGATCTTTCAAAATGAGAAGACCTCCAGCTAGATAGTGAACAAATTACTCATTTTACATAAATGATCTCCCAAGGATTTTGACCTTAAAGTCACAAAGATCAACATTTAGTACCTAGCTACAATACTGTATATTCCTATTTCTACACTAGATTGAAAGTTCATAGAAGGCCAGATAGAGTGTTTGCTTGCTTGTTTGTTTGGCAGTGCCAGGTGGCATGCAGAATCTTAGTTCTCCATCCAGGGGTGGAACCCATGCCCCCTGTAGAAGAAGCACAGAATCTTAATCACTGGGAAGTCCCCACATAGCGGTTTGGTTGGGTTTTGTAACTTACTATAGTACCAAGAAGAGCGTTTCCATAAACAGACCTTTGGTTCAACTGGTGAAAACAAAATTCATCACACAGAAGTCACAGGCAACTGCTCTTCCTTGGGCTTTCTGGCCATAATTTTTTAGTTTGTCCACTGATGAAGTAGAATGTTCAGTTCTTCTGTTTACCCAGTACCTGCTTTTTGGAAGCCTAATTTATTAGGGCGCCTACTGTAATACGAGAAAAAGGAAAAGGCGTAAACTCAGCCAATAGATTTGATTGTAAAAAACTATATAGGAAGCTTGGCTGGCGATTATGTGTTTAATTCATGACCCATGTGATTGCTGCTCATTAGACCAAGGATAAACAAGATTCAGTTGTAGTCAGGCTCTTGCTAGCCCCCTTCAGTCCTCCTTCCTGTTTCATCTGAAAATGCTCTTGATGATGACCCAACAAACAAGTGCCCAGCCACCAAGATCACAGAAAGAGCAGCTTATTATCATCTGTGTGTGGCAAATAAAAGAAATAACTTTTAATGAATTGAAATGTACAATTCCTGTTCATTTTGGCATGTATTTGTGCTCCATTTTTTTTCTATGAACCAGCCTCTCCATACTTCACCCGGAGAGCATGACTCTAAAATGAAAAACTCGTGACTGGGTGTGGGAGGAAAAAGACTAAAATTACAGGGATCAACAAGCTCTAATATTAGGGATTTATTTTGAAAATGCCACTTCTAATGAGAACTAACAAGGAAATTTTCTAAAAATGAATTTACTTGTTTAGCATGTTGAAATTTTGTCCTATCCTAATAGAATAAATAGCTGGCTTTTCTGTATTATTTTTGAAGATGAAATGGCAACCCACTCCAGTACTCTTGCCTGGAGAATCCCATGGACAGAGGAGCCTGGTGGGCTGCAGTCCATGGGGTCACAAAGAGTCGGACACGACTGAGTGACTTCACTTTCACTACAGTCAGAGTCAGAAAAAAGCAATATTCATCTACTTAATCAGGTCCTGGAGAAAAATTAATATTTGGTCTAAAGAGAGAAGAGACTGATCAGGACAGAGGTAGGGTGAAAATAAAGAAGCCTAGAAAGAGACTTTTGATCAGTCTCTCTGTGCCTTCTAAGACCCCCATTTTCCAGCTAAATAGTTAACACACAAACAGAATTAGATATCACATCCTGCATTTAGAAGTGGTTCTGTGTCACCATGGTAACTGGTTTTGCTTAAACATAGCTCTGCATGTGCGTACAGTCCAAATTAGCCACAGAGAAGAGACTTACACACACAATATTCCTGGAGCCTATATACATCTGCCTGTATGTTACATTTTTCTGAAATGGGGTATTTGAGTTCACATTTGTAAACACTCTTTCTGTAAAACTTCCCTGTCTAGATAGTGTGTCTCTAATCATTTGTTTGTTATGATCCTGGAAGCAATATTACAGATCAAATTTCAGCTGATAATCAACATGGGAAACGAATAATTTGTCTGTTCTGGCTTTTGTCAATCAGTTCTCAGTACTTGGAAACGAAATGGCGAAACTGACCCCTTTTGCTTCTTACCTTTCAAATGCTCTTTTATTTGGCTCATCCATGTGGACTGTTTTGGATCATTTTTCTGAAAGATTATCCCCAAATAGCATTCCACCCCCACTGACTCCTCCTTATGATAAACTTGCCAAGAAAACAACTTAAGCAAATTGAAAGACCTTTTGAAAAGAAAGGAAGTTGCCACAACATGGTATCCAAGCCAAGAAATATCCCCAGCATTCTCCTGGTAATTTTTAGTTGAAGATTTATCTAAAGGAAAAGAAAAATAATTTATGGATTGAACTCCATCGCATGACAGTATTTAAGGTATGTGATCCTTTGTGCTTGTCAAGCCTCTATTTCTTTCTTTCTTTTTTCTGAGAAGAGAATTAAATATGATACACTTTGGGGGGAATTACATCATTGGCTGTTTTACAGTTTTTAGGACCGCATTGATTTTTGTACTAAAATAGCATAATATCCTTAGTGTTAGTGAATATTTGTCTGAAAAGAGGGAAAATTAATCATGATACTTTCCCTACTAAGAACTAGTGAAATTATCTTTCTGCTTTTGACAGCAGGATGTATTTATAAAGTTTGTCCTCTGTCTGTAGCTGTGTCTCTCCTATTCAAGGAAAAAGAGCTACCATTTAATTGAGCTCCAAATATGTGCTATGCACTTGATGGGAAATTTAGCATGCTGTGTCATTTAATTCTCACAGAATCTTGCAAGGGAAGTGTTTTCCACTTCAGAAAAAGAAATTAATTCTCAGAGGAATTTTATTTCCTCTATTTCAGACAGCTTACAACTTGGTAAAGCTGAGATACAATGACGATCCCAAAATACACTTGCTCAGAGGATGCTCAGCCCATTTCTAGTGGTGTCTAAGTCCCAGCAGATAGGTGCTCATCCACATGGGACAAGGTTGCATTGAGTCCTTCTGTTGGTGGTGATCTGTGATCTGCCTGGAGGACCACTGGGAGGCAGTCGTACTCTGAACCCAACACCAGACCTTCAAGTCATCATCATAGCTTGCTTTGAGCTGGGGTTTCCATCTCTACCAGGAAGTGAATGTATAACACTTTCTTTCTTCCCCAAACCATCAAGACTAAATTGTGCTTAAATATTTCCTGGAAATTGTCTAATGACATGCAGTGCCCTGGCTTTCATACTTGATGAGAAGAAAGAAGAGAGTGGTTCAGTGGAAGTGTCTTAGAGCAAGTCAGCAACAGCAGTGCCTAGGGAAATAGAGGCAGCAAGACAAGCCAGGCCCTGAGCTCTCTGGTACAGTGGATGGGAGTGGGGAAGAAGCTGTCATCAGCCATTCCTGGATGGTAGGACCATCACATGAGTGCGCTGGAAGAGATGCAGATCTATAGTCTGTTTCTCACTGACAAGGAGGCAATAACCTCCTTTCATGAAACTGATGTAGCAGAAATATGGTAGGGAGGGAGATTCAGGGTCCTTGAATGTCAGAGCTGGAGAGGATAGTCAAGAAAGTTTCATCCAGTTGTTGTCATGCTGTGTCTTGCAGAACTTTTTAAGCAGGTGCCCCAGAGGCAATGAAGGAGGTGGACCAGCAGAGATTCCCAGGCGAGGCTTCTGGTTCTCATCCCAACCCTATTTTTCAACCACAGCATTTCCATTTTTATCAGTTTACATTTTGGAGTTTCTGCACAAGATTTTATTTTTATAAAAAAGACCTACAGTTTTTAAAAGTTCAAAACTGCTTTATACATGAAGAAACTGAGACTTAAGAGGCAATCTTTTATATCTCCGTCTTCAGCAACAAGCAAATTGTTGGAACATATTCCTTTCGATAGTACAAGTATTTATGCCCATGATGTTTTGCAGTATCACGTCTCAGCTTTGAAAACCTGCTCAGAGGAATGGACATCAGAGGAGACAACTATCAAAGCAGTAGCCCACAGTCTGTTCCCTAGTCCCATCAGTGTCCAGCTTTCACATACCTTGAGACAAATCAATGACAAAAAGCCTGGCTTTATTTTCTCATTCAAATGAAAACTGCAACATCAGCCTCCTTCATCGGAAACAGATTCAAAGAGCAGAGTCAGCTGAGTGCTCTGTGAATAAAGTGGTAAGGGATTAGGACTCACAGAAACGAAACTATAAGTTACAGAGAGTAATTCTTTATACTATTAACTCAAAGTGAGTGAGTGTTAGTCTTTCAGTCGTGTCTGACTCTTTACAACCCCTTGGGCTGTTGCCCACCAGGCTCCTCTGTCATTGGGATTCTCCAAGCAAGAATACTGGAGTGGGTTGCCATTCCCTTCTCTAGGGGATCTTCCCAACCCAGGGATTGAACTCTGATCTCTTGCATTGCAGGCAGATTCTTTACCATCTGAGCCACCAGGGAAGCCCATTAACTCAAAGCAGGAAGCCTTAATTCAGCCTGGGGATTGAAAAGATACTTGACTGAGGCTTTAACCAAACTTGTGGTTCTTTATATGGACAGGGAATAAAGATAACCTCTCTTTTGCAAATTGAGATGCAAAGTTTTCCTAAAAACATTCTGTAGAATTTGGAATGACAGAATAGTTTGGAAGAAAGAGCACTAGATTTGGACCCAAATGTTCCTGAGTGTAAATCCAGTTCTGCTCATCCCTAGTATTATGCCCTTGACCACACTGTTCATCCTTCATGGGCCTCATGTTCCTCTTTGTAAATGTCAGCAGGACTATAGTGAGGACTCGAGAGATGTGTGGAATGCATCTAGCATAAGGCTAGCATTATTATTACTATTATTATTATGATTGTACAGTGTTGTTATTTCCATTGTGATTGGACTTGAAAATGGAGACTCAGCCGACTGGAGTGATTTTTCCATAACAGGGATACTATTCTACTCGTACAACCAGTTTCATCTCACAGGAAAACTCTAACTACATGGATGTCTAGTGCTGTGGGCAGAATTCCGAAGCGTCTCAGTGGGAAAATCATATCACAAGTATGGGAATGCAGATACGACTAGAATACAGCACAGATGTCAGGTATAGACCGCCTCTGCTCTAGGCCAGGGAGGTTTAGGAAAAGAAAACTCAGGCCTCCAGTCCCAACTTTGTGCCCAATGTCTTCGCCATGGCAGATGGGGGAGAGTGGAGAAATATACAGTCCCTTTCTTTCCCTGCACATGTTTGCAGAGTCTCAGTAGCTCATGCGATGAACTGCAGAAGGTGTCATTTGGGAGGAAGAAAGAGCAGCAGAGAAAGTTCAGGGAAACGTTGGGGAAGGAACACTGTGGGCTGGATGTATTCTGTGTGTCTTGACACATGCCTCCTGCCATCCCTTCCTCTTAGTCAGCTGTGAAGATTTCATTTCACAGGTGAAGGGTTTTTTGGTGCCCTTGAAAACTCCTGGAATAACCAAAGTGTTGGGACAAAAGTCAATTTGAAATTAAGCTATCCAGAAGAACATGAGGGGCTCACTTTTCTTAAGAAACCCCAGAGGTCTGGAGTCAGTGGATTTAGGGCAGCAAGAAGCCACAAGGTTCAGATGCTCAAGAAATACTGCTCTGTCATGGAAGCCAGTTACAAGGCAGGCTCTTACAGAAAGAAGGATGGAAAGGGACATGGTTTGGAAAAACTTCCCTGAAGTGATTGGGGTCATGAAAGCATGGAATTAGAGGTTTTGCACACTTTAAGGTTTTTCTAGAGCAATGGGAAAAATACAGAAAAAGAGACCTAGTGTGGATGCAATTTTTTTCTGTTGAGAATTTTGGAAAAAAAAAAATAGCTTTGTTGCCCCCTCCCCCATGTTTGAAATCTATCGAGCTGGTCATCCTTTGCTCACCGGGAAAAATTACAGTTTTCACAGGGGCCGTACTGAGAGCGTGAGTTGGCATAGGCTGGCAGTGTGGCCCACATAGATTGATGATAGGTACAGTTGGTCCTCTTGCTCAAAATGTGTCAGCCAGGCCTTCAGGTTCTTCCAGGATGGGCTGCTAATGGAGTCTTTGATGGTTCTGTTCTAAAGCTTCACTTCCTAGGTGTTGCCTTTTCAACAGTAATTGTTTGCTAAAGATGATGTTTTTCTTTTGCAAGTAAGTGGCCTAAGATGAGTATGTGAAACCGCCCATTTGAATGAGTGCATCAATTTAGTATCTCGAAGTAAACAAGGTTAATGAATTGATGCATTCTGAATGTAATTAAATTCAAACATTACCCAGGAGGGAGTCATGTCGCTGACCGCTTTCCACAAGGACAGCACCAGGGAAAATAGCAGCCTACAGACTAATTATTAAATCTTACCTCTTCACTGGGAGAAAGAATGGATGAGCCATTTTAAATCATGTTGAAAGCTCAGGGCTGCTTTGCACTTCGGTCATAAATATTCACCCAGCTCTCCTATTTTGCCGTGTTCTTTGGAGTTAGGGTTCGTTTGTCCATGAAACCACACAGAGGAAACCTATTTTCTCTGTAGCTGTGTTTCTCCAGGCTACAGTATTGTGTCTGGAGATTTTTAAAAAATTTTATAAACAGCACTTTTCTTATCCTCGGCTCCTGAGTCAGTTGTGAAATCTCCATTCCCTTCCCCATCTCTCAATCTTTGGAGTCCCCAGCAAATGTCTAATCAGTCTGTCATAAACATTTTTAGGTATCAGACAGAATCCACCATTTTTCTACTCTTTCACTCTGCTTTTGGATTCCTATCGGCTACCGAGGTTATTAAAATCTTGAAGGGCCCATGAAGAGAACTCACCCGCTGGCCTGGGCGCTATCTGCAGGGGTCGCACCTGAGTCATCCTGCACCGGCAGTGCTAGGAGAGGAAGCCCCTGTGCCCACTCATCCTCTAAGACCAGGGGTCTCAGATTTAGCAAACAAAATTACAGATAAGCAACCAATAAATGTTTCATGTAAGTACATCCCAAGCATTTCATGCGTATACTTATAAAAAGAATAATTTGTTGTTTATCTGAAATGCAAATTTAACTGAGTGTCCTGTATTATATCTGGCAACCCTATCTAGGAGACGTAAACTGTCTCATTCTCACAACAGTATTGTAAACTGTTTGTTATTATTGCTGCCGTTGCTAGTGTCCCCATTTTATTGAAGAGGAAACTGAAGCTTAGCAAGGTTTTCTATGTTTAATGTCACTCTGTTAGTATGGGGCTTCCCCGGTAGCTCAGTGGTAAAGAATCCACCTGCCATTGCAGGAACCACATGTTCGATCCCTGCATTGGGAAGATCCCCTGGAGAAGGAAATGGCAACCCACTCCAGTATTCTTGCCTGGGAAATCCAGTGGACAGAGGAGCCTGGAGTCCGTGGGGTTGCAGAGAGTGGGACACAGTGAAGTGACTCAGCATGCACGTATGTACTCCATTAGTAAGTGCCAGGGGCATCTGATTTCAGTTGCACATTCTTAAATACCGTCTCTGGTGTTCAGTCCCTCTGCACTGCTGCATGTATCATGTCTCTGCTATATGTAGTTCCATCCACATTGTCCAGCATATATATAAGTGGAATTTTCAATTAAGAGTGTCAAACCTTGGTATGTCAATCCAAAAGTAATCTATATTTACTGTAGACTGCATGTCTAAGTGAGGAGGGCTTTAATTGCCAGGGGAACCAGCTTACCTGAGTATCAAAAAATGTAATAAAACCTTTTTTTCTTTTCAATATGCACCCATTTTGGGACCTCTATCCCTTACCACTTTGGTCAATGTGCCACAAGTCTACAGCCCAATACCATACTCTTCACACACTGTCTCACTTGACTGGGAGATTGCCTCCCCAAGAAAGCACCTCAACTGTTATTTCTGTCTATCTCTTGGCTGCCTGCTCTTTCTTCCCATTTGTTGTGTGCGATCCAAAGATGGTCCTGCTGCTAATAACAGAATTTTCTACCTATCCTTTTCAATAACTAATGGACAGATGAGCTTGTCCTGACCAGGTACTTGTTGTAACCTTTTTTTCAATTAATTTTTATTGGAGTATAATTACTTTACCAGCTGAGCCACAAGGGAAGCAAAACAATGTTGTGTTAGTTTCTGCTGTGCAACAAAATGAATCAGTATACGTACATATATATCCCCTCTTTTTTGGATTTCCTTCCCATTTTTAGGTCACCACAGAGCCTTGTGGTTTATGGTCTTTTTGAATGAACCAAGAAAAGTAATGCTTCACACTAAAAAGAGTATTAAAATAATGTCACTCTTTTGAAGTCATCCACTTCGATAAGTTTATACGCCCCTCAATGAACAGGGACCCACTTCTTTTCATCTGGTTGCATTCTGAGATGCACGCACACGTTAGACCTGCAATGGAACCTCTTCTAAGAAGGCTGGAGCAGAAAAGTCCCCTATTTGTACCTCTGCTATATTTGACACAGTGTTTGTTATTCTGAATTCCTGTGATTAAATCTTTTTTGAAAACCAATGGTGTGCTGACCGGTGTTGCTGTTGTTAAGTTACTGAGTTATGTGCAACTCTTTCATGACCTCATGGACTGTAGCCTGCCAGGCTCCTCTGCCTATGGGATTTTCCAGGCAGGAATACTGGAGTGGGTTGCCATTTCCTTCTCCAGGGGATCTTCTCAACCCAGGGAGTGAACCCACACCCCCTGCATTGGCAGGCAGATTCTTTACCTCTGAGCCACCAGGGGAGCCCCTGCTCTGTGTTAAAACAAAATATATCTATTTAGCAACTACAGGCTGAAAGAAACTTGCAGTGCCTTAAGTGCTCCAAAATATAATCTGCACAAGTTATTTTAAATGGGGCCTTGGGCTCTGGAAAGACTCTTCCTCCTGCAAGAAATCCCCATTTGTAGATAGCAGCTACCTTAAACAGATCATCTGCCTAAATAGAGCTTGACTTGGGACATAACTTCTCTTTCCAACAAAGAACCTTATGTTCCCAGATGGCAGGAGCTTATCATATTTTTGTTCCAAAATATATTAGAACAGGGTTGCGAATTAGCTCCTAGTCACTTCCTGGAGCACTGAGTTGAGGAGATCACTTAGATTACATTTGGGCTCTGGAAACAGTTTGATGATGGATCAGCCATGTTTCCCATGGTTCCATATTTGGCAAGAAAGACACACACAACTTGTATTTAATATGTCTGTATTAGAAGCATAAACTGACCGCTTGAGAGTGAGAATCAGCTTCAGGTTCCTGGGATGAGAGAGCTGTATTTATACCTAGCAAAGGCAGCTTCAAACTAATTGACCAGGACACTTGCTAAGCAGAGGAGCACGGCTGCTTCTCCCTATTAACTTCCTATCTCCATCCAGATGGGCTCGTTAAGCACTTAATTGTGCATGCGTTGACTCAGAGATGTGAAAGAACCACAGCAATCTTCAGACTGCATACAATCTTAGCTTATGTATATGTATATGCTCGGTAGGTCAGTTGTGTTCAACTCTCTGCAACCCCATGGACTGCAGCCTGCCAGGCTCCTCTGTCCATGGGATTCTGCAGACAAGAATACTGGAGTGGGGTGCCATTTCCTACTCCAGGGAAACTACCTGACCCAGGGATTGAACCTGTGTCTCCTGTGTCTTTTGCACTGGCAGGCAGATTCTTTACCAGTAGCACCACTGGGTATTAAAGCATGTGGGGGGCCCAATGTCTTGTCTCTTGTATATCATGTTTTATCACAAGAGACCCATCTTTAAATTGCATGAACCACCATCCCAAATTTATAAGGTTCTTAGCAGAATATTCTTTTAATTTTATTTATCACTCTATTTTTGCCTGGGAATCAGACATTTTTCCAGGGGCTAGCCCAAGATAGTTTCAGCTGATACCCAGCAAATCAAACTCAGATCACCACCACGGTCCAAAGATAAGTTCTTTCTAATTTTTTTTTTAAATAGTTCCAAGCTCTTGCCTAAGATTTTGTTCCCCTCAGAATGAATTTTCCTCAGAAGCTCCTCTGTTCTCATGAACAGGTTTCTCATGAACTGTTTCATTCAGGTGTTACTACCATTTAGACCTATACTGGGATCCTGGGCCAGAATTTCCATAATCAACTGGGCGAGGCTCAGAATGCATAATCAGTTGGCTATCTGTTAGTCCCATAGTCATCCAGAAAATAGTAGCATTATTATATTAGCCAGGTGACTTCCAAGCAACTTCCCTTTTTGTTGTTTTGTTTTGTTTTATGGCCAGGATCTTGGTTCCCTGGCCAGGGATTAAACCAGGACCACAGCAGTAAAAGCCTGGAATCCTAACCACTAGGCCACCAGGGAACTCACCCAAGCAATTTCTTTAACATCCTTGAAGAGACCTAGAAATGGGCTTGGGTAATTTCTAGTTCATATGACTCCATGGATGAGACAATGCCAGCACTTTTTCAGTGTTATATAGGATGAAGAAAATACTGTCTACTCTTGACTGACTCTTCGGGATCTAATGACACCAGGGTCTCAGAAAGCAACCTAGCCTAATAATAGGTGCCCTTCCTCCCCTTTGATGCTGCCAAAGGCAGACTCAGTATTCCTGAGTTGGGCTTATCCTGTACAATAGCACTAGGAGAGAGAGTAGGTTCGGGTTGAATGGCATCTCAGACCTTACTCACCAAGCCCTGTTTTCAGCCCAAATCTGCACTGGCCCAACAGAGCAAGAAAAGTGCCATTGAGACAAGAGGAAGGTTAAGTAAGTCATCAGTTCTGTGAATCCTCTTTGTAGTAAATGTCTTGTGAGTAGACCCAAGCCAAGCCAACAACCCTGGATTTTGTGCAGTATTGCTTCACCACTTCAGAAACCAAAGAGAGATGAAGTAAAAATTAGGTAATATTTGGAAAACCTTGTATTTTTACATTTCCAGTGCTTATATCAGAGTCCTTCCGAGTGACAAAAGAAGTCTGAATTGAAAGTACTATTTGTAAAGTTACGCTTTGTTAAGAGCTATTGTGGTACAAACCAAACCAACTCAGGACAAAATGGGGCCAACATTTCACTCTGCTACCTGTTGAGTTCTCTGAGCTTCAGTGTCTTTACCTACAAAACATTAAAATAGAGCCTGCTGTACATACTTTAAGAGATATCCTTAAATAACTTTCGTGTATTAACGTTTCATACATTGCAGTTTTTGGTGTTTTGTTTTGTTTGGGGTTGGGGTGGGTCTTCACTGCTGCACGTGGGCTTTCTCTGACTGCGGCAAGTGGGGGCTGCTCTCTAGTTGTGATGTGCAGGCTCCTCACTGTAGTCATTGTAGTGGCTTCTCTTGCTGCAGAGCGCAGGCTCTTGGCACGCAGGCTTCAGTAGTTGCCACTTGTGGACTCAGTAGTTATGGCTCGTGGACTCCAAAGCACTTGCTCAGTAGTTGTGGCCCATGGGCTTTGTTGCCCCATGGCATATGGAATCTTCCAGACCAGGGACTGAACCCGTGTCCCTTGCAATGCAAGGCATACTCTTAACCACTATACCACCAGGCAGCCCATGTAGCTTTCTAAAAATATAAAGGAGTATGATATACATCATATATCATATAAATCATAACATATCTTTATGATATGTAACATTTTTAATGTTTATTTTATTTCAAATAAGTGACAACTTTTAAATAGTACAAACCATTTTCAAATTTGTTACCATCAGATGACCCTGCAGCAAGAGGCACTGTCTCCCGCTGACTTCAGCAGACAAAAACGGCTTGCTTTCTGTTTCTTAGGATGATTCAGTTAAGATATGTGCAGGTTATCAGGTCATTCCAAAGTGAGATCCATCGAGTTCAAATTTAGAAAACCAAAAACTAAACTACAAAACAAAGGAAAATAAGTTAAATTCATAGAATGAGAAAAGAATAGTTTCCTTAACCATAGGCTATCATGAAACCAAGAATCGAAATAGGAGAAAGGTTCTCAAAAAACATCACATTCCAACAAAGTAAGGATGCTCAACTAACTGTGACTGTCTGCAATGCCTGTATTATTTCATGCTATGTATTTCATTAGTAATAATATGTTCTAAGAAATGACACAATATAAACAATTCCAATCCTGAGTGTCTTTCCTAAATAACACAAGCTGTAGCATCCCCTTGCAACCTCACTTTTTTTTGTTTTAGGCAGATGTTTGTCACCTGTATAATGAAACAAATTTTTTATTAATACAATTTACATTTGATCTTAAGCTATCCATACTAAGAAGGTAACACCACAAATTAAGGGAGGGAGGGTTTCAAAAATGAGAAGTTCTAATTTTCTTACCAAAGTAATGAAAAGCCATCCATGGGATGTGATTTGCAGTAGCTTTAAGAGAAAAGTTATGACCACCCTAGATAGTATATTCAAAAGCAGAGACATTACTTTGCTGACTAAGGTCCATCTAGTCAAGGCCATGGTTTTTCCTGTGGTCATGTATGGATGTGAGAGTTGGACTGTGAAGAAAGCTGAGTGCCGAAGAATTGATGCTTTTGAACTGTGGTGTTGGAGAAGACTCTTGAGAGTCCCTTGGACTACAAGGAGATCCAACCAGTCCATTCTGAAGGAGATCAACCCGGGGATTTCTTTGGAAGGAATGATGCTAAAGCTGAAACTCCAGTACTTTGGCCACCCCATGCGAAGAGTTGACTCATTGGAAAAGACTCTGATGCTGGGAGAGATTGGGGGCAGGAGGAGAAGGGGATGACAGAGGATGAGATGGCTGGATGGCCTCAGTGACTCAATGGATGTGAGTTTGAGTGAACTCTGGGAGTTGGTGATGGACCCGGAGGCCTGGCGTGCTGCGATTCATGGGGTTGCAAAGAGTCGGACACAACTGAGCAACTGAACTAAACTGAACTGAACTAAGAGGATTTCATTGGAAATAGTGTGTAAAGGAGACTGAAGAAAGAGAAGTTGGAGACAGTTAATTATTGCAAAGTAACATATTGATGGGATAGAAAGTCAATAAACAAAAAAGATTATTACAATGGTCCAAAGTGAAAGAAAGTGAAAGTTGCTCTGTCGTGTCTGACTCTTTGTGACCCAATGAATTATTCCCAACCCAGGAGTTGAACCAGGGTCTCCTGCATTGCAGGCAGATTCATTACCAACTGAACTATCAGGGAAGCCTATAATGGTCGAAAGCTCATCTATTCATTTGTCAAATATTTTGAGTTCTTGAAATGTGTGTTATGAGCTAGACATATAATGTTGAGCAAAAACTAGCAGTTCAGTTCAGTTCAGTTGCTCAGTCATGTCCAGCTCTTTGTGACCCCACGGACTGCAGCATTCCGGGCTTCCCTGTGCATCACCAACTCCTGGGGCTTACTCAAACTCATGTCCATTGAGTCAATGATGCCATCCAACCACTTCATCCTCTGTCATCCCCTTCTCCTCCTGCCTTCAATCATTGCCAGCATCAGGGGCTTTTCAAAGGAGTCAATTCCTCGCATCAAGTGGCCAAGTATTGGAGTTTCAGCTTCAGCATCAGCCCTTCCAATGAATATTCAGGACTGATTTCCTTTAGGATGGACTGGTTGGAAATCCTTGCTGTCTAAGGGACTCTCAAGAGTCTTCTCCATCAGTTCAGTTCAGTTCAGTTCAGTTCAGTCACTCAGTCATACCCGACTCTTTGCAACCCCATGAATTGCAGCACATCAGGCCTCCCTGTCCATCAGCAAATCCTGGAGTTCACTCAAACTCACGTCCATCGAGTCAGTGATGCCATCCAGCCATCTCATCCTCTGTCGTCCCCTTCTCCTCCTGCCCTCAATCATTCCCAGCATCAGAGTCTTTTCCAATGAGTCAACTCTTTGCATAAGGTGGCCAGTTCAAAAACACCAATTATTTAGTGCTCAGCTTTCATTATAGTCCAACTCTCATATTCATACAAGGCTACTGGAAAAAACAAAGATTTGACTAGATGGACCTTTGTTGGCAAAGTAATGTCTCTGCTTTTTAATATGCTGTCTAGGTTGGTCATAAACTTTTCTTCCAAAGAGCAAGCGTTTTTTAATTTCATGGCTGCACTCACCATCTGCAGTGATTTTAGAGCCCCCCAAAATAAAGTCTGTCACTGTTTTCATTGTTTCCCCATCTATTTGCCATGAAGTGATGGGACCAGATGCCATGATCTTGGTTTTCTGAATGTTGAGCTTTAAGCCAACTTTTTCACTCTCATCTTTCATTTCATCAAGAGACACTTTAGTTCTTCTTCACTTTCTGCCATAAGGGTGGTGTCATCTGCATATCTGATGTTATTGATATTTCTCCCAGCAATCTTGATTCCAGCTTGTGCTTCTTGTAGCCCAGCGTTTCTCATGATGTAATCTGCATAGGAGTTAAATAAGTAGGGTGACAATATACAGCCTTGATGTACTCCTTTCCCGATTTGGAACCAGTCTGTTTTTCCATGTCCAGTTCTAACCGTTGCTTCCTGACCTGCATACAGATTCCTCAGGAGGCAGGTAAGGTGGTCTGGTATTCCCATCTCTTTAAGAATTTTCCACAGTTTGTTGTGATCCATGCAGTCAAAGGCTTTGACATAGCAGGGTGATGGTCAAATAATCAGATATATAATTCAGTGTATAGTAATAGATATAGATGCGTTCTATAAATGTGAAGGAAAAATGTTTTTAGAAAGTCATAGAGAAATAGTTATGACAAGATTTATGAATCAAGCAAAGCAGCTCTGATAAAGTGACATCCAAGCCAAAATGAAAGTGGTTAAAGAAATTAAATGGGTAAAATGGCAGGGAATGGGTATAAAAAAGAGATTGAAAAAACTATTTCAAGTAGTGCAAACATCATGTTGCAAGGGCCCTGTGGCAACAGCAAGTGATTAAAATAAGAAAGTATAGCTGGCTTAGGAAATGAAAGGACAGAAAACAGATAATGCACATGAAACTTCAGGTGGTAGTGACGTATTTGGAAGAACAATAAAGAACAAGAGGAAGAAAAAGCGACCAGACAATAAGGTAACAATTGAGCTGAGCCCTGACAGGTGGCTATGCACAGAGCTTTCCAAGCAAAAGAATCAGCTAGTTACCTGAAATCAGAGCCTGCTGGGATATGCCAGGAAAAGGAAAGATATCACTCTAGCTGCTATGGAGTGAGGAAGAGGGCAGGGCACTGGAAATGAGGCCCGAGAAATAGCAGAGAACATAGACTCCTTTTCTGTGTGCAGCTGGAAAGCATAGGAAGACTCTTTCAGAAGAACTTCATAATCTGGCTTATATATTTAAAATGCTATTTGGTGAGGAACCTACTGCGAGGGCAGAAGTGGATACAGTCACTGGCTTACGTAGAGGGAGAAGTTAAGGATGACTCCTAAGCGTCTGACCCGTTACCTGGGAAGCAGAGGTGCTCCTGCAGATCAGCGATACTGGAAGAGGATCAAACTTCCTGAACAGATAGCAGAGGAATCTCTGAAGGGGAGGAGAGCATGAGACGAATCGTGGACATTTGAGGTTAAGGTGCTTTGTGCCATTCAAATAGAGATGCAACTTTGGGAGTCAAAAGTGAACAGAGTCGGACATGTGTTTGAGCAAGATCCGGGAGTTGGTGATGGTACAGGAAAGCTTGGTGTGCTGCAGCCTATAGAATCACAAAGAGTCGTGCACGCCTGAGCAACTGAACTGAGTGAACAGAGCATAATTGAAAATGTGTGTGTAGAATAGAAGAAGAAGCCACTGAGAAGACAGAGGGCCTAAGACCAGTCCGAAACAATACCAACATTCAGTGGTGGAACAGAGGCAGATATAATCAAGGTAACAGGAATAAAACACATAGACGTAGGAAGAGAAGGAGGAAAACCCAAAGCTGTAGCAACTTTTATCAAGTGCTTATTATATTTCAGGCACAAATCTTCACGCCTTGCATGTATTAATCTTTACAACAACTCTATCTGTTATTTTTTTCTCCACAGTTCTTATTTCAATAATTTCAATAATTTGACTAGGGTTTAAATTTTCATTACCAGCTCTGTATCAATTTACCTCAGTCATCTCTGATTCAAGTTGTTCTTTATTTCAGGAAATGCCTACATTATTCATATTTTAGGCATTTTTGCTGTTATTCCATATGTGCTGAGGTCCTCTACTCTCTATCTTCTGTCCCCCTTTATCATCTACATCTATTTCTTTTTCTGAGATTACTGTTGTATCTTTGTGGGTTTTTCACTTTCAGTTTGTACGATTAATGTCTTTAAGCCTACTGCAGATCTTCCTACCTACAGTTGCTTTTATTCTAATCGCTTAAATATGGTTTTCATTTCTGTGACTTCTTTTCTCCTCAGTTTTCTTCTTGAAATTCTTCCTCCTTGAAGCATGCTCTTCTCTTGACTCTGTGTTATTGCTCACTGTTTATGTTTTTCTTGCTGCATCATTATTCCTGCTCAGAGTTCTTTCCTAGCTCTTCCTCTCTTCCCTGAGCCCTAAATCTTACCCATTCAGTCTTCTGGATTTTATTTTCTCTTCCTATTATTCTTTCCTTCAGCTCCATTGACTCAAAGAACATCTATACTCCTGTGATGTCCAGACCTAAACTTCCAGTTCAGCCCTTTTCCCCAAGGACTTACCTTCATCCTTTTAACAAATCCATTTCAGTGTCCACTAGCCCCACAAACCCAGGAAGTTTAAAACACAGTTTTAGATTATTCTCTCTGAAATCTGTGTGTTTTTTTTCCTCTCATATTTCTTAGTTCTATAAATGGCACCTTTCTCCACCTAGCTGCTCAAACCAAAAACTTTATATTTATTATAGGTGCCCACTGCCAAATCCAATCCACCATTTGGAGGGCTTGGGTTTGTCTCTTGTGATCATGAGAAAAATCACCCTGAATGTCAGCTGCTACAGGTCTCATTTCCTAGGCAAATTCTTTGCCCTTTCAAAAGGTAACACCAGTTTGCTTGGGATGAATAACAAATTGCTTGGGGAAAGGAAAAATCATCTAATTAGTGAGTAAAAATGTCTTTAACCTTGGGACAGTTGAGAGTTTTTTTAAGGTTAGAAATGAGAAAGTATATCCATAGAATTAATAGTTTTGCATTAAACTAACAAATAACCTTCATATATTTTTTATTTCATACATTTGTCACATTTCAGGTAATTTGGCATATTAGAAATTATGAGTACAACTTAAAATTGTTGTTGTTGTTGTTGTTTTGTGCAATAAGTGTTTGACTCTTTGCGACCCCATGGACTGTAGCATGCCAGTCTTGCCTGTCCTTCACCATCTCCCAGAGCTTGCTCAAACTCATGTCCTTTGGGTCAGTGATACCATCCAACTATCTCATCCTCCGTCATCCCCATCTCCTCCTGCCTTCAGTCTTTCCCATCATATAATCTTTCCCAGCACCAGGGTCTTTTCTAATGAGTCAGCTCTTCGCATCAGGTAGCCAAAATACTGGGGCTTCAGCTTCATCATGAGTCCTTCCAATGAATATTCAGGACTGATTTCCTTTAGGATTGACTGGTTTGATCTCCTTGCTGTCCAAGGGATTCTAATTTATGTTTGTGATTTTAAAGTGAATAGTATAAAAATATTTTACTGCAACTTATGATACACTATGAGTCTACAATATTAGAATTTTAATAAACAACTTCTCAAGGACTTTGTAAGTTTTAGTCATATAATTGAAATTGTTAAAAGAACTAAATATTTTAAATGTGGAAATTAAATTTAAAATATTAAAAACTTAAAAATTCTTGCTTTAATTTATCAGATTTTGAATAGAAAAAAATGAAATTTTAATTTTAAAAAAAGGTTAGTATTTTCAATCCTATTAATTTAAAGAGGACACCAAAAATAAATATATAAACCCTTGGGCAATAATGATTACCTGCCACAAAGTAATGTGCAACAAATATCTACTGAATGAAAGAATGAGACCAGATCAATCTTAAGTGTATAATCCCTGGAGTTATAAGAACACAATAGACTATTTATTGAAAACAGGACAAAGCTTTTGGGGAGTAAGTATCTGATATACTTTATATTTTATTTATATTTTTGAAAGATTTCTAAGTTTAATAGAACTAATGACTTCTATTAGTAGTTCTTTTGAAAACTGTCTCACAAATAGCTTAAATTTAATCTCTATTTGAAAAATTAAATCACTTTTATAAGCATGTTTTTTTAAACAGTACGAGTCAGTTTTATGACAAATCAGTATATTATGAACTGACAACTGTAGCATGGAAAATTTGGAAAACTAAAGCCAAAGAATCACCCACAATTTGACGTACTCTTTTAACCTTGTGTGTTGAACTGTCAGCCATATCTGACTCTTCGGAGACCGCAAGGACTATAGCCCGCCAGTCTCCTCTGCCCATGGGATTCTCCAGGCAAGAATACTGGAGTGGGCTGCCATGCCCTCCTTCAAGGAATCTTCCAGACCCAGAATTGAATGCGTCTCAGCACTCCTGCATTGCAGGCGGATTCTTTGCTGCTGAGCCACTGGAGAAGCCTTTATTAACCTTAACAACAACCATTATTCATATTGATAATTACTACCTGATATTGCTAAAGCCAAAGCATCCACCAGTCCCTCCTCTCCTTCCCATGTGTTTGCTAGACTTCCCTCCTCTAAGAAGGCAAATGGGTAAAAATATTATAGCAGTCATATACCTATTCTAAGGAAACTGCTCAACCACCTGGATACCTCAACACATGAGCCAACACTCAGATCACATTTCTCTGCACCAAAGAGAGAAACTGTGGCCTGCTTAATAAATGCTAGACTCCAGAAACCTTTTTTTTAAAGTTAATTTCCACTTTAGCAACCAATTCAAATTACCATATTGTTGATTTGATCAACTGCCAGAGAAATTTAACTTTTAAGCTTGATGTAATTTCAAATTAGACCATGCTACCATTATTCAGAAAATCTTACAGAAGAAATCTTTGACTTTTGTCCAATTCAATTTAAAAATAAACATGGCTGCACCTACAATTGTAGACCTGAACGTGACATGGCCTGTAGTCAGATGCTCATCTTGTGCCATTTTACAGGAATCTACCCAAAACCCAACCATTGGATCCAAGTCCCTCACTTATACCAATTTTAAACACTGGAAATGTTTGAAGGGTAAAAATACCAAAATCTTCTCCAAGCCAGACCTGACTCTTTTCCATCAGTAATCTGTGTTTCTATGTGTAAACTTTGTAGATGCATCTGTTTTGTGTTACATAAATACACCAGAAACGTATTTTGTAGCAGGAAAATTTATGCATTCCATATTCTCACAGCTTGAAAGTAGCCAAATTTATTCTCCGGAATAAATTCGCTGGGTATGGAATCAAAAGAACAACTCCAAAGCAATATTTTGAGTTTTTTGCCAGCAGCAGAGAAAAAAAGGGTACACAAAAATGGAAGCATGTATATAAGACATATAGCCAAGTATCTGCTATCTATGCCGGGAAAAGGAATATACTATCAATAATTCCAAGTGGTTTGGCCATTCAAAGCTTCTTTATTGTTGGCTTGAAATACATTTTCATGCAAAGATTTCTATTTGAATATGGGTGTGTTTAATAATCCTGTATTCAAATCAAAGCAAATAAGGGAGTCAAGAGGGTACTGGTTGAGATCATTTAGAAGAATGGATTTTATGTAACATTTATATGAGTCCTGGAAGGTTCTCACATCAAGATCACATGGACATTGAAACTGCCACTTCCCAGAGCTGCTGGCAGAAAAAGAGGAATGCCAGCACCTTCCTTTACCTCCTAACATAGGAAAATGTGTTTGTGGTGTGAAACCCCATCATCCATGCTCTATTTTTACATGCTACTACAGATAACTGCAGCAGAAAAAGAATTCTAATCAAGATTCAAAAGAATTGGGAACTTCCCTGGTGGTCCAGTGGTTGAGAATCCACTTTTCAATGCAGGTTCGATCCCTGGTCAAGAAACTGAGATCCCACATACCAGCTAAGCATCTAAGCCCGAGGACAACAACTACTGAGCCCTCAAGCCACAGTGAAAGAGCCATCCCGCAAGATGCAACTAAGACCTGACTCAGCCAAGTACATGAAAAAGAAAAAGATTCAAGAACAGGGACAGGTAGGTAGGAGGTGTGAGAGATGAACCCTTAGAATGCTCAGCAGAAATGGCCGAATAAGTCCTTGATGTAGAACTTCAGAAATAAGCAATCCCTGACAATATCCCAACTCAAATCCATAATCCTAGCCGTTAGCTAGTTTCCACTTGTGTTTCATACTGCTGGGTGCTCTCTCTTGGCTCCAACCATGTGACCATATACACTCTTATCTGTAAGAGAGAGTCAACTTTGCCCACCCCTACCCCTGTCTCTATGGATATACATCATTGACATGATATGATATTCCTACATCAGAGGAGCTGGAAAGTTGTTCCATTTCCTGATTTTGTCTTTTAGAGGGCCCTTTTTGGAGGGCCTGATTCAAGTTAATAATTAATTTTGAGCTACTAAAGTTTTACATCTTTAATTTAAAAAACAGTCCTGACTAGGGGAAGTAGTTTCAAACATTTTCTCTTGTGTAACAAGTAGACAAAATCTTACAGTGTCAACGAAGAAGGAAAAAATATAAGCAACATCAATAAAGACATTTATTATCAATGAATATTGAGTATTCAATTGAATAATCAATTGAATATTATCAATATTCCCATTTCTTGGGAAAAGAAGGTAAGGGCTATATATTTGAAAGCAAGGTTTTCCAAGAGTTGACTAAAACATAGATAATCTCTTTGAAACGAATAAAGAGAATTTTATATAGACGACTATGGACTTTCTGAATTATAAGCATGAAATGTTCACATGAAGAGCTCCTTCTAGTCTGTCTCCTTTTCTGGTAAGATTTTGCACTTTCTGGACTCTTGGCTCTATCTATATACATTCTCTCTTTTAGTTATCCTTTGTTGTGGTCCTTTAATAGACCGGAACCTGGTGGTCCAGAGTCAAAGATAAGAAACTGATAAAGAGAGAGAGAGAAAGAAAGAAAGAAAGACATGGTGACTGAAGCTCTGATGGAGCAAAAGTGCTTTAATGAACTTTCTGTGAGTATATATAGGCTGTTGTACAAGGAATTTCTTTTGACAACGATAAAGATCAGAAAACCAAATGTACAGCAACTGTTACCAAGGAAACAAGGAATTAACAATGGTCATAAGGTCAGGAGGCAATCCATATCTCAAGAAAGAGGATCGAGACTAAGCAGTTTTGTCATAAGGAGAATGTTTACTGAAGGAGATTCATGCATGTCTCATCCTATGACCTCAGTCCTGGGAGCGGCGTGCTGTTCCACTCATTTCTGTTGCCAGAAACTGATAAGGAACAGAGGATTTATGAGAAACAGCACGTAGGAATCCTCCTGTTAAACATTCCCTGACAATCCTTCAGTAATCTTTTTTCAAAATCTATACTCATATGCTGGCGACTTTTGGAAAAATTACTAATTTTTCCTTTTATTTCTTTCCCATTAGGGAGCCAAATATCAACTTAACCTTGGCTGGTAAACATGAGGCAGAATTAGATCTCAACCAAGAAAAAGAAAAAGACCCAATAATTTTCCCACAAAATTGGAAATAGTAAAGAATTGATACTCCCAAAATATAAATAACTATAACAGCTCTAGAAGTTCCTTAATAAATTCCCACAAATATTGCATTACTGCTATTGCTTTTTATTTTTCTCAAGTATCTATTTTAATAATAAAAATGAATTAAATTTTAATATTATTTTAAATTTGTTTAATTACTAAAGCAGTGATTATATTTTGTGTACTATCTTTCATAAATATGACTGTGTAAACTTTCAGTCATATTATGAATTAAACAGGATTTGAGTGCTGATATGGACCAAGCTATATATAATAATATACATATAAAAAATATTATATATAACTAATGTCAAAAAGATTTTTCAAACCTTATATTTTAAACTAGTTGTGCCTAAACAGATATTTGCAGAATATATAACCAACTATATGTCAAAATTTCTTAATGTAATCCAAACTTGCTAAGTTTCCCCTTTTCCTATGTCAGTTGTGGAAACAATAAAAAATGCTAGGAACTCAGAAATTAGTGTCGCACAGAAAGTCAAGTTGAGAGTGTGAGTGGGGTCCAATCAAGCTAACATATATGTACTAACTTTCTTGAACACGCAGAGTTCTAATAGAACGCAAAGCAGCCAACTGTCCTGATTTCAGTACCTGAAAAGAAACCACTGTAAGCTTTGTTAACAGAAAAGGCAATCCTTTCATCTGACTGAGTTTTAAAATTTCTTACAGCACCTTCTGGTAAAATACAATTTGACCCAGAGATTTTGTAATGAGAATCTACAATTACATATCGTGGAAGCTAATTTTTATGTGCATAAAAATATGTCCCAGAAGTTCTGCCAGTGATTTTTTTCATTGACTGAGCCGAGCTTGCTCCTTTAAATCCCTAGGGATTAAGTGTCCGTATATAGCCCCGCAGCAACTGAGCTTTGCCTGCACAGTGTGAAGGTTTCACAGAGTTTAGGAACTGTATGAAGTAGACAGGGTGCTCTTTAATTTTAAACATTTTCAGAATATAGTTTTTATGGCTCATCAGTCAAAAATTTAAACAAATTGTGTATTTGGACTTCAACATAGTTTTCTTATGGCTTTATAGCAAACTGAGTTTCCTCCAGTTATCTATACACCAGTGATTTCATTCTTAATTAATACTGTAATACAAAGAAGAATTTAGGTTTAAATTCCAGATAAATAATTCTGAAATGATTTCCTCCAACTTCAAGTCTCTAAACCCTTTCTTCCAAATTTGAGTTATTCTTTAGAAGTTGTTTATTAAAAAACAAAACAAACAAACAAAAAAACCTATATCTTCATGTGCATGCTCAGTCATGTCTGACTCTCTGTGACCCCAGGGACTGTAACCCTCCAGACTCCACTGTTTATAGAATTTTACAGGCAAGAATACTAGAGTGGGTCGCCATTTCCTCCTCTAGGGGATCTTTCTGACCCAGGGATCGAACTCGTCTCCTCTTGCATCTCCTGCATTGGCAGGCAGATTATATACTACTGGCGCCACCTGGGAAGCCCATTTCAGGTAAATTTTTACTCAGTAGTTAATATAATCCATCAACTGAACAAATTTCACCTGAATACCTATTCTATAGTTCGCTTCCTTGGTGGTTCAGATGGTACGGACTCTGCCTGCAATGCAGGAGACCAGGTTTCGATGCCCAGGTTGGGAGGATCTCCTGGAGAAGGGACTGGCAACCCACTTCAGTATTCTTGCCTGGAAAATTCCATGGACAGTGATGCCTGGTGGGCATGCGATCGCAAAGAGTTGGACATTACTGAGCGACTAACACTTTCAATTTCACTATACCTGAATACCAATTTTTTTTGCCAGATATCTCGCCCAGATAAAGAAATTCACTGTTGCTGAGCCATTGAATTTAATAATTTTGAAAACCCAACTCATTTAGCTAATAGTGACTGAATTTTTCTTACGATCTAAGCACGATGTTGGCCATGGGCTCACAAAGAAACGATTTAAAAACCCTGCCTTTGAAAAGAACACGTTCTTACCAAGAAGACAGAAATAAACAAATAATTACAAAGAGGTAAATGTCCCAATAGAGCTGCTGTGAAAATTATTTAAAAAGTAGTAATAATGTGAGGTATAGCTGGTTCAGGAAGTCTTCCTAGAAGAGGCAGTACTTGAGCAGATTCAAAATGGTAACTAGGGACTTTCCCGAGAGAAATATATACTCCTGACAAAAGTCACAATGTATGTGAATATATGAAAAAGTGAGGAAGAAAGGCAAGTATTTTGGTGAAGCAGTGTATAAGATACATATTCAGTTCAGTTCAGTTCAGTAGCTCAGTCGTGTCCGACTCTTTGTGACCCCATGAATTGCAGCACACCAGTGTTCTTGCCTGGAGAATCCAAGGGATGGAGGAGCCTGGTGGGCTGCCATCTCTGGGGTTGCACAGAGTCAGACATGACTGAAGCAACTTAGCAGCAGCAGCAGCAGCAGCAGCAGCAGCAGCAGGCCTCCCTGTCCATCACCAACTCCCGGAGTTCACTCAAACTCACATCCATCGAGTCAGTGATGCCATCCAGCCATCTCATCCTGTGTCATCCCCTTCTCCTCCTGCCCCCAATCCCTCCCAGCATGAGTCTTTTCCAATGACTCAAACCTTCACATGAGGTGGCCAAAGTACTGGAGTTTCAGCTTTAGCATCAGTCCTTCCAAAGAACACCCAGGGCTGATCTCCTTTAGAATGGACTGGTTGGATCTCCTTGTAGTCCAAGGGACTCTCAAGAGTCTTCTCCAACACCACAGTTCAAAAGCATCAATTCTTCGGCACTCAGCTTTCTTCACAGTCCAACTCTCACATCCATACATGACTACTGGAAAAACCATAGCCTTGACTAGACGGACCTTTGTTGGCAAAGTAATGTCTGCTTTTCAGTATGCTGTCTAGGTTGGTCATAACTTTCCTTCCAAGGAGTAAGCGTCTTTTAATTTCATGGCTGCAATCTGGGGAGCAGTAAAATGTGAAGATAGACAGTCTGGAAATCTGGATGTGCTAAGGATGCTATCCGTAAACTCAGAGTAAATACTTAGAATTGATTTGTAGTAATTGTTTTGTATTTCTTATTTGCAGCTAATGAACTGGCAGGTCCAGAGCTGGTGTACCTATGAGTCAGAGGTTCTAAGTATATAGCCTATGCTCTGCTTCACCAAAGTACTCGCCTTTCTTCCTCACTTTTTCATATATTCACATATATTGTGACTGAAAAATAACTGAGAAAGACTAAGGAGGTTTTTTTCTCCAGAGATTGAGTTTTACTCATCAGCATCAAAGTTCCACAAGGCACTTTGGTAGACCTTAAAATCCTGAACCAACCTCTAGGAGCATACTGGTTTATCTCCTATTTGTACAATCATTTCATTCAGTTTTAATTTTCTGTCCATCGCAGAAGTATTATAATTTTTAATTGTGTACTGCTGCTGCTGCTGCTAAGTCGCTTCAGTCATGTCCAACTCTGTGTGACCCCATAGACGGCAGCCCACCAGGCTCCGCCGTCCCTGGGATTTTCCAGGCAAGAACACTGGAGTGGGTTGCCATTTCCTTCTCCAAAATTGTGTACTAGCATCTATCTATTAATATTACAATGCCTGTACATGTATATAGCTTGTATTATTATTTTATAAGTGATATAAAATTTCAGGATAGGTTTAATTATGCAGAGTTGTGATTCATAGTTTAGGGAGAGTGAAAACAAAGATTGAGATAGAGATATTTACTAACTGGCCTTTGGTAGTAATCCAGTAGTAAAAGATTAGGGCCTGAACTAAAAGTTTTGGCACTCAGAATGGAAAGGAAAGGGGAGATTTAAGAGATATGTAAGTTTCAAAACTTAGTAACTGAATAGATATACAGGTTGGGAGAAAAAAAAAAATGGTGCCCTCTGGGGACTTTACCTCCAATTAAAAAGATTAGCCAGCATCAAAACAAATTCACATAAAAAGTAAGAAAAGCTAGATGTAAAAAAAAAAAAAAAAAAAAAAAAGAAAATATTCATTTGAAAGCATTAAGAGCTATCAAAGCAGCCAGGACTTGAGGTGATCAAGGTCCCAGAGGAAAAGAAAATGCATCAAAGTGAGTCAAGTATTCTGGTTAATTTCCCTCTAGATACATTTGCCAGGTATAAGTAGACTGGAGCCCAAAATCTCAGAAGCCAAACAAAAAGAGATAGAGGAGCTAAACAAAGTGAATGACACTCTTATAAATACTAGAGAAACAAAGAGTTCAAGACCTACCAAGAAGAAGCAGAACTAGTAAACATCATAAATTTTCTACTGGGACTCCTAAAAGACTATGCAATAAAAGTGAAGATGAACTAGTAATAAATCCTATAGAATATAGGATCTATCTAAAAGCCTATAGAATAAAATTTATCTTTATTCAGTTTAATCCCAGACTGACTGACAAAATATACCCTTATCAAGGGTTTCCCCAGTGGCTCATCAGTAAAGAATGTGCCTGCAAGCTGGAGCCCCAGGAGACGAGAGTTAGATCCCTGGTTCAGGAAGATCCCCAGAGGAGGGCATAGCAACCCACTCCAGGATTCTTATCTGGAGAACCCCATGGACAGAGGAGCCTGCAAGCTGTACAGTCCACAGGGTATCAAAAAGTAGGACAGAACTGAAGAGATCTAGCCTGCACACACACACACACCTCTTATCAACTACCTGTCAAAAGCAAAATTAAACTTTTTGAAGGGAAAGTCTTTCCAACTGTTTATACATAATATCTAGCAGTTCATAAAAGGTTGCCATGCACACAGAACCAATTGATCAAAACTGAAAACAGATAATTAAAATAGATCCATATGTGATATAGACATTTGCTTTACCAAACATAAACTTTTACTATGATTGATATATTAGAACTTTTTCAGATAAAAAGAACCTGAGTCAGTAAAAATCAAATAAAAATTTAAGAACTATAAAAGAAAATAACTGAGATAAAGTGTTCAGTGTCTAGTTTAAATAATATATTAGACAAAACTGAGAAGAAGATTAGTAAATTTTAAATTGTGTTAGTAAAAAAAGTTCACAAATAAAACAGAAAAATTGGTAACAAATACAGAAATGATGATAATAAACACACAGGACATGGTGAAACATGTGTAGTTAGAGTCTCAGAATGAGAAGGACAGAACAGGGCAGAAGTAACAGTTGAAGAAATAATCCTGAAAATTCCCCCAAAATGATAAGGTACATTAAACTACAGATTCAAAAAGTTCTGAATCCTAAGCTTAACAAATACAGATAAAATGGTATTGAGAGCAATCAAAATAAAGCTGCTTAGATCCAAGATAAAGAAAAAAAGCTTCAGAACAATAAGAAAACAAAGGTTCATTACATTCATAGTAAACAAAAATATGACTGAGAGCTGACTTCTCCATAGAAACTGTAGAAGCCAGAATATAATAGAATATTCTTCAAGATGCTGAAAGAAAATAACTGCCAACCTAGAATTTCATGTCTAAAAAATTATTCAAAAACAAAGACAAAATACATTTCAAACAGGTAAATGCTGTAATATCTGAAGTAGCAATGAAATAATGTAGAGGGAAAAAGTGAAATTAAAAAAAAAAAAACTGACCAAAAGAAATAAGAAATGAGAGGTAAAGGAATATTGAAAACATTTAAAAAATTTAAAAATAGTAAGGTTATGGAGTAAATACAAATACATCAATAATTACATTAAGCATAAAGGCACTAAGCATTCAAATTTAAAGTAAAAGTTATCAAACTGGTGGTAAAAAATAAAATCAAAATTTACATTATTAATGAAACATTTCTGTATTAGGACACAGAAATACTGAGGGCAAAAGGATTAAAAAAGGTGTCCAAAAACCCATTAACAAAATGTAACCAGTTATAACTACAAACACCAGATGAAGTACCCTTGAAGGCAAAAAGCTGTAACAAAAGTAAAGGATATTTCATAATGATAAAATATTCACTCCACCATGAAAGTGAAGGTGAAAGTGAAATTGAAGTCACTCAGTTGTGTTCGACTCTTTGCGATGCCATAGACTGTAGCCTATCAGGCTCCTCCGTCCATGGGATTTTCCAGGCGAGAGTACTGGACTGGGTTGCCATTTCCTTCTCCAAAGGGTCTTCCCGACCCAGGGATCGAACTCGGGTTTCCCACATTGTAAGCAGACAATTTACCATCTGAGCTACCCGGGAATAACTTCACCATAAAATAATGCAATTCTAAATTAAAATATATAAAGTAAATCTAAAGTTTAAAGCAGGAATCTATCAAAATTATATATACAAGTTTTTTGTATAGAAATATACACATTTACAACTCTGTGGAAATGTTTAACATGCATGTCTTATTAACTGATAGTCTAACCAGGCAAAAAAAAAATACTGGCATTGTTTTATACTTTTGTAAGTTCCTTTAAAGCTTTAAATCTCTTCAAAACTTTGTATGGTAGACAACAGCTGGATTTGAAGATCTACTTTTGCATTCCATTTGGTATATCGTCAGACATCAAGCATGTCTGGAAAACTCCACCATTCACTCATGAAGGAATGGGTAAAAGAGGGTCATCTGAATGGAATTTTAGATTTTAGGATCTCAGGGCTCTTTGCATCATTCCTTGAAAACTACCACTTCAGATATTTAATTCTTTATGCTACTACAAATAACATTTTTTCTAAAATGTCATTCTTTAATTGTTTTCTACTTATATATAAAAATATAATTGATTTGTGCATATTGATTTTTATTCTGTAATTTTGCTAAATTTGCTTAATAATCTTAATACTTATAGATAATCTTGGACTTTCTTCTACTTACTCAATAGTATCAGAATGAAAAATGACAGTTTTATTTCTTTCTTTCCAAATGTGTTTACCTTTAATTTCATATTCTTCCTTTATTGCAGGTTTGGGACCTCTAACTCAAATTTCTGAGGGTCTGGAAAAGCTATATTTATATATTTATCTGATGTCATGCCCTTGTATCTTCATTTTGCGGTAATTCACCAAGCAGAAAACTTGGTGTGGAGTCACTAATTAGTTTTTTCTAGAAGCCAAAGAAAACTCAGCATTATGAAACAGTTCCGCATCATGTTTCCTTAGTTCTTTGGTTTTCATACTGCATTTGATTTTCCTTTGCGATTTCCCTAGCCAATCTATGTCTTGAGACGCACTTTGCTGCTGCTGCTGCTGCTGCTGCTGCTAAGTCGCTTCAGTCGTGCCCTACTCTGTGCGACCCCATAGACAGCAGCCCACCAGGCTCCCCCGTCCCTGGGATTCTCCAGGCAAGAACACTGGAGTGGGTTGCCATTTCCTTCTGCAATGCATGAAAGTGGAAAGTGAAAGTGAAGTCACTCAGTCATGTCCAACTCTCAGCGACCCCATGGACTGCAGCCTACCACGCTCCTCCATCCATGGAATTTTCCAGGCAAGAGTACTGGAGTGGGGTGCCATCGCCTTCTTCTAGACGCACTTTAATGGGTTAAAATCTGGATAATAATGTAATCATTGCTTCTAGAGGAAGCATCAGGCATGCTCATGAATTATTTAGTTTTATAATTTCAGCTTCCTTTGTCTGCATATGCGTGCCAGAAAAAAAATACCCATTTAGGCTGATGCTGGCTAGATTCCTTTTTTTTGATTCTCACTTGGGAGTGTGGACTACTTCAGCAGGATTTGGATCAATGCACAAGTAATTTGAGTGGTCCTGTTGACTAGTCCCTTAGCCTGGTCTAGGTGAGGTTAAAGATAGAGGAGAGTTGAGGTAACTAATAGATCTCCTTTTGCTGGGCTCCAGGGCCCTTTCATTATTCTTTCTTCCCAATGCCCAAAATCACTTCTGATGACATACGAAGAATATCTGGATTCTCCCTGTTAAAATGGAGACTAGCAGGTTATACATAGTTCCTCATTGTCCAACTGAAAAAGTTAAAGTGATGTCATCAGAATAGTAAGAATACATTCAAAAAAAACATTATTCTGGAGATGAACAGATACTGCTTATCATTAATTGGGATCAAAAATACTTCAAAATATATTCATTCAAAATTTATTCTTGACACTGTTCTGTTTATGTGGCCCAAATTATCTGTAGTAAATTATACACACACACACAGAGGCTTCCCAGGTGACAGAGTGGTAAAGATTCAGCCTGCCAGTGCAGGACATGCAAGAGAAGCAGTTTCGATCCCTGGATCCAGACGATCTCCTGGAAAAGGAAGTGGAAAGCCACTCCAGTATTCTTGCTGGAAAGATTCCATGCACATTGGAATCTGGCAGGCTACCATTCATGGGGTCATAGAGTTAACATGACTGAGCATGTGTGTTTATATATATACATATATATATGTATATATATATATGTATGTATATTTTTTTTCTTCCCCAAACATTTCCCTCAGCAATAAACTTACTTAGGGAAATGAGGGCAGGCCAGGAGCAGACATGCCTGACTCTCCTTGGTGAGTTCCTCTTTTCACACTTCTCTTAAGAGCTCTCCCCATTGCCTTTCTCTCAATTTCACAGAGAAATTAAGATGAAGGAAGGCTTAATTTTCTTTCTAGGGAGAAGAGTATTCGTGTTTTGTTTTGTTTTTATGTCTTTTTCATTTTCGCCTTACCAGTCTGCTTGCGGGATCTTAGCTTCCCAATCAGGGATTGAACCCGTGTCCCCTGCAGTGGAAGCACAGAGTCCTAACTGCTAGACTGCCAGGGAATTCCCTGGTGCTTGTGATTTTTATAAGTGTTGTTGTTATTGTTATTTAGTCACTCAGTCACGTCTGACTCATTTGCAACCACATGGATTGTAATCTACCAGGCTCCTCTGTCCATGGAATTCTCCAGACAAGATTACTGGAGTGTTAGCCAATCCCTTCTCCAAGAGATCTTCCCCATTCAGGAATTGAACCCATGTTCCCTACATTGCAGGCAGATTCTTTACCAGTAAGCCACCAGGGAAGCTCCTTTTATAAGTGTACTTCTTACATAACATGCCTAGCGTTTTGCCCTTCAATATAAAGTGCATTTTAAAGAAAACTCCAGGGTCTGCTAAAGGTAAGTAAGGATGCTGTACTCGTTGTCCACAGTCAGTACTGGCAGGGGTAATGCAGGTAAAGAAGAGACACTGAATTCCAGAAAATCGGCTCTCCTTTCCCCTTTCCACACTCTGTCTGAGCACCTCTTTTACAGTAGCTCCCTATGACCAGGTGATGAGTGGCGTGAGGATATAAGGCAGCTTCTAATGAATCCCAACCCCAGAAGCCCAGGTGCCTTCCTCCCTGCTGACAATCCTCAAATCCTCTTTCCAAACTGTAAAGTGTCTTCACAATGTGGGACATCTAACTCCCTCTCCACAGGTCCACCTGACACCTGGGATTAAGGTCAGCTCTACCATGGGGCCTCAAGATAAAATGACTCCTTGAACTGAAATAATGGATTTAAGGGACTGATGCAGAGTACGGCTCCATTGAAATCCCTGGTGACACATTTACAGAACCAGGTCTGGCTGGCAACAAGGTGAAAGAAACAGTAACTCTAATTGCAGCCAGCAAAATGAACAAGCTGATTGGCTGAATGCCGGCCAAATGGTTACCATTAAAAATAACACAGCGCTGCTGCCAAAATGGGGTGTGGAGACCAACTGCCAGAGGTAACCGTTACATAAGCCAGAGCTCGCCCAGCCAATTAGCCAGAAGCCATGACTACATCTCTGCTGGCCATACTTCATCTGATAGGGTACTTGCAAACTCTTCAGCTGTTTAAGGACTGTACCAGAAGAAATAATTTCTTCTGTGGGAAAAGAGAACTCACCTCCAGGCGAAGGAAAATTAGGGGGTTATCTTCTTGGGATGGTGAATCGGCACCACAGTTGATAGTATAATAGTTTCAGCAAGAAAGTAAGAGAATCTCAGAGAACTCAGGCAAATGACCTTTTAAAAATTGCTGCAGGTTTTTCAGAAGAGCAAGAGTAGTAAAAGCAAAGAAATGTGCCTTGGCTTGAAAAAAAGAAAGGAAGGAAAGAAAGGCCCATCGAATTACCTCATTTTCTTTATTTAAAGATGCTTACTACCCCGATTAGCTGTGAGCTTAGCTGTGGTTCCCTGAGGACTGTCTTCCACAAGCAAAATGAAGAGAAGCATCATCCAGGTAAATTTAAAAAGGCCTTTCCTTTATAGTGAAGCCCTGGAAAATATGGATGTATGGATGTAATTACCCAAGTGAGAACTCCTGTGCTCATCACCTGTCACTGCTCAATCCACCCATAATATTTATGGAGCTGTGACACCACCTTGGTGCTCTCCTCATTTCCTTCCTGATTCCCAGCCACAGGCTCCCTCTAAGAAATCTATTTCCTTTCCCCAGGATCATTGCCTCCCCCCACCCCCACCCCCACATACATGCACAATGTTGCATCCATAATCTACTCAACAGCCACCTAAGTTCTTCTAGTATACAAATTCAATCTTGCCATTCACCTGTCCAGAATTGTTGAGGACCACTCTGTTACCTTTGTTTGAAATCTGAGCTTGATACAGTGAACTCCATCTATTTTATAAGCCCTGCGTGTCTGACTCTTTGCAACTCTATGGACTGTATCCTGCCAGGCTCCTCTGTCCATGGGATTCTCCAGGCAAGAATCCTGAAGTGGGTTTCCATGCCCTCCTCCAGGGGATCTTCACAACCCAGGGATCCAACCCATGTCTCCTGTGGCCCCTGCATTGCAGGTGGATTATTTACCACTGCATCTCCTGGGAAGCCCTTTATAAGTTTTATCGCTATTCATCACCACAACTTTATAGTCCAGACAGAAGGTAATCAGTGACAGTGGTTCTCATCATGAGCAGCACATTCTAATGACACAGGGAGCTTCTAAAAATCCCAGTGCCCAGATATTGATAGAATACCATACCAGTGAAGTCTGTAAGAATGAAACTCAAGCATCAATAATATTTTTTCCTGCCATTACAAGTTTGAGAACCTGTGCATTATACCACTGTTATAGACTGAATGTTTGCCTCTGTCTTCCCCCAAATTCATATGTTGAAATCCTAACTCCCAATATGATGGTTTTTAGGAGGTCAGCCTTTGGGAGGTGATTATGTCATGAGGAAGGGCAGAGTCCTCGTGGATGGGTTTAGTACATTATAAAAGAGACCCCAGAGGGATCACCAGATCTCTTTGTGTCAAGTAGGGACACATCAAGATGTCAGCAGTCTGCAAACTGGGTGAGGGTTCTCACCAGACTCCAACCCTGCTGGCACCCTTGTCTGAGACTTCTAGCCTCCAGAACTGTGGGACATAAGTTTCCTCTATAAGGTACTCCCCTACGGGATTTGTGACATAGCAGTCCCAACCAAAACAACCACCAATTATGCTTTTGCATATGCTTTTACTTAGGGGGAAGATATGCTATTTTGTTCTTTCTTTCCCCTGCTGCTCTGGTAGGGCATAGGTAACTGATCTTCTCCTGTAGCCCCATAATCACCTCCTTTAGTTTTCCCATGGCAGCATAAGCATGCCTTCATCCTGGTTCTGGAAATCTCTCTTTTCCTTGTGAACTAGATATGGAAATCCTTCCAGACAGGAATTGTGTTTCCTGGGTCTTTGGATCTACAGTGTCTGTTGAATGAGAACAGATGTTCCTCTATACCAAGCATGGACTTGGTCCTTCAGGCTCTTTTTCCTGCTTCTAGAAACCTTACAAAAACCACATGGAGTTCCAAATTTTAGGAGGTAATAAAGTGAGTGGAGAAGGAAGACATCTTGAAGGTTAAGGGGTCACAGCTCCATCAGGACACTGGTGGCACTTAGGGTGGTTTACTCTCCGTTGTTTTGATAATTTCCTTGATGAAAGATTTAAAAATGGAATTTTGATAACTTCCTTGTTGAAAGATTTCAAAATGGTATTCTCAAGGATTTGATCCAGAACTTGTAGGCTCATAAGCAGTTTGATTTCATGGCCTTTACTCAATTGTATTTTGCTTTTTAATGCATTTTGGCAAGGTGTGCTCCACAATGCATGAGGCAGGAAGGACATTTAGATAAGTGCCAACTGAGGCTTTGGTTTCCATTAAGAGGAGATTCAGAACTCTTCCAGACAAAAAAGGGCTCCTGGACACGGCACAAGAAGGACGTTGTGAGAAGAGATCCAATAAGCAACAAGGATACAAACATGAAAGTAATTCTTTGCTGGAAAGACATTTTAAAATCCCGAGATCTGCAGGCCAGGGCCTGCCACTGGAATTGGCAAAAGAAGAAGAAACAACTGACTTTCCCTTTGGCTTTTGCCACAAGTACAATTGCTTTGTGATTCTTGCCCGAAGTCTCTAAACGGGATGCTTGGTGTGGATTCCAAAGCTCTTGCCTTCTGATGCTAGTGTGCAAGACCCAACTCACTTTTTTCCCTCTCTTTCCAATGGAAAGAGTTTTAGAAAATAGGCTTCTTTGAACAGTATGTTGAAAATCAAGTTTATTTTCCAATATAGGTAGTGACTTGATCGTTTTTGCTTAAGAAAGCCACAGGGATATATAAAGACCAAGCTTGAGGTACAAAAAACCATTACAGAGCAATATTTTTCCTTTCTCTTTTCTCTGTCCCTTTTGGAATTCTCCTAATGATTCTTTTGAAAGAATTTTTACATTTTTTATGATATTGAGCTTTTTAATGTTAGATGGCTTCCCTGGTGGCTCAGAAAGTAAAGAATTTGCCTACAATGCAGGAGACCCAGGTTCTATCCCTGGGTTGGGAAGCCCTCCTAGAGAAAGGAATGGCAACCCACTCCTGTATTCTTGCCTGGAGCATTCTATGGATAGAGGAGCCTGGTGGGCTACAGTCCAGGAGGCCATCTTTTTCAGGAGCAAATACAGCAAGGCACAAGATTCGTTTTTAAAGAACTTGTATTTTAATGCAGGCAGCTTTCAGTAATCACCTAGATCTCAAGACAGAGAAGAAAATTGAGAGAATATAGGTTAGTGTAGTAAATGTTTGGCACAGAATCAGCATCTTGTAAAATTCTTAATCATTAAGTTAATACTTTGTCTCCACTAATTCTTTGGATATGATGATGTTAAATCATAAAGCTGTCAGCTGATATAAAGCTGTCATTTCTATAGGTTAAAACCTGTTAGATACCAGCAATTACATATAGTTCACTCTAATACTAAACCGATTCCAAAGTAATCAGAGAGATGGGGCATCTAATTAGAGATATGGCACCTCTTTGAATTTCAACTTTAAATTTCAACCTCCTTCTTAACGTTAAAAAGCTATAGACAGTTAACCTTTGGAGAGTACTTCTTATGGGTTCAGCGTTATATTAAATGACTTGAATGAAGTCTCATTTCATGCTTAGAACCATTCTGTTAGGTTAGTATTATGATTACCTCCAGTTTACAGATTTAAAAAGTGAGGCTTATAGAATGTAATTGTCCAATGGCACCTATCTTGTAAATCGCAAGATTTAAGCTGGGGCTTAAAACAATTCTGACTGACACCCAGCTCCTGTTTCAAACCCTATGCAGGAGCCAACTGGGCCATTTCCAAGGATCTATTCAGAAGGAGGACAAAGAGGTAAGGAAATGAAATAAACGTATGATAGTTCACCTTGGGATGAGTGCTGTGGGGTTGAGAGAAACACTTTGATTGGCTGCGTGATTTGGGAGAGAGGCGGTGGTAAAAGGCGACAGCCCCCAGGAGATGTGAGTGCTCATGAGAGAGCGGTCACTCAGGCAGTGTGATGGCACCAGGACAGGATGTGTTTGGCACTGTGGCTACTGCTTCATATGGTCTGAAGTGAGTTATCACTGGGTTATTGTCCTCCATTCTCAAGTTTTCACAAGTTTCTCCAAATGGATTCCTCAGTTCCATGACTCACCAAAGGCTTTTGTTTGAACCAATATTAAACCTTGGGGTGTGACAAATGGCCTTGCCAATCCCTTGGTCAGTGTGTATGCAGTTCATTATTTTGTGCTCTTTTTATACTGCACACTCTTCAAATAGTTGGTCGAGTCACATACTTTATGCAAATACTTCAGTGGGAAAAAAAAAAGCAGATTTTGGAGGGGGGCACATTTGGTGATCAAATAACTAAAAGCATATTGTGGCAAAAGATCCAAAAGCATTAAAAACATCCCCAAACTCTTCTCAGCCAGTTTTATTTTTCCACCACTTGTAAGCCACTAACTCTGCCTCTTGGTTGCGTGAGGATTTAAGTAACTTTCCAACTCAGAAACTACCATGGCTTCCCAAAGCACAAACATCCAGACTTTTAACAGGAAGTTGCAGCAAGAGGCAGGCTTGTCTCCAAAACTGTCCGTTATGAACAAGCCTCAGAACCTTTGATCTTAATTAGCTAAACAAGCTCCTAGGGCTTTATTGGCAGTGCCAGCTCGGTTAATTTGACTTAGTCACATTTTTCCCATTTGGTACACAGTTTGGGTCATAATATTAACAAGAAGATGACAAAGATATGCAAAGATACTTTATCAGGAAAAATAATACTAGAGCATATAAACATCATTTCTTGTGACCTAAAACTTGAAATGTCCAGTGTGCCTTACCTGGTAAGCTCCAACTCTTACATCTCATTCGATTCTTATCCCCATGTATTTAACAAATACAACAACCATACATGAGCACCAACCAATCAAAACAGACTTTGTAATAACTAGCTTCTGCCTACCTCTTTGTGCCATTGGAATATGTGCCTTGATATTTAAGGTTCATTTATTTAAGCAGAAAGGTATAAACCCACAAGCAAGACAGGTTTAGAGTTTTCTTTTCATCTGTTATTAACTCCTAGAGATTTGATGGGTAACTTCAAAACAAAATGGATTGAATGCCCAGACATCTGCACACAGCTCTTCCTTTGGTTTCTTCCTTTGTTCAAATCCTGCATTTGCAAAGAAATCACTGCATAGGGCTGTGTGCATAGAACTCCATAAACTCTGTATTGGTTGATTTAGGGGGTTACAATGGTAACTATTTCATTACTTTGTTTTCACTTTCTGTGTTGATTTTAGAGATTAATCCCCATGATTCCTCTGAAGAGAGGAGCTAATGGATCCTCAAAGGAATTAAAAAGCATTCAGTCTGAACCACAGTGCTAGGCCATAAGCAACTTTTCTTCATAATTAGTCTTTGTTTAGAATGTGATGTTCTGTCTCCGGATATTTATGTGACAGCCATTTAGACTATTTGTTCCTCTTGAATACAGTGAGGAAATTCTTTTTTAATAGCAACTCCTACTCACCACAACTCCCTCTCATTTTGTGGTAGCCTTTTACATGGCAGGCAGCAGAGAAAGCTCCTAAGACATCTCAGTCTGTCTTGGGTAAGGAGGTCGAGTTGCTCTTCCTTTTATCTTTTACCTAAATGTGGATCAAAATAAAACCAAATGATCTTCAGGGACAGGACTGGCTAGCAGCTTCCTCATTTTCTTTTTCCTCCTCATTTATGTACCTGGCTCAATGAAGGTAGGTTGTGAAAATGCTATTCAGTTCAGTTCAGTTCCGTCACTCAGTCCTGTCTGACTCTTTGCGACCCCATGAATTGCAGCACATCAGGCCTCCCTGTCCATCACCAACTCTCAGAGTTCACTCAGACTCATGTCCATTGAGTCTGTGATGCCATCCAGCCATCTCATCCTCTGTCGTCCCCCTCTCCTCCTGCCCCCAATCCCTCCCAGCATCAGAGTCTTCTCCAATGAGTCGACTCTTCGCATGAGGTGGCCAAATTACTGGAGTTTCAGCTTAAGCATCATTCCTTCCAATGAAATCCCAGGGCTGATCTCCTTCAAAATAGACTGGTTGGATCTCCTTACAGTCCAAGTAACTCTCAAAAGTCTTCTCCAACACCACAGTTCAAAAGCATCAAAAATGCTATTAGACTGGTAGAAAGGATCCCCACCAGCTCCAAGGAGAAAACCGTACAGTGATGGACCATGTGCTCTCAGACAGAGAGAATGAACTGACACCCAGACATCCAGGAGGGTCACATACTATGTGGGATGCTGCAAACTGGAAAGGTTTGGAATGTTCTAGATTTGATCATTAAAAATGCCATGATCACACAAGTTTCTACTCCAATATACGTTTACCTACAAAAATATTTTCTATTACTTCCGCGGAAAAAAGTTGATTTACCATGGAACATAATGTAGTTTACATAAGAAAGAAATGAATATTGGGAATGAATAAATGGAAAGATAAAACCAAAAAAAAAAAATCACTTGTAAGGGAAGGGAGGAAATGGGGTGAAGGATCAAGTATAAGTCATAGATTTCTTTGAATATAGTTTGTAAATTTGACTTTTGAATTTTTGCATAATTATAAACAAAATTTTGGTCTAAAAATCAAAAGCAATATTAAAACAAACAAAATTAAGCATTTTTCAAGTTAATAGCATAACTGCATGGAAGGAGTTATTTCAATCAACTTCACAACAGAATAAATTGATTGTAAGTTCCTAACAAAATATGTCATAAGACAAAAAGAATTACGTGAAACAAAATAATAAATCTTAAAATATTTTCAGTAACCACATTGTTGGAGATAGTATTGGTATTTTTGTTCTAAGATTTTTTGCACATGAATTGTGGGATAAATCAAACAAGTAATTACATGGGTTCATTGGGAACCAGGATTTTCTGTGTGGGAGAAAAAAGAAACAGATGGAAGATAAAGCTAAGTGAAAACAGTGTAATCCTGAATTTAAATGAAAATTACCAGCAGAAACTTACAAATAGGTTATCTTTGGAAAAGAAGCAACTTTCCCAACCACACACATTGAATAGGTCTGGAAAGAGCTTATCCCAAATCAATGTGCTCCCATATTGCCCATATTCTCAAAATCTCACTGAAGTAAAACAGGGCTTCAGTATTACAGGCCTACAGCAGGAAAAGTACTGATAAGCCTGGAATATCTTGTCATATAGGACAGCAAAGAAGCACTCAAAAGCTTCAATGATTGTACTAACAGGTCTCAGGCAAAAGGATGGCTTAGAACCTGGACATATAGGCTCATTAGAACTGATTGTTAAATATCCAGAATTTTCTGACTCTGTTGTTAAAGTGTTAGTTGTTTGAGATCAGCCATGTAGGGAGAATTTACACCAAGGAAACTGGCAAATGTTACATATTACAACCTTTTTCCCCCCCTTTCCTTGAGAGCCTCTTTACCAGCAAAGTACTACATGGAAGTCAATTTGAGGAGACTATGACTGACAAAGGGAAAACATTTTGAGAAGAATTAGTACAATGGGCTGAAATGGATCAAATATAATTAAATCTATGTGTTCATAAAGGTATCATCCCCCTCTCCATACACATATAATTTCACTGGTCACATATGAGGTAATCAAACTTCTAATTTAAAAACTGGTAGAGAAGGGGAAAGGATCAAGTATTTATCTCATCTTTTCTATACAAAATGTCAGGGGAAACAGGGTTGATAGGGAAGGCTTCTTTTTCTAAATCTATGCCAGAAGATAAATGATAAAAGAATGACAGATTATCACAATTTACAAATCTAATTAATGCATGAATCTTAGCAAAGAACAATAATATCTGCTAACATGACCAAATGGAAGAGAATCAGATCTTTGCTTATCTGCAAAACACCATCCATGAAATAATCTTGCCGTTCTCACTCCTGACTGCTCTACCCCCAAAATAAACCTCTATAGCTAATTACCATTTAAAAGAAATACAAGGAAAAAAGGAATAAGTTAATGAAAGCTGTGCAATTGGGAAAATTAATACTATTGAAAACTGCAGGACACATCTGCAATTTCTTCAAAAAATTGCAAAGAAATATAAAAAGATAGGAAAGGGGACAGAGAGAAAGAATATATATATATGCAGAGACTTATGAAAAAGCAGTCATTGCAATGTATGAAATTTACTTCATTCTTGAGTCCAACAAACTGTGAGGGAAAATAATAAAACATCTTCAAGTTGACAATCAAGGAAATTTGAACAATGACTAAACGTTTAAAGTTATTGAGCAACTGTTAAATTTTAAAGTAGAATAAAGGCTTTCCAGGTGGTGCTAGTGGTAACATCCCTGCCAGTGTAGAAGACATGGAGACAAGAGTTTGATCCCTGGCTAGGGAAGATCCCCTGCAGAAAGGCATGGCAACCCACTCCTGTATTCTTGCCTGGAGAATCCCATGGACAGAGGAGCCTGGAGGGCTACAGTCCATAGAATCGCAGAGTCGGATGCAACTGAAGCAACTTAGCACGTAAAATAATGTCATCACGGCTATGTTTTCAAAATGAACTCCTATTTTAGGGATACTTGCTGAAACATTTATGGATGAAATGACATATCTGGAGTTTGTTTCAGTACAAGTCTGTGCCTAATCACTCAGTCGTGTCCTACTCTTTTCAACCCTTTGGAATGTAGCCCACCATGCTCTTCTGTCCACGGAATTTTCCAGGCAAGAATACTGGAATGGGCTGCCATTTCCTACTCCAGGGGATCTTTCTGACTCAGGGATCAAACCCAGGTCTTCTGTGTCTCCTGCACTGCAGGTGATTCTTTACTCACTGAGCCATCTGGGAAGCCTCAGATTGAACGAGCGGGTGAGGATAAAGATAGCTAGGGGTATAGAACTCAACTATTTCAAGAGTAATTCACCGGCCACTGAATCTATATCTTCTAGGAGTTTATTAGAAATGGAAAATCTCAGACCAAAGCATGAATATTTAAAAAAATACATTTGAATGTGCAGGTTGACTCTTAAGCTCATTGTATTTTGAGAAGCTCAAGTTTCATGAAGAACAGCTAGATGTTGTTTAAGATGGGTGAGCGCTACCTTTAGATACTATCCCCTATGTATTTGTATGTAATTGAAATGTATATATGTTATAAAATGTATTCTGGGGAAAAAAAGGCAAATGAGAGAGAAGGGTGATGAGTACCAATTACTCAAAAGTAGAACTTCTGTTTCCCTTTTCACCTCACTTTCCTTAACTTAGCTCCCAGGCTGATCCACACCATATTCCCTAACTGGCCTTGAGGTGTCCTCATGGGGCATGCTTCAAACACTCTGAGGTTCAGAGCCATTTCTATTGAGTTCCAGATACTAAACCCCAACATTCACAGATAGTCCTCACAGGAGGAAAGCTTTCTTTGCTTCTAGACCCCAAATTGCTTCTCTGCAGACTGCATTTGAGGCTCTCCAGGGGAGCTGAGTGGGTGGTAATGCCCTCTGCCAGGTATGATTGGTACAACTCATGAGGAGAGTGAAGTTTTCCAACCGGTTCCTTGCCATGGCCCAGTTGCACTTGTTACAAAGATTATATTATTTCTTCAGTGGTTTTCAAAAATATTTTATACCATTATGAAAGCAACAAAGGGGAGTGGAGAAGGAAGAACCCTGGGCACATGAATGGAGTGTTGCATTTTCCGTTGGTCAAATACAAAATAAGAGTGAGATTTGGGGGATCAGCTGGACTAGAGGAGAGCTTAGGAAATGATCATTTTGTCTGTGTTTTCCCTCTTCTACTAGGCAAGGTTCTTTTAACACACAGATGCATTTTCACCATGGTTTAGAAAAACCTACACAACTTAATACATTTATACATTGACCCAACTCATTTTCAGTCTCCTTTTGTTTTTTTCTAACTTATACAAATAATTGCCAAGTAATTCAGAATGAAAGATCTCTTGGGAATCACTCTGCCCCAAAATTTTATAACTAAAGCACTTAGACGAATTCTATTCTGTACTTGAAAACAGCAATAGTGTTCTTTTAAATATTTGGAACAAAGTAAATTTTAGTAGTAATCAAGTATGTGCAAAAGAAAATAATAAAGTGTCACCTTCACCTTTAGACTGATGAGTGCTATGCCAACCAGTCCATCCTAAAGGAGATCAGTCCTGGGTGTTCACTGAAAGGACTGATGCTGAAGCTGAAACTCTAATACTTTGCCACCTCATGCAAAGAGTTGACTCATTGGAAAAGACCCTGATGCTGGGAGGGATTGGGGGCAGGAGGAGAAGGGGATGACACAGGATGAGATGGCTGGATAGCACCACCGACTTGATGCACATGAGTTTGAGTGAACTCCGGGAGTTGGTGATGGACAGGGAGGCCTGGCGTGCTGCGATTCACGGGGTCACAAAGAGCTGGACATGACTGAGTGACTGAACTGGACTGAACACATGGATGAGGAAAAGCCAGCAGACTCCAGTGGTTCTGTTAAGAGAGTAATGGAGGAATCTTACTAGACAAAAATTAGTATTATGGATCAATAGTAGTAGTATAAGAATTCATGCTTTCAAGCTGTGGTGCTGGGGCAGACTCTTGAGATTCCCTTGAACTGCAAGGAGATCAAGTCAGTCAATCCTAAAGGAAATCAACCCTGAATATTCACTGGAAGGACTGATGCTGAAGCTGAAGCTCCAATACTTTGGCCACCTGATGCAAAGAGCCAACTCATTGGAAAAGACCCTGATACTGGGAAAGAGTAAAGGCAGAAAGAGAAGGGGAAGACAGAGGATGAGATGGTTAGATAGCATCACCAACTCAATGGACATGAATTTGAGCAAACTCCAGGTGATAGTAGAGGACTGAGGAGCCTGGCTTGCTACATTCCATGAAGGTTGTAAAGAGTCAGATCCGACTTAGTGGCTGAACAACAACAATAATCAGTAGCCTTAAAAAAAAACCAAAAACAGATTTATTGAAGTGTAACTAACATAAAATAAACTGCTCATATTTTAAATATACCATTTGTGGCTCAGCTGCTAAAGAATCTGCCTACAATGCAGGGGACCTGTGTTTGATCCCTGGGTTGGGAAGATCCCCTGGAGAAGGGAAAGGCTACCCACTCCAGTATTCTGGCCTGGAGAATTCCATGGACTAGTTCATGGGGTCGCAAAGAATCAGATATGACTGAACAACTTTCATATATCATATAACATATGTTTATATTGATACCACTGACACCATCATCCTTATCAAAATAATAAGCATATTCAGCATGCCTCAAAGTCCCTTATACCCCTTAGTAACCTCACTTTGATGATCATCCCTGACACTCCCTATGTCCACAAACATGACCTAGTATGTGATTGGAATGAAACCATACAGAATATATTCTTTTGTCTAGCCTCTTTCATTTAGAATAATTACTTTAATATTTATCTATGTTGTAGCGCGTGTCCATAGTTCATTCTGTTTGAATGATGACTAACTGCTATGGACTAAACGTTTGTGTCTCCCCTGTCTACCAATTCACATATTGAAGTCCTAATATGACTGTGATGGTATTTGGAAGTGAGGCATTTGGGAGGTAACTGCACCATGATAGAGGAGCTTTCATGATAGGATTAGCAGCCTTATAAGAAGAGGAAGAAACCCAGCCCTCTCTCTCCACCCAGAGAAGATACAGTGAGAAGATGGTGTTTGAAAACCAGGGATTGTATCTTTGACAAGATCACAGCTATGTGGGTGTACTAGCAGCCTCCAGATCTGTGTAAAATAAATATTTGTTAAAGCCCCACCCCCGACCCCCCAGTCTATGGTATTCTCGTACAGCAGCCCTAACTAAGACATCAGGATTCCACGGTATGGACATGCCACTGTTTATCTGCTGCTGCTGCTGCTGAGTCGCTTTAGTCGTGTCTGACTCTGTGCAACCCCATAGACGGCAGCCCACCAGGCTTCCCCGTCCCTGGGATTCTCCAGGCAAGAACACTGGAGTGGGTTGCTATTTCCTTCTCCAATGCATGAGAGTGAAAAGTGAAAGTGCAGTCGCTCAGTCGTGTCTGACTCCTAGCGACCCCATGGACTGCAGCCTACCAGGCTCCTCTGTCCATGGGATTTTCCAGGCAAGAGTACTGGGGTGGGGTGCCATTGCCTTCTATAGGCCCATAAATAGAAATTTGGGTAGTTTCAGGGATTTGGCTATTACAAACACAACTCTGAATGTGCATGTACTAGTCTTTGTGTGGACATATGCTTCCCCCTACCCCCGGGGCAAATACCTAGGCTGGATGATATGACAGGAAGAACATTTTAAGTAACATTGCCAAACTTTTCCATGATAATTGTACTATTTACATTCCCGCCAACTATGTATGAGAATTCTAATTCTTCAACACCTTGGTCATAACTTGGTTTTAACAATCTTTTTATTTTTTGCCATTCTAGTGATGTATAGTGGTATCTTGTGGTTTTAGTTTACATTTCTTTAAGTATTTGTGATGTTGAGCCTCTTTCCTTTCATTTGCCATCTTTATATCTTTTACTGGTAAATAGACAATTTAAATCTTTTGCCCTCTTTTTAAAAAGTTTTGGACATTTTTAATCATTAAGTTTTTACAGATTTTTATATATTCTTGGTATAAGTCCAAGATTTGGCATCTTGGTATAAGTCCAAATATGATTTGCAAATGTTTTTTCACAATCTGTAGCATGTCTTTCACACCTAATAATATCTTACAAAGAGTAGAAGCTTTTCATTTTTATGAAGTCCATTTAATCAAATTGTTCTTTTATGAATCATTCTTTTTGGTATCTTATCAAAGAAATAAATTTTAAAGTTTTAGGTATACATTTAAGTCTACAGTCTATTTTAAGTGTGTGTGTGTATGTGCGTTTCAAGGTATGGGTCAAGTTCACTTATTATAATAACCATTATACTAGGATAATCTGTGAAAATATTTTTTACCACTGAATTACATTGAGAAAAACAGTTGTTCATATAGCCATGTATGTGTGGATCTATTTGAGTACTCTCTCTTCTGTTTCATCATTTTGATCTCTGTAGCTATATGAGTCTTGAAATCAGGTGGTGTTAATACTCCCATTTTGTTCTTCCTCTTCAGAACTGTTTTAGTTCTTCTAGGTACTTTGCATTTCCATATGAATTTCATATGAATCAGTTTTTCAATATCTATAGAGAGTCAGCAGAAGTTTGAGTGGAATTGCATTGAATCTGTATGTAGTAATATGGGGATAATTGGCATCTTATCGATACCAAATCTTCTCCCCATAAACATAGAATGATGCAGCTTGCTGTATTATGAGCAATAAAATTCTTTGTCTCTGAGGAATCTTGTATCTTCTGCCAGCAGCCATGAAACTGTGGAAGTCTAATTTATTAACTTGCAAACACAGTAAAAGCTCAAACCCTTCCTAATTCTTGATAACTGTTTCTAAGGCTCTTCATTCCTTTATGTTGATCCAGATTTTCATCTGGTATCATTTTCCTTCCGCCTGAAGGACTTCCTTTACGATTTCTTGGAGTGTGGGACTGTATGTGATAGATTCTTCCAGTCTCTGTATGTTTGGGAAATTATTTTTTTCTGCCTTCCTTTCTGAAGCTTATGTTTGCTGAGTATAGATTCTAAGGATGCAGTTTTCTTCCTTTTTTTAAATTTCAGTACTTTAAAAGCATTATTCCACTGTCCTCTTATCTGTAGTGACTCCTATGAGGCATCTGTTACAGTATTTTTCTATGTGTAATGTGGCTGCTTTTGAGATTTTTCTCCTTATAACTGGTTATGAGCAATTTGATTATGATACATCCTAATGTCCTTTTAATTATGATTTTTGTGCTATGGATTAAGCTTCTTGCATGCATGCCTGTGTGCTCAATCACTTCAGTAGTCTTCGACTCTGTGACTCTGTGGACTGTAATCTGCTTGTCCATGGGATTCTCCAGGCAAGAATACTGGAGTGAGTTGCCATGCCCTCCTCCAGGGGATCTTCCCAACCCAGAGATCAAAACCACATTTCCTGCATTGGCAGGTGGGTTCTTTACCCACCAAGCCACTGGGGAAGCCCAGCTTCTTGCATGAACAGGTTTATAATTTCCATCAAATTGGGAATTTTTGAATCATTATTTTTCATTTATTTTTACTTTCCTTCACTCCTCTTTCCTTTTCCTATGTGAACTCTAACTGTGCATTAATAACCTCAGATATGCAGATGACACCACCCTCATGGCAGAAAGTGAAGAAGAACTAAAGAGCCTCTTGATGAAAGTGAAAGAGGAGAGTGAAAAAGTTGGCTTAAAGCTCAACATTCAGAAAGCTAAGATCATGGCATCCGGTCCCATCAGTTCATGGGCAATAGATGGGGAAACAGTGGAAACAGTGGCAGACTTTATTTTCTTGGGCTCCAAAATCACTGCAGATGGTGACTGCAGCCATGAAATTAAAAGACACTTACTCCTTGGAAGGAAAGTTATGACCAACCTAGATAGCATATTCAAAAGCAGAGACACTACTTTGCCAACAAAGGTCCATCTAGTCAAGGCTATGGTTTTTCCAGTAGTCATGTATGAATGTGAGAATTGGACTGTGAAGAAAGCTGAGTGCTGAAGAACTGATGCTTTTGAACTGTGGTGTTGGAGAAGACTCCTGAGAGTCCCTTGGACTGCAAGGAGATTCAACCAGTCCATCCTAAAGGAGATCAGTCCTGGGTGTTCATTGGAAAGACTGATGTTGAAGCTGAAATTCCAATACTTTGGCCACCTGATGGGAAGAATTGACTCATTTGAAAAGACCCTGATGCTGGGAAAGATTGAAGGCATGAGGAGAAGGGGATGACAGAGGATGAGATGGTTGAATAGCATCACCGACTCAACAGACATGAGTTTGAGTAAACTCTGGCAGCTGGTGATAGACAGGAAGGTCTGGTGTGCTACAGTTCGTGGGGTCTCAAAGAGTCAGAAACGACTGAGTGACTGAACTGAACTGAACTAAGTATGTATTAATCCTCTAGAGTTAACCCACAGCTCACAGCTTTTCTTTCCATTTTTCTTTTTCAAATTATTTTATTTTGGCTAATTTCTATTATTATGACTTCAGGGTAACTAATATTTTCTTCTATGGTGTGTAATATCTCATTAATTTTATTCAGTATTCAGTGTATTTTTTTGATCTTATACATTGTAGTTTCCATTTGCAGAGCTTTCAGTCTTCTTTTTTTTTAGCATCTTCTAAGTCTTGATTTAATTTTGGACATCTGGAATTAGGACCAGGACTAGGGTGAGACATAAGACATGTCTGGGACACAATTTTAGGAAGGCACTCACCCTCAGGGATACGCAAGTGCTAAACTCACTCTATTTGGAATACCATCATAATAATTATTTTAATGTCCTTATCTGTGGATTCTCCTATTTGTCTCAGCTCTGTGTCTGTTTTAATTGACTGATTGAATAATTAATCCATTTCCTTTTTGTAGGTCATAAAAAGAAATCTGTAAGGTTGTATAGCAAAAATCTGTTTCTCTCTTTTGAGCAGTCATATTTCTTAATCTCATTCGTTTATATTTCTACCCTTATTTCATCAGTCACATATTTCTTATGTAGTTATATATCATGCAATATCTGTTAAAATTTAATTTTGAAAAAGTGTCTTAAAATTATGGAGAAGTCATAAAAATAATACAATATACTCCAAAATAGCCTTCACCTTAATTTTCAATCCTTAAAGTTTTTCCACAGAAAGTAAGTTGCAAATGTAATTGTGAACTTATTGTAATCATACTGGCATGTATAAAAAGAATAATATATCAAATGCCTATGAACGTGGCCTCCAAAGCATGGACTATTGCCCTCATCTATACCACTTATTAATTCTGCAAATTCTTGCTACTGACCAAAAAATATCTAAGGTGAAGTGTGGAGGGATGAAAGTAACCTCATCGCCATTATTCAGGGAAAAACAGCATTAAACTGTGCTGGGATAAGTTAGAACACACTATTCAAATACAAATGAGAGCATAACTCTTGTAGATAAAAATAGTCCCTGTTTATTCCTTTGGCAAGGTCTATGCGATCAATCTGTTTGCTTCCATCTGTAACTTCATGTGTTTCCTTTAGCATATTGTCAACTCTTCTTCAAACAACATACGGCCTTGGGAATGTGGGGTTAAGACAGGGAGAAAAGGACCAAAGGGTCCATAAGGACCAAAATATTTAAACTGGATGTTGTCAGGGTATTTCCCCAGTTGGAAATGACTAATGGAGAGAAAATATGTGGGGGCTGGAACTCCTCCCCAGTCCAATTTCATAAGAACAGCTGAGCAGATTTAGTGTCTTCTGATATTTTTTTCTAGAAGCCTTGAATCCTGAAGCTTTTGTTCAGCATCAGGAAAGGCAGTCTTAGAATGTCACTAGGAGTTGATGCCTGGGGCCTCTGTCACAGTCCTGCAGCCCTGCCCTTCTGTTCCCTGCAGCCGCGGTAGACAGTCCTCTCTGCTCAGCGACTAACCTTAGTGTCAGTCCCCAAGCAAACAGATGTCTTTCTGCATTCTGACCTGAATCCTTCTTGAACAAGGCAGGACATGAAAACAACATGAAACAGGCCATGCCAACATGAAAACATGGAGCAAGAGCCTGGGAGCGTTCATGTTTCCAGGGAACAACCCTCCACGGGACTGGGTGGATTAACATTCCCATGTCTCAGCTTTCAAGGAGGCATTGTGCACATCAAGTGAGCCTGACCCACGTCAGCAGTCTTTCCGGCTCATCTCTGTTCCCTCATTCCTGCTTCCTGGGATAAACTACCAGCATCCTAAGCTTTGTCTCTTACCCTGCTTTCAGAAACCTAAATTAAAACATCATTCACTCCTTTGGTATAGTTAATGCCTAACTTACTAAAGGCAACTGGATTTAACTCTGCTTGTTTCACCAAACGCCCACAGGAGCGAGGGTGATGTCTATTTCATCTACCATTTTACCCCCAGAACCCAGCATAATCACTTGAGCAAAGAAATCCCTGGCTAAAAAATTAAATTAGATAAAATGAAGCAAAAGAAAATTCATTTTTATTCATAATTTTTAAAGATAACACTAACCCCTCTTAGAATGGCATAAATGTCAGTCAAGAATCCAGCTTCTGCGTTACTGTTGAATATGATCATGAAACAGAAAAGGAAGGATGAACTCAGAGCAACTCAAGGAAGGTGACCTCAACAGAGAACCCAAAAGACCATGAAAATGTTTGATTTGGAAGGAGCAGCTAGGAGGGTGCACATGAATTCGGTTGCATCCGACTCTGCGATCCCTGGACTCCTCTGTCCATATTCTCCAGGAAAGGATATTGGAGCAGGTTGCCATGCCCTCCTCCAGGGGATCTTCCAAACCCAGGGATCAAACCTGAATCTCCTGTATTGGCAGGCAGATTCTTTACCACTATGCTGCCTGGAGCAAGAAAAATTAACTCGGTATTTTCAGTGACTTTCTAAATGCAGTAGAAAATTTTTGTTTTCTATTCCTTCTTTTGAGAGTCAGCAAACTTGAGGAAATTAATCACTGTGGATGTAAAACAAGTGATAGGTGAGAAGTCAGACTTATGTGCTAAATTAAACACAGCAACATTCCATCATTTTTTTTTAAGCTACTGTTTCTTTTGACCTAAGTGGCTTAATTTGCACTCAATATCCACTCCTTGCATAAAGCCTTGGTGTAATAGGAGGTCAAAAACATTTGGTATGAAATTAATTAACTACCTTCTAACAAGTTCCCCAAAGCATCAGTTTTGCCTTAGGATAGGGTCTGAGAAGGTTTGAAGTGGAAATGTTCCTTACAAGAGAAAAAGAATATTGGAAAAGAAATTAAAACCAAGGGGGAGTGGAAAGAGTTTCAGCGCAGATGGCCTGGTTTGTGATGGGAAAAGAGGTCAGGTGTAATATAGCATTTCATTTCATTTCTAAAATGAAAAATGCCTACATATTGGCAAGAAAGTCTGGTGTTCTGATTCAGCCAAGGAGGTCATGTCAAACTTTATCTTTTAAGGAAACAGATCATGTAATTGGTTGCTTGAGAGTAATTGAAAGTTGGCACAATTGGAGAGCCATTTCCCCTGAAGACTTGCTCCTCTTAAATTGAGCAAATGTCAGAAGCAGACATTAAAAGGGTAATGTTTGTCTTCTAATTCTCAAAGACTTTATTGTGTGTGTTTCCTGTGGACTTGTGTACATGAACTTTCCTAGGCTTGTGTAAACGGTTCATACCAGGCTGCCTCTGACCACTGATCCCTTAAATGGAAGCAGCATTTCAGAAATGATTAGTGGACTTGAAATAGAAGGAACGGCTAGAACAGTGATTCGTAACTCTTTCAGACCCAATGCCCTCTTTTCATAACAAGCGTGTTTGTTTATTAATGTTGGATTTTCATTAATTTTTTAAAAGCAGAAACATGAAATATAACACAAATAAAGAATTTAATTGCTTTAAACCTCCCTTTTTCTTTGTATAAGAAAATTAAATCCATCTATAGGTGGCTGAAGTCATCCATCACAGTTCTTTCTTAAAAATAATATTTACATTGATAGAATTTGGAGCTTTCTAGACAAATATCACTATGACTTAACAATGTTTGGGGGAAGGATAAAAGGATTGTTTGGTGATTTTTGGCTTCTGGATTTTCTTGTTAAAATATTCAATTATAGACTTCTCTGGTGGTCCAGTGGCTAAGACTCTGCGCTTCCAATGCAGGGGCCTGGTTTGATCCTTGGTCCAGGAACTAGATTCCATTTGCCTTAACAAACAGGTGGCATGCTAGAATGAAGACTGACATTCCTGGGTGTGGAAACTAAGACTTGGCCCAGGTGAGTAAATAAATAGAAACATTTTAAAAAGTTAAAAATCCAATTAAAACATGTGCAGGGTTTTAAACATTCAAGTACTGCTAAAAGGCTTTCCACATAAGCAAAATTCAGTTCAGTTGCTCAGTTGTGCCAGACTCTTTGCAACCCCATGGACTGCAGCACACCAGGCTTCACTGTCCATCACCAGCTCCTGGAGCTTGCTCAAACTCATGTCCATTGAGTGGGTGATGCCATCTAACCATCTCATCCTCTACCATCCCCTTCTCCTGCTTTCATCTTTGCCAGCATCAAGGTCTTTTCCAATGAACTGGTTCTTCACATCAGGTGGCCAAAGTATTGGAGTTTCAGCTTCAACATTAGTCCTTCCAATGAATATTCAGGACTGATTTCCTTTAGGATGGACTGGTTGGATCTCCTTGCAGTCCAAGGGATTCTCAAGAGTCTTCTCTAGCACTGCAGTTCAAAAGCATCAATTCTTTGATGCTCAGCTTTCTTTATAGTTCAACTCTCACATCCATACATGACTACCGGAAAAACCATAGCATTGACTAAATGGACCTTTGTTGGCAAACTAATGTCTCAGCTTTTTAATATGCTGTCTAGGTTGGTTATAGCTTTTCTTCCAAGGAGCAAGTATCTTTTAATTTCATGGTTGCAGTCACCATCTGCAGTGATTTTGGAGCCCAAGAAAATAAAGTCTCTCAGTGTTTCCATTGTTTCCCCATCTATTTGCCATGAAGTGATAGGACTGGATGCCATGATCTTAGTTTTTGAATGCTGCTTTTTAAGCCAACTTTTTCACTCTCCTCTTTCACTTTCATCAAGAGACTCTAGTTCCTCTTTGCTTTCAGCCATAGGGTGGTGTCATCTGGTGGTAAGCAGCATTGCCATACTGTATCTTCCAGCCCTCAAAAGAAGCCCTGCTTCTTAGAGAGAACTCTCTTCAACTCTTAGCCTCCAAAGTTTTAAATAACAGGTTTGCACTGCTTTTTCTTTTCTTAAGCTTTATTGAGATATAGTTGATAGTAACATTACAATAGATTCAAAGTGTACATCATAATGAATTGATATGCATATATATTGTGAAAGGGTTCCCCCATCTAGTTAATTAACTTCCCCTCACATTGGAGAAGGAAATGGCAACCTATTCCAGTACTCTTGCCTGGAAAATCCTGTGGACAGAGGAGCCTGGTGGGCTACAGTCCATGGGTTCACAAAGAGTTGGCCACGACTGAGTGACAGAGCATACACGCACCTTTAAAACAATTACTTTTGCGTGTGTGTGAGAACATTTAAGTTCTATACTCATAGTGCATTATATTGTACAACACTGTATTATAGTTATGTAACTCTAGAAGGCAATGGCAGCCCACTCCAGTACTCTTGCCTGGAAAATCCCATGGATGGAGGAGCCTCGTAGGCTGCAGTCCATGGGGTCACTAAGAGTCTGGCACGACTGAGCGATTTCACTTTCACTTTTCACTTTCATGCATTGGAGAAGGAGATGGCAACCCACTCCAGTGTTCTTGCCTGGAGAATCCCAGGGACGGGGGAGCCTGGTGGGCTGCCATCTATGGGGTCGCACAGAGTCGGACACAACTGAAGTGACTTAGCAGCAGCAGCAGTCATCATATTATATATTAGATTTTCAGAACTTATTCATCTTAAAACCTTATTTATAAAAAAAACTGTGTGATAATGGATGTACATTAAACTTATTGTGGTGATTATTTTGTGATACAGGCACATACCAAATTATTTTGCTTTATACCTAAAATGAATACAATGTTACATGTCAACTTCATCCATGTCAATAAAAAAGATGAATAATATACTATTAATTTTAAAATATTTTAATTCCCATACAATGAAATTATTAATAGCTTCTGCTTTTGTGTACAGTTCTGACTTGTAATACATGTATTCATTCACAGAAGCACATCACAATGAAGTCAAACAGAAGTTCCATCACACCAGAGAATTCCCTTGTCCTGACTAGACCTTAGCCCCCACCCTAACCATTGACCTATCTGTAACTTGTCACAACAGTTTTGCCTTTTCCAGAATGTCATATGAATGGGATATGGGATCATACAGCATGCAATCTTTGTAGACTGGATTCTGTTGAGGCTCAATTCTCCCTTGCTTTTCCATGGGTCTTGTGACAAAATTTATTCCTGACTACCTTTGTGAGACTCTGTTATGATAATTTCAAGTTTGTTTGGTAAGACAGAGGCAGGGGGAAGATTTATTTCAGACCACTATTTTCAGGATTAGGTCTCTTTATAAGCAAAAGTTGAGCAGGATTACTTGGAGCCCCCTTTATAAGATTGGGGTTTTCTAAGGTGTCATTCCTCAACTATGACAAAAATCCACTGTTTTTGATTAAACCTACATTTGTCTTGCATTTTGCCCATGGGTTAGGGGCCAGAGGAACATTTTCCAACATGAAACTCATGCTAGCTGCTGCACTGTGAGAAATGAAGTCCTTTGTCTCTGATTCCTGTTTTCTGTCTCCAACTATGAAAATGACAGATTGTTAGCTTGTAAATTGAGTAAGACCTCAGACCCTACATGATTCTTGATGGTCCCTCCATTTAGCAAAATGCATTTTAATTCATTATGTTATTGTGTGTATCAGTAGTGTATTCATGTCTTGGGGCTGCAGCAAAATATATTGATTTAAAACAATAGAAATCTATGGCCTTCCAGTTCTCTAGGCTAGAAGTCTGAAATCAAGGCATCAACAGGGCCTTTCTCCCTCCGAAACTTGTAGGGGAATTCTTCCTCATTCCTTCCTAGTTTCTGGTAGCTTGTCAATCATCTTTAGTGTTTCTGGCTTGCAGCTTTATTACTGCCATCTCTGCCGTGGTTGTCATGTGGCATTCTCCTTGTGTTTCTCTGTCTTTACATGGCTATCCTGTTATACAGTCACCAATCATATTGGATTAAAGGTCCATCCTATTTCAATTTGACTTCATCTTAATCAATTACATCTGCAACAATTCTATTCCCAAATAGGGTCACATTCTCAGGTATTGAGGATGGAAATGTCAATATATATTTTGAGGGGTACATAATTCTACCCCATAACAAATAGTTTGTTTCCTTTTGCTGTTAAGTAGTATTCCACTGGGGAGAAGGCAATGGCACCCCCCTCCAGTACTCTTGCCTGGATAATCCCATGGATGGAGGAGCCTGGTAGCCTGCAGTCCTTGGGGTCGCTAAGAGTAGGACACGACTGAGTGACTTCACTTTGACTTTTCACTTTCATGCATTGGAGAAGGAAATGGCAACCCACTCCAGTGTTCTTGCCTGGAGAATGCCAGGGATAGAGGAGCTGCCGTCTATGGGGTCGCACAGAGTTGGACACGACTGAAGCAACTTAGCAGCAGCAGCAGCAGCAGCAGCAGCAGCAGCAGTGTTCCATTGGGGCTCCCACCCTAGTGGCTAAGTCATAGAAGAATCTGCCTGCAATGAAGGAGGCATGGGTTCGATCCCTACATGGGGAAGATCTTCTGGAGAAGAGAATGGCTACCCACTTTAGTATTCTTGCCTGGAAAATGCTTCGGCCAGAGGAGCCTGGTGAGCTACAGTACATGGGATCACAGAGTCGCACATGACTGAGCGACTAACAAACCCTTTTGCTTTCATTTCATTGAACTGGATGTACCACAGTTTGTTTATCCATTTATCTGTTGAAGGACATTTGGGTTGTATAATTTGGGTGCTTATGTATGATGCTGCTATAAACATCTGTGTATGGAGTTTTGTGTGAATAGTAATGTTCTCTAAAATAAATACCTAGGAGTGGGATTGTTGGGGCATATGTTAACTTTATCTAAAACTGTTTAACTTTATAAGAAACTGTTTTCCGAGTGGCTGTATCAGTTTGGATTTCCACCGGCAATGTACAGGAGTTCCAGTTGCTCTCCATCCTTGCAAGCACTTTATACTGTAATTTAAAAATTTTGCTCTCTGTATGTGTTTTGCCATTTCACATAGATGTATAGTGCTTTCTCATTGTAATTTTATATTTCTCAGTGACTAATAATATTGAGCGTCTTTTCATATGTTTATTTGCCACCTGTATAATTGTTTGCTATGTTTGTTCAAATCTTCTGCTCATCTTTAAATTGGTTAGTATGTTTGTTGTTGCTTTATTAGGAAAAATTTGTATGTATTTTTTATATATACGTCACTTGATAGAGATGTAATTTGAATACATTTTTCCCAGACTATTTTTTGTCCTTATTTTCTTAGCAATGCCCATTTACAAAGCAAAAACACTTCTAAGTATTATGCAGTTCAATTTATTAATGTTTTTCTTATATAACTTGTGTTTTTGTTATCATACATGTGAAATCTTTGCCTAATCCAAAGTCACAGAAGTATTCTCCTACGCTTTCATCTAAAGATTTTATGCTTTGTGTTTTAAAATTTGAGTCTATGATCCATTTTGAGTTAATTTTTGTATAAGATATGAAGTTGAATTCACTGTTTTTTTTTTTCCTTTTCGTTATTGAAACTTGTTGTTCCAGTATTGCTTGCTGACAAAGTTATCCTTTCTCCATTGAACTGCTTTTCACATTTCTCAATTGACCATTTGTGTGTGTCTATTTCTGGGCTTTATTCTATTCAAAAGCTTGTTAGTTTGTAATGATTGATGCAAACTATTATACGTACAGTGGATAAACAGCAAGGCCCTAGTGTATAGCACAGGGAACTATATGCAATACCTGGTGATAAGCCATAATGGAAAAGAATATGAAAAAATGTATATTATGTATAACTAAATCACTTTGCTGTACAGCAGAAATTAGCAAAACAGTGTAAGTCAGCTATACTTCAACTAAACAAGTTTTTAAAATAGATAAACCATTGGAAAGAAGTTAAAGAGACAAAATAATTTTTATCCTAATTACTTATTGCTAACTCTTCAAAATTCACTTAGTAACTCTTCCTTTCTTGCATCTACCAGTCTTAAACTATTTTGTTAAATTCTGTCTAATTCTTATCAGGTTCCTCCATGCAAAGATTCACCTCAGCCCACAAAGCTCTCTTAGATATCATGCTTTTGTTTGCTTCTTCTAGATTTACCATGACCCTGCCAGGGGAGTATTTACATGACCATGGTAAGAAATAAATTAAGAAATAGTATAAACTTTGCTTTATTTTCAATTTATTTTCGTGGTGAAAGGAAGTAACACTAGGAGCTGCAAATATAATTTTTTTTATAGCTTATCAATGTTTACTTTTAATTAATTGAAACTATTTCATGAGAATCAACTTTTTAACATTTTCAGGATTCTAGGTTTATTTTTAACTTATTCTTAATTGAAGGATAATCACTTTACAATGTTGCGTTGATGTCTGCGATCCAATTCATATATGTGATAGTCTTTTGCAGCTGTGAAGACAGAAGCCAAGAGAAAGTGTGAGAAGCAGCATGGAAAGAGCCTAGGTCCTTGATAATACTGAGCCACCAAACTAACCCTGGAGCCATGCAGTCCCTTCTGTCCATGTCACAGACTGTAAATGTCTTAACGATTTGAGCACAGTTAATCAGGTATTTGGTCACTTGTAACTGAAAAACCTCCTGATACAAATAGCTGGCTTGGTTCCCCTTTGACCTATCATTCTCCTTCTGTGACTCCCACTCTTATGCTTCAACTATAGAGGTTGCGTGTGTGCTTAGCCACTCAGTCATGTCAGACTCTTTGAGACCCCATGGATTGTAGCCTGCCAGGCTCCTCTATCCATGGAATTCTCCAGGCAAGAATGCTGGAGTGGAGAGCCATTCCCTTCTCCAGGGGGTCTTCCAGACCCAGGAATAGAACTCGGGTCTCCTGTATTGCAGGCAGATTCTTTGCCATCTGAACCACCAGGGAAACTCTAACCATAGTGGTCGACATAACACTATTTTTCTGGAGCTGCTTATTTGCTCTTACTTTTTCTTCCAGGTTGGAAAGTCTTCTGATCCCCTCCCTGATCATCCCTCACCTACCAACCCACCCTCATAGTAAAAGTCCCAACCAAATACCATTTCTTCTAGAAGGGTTTTCTGACTACATGAACGTTCCCAGCTCCCACCACACTCACATATACCTGAAAGTGCGCTCATACAGACACACACACACACAATCTTCATCTATAGAATATTTATTTTAAAGGACCCATACGACTCAGTATGCTGCTAAATACCACATCCACAGCTAAAGTTTGAGTGGTTATTTTGTGCCAGTTATCATGCAAGTACTTTATTTGCACTATGCTTTTTAATCAAGGAAAGTTTATGAATGAATTACTCTTATTGCCTTCATTTTACCAAGAAAACAGTGAGGTTTGAAGAAGCTTAGGAAGTTTATCAAGGTCACACAGGTAACTGGTAAGTAGCAGAGCTATAAAAATTCCAACTCAGTTCTAACTCCAGGCTGGCACTCATACAGAGTATATAGCACAGAAGCGAACATGTGTCACACAAAGTACTGATTTCTTTTCACTGCTATTGTATCTTGCGAGAGGAGAGATTGTGACTTGAGGTTCATTGCATGTTCCTCTCTGCTCACACTTGCCTAGCACAAACAGCTACACAATAAATGGATGGTTTGATCATATCGGAGTCCTTTTCTCTGAGAGGCAGAGTTCCTGCCTGCTTATCCAAGTGACATGCCAGGCTCCAGTTGCAGCCTGACCCTTTCTATAAAAACACCTATCTATATTAGTCTTTGGTCAGTCCTGTCAGAACTGGGGTAAGTTAATTCTCTCTTAGGTGTTAGCAGCTGACAGTGGCTTGTCGTGTTCTTCTCTACTGTAAATCTTTTAATAAAGGACTTTTGGAGAAAGTATTGTTGAAGTCAAAGGAATGACTTTCTCATAGTAAAACTTTAGGTACACTATGAGATTCTTAAAGATAAACCAGCTGGTGGTGATAGTGAGTGTGATTGTTATAGGAGGAGTGATGCGGAGGAAACAGTCATTTCAATATGAAAGCATTTCCTTCACTTTGAGACACATGAGGTTTTCTCATTGATTCTTCACAGAAGAGTATCCGGAGTTACCACCTTGTCTCTGTTTTTTGCTAAGTGTTATAAACTTGAAAAGGCCACCACATCCTCCCCATAACCTGTCTAGTAGTGGATGTTGAGGTTAACATAAATACTTTGTTTCCATATTTTCATCTAAGTTAATATTCATTAAACTGTAAGCAAAAGTTAAATTCATTCTGTGCAGTAGCAATGTATGCATGCTAAGTTGCTTCATTTGTGTCCAACTTTTTGCAACTCTATGGACTGTGCCCTGCCAAGCTCCTCTGTCCATGGGATACTCCAGGTAAGAATACTGGAGTGTGCTGCCATTTCCTTCTCCAGGGGATCTTCCCAGCCCAGGGAGTGAGTCCACATCTTTTATGTCTCCTGCATTGGCAGGCAGGTTCTTTACCACAAGCACCACCTGGGAGGCTATTGCAATTGTGAACAGTAAAATATTTGTCCATGCCAGATACTCTGTTGAATTAGAGAGGACTGAACTTTAAAGTTTCTGCAGAAATAAAGTAGGACATGGTTTCTCAATCTTGTCTGATCATAAGAATTTTGGTGATGCTCATTAAAATATAGATTCCACTCCAGACCTTCAGGTCCAAGGAGAGACTTATGAGAAAGAGTGGGAAAACTGAGGTAGGGTAAGTTTCTTCACTGTCCTTTATAAGGGTTTGCTACTTGGACTCTGGGATAACCCGTACCTTGAGATCACGCTGAAAACATTTTCATTCTCTTTCCCTCCCTGCTATTCTTCCAAGAAATATTATGCCAGGCACTGTTACACGCTGGGAAAACAAAGATAAGCAACAATTCTTGCTGAAGTGTCAGACAAAGACAATGAACAATTAAACCGTGTATTAAATGCTAAAATAGAGGCAGTATAGGACACTATGCATTTAAGAGAGGAGGAAATGTCTGGTCCGAGTATTAAGGTAAATTTGACATCCATAATGGAGAGGTCATTCCACATAGAAAGAAGATGTATAAATAAAGACCTAGAAGCTTAAGGAAACCTGGTGTTTTCTGAATACTGTTAAATGTCTGGCATGGCTGAAGCTCAAGTTCCGGTTGGGTCAAGTGGGGGTAGAACAGGAAGAGTCAGATTGTGAACAGCCTCACGTGCCGCCTTGAAGATATTGGACTTTGCGCTGTTGGTAATGTGGAACTGTTTGGGAAGAAACCTACATGTCCCTTGCACTTAATGTAAACTGATTTCAGAATATAACTTGATAAGAACGTCTTAAAACTGAAGTTTAAGTCAACTTTGCTTTGCGCTAACCTTATATAATAGTCTTTGAGCTTTCTAATCTAGTGGAGACTCTTCTCAGTGGACATCTTATATAGAACACAACATACAAAACAGATTAACAGGCTGTTTTGGCTGATGCAGAAAGCTCAGCCCCATAACATTCCTGTAAACACGAGGTTCCAAGAACAGTCTGCAAACCAAAGTTCTGTGTTCCCCAGAGACTGGATAATTGGATGGAATTGGACTCTTCCTGTTGGAACATAGCTTCAATATTCTCTCTGAAGAGAGCGCCTTCTGCTGTATCTAGCACGGCTCTTTCCATGAAGCATCGTTCAGAAGATACTTGTGGCACTGAGTTGAGTCTACCTAGGTTTTAATCCTTCCAGTGAAGGGGAGGCCTCCACTTTCTTCTAAAGTTTACTCTCTGGTTAAGCTGCCTCATTCACTAGCAACATCTATGGTCAGTAGGCATCATTCTGATTTAAGCAAGGTCTTTTGGAATAATCAACTCAATGTTAAGGCTATTATGTCTCTTTCTCTTAAAAGCTTCTTTAATTGTTCGTTAAAATAGCCCCTCTTCCTTGCTGGGTCCCTGTTTTTCCACATGATTCCAATTTGCCAGTATTGCCTCTTGAAAATGCCATCACCAGGAATACAACCATTTCTTTGGCCACTTCTTTTCTCGCATTGGAGAGAGAAATGGCAACCCACTCCAGCATTCTTGCCTGGAGAATTCCTTGGATAGCGAATCCTGCGTCTAGCTACAGTTCATGTGGCGCAGAGTTGGACATGACTGACTTTCACTTTTGACTTTCGCCTCCCATTACTAGGTATACACTTATAAAAAAATAAATTTATCATGAAAGGACCTCATCAGGGTTTTCTGTGGTTGGCATTACCTCAAAATTTATATAAAAGGAATAAAGATGAAACAGCAAGTAAAAATGGCATTATAAAGCAGCTCAGCCTTAAGCCAGACTGTCTTACTGGTTTAGTCAGACAGAATGCTAACATTTAACATTGTAATGAAAATTGATAGGCTGTCAAGATTGTCGGGTTTCCTGGTGGCTCAGCGGTACAGAATCCACCTGCCAATGCAGGAGACGTGGGCTCAATCCCTGGGTTGGGAAGATTCCCTGGAAAAGGGAATGGCAACCCACTCCAGTGTTTTTGCTTGGGAAAGTAGTCCATGGGGCTGCAAAAAGTTGGACACGACTTAGCGACTAAATAACAAAATTGCCAGGCATTTGTGTGCGTGGAAAAAATACTAGCCTAGAACAATCAGAGGAACATAGCAGAGGCTGTTTTCTGTGGCATGAATAAAGCCAAAGGCTACCTACAATAGGAAGAGGACAAACGTTAGTCTGGGTATCAAAGATTTTCCCAGCTCAAGGGGCTTCCGGTCTTGAAATAAATGTAGGCAGGCAGGACAAGCTTCAAGGTCCCTGCTTCTCAGCGGAGTATGACAAGAGGGATCCAGTACATGCGAGATATTGACCTAGTCAAGGACAAGTGTGAGACATTCAAGTCATCCCCATGGTACAGTCCCTCCTGTGGCGCTGGCTTCAAGCTGGGGCCCTAGTTTCTAGGCAGAAAGATGGATGTATCCTCAGGTTTATAATTTCACACAAATGCGGTAGGGGAGAGAAGGGAAGAAATGTACCGGGGCAGGATCCTTCTGGAGGATTCAGCATCAGCACGACACTCTCTGGACTGTTCGCACAAGATGCTTCCCCTCTGATATGCTGTCCTTGGGAACCCCACAGTCGACACCCGGAGAGGCTCCTCCCTGCGTGACTGCTCCTCATACAAGCTTAGTGTCTGAAGATTTTCCTTTGTTTTCTTCAAAAAATATTTTAAAAGACTATGACAGTGAAGTGAAAGAAGAAGTGAAAGTTGCTCACTCTGACTCTTTGTGACCCCATGGACTATACAGTCCATGGATTTTTCCAGGCCAGAATACTGCAGTGGGTAGCCTTTCCCTTCTCCAGGGGATCTTCCCAACCCAGTGACCGAACCCAGATCTCCCACATCGCAGGCAGATTCTTTACCAGCTGAGCCACAAGGGAAGCCCAAGAAAACTGGAGTTGGTAGCCTACCCTTCTCCAGCAGATCTTCCCTACCTAGGAATCAACCTGGGGTCTCCTGCCTTACAGGTGGACTCTTTACCAACTGAACTATCAGGGAAGCCTTTTAAAAGACTATAAGTAGAAGATATTTTAGGTAAGAAAACCTGCTGACCTAAGGTCAGTCAAATCTAGCTCTTAATCCTTGAAAAGCTAGATAAAAATTCTGTACTAGGTTTGAACCCCATGAGATGTAAGTCACCTTGGGGGAGGGTGAAGAAGGGCAGAAGACAGAAGGCTGTATGTGTGTGTTTAGCCAAAGAGTCACTGGAATAAGCAACTTAAGAAACCAACAGTTTCCACAAAGGCGAAGGAGATAGAGCTAATAACTGATGATCAGGCATGTTATCTCTTTTAGAGAAATAACTTAAGCTCTACATTGATTTCTCTGATAGACTGAATTATTATGCAAAAATATACGCTATAACTTTCCTAACTACTGAGCAGAAAGACCAGGCAATACTCACATCAACCACTTATTTTAATGTCAAATGTTTATTTCTATGCCATAGTTGCCTCAGCACAATTTGTAAAAGAAAGGAATCCAAAGAAAAGATTTTTTTTTTTTTTGGTTGGGATATTTTCTCTGCAGTTATAAGAAAGAAAATAAACACCTTGGTATCAGAATTATCATTTTTTCATATCATTCTAATAAATATCACATCTAAATATTTTCCTTGGGTGTAATTTTTTTAAAGGATGGAAAGATACCCACAGGGGGAAAAAGCCTTGAATTCATCAAAATAAACTTGGGATAGTCTTTGTCAGAGAATATATCTAGAACACCTTTGTTTTGGTACACTATATCACTAATTGCCATATTCTTATTATTTAATATAACAGGCATACTTTATTACATAAAACAAAGTGCACTGAAAATAAACAATGTTAGAAACAAACTAATATTTGGTGTATCTTAAATCTTCAGGTGATTAGATATTAGCTGAAGCGCCGGGATACAAATTTCACCATTGATACAAATGCAATTCTCTTCTGCGGTGAAAACGCACTTAGTAGCTGAGTTCTTTTTGATTTAGCAGACAGGGCATCCAATACAACTGAAACAACCTGATAACAATTCTTTTTTCAATAAAAAGGAATGCTCTGGTTCTTAACTGGCTCCCATCTTCAAGGGAGCCAGAAGACAGCATTTGCTCTTTCAATAGTTTTCTCGTGTCTGATTTGACACACAGAGCCACCAAGATCCTTACAGCGGAAGTAGGCACCACACTGAGGGCATGAGGCTCTCAGACAAGCCAGTCAGAGTCATCTGTGATGCCTGCGGTGGGCCCAGCACCTAGAGACAGCATGGTGGTTGTGCATGTCAATCCTTTCAGCAGACTCAGGGAAAGGAGGAGAGTTCTTTAAGTTCATGCACATTTTATTGAGTAGTAATATAAAATGCTTTTTTCTTTTTCATTGTTACAAGTGCATGCTTTGATTGCCAACATCTCAGAAGTCAAATTACAAAGGCAAGGCTTTAGGCTGTAGTGAATTACTTGGGCACTTATACAATTTTTAAAAAATATGAATGGACTTTTTGTGGTGGTGGTTGTTTTCAGAATGAACCAGTTGTAACCCGTAACTGATATACAAAGGGAAAAAAGTGAAAAAAGTACATATTCTGTGGCACATGACAGAACAGAACAAAATAACTAAACCGTTATGACATTAACAGTTACCATGCATTTAGAGTTCCACATGTAACTACAAACTTATTTAAATTTCACAAGGTTTGCTAAACATGCTAACCATCTATATGTGCACTGACAAGCTTATGTTAAAAACTTTTAAGAATACTCTCCCCTTTAGATTTTTTCAAAGCTTTTTTTTGATTACAAAATTTCAAAGGCATGAAGCATTTTAGAGAATATAAAGTACGCCAGTATACATACATTTCCAGTATATGTCAGACCACTAAGCGCATTACAGTCTCATACAGGCCGATACAGCCATTTTGTTTCTTAAAAAACATGCATAGGCAGATTTTTTTTTTTTTACAGAATATAGATGCTTTATCACTGTACTTAATATGGTGTCTTGTTTACTATACTTAAAAATGCACCACTCATAAATATTTAATTCAGCAAGCCACAACCAAGACTTGATTTATCAACAAAAACCCCTAAATATAAACAGCAAAAAAAAAAAAGATAGAAGTAATTATTCCAGTTTTTTAAAACTTAAAGAAAAGAAAAGGAAAGATATTCATTGCTAAAGTAATACGTGTTATATGGGAAGAAAGGCATTCAAAGCACACTAAAGAAACCTGAGGTAAGCATAATCTGTACAAAATTAAACTGTCCTTTTTGGCATTTTAACAAATTTGCAACATTCTTTTTTTTTCTTTTTCTGTTTTTTTTTTTTTTTTTTAAGACTGCCTAATTCATTTTATAGCCATTGTCTGACAAGAGTAGCAAAACATTATCAATAAATAGTCCTTATTTAGTTTGTACATCATTTTGTTAAAAATGGTTGATGTCATCCATTTTTAGTGCTGCAACTGTAAACGTACAATAGAGTAAGAAATTAGACAAAGTTTTCGTGTCCAGTAACATAATAAAAGACCTCTCGTTAACCTATCTAGAAGTCCCCCAATGCAGTAGGAAAACATGTACATTCCCCTAACATTGCAGTATATACTAGCATTAGCTTTCTTTTTAAATTTTTTTTCCCTATAAGCATTTTTTAAAAGGCATACCCAAAAGAGGTGTTTAATCACCACCCCCACCAAAATATAGTTTATAATTCTCTCTCCCTCTTTTAATGATAGTGTAAACTGAATCCAACTCCTGGCCCCAGAGCAAATAAGCTACCATCAGAGGCAAGAATATCCAACTGCTGATACGCAGCCATCCCCATCATGCCCTGCAGCTCAAAAAAAAAAAAAAAAAAAAAAGTGAACAGGAAGTGGTCACTGGATATTGCTGCTATTACTGCCATTGCTGTCCGTGCCGTTAGTCTCTGAGGCGAGAGCCTTGTTGATGGAGTTAAGGTTGGCGTCAGAGGGCATGGCATCTCTGCGAGGCGGCATCCTCTCGTTAATTCGGTCTAAGCCCTTGGCCTCCTCGAAGCTAGTGATCTTATGTTGTGGTGAAAATCCTTTGATAGCTAAATGGAAAATCATTAAGAAAAGAAAAATCGGGGTTAGCTAGAGGAACACAAAGGGCACAGCTGTTGCATCAGGTGATGTTAGAAATTTCGCAGTGAGAGAGGGACTCCTTTAGTAGAGAACAAAGTGACGGGACCTGAACACAACACAACAGACTCCTTACCATACCCGAAGATAACCAAGAGGTTTGGTAACAGCCAATGTCTCTTGCCAACCAAAATGTCCTCTTCAAGTTAGTAAGATGTAAAGGTTTTTCTTGTCTTCATGAATGGTTAGATCCACGAAGTAGTGTATAAAAAGGAAGGTTGCTACCAGTAATAGGTCTCTAGGCCCAGCATCCACTGGCCACATCCTTAGCACAATTACCGTATTAAATGCCCTAACCTAGAGAGGCAGGACATGGTCCTACTTTTACTATTCCAGTGTGCTAGTAATGGCAAATTCAGTAGACTCACTGAAGCAGCTAAATCTAAAAATCTAGTAAAGAGCTTAGAGCAGAAACTAAAAGGAGCTACCAAAGGAATGAACTTCGGGCATTTCCATGCCATCTCAGCATCTCAGAGAGATTTTCTTGGCAAACAATTTAATGGTGGCATGAAAAAAAAATGAAATTCTAAATACCTGCTTCTCCACTCAGGAAATATGTGGAGTGGATGACAAGGTAAAAGAAATTGAGAAAAATCAAGATCAGATCACTAAGCAGAAAAATTTGGTGTTTCCTTCAGCAGCAAACAGGCCAAACTAATGTTCATCTGGTCTACTGCATAAATTAAAGAAAAATTCTTTTCTTAGTAGATCAATGTAGATGTTAAATGATGGTTCACAAATAACAAAGGGAAAACACTTTATGCAACTTTAAGCAAAAATGAATGGGAATGGTTTGGGCCTTATCCAATGAAAACATGGAATTTTCAAAAGGGGAGCACTGATATTTGATTTTTTTTTCCAGTTATCCTACTATGCTCCAGAGATAGATAAAGTATTTGCACAAGAGACTTAAGGTTTTCTTCAATAGGTGCACCAACCAGTGAGCTGAAAATAAAGTACATAAATGGGGAACCATACATAAATGGGGAACACCAGATTGCTTTACTCCCTGTGAAAACGCAAGCCAGACACTGAAGGGCCAATCACCAGTGTTGAATTGGGCTGCATCTCCATGGCTGATGAAGGACAATTTCATTGAACCTTTATCCTTCCTACCCTATTTGAGAAAAAAAGGAAAGCAGTTTCAAGCCGAAACTTTGCTAGCCACTCCCACACAAATGTACAGTGCTTTTCATTAGTACGGATGAGATTCTTAAAAGATAGACACAGTTGCTTCCAAACTCGTTAAACGATGAGAAACAGTTCGTCCCCCTCTGCATTTTAAAGGTTAGCATCATGGTGATTAGTCAACTATGAGAGGAAGAAGATGGGGAAATGGGGAAAGACCAAGGCCCAAAGCAAAGCTTTTTAATTCTTCTCTAATTCAGTCAGAAATCACAAAAATGACAGAGCTGTCTAATGAGCACCCACCCTGAAAATGAACTCAGTGATTTTCAGGGACAAAAGCAGTATCTACTGTTTTGCTGAACTACTGTGAATATCATTTCATCATAATGAATAAATATAAAAAGTTAGTCATCATAATTGATGATGCGACTTTATGAATTGAAATGGTAAGAGTGCAATCTCTTTTTTAGATTGTGTAAGGTTTGAAAAGCCAATAGAGTGGGAGCATAGAATTTCAAAATCTAGCGAGAACAAGGGCTATGTCTGGAATAGGGCTCCATTTGTAATCATTCTGTCTACCCTGGTCTGGAAGAATGTGTGCTCTGCTGTAGTTGCTGGTCAGACAATGGGTATTAGCAATTTACATTGGTAGTATACTTAACACAACACAGAGTCACAGAAACCACAGAAAACAGCCAAACTATCAACGAGAATGCACACTGCAGATTAGAATTTGCCAAGAGGAATAGAGAATTCCCACATAAATAGCAGTTTATTCACTGCTATTTAGGAAACAGTTGTATTTTCTCTTACAGTGCTATCATTTCCCCTACTGTATCCAAATCACATACAAATGAGAGAGTCTGAAGTGGCACATTTTACATCATATCAAAGGAACATATCACACAATTTTGGGAACAATGAAACATTATCTTGCAAGAACAAAATACAACTGAAGAATTTTGTTTTAAAGGGGAACTTCAAATTATTCTTTTTTAAATTTTCAGGGGATATGGTATGTATCATATTAAAAACTATTGGATAAGCAGTTCTCTCATAACTTGACATTTAAAGAGCACAGAAGAAACTGCGAGAGGTCCACTCTGTCGTCACGGAGCAGGGCTGGGACAGTCAGTGATGTACGAATCTCGATCTTCCTGAGGCTCGCAGCACAGTGCATGGTGCAAAGCAGACACTCAGTGGACAGGAACCAGCTGAGTGACGACAATATTCACTATGCTTGTTACCGGTCACTTCCACAGCCACTAGATACTTCTGAACTCTTTAAAATATCTTGGTGGTGCCAGCTGTCCTACAAATACCAGTAGGTTAAAATTTCATAAGACTAGCAGAACTGTTTATGTTGAATACAGCGTGTCTCTTGTTGGGATATATTTTAGAGACAAAAATTAACGTTAAACTACAACAAAGCACTATTCAAGTGAACTTTTGTTTTTTGCTAGAAATTTCTGAAGACTAGATTTCATAAGGCTATTTTTATCCTCTCCTTTTCAGTGCTGACTGAAAGTGGTTTGAGGGAGGGACATGGTTCAGCTCAAAGAATATTGTTTTATCCATTGTTTGTCAAAACGGCTGCCATAACCCCCACCCCACATGTTCAAGATCTGTTATCCTTTGTTTTCTGTGATTATACTAGGATCATTATATACAAAGTCAAACATAGCTTTAAGGGAAAAAAACAAACAAACAAACCAGGAAAGGACATTTTCCCCTTTAAAGCAAGAACATTTTGGTTAATACTGAGCCACAACTGTTAGCCCAACACCCACACACTCTTTACAAGCTACAGCAAAAAAAAAAAAAAAAAAAAAAAAAAAAGGAAAAAAGAAAAAAAAAAAGAAAGAAAGAAAGAAATGAATACACCCAGCAGAGCCCTTATCTGTTGCAAGTACAACAGAAAGGGGACTGGCCAATTTACCTTCATCAGCCTCAATAGCCTCAACAGTAGCTGAAGAGAAGAAAGGGGGTGCAAAATGAATGAGAAAAATGAGCAGAGGATTTTTAACTCTAAGAACAAATCAGTGACGATCAAGGGAGCTAAGGTGATTAGTGTTCCTGTAAGTGCTGGATTCTGGCACAGACAACAAAACAGAAATGCTAAAAAGAAAGAAAGAAAAAAACACACGAAAATGATAAGTTTTTTTTTAATGAGCTGGATACACATATCTGAGTGAACCGCTTTGGATTTTGCTCACTAAATAAATGACCACATGATTAACCCTTTAGGAAAACACTCAGGAAAGGTTTCTTTGACTTAGATTGAATCTTCAAGGGACTAGGTCAATCGAAAATGTGCATCTGACTCACGTGAAGTATGAAAAAATCCACTGCTATGACTGGTGATTTACAGTTTTAAAATGTCCCCCCAAATAGCAAAACTTGAAGCACTGCCATAATGTCAGTGGAATAATTCACACTATTTAATATTAAATAGCACAATTTCCTAGTGGAATGGAAAAGCAGGGGGCATGCAAATTAAGAGCTGCCTCCGAGTTGATGACACATTGTGACTCTAAAGACAAACACTGAGCATGTTCCAAGTGTGAGGGAGAAAGGAAAAAGGAAGAGGAAGGGGCTGGGATAGTCTGGATGTCTTCTGCCAGGTAACCCAGTTTACAATTAGCTTTCCTCACTGGAATATTATTTTTAGAAACAAAACTCTTGAAATGTCACTATCAAGTGGTAACATGCCAGTAGCAGCAATAATTCTATTAGCATTTTAAAGAAAAGTTAGTCTAAATACTGAAACCTCAGCATATTTCAGAGGCAAAACTTTAAAAGCCCATTGCTTTATCAGCAATTTTTATAATAAGCTTAGGGTCTATATTCTTGCTATACAGGTGCATGAGTTTTTCTATGTTATCAAGGTTAGGGGATATTTCCCTAATTAAGCGCTAAAATGCAAAACTTTTCTGTAATTCCAAAATGTTTAATATTAAAATCCTACCCCTTGACTTTAATTTGCATGTTCCTTCTAATTTAAGGTTTTAAGACTAGAGCAACTGCTAAATGTGCACTATAATTTACTTACAGTGCATTCTAAATTCCTTATGATAAAAATGTATGATGGTTACCACTATGGAGAAAAACCAAACAGTAAAACTTTTAGTAGTTTCCCCCTCTTAGACAAATTTAAGTGAGTCAGACAATAAATTTTGAAACTGTATTAGTGTACATTGTTTAAAATATACACTGACTTTTCAAATTCTCAGGACTAACAAGGTTGTAAAACCTTATGTCTGCTGTGGGTATGTGCTTGTGTGTGTGTAAATACAACACCAAATGGCAAACAAATGGATCTAAAATAAAACAACAGAACAACTAAAAATTCCAGGTTAAAATACAGGTGAAAATCTGAAAACAAAACAGAATTGTAAGAACTCAAGTCACTTAAATTTAAAAGTAAAGCAAAGAAATCTGGAGTTGCACCAGCACCAACACATATTAGACATGTGTACTGTCCATTATTAAGTGTATTCTTATAAAGCAACTGTGATCCATAGTTTCTGATAATACACTTGCTGTACTGTAAAACTGTGCTTCTCAGAAACTATGCAGATTTTAGTTAATTAGGTAGTTGTGCATTTCGTGCATATAAATGATTATGCATATGATAAATAAATATGCCAGTGTTCTTAGAGCATGTTTACTTTGGTGGGAAATTTTTTCATTTTTTCCTTCAAAGTTACTAAAATAATTTTTTTAGCTATAAATTAAATAGGGGATTTATTTATTTATTTACTGTGATATTTTCCTACTCTCATTTAGAAATTTTTTTCTTTTGGTGGAAACTCAAATATATTGATGTTGGAATAAATTCACATGAAAATAAAGAAAATTTTAGTGATGCTGCTAGGAGGTGACCGTTTAGCAGTACCGTATCCATGAAGCTGGGCATCACTCTCTATGTAAAAGAGCTGTATCTAAATAACATAACCATAGGAATACCAGGATCTTCCAGACTGAGGGACAGGAATAGAAAAGAAATCACACACACAACAAAAAAAAGATTCAGGGAAAGATACAGGAAAATAAGCAAGAGGCTGAGACTGTTTTAAAACCTTAGAGCGTATTTTTGTTTTCATTTTTTTCTGTTAGGGTCTAATCTAAAAGCAAAATTTCCATATAGTATGCTGAAATGGTACTTTAATTAATGAGAATATTGGTAAAAATAGATAACAAAAGTAACAAAAGTAAAAGAGCATATTGACTGGGCTGTCTAATACAGTAGCCACTAACCACATACGGCTATTTAAATCAAAGTAATGATAGCTAGGTAAAATACAGTTTCTCAGTTGTACAAGTTATATTTCAAACACTCAATAGCCATACGTTGTTGGTGGCTCCTGCACAGATAGAGATATTTCCACCATCACAAAAAGTTCTACTGGATAGCACTTATCCAAAAAACTATAGATTTTAATACAAAAGCTATCTTCAAGGAAATGTTTTCATCCTTTTTAAAAAATGAAATATGATTCTAATCACTCTCAAGTTTTGGTGAGTAAGTCAGAGGAAAGACACCTTTGACTTCAACTTCTATTCAAAATGAGATCATCCTTCTATACTCTTCTTCCATTCTCCACTAAATCCTACACTTTACATATGTATTTTTACGTGTGCATGTGTTTATTTCATCACTCCTGTAGATAACCAGCACATTTAATAAACATGTAATTAACAAGTTGTTTTTAGCAACTGCTTGGTTCCAAGTGGTTAAACCTATAGGGCCTGTAGGTGAGCTAAATGAGCTGTCTTACAGTGAGGCCTGAAATTGTGATTAGTGTGCAAATGAGGACATGGGGGTGGGGTAAGGACCACATTCCAGTGAATGAAGGAGCTACCATTTGGGGCATGACTGGTCAAACTGATGGGGGGCGGTTTCAGCCCTTCTTTCAGCTGAGAAGAACTGAAGACCAAGACTGAGCTTAAATGGAGGAGTAGGTCAGGGCTCTAATGACAGAGCAGATCGAGGTGCCAGCACAGGTTGCACCAATGGGCCTGCTTACCGCTTTGCAGGGTTTGTTTCCCTCCAGAAAGCACGCCGCTGGGGAGCATGCCTGTGGGCGTCAGGCCTTTCAGCGTCAGCACACTTTCACTCTCTTCTCTGCAAAGGCACAACGGGGGCGGAGGGGACATTACCTTTTATTTTCTTTCAAGAAAAAGATCAGACTTACAGGGAAAAAATGTATATAAGAACTCACACTGACCTCTTCCTTGGCTCCCTTGCTGTTTTGTTTTTTTTCCCCCTTTTTTCACTTAGAACACACTGTATTTTCACACATTCATATAGAAGTCATGTTATATAAATGACATGACTGTTAAGATAAAGTTGGAAATTATAAAACTGTCAGGGGTTCACATGCTTCTGAATCCTGAAGATAGGGAAACCAATTCTGATTTTGTAATCAGGTCTCACAAAACAGTGTTGCTGGGTATCTTCCACGACACCATAAATATGTTTAAAAAAAAATGAGCCAGGGAAAGAGCTGTTTTAAGTTTTACTGCTAAGGCTCAACAAAATAAGTAGGGCTGGTTTGACCTGGGAGAGAAAACCAGACAGCAAAAGGGAGATTTAAAAAATCTGACCTATGGATTATCCTCTTAGTTACTATACTTTAATTTTTTTTCTTCAAGATACATAATTGCTGCTTTAAGTTTTATTACATTTGTTTAGAAGGAATGAATGGGTCCTGCAAGTTCAGTTAGGAATGTAAAGCATTAGAGCAAAGGCGGCCTTATTCATCAGGCCGCAGGGAGCAACTATGCTCTATTTTCAGCTTTAACATGACTTTTCAAGATTTGGCTGCTACGGCACAGTTATTACTGACTTTGATCTGGTGTCTTTGGGAAAGGATGATGGTACTTTTCATCCTGCTCACGGCTCCCTGCTTTAGGTATCAAATCACTAAATTACTCTTTAGTGACTCTACCAGGAGTGAGATAGAAATAGCAAGAAGGAGAAATCAAAAGAGCCACTGTAGCTACTCCATGAAAAAGAACTGGAAAAAAATCTGGCAAAAATTAGAATATGATATTATACAATGTGGAGATGGACTTTTCCCCAAGACGGTCCTATTTACCCTTGTTAATAATGTAATTGTGAACCGATTTTATACTCCTCACATATAATCAAACTGTAGATTAAAGTAATCTCTTGAAGAGAAATATACTTTGCGTTATCCAAGAATAGATAATGGAATTTAAGTAAAGAGTAGTTAATCCTTTTTAAGAAAATATTTGTTTTCTTAAGTCCATGCATAATAATAACATGATGCATGATCCATGTAAAAAATAACTAACATATGGGAAATGAAACTCTAAATAATCTTTTCATTCTCCATGATTTATTAGAATAATATAGATTCTCATAAACAAGCTTTGTGGTTCATGTTCATTTCCTAGAAATCTAGTGGAATGCACCTGATAGATCCATCTTTTACTACAGGGAGTGAATGAAAAATAGGATAATAATAGCTGTTCTATTTCATAATATGTTGAATCTATTGTGAAATAAATGTTTTAAAGTGCTGCAGCACACAGAGGGCATAATATGTGAAGCAGTCCACTTAGAGGCTTTCTCTACAGAAATAACTTAGTAGATTTCAATTTGACTAAAATAGTGAGGAACTAACAATTCCATTTAAAATATAATTTAAGAAAAGAAAATAGTTTCTAGTAACATATTTAAATGACCAGACTAAAGTATTAAGACACTATTCAGCGACATATAATCAAAGGCAAAACAGAGCAGAGGACCATGATCTCACCTGAGAACCGAGAACACTCTGGCCATCTTGCCGATGGCTCGGATCTTATTTCTTATCACCTCCTTCCTGGCCGCAGCCGTTGCTCCTGCATTTTAAAAACACAGTTGAGAAGTCAGGTGACTTTTTACTGAACTCTAACTAGTTGACTAATTTACATATATAACAAACTGATAAGGTGCTTCAGTCGTGTTCAACTCTGTGTGACCCCATAGATGGCAGCCCACCAGGCTCTTCCGTCCCTGGGTTTCTCCAGGCAAGAACACTGGAGTGGGTTGCCATTTCCTTCTCCAACACATGCATGCATGCTAAGTCACTTCAGTCTTGTCTGACTCTATGCGACCCTATGGACAGCAGCCCACCAGGCTCCTCTGTCCACAGGATTCTCGAGGCAAGAATACTGGAGTGGGTTGCCATTTCCTTCTCCAATACTGCTGTAAGCCAAATCAGGTTTGTTTTTTGTTCCCCTTGGGCTTTCCTGATGGCTCAGTCAGTAAAGAATCTGCCTGCAATGCAGGAGACCCAGGTTGACCCCTGGGTTGGGAAAATGCCCTGGAGAAGGAAACAGCAACCCACTCCAGTATTCCTGCCTGGGCAATCCCATGGACAAAGGAGCCTGGCAGGCTACAGTCCATGGGGTTGCAAGAGTCAGATATGACTCAGTGATTAAACCAAGGATTTATCTGTGAATCAAGTTTAACAGCTTATGCTTCCAGGTATAAATGCTTGCCTGTGATACTTTAGAGGTTCTCAAAAATGCCAAAGAGCGACTTTTGAGATTTCCAATGAGGCAGGTTCTTGTCCTCTTCTGTTTGTACAAAGATAACGTGCACTGGCACGAAGAGGAAGTGAGTCACCAGGATCTTCTACTCCTTTCCGGTCTCCATGCTTGGCGACTACTTTAGGAAACTTCTTTTGCAAAAGCTGTCCTTTGAAGTGATCAAGCTAGGGAGTCTCTTAACCTCTTATGTTCCCTAGGGGTATCTATAGTATTTACAACATCTATAGTATCAGTGGCCGTAAAACATTTGGTTAGCGCTTGATACTCCTTCAGCTACTGGTTACTGTACAAATTCTAGAAGAAAAAGCAGAAACCTACTGAACTGGATTTAGTGAGAGAGAGTGGCACATATTTTGTATTTTAGCACTTATGTAGAAAAGTTACACATAAGTCTAAGTTTTACCACTGACTGCATTTTCCAAATTTAAAAAGGTCAATCTACATAGGTTATTGTTATTATAAACATTTTTGCTTTTTAAATATTTTTATTTATATAGTTTTAGAATAATGCTATATGATCTTTAGTGACTCTATTTTCTTTCCTTTTAAATTTTCAAGGTAATGTTTGAAGAAGTGCAAAACAGAAAAAAAAAGTTCTCTTTTTAAGATTTTTATATGTCAAAGTAAAAGGGATGGCATGCATGCTCAATCACTTAGTCATGTCCGACTGTTTGGGACCCTATAGACTGTAGCCTATCAGGCTCCTCTGTCCATGGAATTTCCCAGGCAAGAATACTGGAGTAGGTTGCCATTTCCTCCTCCAGGGAATCTTCCCAACCTAGGGATCCAAACTTGAATCTCCTGTGTCTTCTGCATTGCAGGCAGGCTCTTTACTGCTGAGCCACTAGGGAAGCCAAAAGGGATAAGATATCCTTTTTAAACATATGGGACTTTGTAGAAAGTGTTAATACAAGCAGATTTTCTTTCTAATTCTACTGCCACTAATAGGAATATAACAAAATATTCTTAGCAGATCGTATCAGATAATATCAGAAATGTTTGTAATTCAACACTTTAAGTCACACAGTTTGTTCAGAGACTGGTCTACAGGTGATAATTGGTATACATTTTGGTCTCTTAATTCATGGTAAGTACAAGCTTTATGACCTTTTCTTGGAAGGAAATATTTTTGTTGTTTCTTATGACTTCCAAGAATTGGATTTGAAACCTTTTTCATTGTTTGATAAGGGCTGAACAATCAATCACTGACCTAACACTTTTATAAGAAAGAAAACTCACAGCAACACCTACACAATTTGGAAATGGCTAGAAAAAGGCCTCTGATTTTCTATTCACCCCAAGGAAGTAAAAATATAATGGGTCACTTTTTTCTTCTGGGTGGGTTAATTTGTCAGAGGTGATGCTAGTGCATACCCTTCTGAGGATATTCCTTAGAAGCTGTGTACCTGGGAGCTGGTTTCCTCTTTTCTCTGACTTAAAAGCCCTCACCCAGCTCCTATTTTTGTCTATTTCTTTTTCTCTAGTGTCAATGACACCATAGAAGGTATCCCCCAACACATCTAACCGGTTTGCATCTATTTTTCCCTATCACTTCCCCACTCTCAATCTGGGCGTGGCCACATGTCTTGCTTTGGGTAAAGCAACATTAGCAAAAGTGATGCTAGCAGGATCTTGAAATGCACACAGGCCTGTTCTGTCTCTTGCTCCTTGGTATTTTTCCAAGAGAGTTGAAAACTTATGTCCACACAAACTCCTATACACAGATGTCTATACTAATTTTGTTCATAATTGCCAAAATGGAAGCAAGCAAGATATCCTTCAGTAGGTGAATCTACTGTGGTCCATCCAGATAACGGGATTCTTACTTGGTGTTAAAAAATACTGATCTCTCAAACTAGAACTTATGGCTTTCTCCCATATGGATTTAAACTTATTTCACTCATTTGTAGGCAGAATAGCCTGCAATACTAGGCTATAATCCTGTTTTTCTGATAACCAAGTGGAAACATGGATTCTCATTTATAACTGGTTCTGTTAATTAAGTCTGTTAATTGGTTAGAATTCTGGAGGAGAAAATGGGGTATTGGCCCTCCCTAAAACTTTATTCTGAGTTTCTAATAATATTTAGTTATTATCTATGATGTGCAATTGTGATTCTTTATATAAAACCTGTCCAAAAGGCCATTTGAAAGTTTAAAGTTTCTGTGCTTGAATTTTAGATGATTTATGATCTACTAAAGGACATTTAAGCCTACTGAAGGACATTTGTTAAGGGGGAAAAAATGCGGGGTAGCAATTAGTCGCCTTATAGTGGTTTTCCTACATATTTTTTTTAGTTGTTCAGTTAAATCCTGCATCAGTCTGACTAACTGGTGTGTTACTACCACTCTATGCTTAATATTCCCCAGTCTGACTGATCCAGTCTGTCAGAAGTCATGATGTGCTAAGTAAGAGGAAAGAGTCTGACCCTCTCCAAAAACAGTATGGCCAGATCATAAAATCAATCCAACAGACACAAGGAATGGAACATGTGGGAAGACTCCAAAACTGGTGACTATATTTAGAAGCACAACAAGAAAAGCAGCAAAGAGTAGTCTAGAAGTGTAATTGGATACATTTAAGAGGAATGAGAGGGGGGAAAAAGTCAAGTCAAGTAAGTGAAAAATATCTAAGAAGGCTATCTCTTAGAAAATTTTCATTAAAGGACTTGTAAAAACCATAACCAGAGCAACGAAAGCAAAGAAACTAATAGGAAAGGAAGGGAAGCAAATTATGTAGAGCCGTCCTTTTCAGTTCAGTATGAGCCAGGGAACTCAGAAAAATGCTCAAATAACTGTGGAATTTTAAATGTAAAAGAACATTCTGACAGAGCCAGTTTAGGATTCCTTATCTTCCAGACCTAGGGACTTCCTGGAGAGTACTATAAAGGGTACAGAGCAGGTATCTTACTTTATGTATTCATGGCCGTGCTCCCAGCAACTAGTAATTCACAGCATATGGTAATGGTAAATAATTCATCTTAATCAAGGATACTATCTCTCTTTAGATTTCTCAGTAACCCTGGTAAGTAAGAAGTTTTAGTACATCTTTTATAAAATTCAAATGTATTTACTCAAAAAGTCAGTGAACTTAAGCAAAGAACAGTAAGAAGAGACCTTAAAAGTGAATATCTCAAAGCTTTACCCTGGGCAACTACCTTCACTATTTTCCATATAATCAAAATCAAAACAAATACCCACACATTTATAACCCATGAAAATGTAAAATATTCAAATAAAATATCTGAATTAATATGTAATCAAACTTAGAGGAGCTGAACAACAGCAGGATAGAACTAAGTTCAGATATAAAGGTTCCTGCATATTTAGTATTGTTACTCATTAAAACTCATTTAAATACTTAGGCTCAACTGCAAACCCTCAACAGTCCATAATTCTATAGAAAGGTCAAGGAAAAATGTATATTTTTCAGACTTTTACTAGCTGTGACATGCAAATACAATGTCACATTTAACATTCTTGGAACTTAACTCTATTTAGGTTGTGGAAATGTATCACAGTAGCTCAGCTTAAAATTCAGAATACTGAATAATCAGGGCACAAAAAATACTTTTATGTTAAACATATGGCAGGCCGGATCTTAGTTCCCCAGCCAGGATTGAACCTGTGCTCCCAGCATTGGGAGCGTGGAGTCTCAACCAACGGATCATTGTCTCTTGCACTGCAGGCAGATTCTTTATCAATCTGAGCCAGCACGGAAGCCCAAGAAGCCCATACATTAAACAATTTTTAATAGGCAACTACTGTAAACACCTTTTCAGAGAAGAATATAATCACTTATTTTAACTCGAAAGTCCAAAACTGAGAGGCAATCTTTCATAAGGTTAAAAACAATTAGCAATTTTAAGTAAAATTACATTTTGTGTTTCCATTCAAATAATTATCACTTCTTTTTTTGGCCTCTTTCCTGCTTTACCTTTTAAGTTCTAATCTTCTTTTATGCCTGGGGTATTATACTACTATTTTCAAAAGCTAGGTACTCTGGCACACTCCATTTTCCTCAAAGGTTAATGTACAGACCAAGGGTATCTTTAAAGATTTTTACCGCTTTTACCATGTGTCCTTCCTGACCTTAACTCAGTGCCCTGCTGACTCCCATGAAGTTTGGAAGGTACCTATGCCAAATGGCCTGCTGAGTGAATGCTGACAGGCTCTGAAGGGAACTGGAAAATGGCAGCAGCGTCACAGCGACGAGTGGTCAAGTGCCAGGGCAAAGACAGGTTCTAACACAGGGGCTACCGGCCACACATTACAGACCCTAGCTCCCTATGGCTCACTGTTCCCATCCATCCATTGAGTGACTACTGTAATTCCTGTTTTAACTGAATCAGCAGTGTCTGGAAGGTACTCTATAGCATACAATTTAGTACCCAAATCATTTATTCATTAAGTGTTCTTGTGAATCCTTTTTTATTCTACTGCCTGCCGTGAGCTAACAGCTAGCAACAGAAATAGGAGTGAAGCATGGTTTCTGCTTTAGGAGATCACTTGATCACCAACAGCACACAGTGACAAGGGTGAGAGAGGAAGAGGCCGTGGAGTGGGGAGCGCTGCTGTCAGCTGGAGAGAGCGCACTGAGCGCATCTCTTCTTAAACTCCCTGTTCAATAACGAACTTCCTGTCGGTAGCTTGAAATCAGCGGTAGGGAAGAGAATTTTTACCAACAAAATCTGCAAGTCCTACAAACGAGGGCCATTTTCTTTCTGCAGTGATGGGTTGTTAAACATTTACCACTGGAAGTAGGTGTTAATTGTCTGGAGAAAAATGTTCACCCAAATGGTGACAGTTGAAGGATCCTGAAGGATAAGTAGAGTTAAGGAGGAGGGAAAAGTCTCCATAGAAAGAAGAGAATTTTCAAACACGTGGAAGCTGCCAGAATCCATGTCATATTTAGATGACAGATGAGATGTGCCAGATAGCACACATCGAGTTTGGGTACACTGGGGTGTGGGTAGGGTGGGAAGAGAAGCAAGGCATGCCTGGGGCTAAACTGTAAAGGCTTTAGCATAGTGCTAGGAACAAAGAAAACATTTAGATAATAAGCCCTGGTGGCTCAGAAGGTAAAGAATCAGTTGCAATGCAGGAGACCTGGGTTTAGTCCCTTGGTCAGGAAGATCCCTTGGAGAAGGGCATAGCAACCCACTCCAGTATTCTTGCCTGAAGAATTCCATGGACTGAGCAGCCTGGTGTTCAAGGTGTTCCAAAAGAGTTGGACATGACTAAGGAACAAACACTTTCACTTCACTTTTCATACTCATCATACAGGTATAGAGAACATACTTGGCACTTACCCACCCCTTTTCCAAAGAAAGAAAGAAAGAAAAAGACAGACTGATGGCTGGGTAGAGAGACAGAGGTGTGAGGAAGCAAATACACTCAAATGTTAATTGTAAAAAGTAAGTGATGGGGGCAGGACTATACAGTTCTTTCAACATTCCTTTATGTCTGAAACATTTCATAATAAAATGTGGAAAAAAACAAACAAACAAACACACCATTTTATCTGGAAGAAGCTTGCTTTTGAGAGAAAAGGGAAATAGCAGTTTTAAGAACAGGGGTCTCTCTATCCCGCCCTTTCTTTGTGTTATATGAAGGATGCATGAGCTCAACAAAGGAGGTCAGGAAGAAAAGGTCTCAGTGCAGTGACCTCCAACCCCGCTCTTCTCCAACCAGCTGCAAGGGGAATTTGGACTGCTAAGATTTTGTTGTATAAGCCCAATTCAACAGAATCTAATTGCTTCTGATACCTTTTTGAAACTGTAAGAAGTGAAAATGATGAACTACATAAAAGTTTTACACTTAAATATCTTACAAAATAGGAATATTTTCATATGATTAGAAGGTAAAAAAGCTGTTTTCAAAAAATTGAGTGCTTAATATTTAATGGAGAAAGTACTGGGACAATTCCACTTCATTTTCACACTGGCTTCAAATTTTTTATTATTTAGGCTTCTTTCTTTAAAGGACTTTTAACAAGTGTATCCATAGCATGTTTTTAAATGAAATACATTATATTAAAAGGAGTGTGTGTATATATATTAACATCTCACACTTTTTCAGAAGAAAGATATAGTTTAAGAACTATATTCTTGCTGATAGGCTTCAAATATCTTAAATCTTTTAATTCAAAATCAGACAATAATATAGAAAACTCACTTTTTCAAATTTGTTAAAGGATAATAAAGTCCCTCTCTGTAAGAAACCTATGCCACTGGAAAGTAAAACTTTATTATGATTCATTACTTTTAAGCAGAGCTTAGACATGTCTCCAGGTTTTATTTTTCGACACATAGGGCAAGTACTAAATTTGAATAAAGGTTATTGATGGAACAAAGCCTAAGGTGTTGAGATAATAAGATCTTTTGTTGTGTACACTTAAGACAAAAGTGCCAAAATCAGCACTTTAGAAATAGGATACCATGGAAAGACAGAGCATGCCTTCAGAAGCCTCTAAAAACTTTGCATAATTGGTCTTTATAGCCCTTGACAAATGATGATGAAATCATAAGCATATAGACCATCTTTTATGGGAGAACATGTTTTCTGAATTGGCCCCCATAAGGCTTGGAGCCAAACCATGTGCCTAAAACTTATTTTCTTGTATTTTCTTTCTCTGACCTAGTTTAACAATAACAAGTCTTGAGCTTCTATATTCAACAAAGTGATGTACAGAAATTACTTAAACATTTACTCAGTTTTGCCCTTGGCTGTGGTGAGCTTGACAAGCACTTCACTATATTTTTTCCATACCACTAGGCACTTGAGTGGAGAAGGCGATGCCACCCCACTCCAGTACTCTTGCATGGAAAGTCCCATGGACGGAGGAGCCTGGTGGGCTGCAGTCCATGGGGTCGCAAAGAGTCAGACACGACTGAGTGACTTCCCTTTCACTTTACACTTTCACGCATTGGAGAAGGAAATGGCAACCCACTCCAGTGTTCTTGCCTGGAGAATCCCAGGGACAGGGGAGCCTGGTGGGCTGCCATCTATGGGGTCGCATGGAGTCGAACACGACTGAAGCGACCTAGCAGTAGCAGCAGGCACTTGAGTCCTGGGAATTAGGGATGGTATCATAGGCTCTGAGAAACTGTGTCCACTCTGATGCACTGGCTATAATGATGCAGTCTTTACCTTTTTTTACTTATGCATCTACAAAAGACTATCCCCCAAATAATATTATTCTCACTTCCAAGTTTAAATAATTAAGTGGAATATATAATGTTGTAAACATTGCCATTTTAAAATGAACTGACAACACTACTTTTAAAAAAAAAATCAGTGGTATATAAATAACATAGCAATTTCATCCTATCATCATCCTTTCAAAGAAAAAATTCTTATGTTGGTCCTTTTTTCTTTGAAATTGCATTTCCATTTCAATTTTCCTGATTTTACTTTAGTATATTATATACACTATTTTATCACATTATACTGTTCTTCCAAAAAATATGTTTAAAACTTTAAATTTATTTTTAAAATTTTCCTGAGACGAGGCCTTACATCTTACAACTTCTTTTGTAATCAAAATCACGATTATTAGTAGTACATAACTGAACCAAGTAGCACAAGTATATGATAAATGTTCATGAATATTTCAAAAAAACACAGAAATATACTTTGATTGAACCTATCCCTCAATGATAAGGATGAAACGGCAGTTACACTGCCTTGATTAAGGAGACCCCTTAGGCACTGAGTTTTTCCATTGTCTCTTTGTTTTAGTACTCTGGGCAGTGTTCACGGTGACTATCTAGGGAGGCCCATGCCTTTCTGTTATAATAAGAGAAAAGCAACTGAGGATGAATGAGGAGGTGGGAAAGGAAAGACTGCAGTGAGCTTGCATCTGATGCAAGCTCAGATCAGGTCCCAGGCTGATTGTCTTTAGAAATGAAGACACATGTAGGCTGAGGATGTAAAAATGGATTCCCTTACTCCTCTTGAAATCCCTTTGGTGAATCCCAGTAGTCCAAATACTCTGGCATGAAGAAAACTGCTCTGTCAAGAATTATATCACCCAATTTCTACAGGCGATAGCTGGTGGAAGATCTCCTTGTCCAGCCATAACTGGAGAATCCTGCATTGTTGATCCATTTAGGGTCAGTGCTGGTTAAACCTAGTTCAATGAGATGGGAGGTGTTGCCCCTCACATAACAGCTGTGTGTATGCTTATGTAGGTTATTCTATTGGAGAAAAACACCTTCACAATAACAAATTTAAAAATCTCTGTAAAAACTGATCTTTTTGAGGACTACAACCTAAAATATTTGGAATACCTTTCTAATCTTGATTCTAACAATACTATATCACATATCTATAGGTGATAAAATTGGGACATAATGACTACTCATTCCAAACCACTCCAAACCACATATTCTCAATTTCTTCCACATGCTTTTTAGCTCAACTAAAATCTCAGCATGTAATAGGCCCTACAATGGTGTGATATTTGGCATAGGGCTAGTCTGTCTTACATATCATTTTGAAAGCACCAGAGGATCCTTGAAAATATATATATATTTTAAATATAAAGACTCTCCTGTGTAGTGGGTTTTTAAATAGGCTAGCACAGCACAGACTATTTATTCTAATTTCTCTTGTCATCAAACATAACTGGATTCTTTGGATAGGAAGTCTTAAAAATGTACAGACTACTCCTAAATGTCAAATAACTGTCATTATTTGGTTATCTTAAATACATAGTTAAAAGCTACTTTCATTTCCAAGTGTTAATTTGATTCCACGGACTTTTGTTCTCTGAGACACTGTGTTCCATCTGTTCAATGATTCCTTGGTATAGCTGCAGAAATTGGCTATAAGCATAAGTATAACTTAGGTAAAAATTAGACTTTAGAGTAGATTAGGAAGCTTGGTTGATTTTTTGAGATACTCTCACATATTCAGCCTCTGCCTTACAGAGGACATTTCAGTTTATCTATATTTGCCAAGGTGGAAACTAGTAGCATGTGAGATGCCATTTAGGATTGAATTCTTTATCATAACAGACATGCATCAATTTTATGAACTGACAATGGAAATAAAGGCAAAATAAGCTGAAATAACAAGTGTCAAGCTAATAATGGAGATGTATTGTCTATAGAAGAAACACTCATAACGCCTGGATGTTTAACCTATCAAGGACTGTTCTGAATATAAATGAGGATATAACAGTTGAACAATGTATTTATTAAGGACCTAACTGGGCATACATACCAAATGCTGGAAGAATGCATTTAGACTAGCGCCAGGTACCATGCTACCTGCTGAAGCACTTAGCACAGATCTTTGATACATGATACTCAAAAATGTCTTTTCTTTATGTTAAGAAGCAAATGCTTGTGCAGAGGTGGACAATCCAGTTCTTCTAATAGTTACATTTCTCACTGTAAATTAAAAGGCTGATTGTATGATCTTCATTAATATCAAATTGCCTAGCTGGGGGCCTCAGTTGTGTTTTGTGCCAACCAGGCTAAAGGCTGGACCACAGATGTTGTTAGTTCACTAGGAAAGAATAGAAGCCAGGATGCTAATGCCTTCGTTTTAAGTCAAAAAAAAAAAAAAAAAAAAAAAAGAAAAACCATTCCACAAAAATGGGCGACCAAATAAAATCAAGATTTCTGTTTCTTTAAAATTCTGAGAAAAACTGGATGAAATGTCATAGCGTCTCATAAGCTAAAAGTAGAAATGAAGGGGAAAAATTGATTTTTAGGAGAGCAAAAATAAGACTACCTTGATAGAAAAATATTTTTAAACTTTAGATTTTCTGAGCATTTATTAAACCTTTTCATATAGCCTTTAAACATGCCACTTGAGATCAAACAATTATAGAGAGACTGTTTTACAAACCTTGGACTTATAACAACTCTGCCATTGTTCAATCAATTAGTAATTATTCTAAGTACAATCTTCAGATTGAGAGGTTGGACCCACAAATGCTTTAGTACAAAGAAAATGGTACTTCCCTGGTGGCTCAGAGGTTAAAGCATCTGCCTGCAATGTAGGAGACCCAGGTTCAATGCCTGGGTCAGGAAGATCCCCTGGAGAAGGAAATGGCAACCCACTCCAGTATTCTTGCCTACAGAATCCCAAGGACAGAGGAGCCTGGCAAGCTTTGGTCTATGGGGCTGCAAAGAGTTGGACATGATTGAGCAACTAACACACTTACTTATTAACAGGGAGAGAGCTGTATATAACATTTAGTTCATTCTGCAAAGTCTGCACTTTTCTGTAATGTGAAAATCATGCCAGCTAATAAACTCATTTGTGCAAAATCATGTAGTACTAAGAAGAGAAAAAAGTACCTTTAATATCTGTGTTATTATACCTTTTAAGTTGGCAACTTAAAAAGATTTTCATTACTGTAATCACATATAAGTCAGACTTGATGATACTGGCTACAATATGATGGCTACCCAGGCGTCTTGTTTGGTAGTCCAGGCCCCCAAATATTAATAGCCCTATATATGGATGGGAATTTATACCCTAGTATCTAGTAAATATCTGTGTACATTTTTAGACATGTTTCAGTTTTAATAATATACTGGATATAAAATTTGTTTCCTTTTTATAGCATAATCATGATGAAAAAAGGCAATTACCTGTACTATGAAGGGAACAAAGTACAAAGGATACATTTATGTGACCAAACTGATTTAGCCTCTAAATCACACACTGAAATATTAATTTTAAAAAGTAACAATAAACTGGAAAGTAATTAACAAAAGTATGACAAGCAATCACAAAGACTTTTACAAAATATTGACTAGTCTTTCTTTTTATAGATGTCTTCCTTTCCTTTCTCCAATTATATAATACAAATTCAGCTATTTTTAAAAAGATATGAGAACTTAAAACTGATAAGCTGATATCCATCTTTGACATGTAAATTTTTGGAAAAATTACATGGATTTCTCACATGGTCATACTTCTTAAAACAGTAAAATACACAAAGTGTTTTTCTTTTCTTTGTCAGAAGTAGAAGAGAACAAGAAAGATGTCCTTATATTTCCTCCAACTATCACATATTTTATTCCAATTTACACTCCTTCCTCCAACCACCTAAATCATCTGTGAAAGCAACCTATTTAAAATTGGTTTCTTATTGTACTGTACTCTCAGCTCAATGATGGCAGAGACCATGCGTTTATTCACCACTGAATATACAGAAAATGGTATTCTATGAATATTTTATATAGAAATTTAAAAATACTATTGACAATAAAATAGAAATATACCATGATATAAAAATTGAGGTGCTTTGAGTTTTATTTTAGTATTTGGCATTTTAGAAAATAATTTCAATTTTCTTTTTTAGCTATTATAAACATTAAACAAATTTTGATATTTGCCTCTTTCCAATAATCTTTTATCTGACCAAATGATACCCTAATGTTTCATTTTCTGGTTTTCTGGTAAGATTTATATCTCATAGTAATTTTTATGCATTTGGTGCAAATATTTTTAAACAGCTGCTGCTTGAACTGCTCCACAATCCTGGTTCTCACTGTCTTTCCCTCATCACTCTTTTCTCTATTTCATTTGTTTATCTTTCTTCAGCTTCATAAAGAAGGGATAATTTTCCTGACCAGTGCTCAACTTTCTGATATTTCCTCCCACATCAGTAACTTTGGAGGCACATTTGACTCTTAGTAGGTTCAACTGTGACTTTTAACACAAAGCCTCAGTCACCTGCTCCAATTTCATTCCCAATTTCCAGGGCTTCATTTCCAAATCCTGTCTGGATGTTTCCAGAGCCATGTCACTTTTACTCAAACTCATGTCTACCACTAAACCAGGGGTTCCCAACTTTCGGGATCTAATGCCTGATACCCTGAGGTGGAGCTGATATAATAACAATGGAAATAAAGTGCACAATAAGCGTAATGCGCTTGAACCATCCTTAAACCAGCCTCTTCCCACCACACCCCGCCCTCCCCCGACACACATCCCTGGCCCGTGGAAAAACTGTCTTCCATGAAATAGGTTTCTGGTGCCAAAAAGGTTGGGGATTGCTACACTAAACTCATCTTTCTCCTGAAATGGATGAAGTTTTTCCATAACTGTTCTCATCCTCCTAGGTACCAAGGTTTGAACCATCCAAACCTGCTTTGTTTTCTTTGCCCACTGAGTCCATAGTTTTAAGTCCTTGGCCGCTCTTTGGAATAGCTCCCTCTTCCTTTTATCGTTAAGACTATCATTGTTCCAATCTAGTCACCTCAACCTTGAAATACTTTATTCAGTTTCTAAATTATAACCCAACTCATCCTTTGTTCTTTCTCCAAGCATTTTTCCAAGCTTGAAAAATGTATTTGCTTTTTCTCAAACATAGCTTTTAAGATGATGGCAGGTTATGCTAAGAGTTGATAGAACAAGAATCATACGGCCACTGTGCCCTCAGAGTTCTTTGTTTGGTAGTATGTCTAAGCATTGCTTTGAATTTTTTCATATTAAATGTGATACTTTTGCTCCCAAACTGCCAATTATTATAGGACATAACCCATTCAGATTGGGAACCTGAAATGTGAGATGCTGAGATGAGCTGCTCCGAAATGACAGTGATTACAGCCATAGGAAGAGCTCTAAGCTAGTGGTTCTCAGTACATGTGCTGCCAGAGGCACAAAGCAGAAGGGAGTTTTTAAGATGACATTCATCTCAAACACTCATCACGCAAACAAATACAGCTTCGGTAGAAATGATTTACCCGAGTCCTTAAAGACGTATTCCTCAAGGACCAGTAAGATGTCACATAAGTCCTACTAATTTCCAACTTCACACTTTAAAAAGTTCTGCATAATTTTTTAAAGTTAGACAGAAAGCAGTGGGGAGACACTCTGGAACCTGTGATATTAGATTTGAAGAATTATCTAATAATCCAAAGCAGATGATGGAAGATAATTTTCTTGTATACAATTTAGATGGTTTCATAGAGGCATGCAAAAAACTGCTCTGATTCCATATTCGGTGACTTGCCTGTGGTTAACATTAGGATAAGGCAAAAATGTGGACAAAGGACCAGAGTTCCGCCATGTGGTTTGCTCCTTTAGATGAAAGCAGAGACATAAATTCTAATTTAATCCTAAGTCTTTCCAGGGCAGCTTGAAACTATACTTGGCTTGAAATGTATTAGTTTTTATTATTTTTTCTTTCTTATTCTACAGGATTTCAGTTTTACCTCCACAGTTCTTTCCTCTTAGCCAGACTTATCACATATCACAGTCTCAAACATAACTTGCTTACATATATGTATATATACATATATATAAGATAGTGATCTCAGAGTCTAAGATTTTAGACAAAAAGCAAGTTTCAAATAAATATTTCTAACTCATGAAACTGTCATTAGGCTTTTAATGCTATTCCAGACCTCCTTCTTATAATACTGAACAGTAAAGAAAGCTTTGTGATGGAGATTGCTTGATTTCTGTCAGCTTCTCTGCCTCCCACTCCACACACTTTGGGATCACTTACTAATCCGTGCTCTGAAATTAGTCTTCTTCATTAATGAGAATTAACTACTAAATGAGATATATCTACTTGGATTTCATTCTTCTCTGACATATACTGGGGAATAACAAACCCAAATTAAAACCAGACTATCCTTTTCTCATCCAAAATCAGAAGTGGAAACAGGAATCAAAGACCCCAATACATATAAACCAGATTCTCAAAAGACATTCAGTTGGCATTGAACTGCCTCAAAACTTTACAAGATAACAGAAGTTTTGTATTTTATTTTCAACAGAAAAGAACCACAGACCAATTTAAAACAGTGATCTTTTTCTAGACAGGCTATCAAATTCCTTTATTTGTAAAGCAGAAGCTGAGGAGCAGAAATTCATGACATGATTTCTACCCAGCAGAAGCCTAGGCAAGCCAGGAGACTTTTTGTCTATTCAGATGCAATAAAATTTTTCTCATTATCAAACACATAACTTCTTGGAGTGAGTTAAGGTTAAAGGAGTAAAACAAAACTATTTTATTTGCTCTGACTTTCATGGCCAAATGATTGTGCAAAAAAATCTATTTCTTTATTTTATGGTTATTTAACAGAACAAACTAAAATATATCATGTTTCGCTAATAGTGTTGTTTTGCAAGAAAAAAAAAACAACAACTCATCATGCTGTTAAAAAAAAAAATCAAGCACTGTAACTATAGCTTATGGAAAGTTCAAGAGTCTGAGAAACAGGCAGACATTGGCATGAATCCAGGCTCCATTAGTTCACTAGCTCTTTGACCTTAGGTTTTAACCTCACAGCCCTGAGCTCTGTATGTAAAACTGGGATAATCATAGCACCTATATCAAAAACTTGTCTTGAGGATTAGGGACAATATAAATCACCTAGGAACTTTCCATAAAATAAATCATAGCTAATTATAAGTTTTTGCTCGTCAAAAGGGTAAGAGTTAATACCGATAAACCACTTGGAATGATGTCTAACACCTAAGCGTTAGCTGTGGCCACCTTCATTGTCAACTGCTGAAGGAGAGCTGACAGAACCCAGAGGAAAAGAAGCAAAATGAACCCCACACCTAGCACTCCTCAAGGGCATGAGGAGAATTCCCATCTGTGACAGACTTGTAAACACGAACAAGCCCCCCCTGATAAGGTACTCTGAGAGGCATGGTCTGTAAAGGCACCATTGTTGTTTAGTCACTAAGTCACATCTGACTCTGCAACTCCATGGGCTGTAGCCCGCCAGGCTCCTCTGTCCGTGGGGTTTCCCAAGCAAGAATACTGAAGTGGGTTGCCATTTTCTTCTCCAGGGGATCTTCCCGACCCAGAAATCAGACCTGCTCTCTTGCACTGCAACAGGCAGATTCATTAAAACTGAGCCACCAGGGGAAGGAACCATTACTATCCTGGATCTTATAGCTGATGTTGGATACTAAGCAAAATATTGAGAAAGGTTTGATAAAGACTTATCAAGAGATGCTTTCTCTTTAGACTAAGCAGCAAGTTAAGGAAGAACTTTAATTAAGTCCTTTGATGTCTTCTGATTCCTGCTTTCACCTCTGGATCCAACAAGTGCAGAAGCCTGATAGAACATAGGGCCAGCCCCGAGAGAGAGACAGACACTGCAGGCTGCCTAAAGGAGGAACAGGGTGGGAGAATGGAACCCTGATCCTCAGGTTGAAAATAACATCATACAAAAAGAGAGGAGAAAAAAAAAAAACAACCTACAAGATATGTTCTCAATAAACTATTGTCCCCAAAAGAGTTAAATAGTTCTGGGAAGATTCTCAAGTGGTTCTCTGAGTAGCTCTGAGGAAATCCATAATTTCTGTGTCGTGGTAAATAAAGCACTAAAGAACATTTCTGATGATTTACTCTGAAATGTATACTACCCTAAGTTAAACACATTTCTAATGAAAACTTTACTTCTGTTTTCCTTTTTCTTCCTTAGACAGCAAAAAAAATTTATGAGATATGAGCATTTAGAAATTGGAGCTGTTTCTCTGCAGAAATGACCTAAGATTCAAACATGGTAATTTAACAGTTCACGGGTCTGCTTAGAAAGAAAAGAATTCTTCCAAGTGCCCTGAAAGGACATGCACTGCTATCATTGGCATGAACAGGTTTAAAAGCAACTGCTGATGAGCACAGCGCATTGATTAGAACTAATTATTTTAAAGCAGAGAAGTTCCAAAATGCATCCTTTCATTAAGTGACTGAGCAAGTGGGTAAAGGAACTCACTAAAGTGAAGTAAACACGGAGGCAGTCTTGGTGATACTCAACTGTGCAGGAAACACCAGCACTATTGAAATGTGCAGGTACTTTTGGCTTTAGGATCTGGCAGCACATAGTAGGTGCTCAATATATTTTTACTGAATGAGTGAATTAACATATAATTACAATCATATGCAGGGCTACTTATTTCATACCATGTGCTACATATTTAATAATTATTGGTCAATAAACCTCGCTAAAACAGAGATTTGTTAACAGAGGAACACCTCTGTATGAATGCTACTTAATCTTCATTTTTGAGGAATTACAGAAACATAGTGAAAGGTATCTATTACAAAATGCTTGTTGACTTTTAAGATTTAAATTCCATCAGGTTAGTATTCTTTCTTGAGGGAAAAAGAATATCTTTCTAATCTTCCATTAGGAAGATTTAATATCTCTTAGATGGTATTATAACTATCTAACTATATATAGATAGTTATATATGGTATATAACCATCTAACTATACTTGGAAAAGTTAACAATGGCAAACTGTGGCTTTAACATATGAAACAGCTAGAATCTGAATAAAGCACAGAACATCCATTGGTTTTCTGAATATTTTAAAATGTATCAATATGTTTACTTAAGAAAGTTCTTACAAACTATTTTTTTAGCTCATTCTAACCTAGTAAAAGTTTAAAAAAAATTCTTGTCTTCCCTGTATCGTACATTCCCTTGCAATGTGATATGACTAAAGAATAGTAACATGGAGACAAGTAATGAAGACAAGAGAAGTTAAAGGAAGTAGAAAAACCTTGAGATGGTAGAAATAATTGTACCCTTTAAATTTACCTAAGTATATAGACTGTATGTATGGGAGTGAACGGACACTTTCATTTTATTTTTGCCTAAAGAGTTAGGTATTCTGCAAAGAGTTAGGTATTCTAATACAAATTAGATGTGATTTGTATTAAGCTCAAATAAATATTAAATGATGCTGTTCAGACAGTAACTTTCAGAAAAGGCTACATTCTTGCTTCATTTTACACATGTACAGTTCTAAAAGGTAAAAAATTGTATCAACTTAAACTTGTCACAATATCTCGTTTCCACTGCTACCACCCCCTTTTATTTGATAACGTCTTATTTTATTGATATTTTGTGTTTACACATCAGTCTCTCTAATCAGACTGCAACTTCTTCTTAAGTCTTTAATGCATTGTGGAATCCTGAGTGCCCTGTGCAGAGCAGTCACATATTAAACATTTATGGAAGTGAACTTTGCTCTTACACTTTCCTCTTCCAACTACATTTCTGTATATTAGCATCCCTTTTAGGGCCCTTTTGTAAGAGCCAGAGTAATTTTTCTCTCTATCCACATCAGGAATCTTTGTCTTTTATAGAAAAGTGTACTCTCTGAAGGTAACCGAATACCAAATAGTATTTTAAAAAAACAATAATAAAAAACCCTAATAATGTATTTAATTATTACAGATATGAACAGATATTAAGTTGACATAAATATCAATATGTTAATGTGTAAGTTATCTTTTATCATAGACATCAAAATTTGAATAACTGACAGGAACAATTTCACTAAAAGAGCCGAAAAAGTGACTTAGCAACGTGACATACTGAGAGATGGTTATTAAAGTACTTTACTGCTTCAACTACGTTTTCAAGGTGATGGGAAAATTCTCTCATGGATTTTGTTTCTTATATTTCTTTAAGGCAACTATAAAATATCATAACATTGTTCATTCTCAACAGTATATTATTTACACATAATCTAAATCTTAGAAATTTACTCTTAGGGTTACCTGTAAGATGCCAATAACTACCTAGGAAACTGAATTAGCTCAAAGGTCCAGGCTCTTACCATCAAATCCATCTTCTTCTGACCCCAGTTCATCGTCTGAGCAGATGTTGAGGACATTTACCAGCATCTCAGTCACTGAGGAGACAAAGGGAAGAAAGAAAAAATAGTCTAAAAAATTTCCTGCAATATTAATTATTACTCTAGCACTGTGAATGAGCAGGCTTGGCAGTAATATCCTTACCTCTATTGAAGATGGAATTTCCTGCATAATAGTTTTTATAAAATTCAGATCATAAAAGATATCAGGCTTTGTGTTTCTATGTAGACTTTATACTATTAAAATTATTATCTCATGCCTATGAAATCTAATAGAAACATTGACCAGGTATCAGTCAATAGACAGTGGACCAAAGAAAAATGTGGATGTGAATATAGTATACATCCATGAAGGAGAAGATGCTTTTTAATTTTTATTTATTTGTACAGCAAGGCTGTTAGATTTAGACAAGGTTACAAACATTAGGTTCACAGGGACCAAGTGAATGCTGGATCTCTTTTTAATTTTTAGTCCCCCAGAGAACTCAGTTTAGTGATAGAAATGTGGTTTATGTTTAAGAAAAACTGATAAATGATGAACTAATATATTTGAGATAGCTTTGGGAATATTGATTTAAAAAATTAATGTGTTGATATATATATCATTAAATTTCATTTTCAAAAAGGTTTTGAAATGAAGCTTAGATAAGACTGATTAGAAATTCACTTGAGTAAATAGATTAAACGAGGGTTGTATAAAAGCATTATACACAGAAATTAGTACTGCAACACTTTATACTAAGTTACATGTTATTTGCGTTGAACATTTTTAAAAGTTAGGTTGGGTTCTATCATGAGTGTGAAAAGAAGCTTGTCCAATATTTCTTCAAGAGTTCATTTTTAAAATCAATGTTCTTCTAGCATTAAATATATATGTTAAAGGGTGAAACTTCAGTGGGGCCAACATTAACCCAGAGCTTCAGTTTCATTATCAAAAAGTCAGTTATGTACACATATATATTACTATATTCTTTTGTCACAGATCAAAAAATCTGAATAATTAATGGGAACAACCCACATGAAGGGTGTTCAAGGATAGCTGTCAGGATTCTCAGTGCTTTTCCGTCCATCTGTGATCTGATGGGTGCAAGGAAGTGGTGACATGGAGTAGCACCGGGAACTGCTAACTGCTGCTAAGTCACTTCAGTCGTGTCCGACTCTGTGCGAACCCACAGACGGCAGCCCACCAGGCTCCCCCGTCCCTGGGATTCTCCAGGCAAGAACACTGCAGTGGGTTGCCATTTCTTTCTCCAATGCATGAAAGTGAAAAGTGAAAGTGAAGTCACTCAGTCATGTACGACCCTCAGCAACCCCATGGACTGCAGCCCACCAGGCTCCTCGGTCCATGGGATTTTCCAGGCAAGAGTAGTGGAATGGGTTGCCATTGCCTTCTCCGAGTACCGGGAACATTTATCTATTAAAATTAAAATGTACTGACTCTTAAAATTTACTTTTGACTTGTTTTGGTGTTGAAGGGGAAGACTTCTTTGATAACAATTCATAACTTCTTGGGTTTAATCATCAAAGGATAGTTAAAAAATAAACAAGGATTGTAGGAAAATAAATATTATATACATTAATATTAATATATTACATATATGTATGAATATAAATATACAAATATTTCAGAAAAATGTACAGCTTTTCTCTAAAATTCCCCTAGAGGCCATTATTTTTCTAAAACAAGCGCAAGCTCTTATGTTTATTACAATGTCTATTCCCTTTCTCTGTGATGCTCAAGACTGCCTGAGGAATTATCCAGACTATCACCATCATGTTTCCTGAATGGAAAACTCAAGTTCAGTGGGTACAGGCTTTTCCTCAAAATTTTTGTTGCAGTTTAGGTCAAAACATAAAAAATAGATAAAGGGAGACTGAAGGAAAGAAAGAAAAGACCAATTGTTCTGAAAGACTAGAGCACGCTAATAAACAACTTTTAAAATATGAATCTCATCTAATGGTCACAATATTTATCATCACTCAGTTGCTCAGTTGTGTCCAACTCTTTGCCACCCATGGTGGCAGGCTCCTCTGTCCACAGGATTTTTCAGGCAAGAATACTGGAGTGGGTCACCATTTCCTCCTCCAGGGGATCTTCCCAACCCAGGGGTCCAACCCATGTCTCCTACATTGCAGGTGGATTCTTTACTGTCAAGCCATCATTATATATATATTTTTTTGTTATTGTACATGCTGTGTTTCAAAATATTGTAAACATTAATCACTTTCATACAATGATTATTATTAACATCAGAAATGTGAAGAAAGCATGGTTATCTCAACCTTTTGACTGGTAGTTTGTAAAATAAAATAGAACTTTTGAATTATAATACAAAGGGGTAAGAAGAGAAGGTAGCCATTATAGCCTGAAGCCAGTCAAAATTATGAATCTGTTACTTTTTTTTAGTTGGATTATTCTAATAAGATTATGTAAATTATCCTAATAGTTCTCATTTCTTTTATTTCCCCCTTAATTCCATCCATTACATGTTAATAATTATGTACAATGACACACTTTCAAATCACTGCTCTTATGGTGCAGCTTGTGAGTTTTGTTGGTTAGACCAAAGGGTTTCTCTTTCTGAATATTTCATGGTAAAAGAGCCACACGTTTTCTCCTTCCTTCTCGTATCATTTTATGTAACATCAACATATATACACTACCAGGTTTACACCTGGATAGCTGGTGAGAAGTTGGTGTGTAGCAGAGACAGCCCCGTCTAGTGCCCTGTGATAACCTGGAGGGATGGGATGAGGGGAGAGGAGGGAGGCTAGGAAGGGAGGGGATGTATGTATAATAATGGCTGATTTGCATTGTTATAACATAAACCAATGCAACATTGTAAAATAATTTGTTTTAAATATATCTAAAGAAAAAGAAAAAAAAAAAAGAACATCCCAGGATTCCACAACACACCTTTTTCCCCAACAAATGGCAGGGACCAGGTGAAAACATCCATGAAATTTGGAAGCCAGTATGGATGAGGAGAACAGTTGAATTGCCTGATATTCATGACATTGTTCTCATACTTCAATACTGCAGCTGAAAAGAAACAAAAAGAAGGAAATTAGATTCACAAGCATGTATTTCTGCTTCTACACATGACTTGAGCTAATCAAGAAAATTCAACTAATTGACTTAAGCTCCAAAATATCAAGGCAAATAGCTTCATCTGTCATGAATGTTTATACTAGTTATGGATTTAATCTTCACTCAGTGTGATATGTAACTGCAAAATATATGAATGCTATATATGAAAATTCATTATAATTTGGCAAATATATATAAAAAATAGTTAATCAAACACCAGGAATTAGATCAAGCTTTTTTGCAGCCAAGAATATTTTAGTCTTATTTAATATTTGATGAGACAAATAAAAGTGGCATAGGTAAGTTAGTACAATATAATTTAACAATCTCAAATATCTGAACAGAATTTATTGCTACTGCTTTTAAACCACACTTTTTTTTTCCCAGTAGAACTCACAACAGTTGGACAAACAATTTAAACTAGACTGCAATCTTGACTTAATAAAGTAAAAGGTTTGGACTGAATTCTGCCTTAATATGCTGGTATCTGACTCTACCCTTGACTTCTGAGAAGGATGCACCATCCACAAAGAATAGGAAAATAAATCTACTTGCTTTACTCTGGTTTGTCTGGTGTCTGTAGGCTGGATTGATACTCATATGGAATGTTATGGCTGAAGAGATGCTAAGAGCACAGCTGATCTCCCTTCTAACCAGGTTCAGAATTTCATCTATAGCAATCAGGACACAGCGTGAGCAGGTCTCTGTGAATACTTTCAATGAAGCAAAAGCTTTACTACTTACTGATCTTAGTCCTCCCTTCTGAGAAAATACAGAACAAGTACACTTCTGTGTCTTTAAACATTAAGAACAAAACTCTTATACCACAGACTTTCTATGATGGCACGATTAGCATGGGTGTGTGCGTGCTAAGTCACTTCAGTTGTGTCCGAACCTTTGCCACGCTATGGACTATAGCCTGCTAGGCTTCTCTGTTCCTGGGATTCTCTAGGCATGAATTCTGGAGTGGGTTGCCATTCCCTCCTCCAGGGGATCTTCCTGACCCAGGATTTGAACCAGCGTCTTCTGCGGCTGCTGCATTGCAGGTGGATTCTTTACCATAGAGCCACTTAGGAAGCCCATGATTAGCATTATCTTAGTGGAAATTACTGAACAGATCCTAGATGATGTCAAATGAGTTTTTTATGGCTTTGTCTGGGGGTTTAAAATATAGAAAAATTAATTATCTTACTACTTTTAAATTTTTAGGCTGATTTTACATGGGAAAGATTAGTTATAGCATGTGATTCCTATGCATAAACATAGGCCTTAACAATATTTTTTGAAAAATTACTGTAAGTTTGCTAGGTTTGAGCTTTTGCATCAATGTCTGCACTAACATCTTTTCTTCTTACTTGATGATACCTTTAACATAACATTGTTTTCATAGCCTCACATTCTTATTTCACTTCGAATGTTTTCTCAGAACCTCTGAATTTCCAAATTCTTCCCATACATTGGTGCCCAGCTCAAACACTATCGCCTCTTTAAAATCTTTTCTGATTTCTTCTGATGAGTGTCTTTCCTCTGAATTCCCAAAGCCCTTGACTCTTAGCTCTATTTGCATTTATTATTTAATTTAAATACAGGTATTCTATGTATATATGTATATGCCCAATGTCTCCCTATGTCTGTAAGGAAAAGTACCCTTCAGCAGACTTAATAGTGTTTATGTTTGCGTGCTGAAGAATTGATACTTTTGAATTGTGTTACTGGAGAAGACTCTTCAGAGTCCCTTGGACTGCAAGGAGATCAAACCAGTCAATCCTAAACGAAATCAACCCTGAATATTCATTGGAAGGACTGATGCTGAAGCTGAAGCTCTGGTATTTTGGCCACCTGATGCGAAAAGCCTATTCACAGGACAATACCCTGATGCTGGGAAAGATTGAGGGCAACAGGAGAAGGAGGCAACAGAGTATGAGATGGTTAGAAAGCATCACCAACTCAATGGACATGAATCTAAAACAAACTCTGGGAGATAGTGGAGGACAGAGGAGCCCGGCGTGCTGCAGTCCTTGGAGTTACAAAGGATCGGACATGACTCAGTGAATGAACAACAACAATGTTTCACACACTATCTTCTTAGCATAGATGCTCTAAAGCTAAGGACATATCTCAATATTTCCCCCATCATCTTTTTCAAGAAAATTCCTCCTAATCCCTTTGACCTTTCCCTCAACCTGCACATCCTATTCTGGATGTCTGTCACACCAGCAATGCGACTGTTCAAGTGTAGCTCAGAACTAATATAATTTTGGTGGGGATGATCAGTGCAGAGTATGAGAAGAATGTATAGTTTTCTGTGCTTTGCCTACTACATACATCATACTGCACCTGAACAATAAGTGGATGTTTTCAGCAGCTTACTCTTAACAAAAATCATACTTGATAACAGTGAGGTTTTTTCTTTGAATCATATTTCAGGCTGACTAACCCAATTCCAGAGAACGGAATCACAGATGGTTTGGGGACAAGAATTACAGATGGTATAATCAACACTGAGTTACTGTCTTCCTATAGAATACTGAATCCTCCATACACTTCTGTAAACTCATTCTTTCATTATCCTATCATTGATTTGATATGTCATTTGGCCTAAGGATACATTCACACAGTATTAAAAACATGCAAAATGAAAAAATCATGGCAAATGACAACATTGCCTTTGCTAGATGAGAAAGGTGAAGTCCTTTCAGCTTAGCTACCTGGTCTCTGAGCACCAGCTTCATGGAAATGGTATTTATACTATTTTTAAATACTGCATATTCTTAGCAGGAATGGATCTTCCTGTCTTCAAAAGACTCTTTTAAGGTTCTAAGTTGTCTTTTTGAAGACTAATTTCTTCTCTAAGTTTTCCCCACTTTTTATTAGCTTAGGGTGGTGCAGCAGGAAAAATAAGTAAGTGTTATAACCGAGAGTACCAAGGAGAAAAGGGAGGCTTTCGATAATAAGTCATTTAGTCCTCATTACAAATCTGAGAAACAGATGTGACTGCCCTCATGCTATAGACTAAGGATCTGCGGTTGAGAAGTAAAATAACTGTCTCAGGATCATGCAACAAGGAACTAGAAGATTTCACTCCCAATTCAAACTCAGCTTTTACTGACGCCAAATCCATCCTCTTTCTAACATCCCTCTGTCTCTTCTAAGTGATCAATATTTGAGTTCCAGTCCGAGCTATTATACTAATTTAACTTTGAATATGATGTTCAAAATTAAAGATGTTTTAGCTTTTTGCCAAAATACACGTTTGAGAAAAATGAAATAGGATGCACATTCCCTAGTGTGGATAAAGGTTGTCCGATAGATAAAGCGCAAGTTCTGTTGCTGGTGACACAAAGCATTTATTCATTTGACACTGCTCAACACAATTTATCTGCGTGCCTACCGATAATGCAGATACTGTTTACAGATTTTATTTTTGTTTATTAGCAACAGAAATAATACCATTTAATACACGCTACATTTTCTAAGCATCTGCTCTATGTGTTCCTGTGCTCAGGCTTGGTCATTTCAGTCGTGTCTGACTCACTGTGACCCCATGGACTGTAGCCCACCAGGCTTCACTGTCCATGGGATTCTCCAGGCAAGAATACTGGAGTGGGTTGCTATGCCCTCCTCCAGGGGATCTTCCTGACCCAGGGATTGAACCCATGTCTCTTACGTCTCCTGCACTGGCTGGTGGGTTCTGTATCACTACTGCCACCTGGAAAGCCCATCTGCTCTATACCAGGCACTATATTTGGTGTTTAATGATCAAATACCTTCACAATATCTCTCAAAAAAGTGGTTCTTATTTACATTTTCAAAATAAGCAGAGAGGTTATTTGTCCAAGGTCACACATGAGAAGCAGCAAACCTCAGTTTGGTTTTGAATCTGAAGTCCCTCATCTTTTCAGTATTTCACAATATTCTCACCTTAACTGCATAAATCATTCCAGGTCTACCAAGTGTTGGACACAGATTCTCCCTCCATGTTTATTCCTTTTTTCAAAAAGGGAGCATTGGACTGGAAGCCCAGGCGCCCAGACTGAAAGATGAATGCTGTCATGAATTACTCACAAGACCCCAAAACACTTAATGTCTCTGTGTCTGTTACCTCACTTTTTACTACTTGGGTTTATCCAGATAATTTACACAACCTCTTTCAGGTCTGAATAATGTTAACAGACTTCTGGAATGAAGATCTCATCATAAATGCAAAGACTGATGAATGTTCTTAGTAATTCTAAAAGCCATTAATAGAACCTTTTCCCTTAATTTTCAATATATTAAAAAAATAGCTTTCATTTAAATATGCAAATACAGCAGTATGTATTCTCTTCTTCAGCCACATAAAATACTCATGCAAATACACTTCTTGAATAATCGTACATTAATAACTGACGAATTTTGATTTTTTTGCATAATATATATATCACAAAAATATATAAAAAAATTTGAACCAGAACAGTCCCAAATATCCAGTCACGAAATTCACAGTTAACATTTCATCTTCCACCTCCCACATCCTCCGCCCCTGCCGCCAGCCTCTGTCACTGGAATTACGAAGCTCAACTGGAGCCCTAACAGGATGCTCTCCTCTGAAGTACTTGAAAGACATTTATCTCCACCGGCCACATAAATAATACAAACGGTTGTACTTCAAGAATCACTTGAGACCAACTCCTGAGATCTTGTCTGAGAAATAGAGGGAGGAAAAAAGAATGAAGTCTATCATCAAGGGCCTCCTTTATTCCGCTGGCAATTATACATGACCTCGTGTCCTTTAACAGCTGTATTAGAGGCCAGGGGACAGGAGATGACACATATACGGGCCTTAGGTTACCGACCATAATTCAGAACAGACCAGAAAGCACGGCAACAAATGCTCTTCCAATGCACATGCAGGTGTGAAGAACAGTCAGAAGAAATCTTGTATGAGACAAAGAGTATTAATGTGTTTGGATCTGGCGATCTGACTGCCAGTTCTTTTTCTGATACCAAAATTATGGCAGCAAAGCTATCCAATTAACTGGTCCCATCTTGCTTATGCAGAAGATAGATATAGAATTAGCAACAAAGAGATTGCTCCCACTTGGGAATAGGAAGGGGCACTGGACCTCTATCATATCTAGTGATATAACAAGGCCCTCTAATATAGTGAAACCTGAGGAACAGCATCTAGATTTTAATTCAGTCTTTTCTCTATCAAACCATGCACTAACTTGCTAGACCAAATCCAAATCTGTAAAGGGGTCTCTCTTACTTGAAAATTGAAATTTTGATGAGACACAAAATCTAGTATTTCACACAAACTTGGTAACATTTCTCAGCATCTTCTTTACAACTGCCATCACCAGGGAGGCTGATGATAGGGCAGTAAATGACAAAAACATAAGGTCAAAAGAGAGCTTCTAGTTTAAGAGAAGTTATCTAAATATTTGACTGTGGTGATAAAGAAGACTCTTGAGAGTCCCTTGGACTTCAAGATCAAAGTAGTCAATCCTAAAGGAAATCAACCCTGAATATTCATTGGAAGGACTGATGCTGAAGCTGAGGCTACAATACTTTAGCCACTAGAGGTGAAAAGCTGACTCACTGGAAAAGACAATGATGATGGGAAAGATTGAAGGCAGGAGGAGAAGGGGGCAACAGAGGATGAGATGGTTGGATGGCGTCACTGACTCAGTGGGCGTGAGTTTGCTCCAGGAGAGTGCGGCAGTCCATGCGGCCTCAAAGAGTGGGACACAAGGGGCAACTGAAGACAAGCAGGACATTGCTGACAAGATGCATCTGACTAGCTCACCAAATCATGGGCCCAACGCAGTCCAAGAGGATTTCAAGAGAAACATAGAGCTCCTTTTCTGAAGGCCTTCAGGTTAGTAACTGTAATAGTCCCAACATACCTCAGGCATTCTCAACACTACTAGTAGGGTTGTTCAGTAGCAGAGAAGAGCCCACCAGAAGAAGAATGATGAAGTTTATTCTTTTGATCCTTCTGCTAACATTTTTCATCTCTTTAATTTTAATTGACCGTGTACTGCCCTCTTCAAAAGATAGGACGGAAGGACAGAAAGGAAACAAAGATGAGAGGAAAGCAAATGAGGGCACTTCAGAATCACTGTAAGACATCCAGAACCAGAAATAGCAAGAAAAAACCAGGCATAATAGTCCCAGGATGTTTTTTCCTTTCAACTCTCCTACCCGCAGACACCCTAGTAGAAAAACTAGCATCCGTGTGTTCTTTTGGCAAAGTCCTACCATCACAGGAGGCATGATAGCTTGATGGATAAAATTCTTGAGGTAGAACTATGTACTCAAAATGTCCTTTGGTGGTGTTTTAAGATTATGTCGGTATGCTTTTTCAAATATATTTTTTCCCATAAAGATTATCTTTGGGTGGGGGACAATTTTAATTTAAAAATTTGGGAAGACATATATGTACATTTACATAAATGTATAGTTATCACACTACATGTTATAGCATCCATGAACACAATCTCTCGATTCCTTCCATTTAGAAATCTGATTTCTAACTCTTGTTCTCCTTTTTTTTTTTCCTTCTCCATGTCCTGTACTTGCCTGATGGATTTTGTTTTGAAACGATTCCTTTTTTATTATTAGTAACCCAGGTAAAAGGCATGACTTAGGTCAAAGGAAATTTACTAGTTCATGAGGGTTGTTATATTTGGTGAGCAAGGGCTGTTCTTATAACTCACTCTTACTCTATGGCTCATAAGTTCAGGTAAAAGTAAGTATTCAAGTCATTTATTAAGATGGACTTCAAGTCTTCAATTTATGGGTAATTTTGTCATAATAATAATCTTTAGTGTGTGTTTTTTGAGAAATTTAATGCTCAAATCACTCAATTCAATACTTAAGATAGCACATCTCACAGGCAATGCTTAGTGACTTCCACACAGTGACTGAATTTCACCAACTTGAAATAGTTTAGTATTCCTGGATACAAATAGTAGGTATATGTAATTATCTTGAAGCTAAGAGCTAATGATTTTGTACACATGTGTTTCTGTATATGTAACTCTTTTATGCCTGCGTCTAACCCTTATTCTTCCTCTTAACCCTGTACATGCCTCTTTCACGGCACCTCTAACACCTTCTTTTGCTTTGTCACAGTCTCCTACAGAAAATGCAGATGACATTATCTCACACAAAGGCACGTGACGGTACTAGCTGTATTTGTGAAACTGTCTGAGCCAATCTTATGATTATGTCTGTGTGTCACTGAATGACTGTATATGTGTTATGCGTTTTCCTTCTTAACACTGCACTGGTAAATTGTGAATCAAGTATTATTCAAACACAACATTTTGAGTAAAGTAAGTGGAAGGTAGATGATAGAAGGGATGAAGAGGGCACAGATCTCTTTTGTTTTCTTTTATTGTGCTTTGTACCATACCTGGCATATGGTTAACATTCAATAGTGTTGGTTGCAGTAAAAGTTTAAGGGAAGAGAGAGAGAGAAAAGGACAAGCCTGAAAAAAAGAAGAAGGAAAGAAAGAAGGAAGATAGGTGAAGAAAGAAAAAATAGAGAAAAATTTTAAAACACAAGACATGTAACTGGTCAGGATATTAAAAATATAACCAACCACATATGAATTGAAGTCTGAAGGATGCTTGAAAGAATTTTGGGAAAAAATAATATGCCACTTCAGAGGCTGAATTCTGTTTCAAAACTGTAAGAGTCTAAACTAGATAAGAGTAGAAATAATACTGTCTCTATCACACAGTAACCATGTGAACGTGAGCAAATATTTCTCATTATTTATTTGAGTTGCACCATGCTGCGTGCTTAGTCGCTGAGTCCTGGCCAACTCTCTGTGACCTCATGGACTCTCGCCCACCAGGCTCCTCTGTCCATGGGGATTCTCCAGGCAAGAATACTGGAGTGGGTTGCCATGTCCTTCTCCAGGGGATCTTCCCAACCCAGGGATCAAACCCACGTCTCCTGAATTGCAGGCAGATTTTTTTTACCACCTGAGCCACCAGGAAAGACTATAATTATGAGCTGTTTTGTCATATTTAGAGTATGAGAATCAAATAAAATATTAATAACATAAATGTTAATATTCATAATATATACAATCGGATAAAGTCTTCAGCACCTGAAAAATGTAAAGTACCACGACTCAGTTTTAAATTCCTGGAGGAGAGAACGGCTAGCTATTTTTAATAATTTTGCCATTTTACAATTCTTACCTCATGTGTTACATCATTATATTAGGGTCCAGAGAATTTGAGCCAAAAATTGATCCTTGGAATTAGCTCAAGTCCAGTCAAACACTGTGAATCATTTCTACCATTACAATTTCATCAAGAGAATCTGAACGGCTACTGTTAAATATTTTTTGCTGCGTCAATAAGAAGGAGTCATCGGCAGTTTTGATTTCCCTATCAGTCTGAACCGAAAACATTCTTTTAAGTTCTAATCTATACTACTATAATGCTAAAATATGACTTAATCAACCCTGACTAAATGAGAGAGATTTAGCTGAAGCTTTAAACTACTGAAGGAGATGGCATGGACACAGGAAACACTGTGTCCACTATTGTTTTTCAGTTGCTCAGTTGTGTCTGACTCCTTGCAACCCCACGGACTGCAGCACACCATCCTTCCCTGTACTTCACTATCTCCCGGATTTTGCTCAAACTCATGTCCATTGAATAGATGATGCCATCCAACCATCTCATTCTCTGTCACCCCCTTCTCCTTGCTCTTATTGTTGATACCCACTCCAAATATATAACAAGGGTTTAAGTGTACCTTGGTGGGATGTACTTTGAAAACTAGTACCTGTATCTTACCTGTATCTGTTTCTGTATCTGCATGCAATTATAGAACACTCTTCCACCCTGTAGCTTGCAATGGTTCTAGGTTGCTTGGCAACTGCTGCTACTGCTAAGTCGCTTCAGTTGTGTCCGACTCTTTGCGACCCCATAGACGGCAGCCCATGAGGCTCCCCTGTCCCTGGGATTCTCCAGCCAAGAACACTGGAGTGGGCTGCCATTTCCTTCTCCAAGCAACTAGTTGCTTGGCAACTAGTTTAATATTAACTCCTTGGAACTGAGTTAATATTAAGCCCATATACTTGATATCTACTGTTTTATTTTTTTGTCATCTACTTTATTCGTGGAAGTAAGTCACTGAGTCTCTTGAAGGTCTAGAATCTCTAGATAATGAAAAGGAAGTGATAATCCATTGACTTATGTCTTTGTTACATATATATGGCTCCCGTTCGTCCTCCTGTTAAATGCCTTATTGACAATTAGACTTCTAGAGAAGCTGGTTTTAGTTCAGGTTAAGAATCTTGGAACCATCTGTGAGAAAATGAATGTAACCCCTGAAGGTGCGAGGCTTAATGGGTCCTGTGCAAGCGAGAGCAGAGCACTGACAGTGTGTCTGGACCGAGGACTCAGCTTCGCTGGAGGGCCTGTCTGCATCCCCAGATAAGGGTTCACAGAGCACTGATTCTATGGGCGGAACTTCGTGAAAAGTGAGGATTGTTTTTCAGTCACTAAGTCACGTCCAGCTCTTTGTGACCCCCCATGAACTGCAACACACCAGGCTCCCCTGTCCTTCACGACTTCCTCCCAGAGTTTGCTCAAGTGCATGTCCAGTGAGTCCACTGGTGATGCTATCTAACCATCTCATCCTCTGCCGCCCTCTCCTCCTTTTGCCTTCAATACTTCCCAGCTTTCCAGGGTCTTTTCCAGTGAGTCAGCTCTTCTCATCAGGTGGCCAAAAGTGAGCCTTACCTCACCCACTGCCACATCATACTTTGTTATGTGTGTGTTAGTTGCTCAGTCGTGTCTGACTCTTCGCGACCCCATGGACTGTAGTCTGTCAGGCTCCTCTGTCCATGGGATTCTCCAGGCAAGAATACTGGAGTGGGTTGCCAGTTCTTTCTCCAAGGGATCTTCCTGACCCAGGGATCGAACCCAGGTCTCCCATACTGCAGGCAGATTTTCCACCAGGGAAGCCTAGACTTATTTTGTTGAAAACTGCTGAAATGAACCATCCTTTAGTGGTGCAGGTTAAGAAATCCAGGTCATTCATTAGAGCAAAGATATATAGCTTATATGCAGCTTAATTTGGTTAAAATATACAGTGAGAGTAGTTCCTAAATTCTAAATCTTGATTTTCTATTTCACCACATGGACAGAGGAGCCTGGCGGGCTACAGCCCATGGGGTCGCAAAGAGTGAGACACACTAACACCTTCACTTTCACTTCCCATTAATTAAATGTTTAAATGTAAGCAAGGTGACTACTGGACTAAAACTAATCTATTTAGAAAGTGGCCTCCAGCAATGACACGTTCACTGCAGAGTCAAACAAAAGCAAAAGCATGAGTGCTTTTGTGGGGGGGGTGGGGGTGGGGAGGATATCTTTTCAAGGGAGAGATTATTTATTTCAGAATAGTGTAAGAGATACTCTAACTTTATTCTTTTAATAAAGTATATACTTGGATGTATAACACTCATGCAATTTTAAAGTAGTAACAAATGACTCTTCATTTCAAAAGCTTTTCCTTTCTTATTGAAGAATAGTCAGTCACCTAAACACAATAAGCTGAAAGCTGAATAGAGGATCAGGGCAAACACTGCCCGGAAAGCTTTCACATAACAAAGCTGATGCACAAGAGCACAGAAGGAGGTTAACTTGTGGGCCCTAGAGTCAGACTGCTGAATTTCAGTCTCAGTGCTAATCCCCGACCAGTTTGTAAGAACCTTGGCAAAAGTATGTAACTCCTCTGTGTCCCAGTTTCTCTTCAATGAACTCAAAATTATAATGTAGTTCATAGAATCATTGAAAGATTAAATGAATTTATTCATGGAAATGTAGATAACTGTCTGGCAATGGTATATGTTCAGTATTATTAGTTATTACTATTGCTTTAGGTATAGGAAATCACAACACAGATCAGTTCTGCATATTGAAGTCTTGGTTATATAAGGCAGTGTAAAGGGGCCATTCTATTGAAATCTTCCTGTGGTTAGTTTCATCCATTTATCTCAGAGAAGTGATTTCTCTGAAAACCGATCAAAATCTTCCAACTTCAAGTTCTCTTGACCTTTAAATGTCTACCTAAATTTCTTTCTTACCATCTCATACTGATAGTAAAGGAAGCTAATACTAACAGTTGTTTCATGGTTTCTGCTTTGCTCCTTCATAGACTCTTATATTCCCTACTATCTCTTGGTGGACTGTGCTAGGTTTAATAACCATTATTAAGAAGTTATCTTCTTGAGGTGTGTAATTCTGCAAATACTCATATGTTTATCAAATAAACAAAGAAATGAATATTTTTGGTGGGAGTGTATCTTATTGTTTTGCTCTAGCATTTGTTAGCAAGTACCGAATAAGAAAATGCTACCAAGAATATGTATTTACATTTTCTATATTGAAATAAGTGAACTGGCCGAACAGCTGCTCAAGGCCAATTAAGAAAACCTTTAGATTTGAGATGAATAAAGGAATAAGGTAAAGGCTGTGAAAACTACTGCCACTGGACAAAGTCTCTAGATTAATTTTATCCAGTTTGTAAGGCAACTAGGGAACATAGTTATGGCTGTGGTTGCAAACACTTCAAAGTGTTTTCAAATGTTTAGTCAAGGCTAAAGGTCATGCCCATGTTTAAGGAAGGCCTCAGACCCTACAGAAATGGTCCCTTGTTATAAAATGTGTGTGTGTGGCTCTTTGCAGGGAACTAAGCTTTTAAACACGGTATAGAGAAAGAGCAAAGGTGCTACTCAGGTTGTTTGGACAATGACTCTACTGCCTTCCAAAAATGCCCCTGCCCATCTTCCTCTTCCACTCAGGATAAGGATTGAATCTATCTGGTTCTTATTTGACTCCTAAACCAGGTGGGTACCAGCTATTTCTGCTTGTGGAAGTTACTCCTGAATGGTGAAAAAAGTTCCCAGTGTGAAAAGACTGTAGTGCAGCAGGGGAAAGGATTCTCAGGCCTGGCAAGGCCACCATGTGATGCTGGTGGGTCCCTGAGGCCTGAGAGCCCCTGCTGGGAGAACTGCAAGGCAAGTTGGCATCAGATATGCTGCCTTCGCTCCAGGAATTCAAATCACGCCTGCCAATCAGATGCCTACCTGGGTTCATTACATTAACAATTCAAGCCTCTCGTACAATGATATCTTCCTGCCAAGTATACATTATCTTTTAATTTATAAATGCTTGTCTTCCTGAAGTCCCTGTCTACTTTTTGATTGGAAAACATTCAAGGATGTTGAAACTGCAAGCTTTGGTAAGACTACAATACTTTTCGTTAAGCAATTCTATCAAGCTGTCAAGTTTCAAACATTATAATACGTTTTTTTTTTCCTATCAAAAAGGGTAGACTTTTGCAAAAAAAAAAAAAAAATCCTCTCAAAATTCTAGTGAACAATGCTTTTCTTGTCCATCCTTTTCCTTCAGCTACTTTAACACTGAATTGACTTTTTTTCTGGTTGTCATTTAAATCTTTGATCTTGATACTACATTAGTTATGTAACTATTTAGATTTTCCTCTCAAATCCAAAATACATTTTATTTAATAAATCTTACTTAACTACCTCATTTTGCTGTCAGCAGTTTTTCTCAGAACTGAGCTGTGTGCCCCTGGTCTACATGTCTATAGTATATATCCAGGGCTTCCCTGGTGGCGCCGATGCTAAAGAATCAGCCTGCTATGCATGAGTCCAAGGTTTCATACCTGGGTTAGGAAGATCCCCTGGAGAAGAGAATGGCTACCCATTCCAGTAACTCTTGCCTGAAGAATTCCATGGATAGAGGAGCCTGGTGGGCTACAGTCCATGGGGTCACAAAAAGCCAGACAGGACTGAGCGGCTAACACTTTCATGGCATATATCCGCCCATCGAGCCACTTACCCATATGAAAGCTCATCTGAACTATAGGGAACTGGCACTACCTGGGAATCTACTACAATTTTGATATTTTTGAAGCACAGGTATAATCACCAGAGACATAAAGGTTTAAAAAACACTTTTTAAAAGAGGTTTATTATAGTTTTCAGCTACTGAATTGTTTAAAGCAGAATTCACATCTGCCATTGTACTTTTTAACACTAAGAGATTTCACTCTAAGATTGCTAGTGTGTCACTTTCTTAGTTAAGCTTTTTTTGGTTTCCACCAGCTAATTTCCACTGTCCTTGCATACCACTCTTTTCTTCGTAGGATTTTGCAAATATACTTACATAATTATTGGGGAAATTCTGTATTGAACATCTATCACACTACTAGATTATAAACTTCACTACAGAAAGGACCATGCCTGTGTTGTTTATTTTATATTCCTAGTACCAGGCATGGTAGTTGGTATACAGTTAATTCTCAATAAAGGTTTGTTGCATGTGGATGAGTTTGAAGCCATTTTCATGTGGTGGAAAATTAGTTTGAAAAAGAAGAAAGAGAATGAGGAGGAGAAAGAGGGGGAGGAGAAGTAGCTACATGCCATTACTGCATTTTTCTTCTGTTGAGTGTACCTGGATAATTGTGAAATTGCTTTTCCCTTAGAGCAACATCTTCACAGGAGAAAAACAATCCAAAGGTGCTAAGGGCTCTGTGCATGTTTAACTCCAACTGAGAAAGGATATCAGCACTGGTTACAGCAGTAATTTAAAGAGAGATAAAGCTCCGAGGGTCAATACTGATAGGATACTTCTGGGCACTATCTTGCTATTAGTTCCCAGAAAGAAAATGTTTTGATCAATGCACATACTGGCTGTGTTACCGTGCATAAGGCATGCTATTTGACTTTATAATGTGTATCAGAAAGCCGCTGATTCAAACTAATTATAATATGATTGGGAATTTATAGGAATGCATGGAAAAGCTAACAAGAAACAAAAGTAAACACTAAATACAAGGGCAAATGATTGTTACTGCAGGCGTTAAGAGAAAGACTGGAGGGGGTCTAGTCCATTTCGATGGGAAGAGAAGGGCAAGACAAGTATTCTAGATAGATATGGAAAGAAGTGGGTAGGAAAAAAATGTGAACAGGAAAGCTGAAAGTTATTCAAGACAATGAGCAGAATAATTTGGCTAAAGTAAAGGGTTCACACAGAGGGAAGCAGAGAGATAGGTCTCCAAGGTAGATTGACTCATAAAGTAAAATCATAACTATGAAGCTGAAGAGGAGTATGCTGCCAGCCACGGGGAAATCCCACACACACGTGGCATTGTTACAGCAACATAAAATAGTCAGTGATGATAATATCTTAATAGTGCACAACACTCTGTTTCAAAGTAATTTCATCTATTATTCACAAAAGAAATTTTTTTCTCCTTTTACAGAGATGTGACCATTTGTCAATAAATTTAGATGAGTTAGTTGTTTGATGGCAAAGCTGTGGTTCAGAGCTACGTCTTTGGCCCTGGCATCTCGCAGGAGTAAGCAGGGCTTGTCAGAATGAGGAAAGCGAAGCAGGAAGATGGGCGAGCTGTTTGCCTGTGTTAGCGCAGAATGGAAAAGATAAGAGTGGAGTGGGTTGAAGTGGGCCATGGAATGGAGGAGGGGAGGGGACATGTACAGTCCTCACTGAGCTCTGAAAGCTGGTTTTAATTGCAGGCAAGTGTGAACTACTAATCAGAACTATTGGACATTTAAACATAAGGCTGATCATAGGATTATTACCAGTTTTTAGACAGAAGAGACTCACAGAGATGGAAAACAAACTTATGGTTACCAAAGAGGGCAGGAGGGGAGGGATAAATTAGGAGAACGGGATTAACAGATACACACTACCATATATAGGATAACCAACAAGGACCTACTGTATAGCACAGGGAACTCTATTCAGTATATTATAATAACCTATAAGGGCAAAGAATCTGAAAAAGGAAAAAATATACACGTATAACGGAATCATTTTGCTGTATATTTTAACATGACACTGTAAATCAACTATACTTCAATCAAAAAAAGAGACAGCAGAATAAACTTATTTTTTCTTATTCTTTCATTTTTCCAGACAGCTATTACTGCTGCCTAAATTCGCGAGCGTTTTAGAAATCAAATCAAAACTACGAGGTAATAATTCCAGAGGCCTTTATGATCACCTGTTTCTAAGAATCAAACGGTTAACTCAGAAATTCTTCACCATTATTTCTTTCCACTGATTGTGTTCTGAAGGTGCTTGCAGCCCAGTTTTACTGCACTGCCTTTTAAAATTCTCGTTAACATTTATTTTATTCAAATCCTCCCTTCAACAGTGAATAGCTAACTCCCACTCCCACATACTGTACACAGTGTTAGCATAATAGCTTGAAAGTACTTTAGAGATTTTACACAAAGGTCTTTTGAAACTGTGCTCAAACTGAAGAATATATCTTTCTTCTTCCTATCAGTTTATCTTTTTCTCTCAGGAGACTTTTTTCTTTTATGAAAAGGTTCCCAAAATGAAATGCTTCTATCCCCTCCCTGAGAGATTGTGGTCTGCCCTAAAGGCAAAAGCAAAAGAACCACAGAACCTCAAAGACAGCAATGCCCTGATGTCTATGGTTTTTTAAGTTTCTACCTTGTTAAATCAGAACCATAGACAAAGAAGCAATGCATATCTTATTCGAGAAATCGCTATTGGTCTCAAGCAAAACTGTACTGCTTAGCATTCTGATGAATGGATAAAGGCTAGGTCTGTTTCCATGGAGTAAAATCCCAGTTCTCTCTCTCTCCTTCCCACCCTTGTCCTGTTTTGAGTTTTTTTTTTTTTAATTTAATTTTTATAAAGCTTGTGAATATAGTACATGCTACTTAGTAATCAAACTCTGTCAAGAAATTACTCATGTGGGCACTGTTTTCACTAGATATAACAGAAGACAAATGCGTAATGCTATAAAACAATACAAACATAAGTGTTCATATTTTATATACTTTTGGTAAATAACACGATCACAGTGGGTCATGAAGACAACCTACTGAGTTCTTGCATTTCTTCTATGTACCACAAGGGAATTTTTGGTAGAAGATGAAGAATACTTTTCCAATCGAAGGGAACTACTTCTTACTGATTTTACATAAGAGGCTTCAAGACTGAGATTTTGTCTGGAAAACAAAGTGTTTGCTGCTGAAAAAGAAACAAGTTGCAAAAACAGTGGCTTTGACTTTATTTTTTCCTCTTTCTAATCAAATGCTAACCATTCTTCCACGTTCAGATTGTATTTTATCTTAAACAAGGCCCTCCCTGACCATTCTGGAAAAATCATTCCTTGTTGAATGGACTTAAGTGTTTGACTCTCTGCTGTTGTTCAGCCGTTCAGTCCTGTCTGACTCTTGCGATTCCATGGACTGTAGCCCTCCAGGCTCCTCTATCATCCTGTTCGGGTCCATCACTACCTGACTGAGTGATCTTGGGCAAGGCAATTACCATAGAGACTTACTCTGCGGGGGAAATGATATTTAAAGTTTAATTCAATTTTTAAAAAGAAATGACATTTAAATAAGTATTTAAAAGTAATATACTTACCTAGCACAAGATCTGATTAGTGGTAGGGTCTCAATAGATGAAATTTGAATTCGGATTTCAAGCTATAGTTTCTTTTTGCTTATTTTTCTCAATCCTTTACGTGCGGCATTCCCACCGTTACTATTTAAATGCCTATCATGATTTTGGATTACTTTTCAGTTGTTCTTTCTTTGAAAGCCTATACCTATCAGAGCAGTAGCTATCAACCCTTCTATACCTTTACAGTCTCCTAGAGAACAATTAAAAAGTAACTGCCTGGGCCTCACTTCTGACCAACTGAACCTGGAACTCTGAAGATAATCACATTTGTATCAGACAATAAATGAAAAAGTAAGGAGAAAAAGAATGACTAAAAATGCTTAATTAAAACCAAACCAAAAGAGAACTTAAGAATTACAGCACATACTATACAGAGGGATTTGAAAACACTCACCTTTGTTATTGTATACATCTAAGTAATTTGGTGCTGAAAAAATTGTAATGAGAGAAGGGAAGCCTGTTGTTTGGCTTTTCCTGTACATGCGGTACCTAAAAACAATTAAACGCAAGTCAAAACAAGGTTAAGTATGAAAAATATATCACATTATAGATTTAGAAATACAAAATTAAATTTTTAGCATTCAAAGAGAATTCAATTATGTAACATTAAACAAAATTTTCTCACTAAAGTCTGTTGTTACACAGAGATTTCAATTCGTTTCAGGGTGACAATAAAAACACAGAGTCATACGTACAACTTCCAAATAGGTCTTTTCTAAGGTTAGTAGATCCAGGGAGGGCAGAATTTAGCGAAAAATCATAATTCAGTTCTATATGTTCAATAGGATAGAGGCCACAGTTTTTGCTCATAGATATCTGACCTACCATGCTTTCCATGCCAATATTTTTAACATAAAAAGACTAAACAAGCAGAGTAATATATAAACTTTACCACTAATTACCAAGCTGATTATTCTATTTATCATCTATAATATTCTATTATGGCTATATAAATCCATAATGCCTAGGCTGATCTGCTTTTTAAAGAACATCTGGTTAAATATATGGGTTTTACAAGCAGAAATTGCTTCTGTTTTAGAATTTTATTTATTGCCAGTCTCTTCTGGTATCTGTAGGTCAAAGATTATAATCTCAGCATATAAACATTTAATCAATCAGTAATGAAACATCTTCAAGATCTTTGGAAATAAATCAACAATCCAGTTGTTTTTCTCCTACTGAGACAAAAATAAGACTCTAGTCCTCAAATAATAAAAAAATACAGGAGATTTGGTTCTTTTCCATCAAGGTGAAAAGGTATCTCATGACTTCTATGTGACAGATTTCAGGAATATCAATTTAGAAAAATTCCTAAAGTACGAAACAAAATTTTATCATTCTTTGGTTATTTTGTGTCAGTAATTTCTGGCAGCCTAATCATGCCTAATTTAGCTGAGTTCTAAATGGGCCTCAAACAGTACCTTTGGATAGATAAATAATCACCTTAAAATTTCTAATTTTACAAATATTTTGATACTACTTTTCCCAGGAGACAATATCCTCTTAAAAATCTTTCGGAATGGCCTCAAAGTATTTATTCTGCTTATGGAACTGAGCTTTGTTGGCAGAAAATCAGAGCGTAAAAGATGGTGGCACTCTCAATCCTAGTGTTCTGACTTCATAAATTGTGGCTGACTGTGCTTACTTAACAACAAATAAAAACAAAGAATCTGGATGAAGTAACCTCAATGTTTCCTAATGAATCAATCAACTGCTCATTTTAAACAAATATATTTGTTGATTTTAACTGATGCACTTAACCTATTTTCAAATAAGCAGATGGATTTCAGGTCTATTGTGGGATTAAGATAAACATGCTATGAACATGTTCAGTTGGGACAGTCAGCCAAAAAACAATGGTGACCCCATTGCCCCCAAAGTGAAAAAGATCATTTGAGGACTTGATTGGCTGGGTATATCAATAGATTACTGCAAATACCAGCTACAAGAGCGCTGAGTGCACAGTATCGGATCATTTCATACTTGTTGATTGATGCTTGAGAAAAGCTAATTTTGAAAAAAATTTAGGATCTGCCTTGATTCAGAACCTTCATGGGTTTGGGTTTACTTCAGAATGCTGGCATCTACATTTCTGATTTCAGTACACAGGTTATAAAAATAAATGTTCCTCCTTTTCAGAAAATTTAGAATATGAAGGAATGAGTTTAAGCCTTTAAGGCAAAACAGTGCCTTTCAGTGAAGCTTGTTGGGAAGGGTACTGGACTTCAAATCTTAAAAGTTAATTATGCTTATTTCCCCCATGCCTGCATCCCAAATGTAGATTTAATGTACCATCAGAGTGCATATCTCATATTTTTCTATGTCCTTACAATCTGTTTACGTTTTAAAAATTTACCAGTCATTACAAAATCATGTTATGTATTTGTGAGTTAGAATATAGGAGTTTTCCCATCATTTGAAGTCTCTGTTTTTGCCCTTTAAAACTTTACAGGGATCAGGGATGATATTCTTTAAACAAGGGCATAACAATGCAATCTCTGTTAAATACTAATGTGCAATTCAGACCAACGTGGCTGACGGAGACTGAAAAGTAGCTGGTAATTTACTCACTTACAGGACAAAGGTAAGAGCGGGAACTAAAAGAAATAGGAGGAGGTGGCCTCACTGTGCTTAAAACAGCCAGTTGAAAATTCTACCTGTTCATAAAGTGAAAGTGAAGTCTCAGTCGTGTTGCGACTCCCATGTCCATGGGATTCTCCAGGCAAGAATACTGGAGTGGGTTGCCATTTCCTTCTCTAGAGGACCTTCCCGACACAGGAATCAAACCCAGGTCTCCCACATTGCAGGCAGACTCTTTTCTGTCTGAGCCACCAGGGGCTCCTAAACAGCTAGCAGAGCCCTTAAAAGCAGACTTCACAGTACACCCACAACCACTTACTCCTCTGGATCCCGCCATATCTATGACACCAGAAGGCAATTTTTAGATCTAATCCTTCAGCGGGAGAGTTTGGCAAAGGGAACCTCCACAGCCAAACACATGAAGGAATGACAAAGTAATGCATGGTTTTCATAAACCCACAAGACTGCTCACCCTGCATCTTGGGCTTCGTGAGCTCGGAGGATAGATAACAAGTTATTGTGCTGCAAGAATTCACATACAGCCGGGTAACTGCCAGAGAGAGAAAGAAAAGAGAAGCATCTGTTATAAAATCATCATGAGCATACTTCCTATAACATCCAGATCCATGTGATCTGATCAAGTGTAATCGAACATGCAACATTTATGAGACAGACTTCTTGGTTCTAAGGACAGGTGTTCCCCTGTGGCAGAAAAAATACCTATAGCTGAACTTTCATTTTTTTTTCTAAATTGAAGTACAGTTGATGTGTTAATTTCTGCTGTACAGCAAAGTGATTTAATTATATATATATATATATATATATATATATACTTTAAAATTTTCTTTTCCATTATGGTTTATAACAGGATATTAAATATAGTATCCTAAGCCATACACTGAGACCTTGCTGCTTATCCATTCTATATAGTAAACTATATAGTAGTTTACATCTGCCTATAGCTGTATTTCTATTTATTTATTTGTTTATTTAGGCTGTGCCAGGAGGCTTGCAGGATCTTGGTTCCCAGACCAACGATCGAACCCGGGCCGCCAGCAGTTGAAGTATGGAGTCCTAACCACTTGGACCGTCAGGTAAGTCCATACAGCTATACTTCTGAAGAGCTGGAGGTGTATAAATTGGAAAAAGTATCCACTCATAGACAAAATCAATATTATCAAGTCTATATCTAACCACAGAGTGAACAGAAGTATAAATATAACATGAGAGTAGAATTTAAAATATAAACCCCCATTTTCTCAAATACTGCCCTATATGTATTTGGGTGCCTGTTTGGGAGCTGGACAGAAATGACTGAGCTAGGGAATGGCAGAGAGTAAGCCTTCTGAGAGTCAAATTGTCAACATCTTTATGGGTAAGTTAACTGACTATGTCATTCAAAATCTAAACAAAATTATGAAATTCACAAGATTTAAAAATGTGTACTTTAAATATGACCAAAAGAATTTTATCTTAAGGCTTATTCTTGATTGTGACTCAATAAAAATATTAAATATACAATAAAGATTATTTTGTCTATTAAGAAAGTCTCAAAACCAAAGATGGAAATGTAATTAAAAATGAGATTGAAATTATAAATTAAACATGGAACATCTTTTGCAGTCACTTTATCTCTGCTCCAAGAATTTTTAATGAGAAAATGTATATCATAAAAAGAAAAACATTTTAGATAATTCAAATCAAGGGATAGCAAACCGATGCTTGTTTAAATATAAACAATTATAGATATTCACTAGAATCTAAACCACTAGAACCTTTCTCAGAAGACACAGGACGAGATGGTTGGATGGCATCACTGACTCCACGGTTATGAACTTGAGCAAGCTCTGGGACATGGTGAAGGACAGGGAAGCCGGGGTGTGCTGCTGTCTATGGGGTCTCAGACACGACTGAACGACTCAACAACAACGTACACTATAGTAAACAACTCCCAATTATAAAAAAAGCTCTTTGGGGAAATAATGTATGTCACTGAAATAATTTATTATAAAACAAAAGATGAAAACAGCTTTTATACTAAGATTTTCTAAGAATTCTCTGATGAATAGGGAAAAAATGGCATACCATTGCAGAGATATTAATGATAAACAGGATTCTGTTTTTTGACCTGAAATCAAAAACAGTCTTTGTGCCTGTGCACACATATTTGTGTGCATGTGTCTGAGTGTGCATATATGTGTGTTTTAGAATATTCTAGCAATTCACAAGGGAGAGATAAAGAGGAGACATCCTTGAGGCCTTCACTTCCCAGTGTTCCAGGTCATTCCAATAAATGAATAAACCATCTAATTGATGAACATTAGCATGACCTACTAACTAGAGGAGATGGTTCCCCAAGTGTCTACATGGAAATATGTCCACAGGGTACCTAGATTATGAGTTGACCAACATATGTCTTCAAAGACAGTTCTACTTTGGGAGAAGGTGAGGATACCACCTTTCCAGACCAGTGTGTCAAGAAAAGAAACCTTAATTTCAGAGACACTGGTTGGTCTTCAAAATACAGTACATTTGCGTGTTACATATTAAGCTGTAAAATGCCCAGCTAAGGGCACTCAATAAATGCTCCTTCCCTATCTCCTTAAGCAGTGTACCTACATTTCATGTGCCCTCACAATGGTTCTTTAGAAAGACACTTTATTGCCTTGTACTACTGTAAGACAAAGGTTGTCTGTCTAGGTTTGTTACTTATTTCCTTTGGGCACATGGCTTGGCTGCTCTTTTTTATCTATTTTTTTCCTTTTGGAAGAACTTACCTAGTCTTATGAAAATATAATTTTAATATATTTTCCTCATGCTAAACCTTACATGTTTAATCTGAGTTTCCTCCCATGGAAATATGTCATTTTTAATGAAAATCTGAAGAAGATAAAATTAACATAGCAGTAATTCGCTAGGTTAATAGCTTTAAGTGAGGAACACTTGCATTATTACTTGGAACAAACTCATTTTGAAGAAGATATTTCAAAATGTAAAAGCATGTACAATCTCATACTTGAACTTCCTAAGAATTACAAACATTTTTCTAAATAATTTCTTTAATTAGAGATAAAAACCTTCTACCATATTTTTATGGAAATATAAATGAGAATAAACCACAAAGTGTTTAGCTGAAAAGCATTTAAAAACATACACGTAGAGTGGTAGGAAAAGCACAGTTCAGAACACATTAACAACACAGAGACAGTTGGAAAATCATTAATTCATGAATAATTTATCAAAGACTTCTTGGTGATTTTTTTTCCCATCTGTTATGAGACACAAGGAGGGTGGCATGGTAAGTGCAAGGAATGGTTTCTGTTCTGAAGATAAAATACACTAGGTAGGGAAAGAAAAAACACATAATTTAAATTAAAAAGCTACATAAAAGATAAAATAGTAAAGTTTCATAGAGACATAAAGCAAGAAACAAAGCATGTGGGTCTGAGGAAATCTTTTTTAAAAAATCTTTCTCTTGTACTAGATCTTTTTTCTTGTCTTTCTTTCTCTTTTCATTACTAAAGTGATGCTTCTGAGCTCACCAAGAAGAAAGAGTCTCTTCCTCCAGGCTGATCAATCCAAAAAGGGGCCATGGCTGAGCCTCTGAGCAGAAGGTGGGCTGGATCTCAGCCCCCTTGTCATGTGCCTCCACAGAGGCACATTTTCAGGAACAACCTATCCGCAAGAGTGATTTTGCTGGAAAGGTTTCATCTAACCCTGTGTCCTGAGCAGGTCTTATAACAACACTTGCTTCAAGGGTTGGTGAAGGCCAGGGATGCTTTCAGCTATGTGATATTCATTTACCACAATGTGTAGCTGTATTTGGGGGAAGAAGTTATTGTATTCTTTCATGCTTCTTTTTTTTTCTATTGGAATATGAGTATTCCTTAAGCACTAGAAATTGTGTCTTCTCAGAGCAGAAAACAAGGTGGAAATTTCCATGGAATAGTGAGACTATTAACATAGTACTGCAGACAAAATTCATATTATCAAGACTATATCTAACCATAAAGTAAACAGAAGTATAAATGTAACATGAGAGTGGAATTTAAAATATAAACCCCCATTTTCTCAAATACTGCCCTATATGTATTTGGGTGCCTGCTTGGGAGCTTGACAGAAAGGACTGAGCTAGGGAACGGCAGAGAGTGTTATTTATTTCATAGAACCGAGATGAAGAGCAAATGAGGTAGCAATATATGTAGATGTTCTGACCTGAAGCAGTAGACATTCAGCAATGTCTCGTATTTGTCTCCCCACCACCATGGTGTGGAGGGAAGAATACACCACAGAATGAATGGTGAGTCAGCAACTCCAGATTCCAGCAGTAGCTGTTCCATTTAGCAGTTGTGGCTTGTGTTAGATCTCAGAGGCAATGACTTACGGGGATTAGTAGACAGGTAAGGCGCTAGAATTACACACACACACACACACACACACACACACACACACAAGGAGGAATAGGAAGGAGACTGAGCGTGAGCAAAGGTGAGGTAAAAAAGACAAAATCTTGAGAAATGATAGAAAAAACTGTTTTGGCATCAGAGCAAATAGCTCTTACTAGACTAGACTCATTCTGCTGATGCTCTTATTTTTGTTTCTGGTTATGTTAAAATATATTTTAGACCCTGAAATAAATCTTGTAGATTTCAGATGCTTTAACCATGCTAACACCCAGCAAGCATTATTAAAATGGCTATTTTATGCTTCTATGCCTTTGCATATCCTTTCCCTGGTGCTTGTTTGTTTCTTCATGAAGGACCACTTTTCCACCAAGCCTGAGCTAAATTATCACTTGGGAAACCTCCCCTTCAAACCTACCTCACCCTGAGGTGTACAAAATTGCCGCATCCACCATGTTCCCATAACATATGAATCTAATATATCACTTGTCATGCCGTAGTGTAATTTATGTTTCTACATCTGCTCTCCAGGAACAGTGAACGAGTGCCTTAAGAGACAGGCACTTTTATTTGTCTTCATATCCTAAACGCTCAGCAGCAATTTTTCAGCTTACTGAGGCTCATATGCAATTGTTGTAGTAGCCTCAACATGGGCGGTTACATAAGTGAGAGATGCAAAGGGTTTCTCTCCCTCACTGGCTTCAGCAGAGCAGAGGCAGCCAGCCTGCAACCCCTCGCCAGTGGACCAAGAGAAAGCCTCCACTCACCTCTTTGGTGCCTCAGTAGCTCTCAGCCCGGTAGGAGGGAGGGCTCACTCCCCTGCCCAGCTCCCTCTCTGCTCCTTGGGACCTGTCAATGGATTATTAGCCCCAGGATGTCCTGGTGCTGCCTGGATGATGCCAAGACTATTGTTTCCTAGGACATGCTGTGTTTTCTCTCTGCCCAAGGGTGCTCTAACTAATTTCATTTTACCCACTAAGGATCATGTCTGGTAGGGTTCCAACTCTTCCTGCCAGAACTTCACCAGAGCTTAAGCCCTTACTTGCTCCTGGCTGCCAGGTGCCTCAGAAGCAGTGAGCGAATTTTATTTAAGGCAAACTTTTATTGAAGTACAACATTTTAACAGAAGACTGCACAAATGAGAAGATGACAAATTGATACACAAGACTGCACAAATCAGACAATTACAACTGGACACCCTTGTAACTAGCATTCGTATCGAGACAAAGAACATTACCTGAATCCCAGCAACTTTTCACATCTTCTTTGAGGCACCATTACCTCCTCACTAAGGGTAACTACCATCCTGGTTTTTAATGTTATAGATCTGCTTGCTCTAATGCTGAATTCCTATTTCAATGAAATCACCAAGTATATCCCCTTTAGTATCTGGTTTCTTCAGCTCATCATTATACTTGCGACATGCATCCACGTTGTTCTGTGCAGTTTTGGTTAACTCATTCTCATTTGCTGTATTTAGCTGTATAAATATTCTATAATTTATTATTCATTCTACTAAATAGACATTTGGGCTGTTTCTATTACTTGGCTATTGAATACTGCTGCTATGAACAATCTTGTATATGTCTTTTGGCACACATATGTAAGTGTTCCTAGTTGATATAAAAACAGGAGTCAAATAGCTTAGTTATGAAGCCCAGCTTTAGTGTATACCAAAGCAGCTACCTATAATTTGGGACTGGAGGTCCAGTGAGACCATCTGGGTAGTCATCTTTCTAGAATTCCCAGAGCATTATTTTCCTCATATTTTTCACCACTTTCCCTGCCTGCAAGAGCCTTCACCACTGATTCTGGTTGGATATATCCTACACATCCTTTTAAAGCTCAGTTTAACAATATTTCCACCATGAGGAGTCTCTTAAACACTATCCATCCTTGTTTGGGGGTGTGTGTGTGTGTGTGTGTGTGTGTGTGTGTGTGTGTGTGTGAAAGAGAGAGATAACTTCCAAACATCGCAAAACTACTCACCTTGAAATTTATTTGTCAGTTTATTTTCCGGCCTCTGACACTAGACTGTCATTCCCTCAAAGGCAGGGACTTTGAGCATCTATAAAACCTCACACAAGGCATATATAGTACGTGTTCGGCTAATATTTGTTAAATAATTGAACGAGTGAATGAATTCTCCAAAGAATACCCGTGAATCTGGAAGAGCTGAATTGAGGTGAGGGGAGGGGAAGGATGCTGTGAAAGCAGGTATGATTTCAACAGACTAAAAATGGTCTTGAACTCAGAGTGGGAAGGAGGGAAGGCAGGATGGTCTAGATGCTGGTTATATTTTAAAGAGAGGGCCATTAAGATATGATGACTGGTTAGTGGTGATTTCAATGCAAGAAGAAAAAGAAAAAAATATTTGCTACTCTGTATAACTGGGAAAATAAACCATTAATAGAAACAGAAAAACCAGGAGAAATCCCCAGTGGAAAGGTAAATAATAAACCTCTTCAAGCAAGGTGAGTTCAAGAGAAGGCAACAAAGGAACATCTAAGATGTTCCAGCAGAAAATTCCAGCAGAAAACTAGAAATAGAGAATGCAAGCTCAGGAAAGATAAAGAGATAAATGGACCAGGCAGGTCTGGTAATCTAACCAGAGTTCATAGTTTACGGTGAAGCTAAGGACACAGATGTGGTTCTTGAGTAAAGTGTGAAGGAAAAACTGTCAAGAACTGGAGGAAGACAAAGAGACGCAGCGGAACAGACAGGGATCTGCCTGATAAGCTGGAGGGCAAGCAGGATCTGTGAAAAAGGAGGAGCCACAGGATGTCTAGGTGGAAAGGGCTGTCAGGAGTACCAATTGCAAAAGAGCAGCGGGGCAGCTTGGGGACAGAAGAAAGGCTGCTGATCTGCAATTAAGAAACCAACGGTGATTAGAGTGAGCTGCCATTTGCAGCTTCAAAAACACATTTTAAGTGCCCCTCAAGATGTTTTTCAAATCTCAGTGCTTAGAGGAATGTGAGACTGGTTAGTTAAAACTTACTCCTGGAGCAAGCTAAATCTAGAACACAAAGCTCACAGGACACACCCAAGGCCAACAACCCAAAGCACCAAGTCTGGCCAACAGTTTCATTTGCTCTGATACCTCTGATTTGCCATGATCTTCACAAATCTTTACAATCTAACTCACGGCTGGTTCAAGCATCTCAGTTACTTCAACATTACAGTCACTGAGCGTGCAAACTCTGGTCTAAGGTTCTAAAGGTAACGGTAGCACTGGAGCAAAAGGAGATGCCTTCCTCGGTCACATGCACTATCTTCTATAACTCATGAGCAGCATCAGCAAATCCTTCTAGATGCATCTGTCCGTGGAACTTCATTTCATTTAAACCATTGCCCAGACAATACATTAAATCATGGACGGAGTGGCAGAGCAAATTAAATACACAAACTACAGATACATGTGAAATAAAACTGGGAGTTGTGGATGAAAGTAACTGCCAATAACTCAAACAGGTAATAACTGCCAATAACTCTACCTGTTTTTATTGTTCTTCTACCAATTTTCTTGTCCCTCTGTACCTGTTCTAGACCAGCTTTATAAACCTTGGCCGTAGAAGATGCCTTGACACCTTCAAGATGGCACGAAAGAAAAAAATAATCCAAAAGTTCTAGAGGAATGCATGGGCCATTTTTCTCTTCTTCAGATAAGACATAATCCACACTGCTTTACCATTAGTCAGAGGACACAGGCTGTGGATTTTGACAGTCAGCATTTGTCATGGCTAAAGATCACTATCTCTTAAGAACCTCTAATGAGATGAGTTTAACAATCATTTTGTTGAGAACAAAGGTGTGAAAGCACACATAATCCTCTAATTATCTAGTTGATGGACTTTATCTCTGATGTAAACACATCTAAGTCTACAGTCACGAAACAATCTAAGTCTACAGTCACGAAACAAAAATATCATAACTATACAAGTTCAGCACAGGACTTTATTTAGAAGATGACATATTTGAACAGCTAACTCAGCTAACAGAAGAATGTTACACTATGAATTGAAGAACGGTTAATACTATAAGTGTTAATATCAAAATCAAGAGGTCTATATTTTGTTTGATATTGTATTATTGAAGCGCAACTGAGTGGTATCAAGTAGGTAATTTAAACACTCTTGGTATAATTAAGGATTTAACACTAGATCTGAAAAATTGAACACTTGGCAAATACAGTTGTATTTCAACAAAACAACTTTTCCCTAAAAGTTAGAAGTCTTGAATAAACGATTACTCCCCAATTAAATAATTAGTGAAAAGAAATCTTCAGGCTTTTTGGAAATACTATATGCCTTTATCTTAGCCAAAGTTTCCAAAACTTGGAAATGAACTGCAAATTTTCTGATAAAGAGGCTTAGAACAGACCTCTTAATATTTAAAACAAAGCCTATTCTTGGAATGATGGTTTATAGTGAACAAGACTTTCTGTTCACAAACTTCAATTTCTCAATCACATCAACAGATAAGCAAAAGGAAACTTTTTTGCCCCATCAGGAAAACAATGTATAGAACAAAATATTCCAGAATATACTCTGATCAGTGTTATGCAGTAGGATGATATCTGCTTACTCAAGAGATGAAAGATATGTAGTTGGATGCAGTTCACAGAGTTCGTCCAGTCTGATCATTAGCTTAGCTGCCAGGGCAGGAACTGAGTGTAAACTTCAATGACTACTGGGTATGATTTTTCAGTTAAGAGAAAAAAAAAAACTAAAAAACCCACACTGTATTCTAGAACTTAAATTCTCAACTTCTCCATAATCTCTTTTGCATTTTCATTCTGGCCACTTTCACATCAAACTGTACGTCTGATAAGGGAACCTAGTGAAACTGTGGGTAATAAAATGCAGTAGGCCAAAACTGAGGTGAAATAAGATATCAGGAAGATCATGAGGACATGTAAAAATCCCAGCTGAGCTGCTGACTTCTTTCTGAAGTGCTCTGAAATGCTACGGGTATGGGGAAATCTCCATACATTTGCAAACAGAAACATTACTATAAAAATTTTGTCAATATGGCTTGTCAAGTGCTAAAAATAAATTTATGGTGGTACTTATATACTGGGTTGCTACTAATTTTAATTAATTATTCAGGAAGTCTGATGAACTTATGAAAATTTAAGAATAACTTGAAAATAATTTAGTTAACCAATTTAAAATTGTTTTTCTGATTTAAGATATGAACACTGGTAAAAGCATTTTTAAGTGATTACATAATTGAATGAAAAAAAATCAAGGCTGGATTTTTTTCCCTATGGTTCTTGAAACAGACCCAACTTTCTGCTAAACCCTACTGTCTTCTGCAGCTGCTTGGACATCATGAAACTACTTGCCTCTTTTATGCCTTTTCTATTCTTCACGGATAGCGTATCTATACATTTATATCAACACATCCATTTATTTATCTATCAATTTATTTATTTATATTTTTATTTTCCAGGGGCTAAGAATCTATTTGAACCAGGCTTTCAAAGCGAACCTTCATTTATATTTGTTTCCTAGAAAAGTTACACACATAACAAATGAATCAAATGCATGGACTGATCAATGACAACAGTTACGAACGTGACATGCTCCAGGAGGCGGAGCTCTCCGACCTCACCTGTAGAAGTATGAACAGCCCCTGACTGTGTTGTGAGTGAAATGTTCCTGAGTCTTCTCATTTCCAAAATCTTCCAGCGGGTCTGACCACAGGATATCACACATAGGTCCATAAGCAGGTGGTTCTTTGAATCGGTCTAACTAAGAAAAATAGAAGACAGAGAGCAAAATACTAATCTTTGGAAAGTTGGAACTTAGAAAATAGAAGAAACCAGCATTTCACAAAACCCATCTTTGCTTCCCAGTCACTGTGCAGAGTGAACTCCCCAACCTTTCTCCTGTTCTGAGGTCTTTCCTCCCCATTCTTCTACTCCTCACCTCTTCCATTTTCCTTCCTCCTTCTTCCTGATGCTCAATTATCATCTGCCTTCATTTCACCTTATACCTCCCTCTCGCCTCTTTAATTCCCACTCTGTTTTTCCTTCCTCCTGATTTCCTCTTTGTCTTTCTCTCCTCCTTATTTTTTTTTTTAATCTAGCCAAGTGTTTTAGTTATTACCAACTGATGTTCTACCTGTGTTTCATTTCTTGAGAAGCTTTTATTTTACTTGATTTTGGGGGAAAATTTTTGTTACTGCCTCCCATTGAAATGTGATTTAGAAATCAGGAGAGGGAACAACTTATGGTGTTTGTATTTAACAATATAATTTTGAGAACAGACAGCTTTCATTTTGAGAGTAAGTACGTGCTGTACGACATTTTGGGTATTCACTCATTAGGGGTTAGGTTTCTAATTAAAACCAAGCTGATTAGAGTTACCTTACATACCAATCCTAACAATAAGCAGTAAAATAAACCCCAATTTAGCAGGTCATTTTTCAGTTCACAGTCCTAATTTTCCTAGCTTTACCTGAAGTCCTCATATGAAATCAATTTTCGAATTTTCTAGCTATACACGTTGAGCAAAGCCATGTTTCAATTTAAAATTGTACATTTAGAAGCTGTGAGCACTATAATAACTGAAAATGATATTTCACCAACAATTTTATAACATTGTCACTTTCCCATAGTTTATCCCGATTTAACTGCAATGAAAGGATTTGGGGTGAAGTTAGCAGATACTAGGGAGTCTCTCGAAGAAAAGCATAACACAGCTATGAAAACTCATTAAGAGCTGAAATTCTGCATATTTGATACTACAATATTAAAAAAAAAAAACCCACGGGACAGGTGAATATATAAGTCTGACAGCCCATGAAATTCTTTTCCTGAGACGTACAAGGTAATGCAAATAATGGTCTTGCTACATAGTGGTGTTGGTTTTTTTTTTTACTAATATCTAAAAAGTACGAAGCATATATTTCACATTTTCAACACCCAATGAAAACCTTCAATAAGACAAGACCCTCTATATTTGAACCATTTTGTGATCCATAAAATATTCATTGCGAACTTAGACTTGCTTAAGAGACTTAAATAATTTATGCTTTGGAACAATTCATACAAGAAAAATAATGCTTGTCCATAAAAATACAGAATTTCTTTCTAAGAAACAAGAACTTAGTATTAGGGCTAGAGCCATAAAGGAGACACTTTCTGACAAAGGCGGCTTCCCAGCTAGGGCTTCAGTAAAGCAACCAGAGTACAGAACTTACGCTGGAAAAGTTATGGAATGCATTCTAAAATTCATATCATCTACAGTTAAACAACTATGAAACTGATTAAATAAAATAAGTGTGGCAGAAACGCTGACATATGGAAAATGCAAACCAAAAATCACTCTACCTCAAAGTCTAAAGCATAATGATAATAAGAGAATTGAACACAATATCTGAAACATGCTAGAAAAAAAGTCCTAGGGTTAGCAAAGGATATTTTAAAAATCTACATAATTTGTGATAAGAAATGTAGTTACTGATTTCACGAGTCCATCAGATTGCAGAATAAATTGGTTTCATTCATGCACAGACTCATGTACTTGAACTCAAAGACTACATTTCAGTGTTCCGTCTCCATAGAACTTTAAATGTAAAGCAAATACCAATCCTTTGTGCGTTACAGAACACCAGAAGCAGATGCGTAATGGCATCTTATAAAAAAGGACACAAGCACACAGAGCAGGCTTATTTAATGTACTTTCGTTTCAATTTAAAAATAAAACCCACGCATTTCCTTTCTAACAGGAAAGTAAATACAATCTTATTTTTTACATTTGAAGACCTGAACTTTAATGATAGAGCATTCAGGTAGAATTCAAATGTTTTACTTACCTAAATATCATTTTTCTTTAAAAAGCAATGACATTTTAAAAGGATACTGAGTATAATCAAAGAAATAAAAGATGTCTCTTCCACTAAGTAAAAATATCCTATGCTACATTTTCTCACGAAAGAGGTATTTCTACACTCAACCTAACTCATCATTTCTGCTGGCTAAAACAATGCTAATAGATAGTGTTAAATTAAGTAGAAAAATATCTCTTATAAAAAATGAACTGCTTGTCACCTCACCACTCAATACAATCAATAGAATAGCATCATCGCCTTTGTTAGATTGTTACGTTAAAAGTTTAAGCTGCAAAAGCAGATTTTTTAAAGAATAATATGGACACATTTTAAAAGTTCTGTTGTGATATTTCCCCAAGACAAAAACAATGTCTTTTAACTGTAACATATCGTGAATATACAATGGGTTGTTTGAAACAAGTCAAAAGGAAATAAAAAGGCATATATGTATATCTTTTTCATGATCAAATACTTTACATTTCTAATGCCATTTCACATGGCAAAATGAACCTTGAGGTTTTAAAGTATAAATATATCCTTCTTTCTAGATAAAAAATGAATACAAAGAAGATATTCACGACTAGTTTGCTGCTACTGCTAAGTCACTTCAGTTGTGTCTGACTCTGTGCGACCCCATAGATGGCAGCCCACCAGGCTCCCCCGTCCCTGGGATTCTCCAGGCAAGAACACTGTCGTGGGTTGCCATTTTCTTCTCCAATGCGTGAAAGTGTAAAGTGAAAGTGAAGTCGCTCAGTCGTGTCCGACTCTTCTCGACCGCATGGACTGCAGCCCACCAGTCTCCTCTGTCCATGGGAGTTTCCAGGCAAGAGTACTGGAGTGGGTTGCCATTGCCTTCTCCCACGACTACTTTAGATCATTTTAATTCAAAATGTTATCGTTAAAGGCAGGGAAATTAATGTTATGTATTTATTACTGAAGGACTAAAAATGGCTAGACCTGGAAAATAACAGAACTTACTTTTCTGATATCATCTAAAGTGTTTATCTCTGGAGACAAACCGCCGTGTACACACAGGAACTGCTGGTTCATCAGGGCAGCCAGGGGCAGGCAGTCAAAGGCATCCATGCAGGCATCATATACACGTTCTGAATACTTTATTTTACCTTTAAAACATTATAAAAAACCAATTACTTACTCTTATGATTTCAGAAGTAGGATTGGTTCATAAAAATGAATTTTGTTGTTTTCTCGCTGGAATCATATTAGCATATAACTACACATGCAAAGTTCCAAATATGATTAAAGACTTTTTAAAGTTATATATTAATGTTTACACCTACTGCTTTTTACTTTTGTGGTTCATCCATATTTGACCATCTTTAATAGTTTTTTCTATAATGGAGGAGAGAACTTTTGAATACATACATTTCTGCTATTTATTTACAGTGTTAGTTGCTCAGTCATGTCCACTCCATGTGACCCCATGGACTGTAGCCTACCAGGCTCCCTTATCCATGGAATTCTCCAGGCAAGAATACTAGAGTGGGTAGCCATTCCCTTCTCCAGGGGATCTTCGTGACCCAGGAACTGAACATGGATCGCCTGAATTGCAGGGAGATTCTTTACCATGTGAGCCCCCAGAGAAGTCCTATTTATCTACAAATGTCTATTAAATACAGAACAGAACACAAAAACTAGGAGATCAATGGAAGAAGATACAAAACTGGATGATTCTCCCGAACTTTCTTATAGAAAAGCAGATAGCAAGAAAGTTTCCAATGTTGCTTCTAAATCACTGCACATTGCTTTCCTTTATTAACTTACAACTAATGTTTTTAGAGAAGTTTTGTGTTCCATTGAAATAGGGCTAAATGAATGACAGAAAGAAATTTAAGTTTCCAAAGACAATGAGGAAAATTAAGACAGAGGGAAATTACATTTATATGAGGTACTCCTCACCCCTAGTTTATTTCTGTAAGAAGAAGTTGTCTTTAATTCTGTAAAATCTCCTTGAGGCTGGTAAATCCTTTGCGTCCAGAAAGAGAAGCACAAGGTTGAATCTGTCCTCCATTTGATTTTATTGAGTGATTTGAGATTAAAAAGTAGGATTATCCTGAACGGCAATACTCTGACTACTTTAAAATATAACTTACTCGCTTGTTGCTTAGGCTTGTTGTTGTTGTTAAGTTGGTAAGTCATTTCCAACTCTTTGCAATCCCATGGACTGCAGCATGCCAGGATTCCCTGTCCTTCATTATCTCCTGGAGTTTGCTCAAACTCATGTCCATTGAGTCAGTGATGCCATCCAACCATCTCATCTCTGTCACCCCCTTCTCCTCCTGCTTTCAATTTTTCCCAGCATTAGAGTCTTTTCCAATGAGTTGGCTCTTTGCATCAGGTGGCCAAAGTACTGGAGTTTCAGCTTCAGCATCAGTCCTTTCAATGAATATTCAGGATTAATTTCCTTTAGGATTGACTGGTTGGATCTCCTTGCTGTCCAAGGGACTCTCAAGGGTCTTCTCCAACACCACAGTTCAAAAGCATTAATTCTTTAGCACTCAGCTTTCTTTATGGTCCAACTCATATCTATACATGACTACTAGAAAAACATAGCTTTTACCATGTGGATCTTTGTCATCCAAGTGATGTCTCTGCTTTTTAATATGCAGTCTAGGTTTTTCCGTTTTTCTTCCTAGGAACAAGCATCTTTTAATCTGCTGTCTAGGTTTGTCACAACTTTCTAGCAGCAAGCATCTTTCAATTTCATAGCTGCAGTTACCATCTGCAGTGGTTTTGGAGACCAAGAAAATAAAATCTTCAACGGCTTCTACTTTTTCCCCTTCTATTTGCCATGAAGTGCTGGGACTAGATGCCATTATCTTCAGTTTTTGAGGGCTGAGTTTTAAGCCAGCTCTTTGGCTTTCCTCTTTCACCCTTATCAAGAGGCTCTTTAGTGCCTCTTCACTTTCTGCCATAAGGGTGGTGTCATCTTCATATCTGAGATTGTTGATATTTCTCCTGGAAATCTTGATTCCAGCTTGTGATTCACGCAGCCCAGCATTTCACATGATATACTTTGCATATAAGTTAAATAAGCAGGGTGACAATATACAGTCTTGATGTATTCTTTTATCAATTTGGAACCAGTCAGTTGTTCCATGTCCAGGTCTAACTGTTGCTTCCTGACCTGCATACAGATTTCTCAGGAAGCAGGTAGGGTGAACTGGTATTCCCATCTGTTTAAGAATTTTCCACAGTCTGTTGTGATCCACACAGCCAAAAGCTTTGGCTTAGATGATTTTCTGGAAACCCCTTGCTTTTTCTATGATCCAATGAATGCTGACAGTTTGATCTCTGGTTCCTGTGCCTTTTCTAAACCTTAGGCTAAATCACATCAAATATTAATTCAAATTTTATATCATTTATAAAGAACTTATACTTTTAAAAGAAATTCTTAATTCTCTTAACTCGCCATGCTCAGAAAGTAATATGAAATGATATGGACTCATTTTTTGAGCTTTTTACTTTTAAGCAATGGATCATAATGTAAAACTCTGTATGGATTAAAATGACTATTTAGCATACACGATGTTAAAAGAGAAACCAGAAGTATACTTACATTCTTGTTTAAATGTGAAATACTCTGTTAGATGTCTACATTCATGATTTCCACGAAGTAAAAACAGTGTTTTGGGGTAAAGAATTTTCAAAGCCCACAAATACAGCACACACTGAGAAAAAAAAGAATAATATAAAAATAAATATTTTCCACTATAGTTACACATACTTTGGCTCACATACCAGGAAGATATTAACAAAATGTGCTAGTATGGCCAAAAGTCTCCAAAAGACTACGTCTTTTTTAAGGAAGATATTGAAAATCAAACAGAAAATATTATTTCGGTACCAAGCCAGATTCATCTATGTGTGCTCAGCTGCTCAACTGTGTCCAAATCTTTCATACACCCATGGACTATAGCCTGCCAGACTCCTCTGTCCATGGGATTCTCCAGGCAGGAATACTGGAGTGGGTTGCCATTTCCTTCTCCAAATGTTCATCTGTACTAAAATATAAACATCGCATTGGGGATCTAGACAATACACGCAAACAAACAATGGACTACATACAGTCTGTTGGATAAAACCAAAATGAAAATATATTAAAAATGAAAATATACTTGTGTAAAAGTATGAGAAGAAATGTGATGAACAGCTAATAAATAAAATAAAGCCACTTCTCTTTGTAAAGCGAATTATTTTGAATAGAAATGGAAGAATTAGCAAGGAAAGGCCTGACAAAATTTGGAAGCAGACACTGATAAGCTCAGGCTAACCTGGATTGTGTCTCTATTTCCTGTTATGCTCTTCTCTCCTTCACTAGTCTTCTCTCCCATTATCTTGTCTCTTATTTCAGTGCTTTTGGTATTTAAAGCCTTGACCTTTTCATTTCATATATAATTGTAATCAAAATGAAGGCCAAGGAATCTCACTACACATGCTGTTGACAGCTAGGGGAAACTTTTCATATATCTTAAAACTCACAAAATGATTAGTTGTATATTGCAGTTTGTATAAAAATGAGGCTTGGAATCAACCTCCCTTGACACAGACTTTCAGAAGCGTGAATTAAGATAACTGGGATACTCAAGTATTAACATCAATTTCATTATCCTCAAATAGCATTCATTAAAAATCCACAGGGAAGAGAAAATCACACTGAAAACAAGTATGCTTTTTAATTCTCATGAACTTTATTCTGAAAGTGAAGCTAAAGAACCAGAAGAATATTGAGACAAGTCTGATTCTAGTTACTAAAATCTAAAACCCCAAATAATGCAATATTTACACTTTAATAATGAGCTTTCTAACATATGGTAGGAATGAGGGACAAGCTACTGGCAATTCATCTGTAGTGCTGCCTATGAACAATCATCATTTCTGTCAGCCCATATGATTATTTATTAAGTCAATGGAAGTAAATGTTTGAATACATAGCCCTAGTTTTAAAGAAAGAAAAAAATATGCATTATTGAGTTGTTCAAGCCAGATACTGTCCCCAACTATGCAATTATAATTGAATAAACAAAAATGATGAGCTAACATCAAATTTTAAATATATATATTACATTAAATAATTTTACAATGACTAGTTTGTGCTTAAAATTATTACCTAAAGTTCATGAGAAAGATGATATTACTATTTCTGAGAAGTTGACCAATGGCCAAATGGAAGGATTATGATCTTTTGATAAGTGTAAAAATCCCCTATTATCTCAGTGGGTAGTAGGTGTTTCAATGAGTCTCTCTTATGTATCAGGTTTAGAGGTGCACTTATAGTGTTCTAGCAAAAGGAATGTATATTATCAAGCTTGTCTCACATTTCAGAGAAGATATACACAGTTATTAACGTCAATGTGAGAGCCATTCTGATTTTAAATTTATACAACTGTTATCATATGTATATTTTGCTTATATATTATGTATAAATAGTGTAATTTAAAATTATAAATTGAAAATATAAATTAAATTATAAATTATATATGCATATATCTTTCCCAAATAGATTGCTAACATTGGATGTTGATTTGGAATAGGAATGGGTATGTGAAATTTTTAAAAATTACATTCACTTGTTGAAATTGTATTTAAGGCATATACTGGGGGAGAGACTATGTGCTTTGGCTATATTGTAGTTACTTTTTAAAAAGATTTTGTTTTTGTTTTCACTAAAGCATAATTTATATGCAGTGAAATGTATATATCTTAAATGTACTGGTCAGTGAATTTTTCCATATGTATATTCCCATGAAACCACCACCCAGATTCAGTTACATTTCAGCATCCAGATGGCTTCCTTGTGCCCCTCCCCCAGTCAATATCCTTTGGAAAATGTTACCACAGTTCCTAACTCTTTAGATTAGTTTTACCTATAACAATGCATTTTAAAGCAAAGCTATAATCTCTCCAACAAAAATCTAAACTGCAACTTAACCCCACTCAGATACTACCAAAGGAATCACATTCTAGAGCCCACATACTCTTTTTCTGCCATCTGTTAAAGATCATGTTTTGACATCAGCACATGGTTTTATCACCTCTAGTCTTAATTACTGTAGCTCTTTCATAACTGAAAACTCAAAGGTTCTATGGCTTCCTTATCCTATCTATTTACCTTTTCAACGATTCAATACACATTTCATATCCCTTATTATGTAATGGACATAAAGCTCCCTGCATGGAGTAGAAATTTAGGAAATAGTGACTCCTTTCCTATAAATGAGAAGGAACACAACCAGAAAGGAGAGGGAGTAGAGAGAGAATGGGGGAGAAAAAAGAGAGATGACGGAGAGAAAAAGGAAGGGAGGGAGGAGGAGGGAAGGAGGAAAGAAAACACTGAAGAAAACTCAATTTCCAAATTCTTGGCTCAGAGGACCCTAAAAATAAGAGTCTTCTTTTCACATTTTATTTCCCTCTCCCCCGTGGCAAGAATAAAATATCTTCCCAAACACTGAACAAAACCACAAACGCAGCCAATATGGACTAAGTGGCACGGTAAATGACAGGGCAAGGGGTGGACTGGAGAGTGGAGCCCCGCCAGCCTTCGCCCTCAACATCTGGTGGGAGAGAGCTGCCAAGCACAACTCTGTCTTGCTCGCAACTATTTTGTCATCTAAAGTTCTAACATTCTGGAGATCTGAAGAGCTTAAAATTACAACTTGATATTCTTTAAAAGAAAAAAAAAACAAAGAAAGAAACCCCACGTAAAACATTATCACAATTAATAAACAATGAAATAAAAATTAGTTAAATAGCTGTTTTTTTGGTCCATGTGGTATCAGATGGCTAATATGAATAAAATTTTCATTGGATTTACTGAGTAAGGTAGAAACAGAGGCAAGTTCAATTGGCTTTTTTTGCATGGTGATATTTAAATCAGTTGCACTAACCACTTTCAACAACACTTTGACTATTTTTTCCCATCTAAGTAATTAAACAGTTATTTACAATTTAACTTGGACTTCCCTGGTGGCTGAGATGGTAAAGTGTCTGCCTACAATGCGGGAGACCAGGGTTTGATCCCTGGGCCAGGAAGATCCCCTGGAGAAGGAAATGGCAGCCCACTCCAGTACTCTTGCCTGGAAAATCCCAAGGACAGAGGAGCCTGGTAGGCTACAGTCCAGAGGGTTGCAAAGAGTCAGACACGACTGAGAGCCTTCACTTTCACTTTATAATTTAAAATTAGCTTGGTTTTATAAATACAAAAGATTAGAGCATAGGTTTCTCTTATGTATCTATCTTCCTCAGAGAAGCAGCACTAAGGATATAATTTTCTTCATTAGTTTAATTGGCTTGACTACGGCAGTGCAATGATTTACTTTGTGATTTACTCTTAAAAACTTGTATGGGGAGTCAAGAAGGATGTAAAAGAAGAAGCAAGAAAGGAAACATATATACGTGTGTGTGTATATATATATATTCAGCCTCGGATATATATCAAGCAGCTCCCTAAAATAGCTATACATGCTATGAAACATTCCAATCAAAAATGCTGTCCCTCAGTCACAGGACGATCAAGTGAGGGATGTGTATCGGCTGGGAAAAGACCCAGATTTGTGAAATGTCGAATGCTGCTCCTCTAAGCCATCATTTGCCTGGTCTGACAAGCACCCGGAGAAGCAGCGCTGGGGACTCGCAATGCACTATAAAGAGCATCAGATTCGAGGAGACAGCCAAACAATCTCTTCCTCGTGTCTGTGGCTTCACTCTGTCACCTAACATCACCCGCTGCACTGTTTGCTTGTTATTCTCAGGCAGAAGCACGGCACACTGCCTGACGTACCATGGTTCATGCTAGTCTATGGGTTCACAGCTAGTAAATACAATTCTTCCTACTTAAAGGAGTCTGAGGCCTGGGCTGAGATCTAGTTATTAGTACTGTGGGAGGGGCTCAAGGCAATGTCTTGCAGTGCAGAATGGCTAGAAAGGGAACCCGATGAAGTGAATAGAAAGAAACAGCTGTGTGTGCCTCTTGTTCCAAATCTGAGTTTTCCGTGCATTCTCATAGAAATACATTCAGCCATGAACCTATATATGTAAGCTTATAAGTGTGTACGCACATACACACACACACACACACACAGACACAAAGAGATTAGACAGCATAATGCCAGCATCAGAAAGAGGATGGTATTTGATGTGAGACAAATTATGATCCCCAGGCAAAATTACCTCTCTTATCACTACTCAAAAGCTTGCTTGTTTTGTTTGGGCTAACTTTGTGGGGGACAATTTCTAATTCTGGCAGAAGAAGAGTGGAGGAGAGGCGAGGAGGGAGTTCACAAAATGATCTTCATGTACTGCCCAGAACACATTACCCAGTGCCTGTAAATACTGCCCAGATGAGACTGTATGAAATCTGAACCTACTCTTCAAAGCTAATTTGGTAAAAATTAAACTTAAGTGCTCTTCTTTGCCCAGAGAACAGCCGAAGGAGAAGACTTGCAGTGGAACTCTGAATTATTAAGATGAATCAGGATGTCTGTTAGGAGATACTACACTCTGGAAAACTGAGCTCTCATTTTAGGATTTGTCTTAAAGCAACAGGCTTGCCCTTTAGATTACATTGGTGAGGGAGTGGACTGTGTGCATGTTTGCACACCTGTAAATTAATAAAACAGTATGTAAAAGTGTCTGCATCACTTACGTGTACATTTTTTTATGGCTCGTTTAGTGAATATATGGCCAAGGCATGGGATTGGAAAGAGCACAGACTTTGAATCTTGGCACTGCCATTTACTGTGTGTGCGAGTCTCTCTGAGCCTTGGTTTTGCAGGCTGGAAAGGGAGACATTCACAAGCTCCTTGAAGAGCTATGAGGAATAAATGAGATCATTTATACTAGGCAAACAATACCATTTCTAACTTGCAAACAATGTCAGTTTCCTTAACCCACAATTAAAAACCTCACAGTATCTTCAGTAAGTATATTTTACATAAATGACTGTTCTGTTTTAAATAGGATCATATCACTGAGCCATCCTCAAACTCCTCAAAGATCACAATCTAATCAAAACGGATCATTTTTACTTATGAGGCCATCGCATTTTTGTCATTTTGTGTGCATGTGGCCAAGTCCCTGGGGCTGTACTCTCAGACTTCCAAAGTTTAATTAAAGAGCTGTTTTTAAAGATGGGAACTATGGTACATGCATCTCAGAAGTTTTAAAGTTTATCAGTGTCCTCTGATAGCCACATTTGGTATTTCCCCAACGTTTGTTTTCAGATTTTTATTCTTTGCTTAAATTATAGAAGATACTAATATATATTACATAAACTATCATAGTTCAAGTATCTAGATTAATTGTAGACTAAAATTAAAATCTACTGAGGAACCAGTTAGTGATTACTGCTTCTCAACTTCTTTACTTTAAAGAAACAGTTCTAAAAAAGCTCTAATTAGGGAGAGTTTATGAAGTTTCGAGAGGTAAATAGACTGGTAACGTTAAGAGAAAAAGTTCTAACACAACACTCCATCATGTGGCTGATAAATTTAATCAGACAGGAGAGTCTTCACCATTCTTTGCTTAGAAGATGAGATTCAAAGGAAGTATATACTACACCGATTGCAGTTATTCTCTGAACCTTTCATAGGAACATAGAAATGTCAAATGAATAATGTCAATTTGAGTCACTAAAATAATTTTTAAAAATATTTACTTAGATTCCACATAACCTTAATTTAAGGGAAGAACAGAAACTCTTTACCTCCCATTGCTGTTTCGTGTCTCCTACAGTCTTTCTCAAATCCGTCTACACATGGAAATCACATTTAGCCAAGTCAACAAACTCTGGCCCACAGGAAATAACTATGCCCCTTCTGGAAAACATCTTCAAATGAGAAGGCATATTCTTTCTTTCTTCTTTTCCTTCAAGCTGCATGTAATGTGAGAACATGAGGCTGAAGCTGGTGTGGCCCAACCTCTTGGGTCATGAGGTTGACTTTGGAAGGAGGTCACACTCATCAGATCAATAAGGCAGACAGCCTGGGCCCTGGGGCCAGGCTGAGTCACACCAGTCATGGTCCACCCATCTACGGGTTTTTACTTGAGAGAGAAATAAACTTCTGTTCAAAACCACCATTATTTTTTTCTTTACTCTTGGCAGATACTAGCCCTAAAGTGATACAAAGGTCTTAAAAAATTTGTACTCCTTCACACTTCTCTGCCATGTTGGTGAAGTCAGCCCATGAATGAGGTTTTACAAGGTTTCTTAATTTCTTCTTCTGTGCTTTTCTCACTTTAGTTTTCCTCTGAGCTAAATCTTACTTGTTCTTTGTTTCTTACCCCAGCCATATATGCTCTCAAAATTCTCCCAAATTTCTATATTCCAGTGGTAATTATCTTCTGTACCCCTTTTATCCCAAGATTTTAATAACCAGTTCAAATAACAATTAAATCCTGGATGACTATCTGTTTTAGACTTCTGATTCTATAGAGCTTTTTATAGTTATATTTTCCTGTATTGATTTAGGCTTCTGGAGAGCAAGGATGTATACTTCTTTAAATTCTCCCAATTACCGTGCATATACATTTTATGTGCTTGATAAAACTTGCTTACTAAATGGTAGAATTACCTAAATGTATTTCCTTTTTTTGAACTTCTACAACCCTCCCTCCCTTACCAGCATGAATAATTAAGAAACATGTGATCTTTAAATGTGATTAATATATTGATGGCTATACACAATGTGTGTGTGTATATATATATATATATACACACACACACACTACAGACACACATACATATGGTCAATGACTCGAGGTGAACTGAATTGGAATACCACCCCCTTCAAAAGTTAGTATAACAGTTTAAAAGTAAAAGCCGTCTAAGAGTGATGTTTTTAAACATTAAATATTTCTATAATAAAATATTATGATAAAATTTTAAAACCTAGAATTTCTTTTATAAATGATTACTATGAATGTATTACATTGGTGTGGGTCTTCAGTAAATTTGATTTCTCTCTTTACTTAAGAATAATTATTTTCCTTTTTAAAGTATTATTTCCAAGAGTACATATAATGTCATCTGCTATAGCATGAGCTCTTTAAAACTTATTCTTATTTATAATTAATTCTTTTAATAAGTATTTATAAGTTATTTCTATGTATGAAACACCACATTAAGCACCAGGAAGAAGAGCAAAGGTGTGAATAAAACAAGACCCTTGACTTTATTTTGAACGTAACTTCTACTTACCTGAAACAGAAGCAGTTGGGAGGCGGAGGATGAATGTGTACTCAAAGGTTATCTGTTTTGTTTTAATAAATGATTTTGACAAATAACCCTAGTTAGATGACAGGTGCCATACAAGACAAAACAGCAGCTGTAAGTGTACTCACACACACTCACACACAAATGCAGACAGACAGACATGCACTTGATTATCCATTTACAAAAATAACTTAGTGCCTCCTAAGATATAACCGCACAAATCTGTTTATTTAATCGACTTTTATTAGTTCTCTCAAGAAGAGACAGAATTAGCTAATGTAAAATATGATGCAATTTTTGCAAAGTTGCAAATTTGTAAAAAGTACAAAAGGCAAAATCTTACTATTAGCCAATTCCTTGACATTTCTATGCAATAAGAACCACATAGGAATCAATGAAAAATAGGAATATATAGCATCTCCAAAAGTATATGTATTAGAGTTTATTGTTAAAGACTAGGGATTTATTTAACACAATAATATTCACCACTTTTATCTTGCTAAAATAGTGTTAATCCATTACTGAACAGCTAAAAGGAATCATGCAGACTTACTTCGATACTGAAGTACCCTCTGTCAACATAGTCCCCTAAGAAGAGGTAGCGAGTGTTGGCAGGAGATCCCCCCACTTCAAAGAGTTTCATCAAGTCAAAGAATTGTCCATGGATGTCCCCACAAACTGAAAGAAACAAAGAAAATTCATTTTATGGTTATATTATGTTCCAATTCTGAATTAGATAATAAAATTACAAAATTTTAGAGCCAGAAGGAATTCAGAGGCCATCTTAGCCACAACATTCTTTTGCAAAACAGGAAAGTAAGACAGAGTTTCCAAAGTTAATCTGTGGCAAACCTCGCTTTGCATCCAGGCCTCTATCACTTCACAGATTAAATGGAAAAATAACAACAACAATAATAATAGCTATTATTGTTGTGTGTTTAACAATTCTACACCAGAATTGTTTAACAAAACTGCACTATGCTGACAGTTTTATACACAGTTCGTAATTTAATACTAACAATATCATGGAATAGGTTTTCCTTCTGCAGATGTGTCAAAGACAAAGAATCTGGCATAACCTATATACTGATATCTAAACATATATCTATTACATGTAATTGCCTCCTGAAGAAAAGTTGATGCATATTATAAAAATTGTATTTAATTGACTCTAAAATGTCATCAATTATAAAACACATCATTATTTTAGGTACCATTGAGAAAGAAAAAAACCAATTAAATTTAAATTGATATCATAAATGAGCATTTTTATAAGATGAACCCTACTATCAGATGTCAAACTTTTTTCAAATTTTGAAATGAAATCCTATAAAACAGTAAAAAAAAAAAATCACTGGGAATTGCAATTTCTTAACTTTCTCACCTTCTCTTTAAAACAAAAATTCTTAAAAGCCATGTAGTCTCTCAGCTTAAAAACCAATTATTCAGTACTGTTTCATCTGTTACTTTCAAATCTCTAAAAAATAAATATTATCTCCATTATGGTTATGTGGCTGGACAAGATCACTGTTAAAAATGAATGATACAGAGTTTCAATTCAGATTTGTCTAATTCAAAGCTTTTGCTGTCAACTATCATGTTATAATATCTTTGACATTTTATAGGGTTTACATATGTATATATATTTAATATTTTAAGACAATTTTATGCTTGAATGATGAATGATTTGGCTATTTCTTTCATGCTAAGAGGTTCACAGAATGAATGTATCAGTGAATAGGAAATCAAGAGGTCAAAGGATGCTTGCTATCTTAACACATTCTATGCTGTAGTCGAAAGCAAGCTGAAATATCTTCAACTTCATCCCTTTATGTGATGAAAGCTGACAGAAGGAAATATGAATCAAAGGGATTCACTGATTTAAAAAATACTGTAAAACAATGGATGAATAAAAATGCCATATAAATTCTCATTTTTGCCATGCAAAAGACCCTCAGGCTTCAATCCTGAGAGATTCTGGGTATGTTACTCAACTTCTCTGAGCCTCAATGTATTCATGTATAAAATGGGATGATATTGGTACTTTAACTTACTTGGCTATTGTGAGAATTAAAGGTATCAATAATGTAATGGAATTAGAAGAGTTCCTGAAACCTGGTATGAACTTGAAAACTGTGAGATCAAAGTGGCATTTCAAAATAGTTGTATCAAAAATATCAAGGTACCAGAAAGAATGGGATTTTGGTGCTCAGGGTAAAGGAGGAAGGAGGAATGAAAAACATTCTGGAGCATCTTCCTCATTTTTCCCTCCCCTCCTATCCTCTCTTGCCCTTTCCATTCCTCCATTTCAACTCATGGCCACGGCTGGAAATTCATGGATCATTATTTTTTATACTGTCATGTCAATGACAAATACCAAGACACTAATTCAGGTTGTGGATCATGAACTTGGAATTACTGACATACAATTGCAGCATAATCCGGCAACTAGAATCACACAATTTTATAAATACATGGGCTCTAGATGATGTAGACATTAAGGACAACTTTTCTTTCATTGGAGCATAGAATTACATTATTGTGAATGCAATTTTATAAAAACTGGAAAGTAAGCTCTTCTTTTTGGCTTACAGTCACTTTGTGCTGAGAGAATCTCAATGATATATCAATACAAGATCAGCAAAATTACTGGATCTTGGCTTGATGATATAAAAGATCAGGGAGCAACTGCTGTAAAGCTGGCGTGGGAAATAAGATACTCTGAAATTCAGTTACTAGTAGGATGGCCACATTACCACTGACTACCTTACACCAGCCACGCAATTCAAACCATGCTTTTATAGTAAGGACCACTTATGATAATCTTCAGCAAAGAAAAGCAACTTGCATATACAATCATAAAAACACTCAAAGCCCAACGAAAGGAAACAGTAGCTCAAATAGAATATACCTGAATAATTGAGATATTTTGACTAAGGTTGAAGGATTTCCCAGATCAGTTTAAGTGAAAACCATGTATCTTTTTTTTTTTCCCCAAATCATTTTTATATCTATTTGGTCACCATCCTATTGCTTTTCTTATTCAGTAGATGCCAGTCTTCTCTGTCTCAAATAGGCCACGTTTCTTTCTTGTACACCCACAGGCTGACCCTTTTTCTTCCAGTAAGTCTGAGCTATTCATCAGTATACTTCTTTCCAAAAGCATTCTTCTTTCCATTAACTTGTTTTACTTTATTCATAGTACTTATTACTCTCAGGAATAATCTAGCTGATTAATTTGCATGTCTGTTTCTTCCCTGATTCTTCCCACTGGACTGTAAGCTGTATAAGAACTGTAACCTGTGAGAAGCTGTCAGCTCTTGTCCACTGTAACACGGACATGGAGAATGGTGCCTACCATCCAGTGGTAGAGAAAAGTGCTACCCTAGAATTCTTCACTGGGCCTGTGCTGTGCTGAATTTGGAAACCCATTCATTACAGAAGTCAAGCTTTTGAGGGGCCCCTCAGACCAACAGAGATGGACCACAGTGGGAGTTTGCTCTGGGGGAAGCTGAAGGTCCTCAACTTGTCTGAGATGGTATTTGTTTTAAGCCTTTCAAGTCACAGCTTTCAAAACAGTATTGTGGCAAGACTGGGGGAGAATGAGGGACCTCCATGCAGGTTATGGTGATTTCTTTACCTGGTTCTACACCAGAAACACTTGTAGAGCTTTTGAAACTACAGATTTCTGGGTCCTGAATCAGAATCTCAAGAGATGCAGACTGATAACAAGCTCTTCAGAGGAAGTTATCTAGCCAGTAAGATGAGAGACCAGTGCTTTCCACCCTCTGTCTTAGCAGACTGAGCCCTCATTCTGCATGCTTGTGTGGTTCCCCTCACAGTATGCACAGGTGGGAGAGACACACATTGGAAAGGCAATTTTGTTCAATGCTAATCCCAGGTTGGTGTGAGATCAGAAATTCTTACTACCTGAAAGGATGTTATTGAAGTGATTGCTTGACGGAGTCTAGGACAGAGGGATGAATCTAAACAAAGAGCACACTTATTCATGCATTTGAATGTGGCTATTGCTCAGGCCTTGTGCATTTCAGCTTTCAGATGAAGAATTCATCCCAAAGTCCTAATATTTGGGAACATTCACTATTTTGATTTCAAAAATCAAGAAGAGAGTGACCACCATACTGAGGTATCCATGCTTCAGTACCCAAAGGATGGAGGGTGGGGTTAGGACATCACACAGAGGGAAGGGTACCATGTCACATTAAGTGAAAAGTACAGCCCAGTAACCTTCTGTCTATGCAATGCCATAGACCCCACCTTCTATCCTCTTGGGTACCTAAAACATTGAGAGAAATAAAGTCCAACAAATTTTAGCTAATGAGGCAAACCATGTGCTTGGTTGCTCGCAGCCTGTAACTCCCTATGAGGCCGGGTCCTTTCATTTTCAATGTCGTTGGTTTTAACAGCACTTCTAGAACAAACAGGGGGCTTCCCTGGTGGCTCAGACGGTAAAGCGCCTGTCTGCAATGTGGGAGACCTGGGTTCGATCCCTGGGTCAGAAGGATCCCCTGGAGAAGGCAATGGCACTCCACTCCAGCACTCTTGCCTGGAAAATCCCATGGACGGAGGAGCCTGATAGGCTACAGTCCATGGGGTCGCAAAGAGTCAGACATGACTGAGCGACTTCACTTTCACTAGAACAAACAGGCTTTGACAAGTTCTATTATACCTTCAAGGCAAGCTCATTCTTCACCAAATACTCCTGCTTCCCATATTCCCCCAGCTTCTCATTATTTGCTTCTCATTTCCAATGGAACACTGCTGGCAGGCAGGAACTTGACTAGGGGCCAGCTTTGAAAGCCCTACTATATTGAAAACGCACCAAAAATATAGGAATACAGGACACCTAATGAAAGCACTCCTCATCTCTATGAAATTATCCATCCATTTGAATGAACGTTCAAAAATACATATTATGTCTTCAATAGATTATGACCAGACTTAAACATACTTCTATAAGAAATGTATAGTTACGATAGTTAATTAACACATAATGACAAGAAACATGAGCTTTTTTCTGGACCACTAGTACCCTAATCCATTCCGGACGTGCTACATCATGATGGTTCTTTTTCCTGTGAGATGCAACAAGTCCTCCACTTGTTTTTACACTGGGCAAGTAAGAACTACCAGGAACACTGAGCAGTAGAATCGAGTTATTGAGAAGGTTGTCATTACCTTCTTCTTGGTTCTTTTTCTAAGTCAGGTGACGAAGTGGTTTTGAATGTGGCTGTTCTAACATCCTCAGTACAACCAAACAGTGCAAGAGGGACTAACATCTTATGATGCTCATGTTTTTTTTTTTTTCCTTATTTTTCTCTCAACTACTATTAGAAAATACATAAATTATGTCTAAATAACCAACTAATAAGTAATACCAAAGCAAACAAGGCAATTGGAGTAATTGCCTTTTAATACTATTTCCATCCCCTGGTGACTCTTCAGTCCAGTTCAGTTCAATTCAGTCGCTGAGTCGTGTCTGACTCTTTGCGACCCCATGAATCGCAGCATGCCAGGCCTCCTGTCCATCACCAACTCCCGGAGTTCACTCAGACTCACATCCATCGAGTCAGTGATGCCATCCAGCCATCTCATCCTCTGTCATCCCCTTCTCCTCCTGCCCCCAGTCTCTCCCAGCATCAGAGTCTTTTCCAATGAGTCAACTCTTCACATGAGGTGGCCAAAGTACTGGAGCTTTAGCTTTAGCATCATTCCTTCCAAAGAAATCCCAGAGTTGATCTTCAGAATGGACTGGCTGGATCTCCCTGCAGTTCAAGGGACTCTCAAGAGTCTTTTCCAACACAGTTCAAAGGCATCAATTCTTCAGCGCTCAGCCTTCTTCACAGTCCAACTCTCACATATACATGACTACTGGAAAAACCATAGCCTTGACTAGATGGACCTTAGTCGGCAAAGTAATGTCTCTGCTTTTAGCCCACAGTAAATGAAAGTTTATTGAAAATGACCCTCACATGAGTGGTCTCATAATTTTTGACCTAAGTCTTCTAAAGAAGAGCACGGAATTTTGAAGGGGGAAACAAAATAACGTGCAGAAAAAATCTGTCTGTGTTTCTTGGGAAAGGAAATAGCTTTTATTTCTCATATCATTGCTAGAGAGCTAGTTATTAAACTTTGAAATCACAAACTTAGGAGGTTGGTGTACATGTAAACATAAATATAAATGTGTGTGTATAAAGCCACCCACCACAAAGGAGGAATTATTTGGAGATTAGTGGTCAGTGTACCAGTTAGGAAGTCATTAAACAAGTTCAAGACATTTCTCAGTGTAGATTACAGCAAAGTAGTGCTAAAGAGAAACAGCAATATACAGCTGGGGCAGGAACAAGAGGCTCTTTGTAGTTAGCTGAGAAAGCTCTTGGGATCTACAAACTGGACAATGAATCAGTCACAGGGCAAGTCTAAGAGTCCCTAGAACTGGCACACTGCTAAAGAGAGAAGATAATGGCCAGCATATTGACGGCAAATGGCCTCTTGAGAAAATAAGCTCAGAGTATGGAGGACAAGTTGGAAAGATAACCAAAATGAAGATCAAGCCTATGCTTTGCATCTCCTGACTAAGAGAAATGCCGCTCTCTGTCGAAAAGGGATAGTTGCTCAAAACAACTACGCATATGTGATATGTGCAATGAAGAATGCATGCCTAAATTAATGATTCTGCAAGAAAGTATACCCATATTTTAATTTAACTATTTTTCAAGGACTTCTATTGTTTTTAAATTCACATTGGCGACTAAACTGCTATCTTGGAAAAATGTAAAAAGTAGACCATACTGAACATATGAGGATGAAGTCCCAGTATACTTGCTATACAAGTGAGAGTTTGTAAAGGCTCTGCTATAGATTCCATCCTGAATGGGAGACACATTAACAAGTGTAAGATAAAATAAAATACATACTTTGTCAGAAAACTACTTTCAAAAGCCTTGAATTCATGCTCTGATCCACACATTTGGCCCTGTATATGACTGGTTCCAAATAGGAAAAGGAGTACATCAAGGCTGTATATTGTCACCCTGCTTATTTAACTTATACGTAGAGTACATCATGAGAAATGCTGGGCTGGAAGAAGCACAAGCTGGAATCAAGATTGCCGGGAGAAATATCAATAACCTCAGACATGCAGATGACACCACCCTTATGGCAGAAAGTGAAGAGGAACTAAAAAGCCGCTTGATGAAAATGAAAGAGGAGAGTGAAAAAGTTGGCTTAAAGCTCAACATTCAGAAAACGAAGATCATGGCATCTGGTCCCATCACTTCATGGCAAATAGATGGGGAAACAGTGGAAACAGTGTCAGACATTTTTGGGGGGCTCCAAAATCACTGCAGATGGTGATTGCAGCCATGAAATCAAAAGACGCTTACTCCTTGGAAGAAAAGTTATGACCAACCTAGATAGCATATTCAAAAGCAGAGACATTACTGTACCAACAAAGGTCCATCTAGTCAAGGCTATGGTTTTTCCAGTGGTCATGTATGGATGTGAGAGTTGGACTGTGAAGAAGGCTGAGCACCGAAGAATTGATGCTTTTGAACTGTGGTGTTGGAGAAGACTCTTGAGAGTCCCTTGGACTGCAAGGAGATCCAACCAGTCCATTCTGAAGGAGATCAGCCCTAGGTGTTGTTTGGAAGGACTGATGCTAAAGCTGAAACTCCAGTACTTTGGCCACCTATGCGAAGAGTTGACTCATTGGAAAAGACTGATGCTGGGAGGGATTGGGGGCAGGAGGAGAAGGGGACAACAGAGGATGAGATGGCTGGATGGCATCACCGACTCAATGGACATGAGTTTAGTGAACTCCGGGACTTGGTGATGGACAGGGAGGCCTGGCGTGCTGCGATTCATGGGGTTGCAAAGAGTCGGACACGACTGAGTGATTGAACTGGACTGAACTTGTCTATATCCACATTTGGCCCTATTTACTTGTCTATATCCACATCTGGCCCTGTTTACTTGTCTATATCTAAGGAAATTCTTCAAGGAACATCAATAGTTCAACTTTTTACTGATGCTAAGCAAAAATTTTATAATGTCATAGAATTCTATGTTAAAGAATGCCTATAGAAATTAGGATGTCTAGAGACAGAGGAGTTTTAAAAAACAAACAACAAAAACAGTCAAATAATACAGTACAGGTGAAAATAGATTTTTCATGGACTGGTATTTCAAAATGGCATCAATATTATGACTTAGAAGTCAAGTGTTTTTAATTCTTGGTTCACTATTTATTTTTCTATAAAGATCTTTTAGTTCCTCCAAAATACTGGCTTTTATCATCTTGGAAGATATATAAAGTAGAATAACTTCTTCTAAAAGTTTTTCCAGTTCTCGTAAAACTTAACAGATTGTAATTTTTCTTTTAGAGAAGACATTACTGAGTTGCTGAACAATTTTCACCATTAGAAGTCCACTCTACTTTCAGCTTCATTTAATCCAACCCAATATTTTTTCCATAATAGCCACATTTTTCCAAGACGATACCCTTTCTAATGTTAAGGAACTGACATTATGTATAATTCTCAGCATGAGGAGATTGTCCTATTGAATTTACTGGTTTGGTTTTTGAATCCTCTATCTGCTACAACTTTTTCTGTTCCAAAATCTGCAGTTTCAGAGAGAATGATCTTACATTTAGAGGTTTTGTTAGATGCTAAACACAGCGGGTACCTCAAGCACATATCTGTTTCCCCCTGTTGACAATCCAGGCTTATGTAACTTTAGTGGATGGTAAATTCAGATACAAACCAGCCAGCCTGAATATGTGTGGTTCATTAGCAGAATGTGTAAACTTCTGAAATTAAGCAATTACTGAGATAAAAGTGAGTTTCACTAGGGCATTCACTATACATCTAGAAATCTTCACTAACTATAGAATAAACTGAATAAGAAAAACTAAGATGGTTTTAATTCATCAAAGAGGTATTCTTCAAAATAATATTTTTACCATAATGAATACTATTTTTCAAATGTTACACATTTATCAGGTACTTTATAAAACATAAAATATGAATTCTTAATCAGGGCTTGATAGTATAAAACATTAATGAAAAGCCTCTAAATCAAATTAAAATTCACCAAGTAGTGACATTTCAAGGATTTAAAAGAAAAAAATAAAGTTATGAAGCTAAATACAAAACAATAATAGCTCTAGTGTAAATTAGCAGCAATAATTTCAAACATTTTCTTTATATTTTTGACACTGTTTTACAAAGATATACTGTTAGTCAGTGTTAATGAGAAATGAAACAGGACAACTGAAAAAATAAGAGTGGGATATACTATAGACTGCAGTAGATAATAAAATAAAAATACAGTACTAAATATGAATACTTCATGAATTCTCTCAACCTCAGATTATAATGATAATTAGATGGAAAAAAATTAGAAGAGTCTATACTTTTAAACTGTTTTACAGAAGAACTAAGAATACACAGCACCATGGTATGTTCACCATGTATTCTAATCAGCAGAAAAGTTGACTACTGAAATGCATGTGGGTTTTTTTACCTTAAAGATGAGTCTTCTCACTATTGTGATTTTTTCAAATTTTATTTACTGGAATAACCTAATCTACTGAGTAAGAATGACTTTGTTCCATCTGTTATCACTATTTTTCTATTTCAGTATAATTCATATTTTACCAACATGCCTGTTACAGATCAATAATAACATTATTGAATTATTTTAAGTCACCGTCATGGCTGTGATACTAGCAAATAGAAACAATAAGTAATATATACAATACTTAGTGTTATTTAATTACATTTGATCATGACTCTGTTCATGTGTCCAAGTTTGATCAGTCCTGAAAACTATAGCTTATTTGATATGTGGATTTATCCACATTATGTAGTTCAGTAAACCCTCGATTGTTATCACCAGATAATCAAGGGTACTGGATCATCTGTGAGATGATGTAATTTCATCCAAAAGTAATTAAACTTGATAACATATATTTATATATGTATTAATAAATGAAAGATTGTTCTCTTCACTCTCTGAAATACTGATACCAGGTTTCAGATTCTATGAACTCCCTCCAGGATCCTGAAATACGGGCTCCCATCATAGTAACCAGACCTAGGGGTAGAGGTCTATGCCTTAGCATTCCCATCCTGGTTCTTCCAAAGTGGTATATCTGGGAGGTTTTTTGCTTTTTTAAATTGTCTGGGAGCTGTGGCCACATTATACTTTGAATTCTGGCTTTTTCTTGGACATGTTATTTTTTCCTGGGTGAGAAGCAGTAGCGTGTAATGGTTGAAAACAGTCTGTGAGGCTGTTTCATAATTGCTGTTCATGAGTTTCGGTTTTGTGTGTATATTTCTCCTGATTAACCTTAATCAATAAGCTGTAACGTTTTTGTTAATCACTTTCTTATTAACTCTCTCTGAATCAGCTTTATCATCTCAAGAAAGCATGGGCTTTTCCAAATCTTATGCAGTTGCACTCTATTCTTTTTTACCACAATTCTTTAAGCTTTTGACTATTTCCCCCTGTAAACTGCTACTGGTGTAACTATTTGTAGGAGGCCTCAGATGCCTCATCCATGCTGTTGTTGGTGTTTAGTTGCCAAGTCATGTTCAACTCTTTTGTGATCCCATGGACTATGGCTCTCTCCATTGTCTCTACTGTCCAAGGGATATCCCAGGCAAGAATACTGGAGTGAGTTGCCATTTCCTTTTCCAATGCCACACCTGTAAGAGGATTCATAATAGACCTTTTTTTTTTTTTTTGTAAGTTTTTTTTTTTTCAATTAAATGAACGAATATAAATGAATAAAAAAGCTCAGCATGTCGTAGCACATGCAATGCACTGGTGCAAGGTGAATGGTAGATGTGGCCACTATTACAAGGGTTGTCTACTAAGAAACATCTCTGCCAGATTCAGACTGATGGAGAGCAACTGTAGTCAATGTGGCCATAAATAAAACATACACAAAAACTGTTCTACTTTCTTTCACTTTTTATCCAAATGTATGCTGTCATATGTTGAAAGATGTTAAGGCTGAAATCAAATAGACTAGGTCTCATGTTCCACAATTTCCATTTTCTAAGAGTGGGAGGATTTCCAAATGGCTTTGGTGATATTACCCATCTTTCAGCCAGCAACAGCACCATGTTTCCAGTTAGTCCCATGTTCTTTTGTTAGCAGAGCTCATTTACAAGACCACTCTGTTCCTTGGCTGTGAAATGGCAGTCATGTTTTAAAAGCTGAAAGCGACACAGTAAACAGAAAAAATGTAAGGTATTTCACCAAATGGAATTTTTTTAAAACTACTGTTCTTTGGTTTCTGGAAAACTTGGTTAAGAAAAATCTTCTGAGTTATGATATCTGTCAAATTTTGACAATGTAAAAAATTACCTTGTTTTTAATATTTTTAAAACTCAGGGAAAGCAAACTAATGATATTTAATTCTAAAGTCCATATTTTCATCACTAATTTGGCAATTTAGGCAGTGGGGATATTCATATAAGGGTTTTTACCTATCGCAGATTTTGAAGTAGTCAGCTCTATTTATGTCTACTTGGAGAAGGCAATGGCACCCCACTCTAATACTCTTTCCTGGAAAATTCCAAGGGCGGAGGAGCCTGGTAGGCTGCAGTCCATGGGGTCGCTAAGAGTTGGACACGACTGAAGCGACTTAGCAGCAGCAGTAGTGGTAAGTAAACAAAGCTAGTAAGTGCTCTTTCTAACAGATAATGACCCGATGGAAAGAAGGATTGATTATATTATATTGATTATACCATTTTGTCAGTAAAAACATATTTATTTGTTATCTGAGGCATGTTTGGAAATGGAACTTTTAATTCTTAATTCAGCAATCATTAAAAATATATGAGCCACACAGACATGTTAGAAAACATTCATTTGAAAATTAGTGAAGAAAAAACATTTCTGGGAAAGTAATTCTGACAAAGACAATAAGCCTGTCTTAATTCTACCTGCTGCTAAGTCACTTCAGTTGTGTCCGACTCTGTGTGACCCCAGAGACGGAAGCCCACCAGGCTCCCCGTCCCTGGGATTCTTCAGGCAAGAACACTGGAGTGGGTTGCCATTTCCTTCTCCAATGCATGAAAGTGAAAAGTGAAAGTGAAGTCGCTCAGTCGTGTCCGACTCTTAGCGACCTTATGGACTGCAGCCCACCAGGCTCCTCCATTCATGGGATTTTCCAGGCAAGAGTACTGGAGTGGGGTGCCATTGCCTTCTCCGTTAATTCTACCTAGTTTTCCTCAATCTATTTATCATTTCCTTGTTTATCTTTCATTAAGCAAATAGTCTAGATTATCTAGGGGAAAGTGAATAAAACATTAAAACATGAAACATTTCCTTAAAGTGCTATATTAAAATGCTAAATAAACAACATTAAAGGCTGAGTACTTTTTATTTGTGCTGATTATACTGGAACAATGAAGAAATGGAAGGCATGCAAGGAATGGTCTCAAGAAATTTAGAGTACACGTGAGGAGGCACACATATACAAATGGTATGAAAAAGCATTGTCTTCCTGACATCAGAGTATTTCTGTCTCCATCCTGAAACTTCTGAGCACTGACTCATGATCAAGAAATATGGGTTTAACACTTAGGTCTCCCAACTGGGCAAATCATTTCATTACCTGTTTATCATGTCAAATTTCTTAACAGAGGGAGGAACACATACAGTTTTTCTAAAAATAAATAGCCAATTACAAATACTTTCCATTTACTTTTAGTAATGATTTTTTTAATTTTGAAATTTCAAATTCATTAAGAAAGGGGATGAGATTGCTTTATTTATTTTCAAAAAGGGCATCAATTGAAATTTTTGAAAACTTATACTAGGTTATTTCACATTTCTGTCAGACCTAATCTTCCCTCATACTGAAGACTCCTTTTATAGGGTTGATTATATTCCAAAGATAAAAGCTGTCAATTTTGTTAATCTTTATGAATATAAAGAGAGGTTACAATTTCCTAAATTGATGGAAATCACAGAATCCATAAAGCCTTTGCATTGCTTTGTATCTTTAAACATGTGACTGTCTCCAATCTGAGCATGAATTATGCCTCACATTTCTCGTTCCTTCAGCATATAACACATATCTAATTAAATTATGCAAAAATCATGTTTCCTAACATGTTATACATGGCATATAAGCTGAGCGATTACCACAAACTAATGCAGGTGTTTGGAACAAAAAATAGGTGCTGATAACTCATCATAACTTGTGGTTTATTAGTAGTCATACTTTAAAATTTAGTTTAATTTTCATCAATTAGAAATGATGAATGTTTGTTATATATTTGAATGGCTAAAAGACCAGTCAGAATTATCAGTCAACTCTTTTTCTTTCCTTTGACAAAATATATATATTAAAAAAATGAAGAACATGTTCATAATGTGTTTGGTGAGTTACTAAACTAGGTGATTTTAACTAGGGAAAAGTTTGCTTCATAAAATCATATAATTTCAGGTTTCATTTCCTTATAGGTCTATCTCATTAAATTTCCAGAACTCCCTCCATCTTTTATATACCTGTTTAACACATTTTAAACATAATCTTTAAGGTTCTTAATACTTAAGGCTATCTTTTAAAATATGAAATGTCTGTTATTAGTCACATCACAAATTCAACTACATTTTACAAAAGAACACTTGATTTCGCCTAGGGTGTTTTGATACTTTATACTGAGAGTTCACATGTCAGATAGGGCAAAGTGTTTATAATCCTAAACAACAGCTAACTTCAGAAATGAGGATATTTAATTCAGGACTAAATAGCAGGGAGTTAGTAAGTACCTTCTTTGTGATAGGTTGTTAATTATGAATTAAAAAACAATCATTATTCTTTCACACTGGTAGGAAGACAAGTTTATATAAATATAAAATATAACCGTATACTAAAGGAACATAAATACAATTAATTCCCTTAAGAAATATAAAATATACTTAGGATATAAGACTCACACACAGGAGTAGGGACCAGATGGGGCTAAAAATCATACGGTACTCGCTGTGTTCTACAGATGTTTCCTGGAAAGTGGTCAGAAGCCAAAAACACTGGATTTGAAACGTGCTGCGGCAGGTGTAGCATGTATGACCCTTTACTTCTGTTTCGGGAGTAAGTGATTTCCTTCTCAGCTGTGCTGTCATCCTGACCACCTTCAGCCTTTCCCTTGCTAAGAGTAAGACTGCACACAGACCAGGGGGGCTGAGGTCACACACCGGCTTCAAATGTGTTCTGCAGAGCTGAAGGGGACATGAGGAATTTTAGGGGTCACTATTACAATCCGCTCTACTCTTATTGTTTTTATCTCTTGGAGTTTCCGGCAGTGTTTCTTTCCTTCTCACTCTCTTTCTCCTACTCTCTCCCTCCGTGTGTGTGTGTGTGTGTGTGTGTGTGTGTGTGTGTGTGTGTGTGTGTGTGTGTGTGTGTGTGTGTGTGTGTGTGTGTGCTGAAGCAGGAGATGGGATAGATTCTGCTGCTTGAAACTTGTTTATGAATACTATTGACATAGACAGAAGTCTTACAAAAAGTCAGAGATTATGGAAATGAAGATTGGCTGAACTGAAGGGAAGTGAAGGAAGTGCTATAACATTTGTAATAAGTTGAGAATGAGAGAATAAGAGAAAGAGATCTTCAGGTAGGAAAGTGAAAATCAACCAGACTAAGTGGATTGCAAAACAATTTGGATTGATTAAAAGGTACAGGTGAAACAGCAGAAGTTAAAATCAAGTAGAAAGGCATCATGAGATTATGAAGGGACTTGGATTTTTAGCATGTTGTTTGAAGAAGGAGAACAATTTCAGTAATATAAGAAGATAAATCTGGCAGATGTGTGGAAAATTCAATGGTACAGAAAAACTGAAAGAAGGTTGATTCCAATTAGAGGTTCACTGCAATAATACAGTCACAAGACAATGAGGTCTGCTATGATAATGGTGACAGTGTGAAAAGATAAAAGAGAACCATTATAAATGACATAATAAGTAAAGTCATTCATCCGTGCCCTGATTTGATAAATGTTCGAGCCGGCAACATTTCAACAATATTCCATTGTGTTAGACCCTAAGAATGCAACAAAACAACTTAGATATAATCAAAGCTCTCATGCAGCTCATGAAGGATACCAAACTAAATAGGTTATTAATAATAACACGAGAATAAAAGCCATAAAGGAAGAGATCTTTTCCTTCTTTGTTCCCTGTTATATTCCTAGTGCCCAGGACAGAGCCTGGTACAAAGGGGATCCTCATGAAATATCTGCTGAGTGAATTTATGAACAACACACAGTGGGCACAGTAGACTTGGGAAGTTTCCTGGAGGATGTGCTATGTTAGCCGAAATCTTAAGGAGGAGGAGGACTTAGACACAGAATGGTAAGAACAGGAAGAGGGAACAGGACTCACAGAAGAAGAAACAACTCGCGGCAGATTTTAGAAAGTGAAAGGTGGCCTGTAAACCTGGAGTCTAGGTAAGGAATGAAAAGAGATGAAGCTTTCAAGATGAAGGTTCAGATAATAAAGTTTTTGTCATCGAAGTCAAGAAGTTTGAATGTCATCCTAAGAGGAGTCACCGAAGGAATCTGGGCAAGAGATATTCTACCTTACCTGTGGTAAGTCACTCTACCTCTCTAAGCCTCAGGTTCCTAATGTGCAGAATAAGGACAATAGCAGCTACCTTGCACTGTGGTTGGGAAGATGAGATCTGATAATGTAGTAATTGATACAGATTAGTAACCCAAAGAAAGGTATGTTCTTTTTCTCTATGATAGCTATTTTTAGCTCCCTTTGATTGAAGCTGCCTCCATCCCTCTACACCCCAGTAAATGACTACAATGATATTTCAAAGGTAAGGTATCACTATCATCAGTCTGGATAAAGAGTTCTGGATATCATATATTAAAATTTACCTTTTATTTAAGGGTAGCTAATGAGTAGCTGGACTTCCCAGGTGACACTAGTGGTAAAGAACCCACCTGCCTGTGCAGCAGACGTAAGAGACTCGGGTTCAATCCCTGGGTTGGGAAGATCCCCTGGAGGAGGGCATGCAACCCACTCCAGTATTTTTGCCTGGAGAATCCCATGGACAGAGGAGCCTGGGGGGCTACAGCCTGTGGAGTTGCAAAGAGTCAGACACAACTGAAGCGACTTTGCACACACACTCAATGAGTAGCTGATGGTCCCAACTTTATATATATAGATGCAAACAGCAAGAAGGGGAGTTTGGGGTAGAATGGATACATGTATATGTATGGCTGATTCCCTTTGATGTTCACCTGAAACTATCCCAATACAAAATAAAGAATTTTTTTAAAGTGTAAGCAAGGGGAACGTTGCTTTCTTATTCATCTTTTTTTTCCCCCCACAACATGACTGAATCAGAAAAAAATAACTGCAGAAATATTTAAAACAGGAATTACATATATATAAGTTATACAGAAATGACTACATTGGTGTTGAGTAGCATGTTTTTATTTCCATGCTTTTGAGTTTCCATCATTTATAAAGTCCATTAACTGGCATTCATTATTCAAGCAAGTAAACATTCACAGGTTTCTGAATTATTAATTGATGCACACTGTTTTCCACAGTTTGTAAATACAATGTATTTGAAACAAAGAGTTTCTACATTTCTTAAAAACACAGAAAATTAGACTATATCAAAGCTTCGAAGATAACAATGAAGTCTCAAAGCTTGTCAGCACACAGGTGGGAGGGCACAGGAACCACAGAACCTTTAAGCCACATGAAAGATCTGCTCCCAAGTTTTTGGAAAATTCTGCAGTTCACAAATATTACTAAGCATATTACTCTCCCATAAAATACAATAAAATATAATCACTGACTTTAGGCACAAATGAATCTGGGCTTAAACAAAGCTGTCCTTTCACTCTCATGTCAGTTTCCTGCTAAACATTAATTTCTGTTACTGAAATTAGGATTCCTTCAAAGTATCTTCCAAATCGTGTCTAGCCAGCATGCTGACTTAAGAGGCGGAACCACCATTTCCAGCAAAACTGAGCCCTGGATTAACTGGCGCTATGCACTGCTGAATGAAGTGCTGTGTGCAGGGAACTCTGACTGGCCATTCTTGGCTCACGTGACCCTTCCCACTTATTGATGGGAGCGGGCAAAGTCTATCATCAAAAGGAATGACAATGGGGTAAATATTCCAGGCAACTACAAACAAGGGTTTGTGCGCTAAAAAGAAAGAAAGAACGAAAAAAAAGATTGAATTTCTTCTACTTTTGTTTAACTCCAAGATCATTTCTGTAGGCATTCTACTGCTATTGCTAGAGTTTTAAGTTCTCATTTAAGCATTTGTTGGCAAGATCTGGAAAATTCATTGAAATGATTTAATGTTCACTTTAACTAATATCTGTAAAGAACTTTTGATGGGTTCATTTATAGTATAGATAGAAATCCCTAAAAAAACATGGCAGTTTACCTAAAGCTCTTCTTTCTGGCTATAAGTCATCACCTCATCACTTCTTACTTCCAAAGGGATTGGCTATCTTTTTATAGAGATTATTTTTCATAGAAAATATACAGACATACTAGACAAACATACACAGATACACAGGTAAACACAGAGAGGATACTTAATGAAAGGAAAATGCCGAAATGAAATCAGATACTGAGAGGTCTGTCAGCCTAGTGCATAAGCTAAATTAAAACATGTAATGAACCGCTGCAAAAGGTCAGGTCTTAGAATGTAAAAACTGTGCATGCCAGGACTCTCCTCTTCTCCTACTGTATCTTGTGATGTCTAAAATATGGTGAAAACATCTTAAGTACCATGACTCATGTCTCTGAAGATGGCAGCAGGCTTCATACAAAGATCAAGTGTGAGAAAGGCATGGAAAACTGGAAACGAAACAACTATATAAAATTCCACTTAGGGGATGATCTAATCTTCGTTGATTCAAATTCCTGTAAGGATTAGAAAATTCTATGTTAAGTAGATTTTCCATGTTTCTCTTTCCACAGTTGTCTTTAATATGATATTTACAAAAGATTTTTTGACGAAGACACAAAAAGAGATGAGTTTATTAATATTTCGGCCATACTGCTTCTTACTTGCAAACATAATCTTCTATCTGGAAAATCAAGACTGGTTATTCTGGAAATAATGATGGTACAGACACAGACAATCATAATAAGCCTCTATATATGATGCACGTTTTATTCACAGTATCATTAAACATTTTACGGATCTAACAAACTCATATTTATCCACCAGCAAAGCTCTCAAGAGCAGACAATACCTAATGGTTATATAGAGTAAATTCTTAGTTAAGTGTCTCAGTCAGAAAACAAACACATTCTCCTTCCAAGAGACTTTGAAAGCATCTTAAATAAACAAAATCTAACTGTGTAGGTTGGAATTTGGCCAGGCAATCAAAATCTACAATGTTGCTTTTATGACGGCTATTAAAACTCTATTACCACCACCAAGTTGTCAAGAAGTTATTTATTCCACATTTGTGGAAAGGCACTTCCATGAGTGACCTGGAACCTCAGTGCTAGCTTTGGGTTTACAGCTAATCTCTTGGCAACCAGTTCAGTACTGCAGGCCCTCTAAGATGTGGGTCCAAATTTGCCCCCAGGAGGACCTGAAATCTTATTTTCCCTTATCTTAGCCCAGAGGTTTAATTTGGACTGCATTATTTATTTATTGAAACCTCTAGTACCTATTCACTGCTTAAATCTCAAAACATCACCTGTTCTTAGATCACCCATCACACTCCTCTCCCTATTGCTATCTTCTACTTGCTCCTGGGACACCCAGGTTTTCTGTTTTGAACTCCTCTGCTACTAGATATAATGAGGTGAATTGTGTCCCCCAAAAGTATCTTGGTGTTCTCACACTTGGTACCTAGGAATGCGACTTTCTTTGGAAATAGGGTTTTTGCAGATGTCAGCTTAATGTGATGCCATACTCCATTAGGGTGAGCACTAGTCCAATATGACTGGTGTCCTTATAAGAAGGGGAAAATCTGGTTGTTGTTGTTCCGTTGCTAAGTTGTGTCCGACTCTTTGTGACCCCATGAACTTAGCCCTCCAGGCTCCTCTGTCCATGGAATTCTCCAGACAAGAATACTGGAGTGGACTGCCATTTCCTATTCCAGGGGGTCTTCCTGACCCAGGGATCAAATCCTGCATTGGCAGGCAGATTCTTTACCACTGAGCCACCTGAAAAGTCCTTAAAATATGTCAAAAGTATCTTATATGCTTAAGTTCAATTAATCTTCAAATTATCACAGGAGGTAGGTTCAATTATTAATCACCATTTTCCAGATAGGGATTGGAGAAAGGTTAAGCAATTTGCCCAAGCTAATATGCGGCAGAGCTGAAATTTAAACCCAGGCAGTCTCATTGTGGGACCTGAGTTACTGAGGACAGCTCTTCACGCCTGCTGCCACCTCTCTGCTGTGTCAACAGGACCTCCATCACCACAAGCCTCTGAATCTTCATGGTGAACCACCTTCCCCACACAGATATCACAAACTTTTCCTAGTAAGAGATGGGCTATGCGCCCTCAGAGATGACATGAAAATCCTTCTTAAAGAAACTCAGGAAAAGGGGAGCCTCGGTTTATATCCATTATCTTGAAAAGGTCCTGGAAGTGTTAGCTGATTGCAGAATCAATGTGTGTCGTGTCTGTGCTGAAACTCCTCATGAAACAGGTCACTCTGAACTCTTGTATGTTAAAAAACACAGAAACAAAATAGAATATCCAAAGGGAATAGATAAACATTTATTTTGGGCCTTGAAAACATGTTTTATAAGAAACAGGGGTAACTTGGTCCAGGAAGCAAAACAGATAGCAACATGATGAGTATTTTTATGAATGAGACACCTGGTTTATTTTTTCTCTTTTTTGGAGGGCAAAATAAAGGTGGTTGAGTAAAAGCTAAAAGGAAATCCACTTGTCCAATTAAAAAAAACAAGAAAAGATTCACTTCTAATAAGAAAACCATTCAGAATGGAGTTGCTGGTATTGTGGTATAATGTGCTCATCCACTCTAGAATTATTTAAGCCATGAGTGGAGCAACAAGTGGTTATTTTTAAAAATACTCTATTTTTTATTATTATTTCCTACCAAACGTCTGAGATCTGACTTTGAACACTAGATTTTATTTAATTTTCAATTAATTAATTTTGGCTATGTGGGTCTTAGTTGTGGCATGCAGGATCTTTAGCTAAGGCATGTGAACTCTTAGTTGTAGCAAGTGGGATCTGGTACCCTGACCAGGGATTAAACCTGGGCCTCCTGCAATGGAAGTGCAGAGTCTTAGCCACTGGACTGCCAGGGAAGTCCCCAAGTTGCTATTGCTAATTCTTCACATCCCTGTGTCCCGCCTTTATTCTCTTCTTTTTGGCCACTCTGTGCCACAGGTAAGACCTTAGTTCCTCAACAAAAGACCAAACCCATGTCCCCTGCACTGAAAGTGAGGAGTCTCAACCACTGGGCCACAAGGAAAGTCCTTAATTTTCTTCATTTTGATTAATGATTCTCTTCATTTAAGGTAACTTACTTGGGGTAAAGAGCTTAAACCCTGGCTCAAGTGGCAGCTACCATTAACCAACTATTAGTTTTTCAAATCCGCCTCAACTTCTGCCAGGTTCCATCCTGATAAACCCATCACAAGCTGAAAATAATGTCAGCTGAAAATGCATTTAATACACCTAATCTGCCAAACATCAAAGCTTAGTCTTACCTACCTTTAATGTGCTCAGAACACTAACAATAGCCTACAGTTGGGGAGATCATCTAACACAAAGTCTGTTGTGCAAAAAAGTGCTAAGTATCTCATGTAATTTACTGACTACTATATGAAAGCGAAAAAAAAAGAATGGCTATATTGCTGCAGAATGGTTGTTACTGGATCAACTGTCCACTCATGTGATCAGGTGGCTGATTGGGAACTGTGGTTCACTGCCCAGCATCAGGAGAAGAGTATCATAAACATCAATAACTCAGGAAAAGACCAAATTTCAAAGGCGGAAGTATAGTTTCTACCAAACACGTATCACTTTCATTGTAAACAAAAAATCATCATTGTGAGTTGAGAATTGTCTGTATTAATTTTCTAAGATGCTGAGCTAGTCACCTCAATACTCTCATCTCTAAAATGGAAAGAATAAAATCTTACCTCACAGGGCTGTCTGAAGATTAAAAAGCATATTGCACTGTGATCGTCAGATACTATGACATTTCAATGACCTTAAGATACCACTGATTCTAAGAAATACCAGTATTTTGTGTATTACTAAATGAAACAATTAAAAAAATAAACTGTTTCCTTGTCACTTAAACTCTTTGTTCCATACTACATAAGAGAAATAATGATTAATATATTTCTAAATCTTCCTCCCATTTAGACTGACTCATCAGAAACCTTTTTCACATCAGAGTCATTGATGTTTTTTCACCAAATATCATCATCTATGTTTATAAGAAGTGTTCATAATGCCGTGTCTCTAATGAAGTACTCCAGTATTAAAACCAGGATTTTGCTTCTGGACTGTCTTGCTGGGTGTGTGATGGGCAATCCTCATCTCCAGTGTTGGTAAGAAAACTGGGCTTCAGCATGTTATGGTAAGCTTTATTTCTCAGGTCTTATAAATCATGTGATTTGGCTTTGTGTGAAAATAGGAAAGTGCAGACAGTCCTCCAATAGTGAATATTTTCTTCTCTACTCGTTGTTGCTATTCAGTTGCTAAGTCATGTCCGACTCTTTGCGACCCCATGGATTGCAGCATACTAGGCCTCCCTGTCCCTCACCATCTCCCGGAGTTCACTGAAGCTTCATGTCCATTCAATCGGTGATGCCATCCAATTAATGGACCTCAATGTCCTATTTCTGTGCCTTTCTATATGATAGCATTTAGTTTCAAAGTCTAACATTTTTGAAGACAGTGTAAACAGCAATTTGATGCAACAGATGCGGTTCCAACAATGGACATAGTAACTCAGAGAAAACAATATGAACAGTTCTGACCAAGTCCATACCCGAACAGGTAATGACAACTCTATCATGACTATTGTTTGCCTAGTGATTGAGAGATGGGAGGTAAATTTCAGAGAAGTAAGAATATGAAAAGACTGCATTTTAGAATTGGTGAAATACAGTACTGTTTGATTACTGTACTGTAGTCTTTCTCAATGGTCAGGGAGTTTATGTCTTAACACGTACGCCTGTGTCTACATAAAAGAAGGACTCAATAAAAGTTTAATGGAATAGAGGCTGGCAGGCACATTATAGAAGGGATTTTCTAGTATTATCTAGGGCAGACTACTGCTAAATTACTTTTTGAACTTCCCATAGCAATTAAAAAGGCAAGATGTGAGAGGGGGTGCAGATGTGACTATCATGCCTTGAAATGCAACCAGAAGAACACCTTAAATAAGGAATCACAAAGCAGAGTGGCCCTGATCTGAGGAATGGTTCGCAGTTCCAAGGCATCATGGCCAGATGAGGTGAGACACACAGACGTGTCTGTGATCTCCGGGGTGTGTCATCTCCACAGCCGTTTGTGGACTGACCACCTCCATGCCAGCCTCCCTTCCCCACTGAACCAAAGCAGAGACTAGGGCTCCCCAGAGCTAGGTAGGCAGAAGCCCAGGGGAAGAGCTGAGTCACACCATCTCTGGTTGAGATGCCTGCCTGGGTGCTATTTTTTCTTTTCATCATTGCTGATCTTCTTTTCGGAGGCTCATCATCCCACATTAGTTTTAATTACTTGATGTAGCTCCGCACCCCTCTCCCTACTGCTTCTCCTGATCTAAATGTGTCATGAGAATGAGAGCAATTTACTACTCTCCATGGGCTGAGAGGAGGCATGGATAAATTTGGGAAGCTCATTATAACTCACAGCTGTCAGTCCTCAAAGAAAAAAAATAAAAAACTCAAACCAGCAAGGACTTTGGCTTCATTATTCTGTGCTATGTAAAACAGATCATTAATAAATGAGCAATTATATTTCCACTTCTGTCAAGTTGAGATCTTAACAGCATTGCTTTCACCGTGGCACTTCTCTGGGCAGATATAATCAATGGTTGCCTTTTGTCTAAATGACAAAATCCAAATCCCCTATCATGGCACCACCATATCCTGGCTTCCCAATACAATCTGGGTCTATCTCTCCTCTCCAGCCTTGCCTCCAGTCAACTGCATTGAGAAGAAGTTGGCATTATAGTCAAGCATGTGAGCTTTAGCACTGATTACACGATTGGAATCTTGTCTCTACTGCCATTACATTCGTAACTTTCAGACAAGTAACCAAACCCCAATGGATTTCAGAGTTCTCATCTCTAAAATGGGGACACGAGATATCTACTCATTAGTTTGTTGGATAATACTATATTTAATCACCCTGACCCTATCTGACATACAGTTAATGTATATAAATGGTAACTATTATTATAACAAAAGCATTCTACTCTGCATTTTCACTTGTCTTGAGCCTATCAGGCTTGTTCTTTCTACTACTCATTCTGTGTTTGTAATAAATACATACGTGTTTATATATAGCTACACAGAAGGTTATATACATATATACATATATAACTTTATACATAGTTATAAGGTTGTATATCTAATAAGGTTACATATGTAACTTTATATGGTTAATAATTTCATATTATGACATAAAAGTAAAATTAAAAGAAATGATAATATGAATGATAGGAAAATGATATGAAAATCTGACATATGAAAGACATTTTCAAAGAACAGTAAATATAAGTATTTTATAAAAGTGGAAACTAACTCTTTGGTTTAAATGACTAGCTAAAGGTCACCTGGCTGGTTAATGACAGAGTCAGGTCTAGGACTCTAAACTCCTAGTACAGTAATGTTCATATATTCCAAATTTGATGAGGCAATTAGAGGACAAAGACAGCCTGTCTGAGTTCTCTACAGAATCCAATATTATGTCTGGTATTTGCCCACTGTGGGAGCTCAATAATATTTTGCTTGAACCCTACAAAGAACATGGCAAATGTATAACAGGTTTAGGTATAAACCAAAAAGAAGTGAACCTGAATAGAGTCCTGATGCAAAGTGAAATGGATTCTTACCTAAAGCAGAGCTTTGGAGTTTTGCTTGTATTTGTCTTATAAATACTGAACAAATAAAATAAGGGGCTTTGAGAGATTTCTGTTTTCTACTGGCTTTGAATTAAACTTTGTTTCAACTCCTACTACTTGAAAAGATATACTAACATAAATAGGACAACACAATGAATTCTGTAGTCTTTAAATTTCCATGTTCTCTTTCGGTATTTTTAAGCCTTCTGGCAAAAATGACACTACTACATAATCCTAGGCTTTTGTTATAAATTAATGTCTTCTGCATTGCTTTTCCAAAGAATTTTGTATACTACTTTCATATTTTACTAACAGCCTTCTGACTAGAAGTGAAAGATGAAAGTAAGAATTCACCATTTCAAGCTGTTCATTTATTTATCTACATAACAGTTTTAAAAAAGGTAATAATTATTCAATACATTCTATCTCAGTTTGCTGAAGGAGATTACTTATAAGAATATTCATTTATCTTCAGTGATGTGGAACTCAGTGCTATATTTCTTGTTTGCAATTCAGCTTTCAAACTTTGATTGTAGTGTATAGCTATGCTGAGTGCTAAGTGCAGAATTCAGTACTAACGACTTGATAATATTCTCATCTGCAAAATACTATACTTTCAAGACATAGATCTGAGCAGACAAATACCATGCTCCACGCAGATACCCAGTCATGTTAATGATAGGTACATGTTGGCAGCTGGGACAAGTCTCCTTGCTGGTTCTTAGGACATTAATCATGTACTATTAGACACTGGGAACATCTTTTTTTTCCCTCTTCTTCCCCCTTTCAGCACAACCTTCTCTGGATAAGATGCATTAACTATGCGGTTCAGAATAACATGGAAAAATGGACTCTAATTTGTGCTTTTATTTGGGAAGAAAAAAATTCAAGTGACTTTTCTTTTAAAGTTACTTTGGGTAAAAGATGTACCTGTGACCAGCACATAAACACTTTATTAGGGACAAAAAAAGACATGATGCCAGAATTATTATGTAGATGGTCTGCAATTCCCAGGGTGTCCCAGTTAAGAGTCAAGAGCACTGGAGTTATGGGTCTGGCTCTCTATTAACAGACATATTTCCTAAAACATGTGATTAAATTTAACAGAAATATTACCATCCGTTTCTAGCATTCTACTCGCATGAAATGAACAGAAGTGGGTAGACAGGGATTTGACCTTAACCTATCTATGTTTGGCATACCGTTTCCTAGTACAACAGTTTCATAGAACAGTGAGCAATTTTGATTAGCAGTTCATGATTCAGAAAAGAGGCTAAAACATGGTGGGGACAGAAACTCTCAAGATGTCTTACGACCAATATTCTACTTCTCTGCTGAAAACCCTGTGGCGTCCTATCTGAACTGAACAAAAGCCAAGGCCCTGAATGTTCTGGGCTCCCAGCTCCTCTAACCTCAGCTTCCCTTTCTCCTGGATACCAAGCTGCTTCAGCTATCCCGGCCTTGCTTTCCTAAGCACAGCAAGCCAACTCCCACCACAGGACCTCTGCACTTGCTGTTCCTCTACCTGGAGAATTCTTTCCTAAACAGATGCTCCTCTCTTCTCTTTATTTATATCCTGCTGATGGGTCACCTTCCCCTCACATTCCCTACTGGACACATTCCTTCTTTAGCTTCCTGCATGGCACTTGTCACAGCCTTATATGTTATATATTCTTTAAACTGGTTTGACTAGAAAACAGTTCCCAGGGAACAGACACTTGGCTCTGTTTACCGCTGTATTTCAATATGTTGCTCAAAATGTTCTTGAATGAACAAAGGAACGTAGGAGATGAGCGATACAAAGGCTGGATTTGCAGTTATAATACAAAGTAGCAAATATAATCTCATAGATGTCATAAACTGTGGTACAATGATACTAAATGTTAGCATGCCAATGGAAGATGATATGAAAGAGCAAGCAATACATGTTAATCATTTTAGATGGTGGGGGTGGGTAGGGGTAGGGGTAGGGGTGGGAGAACCAAAAATTTCAAAAAATAGAAATTACTGGAGTTAGCTATAAATTATCTGGGAAGGTAAATAAAATGGATATTACATTCAAGACACAAATCACAAAATCAACAGAGAAGCAAAATATACCAGAAATGGGAGGTGTCATCTACCTGATGAAGTACGGGCCTAATTTTGACTTGTTATAAATTTCACTGCAGAGAGTTTGAGCAAATAGTTAGAATAACTATTACTCTCTAGCTGATTTTCACTTACAGTATGGAGGTGGTCAGTGAATTAGAAATGAAAGGGAAGAGTGATGTCATCTGAACATTTAAGACAATGAGAAAGGAGAAAACTGAGAATAGTTTGAACACATACAACAACAGCAATAATGGTAATTATACCTGTCACTCATTGAGTGTCCACCACAGAGCCAGCACTGTACAGAGCTATGTACATTCATAACTTCCTTTAAGTTTCGCAATCCCTCCTTTTAGCCCCTTTTAAAAAACTAAGCAAAATACCTTTAAAGAATTGAAGTACAGTTGATTTACAATGTTTCAAGAAGACAGAAAGTTGATTCAGTTAAACAGATATATATTTCAGATTGTTTCCATTATAGGTTGTTACAAGATATTGAATATAGCTCCCTGCGCTATACAGTAATCCTTGTTATTTATCTATTTTATATACAGTAGAGTGTACTCCTCATTTACACCTCCCCACCCCTTTCCTCTTTGGTAGACTTAGATTTGTGTGCTATGTCTGTGAGTCCGTTTATCTTTTGTAGATAAGTTCATTTGTATCATTTTTTAGATTCCACAGATAAGTGATGATATATGGTATTTGTCCTTGTCTGACTTACTTCACTCAATATGACAATCTCTAGGTCCAACAATGTTGCTGCAAATGGCATTATTTTATTCCTTTTTATGAATGGGTAATAGTTCATTGTATCAATACATATATACTACATATTCTTTATACATTCATCTGTTAATGGACACTTCCATGCCTAGGCTATTGTAAACAGTGCTGCTATGAACACTGGGATGTATGTATCTTTGCAAATTAGTGTTTTCATTTTTTCTGGATATAAGCCCAGGAGTAGAATTGCTGGATCATATAGCAACTCTATTTTTAACTTTTTAAGGAACCTCCACACTGCTCTCCATAGTGGCTGTGCCAATTTATATTTCCACCAACAGTGTAGGAGGGTCCCCTTTTCTCCACACCCTCTTAGTGTTTACTTTTTGTGGATTTTTGATGAAAAAACAACAAAAAAAGGGCAAACATCTTTAAGAAGAACTTTTATAACACAGTCAGATAAGGGAATTTACACTAGAAAAAGCTTCAGGCAGGGTGGCCATGATACACGATGGAGGAGGCACGGAAACCCCTGGAACTGGGCTGTGCAAGATCCCTTTGGCTGCATGTCTTGACCCCAATGCTGATCTTGCCGTCCTTTCTATGTTGCCTCTGGTCACTTGTCTTTCACAGCTACTCCTTCAGGAGGCTTCTCAAGGATCATGCTCTATCATCAGTTATTTACTCTGTCTCATATCAGTGGAAAAGAATCTGCCTGCCAACACAGGAGATACGGGTTTGATCCCCGGGTTGAAAAGAACCCCTGGAGAAGGAAACAGCAACCCACTTCAATATTCTTGCCTGGGAAATCCCATGGACAGAGGAGCCTGATGGGTTCCAGTCCATGGGGTCACAAAAGAGTAGGACACAACTTAGCGACTACAACAATAAGGACATATATTTCTGACTTTTCTACTGGCTTCTTCCCCTTTACTTAGAAACAGCTGAGTATCTTCCATGGTGAAAAACTCTTTGCTTGACTGTAATCTCATGCTACTCACATGCTTTTCTTCTCAGTCAAGCTACCTGCATCAGTGATCGACCCTGGGTGCCTTCTCTTCCTCCGCCCTCTATTCAATCTCCACTCAACATTATTATCAGGAATGTCTTTGTCCCAGCCACTCTGCTCCCTTTCTATGGACAGAAAGCACCAGTTACTTCCTAACTCTCAAGCCCTGCAGGCATTCTCCAGTTCCCTTTTCCTCAGCTTCCACTAACACTATCCCCTCTTTGCGGTTTCCGTCTTAGTTCACATGGGATGCTACAACAGAATACCAAAATCAGACTAACTTATCCAACAGCACTTTATTTCTCACAGTTCTAGAGTCTGGCAAGTCCAACGTCAAGGCACTGGAAGACTCAAGTCACTGGCAGATTTGGTGTCTTGTAAGGGATAAATCTGATAGGCTCCTTGCATCTTCCTGCTGTTTCCTCACACAACAGTAGCAGCAAGTCGGCTCTCTGACATCTCTTTTATAAAGACACTAATTCCATTCATGAGGCCTGCACCTCCCAACAGCTCCACCTCCAAATACCATCACATTGAGGATTAGGTTTCAACTCATGAAATTTGGGCCAGGAGTGAGGGACCCAAACATTCAGACGGTAGTCATTCTCCACTTAATCTTCTGCCTATAGCTTCTCAGGCTTCCCTGTGGTCCTTTTTCCTTTCATTGTTCCTTCAGTGGATGCATTTACCCCGGCTTTGTCATTGCCTCTCTACCAGCATTCATTTTCATTTAAATAATGCCAGGGCTTCCCAGGCGACTCAGTGGTAAAGACCCACCTGCCAGCGCAGGAGACACAGGTTCCACTCCTGGATGGGGAAGATCCTCTGGAGATGGACATGGCAACCCACTCCAGTGGGTTGTCCATTCCATGGACAGAGGAGGCTAGTGTGCTGCAGTCCGCTGGATCACAAAAGAGTTGGACGTGACTTAAGACTTCCCTGGTGGCTCAGATGGTAAAGCGTCTGTCTACAATGCGGGAGACCCAGGTTCGAGCCCTGGGTTGGGAAGATCCCCTGGAGAAGGAAATGGTGATCCACTCCAGTACTATTGCCTGGAAAATCCCATGGACAGAGGAGCCTGATAGGCTACAGTCTATGGGGTCACAAAGAGTCGGACAGGACTGAGCGACTTCACTTTCACGACTAAACAACAACAACATAATGATAACTCTGGAGTAGCAACTCTAATCAGGGCCTCTCCACTGAACTCTTGAGAAATGCATACAGAGCAGCTTACTGGGTGAGTCTGCTTAGGTCTTTCAGAAGATACATTCAACCTGTCTACAATGAATCCACTGTCTTCTCACTGAAACCTGTTCTACAGAGATATTCAGTCTTGGATGGTGGCATCACCATCTATCCAGTCACAGAAACCAGAAAGCTGAAAATCATCCTAGATTTCTCTTTCTACCCATAACTTCCTACTTTTTAAAAAATATTTTATTCTTCATTTATTTTTGGCTGCATTGGGTCTTAGCTGTGGCACAAATGATCTTTCCTGGCCGTGTGTGGGCTTCTCTCTAGCTGTGGTGCATGGGCTTAGCTGCCCTGAAGCATGTGGGATGTTAGTTCCTTGATCAGGGATCAAACCCTTGTCCCCTGCCTTGGAAGGCAGATTCTTAACCACTGGGCCACCAGGAAGGTCCCCTCAATCACTTCCTTCTTGATATCGAGTCTTAAATATTTAATTAAATCTCATCCTTTCTATCGCTGCTATTACTTCCTCTGTCTTGACTTAGCTTCTTGTCTGGACCACGTTGATGACATTTTAGTCGGTCTTTCTGCCTTCAACATTTCTCCCTCCAGTGCTAGCTTCAGAGTGATATCCAGATAAATAAAACATAATAGTAACACCACATAGGAGCAAACATTTTCCTTACAAAACATGCTTTGGAGTGTGTGTACACAGTGAAGTTTGAACTACTTATTTGTAGTGTATGAGATGTCTCCCTTCCAAACTCTTTAGTCTCTCTTGATATCTGCCTTCAGCTCTAGTAGTTTTCCAAACATTCCAAGGTGAAACATGTCTCTGCTCCTTGGACCACATTATTCCTATGTACAGAATGCCCTCTCTAAACCTATGTGCCAGATAAGCTATTTGTCTTTTAACACATACAACAGAATCAATGTCTCTTGAACTATACCCAGAGTTACTCACTTGGCAGCCTCTAACCTTTGCAAATAGTTTTTATTTTACACTACCATATGTTTCATAATAGATTTACTTCAATATCTAGAATATCTAGTAAATTCTGATACCATTTAGGGCAGAGGCTATATATTTATCAATTCTGTGACTGTGGATCCTAGAAATTTAAATGTTCAATAAATAGTTCCCAACTGAATAGAAGAATGCATATTCTATTTAGCCCACTTTAATCTACTTCTCTGAGGTTTACTATCATGCTTAAGGAAACCTCTTTCATGGTATTGCCTATAATATATTTCTCTGAACAATGCAAAGTCTGTACAAGGTTTTGTGCTGTAGGAAGTGTTTTCAAAAATTATTTGATCACAAGCCAAAGTTGGAAAATTTACATCATGAGGCATTATAAATATACATATACACAAATAAATAACAATTTTATAGATACTTCTTATTTAGCATGACAAACTCTGATATGCTCTTTCTTATTCTAGGTTTTTGCATTAAACTTTAAAAATACTGTATTGATAACAATAAACTGCTTTCATGTCTTATGGCTTGTGATACATATTTTGAAAAACACTGCTGTATATGTAGTATCTTAGAAAAAAATCTTATTTAAGGAATTCAAATTTCTGAATTAGTTAACTATTTCTCTTACCTTAACTGTAAATTTAACAATAAATGTTATCAGAAAACATGTATAATTTATACATACTTTAGAAATGTCAATGTAGATAAGTGGAAAAATCATAGAATATTTAAAAAGAAATATCATGCTACTTCTCTGAAATTCACACATTGCTGTAAACTATAAAAAAATCTGTGAAGGTCCTGGCTTTAATGACTATACAAAAACACTTTGCTTGCAAGCTATGGTGTTAAATATGTCAATCATCTCCTTTTGAACTATCTCACATTTTATTCAGTTGGATAAACACTTCATTCACAGATGTTTTCAAGGTAAATTTCAGCATAGTCCAGATCTAAGTGTCAAGGACCTAAATTTAGAAGCATTCAAATTCATTAAGTTTTTCTTCATTCATGTTTAAGGCTGGGATGTTCTCAACTACCTATATCTATTTCCTGTGTTTTTAGGCACTTGCTGTTTAGTCACTAAGTCATGTCTTCTGGGACCCCATGGATTGTAGCCCGCCAGGATTCTCTGTCCATGGGACTCTTCAGGCAAGAATACTGGAGTGGGTTGCAATTTCCATCTCCAAAGGATTTTCCTGACTCAAGGATCGAATCCACGTCTCTTGCATTGCAAGCAGATTTTTTACCACGAAGCCACCTGGGAAGTCCTTTTAGGCACTACCACTCTACAAACTTCCTAAGGGCATAAAATCTGTTTTCTGTGATGTATCCAAAATCACTGCAAAGAGTAACTGAAATTGGGTAGGAACTCTGCAGTAGAGTTGCCTGTGGGCACGTGTTTCTGCATGTCAGGCAATCTGCTAGGTGATTTTCATATCATTCATAATTCTCACAGCAATCCTGAAGGTCAGTGTTACCCTCGGTTTACAAAGGATGACCTAAGTAGCATGATTCCAAACATATAGTTAGGAAGTATAGGAATCAAAATCAGAGGAGAGCCCACAGTTTACAATGTATTTACTATCTGCAAAGCACTGTTGCTTTTCATTGAGTATTTTATTTAATTTGGACAACATTCTTCTAAGAAAAAGGTACTATTTTTATGCCCACCAGTCAGGTTAGGAGACTAAAGCAGAGAAAGGTTAAGTAATTGGTGCAGGTCAGAGTTCCTAAGTAGCAGGGCTGTGACTGAACCCAGATTTCTCCCAAAGTTGAGGCTATCCCCATGAGATTCTCTTCCTTTAGATAAATGCAGTGAATAGTCAAAAATTGATATGCTGCTGAATCTAGAGTTTAGGGTTTTTCTGGCCAATAATTTCCCATTTCCTTAATTCTTCATCAGAGCATGCAATTAAATTCTGGCTTAATTTATAGCCTATAAAAATGTCACATTATTATTATAATTTAAAATGAATTGGAAGAATACAAGTACTTTTCAAAGATAACCATGAGTGAGAGTTTGCTGGCGTGCTGCAGTGTATGATCAAAGAATTCAGAAGGATGCCTTTTATCTGAGAATATCAAAGGCCACTAACTAAAAAAAGACACAGAGTTCCTATTACACTGAGAAGAAAAAGCTGAGTCCATTGAAATACAATACAAGAATGTTGGCATACAGGTAATTCACAGATATTATTACCTTTGCTACTTGAAATTGGACCAATCTGGATTCTTTCCAAGAGCTATTCTTTTAAAAGTGTAATACACTCAATTCATTTGTTACAATTGCCACATTTTTCCCCAGTACTCTCCCACATTTCACGCATACCCTACATAAACACACATATACACACACAAAGCAATTTATGGGTTCAGATCGCATACCATTTATTGTGCTGTTTTTTCCACAGTGGCTAAATCAAAGTCAATGCCATTAAAGACCTAGTATTTATCCATTTAAAAACTGTAAGATTGAAACTTAATGAACTATCTGCTCAAGTTGTGACACATCTCTAGTCATCACTGTGAGGGCAGAGGGATATTTTCAAAATCTAGTCAAGTAAACAACTTGATGTCTTCTCCTATTTTACTAAGGTCTATGTTTCTGTCTGAAATAAACACAAGCAAGTAATTTCTCTGCTTTGGGGCCTATTGCAGACAACTATCTCTTCTTAAAATGTTATCTGAACTCCCTCATCCAAAATATAAGTGAAAGAGAAACTTTTTTTCCCTAGAACGCATCATAGGCAGTATTATTACTGAGTTAAATCTCATCATGATATTAAAAAAGAAAGCAGGTCTTAAAGAGTTTTTAAGATTTAACTGGAAAAAAATATTCCCTTTGAGCTATATATGACAAAAATAAAGGCTAGGAAGAAAGAATATGTTTTCTGAATTATCTATCTCCACAAATTAAATGCATAGTTTTTAAATAGCTATATCAAAGTAAGTATGCTGCTAAGTCGCTTCAGTCGTGTCCGACTCTGTGTGACCCCATAGACAGAAGCCCACCAGGCTCCCTCGTCCCTGGGATTGTCCAGGCAAGAACACTGGAGTGGGTTGCCATTTCCTTCTCCAATGCATGAAAGTGAAAAGTGAAAGTGAAGTCGCTCAGTCTTGTCTGACTCTTAGCAACTCCATGGACTGCAGCCTACCAGGCTCCACCATCCATGGGATTTTCCAGGCAAGAATACTGGAGTGGGCTGCCATTGCCTTCTCCGAAAGGTTCACTGTAACTATTTAAACTTTGTATATTTCACTGTTAAAAAGGTGTAATAAAGCTGGTGACTCTCTCAGGATATCAAATTCCAAATTAAAAAACAATTTTTTTTAAGCACAATAGCATTAGACTTTTAAAAAGAAAAAAAAATCTATCAAAGTAATGATTCTAATTTTGTTTTGCTAATACAATGCATTACAGATAAAGATACATTTTCAAAATGTCTCTTGTTGAAGTTTCCTATTATATTATTAAAAGGGATGGAAAAGTGGATTTTCAGATATTGGCAGTTTAAAAATATTTCTATTGAGAACACTGTAATTTTATATCTTTGAAACCATGAGCACATATTAGAGAAATTGTTAAATTCTAAAGAAGCTATTTAAGCAAAAAATAGAGGAACTTGAATGAGGAATAGGAGGGCATGGCAACCCACTCCGGTATTCTTGCCTGGAGATTCCCCACGGACAAAGGAACCTGGGGGGCTACAGTCCGTGGGGTTGCAAAGAGTCAGACACTACTGAGCGACTAAGCAGACATATGGAACAGGACTAAACAGATATAAAAATTCAAGTAAATACTTGGAAAATACATATAGCATATAAATAAGATGTATTAGTGGAGGTCTTTATGAGAAATAGAGAACAATTGAGAATTATTAGCACAATTGTTTAGAAGTAAATAACATTTATAATGCTCTTAGTAGCATGAAAAATATCATGAGTTATCATTAAAAATTGCTAATTCAGACTGTCTAACACCATATTCTTATGTAGTAGGTGCTTGGATGAAGATATTTCATAATATCACAAACTGTTATAAGGCTATCTATTTATCACTTAGAGTTAGAAAGTCGTAACTGTTAACACAGATTATGTAGCAGAAAATAAAATGCATTGATTTTATTTGAAAAACAGGTTTCTCTAGCACATAGTCAGTATCCGTGTACTTTTTTCTCTTAATCAATTAACAGATATTTAAGGTAAGTGACCATGGGGCAAGCACAGTGTTACACATCGTGAAGAGAGACCAAGAGAAATTAATACAGTCTTTTCCTTGCAAGAAATAAACAAAGTTTAGAAGGGAACACAGACAACAGGCCACGGAAAGTTTGATGCAAAGTAAATTTAAGTGCGCTGTTCTCATCAGTAAGGAAGAGTGTGAAATCAGAAGACTGCGTGTTTCTGAGGATAAGAGAAGATGTCCCACAGGAATGACATTTAAGATGAGACTTAAAGGGAAAATAAGACTTGTAGAGGTTAAAGGCGGAGAAGGCAATGGCACCCCACTCGAGTACTCTTGCCTGGAAAATCCCATGGACGGAGGAGCCTGGTAGGCTGTAGTCCATGGGGTCACTAAGAGTGGGACATGACTGAGCGCTTCACTTTCACTTTCATGCACTGGAGAAGGAACTGCTACTGCTAAGTCACTTCAGTCGTGTCCGACTCTTCGTGACCCCATGGACTGTAGCCTACCAGGCTCCTCTGTTCATGGGATTTTCCAGGCAAGAGTACTGGAGTGGAGAAGGAAATGGTAACCCAATCCAGTGTTCTTGCCTGGAGAATCCCAGGGACGGGGGAGCGTGGTGGGCTGCCGTCTTTGGGGTTGCAGAGTCAGACATGACTGAAGTGACTTAGCAGTAGCAGCAGCAGAGGTTAGAGGGGGTGTTTAACAAACTCCATGAAATATCAAGTATCCAGTAAAAGCTAGGGCATAGAGAGTAAAGTGAAAAGGGCTCAGAGGAGCCGGAGAAGAAAGAAGTCCTGTGGGGCTGTAAGAAATCTGGATTCTCTCCAAAGGGTGAAGGGAAGCTATTGAAGGATTTGTGTAGGAGCAGGGACTGACGTGTGTGTGCAGAACTCTGTGCGTGGGTCTGAATGAGGCAGGCGTGACAGGAAAGAGAGAACTCAGGCTTCTTCTCAACATGCAATCTAAACAAAGTGTGATATTGTACCAAATAAAGGAGCATCCCCTCATAAGTTCAACTATGAACAAGAAATAAAAAAAAGACTATGTTTCTTTCTTTTTAATAACTTTCATGTCAACAGCACACATACAGCAAAAGATTTCTGAAGATATCATACATTAGTGGCAGGAGGGAATTGTACCTTGGGCACACGAAATATAAAATTCTAGTCATTACCGCACGTTTGTTTGTTTAGCTGCTAAAAGATCTCTTGAACAAAGAGGCAGGTCAACAGAGAAGATGTCAAAACATCAACAGAAAGAGATCTTGTCGGAGCTTAATTAGGGCTTCCAATTAGAAAACCAAACTAAGGATCCTATTAGCACTCAGCTAGGCATTCTCCTTGATTTGGAAGAGCCAAGCATCACCCACATGTAACTGAGCTAACAAAAAGGATTTTTTTACCTTTACAATGACCTCCTGATGGGCTTAAGTCCACAAAGACAAGCAGCGCGAGAGTCTCAGAAGCACAGGGCACACTTTCTGCAATTCTCCAAGTTGCCACTACAACTCACTTTTTAAAAAATACTGGAACAGTTTGGACAATACATGGCCTTGTCTGCTGCTCTTTGATACAAATTATTACATAAAGACCATGGCTACTACTTTTAAGACAAAAAATTGGGTTGCTTGCCTCCCAGTTTTGGAAGAAACAGTTCTTTTCATCTCTCCAAATTATTTTGAGGCCAGAGTGCTTTAGAAAGTGTGAACAGTCCTTTCCTACTAGTTAGTAAGGAAAAGTTCACATTACTGAAACACTGTTTGCAGTCCTGTATGAACTTCAGCAACCCTAGCAATAAGTCTGACCAGAAAATTTACAAACAGGATCAAGACTTAAATGAGTGCCAACAATCAAGCAACATATGTGGCTTATAATGCACAGGAATTTGGAGACAGTTCTGTTCCCAGGCTGGTGAAATGCTGGGAAAGATACTCTAAAGCTATACTATGGGACAATAAAAATATTTCCTACACATCTAAAAATCATATGGCCTAGTAGTAATTTTGAAACTCCAACATCTTATCACAGAAATATAGGGTGACTGTATCTTCGAAATCACTGGTTAGATTTCTGGGAATTGATGTCCCAGAGTTACCTGGTCATCATGGGTCCAACTCTGGTTTTCTTCAAGAGATCTCAACAAGAATCTCAAGAGATTTCAACAAGAGATTCTCCAATTGCTTGAATGCTCCGATTTTATGATTTTTAAACACGTATTACATTTGTTCCTCTTGGTATTGAGTTTAGCAAACATAAATCTGTTTCAAAGGTTTTCATTCCTAGGAGAAATGTTTTAATATTTAAATTGACTTGCTATATTAAAATGTGCACAGACAACAACCAAAAAACACATGTCCCTTACTTCAAGGCAGAAAACGAACTCTTATTCTCTCCCACTGAATGTCTAATATCAAATAGCTGATGAATGGAAAAGATAATAAAAGAGCAGATGAATCAATGAGCAGATTCACACACTCAGAGCACCCTCCCTGGGCCCTTTGCTTGAAGAGCGCAGATAGGCCTTTCTTCCTGTGTCTTAGGCCTCACACTGGCTTTGTGTGTGTGTGTGCTAAGTTGCTTCAGTCGTGCCTGAGTCTTTGAGACCCCATGGACTGTAACCTGCCAGGCTCCTCTGTCCATGGGATTCTCCAGGTAAGAGTACTGGAGTAGGTTGCCATGTCCTCCTCCAGGGGATCTTCCTGACTCAAGGATTGCACCTGAATCTCCTGTGTTTTCTGCATTGGAAGGGAATTCTTTACTGCTCAGTCAACAGGGAAGCTCCAGATTGGCTTTAAGAAGGATAAAAAGGTCCTTCCTGCTCTTGCTGCCTCATCCACTCTCCTTTTTCAAGGGAGAGAAAGGCATTCTGAGATCAGGGAGGTAGCAATGGATCAGAGAGCAGATAGCCTTTATACTCCAGTCTTTGTTCAGCCAGGAGAGAGAGTTTCTTTCTCTTGGGAACAAACCCATTTGGCCCCAGGCTTCCAAGAGAAGGGATAATTACATGACTAATATAAGGAATTGTTAAGCTTAAACGACTCCTTTGTTGTAAGTTCCCACTTTGGGAAACACAGAATCACTTCTCTGTGCTAAATGCCTCATTATTACTTTAAGGTATATTAGGTGAATTTTTATCCTAACTGGAAATAGACTTTGTTCTCAAACAGGAAATATCTTTTCACTCAAAATTAAATGTGGCGAAGTAAATGCTGAAAGAAAAAACACCAAATTCATCAGATAATGGCTATAATAATATTCATACTGTTATTAATACTGATGGCAATAGCTAATATTTACCAAGCTCTTATGTGCTCGGCACTGTTCTTAACCTCGCAACTACACTACAAGGTAGATAGGTACCACTATTATGCTCATTTACAGACATGGAGACTAGCCCCCGTATCAATCAGAAGGAGTCAGAAGGAGGTTTTGTACTTAAGACAATCTGCTTCCAGTACCTGCTCTAAGCTTCAACTAGCTTTTCTTATGAATGTATGACGCCTACTTTGCTAAAGCAAGTAGAACTATTAAAATAAGCAGTTATGGAATGGTCCCAACTACGGCATATTGAATGGTTCTTTTCAGTGTGGTCAACCCTCAGTCGTAATTCCATTAACTTTTTGCACCGATAAACATTAATAATTGATGTAATGACACTTACTTATGTCACAGACTTCTTCTACATTTCAACTAGTGTGGCCTGTTCTACCACACAGGTCCTAAGATGGCCTGAACACAGACACAGCAGACATTAAAGAGAGGGAATCAGACTGGAAAGCTATTTTTAAAGAAAATTCATAATTCATAAAAAGGGAGAGATAGTCAAATGTATACTCCAGAGCCAAAAAAAAAAAAAAAAAACCAATTTGGGTAGATTTGCAGGTTTATGAAGGAAAAATAGGAGACATAGTAGGTATGGGCCAAACAGTGGGAGGCCTGGAACAGGCATCTCTACAAAGGCCTTTGAGTTGATTTCTAAAACTAATATTAGGTGAGTCACTTCAGGGTTTTAAACAGGAGATGAAGAATGCAAAATGGTATTTCAGAAAAATTAATCTAGCAAATTAAAAACAAAAAAGAAGCGAGAGACGAACTGCAGGCAAAATACGCAGGAAATACCACAGCCCCTTAGCAATCAGAGATTGAACATTCATAATTTCAGCTTGTCCCAAGTGATCTCCAAATGTTCTCATTTCTAATTTTTCTAGGGCACAGAGTTATGAGGCCAAATTTTGAAAGCAAGAGTTAGCTAGCAAGCACTAGCTACCAAGAAATTTCTGCTTCCCAGTGGGGATTTATCTCCCCACTACGCTGCAGCAGGGTCCCATACTCAGTCTGTTTCACTAAGTGGAGACGGATGTTCCTTTATGCAAAATGCTTCCAGGTAAACTTCAGCTACAGCAGCTTCCTTGATGGCTCAGATGGTAAGGAGTCTGCCTGCAATGCAGGAGACGTAAGAGACACAGGTTTGATCCCTGGGTCAGGAAGATCCCCTGGAGGAGGGCATGGCAACCCACTCTGGAATTCTTGCCTGGAGAATGCCATGGACAGAGGAGCCTGGTGGGCTAAGGTCCATAGGGTGGCAAAGCGTAGGACGCGACTGAAGTGACTTAGCATGCACGCAAGTGCACCATGATACAGCAATGGGGTTGGTGACGGAATTATCAAAGTCCGACACATTCATTCCTTGGGAATGTCCAGGCATTCTGTACTGGCCACATTCCAGATGTCCTGTAAGGAGGAAGGCAACAGAAATTAAGGAGAAAAGGGAAACAAGAAGACATCAGAAAGGAATGGCAGGACATACTGGCTGACTAGCGACGGCAGATGAAAGCAAAGAAATCCAGATGGGCTGTCAAGTTTTCAGGCCTAGGAGGCAGGGAGCATGTTAGCGCCTAGAATAGAAATAAAACCTGGAGGGTGCAGAGCACCTAAGCAAACGCGACAGGTGTCTGCACACTAAATAAAGATCTCAAAGGCTGACTTAAGCGAACTTTTGTCTGGAGGAAGGGAATCAAATCGGGTAACTTTAGGGTTCTCTGAAGTACATCCTACAGATGTGGAGTTTACCTACTACTCTTTTCTTCTGCTCTTTTAACAATGCAGATCGGGGGCACTCTCATTCTTGATTTTCCAAATCAAAATTGTAGAGTTTTGTCCCTTCTTTTAGAATGAAAGTGTTAGTCGCTCAGTCGTGTCCAACTCTTTGCAGCCCCATGGACTACAGCCCACCAGACTCCTCTGTCCATGAGATTTTCCAGGCAAGGATACTGGAGTGGGTTGCCATTTCCTTCTCCAGGGGATCTTCCCAGCCCAGGGATCGAACCCGGGTCTTCTGCACTGCAGGCAGATTCTTTACTGATTGAGCTGCAAGGGAAGCATACACAGTCTAAATTTTGAACTGTGCCTGATGGGGACCAAACTCCCAGTTTTCTTGACTAGTTTCCAGAGAGCTCTATTATCAGTCAGTATCTGAGAGGGACAAGTGATTAACTTTTGTGCCTCTAAATAATGATACTGATATCCATCATAATGGAGAGAGAAAAGCCAGGGGTGAAATACCTTTCCTGTGTTAATTTTTCACCTTTGTTTTCCAGAAAAAGCTTCAGGGTGACAAACATCCTATGGAATAATTAAAGTTAGATATAAACCAAGAAGGTAAAAAACAAAAAACAAAACTATAATTGCTGAGAATTCAAACTGAGAGAATTAGTCACAATGACAAAGAATCTTTATCCCTCTGTCCCCTGGCCAGCTCCTGGTGGAACACTGCCTCATCTGTATTCCCCAGGGGAAGTAGCAGCAGCTCCAGGGAAGATCAGCAGTGAACAGAGAGTGTGTTATTATGTGCAAATAGTTATTTTAGATGGATCACAAATAGAAGCCCAGTAGGAGAGAAAGGGGGGAACATTCTGCAGCAGGTTTACAAAGCAAAACTTAAGACGACAGGGATTTTTTTCAGTTTTAAGATAATGCTGGAGGTTCAGACACAATGGATACTGAGATCAACTGTGCTTTAAAGGGGGGGCTCTACTCTTCATATCAATATTTGGGGCTTTGGAGCCGCTGCACAATAGGATCATTAAGCAAGATGCCTGAGGACAAGCTGTGAGAGTAGTTATGATTTCCCAGAGTAAGTGCTCAATAAATTATGCTGAAGTGAACCAGGCACATTAATGCTCAATAACTAAACACCCAAATCTGCCTGCCCCATGAATACAATGCAGTTCGCTGAACACAGTAAGGCTTTGTTATGCTAATGTTTGATGCACCTTAGAATATGTTAGTTAAAGCTTTTTAATCAAAGTTAATTCACAGCTCAGTAATACTTGCCAAATCATTTTTACCAGTATTGTCCATTTCTTTTCATCTTCACATTGCCCACGATACTTCATTTTATGAATGGAGAAAAATAAAGTACAAAAATGGTTAAGAAATTTAAACCAGGACAGTCTTATCTGGTTTAGTTTACTCTAAGGATTTGTTAATCCTCACAAATGCTTAAGGACGGTACTATTACTATCTCCCTATGCTGATAAGGAAACTAAGGCTCAGACTTTCAGGTAACTGCTTCACATTCATAAGGCCAACAGGCCCAACAGTCACCAAAATGTGGCCCAGTCCTAGCTATCTGGCTCACGGTCCACAGAGTGTTCACGAGGAGGGGAACGCTAGAACTGGAAAACAGGCATCCAGATGTGGAAGTCTTTATGACTCAAATGGTAGGAATCTGCCTGCAAAGACAGGTGCAATTCCTGGGTTGGGAATATCCCCAGAGAAGGCAACGGCTACCACTCCAGTACGCTTGCCTGGAGAATTCCATAGACAGAGGAGCCTGGTAGGCTACAGCCCATGGGGTTGCAGAGTCGGACATGCCTGAGTGACGAGCACTTCACATTTTCCTTTTCTTGCAGACACCAAGCTGACCTAAGCAGGTACTCCAAGTTTTCCTCCCTCTTTTGCCCACTGACCTGCCTCTCCTGATCTAGGGTAAGAACAATGGCCGCCGCAGATTTCATCTGGATTCACGTGATCTCAGAGGAAGAGATCAGGGACTTGACAGTAATCCAACCCTTCTACTCCCAAACAGATCTAGTCTTCTGATAGGATTTTAACCAGAAGTTTTGTTTGTTTGCTTGTTTTCCATGCAGAGGACTGGCTTTCTTTCTAAAGTCAATAAAAAGACAGTTTTGTTTAGTTATGGTCAATAATGGTCTAAATGGACACCTGTATTTTTATTGTGTAAAATAGATTTAGGAAACCCCACAATGCCTCCAGACTTAAAATGATCTCTACACTATGTGATGCTGTCACTATTGTAAAAAGTCACAGAACAAAATTTCGTCTTACTGCAGGACTGCATAATTCCAGAAATAAATCTTTCAAAAATATACTTTTTGGGATGTAGGACTAATTCTAAAATAGGTATCAACCTGGACTGCCTCTTTTTCTGCATTGCTCCAGATACCTGAAATATATACATCAAAACCATCTGTACACAGAAATGGGGCCACTGCTAGAGGCAGTAATCTTCTTAAGAGTTACAAAAATTGTAGCTGTCTTCAAACAGTCTGTCTGGTTCTTATTGAAGACAGCCCAACAGAAAAAGAAAAAAATGCATGCATGCATCTTTATAAAATAATCAAGATAGGCTAAGGTAACAGCTACCCTTGGAAAGTAGCAAAGGAAAAAGTAATTCAGAAAGTAGAATAGGAAAGTATGACCACATCATAAAGCAACTATATGCCAATAAAAAGTAATTAAAAAAAAAGAGCAAAGTATGATTGGTGTATGCCTGCCACATTCTTCACTCTATTTGAACTGCTATGTGCCATTTAATTTAACAGTATGGTAACCATAAACCTACATAGCAACTGCAGTGATTAAGTAGCTTACCAAATTCTGAAGTACCTGCACTTCTGCATGGAAAGCCCATTGGCAAAGATAAATACTTCTAATTTTTAAAATAAGATTTGGCTCCCTTTAAAATGTTAGGCAGATAAGTTACTCCTTCTGTCCCAAGCTTTCTGACTTTTGAGGTTTTTCCCCCCAGTTTTATTGAGGTGTAGTTGCCAAATAAAAATTGTCCAGCTTAAGATATACAAGATGATGTTACCCCAAGTCTTACATCTTAAGAAGCAGGGGGATGGACAACATGATATATTTATTCTCTTCAAACTGTAGTACTCATTAACTAGGTCAAAAATAGTATCTCCAAATTTCTGTGTAAATAAAATATGGGGAAGTCTAGTCATGTTAAAAAGAAAAACGAAAAGCTCACTATAATTTAATAATGGTAAATTATTAGGAAGCAAAGTATATCTTGCAAGATGATTACTGATCCTCCTTGTTAGTTTCTATGAACACAGATTTCTATTGGTTTGCTTAAAATAGGCACATCAACCCTCTCAAGTGGCACAGACCTTTCCATGGTGCTGCTGCAGAGAGAGATGGTGGTACACTTTTGATTTTCATAAATCAGCAGACATTTCTGTTTTTATGTATCCAGAATGTATTTGTTCTTTAAAAGCTTCTTTTAAATTAGAGAAATGAAGGTGTTCTTTAGAATGTATGTCCGTGAAAGTTTCTAAATAGATAATAAAGGAACAGGTTTTAGGAATATAGAGAAAATAAATTCTGGAAATTTAGATCTGCTACCATCAAGAGTAAATCTAAATTTTTGTCAAAGTTCAAAATAACAACTCCAATTCCAAGGGTTTGTTTTTCTCCCTTACAAAAAGAAATTGTAATATATTTCTTGATTTTTTGAACAAACTGCCCAACAGTACCACCACAATGAATTCAATCACCCATGAGTGCTTTCACTAGGTGCTATGATATGGCATAATATTACATACTTTCTCAGGGTACACTTTTGGTAGCTAATGAAATTAAAACAGATTGCTTTAGTGTTGCTATGGGAACAATTATCAGATGGGAAGGGGATGGTAGCTATCTGCTGCCATATGGGAAAGGATTCATTAGCTCTAGAAGACCGGCATTCTGAAGAATTATTTAAATATAGACATTAGGGAAAAATGCTCAATGGACAATTGGGTTACCCAGTTCTAAAATCTCTTTTAACATATAAAGGTGAGAGATATGGGGATCCTGCAATACTTGGTAAAGAAGTCTGAACAGATTCAACTACAGTGGCAAATTTCTGAAGAAACTAGGAAAAGGAACAGATGGAGTTAAGATGCAAGAGAAAACTCATTTGCTCCCAAAAGAACAGGGAAGCTGGTGTCTCACCAGTACACCATAATAGGAGATGCTCTGAAGCAGGCAAGCTGGTTTCTTTCTCACAGGCACAAGTCTGTACCCGACTTGGCTGTACATGCATTCTGCAGGAAGATTCTACCTTTACAGTCCAAATTCCTTTAAAAAGAAAAAGTGAAATATATCAGTGAGCTCAACAATGAAAGTCTATTCGTTTAACACTGAAGAAAATACATAAATGGGAAGTCTAAGAATCTGGTATTTGCAAAGCAGACACAATGGCATATGAGAATGGCTGTCACCGCAGGGAACATGGGAAAACAGTCTGAGAAAAATATATCAAAGGAGTTTCAGAAGTTTCCCTGTTAGGCAGAGTGAGTTCTTTCCCATAGCTCTACTCCATGAAATAAGGAAAACTTAGAAGTCCACAGATACTGACAAGCATTTCCAAAATTAATTTTAAATACAAATGTCAGTTAGGGATTACCATGTTTTTACATGCAAAGTGTGAAATAATGCTGGAAGAAGCGATACAGAACTGACAATGAGAAATGGACTCCAAATTAACTAGCTACCAGGGAAAAAACAACATAAAACAAAAAAACTGGAAGCTAGATGATTTCTCTGCTTTCCATATATTGAAACTAGAGGAAGCAGATAAACTTATGAACTTCTCAGGGCCTGACCATTAAGGTCCTACTATTTGCTCAGTCATCAGCCATGTGGCCTTGAGCAAACCATTTAGTCTCAATTTTCTTGCTGGCAAAGTAAAGAGAGTGAATTACTTCTGAGACTGTACGCAGCCTGTGAAAGCAGCACTGGGTGCAGGTCTGTGTGGGTTCTGATATCCCAGGGATTTCAGGTCCACATGCAAGGTGCCCAAGGATTCTGCCCTCTACTGGACTCTGGGTAGTTCTGAAGCAAGTGATCCTTGAAACCCACTTTGATTCATTCAACAAAAATTATCTGAATGCAAACTATAGGCCAGGCATGGTGGAAAACACTAGAGCTACAACAAGTGAGTAAAATCAACAAGATCCTTGTCTTTGTCAAACATCCAGTGCTAGGGATCTAGCTCGCCAACATAATGGTTTCATAAATAAATGGGTTGCTTCAAGCTAAGAAAGAAAGAAAGATAAATGGGACTTCCCCCATAACCCTCGAAAATTAATTTCTTAGTTGATCCACTCAATGAGTAGCATTCCAAAGCATAGATGCATGCTCACAATTATATACATACAGTTCACAATATCTTGTTCCTGGGATTAAAATTTCTCGGTAGCAAATCTGATTCATCTCTTCCCTTTAAGAATTTCCACTTAGCTTTCACTTCTTCCTTTAAAATGAGCATGCTCTTGACAAAATTTTAATGTCTGTCAGCACTCATTACTAATCTTTTTTGTGTATGCTAAGTCACTTCAGTCATGTCCAGTGCTTTGTGACCCCATGAATTATAGCCCATGAGGCTCCTCTGTCCATGGGATTCTCCAGGCAAGAATACCGGAGTGGGTTGCCATTCCTTTCTCCAGAGGATCTTCCTGACCTAGGGATCAAACCCAGGTCTCCTGCATTTGCAGGCATATTTTTACCATCGGAGCCACCAGGGAAGACAATCCCTTCTGTACTCTCCCATGCATGAGAGGGCTAGAAACTTAAGAACTACATTTCCCAGATTTCCGTGATGCTGGGGTTCTGGATAACTTAGGTTTTGCCAATGAGATGTACTCATGTGACAGTCAAAAATGAAGGAATGTAGAAGTCAACCTTACCCCAGCATCTGACAGGGCTGCTGCCTGTGGGTTTTGGTTAACAGCTTTTAGTGACTGGCAACTCCACATTCACAAGGAGCAACTATAGCTTTGTCAGGACTCTCCTTCATTTGTGGATGGCAGCAGTAGTTTCGTGGACACTTGCTCATAGTATGCAGTGCAACAAACAATGACAATTAAAAACAGAAAAACCAACCAAAGAACTCTGATACTCTTTTTCCAACCATTTTTGTAGGTACTTAATTCACTGTTTTTAAATCTGTTTCTACCTGGTAGGTATTTGAAATACCTAGTATTTCCATTTTCTATCTTGAACCCTTTCTCCCAAGAAAAACCAGTGATTTAGATCTGTCAAATTTCAAGATGTTTATTTGTTCATGAGTCAAGTCAGGAATTTTCAAAGAGATTCCACAAAAAGATGTAGTATAAGTTTAGGTGGTCTCAAAATTATCTGGTGGAGGCTTTAAAGAGGGCAGGTCTCTACTCTCTAGCCCTTTCTTATCCGACCCTTTCCCCAGGGCTCACAGGGCCTGCTGAATGGGGCAGGTTCACTCTCACTCATATTCGCCTTCCTTCTTTCTTGTTACTCCTCACACTTGTGACAGGCCTGGGTTGAGTTATAGAAGCACAGCTCTAGGGGTGTGTCTTCCCCATTCTCTTCCATTTTTGTCTCTGAATGGGTTTGTCACAGTGTAGAGGTTCTGGTTGAATTTGGGGTGGAAACAGGTCAAGAAGCTCTTACATTGTTTTTGGTCCACTTCAAGGGACCAGAAAAGAGTTCCATGTGGCTCAGCCTAGCTCTTCAAGCACTACCCTGAGGTTCAGGGCCAAAGGCTCAGCCAGCAGCTACTGATCATAAATGGACAGACTTCTCTCATGACCTCAGGTGAGAGCTGGTAGATGACAGAAGATTGGTATTTACCATTCCACATCCAGGCCAGTATTCTCTCTACCACTGAAACTCACTTTCAGAAAATACTGATAAAAATGCTGTTTGTTTATATGTAGAACATTAAATAATTTAAACCAGGGTTAATGCATACTCAAGTTTCCATTTTACCAAAACAAATCAAACAAAAGCAAAGTAACTCAGGATTTCTTTAGGGTGGCAAATTCCTAAGGACAGTACTAGGAGAATCAGTGCTCAGATACACTAGCCTCCAGTTCGCTCACTCTGTGGAAGCCATGCTTGCCTCCACGCTGCTCCATGGGCACTCAGGCTCCGTCCTGTCTTAGAGCCGTGCTCTAGCTGTTCACTGGAGAAGAGTCCCTTTTCCATGGATCTCCTGGATGACCTCCTCTCTGATTTCAAGTCTGCTCAAAATCCCAACTTCTCCCACTAAATTAAGATCATGGCATCTGGTCCCATCACTTCATGGGAAATAGATGGGAAACAGTGGAAACAGTGTCAGACATTATTTTTGTGGGCTCCAAAATCACTGCAGATGGTGATTGCAGCCATGAAATTAAAAGACGCTTAATACTCCTTGGAAGAAAAGTTATGACCAACCTAGATAGCATATTCAAAAGCAGAGATATTACTGTGCCAACAAAGGTCCGTCTAGTCAAGGCTATGGCTTTTCCAGGGGTCATGTATGGATGTGAGAGTTGGACTGTGAAGAAAGCTGAGTGCCGAAGAATTGATGGTTTTGAACTGTGGTGTTGGAGAAGACTCTTGAGAGTTCCTTGGACTGCAAGGAGATCTAACCAGTCCATCCTAAAAGAGATCAGCCCTGGGTATTCATTGGAAGGACTGATGCTAAAATTGAAACTCCAATACTTTGGCCACCTGATGCAAAAAGTTGACTCATTGGAAAAGACTTTGATGCTGGGAGGGATAGGGGGCAGGAGGAGAAGAGGACGACAGAGGATGAGATGGCTGGATGGCATCACTGACTCGATGGACGTAAGTTTGAGTGAACTCCAGGAGTTGGTGATGGACAGGGAGGCCTGGCGTGCTGCGATTCATGGGGTCGCAAAGAGTCGGCACGACTGAGCGACTGAACTGGACTGAAGAAGACAGGAACTTCATATGGTGTACTGTCACAGCCCCTTTTCTCATTCCATATTCCTCTCTGCATCAGGGTGAAGTGCTTCTCCCAAACATTTCAGGTTTTGGATCCAACCACATGAAATAATGTCAATACAGAACAAATAATTTACCCTATAAAAACAGTTAAATATCTGTTGTGTCACTCTTTGCCATACCATCTTTCAGACGGCAACAGAGACATGAACCCAGTATCAGCCCTGTAATGTCCTCCATGTAGTGCCTGACTGTTCTACCCAGTCAGGTTTAATTCTTAACTTTATAAAATTTGATATTAAACCCTTTTCTCCTATTGCTTTATCCCCAAATAAGAGGAAAAATCCTTAAACACCTGAAATTGCTTTCCCAACACGACCCAGCACATTTTCATCAATCTCAATGAGAAATTCAGTCGCAATACAGACATTCCATGTTTATTTCAGCCAATTTCTTTTGCTCCCTAAGGATATTTTTTTCCTGACTCTATTCTTTCTCCAGGAAAGAGCAAAAAAAAAAAGAAAAAACGAAAAAGAAAAGAAAAAAAAAAAAGAGATTTTCCAAATTCAGCTTCTCATTGCCTAAGTCATATTTGCAAGTGCTACATTTTATATTTCCTTAGGCTTCATTAATACCTTTGAGTGACTGCTACTCTGTCTCGAAGCCAGATCGCTCACTTGACTTATTTACCCTGTACTATTGACGTTAATAAGAGCTAGATCATTAGAGAACAATAAGACAATTTTAAAAACTGAAATAATAACCCACGGACAGTCTCACTTTTTCCTGCCTCTCCTTGTTAATTATGCCTGCAACTGAACATTTTAACCTGAATTCAGGAGAAAATGAAGTGAAAAATTATTTGCCTGAAGTCAAACTCGAGACTTCCATGCTTTCAACTCAATATGTTATTTAGAGTATCATTAACTGAAGGAAGTGGGACAAAACTAAAGCACATTTATGTAGGAGAGATCATTTGTTAGGCTCTGTGGATGGTTATTATTTTAATAGCCTGAGGAGCCACAGTCTCTACTGGGTAACAGAGATGATGATTCTTGCCAGCACAGTAGGGCCTCTTGGTTAAGGTAACTTAAGATGCAAACTGCTTTCAGATTCTCAGGGACAAGGAAGTCACTGGGGGTAAATCCCAGTCATATGGTTACCAGTCAATTTTGTTCAGCTGGACAACTCTAGTATAAAGCATCAAAAAGGAGCTTAGTAAATATGCAAATCACCACTGACTAAACAAGTATTTACAAAGCACCACATACAGTCCAGATACTATTCTAGACACTGGGAACAGAGTCATGGAAAAAAAATAAATATTCTTACTTTCCTTCATACATTTTAGGGAGAAAGAAACATAATAAACAAAATAAAACAGCCAAAGAGTACCGGGCTTCCCTGGTGGCTCAGCAGGTAAAGAATCTGTCTGTAATGCAGGAGACATAGGAGAGGCAGGTTCAGTTCCCTGGATCTGGAAGATCCCCTGGAGGAGGAAACAGCAATCCACTCCAATATTCTTGCCTGGAGAATCCCATGGACAGAGGAGCCTGGCGGGCTACAGTCCAAAGGGTCACAAAGCACTGGACACGACTGAGTGACTAAGCGCACGTGCAGAGTATCATGGTAAATGCAACGGAGGAAAATAGGATTGAAGTGCAGGACGGCAACCACCTGAGAGGCGGTGAGTGGGTGTGGGGGAGAGGAGGTGCCACGTTCTACAGAATAGTCAGGGAAGGGCTCACTGAGGAGGTGGCTTCTGAGCAGAGACATGAAGAAGGTGAGGACTGTATGGATGCATGGACTAAGTGTTCTCTAGTAAAGACAGAGCTCATACGAGGCCAGCATGGCTGAGGTGAATGAATGAGGGGGAGGGGAGCTGAAGATGTAATTAAAGAGAAATACGAGCAGCAAGGGCTTCCCAGGTGGTGCCAGAGGTAAAGAATCCACCTGTTGAGGTAGGACACACAAGAAACAGGTTTGGACCCTGGGTCAGGAAGATCCCCTGAAGTAGGAAATGGCAACCTGCTCCAGTGTTCCTGTCCAGAAAATTCCATGGACAGAGGAGCCTGGTGGCCTGTAGTTCATGAAATCACAAACAATCAGACACAACTGAGCGTGCATCCATACACTGGGCAGAAGGGAAGAGAGGTCAGAATCCATAAAGCCTGAAAGATGAGGGCAAGCACCCAGGCTCTTAACTTTCACAATGGAGAGGGACTGAGCAGGGGAGAAGTCGAATCCCACTAATATTCCATCAGGAAAACATGGGCAGATGCGTTGAGAACGTGAAGCTAGGGAGAAGCTGGGAACCATTAGACACTGGCCACTTCAACGATACAGCCCAGGCCAGTGCAGAGCAGGAGGGGACCAGTCATGATCAAATTCTGGGTGTGTTTTAAAGACAGAGCCATAAGAATCTTCAGATTCTATACCGGATGTGAAAAGAGATGTTAAGAACACAGCTGTTGCGTACTAAGTAAAAGGACAGTTGCAAGAGCAAGCTTATAAAGGAAGCAGGCTTATAAAGGGGTGCGGTTTGGGACATTTGAGATGCCTCTTACACAGGTAAATGGAGGTAAACAAGCAGTCAGAAGCATGAGGCTGGACTTAGAGAAAAACACTGGCTTGGAAACACAGATATTTAGGAAGCAACAGACTGAGGATGGTTTGGAAAGCAAGAAAACTGACAGGCCGACCAAAGGAAAGACATGCAGACAGAGCAGAGAAGCAATCTAAGGGCTAAACTTTGGGATACTCTAAGAGGGGACAGAACCATGAAGGAGATTAAGAAACTCTAGTGGCAAACGAAGGGACAAACGGGGGTGCTTCTCCCTTAATTTCTTGAAAAACAAGTGAAGAATGTATTGGAAGAAAGAAGGAGTATCAACTTGCCAAGCAGTCCAATACAGGAAGGACTAAAAATTGGCCCATGGCAAAAAAAAAAAAGAGTTAAAATACTATAAAACAGAATCTTACCTACTAAAAACACAGATACCATTCTTTGGAAACTTTTTTAGGAGCTGTATCATCCTATGCAGACAGAGTAAAATCTCAAAATATTCTATTTGACATTTAAACTTCCAGGAGTTTTGTATTCATTACGTCTGCTTATACAGATACCATGATCCATCTGCCAAAGCCACCATCTCAGCCTGATAAAGCAGCGGTCAACTCTAGGAGCTAATTCTTGATAATCCTATCTTCTCGTTTACACTTATTTGCTGGGCGATCAATAATACATATTAAATGAAACAAATGATAAAGCTATTTCATAGACTTTAATAACTACTGCAAACAGGAAATTGAGATACTCACTTTTCCACAAGGGCAATTCATCACAATAAGGCACTACAGATAAGCAGCTAAGCAATTACATCTAGAGACAAGAGTCAACCACCAGGCTTGCCTGGCTCACTGAAGATCAAACTGAGTGTCCAGTGTGATCACAGTGTGTAAGCAACTTAGGAAACAGAATATTCGACCTAAATCCTAACGAAGCTGCTGCTGCTGCTGCTGCTGCCGGGGGCAATTCATCACTTGGACCTTCTACATGTATTTGGCACAGTGCCAAGTAAAGATGGTCAGTAAGAAGTGGAGACAAGAAAGAATGGTGAGCACACTCGGGGTAGCTGCAAAGGACCATGAGGGTTGTACCCTGTACAGTGCAGAGGATGCTGGTCACCTAGATTGCCAAGTCATGACACCGGTAGTGCAAAGCTGCCAGCCATAGTGGGCAGCACGGGGGAGCATCTACCAGCCTCTGACTTTTACCCTAAAGTTAAAAAGCAATCGCAGTAATGGCACCTATATGCTCAATATCTGTAGAGAAGGCTATAAACTGAAAACAGGCCTACAAAGATGTGTCATGCAAGAGGAGACAGTTACTAAATGCTTACGGATGGGTTTGACAAATTTTACCTTACTATATGTGAACATAATATGTTCGCAGCATTGGATGATAAACTGCTAGAAGGCAGGGATTGCTCAAGCAAATGCTAATGACCAGAAGCAGTAAACACCTTCTTAATGCTGCCTCTAGTATGTGACGGATGACTTTGCAACCTTAAAGCGATCCATGACAAGCACCTTTAAGCAATGCTGATTCAAAAATCATTCAAAAGCTCTCTTTTCAAGACATGTTGGTGACTTTTTTATCCTCTTAAGTTTGGGGAATCAGTGTTGACTATGAAAAGACTGCTCAGTTTACAGTGAGTGCCACACAGCAGCATATTTTGAGTAGAGGTACTGAACTACACCAAAGCCTTTGACTGTGTCGATCACAATAAATTGTGGAAATTCTGAAAGAGATGGGAATACCAGACCACCTGACCTGCCTCCTAAGAAATCTGTATTCAGGTCAAGAAGCAACAGTTGGAACTGGACATGGAACTATAGACTGATTCCAAATTGGGAAAGGAGTACCTCAAGGCTGTATATTGTCACCCTGCTTATTTAACTTATATGCAGAGTACATCGTGGGAAATGCGGGGCTGGATGAAGCACAAGCTGGAATCAAGACTGTCAGGAGAAATATCAATAACCTCAGATATGCAGATGACACCTCCCTTATGGTAGAAAGCAAAGAAGAACTAAAGAGCCTTTTGATGAAAGTGAAAGCAGAGAGTAAAAAAGTTGGCTTAAAACTCAACATCCAGAAAACTAAGATCATGGCATCTAGTCCCATCACTTGATGGCAAATAGATGGGGAAACAGTGGAAATAGTGGCTGACTTTATTTTTCTGGGCTCCAAAATCACTGCAGATGGTGACTGCAGCCATGAAATTAAAAGACGCTTGCTCCTTGGAGGAAATACTATGACCAACCTAGACAGCATATTTAAAAGCAGACACATTACTTTACCAACAAAGGTCCGTCTAGTCAAAGCTATGGTTTTTCTGGTGGTATATATGGATGTGAGAGTTAGACTACAAAGAAAGCTGAGCGCCGAAGAATTGATGTTTTTGAACTGTGGTGTTGGAGAAGACTCTTGAGAATCCCTTGGACTGCAAAATCCAACCAGTCCATACTAAAGGAAATCAATCCTGAATATTCATTGGAAGAACTGATGCTGAAGCTGAAACGCCAATACTTTGGCCACCTGATGTGAAGAACTGACTCACTGTAAAAGACCCTGATGCTGGGAAAGATTGAAGATGAGAGGAGAAGGAGACGACAGAGGATGAGATGGCTGGATGGCAACACCGACGCGATGGACATGAGTTTGAGTAGGCTCCGAGAGTTGGTGATGGACAGGGAAGCCTGACATGCTACAGTCCACGGGCTCCCAAAGAGTTGGGACACTACGAAGCAACTGAACTGAGCTGAAGTGAACTATCAGGTAAGTCCAAGCTGTTTGGCTCACTGCCCCTATTTCAGTAATTTTCCAAGGAAAATCCCCTATTTATTTTCTAGCAGTTTCTGCTCTGCATTATCCTCATCACAATTAGGAACCATAATACATGATACAATAGTGACTTTGTCCCACAGACAGTAATTTAAATTTTCTGGAATATCTACTGAAATCACAAAAGAATAGTGGCATTAAAAAATATATATCGCCCAGAATTTCAGTCATTTAAAGTCTCAAGACATGATTTTCCCCACAATTACATAATTATCCTGTCTCTTACTGAAAATCACAGGAATCAAAAGCCAGAAGACGCTGCAAAGCACCTGGGCTGTTTGACTTGAATCCCTCTGATTCTCAAGAAGGTAATGCCTCATAATAATTCTCAAGTCACAGTCAACCACATAACAAACACAAACATCAGTCAGATTTAAAATACAAAAGCAATAAACATTTTATATGTTAGCTCAAGTGATTAAATATTAATAAAACTTACCTAGCTGACAAGGAGCAAAGAGCTGGGAAAAAAGGATAAGGGCGTGAGGGGAAAGGTGGTGAAAAGATGAGACTTTCACATTTGCACTGTCCACCCAGCTCCAATCAACTTCACACTTGGTACATATACTCCATGTCTCTGTATCTTTCCTAGATAGACCTACATCAGGATTTTACTCAGACACCTAATAGAATAATCAATATGCTTCATCTACCATCCCTGGAAAATTCCTGCAGGTTATAATTCATCCATCTTATCACTTCCAAAAGATCTGAAGGCTTTCAAAATTCACTCGATTCACTTCAATTCATGTTTACTGAGCACCTAATATATACCAAGCCCTGTTCTTTAAGCGCTCATGTTCTAGGCTAGTAAACTCACTTGGTCAATTAATAAATCATTTTGGAATTCTGAAAGAATTATCTAAACTCTACAGAAATTCTTAGGTATGCATTTGTTTGCTTACTGATTGCATTTTCGCAAGTACCTGTTAATAGTCACTCAGGGGCAGATTACACAAAACAAGGTCCTGGGATAATTGTCAATGGGTGACATTCCTGCTCTGCCATGTGTATAACCTCTCTGTGTGTCATTGTTAAAGTCATCAGTTTTTACCTTGGGGTATAAATTAGGGTTATTGATGATTCCGTAACTTACTGACCCCACAGTTATTGAAAAAGAATCTTCTACAATGGAGCCTGGAAACATGTACTCTTTAAAGCCCTATAGTCGGTCCTGAGGCATACTCCAGTTTAAGAAAACTCCTTTTAATAAACCCTTAGAAGAAGGTAAATTGCATAGGTGTAGGCTATGGATAAAAGAAAATTTCTTAAAACATTATATTACATAATAGTAGCATGAAAGTTAAAGTGTTAGTTGCTCAGTCACATCTGACTCTTTGCAATCCCATGACCCCATACCTCCAGGCTCCTCTGCCCATGGAATTTGCCCAGAAAGAATACCAGAGTAGGTAGCCATTCCCATCTTCAGGAGATCTTCCCAACCCAGGGATCAAACCTAGATCTTCCGTAATGTAGGCTGATTCTTTACCATCTGAGCCACCATGGAAGCCTGTGATAGTAGTATCATAACAGTTAAATCTTTTGTACTCATGATATTTCTTGCAGTGTTATAAACTGTTTTCTGATATTCTTTTACTCCACTATTACAATAACCAGTATTCTTGTTTTGCAAAACTACATGGGAGGCTGAGAACCTTGCATCAAGTCCCAAAGCTCAGTAAGCGGCAGAGCTCAGTTCCAACCCCTGACGATGATGCTGAAGTCTCTGTGCTATGTTGCCACTTTGCAGAGGAATTTATCCTTATCATTCATTAATTTTCTAATTTACTTGGAAAACAGGTACAGATATAAGAGAGACAGGTGTGTGTCTATTTTCTTCTGTAATATGCATTATAAATATAAACAATGTATAATTTATTTAATATCCATCTCTGCTAGGAGGTAAGAATCACGTGAAAATAAACAGATCTCTAGTATATGCTGGCACCCCTATATTTAGCCTGATGCATGGAAGCATTCAATAAATATTTGTTGGTTGACTGAAGGAACAAATGACAAGTTTGCAGATTGCAGACATGCATTTTCTACCAGAGGAGTCATACTTGTAAACAGACTTAGCCCATATGGTTAATGCTCTATCAAAGTGCTCATAGAGATCAGTGGGAGACACAAGAAAGAAACTAAAACCTATCAAATCCAAAACACTTCTTGATTCTCACAAGGCACCAATGGCATAGGGAGCAAAGGTATCATTAACCATATTCTGTAGGCAACTCAATATGAGTGCGCCTAGCAATTCATGCCGCAGACCCAAAACCTGGACTGTGGAATCAGAGACCTGTTTTCAAATCTCTTTTCTGACATTTCTATCTTGGGCTTTAAGCAAGCTGCTTAGGATCTTTGAGTTTCAGCCATCTCATCTATAAAGAGAGGTATATACTGATCTTGCTTTTTATTTATGGATATATCCCAAGCACTTAGAATAGTGCTTGGCATCCCATTGGCACTAAATTTATTACTGAATTGCAGTGCTGTTAAAGGCTTTAAATATGAAAACATGTATACAAGCACCTAGCATTGTGACTGAGACAGACTGTTAGTCAGTGTTCCCTTGTGACTAAATGTCTCTAAAATGTTATTCCCACTTCCCCTTCCCTTGAAAATCTTGAATGGGACTCTCTGACCCCTTCCCTATTTCAGATTCCCTCTGAGCCATGTAGCTCCTTCTACAGTGAGCCTTAGTAGGTATAGACTTGCGTGTTCCCATGAAATTACCTGGTTCACTAATGCAAAGGGGGCAGATTTAATTTTTAAATTAGGACATGCTAAACATAAATCTCTAAATTTTCCTTCTTTCTAAAAACCATGGCATCACTTTAACACATTCTACAATGATCCTATTTTTTTAAAAGTTTACAAAATTGCAGCACTGCTTTCTTACCACTATTTAGACTAATAAATATCAACTCGCTACATAGCTACACATGAGACTTCCTTGCACTGAGATTGTTACCTGGGCATTTAAATTCGGCATCCCCAGATCTGTGACAACCCACATACACACTGAGCCTCATATGCCTGCATCCTCCTCAGACTCCTCTATGCCACCATCTTTACCTCTTAGTGTAGGAGCAGAGCCACAGGACCAGGGCAACAACATGGCTAAGAGGTTGAAGACAGATTCTGGGCACTGACAATTGCTTTTAAGAATTAATAGAACAAAGCTTCTGTTTGGCTAGTTGTTTTGTGGGTGTGTATATATGTGGCTTTTTTTTTTTTTTTTTGGGCGGGGGGAACTAAGGAGTTACATGAAAATGTCCTTTAAGCCTAACGACATTGCTATGAGTAGTAATATTTAGATTCGTGGTGGGCAGAGTGTTTATTTAGCCTGTGGTAGGAGGGAGAAGCTAGTGCTTGGATGTACTACAAGATTTTGCAAACCTGGTATGCAGAGGGAAAAAAAATCCAAACTTTAGTGGGCCTATTTTTTGCAACAGTAAAATAAAACTCTAGGTGATTTCCACACTCATATCCAGCTTTAGTGATCTGCATTTTTATTAACAGCTCAATATCAATGTTGTTATATTTAATCCACAGGCTTATTCTTCTGCACCAGGAAAGGCAGTGATGTCAGGATTTATATACATAGAGACACAGATATAAATAAAGGATGAAAATCTTCTGTGAGCATAAGTTTTAAATAACAGTTTGGCAGGGAGAGTTTTTTCATCCAATTTAAAGTTAATTTTAATTTTTTAAGCAAAATAATTTCTGATTTAACAGAACTAGCTAACGGGATATAATAATATCAACAATGACCCTATCAATGCTAATGATAGATAGCACTTATCGAGGTAATAGCATTACGAAAACCCACTGAGGTACATGCCATTATTACTTCCATACCTGCTTCACAGAAAGGAAAATCTTAACCGTAAGATAAGAAGCAGTGCAGTTAAGCAACAAAATAGGGAGCCCCAGAATTCGAATCTAGATAAATCTAACCATATAATTCCAGCTGTGAAACACATGACTTTCCAAATGATTACAGATATCGATAGGAATAATTTCCTGGGACAAAAGTGGAATGCACTACGGAAATCATGCTCACAGAGGAGTTAAAACAGCTGCTATCTTCTTCTCCCAGCTCAGCCATTAACTAGCTGAATATCCTTGTAATGAAACTAACCTCTATGGCGTCTCAGTTTCTTCAGAGGTAGAAGGGGAAATTTAGCCAGATGTTTCCCACTCTCTCTGTATGGTCTTTGATCACAAGGAAGGAAAGCATCACAAATATGAACCACAGACACAACCAGTCTCTGTTTTATGTTTGGAGTTAGGCATAATAACGAAGTTTTACATAACATTACATTAAAAGACCTTGGTTGTGAACAAACAGTTTGGAAATCACTGAATTCAATGAGCTCTAGGGTTTTAAACTCTTGATATTCTACGGCTCTACTAAATACTTTAGATTGTCTCCTTTAGTATGAGTTGTTGAATATTACTTCTTTTAAAATATGGACCCAAAAGATTTCTTTTCAAGGAAGCAAAACCACCAAACTACTTGGTGGGTAACTTTTTCCATTAAGATATCACAAAATTGGAGTTGGGGAAAAAATCATGAAATGGTCAAGTCTTTGGATGTGATTTATTTTGTTAAAAGATACTTAATAAATCCTTTGCATTTATGTATTCTTGTGGTCTGGTTTAAATCTTTTCTAAAACATTTTCTTAAAGTATGACATTTCTTCTCAACAACATGTGAAGGCCCTAAGTATTGTGAGAATGAGTTCTAGGACTAGAAAAATATAAAATGTTTGTGTTCAGCCCTAAATACGAGATTATGCATAATTTGAAGTATTTAAGGGAAATCGGTAGGCATCAGTTTCTGTGTACTTCCTGATCCAAAATAACATAAAAGGATATGCAACCTAAGTCAGAGGAAGATGAGACCCTCATTTGGCCAAGAATAACAGTGACGGGGGTAGGGGAGGGATGCTGGTAGTAATATTAGAACAGCCAGCAATCACATATTATGTACCATGTGCCAGATGGTGCTTTAAGAGCTTACAAATACCAATTCACTTAATCCCCACAACAATTCTGTGAGAGAAACATTGAATCACAGAGAGTATAAGTGACTTGAAGAGTCACAGAGCTGGAGGGTGACAGAGCTGGGATTTGAATCAGACACCATGTTACTGGGAAGGGGAGTGCTTTGTGAAACAGGGGTGGTAGGGGAAAATCAGAGGATCAGGGTAAGATTTAAAGTCCTGAAAAATCCTAGGAGACATGAAAAAGATCTAGGAAATCCATAATGATGGAAGAAAAGGAGATGAGAATCCCTTGGAAGCAAATACTAAAACAGAGATTCTCCAGGCAAGAATACTGGAGTGGTTTACCATTTCCTCCTCCAGGGGATCTTCCCAACCCAGGGATGGAACCCGGGTCTCCCGCATGGGAGGCAGACGCTTTAACCTCTGAGCCACCAGGGAGGCCCAAAACAGAGACTAAAAGCAAGAAAATAAAGAATTGTTAGAACAAGCTAGAAAGACACTACCCTTGTTTTTGAAGCCACAGAAATCAACTGGGGGTGACGGAACAAAGACACTTCTGGAAAATGAAAGGGAACGTTCAAGATCATATCTGAAATCGGGACTCAGGAGAGGGGCCCTGGCAGACTCCTGGGCAAAGCAAGCACCAGGACTAAGTGAATGAAACCAAAGAAATGTGGGGAGCGAGTCATTCTGGTACCAATGCTGTCTGGCTCCTTTTATCGATGAGAAAACAGGCCTGGTCAGTTGAAGTGATTTGCTCTGAGTTTATTCGAGCTGATTAGTGACAGTCCTCACTCCCTTCACTCAGCTGCTTGAGCTGTTTTCCTCCTTAATGTTTCTTCCAGATGTAGTACTTTTTTTACGGTTCCATTTGAGTGTTTGCTAAAGAAGTATCTCAGGAGGCCAAAGGAAGTTAAAACCACAATACATACATATAAAATTTTTTGATAATTTTACATATGAACACACTATCAAAAGATCTGTAGACCTAGATCTGTTCTAGATGAGAAAAAAGCAACTGGTAACTCATGGTCTTTGATGTATGAAAAACCTTCTGTTTCTTTTTTTTTCTTCACAAGATCTTTTTGATGTGGACCATTTTTAAAGTCTTCATTGAACCTGTTACAACATTGCCTCTGTTTTCTTCTTTTTTATTTGCCAAGAGGCATGTGGGATCCCAGCTCCGCAACCAGGCATCAAACCCTCACCCCTGACACTAGAAGGCAAAGTCCCAACCACTGTACCGTCAGGGAAGTCCCCACATCTTGTTTTCAAATGGAGAAATGTGATGGCCAGGAAGAAACCTCAGCAAGGAGTGGAGCAGAATGTTGTTTGCTCTTTACGCATAAATATCATGAATAGGGTTGACTGGTATACTTGAAAAACTCAAAACATTCTATTTTATTCCATTTTCCACAGGAAACAGAAAATGGAGATCTGTGGTAGACTCCCATTAGAATTCTGTGGTCTCCATAAAACCCTACTTTCTCAAGTCTGAAGATATTTAAAGGTAATTATGGGGGAAAATGAAGGAAACTTTCCCGGCAGTTAAATAGGGAGGGTCATGAAATGGACAAACATCACGCCTCGCAGGTCATTACCTCTGCCCTGCTGCCAGGTATGATGTAAGAAGCAGAAGAAAGAGCCAGATCAAGGGCAAAATGAGAAGGACATTGAGGGCTTACTCTATTTAAAGGTTAGTGGGGAAAAGTGAGTTTATGTCAACTACAGGCTAGGGAAGAGGAGAAACACTCAAATCTCTTGCTAAGGAAATAACTTGTAGTGCACCAAAAAAGTACGTAAATATACATTAAAATCCAAGACGGGCAACAGAAATTAAGTTGTGAAAATTAACACTGACTTGGTGCAGAAGTGAAAGCATCCACATTCTCTGTTATTCTTGAGAAGAAAATAGAGGACAGAACTCAGAAGGGCAGTGGGCCGTGGCGGTGGGGACTGGCGTTCTGGGTCTAACTCAGCATGAGCCAGCTGTGGGTGGCACTGCCATGCCCAAGCCCTGCCCCAAAGCAGTGTTCTCATTGTGAGGCTGATAGCTGGAAGCGGTCTCTAGTCTCTTTCACAAATAAAATCAGGTGACTGTTGTAACAGGACACAATAATCACAGGGAAAAAAATTCAAATATTTTTTAAAAGTCAGGAATTTGATAACACGGAATGGTATGACCAGGGATCAGCTATATTAGAAATCATGAACCCTTAGAGGAATAATGAAAGTGTTCATTAAATCACAACTAGTACCCCACTCCAGTACTCTTGCCTGGAAAATCCCATGGATGGAGGAGCCAGGTAGGCTGCAGTCCATGGGGTCACGAAGAGTCGGACACAACTGAACGACTTCACTTTTTCACTTTTCACTTTCATGCACGGGAGAAGGAAATGGCAACCCACTCCAGTGTTCTTGCCTGGAGAATCCCAGGGATGGGAGACCCTGGTGGGCTGCCATCTATGGGGACGCACAGAGTTGGACACGACTGAAGCGACTTAGCAGCAGCAGTACCAAGATACAACTATTATCAAAATCTCCCCCTGCCTGGAGAGTGCATGCTAAATTGCTTCAGTTGTGTCTGACTCCTTGCGACCCTATGGACTGTAGCTTGTCAAGCTCCTCTATGGGATTTTCCAGGCAAGAGTACTGGAGTGGGTTGCCATGGCCTCCTCCAGGGGATCTTCCCAACCCAGGGATTGAACCTGCATTTTTTATGTCTCCTATATTGGCAGGTGGGTTCTTACCATACCAAAAAAAAAAAAAAAAAAAAAAAATCCAAAGATTCACTAACATCAGTATCTGCATGATAAAAGGAAAATTGCTTCTCTATTCATAACACTTCTGATGCCCCATGTGTGGGTTTCTTTCCCCCTACCAACCAGTGTTTCAACTCTTCAGACATCAATGGAAAGTACTGTTCAGTTCAGTTCAGTCGCTCAGTCGTGTCTGACTCTTTGCAACCCCATGAATCGCAGCACGCCAGGCCTCCCTGTCCATCACCAACACCCAGAGTTCACTCAAACTCATGTCCATTGAGTCAGTGATGCCATCCAGCCATCTCATCCTCTGTCATCCCCTTCTCCTCCTGCCCCCAATCCCTCCCAGCATCAGACTCTTTTCCAATGAGTCAACTTGTTGCGTGAGGTGGCCAAAATTTCAGCTTTAGCATCATTCCTTCCAAAGAAATCCCAGGGCTGATCTCCTTCAGAATGGACTGGTTGGATCTCCTTGCAGTCCAAGGGACTCTCAAGAGTCTTCTCCAACACCACAGTTCAAAACCATCAATTCTGCGGTGCTCAGCTTTCTTCACAGTCCAACTCTCACATCCATACATGACCACTGGAAAAACTATAGCTTTGACTAGAGGGATCTTTGTTGGCACAGTAATGTCTCTGCTTTTGAATATGCTATCTAGGTTGGTCATAACTTTCCTTCTAAGGAGTAAGCGTCTTTTAATTTCATGGCTGCAATCACCATCTGCAGTGATTTTAGAGCCGAAAAAAATAAAGTCTGATGCTGTTTCCACTGTTTCCCCATCTATTTGCCATGAAGTGATGGGACCAGATGCCATGATCTTCGTTTTCTGAATGTTGAGCTTTAAGCCAACTTTTTCACTCTCCTCTTTCACTTTCATCAAGAGGCTTTTTAGTTCCTCTTCACTTTCTGCCATAAGGGTGGTGTCATCTGCATATCTGAGGTGATTGATATTTCTCCCGGCAATCTTGATTCCAGGTTGTGCTTCTTCCAGCCCAGTAACTTAATTCAATTCTGACAGTAACTTCCCCGAGTCGGTGGAGCCCTTCAGGTACCAAATAACCTGCAAATAACAGGTCCCCAGGGTACTGACTCTTTTATCAGCCTTGGTTACAAAGTCAAGGGTTCCCACAACTGCCTACCCCTGTTCCTGGTTCAAAAATTTGCTGGAATGACTCACAAAACTCAGGGAAACATTTATGTTTATTTACTGGTTTTTTATAATGGATATTCTAAAGGGTACAGACGAACAGCCAGATGAAGAACTACATCTGGCTAAGTCAGGAAGGATTCCAAGCACACAAGCTTCTTTCCCTGTGGAGCTGGGGCACACCAGCCTCCCAGCATGGAGACATGTTCACTAATCTAGACACTCTCCCAACTCTGTAGGCAAGGAATTTTTATGGAGGCTTCATCACACAGACGTGATAGATTATTAACTCAGGCTTCGGCCCCTCTCCCCCAACCAGAAGATGAGGGATAAGGCTGAAAGTTCCAAACTTCTATTCATGGCTTGGTCTTTCTAGTGAACAACTCACATCCTGAAACTCTCCAGGAATCCACCTTGAGTCACCTCATTAGAACAAAGGACACTCCTATCACCCAGGAAATTCCAAGGGGTTTAGGAGTGCTATGTAAGATCCTTCTATCTGCCCCACCATTCAGGAAGCTATGAGTTTTAGGAACTTGGGGCAGGGACCAAAAATATATTTCTTCTTATATTATAGTGATATATCAGGATATTTTACTTAAAATTCACAAGTCCATCCCCTTTTCATGATGCATCTTTTTCTATAGTCACAATAAAATTATTCAAAATAAAAAGCAGTCAATTCACTTATATTAGAAGACTAAAAAGAGTATGCACTTAAAGAAAAAATGTTTAGGGAAAACTGCCCTTCTCTGGAGAAGGCAATGACACCCTACTCCAGTACTCCTGCCTGGAAAATTCCATGGATGGAGGAGCCTGGTAGGCTACAGTCCATGGGGTCGCTGAGGGTCGGACACGACTGAGCAACTTCACTTTCACTTTTCACTTTCATGCATTGGAGACGGGAATGGCAACCCACTCCAGTGTTCTTGCCTGCAGAATGCCAGGGATGGCGGAACCTGGTGGGCTGCCGTCTATGGGGTCACAGAGAGTCGGACACGACTCAAGTGACTTAGCAGCAGCAGCGGCCCTTCTCTATTAAAAAAATAAAAAAGAAGGAAACACGTGTGGGGAAGGGTGGGGAAGCTCCAGTTATAACAAAAAGGGTTATGCTGTTAATGACAGAGGTCATTCTAGTTATTGAAGAATGCAAGGAAATATTTTAGTTCAGAACCGGTGGTTTTGAAATGTTCAGGAAACCATCCTATGGGAGAAATGAACTTACACAATAACAAAAGTTGGGGTTATCAGTTACTTTGACACAGAGGTGTTTTTAAAGGGTGGCAGGAGAAAATACTGATAAGGATAATGAAGTATCTCATCAAAGTATTCATTCTAAAGTCAGGTAATGGGTAGTTTGAGTAGGAAACACATTTATGGAATCAGAACTGAAAAGAGCATTGAGATCATCTAGAATAATCTTCCCATGAATGGAAGATATTGTCAGAACTGGCACTACTTCTCTGGATTCCTGATCCATACTCCTTTACTCTTTCCCTCTGCTGCTAGACAGTTGTTTTCACCAAGATCATTATTTTCATTGTCCCTTTTTCGTTACGTTCAGAGAAAGATAATCTTTTGGAATAATAATAACAAGAAGACCCTCCTTAAAACAACTATACTTCCACTTGGAATGAAAACAAATATTAAGTAACTCATACATGAGTCAGAAGACAGGTAGAATGCAGATGATAAGCCAGTAAACCAAGCAAGACAAGAAGAGAGTCTGTATAAATTCTATAAGTTGTATTTTTGAATCTGTGATCATAAATTACTTTAATGATTTTCAACTTGCACCAAAAGGGCAAGTATGAAGTAACTGCTGAATAAATCAGCAAGTGTTTGATATTTCTTACCAAGAAACGATTGTTAAATTTAGCAGACAAAATAACAAAATCCCTAAGCCCATGACTAATCTTCATTTTGTGTAAGCCACTACAGAGAGAGATTTACAATTTTTCTTTTCTTACGAAATAGTTGCATAGTTTCCCATCCCTGTACTTCAGAAGGCTCAGTGGTATGAGTGCGTAAGCACCAATATCAGTGGGAATAAAGGATCATTTTTATTCGCTTAGTTCTTACTACGTCTCAGGAATTGTGTGAAGAGTTTCTGAACACTGCCTCCTGTCTCACAGCAGTGTAAGGTAGGAATTATTTCAATCCTCTCCACAGATGAGTAAATGGAGAGGGATGTGTGAAATAACCTGTCAGCAGCAGGATTAAAACTTACATCTGTTTGATTCTAGAGCCAATGTTCTCTTCACCAGGAGACAGCACCTTGCCTGACAACACTCTCATGACTGTGGAGATGCTGCTTGTAAAAGTCTAGAACACAACTGAACACATCCACGCTCCATTTCAGTCTCACCTTCTCCATAGATACTCATTTTATTATTTGCCAAGAACACAGTGAATACCTCATGGCTTTAGAATTAAGCCTTACTTCAACAGAAAATCGAAATCTGCTCCAAAAGAAACACTGTCTTTACTTTTAAAAGATTTAATTAAAATCATGACCATCACCGACCCTTAAATAATGTAATCTGATAAATATAGTCACACTCCCATTGGCCCCTGGTCAACAGGCTTTTGGTACTTTGCTCCCTTTCCTAAGGGTTCATCTGACAGTTCCCAGATTCTTTGATCAATCACAACACTTATTTTGCTATAATCCCTTTTTTCTTTTCCTCCACCACTCTAAGCTGGACAACCCATCATGAGTCAAACCCCAAATTTATTCCAGTCTATCCTCGAAAGAGTCATGTCTGTTACTGTTGTAATGAGCATCTGTCTATCTAGCCATCACTAAACTCAACATAAAACTCCCCAGCTACTTCAGGTTGCCTAGACAGCCATCATATGAATGGAAATGTCCCCATTAGTCCTCCCAACCTAATTCCTCAGACTCAACCCAATCAATGGCAATTTTAAAAATATTTGAATCATCTTAGTATGTCAATGCATCTTACGTATCTTATACACAGGACACATCACTGATTTTTTGGCACTACGGTGGCCAGTCAGGGGATGGAAGGAATCACTGGAAATTCCTGTCACATATTTCTGATTTAAATGTCACTGAGTAATCTATAGTAGGACATTATTTGGGAATGTAAAAATCCAGATGATGGACATTTTGTTGGAAGTTCCATAAACTGTTACTTAAAAAGCCAATCACCCATGACCACCATCAAAAAGTCTACAAAAAATAAATGCTGGAGAGAGTGCAGAGAAAAAGGAATCCTCCCACACTGTTGGTGGGAACGTAAATTGGTGCAATCACAGTGGGGAAACAGTATGGAATTTCCTTAAAAAACTAAAAACAGAGCTACCACAGGATTCAGCAATCTCAAAACTGGACACATATCTGGAAAAAAAGAAAACGAATTTGACAAGGTACACACAACCAAATGTTCAAAGAAGCATTATTTACAACAGTCAAGATATGAAAGCAATCTAAGTGTCCATCAACAGATGAAGGAATAAAGAAGAAACTATATATATATATATATAGACATACACATATATGTAGTTATAATAAAATATATACATACACACATATATGTATATATGCAATGGATTACTACTTAGTCATATAAAAGAATGGAAAAATGCCATTTTGCAGCAACATAGATGAGCCTAGGGGTTATCACAGTGAGTGAAGTAAGTCAGACAAAGACAAATACTATATAATATCACTTCTACGTGGAATTTAAAAAAATAATACAAATGAACATATTTACAAAACAGAAGCAGACTCGCAGACATAGGGGGAAAAAAACTTACGGTTACCAAAGGGGAAAAGTGGGGGGAGGATAAATTAGGAATATGGGATTAACAGATACACACCACTATATATGAAATACATAAACAACCAGATTTGTTGTATAGCACAGGGACCTATATTTTAAAAAGCTCAATCATCCAAATTTGAAGTGAAAATGTATTTGCATCTGAATGATTCTAAGCCATCAAATTCATAGTAGTATTATTAAGTTGAAGTGACTCTTGAGCAAGGGCCATCCTCCCATTTTTGGTTAATTACTTCTAATTTTTAAAGACATCCTAGCCCATATTACAAAGATTTTAAAACATTTTTTCATTGTCTATTTCTAATTGATATACTGACAGCATGACCACAAAAACAATATGTATTTCTCTTTAATTAAAATTAAAACTCACTTGCAATTTACAAAGGATTAGTGGAGCGTTATAGGCATAAGGACCTATGTGTTTCATCTTTCGTTCCACAGCCCTCTCAGTAATCATTACATCCACAAAGGTAATATACAGAGTCAAAGGTAATATACATCAAAGGTAATATACAGAGTCTGCTATAGCATCCACACTGATATAGTTAACGGCTCTCTGTGCTCCTAGTCACTGAACAATAGAACAGAACTGATAGTTGCAATATTAGCTGCATAACAACAATAATAGCCATGACAAAAATGGTTATAGCCATGATAACAAAGCAGCTACTATTTGCTGGGCACTTACTCTAGCTAAGTGCCGCACTGGTAAGCATTCACTTTATCTGAGTGACAGGCATGAACTCACACTTCATCTCTTCAAAGATGAGAAAGTTGAGGTTTATGGAGGTGAAATATCTTGTCCAGTGGTAAACAGCTAGGAACTTGAAGATCCTGAATGCTAATCTAGCGGTCCACAATTTTTAACCTGGATACCACACTACATAGGATGAAAATAAAGTTGCCGTTGCACTCTCATTAGGAGACATACCTCAGCAGGTCATCTGGACAGCAGAGATGAAATCACTCTTCTTTTCACCTCTTTTCACACCATTTCTCTTTTTTTTTCCTTCAGATTAAAATGGCTCGACCAGAATTTTGGGTATAATCAGAGAATGTTGAACACATCACAGAATCTATAAATTGGCCCACCGTCTCTATACCTTATTATACTAATTTAACCAGCCACAAATAATTTTGAAAGGACCTTAAAAAAAAAACTCATGTACTGTTTAACACTTCCTTTATTCAGATTCTTAAGTGGAATGGATATTTAATATCAATAATGCTGATAATTTACTTTCTAATTTCTACCTGGCTTTGATATATATTTAATAAGTATTACCAGCTTATCTCTTGAAGAAGGTGATAAAAGCAGTACTTAAGATTAAGCTAAGGTCCACCTTTGAAGGAGTTGTCTTTAATGTTTAAAACATGAGGAAGAGAATTTTCAATGGACAATTTCTGTTTCCTGTTGATGATTATCTGATAATCTCCTATTCATCACATGGTATTCAAAGAGCCAATCAAATTTTACCGTTTCAAAATGAAATAAAAAACATACATAATTAGCATTTTAAGGGCAATGCTATATATCTACTTATTTCTCTGACCTAAATTGAGTTTCTTAAAATGCGAACTTCATTTTCAAAGTCAATGCTGTCTTAAGAAAGACTCAGATTATGTTACTAAAGACCAAAGCAAACATGCATTTTACTTTGAGAAAACACAAAAGCAAGGTAAAAAGGATCCTTTGTTTGAAGTGGAAACAAAAGTCTTTGCAAGTCTTTTCAAAAATATTCTCCTTCGTGAGCAATAAAGGATATGAGACTGATGGCGGTTCAAATTACCACTAGATGTATCAAATGCATACCACCAGATGGCATCTAAAATCAGATAGCATATTCAGAGATGAGGAGTTAATGACATTTGTGAAATGGAATCAAATTCATGAATTCCAAAATATTCCAAATATTTTTAATATTAAAATATCCGACACTAATCTAAACAACCCAAAAATGTAGTCTGGAATACAAGCAAAACATATAAATCTGAAAAGAAAGTCACTGTAAATAAAATGGTGATCTTGATATATCTTTTTAAATAAATCATTACAAATGGTGCTGTAGGAGAAAAAGAAAATTTTGGTTAGTAAGTTTATGCTTCCTTCATTATTACCTACAAACTTTCTTTCCACGAATCCTAATTTTACTCTATCAGAGGACTTTGTTTATTGCAAAGATAAGAAAGACAGTTCAGAGCAGAGAGCATTAAGAGAAATATTAGGAAAATCTTATTAAAAAATGTTTTCCTTTCACCTTCATATATGACTCTCATGAACTTAACACTTAAAAACTTGGTTTCCAAACCTTAAATACCTTCAGGAACAGAATGAAACAATGCTGCTATGTCTGAAACTGCCTGGTACCTGGACCACAATGTCAAATATGAACAGAAATTAATGACAGAGGAGCATATCATACACCGAACTGGAGTCAAAACTAACCATGTGATAACAGGAGCTGAAATCTTATTCAGAATACTAACATACAATATTGTTTCATAGAAACCTCTGAAATAGACTTGATTATCCCCTGGATGTGGGGTGTGTTGCTTGTTTTTTTCTATCATCACAAAAGCAGTAAAATCCTACTTTAAAAAATACCTTTAACTAGAAATGTCATTTTCATATGGTAAAAGCAACATAAAGTTGTTAACTGCTGTTAACAGTTGGCAATTTATTCTTGGACTGGATTTTTGTATTGATATATATATGTCAATGTGTGTACATGTGTGTGTGTGTCAGTTTCCTTGGAGGCTCAGTGGTAAAGAACCTACCTGCCAATGCAGGAGATGCGAGTTTGATCCCTGGGTCAGGAAGATCCCCTGGAGAAGGAAATGGCAACCCATTCTAGTATTCTTGTCTGAGAAATTCCATGGACAGAGGAGCCCAGTGGGCTACAGTCCATGGGGTGGCAAAGAGTTGGACACTACTTAGCTGCTTAACAACAACAACGGATTCTATATACACCATCTAGGCTTTAATATGAGGAACGAACCCTGGACTTTTTGAGTTTTCCTTTTTTCCTTACTCAACAGCTGAATTAGGTCTCAAAACTGTCTGTGGATTCTGCACCTCTGACTTCAGGAGGTGATGCTCACTCCATGATGCTGGTGGAGAGCCTGACATAGTAGAAGGAAAAGCTTCGTGACACCCAAGACAAAAGCAACGCCCGCACTTAACTACCTAACGGGCTTCTCTCAGGGAATCTGTGTTAACATGAGCAAGATGTGTACATGAAAATATTTAATTTATATTTTAAAGAACACATTTTATATAAGAAGATAGTCATTTTAAATAATGGTAAAGCAGTTGTCTCAAAACTGAATATTTTTCTCATATTAATCCACTAATTAAACCACAGATTCTTCTATAAAAAGCTACTTATGACCAGTTCATGTATTTATCTGGTATCTCATTTAGCAAAAATCTTCCACTTCAGCCAGGAGAAAAGAACAGAGTAAACTGCTATTTAAATGATGTTACTGACAACACAGAAACATATGCATAAATACACATATACTCTGCTTAAAAGGTTCCTGTGCATTTCCATTATACACACACAATTCACTATGTGCAAATCAGCACTGTATTTACATTAAAATCAGTGTGAAACAGAGGAATATTCACAGAACCATAACATAAAATCCATTGTCTCAGATGTTAACATTTAATAGGATAATAGCCTGAAACAACAACGAAAAATTCAGTACAACATACTGTTGACCCTTGAACAACACAGGTTTGAACCTTGAGGATTCTTTCTTTTTCAATAGGAAATAGTACAGTACTGGAAGTTCGTTGACTTTGTGGGTGCAAAACCTCATGTACATGGGGGGCCAACTGTAAGTTATATGCGCATTTTCAACTCTATAAAGGATCAGCACCCTTCAACCCCTAGTTAAACAAGGGTCAGCTCTAGTTAAATGCCACACTATATGGTTACTCCCAAGTTTAATCATTTCATGAACATGTAAAATTAATTTCTAACTCCAAATAAAATAGGAATGACACTATTGAACTGCCTGGGCTTTAATACCAGTTCTGGGACTTTCTAGATCAATAACCTTAGATACAATACTCAAGTTCACTGAGATCCAGTTTCCTCATTGTAAATTGAACTGATCACAGCACTTCCTTCGTAGGATTGTGTGAAAACTCAGAGTTAAAAAGTACAGTGCTTATAATAGTGAGTGGCAAAAAAAAGAACCTAACAAATATCAGCCTCATAGTAAAAAATAACTCATTAACTTCCTACCCCAATGGAATATATAAAAAACAATTACTACCTATCATCACCATAGTTTCAGGTACATAAAAAAAGCATTCTCACTAAAATGAAAAAAAACAATTTCATTCTGGACCAGAGAAAACTTTGTTACAGCCCAGTACAAGTCTGTGGCCAGTATGTGGGAATGTCCAGTAAAAGCCTGTAGACATTACTGGATCACAAGAAAATAAAATCACTGGAATCTAAAATTAACAGGGATACTTCAGTGAGAAAATGGAATGTCAGATAAGCTGGAAACACGAATATAATCTGCATTTCCTGTAGACACAGGGAAGTATGTCTAGTTTTCTTTCAAGGTATCCAAATTGCTCTTTCCTTCCCTGGAAGTCTTTCAGTGTTGTTTGAAACATTACTTCTCACAGATTCACAGAATTAAGAAAACAAACTTATGGATACCAAAGGGGAAAGGAGGGGAAGAGGGACAGTTAGAGAATTTGGTGTTGACATGCACACAGTTACATTTAAAATGAATAACCAACAACGACCTATTGTATAGCACAGGGATTTCTGCTCAGTATTATGTAACAACCTAAATGGGAAAAGAAATTGAAAAAGAATAGATGCATGTATATATATATATCACTGAATCACTTTGCTGTACACCTGAAAGAAACACAACATTGTTAATCAAATATACTCCCATATAAAATTAAAAGTTAAAAAATTTAAAAATATTTAAAAAACTCACTATTTCTCTTAAAGTCACAGTAGTATTGATAATAATATATTTCAACCTTCTCCAAAACCATCAGAGTATTATCATTGCAAGTGATCACTGTCAGACTTTAAGCCCAATAGCTTGGGGATTTTTATCTTCCTATGGAAACAACTACAGGCACTGCCTTAACAAACTGTACTTACACAGGTTACTATTTGTGAAATGTACTGACTCATGGCAAACTGAAAACGAACAGGGTGCAGTGTGTCTTAAAGAAAAGTATCTCTACATTTAATCATGCTGCAATTGTAATAACTACCAAATTCTTCTTCTGGATGGTGTTATATGTCTACTGATGTTAACAGATTATTACTGACTTGTATACTGCACACAAATGCTGAATTCCTAAGGCTCAACTATTCTTAATATAATACTCTGGTGGCTCAGATGGTAAATAATACTATATTCATTACCACACAATTCATTTATAGATGCTTTTGATTCCAGTTTTCCTTCATTTTCGTTTAAAAACAGACCCAGCAGTAACTTTCTACAGTCAACTCTCAAAGAGCTTGTAAAGATAAGCACTACAAAATTTTTTCACTGGGAAAAACTCTATATACACTGTGCCCCAACCATACTAAGCACTATTGTTTGGTCTTGACCCTTACGTTATTTTAATTTTTAATTTGAAATATAATAAATTATAATTGAGTCAAAATAATGTATTCTTCCTATTTCTTGAGAACCTTGAACAGCAAGCTTAGAATTAATATGTTTTCTGCAGTCATGAGCAAGGACAAATTCCAGTCAAATGAACTGAACTGCTTCATTTTTTTCAACTTAATATAGAGGCAGAATATAGTGTAATAGCTTGGCATGAGTCATGTTGGGAGATGCTTGTGCATAACAAGGTCTGCAGCTTACTATGAGACTTCAAGTCAATACTTAAATCAGTGGTTCCCACAGAGGGGTCCCAGATCAAGGAGGTTATCATGATCTGGGAACCTGTTAGATATTCAAACTATCAGGCCCTAATCCAGAACTGGCCCTCCCAGGAGGCTCAGTGGTAGAGAATCTGCCTGCCAATGCAAGAGATGCAAGTTCAATCCCTGGGTTGGGAAGATCCCCTGGAGGAGGGAATGGCAACCCACTCCAGTTTTCTTGCCTGGAGAATCCCATGCACAGAGGAGCCTGGAGGCTTAGAGCTCACGGGGGTCTCAACAGTATGACACAGCTTAGTGACTAAACAACAACTCCAGATACTAAATCAGAAAGTCCGGAGATGAGACTCAGCAATCTGTGTTCTATGAAGCCATCCAGGAGATTCTGATCCATGTTCAAGTTTAAGAAACTCAGATGTAAACTGAGACTCCCTTCTCTCATTTGTAAGACGGGTTTCCTAAGACCAACCCTGCAAAACAAAGGAGGAAAACAAACCAGGGAAAGGGACACGCTCATGCAGTGACCGTTTATCCCTTTACCATCATCTTAAAAAAAATTTTTTTTAACTCAAGGGCCCAAATTAAGGGGAACACAAACATCAAAAAACGGAGGTGCTGCTGCCGCAGGCTGAGCCTGAAATGTGCTGACCTGCCAGCAGTGGGCTGGGTACCAAAATAGGCCTCTGGCTGCAGGGCAGGCCCTAAAGATTTGGCCACTGAAATCACAAGTGGGCAAAATGCCCCAGAAGTAATATTTTATCCTCATATAAACTAAGGCCACGTTGCGTTGATAGTGACAAATGATAGCATAAAGAGAATAAACACTGATCTTTTAGTTCTCAAAAGACACTGGATTCCTACCCCCTACTTCACTCTCCCCAGAGGAAAGGCACGGGGAATTCTCCTAATTGACGTCAGCTGCTGTAAGGGAAGGAATGCCATGACCTTAAACTTGGCCACTGGTTCATTCTCACATCCAGGAACAAAGCCAGAGGGTTCTCCTGGCAACTGCCTGACATGCTAAATGGCAGGCACAGCCACCGAGGGAATCCTTTGCTGCCCTAGGGACAAATCCCCCCCTGCAGGAAACAGACAGACCAGAGAGATTAGCAGTTTGCCCAGCTGATGCTGGCGGGTCCCCTCGGCCCAGAGAGCAGAAAATGAGTTCTAAATCATTTTCTTTCAAAGACCCAAGCTCCTGGTCTGCGTCTGCTTTATAAATGAGGGAAATGTTCCCTGCTAAGTCAAAGAGAAAAACAGGAAAATATGAGAACTTGAAGGCAAAATGTAATAAATTGGATTCCTGAGTAAATCACAGTACCATATTCAAGACGTCTTTAATGGATACTGATTAGGTACAAGTTAATCAAACATTTTAAGATCAATGTGAACTATCATTTTTGAAAGGCCCTGTAATCAAAATCAGATCCAATTCTCCTAGCCTGCCAAAATCATTGCTGGGACACCCTGATCAAGGATGAAAGGTTCTTGATCAACAACTCTCCCAAGAGTTCCTCCCCACTCACTCTTCTCATCTCATTCAGGATTCTAGCCACAGACTTGACTGTGTAACTCCCCTACTCCAAGACCCTCTCCACTCCCCAGCGCCTGAAGAACAGTAACCAGATGTTTCAGTGCTGCTCACAAGAGATTAATATCTGACCCTGACCATCCCATTTCAGCTTCATCCCCCACCCTTACTCCTCACACCCTTCTGAGACCTTGTCTATCCACAGCAAACCTCCACGATCATGCCTTCCCACTTTATGAAAAATATCAGTGTCTTTAATATGCTGTTTGTTGTGTCTGCTCAGAACAGACTTTGCTAGTTTTTTCACATAGTAAAATTGCACTTCTCACACATGCTCCAGTTCAAACATCATGTCATCTGTCAGGACGTTCGGCTTCCCTGCAGTCCTTGTTCTGAGTTCCCATACTAGTTTATAGGCTCCTTAATTATAATCCTTAACAGGTTTTATAGTAATTATCTATTTATGTACCTAACTCCCCAGATAGACCCCTTGAGTCTTCTAGTCAAGGACTATGTACGCTTCATGTATTTCATCATTCACAGTTCCTAACCTTCGGAAAAAGTTCTCAGTCTATATTCAGGACAAATAGGGTCCAAGCTATTTAACAGTTTCAATAACTCAAAGACATAATATAATAATCAATGGACTCTATCAGAGAAACCTTAGCCATTTTGAAGACAGGAAAACTTTTTGGTTTCAAGTTAGCTCTAACCAGTTGCACATTTCTAAATTTGCTTAAAAAAATCTTGGTCATATTCTTTCATTTAATCAGTAGTTTGATGTACATATATTTCAGCAAATACCTGCTTCAGTTTTCTTATATTCTGACCACTGGGAGAGCAGAGACCAGGTCTTACTCACCTGTGTATAACACACACAACCTGTACCAGGTAAATGTTTGGTAAACTGAATTCCCAAATGGGCTGTATCTTAGTTTGGCTACTATTACAAAATATCTTTGACTGGGTGGCTGAAACAACAAACACTGATTTCTCACAGTTCTGGACAGCTAGACAGTCCAAGATCAAGGTGCTAGCATATTCAGGGTTTAGAAAGGGCTCTATTCCTGGTTATGGCAACCCACTCCAGTATTCTTGCCTGGAGAATCCCATGGATGAAGGAGCTTGGTGGGCTACAGTCCACGGGGTCGCAAAGAGTCGGACACGACTGAGCGACTTAACTAACTAACTATTCCTGGTTTGCAGATGGCCACCTTCCTACTGCATCCCCACATGGAGGAAAGAGAGAGGGCTCTCATCTCATGCGTGTCTCATCAGGGCACTACCACCATCATATGGGTCCACCCCCAGAACTCATCTAAACACAATCACTTCCCAAAGATGCCACCTTCAAAAATATCACAGAGAGGATTAGGGCTTCAACATATGATTATTGTGGGGACAGAAACATTCAGCTCATAACAAATGGCCACACAGATATTTGGCCAGTTTTTAATGATCCATTTGTATGTTTGTAAGGAAACACAGAAAACTTCAACTCAATTAAAAGAAAAAAAAAAAAAAGAAAGATTCGAAAAGAAGGAAAATACTTTTCTTCACAAAATTGCCTCCAATATAGAAACACATACTTCAAATTAAATCTCTGAAACAGTCATCATTCCAATCAAGCAAGTTAGTTTAGAGAAAAGAGCAAAATGTGACTCATGCCTCCCTTGCTTTGACTGGGGACCCATAACCAATCCTCATCTCTACTCCCATGGCCCTGGTTCCGGCTTATCTAAATCTATGCTTCAGGAGGGTAAGGTACACAGAGCTTTATCTCCTTCCCCAGGGGACACATGGGAGGAGCCAGGTTGGGACTAGGCAGTTTCCTGGTCTTCCTCCAAAATCAAAAGTACAGAATTTTAAAGGAAAATATAAGCAAGGTGAAAAGACAGCCTTCTGAATGGGAGAAAATAATAGCAAATGAAGCAACTGACAAACAACTAATCTCAAAAATATACAAGCAACTTCTGCAGCTCAACTCCAGAAAAATAAACGACCCAATCAAAAAATGGGCCAAAGAACTAAATAGACATTTCTCCAAAGAAGACATACGGATGGCTAACAAACACATGAAAAGATGCTCAACATCACTCATTATTAGAGAAATGCAAATCAAAACCACAATGAGGTACCACTTCACACCAGTCAGAATGGCTGCGATCCAAAAATCTGCAAGCAATAAATGCTGGAGAGGGTGTGGAGAAAAGGGAACCCTCCTACACTGTTGGTGGGAATGCAAACTAGTACAGCCACTATGGAGAACAGTGTGGAGATTCCTTAAAAAATTGCAAATAGAACTACCTTATGACCCAGCAATCCCACTTCTGGGCATACACACCGAGGAAACCAGAATTGAAAGAGACACATGTACCCCAATGTTCATCGCAGCACTGTTTATAATAGCCAGGACATGGAAACAACCTAGATGTCCATCAGCAGATGAATGGATAAGAAAGCTGTGGTACATATACACAATGGAGTATTACTCAGCCGTCAAAAAGAATTCATTTGAATCAGTTCTGATGAGATGGATGAAACTGGAGCCGATTATACAGAGTGAAGTAAGCCAGAAAGAAAAACACCAATACAGTATACTAACACATATATATGGAATTTAGGAAGATGGCAATGACGACCCTGTATGCAAGACAGGGAAAGAGACACAGATGTGTATAACGGACTTTTGGACTCAGAGGGAGAGGGAGAGGGTGGGATGATTTGGGAGAATGCCATTCTAACATGTATACTATCATGTGAATTGAATCGCCAGTCTATGTCTGACGCAGGATGCAGCATGCTTGGGGCTGGTGCATGGGGATGACCCAGAAAGATGTTATGGGGAGGGAGGTGGGAGGGGGTTCATGTTTGGGAATGCATGTAAGAATTAAAGATTTTAAAATTTAAAAAATAAAAAAAAGTAACTTAAAAAAAAAAATAAAAAAAAAATAAAAGTCCCGAAAAAAAAAAAAAAAAAAATCCTAGATGAACATAAACTTTTTACCACTTTAAAAACAATTGAAGGGGAGGGAATAAGGGAAGTTGGACAGCTTTGTAAATTTAAAAATGAAAAAAAAAAATGCTAAAGGAATGAAATAGTGTCCAGATTTCAAATTAACAGGACACTAATATCTGGATTTTTCTTTAAGTGGGAGCAAACCATGCATGGATGTTAGCACAACTCCTCTTTAAACATCTAAGAGTGAAATGTTTTTATTAATAAAAAGTAAGAGGAAAGAAAAGAAGAGGGGAAGCTGGGGAGTGGATTTTGTGCATAACTATAAAATATTTGCCATTTGTTTGGTTTTGTGATGTTACATACCTGGTCCAGTTCAAGTTGCATTCCAAACAAGAAAGTTACTGGTCAGCTCCTACCCACACCACTCACCTTACATTTTAGGAATCTGACATACGTGAGAGACTATTTCTAATACCACTTGAAAACCACCACCTGGTCAGGCTTCAGGCTTTTTCTCCCTACATTAGAAGTCCTTGCTTCTCTGCTAAGTCCTTGATTCTTGCCCTTTAATCTTTTTTCACAGATTCTCATTTATAAACTCTAATATTTTCTTTTCTCTCCCTCTCCTCTTCTACTTTCTCCTCTGAATTGTTTTTTAAGGTCTCCGTTTTACTTATGTGTGGAATTCTGAACTATATAAAGAATTCACTACCCTGAAGATTTGGAAGGATAAACTATGCCTTTTGCTGCATAACCTAGTGTCAGTAAAGTATAACTTTATTGATTCAGTTATTCAAATAATAAACATTCTAAAAATAAAAATTTAGCTGCATGTTCAGCTGTCCAGATGAAATAAGATCTCAGAATAAAATCATATATCATAAAATGTTACAAATAAATTCTAAGAAGTATCTTGAAATACAAAGGCACAGTAAGTTTCTCCAATCAGTATACCCTGATTTTATTTTGCGGTCCTCTGTGTTTCAGCTCGAAAGCTCATGGGTGGGAATGCAAAGCTATGAATTTAGCTTTCTGGTAAATTATATGCAAAAGAAGGTTTTTTCCCCCCCATTTTAATAGAAATAGTAAAATAAATTACCCCTACCACTTTTATTCCATATCTTTATAGAAAAGGGGGAAAGATATCACAGCAATGGAATCTTCTACCTTAGAATCATGCCTTCATCAAGAAATAAAACACTTCTCTAGTGAAAGGGGTTTTCCTGCTTGGGTTATATTTCACTAGTGATACATATTTTGTGAGGTCTCCATAGCTACTTCTGTGACTATTTAAAAGACTTTGTATTTTTTCTCCCCCAGGGAAAGTTATACATCATCGAGTCCTGATTTCTAAAGTCTCTTCATGTGTATGTTCTGAGATTTGCCAAAGTGACAGCTGCTATCTCTCTAGAAAGAATGATGCCCAACCTCTACTGAGCATGAGGGAAGTTAGTCAACAGACCCCCAAAAGGTTCAGGGACAAAACATCACAAATTTAACCTTTACAGAATGCTATGTGTTCTCTTAAGACAGAGCCTCATCAAATAGATGAGCTGAGTGCATCCAAGAAAATACATTCCCTTAAATGCTTACTTCACATGTTTTCTTTTAGTTACAATTACCACCTTCCACTCCAGTACTCTTGCCTGGAAAATCCCATGGACAGAGGAGCCTGATAGGTTACGGTCTGTGGGGTCGCAAAGAGTCGGACACGACTGAGCGATTTCACTTAAACGCTTATTTCACGTTTTCTTTTAGTTACAATTATCACCTTCATTAACACCTACTGGCTCATTAGTGAGTCTAACATGAATTCTTCATTGGAAATCACACATTATCATGTCAAATGGAGAAAAAAATAATGATATTATAACATATACTATTTATCATATTATATTATAGCATAGTAAAATATTAAGCCATTCATTCTTACCAAAACCAAATAATCCAAATGATACAGAGATCATTTAAAGCTACTATTTATTGGTGGAATATACAGTCAGTTTTTTAAGGTAGCTTCTTTGCTGATGGATTCCATGCTACTATTTAGATGTTAAATTTTTCTCATATTTTAGTATCTAAGAAAGTAAAGCATACTCATATTTGTTTTGTTCTTATATGTCCACAGTGTCTGTAAGTCAAAGATAATAAGGCATGACAGCATTTTAGCACATGGAAAATGGGGATCATTGTCATACACACAAGGTAAGTATCTAGCTTGATTTATTCACCGCTGGCCCAACACTGACTTACCACTGGAGTCAATTTCTCCTGCTACCTGGCCCCAAACACATTCATTATTTTTTTGAATTACAAATGAGAGAAATATTATGGCTAACCCAAAACAAAATGTATATGTCAATTTCTCTGGAATAGGAATATTCAGAGGTATTATGATCAAAGAAGGTCTAGTCTGATACTCAAGAGAGCTTATCTTGCTCCAACCAGTCACCTTCAAAAATATATTTCAAAGCCAATAATATTAAAAGTATATGAAGGTTTGGAAGAAGGAAGCAATCAGTAGTATATATGAAGTATTTCAAAAATCCTTTGTACTTATAAAAGGATAAAATCCTATGTTTAAATTTTTCCTTTTGCCAGAATGATAATAATTAAGGAGAAAATACTTGCTTTTAAGCTTCTCTAAAAACAAATACCTGAAAATTTAGCAAACTTCACCAAATACAGCTGAAAAATCTCTACTAACCGACCCTCCATAGCCTACTAAACTTTTTGACAAGATTTAATTTTTATTGTCTAAGAGAAGTTCCACTTATGCAAAGTATGAATCTGCTCTTAAGGAGTAAAAGAACAAAAACATTCAAAAAATAGACGTATTTTTGAGGCACAGAATGCTGTAGGAAGGAGAGAAATTTGGTCTTCTTCCTGAAGTTCAGTGGTTCTCAAACTTTCATGTGCATCAGGGTCACCTACATGACTTGATGAAACGGGTTGTTAGGGTTCACCCTAAAAATCTAGAGCAGTATGGTTCTGGGGTGGAGGCTGAGATGGTATGTTTAATAAGTTTCCAGGTGATGACAACAGTGATGCTAGTCTAAGACGAGCTACTAACTTAGTCACGTAACCACTGTGGAAATATTCCTATGCTTTGTCTGATCTTTCCCAATGAATACCTTGGATTCTTCATGACAGTTAGTGTTCTACTGACAAAATATCACTTAGCTAAGGTTTAACTTCAGAACACCTCCATCACCTCTAAGCTGAACACTACGCTATAGAGCATCACATCATATGGTTATTTAGTACATGAAAATAAAAACATTTTACATATGTATAAAATCTTTAGTTCCTAAGGTACAGATTTGGCGGTAAACCAGCAAGATGATGAAGGTCTTTGAAGACTCAGTGGTATCTAGGACTTTTGATTTGAAGTTATAAACAGCAAGGGTGGGTTCCAAGTGGACTGTCCTCAGGCCTTACCTGTGACTGGAGCATCAATATCCAGCAAGTTTTTTTCCTGTCGAAGAATTGAAGCCCCCTCTGTTATTATTCTCAATGCGACAGTCTCTTCAAGCCTGCCCTCCTTCATGAGATGTGCCTTTAAGATATCCACACGAGGTTTCCCATCGTTATCAAACACTTCTTTTGCCGTAAGCCGGTGACTTGGAGGAAATGGCACAGCTGAAAGAGAAGAAATCAAAGGATCACATTAATTGAAACTCAACAACAGAAGATGCAATAATAATTGCCAAGTATCTATCCCTATCACTCACCACCTATTGGAGCATTTTTAAAGTTCATATCAAAATATGATCCAGGACTATCAAGAACTAAAGACTGCCTTCCTCAATTCAAGATGTAACATGACTGCTGAAGGGAAATGTATAGTTCTTATTCATCCAGTACCTATCTCATTCATCTAAAAGCTACTGATTGGGTGAATAACAAAAACAAGAGTTATTTGTTTGTTAGGCGAAACAGCAGAAGAAAAGCAAAAGAAAAGACTTACTATCCATCCATCCGTTCAATTTTGACTCAGGTAAAGATGTTTCTCCACTAAAAAGCAGGCTCCTCCACTGGGATAAGAGGAATGAGGAACAGCCTGCCAGACCAGATTTCCAACCAGTGGGAGTCACATCCCTGAGTAAACTGACGGACTCACTGTTTAAGGAGAGAGCAAGAATCTGAGACTAAAAATGCAAAAACGCACCGAATACCAAACAGAAAATCGGGACTTGTATATGCATGTATGAAAGAAAACTCTTGAACAGCAGGACAGTATGACATTGAAAAGAGACATTGGCATTTAGCAGCAGAGGTTGAATCCAGGTTTTCTGCATTGTAGGCAGATTCTTTACCATCTGAGCCTCCAGAGAAGCCCTAAGAAAGTGTTAGAGGCATAGTTCTCCAGGCTTTTCTGTCCATAGAATTCTCCAGACAAGAATACTGGAGTGGGTTGCCATTCCCTTCTCCAGGCATCAAACCTGGGTCTTCCACGTTGACAGCAGATTCTTTACCGTCTGAGCCACCAGAGAAGCCACATGATGTAATGTCAGATCCCACTTATTGCTCAGACTTAGAGCCAAACATACTCTCTTCCAACCACGCACCTGACTTTTTAACAGTAAGACAGCCTCTTGCAGCTACTGTCATTCTTCACATCTCTGAATACATTCATTCACTCACTCAGCCAGAGGATAGTCACTAAATTCCTACAATGTGCCAGGACATCCGAAGGTCCGTGATCAGAGATCGTATTATAAAGGTTAATAAATGGCAAATAAGTCCTTCAGTGGGGGAAACTCATTATTTCTTTATTTTACACAAGGGTTCATTTACAGGGTAACTCAGACCTATCAGAAACATCTGGAAGAAGCACCAACACTGTTTCATATTAACTTTCACCTGCCATGCGCATTATGCCATATACATAAGAACTCCATATGGAGCTCCTCTCTTAATGTGATGGATTAAACGTAGGCCACTTACCTCCTAAGAGTGTCTCTCAAAGAAGCAAGATTTAGAGTAGACCTATGCCAAGACATTGTGTGCAATCCAACAGCACAGATTTGTTATCCAAAAGAAATTACAGCTACTTAAGAGAGAAGACAAATCAGGAGATGAACATGTACTAATGGATGCATGCTTGGTTTTCCTAACAATCCAAGCATATCTACTGAACTATGCCACCAAGATGAAGTGGCAGCGGCATGTGTAGGGCTTTCTCGGTCAGATGAACCCGGGTGCAAACCTTGGCACAGAGCCCTCACCAGCTACACGACCCTGGGAAGCTAAATAACCTCCTTTGGCTTCAGTTAAGTCATACCGACTCAGTGGACATGAATTTGAGCAAGCTCCGGGAGTTAGTGAAGGACAGGGAAGCCTGGCGTGCTGCAGTCCATGGGGTCACAAAAAGCTGGACACAACTTAGCAACTGAACAACACCAACCTCACCTGTAAACTGGGGATTAGATCTATCTGAGGACTTTTATAATAACTAAAGTAAACAGTAACAGTAATAGCTAACATTTATAGAGTGTTTTATTTTATGCCAGGCATTGTTTGGGTAATAAAGTCAGACACAACAATAAAGCTGTAAGATGAGTAAGGCATAAGTACAAGTGTTTATATATAACCTTATTTGGTCCCTATAACATTACTCTGGGGGAGAAACTTGAGACAAAAATCTTAAGCATCTTGCCCAAGATAATCACCTAGTGATTTATATGTAGACCCACTGAGCGTAAACTCTGGCAGTCTGATGCCAGAATACTTGTGTTAACAGCTTCACTACACTGCTTCCCAGAAAGTACTTGAGACAGTGCTTCATAATTAAAAAGTGATGAGTAAACCTCTTTCTAGAACAGAAATTCCAATGAATCCTGAGAGATATAAAGACCACTTTTATTTTCAGAAATTATTTGGAATAGCTTATAGTAGAGCAGGTATATAATACAAAAGCAAAAGGTGAAATAAAAGACAAAATGCACACAGAAAAGGAATCACAAATCTAGTACGCTATGGCTGTGCTGTGAACAATGTCTACATAGTTATGTGTGCTGTGCTTAGCTGCTCAGTCATGTCCGACTCTTTGCAGCCCCATGGACTGTAGCCCTCCAGGCTCCTCTGTCCATGCGGATTCCCCAGGCAAGAATAGTGGAGCGGTTTGTCATGCCCTCCTCCAGAGGACCTTCTAGTCATAGAGCTGTAAAAACCAATATTGATAACCTTAAATACACCCATTACTAAAATGTCTGTATTATTTTGGTAAGTGTGGTAAGTCCTGTTGGGTACAAACTATAATCAAAAGAGCAGAGGGCTTTCCCACTATATCTCTTAAGTTGTATGATTTTTTTCTCCAGAGTTTTGTTTTATACAGGTTTTGAATTTAATTTTTATTGTGTGTACTGAATACTGCATATGTACGCTTCTAATTGCTTCTCTACCACAAATAAAAGACCTGTTAATCACATACCATAAAAAAAGAGTAAAAAAAAAAAAAAAGCATAACATCAAGCATAGTATAAAAGAAAGTACAAGAATTAAATGAAGAGGAAAAAAAAGAAAAAGTGAAGTCATTAGACTTCTGGCACGTGGGGAGTATTTTGTTCATTTTGTTTCTTTGCCCTCCCTTCTTTTCTTGCCTAACAAAATGTGCAAACATTTCAGTGGCCACATTTCTTTACCTGGGTCTTTATATTAGGTTTGAAATTAGAAAACATCTTACCTGGTAGCTACTCAAAATTCCCCAGAGGTATCATAGGGGTAGAAATGAGGGAACTTCAAAAGGACACTTGGGGTAAGACCATGAGTTTATTTTTTTTTTTTTTCCCCTCTAGAGAGTTTCTAAGGACAACTGTCAAGGTTTAAGTGACTCTGCAAAATTGTCAGGTAAGAACCATAGGAACATAGAAGGGAAGGAGGCTGGTTTATTGGTAGGCACTGGGTCTCTGTCACATACGCACTGCGCTTTGTATTCAGCTGCTCAGTCATGTCTGAGTCTTTGCAGCCCTGTGGACTCTGGGCCCCCAGGCTCCTCTGTCGATGGCATTCTCTAGGCAGGAATACTGGAGTGATTTGCCATTTCCTACTCCAGGGGTCTTCCCGACCCAGGGATCAACCCCATTATCTCTTGCGTCTTCTGCTTTGCAGGCAGATTCTTTACCATTAGCACCACCACATACTAGTGGCCTTATTAAATTTTAAAGGGATCAAAGGTTAAAAAGAGCTGAAGCATTTAAGAAGATGAGAGGCAAAAGGAGAGCACCCCAGGTAGGGCATGACCTTCATGAATTAGACTTTCTCCAAGTCGCTAGACTCTCCCAAGGCCAAGATCACTGCAATAACAGATGTTCCCACCTTTCACTGCATCTCTTATCCGCCAGTAACTGCTATTCCTAAGGTAACTAGCGAAGGTAAAGCCACCTGCATTGAGATACTGGAAATGGTTCCAAATAAACGGCAGTGAGAAAAAAGAGGGAAAAGGCCAATCAGAGGTCTCTATTTCCAACCAAATGAGAGAGACACCGATAGGATGGGCTCCTTAACCAGTTAAACAGATGGCAAAGTCTGCAGGGAACCAAGATGCGGTCAGCCAGAGAGAAGTTTTCTAGGACAAAACTAAGAGTGGGCTAATATTTGTGTATTTGTGCACCTTTTGGCTTCATAAAGAAAATATCAGCCATAAAAGGTCACATTTATTTGCTTTCTCTTCTCACCGAGCGTCCTACAAACAGACCTGTGCCAAATACTGAACAAAAACTTCAAGGACCAATCAGTCCAACGTGCTTAGAAAACATTTCTTCCATTAACTCACTGTATTTTCTTTGGGCTCCAAAATCACTGCAGACAGTGACTGCAGCCATGAAATTAAAAGACACTTGCTCCTTGGAAGGAAAGCTATGACAAATCTAGACAGCATATTAAAAAGCAGAGATATCACTTTGCTGACAAAGGTCCTTATAGTCAAAGCTACAGTGTTTCCAGTAGGCATGTATGGATGTGAGAGATGGACCACAAAGAAGGCTGAATGCCAAAGAATTGATGCTTTTGAATTGTCGTGCTGAAGAAAATTCTTGAGACAAGAAAATTCTTGTCCCTTGGACAGCAAGGAGATCAAACCAGTGAATCCTAAATGAAATCAACCCTGAATATTCATTTGAAGGACTGATGCTGAAGTTGAATTTCCAATACTTTGGCCATCTGATGTGGAGAGCCTACTCATTGGAAAATACTCTGATGCTGGGAAAGACCAAGGGCTGGAGGAGAAGGGGATGACAGAGAATAAGATGGTTGGATGGCATAATTCAACCATGACTCAATGTACATGAGTTTGAGCAAGATCTGGTAGATGGTGAAGGACAGGGAAGCCTTTGCAGTCCACGGGGTTGCAAGGAATCAGACATGACTGAGAGACTGAACAACACTTGATACAACAAAATGGGATTATCCCCTCCCTCCTTCCCTTTGAGTATGACCACAAGCTGCTTTCAATGGTACATGAGCAGGCCAAGACTGGAAGACTTAAGTTTGCACATGCTAATAAAAATTCTGAAATAACTGTTGATGTTTGGGTTGACTCCAAAACAATTTTCTTAAAATTGCCTGTTAAGAATATGGTGTCACCAAAGACTTCTTAGTAGCATCCTAAAAATAACCAGAAACCTTCTCAGCTTTCCCTACTTCATAATTCCCACTCAGTGTCTTTTTTGTTATTGTTGTCAAATAAAAGCAAAGTAGCTAAAATATGGGACATTTAAGTCCTTGCTTGATTCCTGCCACAAATTACAAAGTCTTTAAATGCAGACAACATGCTGGACTAGGATTGTGTTCCCATGTCACTGACTGCGGAAACCTGTCAACGACTCATTTCCAATGGATAGCACACCATATTGTCTCTTTCCTATTAGTTGATGCCTCCAGAGTGTTCATCTACCTGATGGAGTATGTGTGTTTGTGTGTGCTCTCAGCCGTGCTCAACTCTTTGCAACCCCATGGACTGTAGCCTGCCAGCATCCTCTGTCAAAGGCAAGAACACTGGAGCGGGTTGCCACTTCCCAACCCAGGTATCAAACCTGCATTTCCTGCACTGGGAAGCCTTGCTATCTGATAGGGAGGAAGGTTAACAGTCTAGGAACCAAAGTCACATGCATCCAATATTGGCATCTATATAACAATTATTGAAAGCGAAAGTGAAAGTGAAGTCGCTCAGTCATGTCCGACTCTTTGCAACCCCATGGACTGTAGCCCACCAGGCTCCTCCGTCCATGGGATTCTCCAGGCAAGAATACTGGAGTGGGTTGCCATTTCCTTCTCCAGGGCATCTTCCTGACCCAGGGATGAAACCCAGGTCTCCTGCATTACAGGCAGACGTTTTAACCTTGAAGGTCTTGTCAATTAGGCATTCACCAGTAGAGAAACTCATTCTAAGTCAAAAAAGCCTGCAGCCAGAGTATTCTTAGCCCTGGGTTCTGGCTGACTACGTGGACCACACCTCCAGGATCAGGGTCCCCTGAGAGTTGGGCTGGAGGTCAGTTTTACACAACTATGTTGCCTCAATAGCCACAGGTGATCCGTATCACTCTGTGGTAGACCCAGGTACCTGACTTTCTGTTTCTCAACTCTGAGCCACCGTGACCACTTCTGAAGGAATTCCTACAATTTGACAAGAAGTATTCATGAGTCACTGTCATGATGACACCTCCCTTTACTGGAAGGAAAAGGAGGATACCTGCTGCCTGACCTCTTCCTGGACTAGTCTTACAAATGCAGACAAGAGAGAACCACAGGCATAAGAAAACATTGAACCAAGTGATTTTTCAAATCTTGGTTTGGCTTTAAAGTTTTTGTTTGTTTCCTCAAACAAAATGACACCCAGAAATGTAAGGATATCCAAAGGAAACAAGAGCCTAAAGCAGATTGTTTATTTCCCTTCTTCTTTATGATGGCTGTTAAAGAGTGCTCACAAAATCGTGGGGCTCTTTGGAGTAAAATAAGAAAATTCCCAATTTAAACCAACTGCTGACCCCCCACAGTAAACACGAAGGACATGAAGTCCAACAGAGAGGAACAGTGAACTGTCCAAGGTCACAGTATTAGTCAGTGGCAAAACCAACACTACATTTAGGTCTCCTGGTCCAACACTTTGCCCTCCAGATCTGTTCTGTCCAGTATAGAATTTACTGGCTACATGATGGCCGAACACTTGGAGGTAGTCAGTTCAAACCAAGCAGTGCTATGAAGCTACAAGACACCCTGAATTTAGAACACTTGATACAAGGGGGAAAAGACTGTAAAATATCCCTTTTAACATTCCTATTCTAATTACATGTTTTAATAATAAGATCTATTGGGCTACATAATAGGTCCTATTAAAATTATTTCAAACTCTTCCTCTTTTTAATCTCACCACTGCTGCTGGTGCTAAGTCACTTCAGTTGTGTCCGACTCTGTGCGATCCCGCGGACGGCAGCCCACCAGGTTCCTCTGTCCCCGGGATTCTCCAGGCAGGAATACTGGAGTGGGTTGCCATTTTCTTCTCCAATGCATGCATGCATGCTAAGTCGCTTCAGTCGTGTCCGACTCTGTGCGACTCCGTGGACGGCAGCCCACCAGGCTCCTCTGTCCACAGGATTCTCTAGGCAAGAATACTGGAGTGGGTTGCCATTTCCTTCTCCAATTTCACTACTAGAATATTTAAATTGTATAAATGGTTTATATTCCATTATTGTTGAACAGTGATGCAGCCTTCTGAACAAGTAAATGAGAACAGGGTGAGTGGTGGAAAGTATATTCTTCACTGTTTCTCCTCTTTCCACTTCAGTTCCTGCAAAACTTCAAACTATCTCAGAAACGACTGAATGTTGGAATTGCTTTTAAAAATAAATGATGCCAGGCTTAGCCTCTAGAGTTTCTGATTTAACTTGTCTCGGGTAGGGTCAGGACAGTGGCAGGTTTTTAACAGAAGCCCGAGAATATTAATCTGAAGTCCAGGCGGGGATTCACTGACCTATCTATATCCTAAGTAAAGACAAACAAAACGCCAGGCAGTTTAATTCCCCCACCTAAACATATGCTCCACCATGTCAATCAGCAGCAGCAGATACAATGTCTCTCTGCAAGTGCAGACCTCTATTTCGTCTCTCTCTGTAATAAGAATGTGTCCAGGAGCAACTCTGTCCCATATTTCACATGGCTACTGTCTGCACAAGGCCTGTCTGAGATACTTATGTCAGCACACGCTAAGAGAACAGCTTAAGAAGATCACACGTCACACATAACTTAAAACACACTCTCTCCTGGCCTCCACAGACGGGTACTCCATTTATTCCCTCCTGGACACTGGTATATGTCACAAGCTATTATTCTAATCTAACCATATCAATCAATCAATCGATTGGCCATCAAGTCTTTTAAGCACCTACTATGCACTGTATTGGGCTTCCCAGGTGCAACGGTAGCTAGGGGTACCACTAGGATGCCAGTGGTAAAGAGTCTAGGACGCTAGGACGCTAGTGGTAAAGAACCTACTTGCCAATGCAGGAGACAGAGGTTCAATCCCTGGGTCAGGAAGATCTCCTGGAGGAGGAAATGGAAACCCACTCCAGTATTCTTACCTGGAAAACCCCATGGACAGGGGAGCCTGGCAGGCTACAGTCCATAGGGTCCCAAAGAATCAGACACAGCTGAAGCGACCTAGCACGTGCACGCACTGTATTCCACGCTAAGCAGGGACAAGGGTCGGGGAGAAGTGAGCGAAGGAAAACAAACACAAGCAGAGCCAGACTCTAATGAGCTTGCTATGCAGTACAGTCACTAGCTTTTGCTTTAGATAGATGGCAAAGTGTTAAACTGCAAAACCTAAGAGCAAAATTTAAAGAAAATGAGAGATTATATAAGCAGTGAGGAGGTCTTTATGTACCTTAAGTTTATGCTTGTGTTCCTAGAAACCTTATCTATAGTCACACATTTCTTTTATCTAAAGTACTGAATAAATATCTAATTCTTTAGATGACTCTGTCTTGAAACTAAGTAATAAAAAACAGAATATGCTAATTGTAAGATACAGTATTCCAGCTGCAATATACAAAAGTAGCTCCATCATCAGTAATTTAATACATGGAGTCTGATCCTATTTCTAAACAGAGTGACTGAAGTGAAAGTCACTCAGTCGTGTCTGACGCTTTGAGACGCCATGGACTATATAGTCCATGGAATTCTCCAGGCCAGAATACTGAAGTGGGTAGCCTTTCCCTTCTCCAAGGGATCTTCTCAACCCAGGGACTGAACCCAAGTCTCCCGCATTGCAGCCAGATTCTTTACCAGCTGAGCCACAAGGGGAGCCCAATCAAGAGTGATGGGGTACATAAAAGGAAATACTAGTGATTTTTTACTAAATTTTCTCTGGGTTCTAACACTGAGCAATTAGGTTTGTTCTACATTCTTCTAGGTTTAAAAATACAGTATGGGGATTACATATTTATTATCCATGCACAGAATGTCTATATGCAAAAAACATGTTGTGTGGGAAAGAGAGCTTAAAAATTAACCACAGTTGGCCTTTAAGAAAAACTGTAGAAAGGTATTTACTAGGTTCCTACTTATGCTACTCCTGTGGATATTTATCACTTGTTTTTTGAAAGCCTATGGCTTTCATTATAGATATTGGTGATGATGGTTGGTTGGTTGCTAAATTGTGTCCGACTCTTTGAGACCCAATGGACTGCAGTCTGTCAGGCTCCTCCGTCCATATGGGATTTCCCAGGCAAGACTACTGGAGCTGGATGCCAATTCTTTCTCCAGGGGATCTTTCAGATCCAGGGATCAAACTCGCTTCTCCTGCTTGGAAGGAAGATTCTTCACCAATGAAGCCCAGTATAGATATCAATGGTTGTCAAATTAAAATATGCTTGTCCATCTCAAGTACGGTTGACCATTAATCTTGTAAAGAGAGACATGCAGCCCCACTTAAGCTAAAAAATTCTTCACTTAGGTTTATAAATAAAACCTCAATTTATTAAATTATTGTTGGTTTGGTTTTTTTTTCCTCATTTATCCTTAGCAGATACCTCTTCACCCATCCTCTCTGAATACTAGCACAGATCCTGAGCTTTAAAATGTATTCAGTGTACATGTACTGATCATTTCACTAGCAAACTGAACACCTCACTTGGTTCTCTTGAATGTTTACATGCATATAATGTACAACACAATGGTATTTTATGTAAGATCCCCGAAATGTTAATAAAAGGGCACTCTGGTACTGGAGATATTTATTAAAACAAGCAATTTATTTCTCTGACTTACAAAACATATTATTATACACAGTACTTTCTGAACCTAAATCTGAAATGTACTAAATGCAATTCTTTAATAAAGATCAGATACGAATTAATGCAAATAATTATTTTTCCAACAACAAGGGATTAGTAATTAATGAAAATGTGTACCTTAATGATCAGAAGCTCTTTTAACTGTCTGAATTTCAAAATAATTTTCCTTTAAAAATACCCATTAATATACAGCCACTCCCTATCCTTTCCACATACAGCTTTTCTTATTTTTCTGGCCACTACACATTCTTGAATAGGAGGACTCAAAGACATGGTCCACAGCTCACTCCACATGAGGTCCTGGGCTGTTCTATCACAAAACTCCTTTGAAGCTGTGATATTTTGTTTAGCTCATTTAATTACTAGAAAAATTGCAAGTGGCTTACATAATGAATTATGCAATAATGATTCAACATGAAAGATTACTTAACAGTCTTATTTTAACTTTCAAAATATCTCAGCATTATGTTAAAACTAAAATGAAATATGATTTTTCAGTTAAAATTTCAAAGTATGTGCACAAGTTCTGTGATTAACCTGTGGGTAAGGCCAATAATAAATTATATTATATATGTACAAGATAAAAACAAAATTATATTTAATGGTACTGATACATGATATTGATTATTTAAACTAAGAATTTAAATTAAATATTAGATGTTTTAGTTTAGATATTTAAATTAAATTATTTATTTTAAATGTCTTAATATATAATTGAAGATGCATTGTTTTAAAAGATGTGATCTTTACTGTTTGATTAATTTTGTTTGGTCTTGATTTTAAATAAAGAGAGCCATATCATTTATATCAGTAGGTACCCCAGCTATACTGAATTTCAGAACTAGATGAAATGGCTACAGCAATATTTTCACCAAAGGGTATTTACAGTAATCTCTGGACTAGTAAATTTACAGCAATGCATTAAATTCCATTCACTTGGATCCACTTACATAGAGGGCTTTTTACTTATTTATTTTTTGCCTTGAACATTTTCTTTTCTCTGGAGATATATGTTACAGGAGGAGATAAAAATCAGGACACAAACAAGACACTTTAAGACAAGATGAATTTATCTCCCAACTGAGCATATCCCTATGAACACAATAATTATCCCTTAGGAATGAAGAGTATCCAGGGATTCTAAAACTTTATTTAACCCAAGACATACTTTATCATTCAGAAATTCTCAACTCCATGGCCTAAGACATGAAATATATGGAAGGATTTAACTTGAACTGGAGTTGAACTACTTGATTAGACATTTGTTAATAAATGTAAACTTTGGAAATCTGCGCATTTAAAATAGCAAACCTGAAAAACATAATGTGTGCCTCTTAATCATCAATCCTAAACTTGTAAGTTAATATAAAAAAATCAATCTATGCCCACACACAGTTCTTTCAAGTTCATTACTCAGCTGTCAATATGCTCACATTTTCTATGCCCATGTGCCCACCCATGGTTCCCATCCCTGGTGGTTATTAAGTGTCTACAGACATCAGAATACTTTTTTTTTTTTTTTTTTAATGAATAGACTCTCTCTTCTTTGAAAGATCTTGATGAAATGGCAAACCTATGACCTAATGATATCAAATGACATAAATCCTAAGTGGCAATTTAAGGATGTTACCATGTTACCATTTTTGCATAACTGTTTAAAAACTAATGAATTTGGCATGTAGCCTTATATCTGTGTGCCACAATGAAGCAAAGATTGAAATACTTTACCTCAGAGTCACCCTCCAGAGAGCTAAGGGCAGAAGCTAAATTCCCAGGTTTGCCCTTAATTGCCCAGCTTTCTCGCTGTGGGCCCCTGACTCCCCACGGGCTCAGTCGTGAAACATCAGGCCCTCTGGGCCGCCCAGTGTTCTAGTAATGCTTACACTGGTTGCTTCACTCTGAGGACCAGACCTGCTTTCATCCACACTCTCCAGTCTGCCTTTTCTAAGAACCACCCACTCACATGAATAATACAGAAGCATACAGGAGGTCCCAATGCTCTGTACCTCAAATATGTACTCCCCAAATCATGATCTTCACACATCTAATTAAAACCTGGAATGCTCTAGTGAATACCGCCCACAACTGTACCCTCTCAAACTTCATTTTCATGTATTTCATTTATCCTTAAAATGTACTTGTCAGTTTTTATTTTAAATCAAACATTCATTTCTTAATCTATCCGATGGAGAATGTCTGATTTCATAATAAAGCTGCAACAGACTGCATTCCCTTCCTCAATAAAGAAGTACTCTTAAGAAAGATTTTCCACTCTTAAGCAGCACATATTTAGTGCATAGAGAAAATTCTCAAATAACTAAAGAAATAGATTACAGGGATTATAATGCCAATTGCAAAATTACAGGTAACACTAAATTTCAACCTTTAATGAATCAATCATCACTATTCCAAAAAAAAATCAGAATAAGTAGAAAGATAACAATCAAGTCCCACTGAAGGTGTAAGTCCAGTGCCCTGGCATTTGATAGATATTCAATTAATATGTTTTTGAATGAATGCAAAAATGACTTTTTTCCCTCCTTTTTCACTCAGAATTTGGATAAAACTTCTGTGGCACTAGAAGTAGAGACAGTCCCCAATTTACAGCAGTTCAGCATATGATTTTAATTTTTCAACTTTACCACGATACCAAAGATATGCATTTGGTAGAAACTGTACTTCTAATTTTGAATTTTGATCTTTCCCCAGGTAGTGATACGCAGTATAATACTCTCTTTTACCCAGGCTCCCAATCAGCCAAGCATTAATGATACTCTAACAATCAGTCTGTTTTTCTCTTTCAGTACAGTATTCAATAAATTATGTGAGATATTCAATGTTTTATTATATAAATAGGCTTTATGTTAGACAATTTTGCCCAACGTAGGCTAAAGTAAGTGTTCTGACCATGTTTAAGATAGGCTAGACTAGGCTAGGAGAAGGAAATGGCAACCCACTCCAGCATTCTTGCCTGTAGAATCCTGTGGACGGAGGAGCCTGGTGGGCTGCTGTCCATAGTGTCGCACAGAGCTGGACACGACTGAATTAACTTAGCATGCAAGTGTGCACTGGAGAAGGAAATGGCAACCCACTCCAGTATTCCTGCCTGGAGAATCCCGGGGACAGAGGAGCCTGGTGGGCTGCCGTCTATGGGGTTGCACAGGGTCAGACACAACTGAAGTGACTTAGCAGCAGCAGCAGACTAGGCTATGATATTTGGTAGATTAGATGTATGTACGAAATAAATTTTCAACTTACCGTATTTTTGACTTAGTATTGATTTATTGGATTTATTAAATAAATGATGGATTTATTCTATCATAAGTCGAAGAAGATCTATAGTTTAAGAAGAAGAAATAGAAAAAGATGGCTTTGTTTATATCTAAAAGTATGTACATAATTATAAAAAGGATAATCAATGGCCAAAATAACTCAAACTGAAAACTTTATAAAATGTGTCTTTAAAAGTCATTACAAGATTTCTTGTCATTACAAGAAAATGACCAAGAATGTCAGATGGTGGGGTGAGAGTTAGAGGACAATTCCCAAGATAAAACACACAGACACGGTCAAAAGGGAGCAACAAAGAAAATTGGAAAGGAAAACAATCACTACAAAAAGTTTGAAGTACTCAATTTTTTTAAAGTCATTTCACTTTGAAACTTTTTGGCCACACTGCACAGCTCACAGGATTCCCCAATGAAGGACTGAACTCCCACCTTCAGCAGTGGCAGTTAAAGTGCAGAGTCCTGACCACGGGACTGCCAGGGAAGTCCCTAGGACTGAATGTTTTAATACCACATGTGAGGATCGTATATGAAATCTGTTGCTATCTGTGATGTAAAACTGACCCAATAATAATAAAGACAGTATCATATTGGTACAATAGTCCTTTGGTGTTTTTAAGCTCATAAAGCACTATTCTCTGGAATTTCAGGAAGCCGTTCAAACATTTCCTTTAAAAAGAACATTTTCTAGTTTATAAGAATGCATTAAAATCATATATATATATATATATATATATATATTTACTGAAGTATGTGTCAGTAAAAAAGGCTGTTTTCATTGTTAAACTTGAGATATCTGAGACTTAATAGGCTAATACTTCCTCAGCATTTCGAAGTGTCAGAAGTGGTTCAGGACTTCTGTTCCACTCTTTTTAGTATCTGTTTGACAAGCTATCACTACCAGTCAGAATGAATTCAAATCTTACTTGAAGACACAAATGAAAAATTTATAGTGAAATGCAGCTGTCAAGAATAGCTAAAAACTAGGTTATCTAACTATTCTAAGCACATATACAATGACAAACTGGGCAACGCAATTCTCATGATATATGACTTTGGGTCATGGTTCCCTAAAACATCTCAAAAGCTTCAGTTTCATAAATTTTTTCACTATCCAAGTTACAGATACTCATTTGAGCATGATGGTGAATCATTTAAGAAGCACCGTTAATGCTTTTCTTAAAGTCACATGTGCAGAATTCACAGTTGGAAGACTTACTTAGTTAGAAGCATAGTATCTTTTTTTTTATTACCACATCATTAACATCATGGCTTGCCTTATATCCCTGCTCAAGAAATAATCATGATTAAAAGTATAACTACTCACAGGTTAATACAAGTGTTAAGATACAGGCTACATCCAATGAAAAGTAATCATACGCACACATACACATCAAATGGTACACCAGTGTATGTTACTCTAACAACTGAGTTGTGTGTGTATTTTTTAGATCCCATGAAACATGATAACACTCCACTTTTCATTGCTCTGGTTCCCATCGTCTTCACCAACCACAGTGCAATTACACACTCAGAAGTTGAGTAATCAAAGCTTGAGCTTGGCTGAGAAGGCCACAACATCTGTGCCCATTACTCCATAGGAAGGGAATGGAGGCATTCTCAGAATACTAACTAGAAAAGGATGGTGCCAGGCATGACTAAGCATTCGTATGCAGAGTTCTATGTTTCACAACAGCTGTAGAGGTTAGCAGGACACATCCATGGTATTCATAATGATATACATTCCACACTTCATAAATATCTTATTCTACATTACCAGACAATAAACTATTACGAAGAGAAAAGGTATAATACAATTTTGATACACTTTCATTAAATAGAATTTTAAATAATTTAAGTGTTTAAAAGAGATATGTCCCAGTTCAGTTCAGTTCAGTTGCTCAGTCGTGTCCAACTCTTTGCAACCCCATGGACTGCAGCACACCAGGCCTCCCTGTCCATCACCAACTCCCAGAGTCCACTCAAATGCATGTCCATTGGAGTCATTGATGCCATCCAGCTATCTCATCCTCTGTCATCCCCTTCTCCTCCTGCCTTCAATCTTTCTCAGCATCAGGGTCCTTTCCATGTCTCAGTTATGTGATAATTTCACTTTCAGTAAAATATCTCCTTCCTTAATCAAAGCACATGCTTGAAGGTTTACCCCTGTTGCTAAGTCTTGTACAGCTTTGTGACCCCAGGGACTGTAGCCCACCAGGCTCCTCTGTCCACGCACAGGATCTTCCAGGTGGTAATACTGGAGTGGGTTGCCATTTCCTTCTCCAGGAGTTCTTCCCAACCCAGTGATCGAACCCCTGTCTCCTGTGTCTCTTGCATTGTAGGCAGATTCTTTACCCACTGAGCCATCAGGGAAGTCCCACATGCAGGGATATATGTATTGTCAATTATTTTTAAGAATATAAAAGGTCCTCATTCCCCAAAATCTGCATTTAGTCATTCATGCTGCTGAGTCACTTCAGTCGTGTCCAACTCTGTGTGACCCCATAGATGGCAGCCCACCAGGATGCCCCGTCCCTGGGATTCTCCAGGCAAGAACACTGGAGTGAGTTGCCATTTCCTTCTCCAGTGCATGAAAGTGAAAAGTAAAAGTGAAGTCGCTCAGTCATGTCCGACCCTCAACGACCCCATGGACTGCAGCCTTCCAGCCTCCTCCATCCATGGGATTTTCCAGGCAAGAGCACTGGAGTGGGGTGCCACTGCCTTCTCCGTTAGTCATTCATAAGGAAAGTCAAAATAGTCTTTGATTTGCTAATACTCTATAGAATAGATATATAGTTTTAAATGATATATAGAGTACACACAAGTACTGAATAAAGAAAAATGTCATAAAGATTTTATCCATCACATAAATGCAAACTGACCAACTAAAAACAACTTTTATTTATAAGCCTGAAGTCTGAGAAAATGCAGAAATCTCTAACGTTGGTTTTCTAACTTTCTTCTTCAAAACTAACTGGTTAAAATCATGATTTTTGTACATTTACACAAAGAAATGATTTCTCCTTTTGTAATGGAGACTTTAACAGTGCTAAGTGGAGTAAAAGTTTAGGGGTAAATTAAAGGAAAAGGAGAAAGAAAGAAAAGAACTAATTTTCCTCACCTCAGGATGAAAGTGAAATTTGAGTTCAGCTCACAAAACTGCCAGGTGAGACTGTATTTTTTAAAAACATTAAAATCCTAAACAGCATGTGAATTTTACTAGAGCAATTTCCTGTAGGTATTGGCAATGCTCACTCCCCACATAGCCTAGGGGGACCCAATTATTACTCTCACACCAAATGATAAACAAAACAAATGATAATCAGTCACCCAGCCTCTTCTGAACTCCCTTACCTCTCTTCTCTTAATTACCCTAAGGGTTTCCATGCTCAAGAGTTCTAAAAGCAAAGACAGAATCTTGGCTCTGGTTCTACACAAGAGGTTATTTCAGTTGCATTTTGCAAATAGGATTGATTTTTTTTTTTTAAAGCAAATAATGCTCCCACCCCAGATACACCTATTCAAATAACAAATTATTTGTGAATTAACACAGAATGTTGTGGATCAGCAGAAACTATCTACTGGCCACAAGGTCTACTAACACTTTTGTATTCAAGCAACAAAGCAAGAAAATTACAGGAATTTCATTGCAATTATTTATTTATATTTATTCGTACAGCAAGGACACAAAGGTGATAAAAGTTGGTCAAGAACATGCCAAAATTAGAATTTTGTAAAAATTAGTATGCAAAGAGCAGGTATCTAAAGAAAGTGAAATATTAAAAATATGATTACTGAAAGAGAACACAAAAACACAAAACAAATGTAAAGATACACTGTAGATGTCTATGAAAATATTCAATAATTATAAGGGAGGAAAACCAAGCTGTGTAAAGCAACAAATAAATTAAAGCGTTTGTGAAACTTGAAATTTTATGGCAATGTTGAATGTTGCACACATTTCTGGAAGGAAAATCCAGTGTTTAATAGATTCTCAAAAGGACCCCTGACCCAAAGAGGCTAAGATCTCCTCCAACACAATAGCTTCCTCAACATTACTATGGTAACCATTCTAATCAAATTCCAAAGACGTTCTTACCTAGATTATTAAGATAATGATCAGCCACTTTGTTTAACTCACCAGTTATCTCCCCTTAATACGTCTTATCCTCAAACCCTATGATCTGGCCATATTTAATTATACAAAATATATTCTAAGTATCCCATGTAATCTCATACTTTCCTTGAAGCCTTTCAGAGACTGAGGCAAAGGAGCTGAAAGCACAAACTCAGACTTCCCTGCGAGTCGAGTGGTTAAGACCTATGTTTCCAAAGCAGGGGACACAAGTTTGACTCCTAGTCGGGGAACTAAGATCTCACATGGCACAAAGCACAGTCAAAAAACATAATAAAAGCACACACTCAGAAGCCAAAGAGCTCAGTTTACACACAGTTCCAACCACTGTATGATCTTGGGTGAGTTATTTAGCTTCTTGAGGATTAAATAGACTAACACTTATAAAGTGCTTGGAACATTACTGGCATAGCAAATACTTCCTAAGTATTCCTGATGCTTAACAAATGCCTTGCTCACCTTCTTAAGCATTCAACTTCCTAACCACTCCTATTCAAATGTCATAATTTTGAAAAGATGCAAAGCCTACTATCTACCAAAACCTCCGTACCCTTGAGAAATGAACACTTAATAAGATGTTCTTCAATTGCCAATCACAGGGTTTTCTTGTTTTTTTTTTTTAACTTTGCATTTGCTTTGTGTTTATTTTTGCCCTAAAAACAGAAAGCACTTGCAGCTTATATTAATTTTCATACTTTTATAATTCTAAAGTACCTCACAAAATCATTAGAAGAGCTTTATGCTAAATTCAGTAAATGTGTACAAATCTGAAAGTATTATCTTAAGTATATGAATTTCACCCCCTAATTTTCTGGTTGAAAAAACTGAGGCTTAAAGAGAATAAGAGTAGTAGTGAGAATAACAATTAAAACAATAATAAAATAATCACTAATGCATGGTACCTCCTATATCCTAGACACCATTCTAAACACTTTACACTACATGTCCTTAAGTTCATAAAAATCCTATGATGTGGATACTATTAATCTACTTTTCATATGCAAGAACTCAAGGCACAAAGAAATTAAATGACTTTACAAGTTCACAAAGTTAATAGACTAGAGACACTAGAGCTCACACCAGGACCCCTAACTCTAGAGCTGTGCTTTTAACCCTTGCTACAGTGCACAGTAGGCAAGACGGGAGTCATCCAATAATCCAGAGCTTTCCAGATGGTGCTAGTGGTAAAGAGTTCACTTGCCAACGGAGGAGGTGCAAGAGAAGCGGGTTCTACCACTGGGTCGGGAAGATCCCTAGAGTTGGAAATGACAACCCATTCCAGTATTCTTGCCTGGAAAATTCCATAGACAGAGCAGCCTGTCAGGCAACAGCCCATGGGGTCGTAATGAGTCAGACATGACTATAATTGAAAGACAATTAAAGGCAAAGCCTGAAGTCATTGCTAGTTCTCTAGATTCCCCCAAACATGCTCTTTCCTTTTGAGTTCATTATTCCCTATCCAAAACGTATATGCATTCAAAAAAAAAAAAAAAAAAACTGTCCAATGATATGCCGATATACAATTCACATCTCATAACATAATTCTCTAAATCCCAATAACATTCATCCTGAATGTGCAGTAATCTCCTTGAACATCTTAATATCATACAAATATAATCACGATGGTGTGATCACTCACCTAGAGCTAGACATCCTGGAATGTGAAGTCAAGTGGTCCTTAGAAAGCATCACTATGAACAAAGCTAGTGGAGGTGATGGAATTCCAGTGGAGCTATTTCAAATCCTGAAAGATGATGCTGTGAAAGTGCTGCACTCAATATGCCAGCAAATTTGGAAAACTCAGCAGTGGCCACAGGACTGGAAAAGGTCCGTTTTCATTCCAATCCCAAAGAAAGGCAATGCCAAAGAATGCTCAAACTACCGCACCCAATTGCACTCATCTCACATGCTAGTAAAGTAATGCTCAAAATTCTCCAAGCCAGGCTTCAGCAATATGTGAACTGTGAACTCCTTGATGTTCAAGCTGGTTTTAGAAAAGGCAGAGGAACCAGAGATCAAGTTGCCAACATCCGCTGGATCATGGAAAAAGCAAGAGAGTTCCAGAAAGACATCTATTTCTGCTTTATTGACTATGCCATAGCCTTTGACTATGTGGATCACAATAAACTGTGGAAAATTCTGAAAGAGATGGGAATACCAGACCACCTGACCTGCCTCTGGATAAGCCTGTATGTAGGTCAGGAAGCAACAGTTAGAACTGGACATGGAACAACGGACTGGTTCCAGATAGGAAAAGGAGTAAGTCAAGGCTGTATATTGTCACCCTGTTTATTTAACTTATATGCAGAGTACATCATGAGAAACACTGGACTGGAAGAAGCACAAGCTGGAATCAAGACTGCTGGGAGAAATGTCAATAACCTCGAATATGCAGATGATACCACTCTTATGGCAGAAAGTGAAGAGGAACTAAAAAGCCTCTTGATGAAAGTGAAGGAGGAGAGTGAAAAAGTTGGCTTAAAGCTCAGCATTCAGAAAATGAAGATCATGGCATCTGGCCCCATCATATCATGGGAAATAATAGATGGGGAAACAGTGGAAACAGTGTCAGACTTTATCTTTTGGGGCTCCAAAATCATTGCAGATGGTGACTGCAGCCATGAAATTAAAAGACGTTTACTCCTTGGAAGGAAAGTTATGACCAATTTAGATAGCATATTCAAAAGCAGAGACATTACTTTGCCAACAAAGGTCCATTTAGTCAAGGCTATGGTTTTTCCAGTGGTCATGTATGAATGTGAGAGTTGGAGTGTGAAGAAAGCTGAGCGCCGGAAAACTGATGGTTTTGAACTGTGGTGTTGGAGAAGGCTCTTGAGAGTCTCTTGGACTGCAAGGAGATCCAACCAGTCCATTCTAAAGGAGATCAGTCCTGGGTGTTCTTTGGAAGGAAGGATGCTAAAGCTGAAACTCCAGTACTTTGGCCACCTCATGCAAAGAGTTGACTCACTGGAGAAGACTGATGCTGGGAGGGGTTGGGGGCAGGAGGTAAAGGGGACGATAGACGATGAGAGGGTTGGATGGCATCACCGACTAGATGTACATGAGTTTGAGTGAACTCCGGGAGATGGTGATGGACAGGGAGGCCTCGCGTGCTGTGATTCATGGGGTCGCAAAGAGTTGGACACGACTGAGCGACTGAACTGAACTGAACTGGTCTTCTTATCTATTTGTTCCCAACTTGACAGAGATCCAAATACTGCAAGGAACAATTGCTTAAGTATTTAGATTGTGAAAGGTACAAGGTCTCAGCCGTAATTTGGTTCTTGATGGGTTGTTCACGAGGCAAGAGGTGCCTCCTGTGTTTCCACATAGCACTGATCTTGGGTTCTATCCAAGTTTTCCATGAATGACTGTTGGCTGCCTCTCAGTCCAGCTTCTGATTTCGCTAAAGGTGTGCCTCCCCAATCTTTACTCCTTAAAGAGACTAGTTAGTACAGTTGGCGTTGACAATTTTCATTCATATGGAGTAGAATTCAAGCTCTAAATGCCGTAAAGTGTTCCTAATTACCTATCTTCACATTCTGGCTTTAACGGCTATGCATCCTTAAGACATCCTCGTCAAACCAGTTTCCTTACATATAATAACATGGAGATATTTATATAACTCAGGAGCCTGTTGAAAGGATTAAAGGAGACTATATTTGAGAAAGTGCTTCGTAGCGCACTTAGTGTTAAGTATAAACTCAAATTTAAATATTTTTTAAAAATTATGTGCTTCAGTGAATTCCCACAGAATTTTCTTTACTTCATACATCAGCATTTGGTTGTGTCACCTGAAAACTCTAATGTACACTTGGCTTATTTATTTATAACTCAAAAAAAATATAATGTGTTTCAATCATGCTGCTGCTACTGCTGCTAAGTCACTTCAGTCGTGTGTGACTCTGTGTTGACCCCATAGATGGCAGCTCACCAGGCTCCCGCATCCCTGGAATTCTCCAAGCAAAAATACTGGAGTGGGTTGCCATTTTCTTCTCAATGCATGAAAGTAAAAAACGAAAGTGAAGTCGCTCAGTCATGCCCGACTCTTTGCGACCCCATGGACTGCAGTGTACCAGGCTCCTCCGCCCATGGGATTCTCCAGGCAAGAGCACTGGAGTGGGTTGCCATTGCCTTCTCCGGTTTCTATCATATATGTGCTCTAATAGGAAGAAACTTATCTTGGCAAGTTTGGTCCCAAGAGGGCGTTTAATCAAGAACTGAAGTCATCATTGGGCATATATGAAATTCTTACTATGAGTTTAATGAGACTTTAGTGGAAGGTTCAGAGGAGCAATTCACATAAGAATCCCTTATATGAAATGGGGTTCAAGAACTATTGGGCCTTCCAAGAACATCAGATTTTTTGTAAACAGCATCATTTCCCAAAGACAGTTCTTGGATAATAGCTGTTTTGTAAAAGAAAGGATTTTTGGAGAAGAAAAACACTCTGGAATATCTGTTTAACATGGTTAAAAGGGTTCATTCAGGACAGGTTTCCTTACAGATTTGGATACACTATTGCGTCTGGTAACTATCTAGCAGGGAGATCAGAAATGCTGCAACTCTATAAAAGTATCTTCTTGATACATATGCTTTGTCAAAACCTACTATAACCAAATAACCAGTTTAACCATTTTGACAAAGTGAGTCGGTTCACACAAACATGAATATTCAGTAATAGAGAATATCAGTAAAACTGGCCAGAAATTTTAATCAAAATCATAAACATGTTAGCTTAAGCTTTAGGATATACTGTATTTATCTAACAATTTCAAAAAAAAAGTATAAAATCTGCTTATTTCTGATGTCTGCTTACTGATATATGCACCGTACTGAACAGTATGACCATGAAATAAAAGTCAATATCGTTTACCTTACAAAGCACAGTGTTTACTTAACGGTAATGATGACCGTCATACAGTAATGATTTAAGTCCAGTATAAGATGAAGATACTAAATGTTATAAGGTATCTTAAATCAAGAATAAACAAATCCCTAATACTTTCAGTTCAAAACCAATCTTTTTATAATTTTATTCATTTATGTATTTGTGGCTGTGCTGGGTCTTTGCTGCTGCTCGGGCTGTCTCTAGCTACACTGTGTGAGAATCTCTTGTTGCAGAGCACCAGCTGTAGCCCACAAGAGCTTCACCCAGCTCTAGCTAGAGCACAGACTCAAAAGCTGTGGTGCTCTGGCTTAGCTGCTCTGCAGCACGTGGTGTCTTCCAGGATCAGGGATCTAACTGGTATCTCCCGCACTGGCAGGTAGACTCTACCATTGAACCAGCCAGGAAGCCCTAGCTATCTTAATTAGACTGTTCTTAATGTGATCATTTGGAACAAAGAACTATTTATTTATGATTTTCAACTTTAGAAAAGTATCAAACATTGAAACAACAGATAATGCCACTCAGAAAAGATACGGACGTAACTGTACTTTCCAGGTGGCACTAGTGGTAAAGAACCCGTTTGCCAATGAAGGAGATAAAAGAAACTGTGGGTTCGATCCCTGGGTCAGGAAGATTCTCTGGAGGAGGGCATGGCGACCCATTCCAGTTCTCTTGCCTGGAGAATCCCATGGACAGAGGAGCCTGGTGGGCTACAGTCCACGGGGTCACAAAGAGTCGGACAGGACTGAAGCGACTCAGCACATATGCTCATGCTTTAGAGAAGAGAGACTGATGCAACTAGGCAGCAAGACCACCTGAGAAAGCTCACTGAAATAACCAGGGATCAAATGCAAAAAAGACAAGCTGTGCTGTGAAAGTTTCATTTTGATAAACCCTGACTACATAGAAACCCAATTCATTGGCACATGATTAAGTGCATACCTATAATCAGCCAGAGCAAATTTCCTCCTAGATGTTTCCTTCATTTCTGTTCACATTAATATAATTCCTTAGCTAAAATGCAAGAGAAGAATGTTAGCGGAAGAACACAATCTATACCCTCATAGCAATAACCAAGTGTTTCCATCCCTCTGGTGTAATAGTATAACTATGTACCTTTTTACTCTCATGTCCTTTCATGAGATTTTTTTCTTGGAAACACTCAAGAAAGTTTGCATTGAATAAATGTCATTTGGCCCAAAGAAAAACTTACATTTGTAATCTTTACAATAATAATATTTATAATTTACAAATAAATAATATGTACAAATATTGCATTTATGTGCAATATGTGCCTTTAAGCCAAAAAGAGAAAATTATTTTGAAAATTTAAGAATAAATGTAAATTACTATGAAGTTAAAGGAAAAAAATTTTCAGCTATTCAGAGATAATAAGCAAAATATGAGACTAAAAATAGACTTCTCTTTCTAAGGAATACTTGTATGTAACTGAACAAAGGTATTACCAAAATACAAAATGCTTTAATTTATACACATTGTATTAATTTCTTTTGAATTCCTCATTTCTAATATTAGAAAAGGAATCAAAAGTTTTCTATAGATATTTTTTCCTATATTTAATTATCTATTAACCATTCAGTTGCTTGTAAGCAAAATATAATTTCTTACTTTGTTACAGCACAAGCATTTTCATCCCTTTGGTAAAATAAAAAACAAAAGTCAAAGGGAAAGAAAGTTCATTTATGTGTTTCAGAAACAAGGACTTGTTCACCATGCTAACTCTAATGTCCCTTTTAGCTAAATAAAACTAACCTCAGTTGTTTTCATTTAAGCATGTTTACAAGTCTTAATTTAATACTGCTAATGCAATTCACTCCAGAAAAAATCCTCACAGTGCTGATATACTGGATTCACTCTAAAGCACTGCTAATCTATTCATTTACAAAAATAACATGATCAGTTTAAGATATAAGTTTTCTAACCAAAGCTCAATAAGAGCAGCACCTAAATAGTGAAGTATGACATATTTAGTAGATGACAGCTTACAGCATCACCAAATTTAGAGGCTCTTTTATTAAACAACTATCTGGCTTAATTAAAAGAGAAAATTCCCTATGTCTTGAACCTTTGTGCCAACAATGAATACATTGAAAAATCTAAGAATGGAGATGATCTTTGAGGTGAGTTTTTGGCTGACCTACATAGCAATGCAAAGGAAAGATATTCACCATCAATAAAATGCCTAACATTATATATGATTTCTCAATTGGGAACATTATTTAGCCATTGTACCATGTAAGGAAAAACTACAGTAATACAGTCCTCAAATACACTTCAATTTTATGAACTATTTTCCTCCCATCTGCAGAGTAAATGGCACTGTCCAATACTAAGGAACAATTCGTGACAACAAATGAGAGAAATTATACTTTCTTGAATCCTGAATTTTCTTAGCTGTTTCCAGTCACAATGCTGTATATTGTACTTCACCAGCCGATCTCCAGATTGGAGGCCCTGCATTCCAAAAACCAGTCAGTCCTTCAGAACTTTCTAGAATTATTCACTTGCTACAAAGAGTCCTGTTTATTATAAGAGCCTACCTCATAGAATTAAATAAAATCGCCACATACATCTATGATAAACTACATCACAAAACATTTTGAAAGTGAAACTACTGAAAAACCACTTCCCTGAAGTGTTGCCCAAATATAAATAAGATACCTTCAACAATCAGTGAAAAGAAAATGCTCCAAAATTATATAAGTAAAGGATGCTATTTGGAGTATAAATAATTAAATCGTGCTAGCTCTGAGAAATGCTGCTAAAATCTGTTAAAGAAATGAGCTACACTAGTGGGTAAATTGAGGCCGGACATTCTACATGGATTTCATTTTCCCTTGGGGCACTTTATTCTGGTGTCAGGAGCTCTGAATCCTTGGATTTGAGACCTGGTTTCACCATTACCACATAATATGAGTGTTTATTGTCCCCATTTGACAGATTAAGAAAAAGAGGTTAAATACAGGGTCCAAGTTCATTCTAATATTAAGTGGTAGAGTCTGGATGCACACCCAGATACATCTGGTAACGATTCTCTATACTAGATCATGCTAAACTACCTAATTTATAAAATAAAATAGGTTTTCCAAATAACTTTCAGAAACATACTCCATTTTTAGATGATCAAATCTAATTCTGTCTATATGCTGAGTGAGGGAAAAAGCAGGGTATAATGGTAACTGAGCTGCAAGGGTCTCTGGATTTGCAGACCGATTTAGGCAGGTCTCTGCCACTAAACGGCTACATAACTTCACTTTTCAATCACTCAACTGCCTTGTTTATTAAATGAGGGAACAATACCAGTAGGCTTACATTTTGAAAAATAAGCCACACAGGGGTTTCAAGTATTCACCTATAATGTAAAATCATAAATCCCAAGGGCATTCCCCAGGGCTACATTTTTCGAAGGAACACATTTAAAAACAGAAATCAGCATAAGGCGGGGCTGCTGCATTCCACTGCAGCGTGTGTATTGCACAAAAGGGTTCAGAGGAATCAGAAACTGAGGACCGAAATCCTGTTCCAACCCAAAGCGGCAAAACCCTCTGCTTTTTCTAATCCCGGCAGTGGGTCAGAGGTCATGAGTGATGCCGAAAGGGTCTATATCTCCAGAAAGGATTTGTTTGTTGAGGTGGGACAAGAAAAGGCACCATTCTACTACTTCTTATCTCTTTCTGGAGTCTGAAGATGAACTATGTGTTTTGAAGAAGAGCCCAGCAAGAAATAAACTCTTAATAAACACTAATGGAAGGAAAAGGGGAAAAAAGAGGAGAAAGTGACAGGTGTTACATAAAAGAGGAAAGGGGGGAAAAGGGAGGAGGAAAAGGAAAATTTATTAAATGGAGTTACGTAGAATGTATCCAAGTTTTCCTTCTCAGTGTTCATGGGAGAATGAAGCCTTCCACAAAAGAAAAAGATTTCACCCTCAGCATATCCTGAGTTGAATCAAAGTTGTTTGATCTTTGCCATCAAATATTATTCAGATAATGGAAGTACTCTAAGGAAAATCCCTTAAAAACTGCATTTTTTTTTGAGTGACCTTTTTTTTGGAGATAAAATGTGGAAAACTGAAGCATACTCTCCTGCCTTCACTGCTGAATTGTTTTCCCCTTTACTTTTAAAAAAATATTTGCTACACCCAAGTTTTCCCATAGCCCTTCACTGTATAAGGTCAATTTTGTTTTCACAAACACTAGGAAGATTAAATAATAATTACCCTAGTTTAAATTCCTTTCTAGAAACAAGTCATTTAGAGAAAACAAAGGAAAAAATCACACATAACAATGGAAAACACAGTTCTTCCATCATCCAGATAAGGACACAAATAAGAATATTTCAGCAGTGGGGATAAACTGCAAAACCAACTACTCCCTAGATGAAACAGAGAACTAATGAATTAACCAGATGTGGAAAAGTAACCAGTTTTGAGGGCTGAAATGAACAGAAACATACTTTTTTAAAAAGTCTCAGATGAGGCATAAGCAATCAACACCAAATGAAGAATGTTCTCTACCACTATTTATCTTCCACTGTTTTTACTGGATATCCAGACACTTATTCATGTCACAAATAAACATATGGTCCCTTTGAGAAACTCTGTTGAAGATCTGAGTTTCTTCATGCATTTAAAAAGCTTTTGTTCATGTCTATTATGTATCAGACACTGAGCTAGGTGTTACCAAATCAATTGTTAAATTCTTACTGTAGGGATTAAGAATAGGGGAAAGATGGAAAGGTGAGATTGGGGTTCTCAGATTCACTGCTAAAGCCTGAGATGCTACGTTTTATCATCTGCTCATATTTTTCATATTTTGAAATATTTCATCACTGCATCTGGAAAGTATAACATTTAAGCAATAATTTCAAGATACATTAATAGTGTGGAGTCATGGAATATAAAAGAGAAAATAAATTGAGAAAAATGCCACAGTAAGAAATATTTCAAATGTATGTGACTTAATGACAAGTATTTATGTACACAGCCCAGCTTTAATATTTAGAAAGGCACAGAAATACCTAAAACCATAATAAGATACTTAAAGAAAATCTAAAGGTAAAATTAGCGGTTAAAATACACAGGATTTTGTTGACATTAATTCCTTTTAAAAAAACCTAATATTTTATCTCAATGATGATCATTAGTTATACCTGTGACATCTCCAACTCATATGCTCTAATGAAATCAATATTTTATATCCATATTTTTCTACTTATAGAAGAAACTATCCAGCAATGAACAATATATGCATGAAATGTTAATAAAATATTTTCATTCCTTAAAAAGTGGTCTATAACAAAATGAACATTGCAGATAAGTGGAAATATAATTAAAAGTAAAGCTATAATATTTATATTTAGCTTCTGAATAAACCTTAAGAATAAAATTTAAAACTAACATGAAGGTAAAAACAGACAAGAGAATTTATCTCTTCTTAAAAAATAATTGTAATAATAAAATCTCATCATTAAGTTAAACACATATTTCTCTTTCATCTAGTGAAATTTCAGTATAGGAGTCTATAAGGAAATGTCATTTATAAGTTACTTCAAATGAGAAAGTAACTGATGTTATTCTGAATCATCCATGGCATAGAATAAAACTTTTATTTTTAGAAGGTTTATTTTCTTTAAATAAATTAGTACTTAAAAGTACTCAACACCTGGAATAAAATGAATAACAATACACATTACAATCTTGGAAGAAGCCAGTTAACAAATTATATTTCATATAATGATGCATAATGATTTTCTAAAAGTAATTTCTAAGCTGCAAAATGAAATGAGAGATTCAAACTCGAAATCAGAAGATTTACAAATTCCCTTCATTAGCGAGATACACAAATGCATAACTTCATAGTGTTAAGGATGGAACTAACTTTACATAAAATGTGGCCAAATGATTGTTATTGAACATCTGTAATGATCATTTTCCATGAACTTAAATACTTAGAATCATGAGGTTTGATTAACATGCTCTGGTTTCTTGCATGCCATGTTATCATTATAATCAGAAAACTGAAAGAAATTTCCTCCCAATTAAATATAAAACAGATGAACATACTTAGGGAGATAACATGTATTACTGCCACTTGTACACGAAGATTGCAAATACACATGCATATTTTCATCATAAAGGAACTCAGATCATTTAGTATCCTAATTTTTATAACAGCCTAATACACTTGAATAATACTGTGTATACCCAATGCTTTGTTTTTCACAATTACTTGACAGCAAGTTCGGTTTTTATTTTCCTTTTTTTCTCTTTCTTTTGTTGCTAAAATAATAGTCCAATGAGAGAAAATTAACGTATCCCTTTTTCACCAGAAACATTTACACTTCTATTTTAGTCCCCTTTTTTATAATTAGTCTAAAATATAATCTTTAAGTAGACAATACTGACAGTTCTTTTTCAGCTGGAAGATGAACAGCTTTGAATAAAAAAATCTAGCTTTTCTGATACTCAAGGAAAAATATACTTGTTTGCAATCGGCACTATGGAAGCAGTTTTCTTCCCTTACAACATGCAAATGAAATTAAACACTGGTAATTTTCCCTCTTCAGTTTCCCAATTCACATGAGCATGATGTCTGTTATCTAATGGCCCCTTACGCATTACCTGTCAATAACTCACATATACACTCACTCATTCAAAGGTTAAACTAGCCATTCATATTAAATAGTGGCCTGTATGCTAGTCACTTCAATAAGCTTGATATACTCAGTGTTTTACCTTAAGGACTGCACTGCAAAATGTTAGCTAAACCCAAAGGACATCTTTGTCTTAAATTCCTCCTGTAGTTTTATTCAGATTGTCTTGTTTAAATTACACCATAAGAAAGTCCAAGTATTCTATTCCAAATCACTCCAAACAACTCTTGTACCAGAAATTTCAGCGAAGAGGGAAATTTTATTATAAAAAATGATATCAAGTAGAATTCAACAATTCTAAGCTAAAATCATCCATATTACAATTTGATAAGAGAAAAACCTTCCAAATCCTCCTACAAAATGACTTTCTTGTATAGATTCACGGTTTCATATATATTTTTCATTAGTTGCTAAGTGGTAGAAAGCACTGATTCCAACTGTACATTGTAAAAAATGTGAAGTACTATACTGGATTATCCAAAAGTCATTAAAAAAAATCACACTATAGTGTCTTTTATAAAGGACTCACATGGAATTATATGAAATACACAGCTTCCTCTGTAGTTGCTATGTATAACAGAACTAAATGTTTGTTCATAGAAACAGGTTTAGTAAAACTTTTTACATCAATGTGAAAGATTTCTCATTTTATCAGATCTGATATATTCCAGATCATACCACTTAAAAGTTCATTTCAAGGAAAAATCGTATTTTGAGAATTAAAACAGATTCTAGTCAGCATCCCTACACAGGTACCAAAACAAAACAAAACTAAAAAACCCACAACAATTGCAAGCTGAAATTCTAAGTTCTATGCTTTTTTTTTCTTTTGCTAAAAAGCATGAATGTTTAAAAAGTTATTGAAAGCAGGCTACTTTTTTAAAAACCACATACAAAAATCAAATCCAACATCCTCAACAGGCACATGGAGAGATGTAAGGCTGAAGTTGCTATTTAACACAGGGAGCTCAGCCTGGTGCTCTGTGATGACTAAAAGGGGTGGGATGGGATGAGGGGATGGAGGCTCCAGAGGGAGGTGATGTACATATAATTATGGCTGATTTGCACTGTTGTACGGCAGAAACCAACACAACACTATAAAGCAATTTTCCCCCAAATAAAAATGCATTTAAAAAATAAAATGAGTTTATAGAAAGAAAAAGAAAAGAAAAAATGTAAGGCATACTCAGGATTCCTAAGTATCAACCTTTAGGGATGACTGCATTCCATAAGAATAGACACATTGTGGTGTACAGTAACATTTACAACTCCAAACATACTTATTGTATAAAAATAATATATAACATTATCAGCTAGTAACTTTCGAAATGCTTTAAGGAACAAAACACACTTCATTCTGAAAGCAAATACATGTACTAATCACTACGCAATAGCCAAGATGATATGAAGTTCACACAGGCTCTCTCTTTCAGATTGTGTTCTTAACACTACCAAAACTCATTTAAAAATAAAAGATATCCCACCAGGTGGAGGTATCCTATGAATCCTTAATTCCTTCTTGTTTTCTTTAGAGAAATTTTCTTAATTTCTTCTTTTCTTTCTTTACCCTACTGAATTTTTTTCATTCTCCCTCGTAGACATAAAATAACCTATATTTAAGTTATGGAGCCCATATTACATGGGAATTCTGAAAATAACAAGTTTGATAAATGTTTAGACTATTTGGTAATCATTGTCCTGTTAATACATATAATATCAGAAGTCATTTGAAGTAACACTGGTCCTTAGAGCAAGCACACAGTTACATAACCCTAGGAATTCTACTAGGTATTTTCATTAACAAAAATGAAAGGCACATCTGATACTACAGGGCTCACCAGTTAGGAACAATGCTGGTACTTCAACTATGCATTATCCGGCTACATTCTCATGACAGTTTTAATTCTCAGCACAGGTACCTGAAATCCATCTCTACATCTAACAGAGGTCTAGGTTTAGAGGAGCATTTTCTGGATAACACTGGGTAAAAAAAAAGAAACATCCTTGGAATACTTTCTATAAAAATGAACATGAGTTGAGAGAATAATACTGCAAATTATTAAAAGTTCTATATTTTAAAATATGTAAAATATCTAACATTTTTTACTGCGGTTTCCTCAGTTCAGTATAATTTCAGTCAGTGCTTTCATGCAATCATTTATGTGACGCCGTGTCTGCTTGGTTCAATGATATATTAAGGATGAATTGTTAAGAATTAAAGAATCTTAACCTATTGAAATGTTCACTGTTAAAACCTATATTTATTTATTCCGATACTTCATATTTAAAGGTAAAGGTAAACCCATGTTCCTCACAATCATCACTATCACCACCACCAGAACCAGTAAAACAAAAAACAAACCTAAGCTATTAATAAGTCAAGAACCAACCCTAGGGCTTATTCAGAAGCTTCTGTTCACTTGTTTTCCTTCTGTTCTCTTTTCTCCTTCTTCCTTTTCTTTCATTTTCTTCTTTTACTGTAGGAGAAAGAGCCATTTAACTTTTAAAAATATATATGAGGATTTGAGCAAACTCCAGGTGATAGAGGAGAGCGAAGGAGCCTGGCGTGCTATAGTCCATGGGGTCACAAAGAGTTAGACACGACTTAGCAATTGAACAACAACAATGAGAAAAACATTAAAATGTAAATGACCAGAACTCATTCCTACACTAAATCAGATATTCCAGCTTCTAAACCTTTCCACCCCAATCCCACCCCAAACACACATTAAAAGCACTTTCAATAACAATGGTACACCATAGCTGCTCTCATTAGTCATTGTTTTTCCAGTCCTTAAAAATAATATCAGACAAAAGGTTAACTTCATTTTTCCTTCATTTCTGTGTGTTTGAATAAGTGTGTGCTAGGGAAAGGGCACACCTTATACTCTTTACATTGCCTGGCATCACATATGGAAATCTGATTATTTTTCCCAATTGTTATTTTATCCCAAGGTCACGACTGATCTATTGGCAGATATCCAGAAACGGATGATTCATTGCACTAATGAAAATGTAGTTCATAAAAATACCATTTATGTCAAAGATAGGCCAACTATAGGAGGACAGAATCTGGACCTCCTCAATCAAACAATAAAACTGTGAATGAACATTATTAAAAAGGAATATGCTTAAGCCTATTTAAACATAATCATTCTCGCTCCAATATCTCCGGTGAAAGCTATGTCCTACACTGAAACACAGATATTAAGCTGGATTAGTTGCAAACAGAGAGTTAAAATTTAATTATCTATGCCAATCGTGCAGGTCATTGGTGCACATAATCCATAAAGTATTTGTATGTGAAAGACAGACATTTGGGTATCTCTGACAGTCTATTAATACACATTATTTTCAATAAAATAATGAAGTCATTATGAAAAGTCTGTTTGCCTAGACTCCCAAGTCTGTCAAACTGTTCACATTAGCTCCAGAATTCCCGCTATGCAATGGATGAACTAAGTAGCTCCTAGACTAATGGAAAGATTGGCTTAAATTTGACCTTGGCTCTCTTTATAATTAGCTGATTCATTCCCTAGGGGAAAGAGGTAATTAACTTACTGGTTCAGAACTTCCTTAGGAACGAAATTTAACCATCTCACTTAAAAGAGTTTTCCTTTTTTCTACAGATCTAATGCAATCTCAGATTCAGATAGAAATGATAATTTATAAAATTCTTTCAAATATATTAGGTCCATGGCTCCACACAATAGCCTATGACTTGGTTTAGGCCAGAGAGACAGCCTTAAGCACAGACTGGATAGATGATACTGGCAAAGTCAGAAAGCCACTTACTAGATAAAACAAAATTAGAATTCAAGTTTCCAGACTCTCCATTAAGTTTTCTTGCTCTGATACTACAATGCCATGTCTATAAGAACGTTACAAGAATATTTACAGTGTGGTGATGTTTCCAATTGAGATACTATATTAGCAAAGTGAATGTGGGCACAGATATAAAAGCATTCATTCCAGAAAATTCCATTGAAAATGAAACCTTTATTTTTATCTTAAGACTCCTTCCACATACCAAAACTCTTCAATGCTTTTAAATAATACATAAAATGGTGGTGGTTTAGCTGCTAAGTTGTGTCTGACTCTCGCAGTCTCATGGACTGTAGCCTGCCGGGCTTCTCTGTCCATGAAATCTTTAAGGCAAGAATACTGGATTGGGTTGCCATTTCCTTCACCAGGGGATCTTCCAGACCCAGGGATCGAACCCGGGTCTCTTACACTGCAGGCAGAGTCTTTACCAACTGAGCTACCAGGGAATGTTATATTTATGTATATACAACATTATAATAAACATTCCCTGGGTCTGGAAGATCCCCTGGAGAAGAAAATGGCAAACCACCCCAGTATACCTGCCTGGAAAATCCCATGGACAGAGGAGCCCGGCAGGCTACAGTCCATGAGACTGCAAGAGTCGGACACAATTTAGCAATTAAACCACCACCACTATTTATGTATTATTTAAAAGCTTTGAAGAGCTTTGGTTTATGCAAGGAGTCTGAAGACAAAAATAAAGGTTCCATTTTTAAGGGAATTTTCTGGAATGAACGCTTTTAGATCTGTGCCCACATTCACTTTGCTAATAAAGTATCTCAATTGGAAACATCACTGCACTGTGATGTTTATATAAGATATAAATTTATGTTATACATAAATATAACATTGCAATTTTAATAAATTTATTTAACATTACTCTAACAGCAACACTACCGAAACTTTGACTCTAAAATAGTCTTTCATTCAATAGAAAAAAAATGTTAAGTAAAATAAATATAAGCATCTTCTAAAATAAAAAATGCATATTTTTCTGAATTACTTAGAAAGGGAAAAATCTCCAGTCTCTTTAAACACAAATCTATAAAGCTATTCCCATAGGAGAAAAAATGTTAAAGACAAGACAAAATATTAAAATAATGAACATTAATAATAGCCCAAATCAAGCTAAAATTGTGAACACACCAAAAATTAAAATGATTTCAAATAATATAAATGATATTAATATAAATGAAGCATAACAGTAATGGACTCTATGTTGGATAACCACATTAGCTCATTATCGAAATCAGGACAACCCCTGGGAATGAAAGGGGGGGCTATTAATAATTAGACTGAACAAGAGGCATAAACTGGGATTTCCTGGGAAATAAACAGGACATATGATCACTCTAATTTTATGTCTTCACCATCTGGATTTTTTCAAGGATTCCCAAGCATCTCAAATTGTTTTTTTTTTTTAGGTCAGATTTTTTTTTTTTCCCCCTTCATTCCCTCCTACCCCTACTTCTCTTTTACAATCCAGGAAAATATTAGTCAAGCCACTTAACTCCTTCTTCTCTCTGCGTGTCCTATTCTATTAACTAGGGCAAGAAAAGTATAGTAGTCTAAAAATCTCCTTTAAAAGCTATGACTTCTACAGTCTCCGTTTTATGGCCTCTGTGTTTCCATTTCAAAATGTCAAGGCCAGAGCCCTGAAGAGAAAGCTGCAGTCTGGTTTCTGCCTGAACCGATACACTGCTCTGTGTTAGGCATCACCTGAACCTGGACTCTGAAAAGCCTACCGCAGCTTATTTGAGGTATGTATATTCAAAATGTGAAGTCTTCCTAAATTCAACCTTCAGAACAAAGGAAGAAATGTGAAAGGGAAGCGTAGGAGAACTAGTTATTATAAATGAGAGGTTTCACCACACAACGCATAGTTAGGGTTTCTGAAGACGTTTTCATTAACTCTTCACGCTTAGAGCTTTCAAATGGTTTTCCATCTTCTTTGGAGTAAGGGCAAACTCCTCACAAAGTATTATATGATTTCCCCATTTCCTGCACACAATACCTCTTTGGACCTCTTCCTCTCCTCCTCTCCCATCCCATGGACTGCAGCCTACCAGGCTCCTCCATAAATGGGATTTTCCAGGCAAGAGTACTGGAGTGGGATGCCATTGCCTTCTCCATTTCCTTCACTCAGTATCAGTCAACTCCATTCACTGAGTACCAGTCAACCCAACTCTCCAAGCCTTCCAGACCTCCAGCCGAGCCACTGCCTCAGGGATTGAGAATAAGCTCTGGTTGGAACACATTTCCCCTGTAAGCACTTAGTCACTCCCCGATCTCCTTTGGTCTTCCCTAAATGGTCATTTCTATGAGACCTTTCCTGACCACCCTATTTTCAATTGAATAGCCCCAGCACTCCCCATCTTCCTGTCTAACTTTATCTTTTCTCTATAAAATCACTATTTGATATATCATGTATCTTACTTTTTTTCTGTTATGTTCCCAGCAGAATGCAAGCTCCATAAAGACAAAGATGATACTGTTGAATATGCTCACTACTGTAACTCCAGTGCCTAGAAAACGGACTGTTGCTTTTAAAAATGCTCAATAATAATTTGTTGAATAAATAAATTCTTAATAGTAGCTCTTACTTGTGAGCTTAAACAGACTAAGCTCATGAAAATGCCTGGAAATCTGGCAAGCTAGTTACAAATCCTTCTACATGCCTAGGTTGCCTAAAGACAATTTTAAATTTACAAGTAAAATGTTGGCAATTTTGCAAATGTCCTTTTAGATGTCTCTGAAATACAAAATTCTTTGGATTTCAAAGAATTTATTTGTTCCAGACTGTTTTTTATCAGTAAAAGGCATAGCAAATAAGACTTTTATTATGTGTTTAAGTGTATTTTTAAAACAATATTAAACATATGCATTTTATATCAGTTAAGAGGAATTTAAAATAAAAAAATAAGTATTCCTTTATGCATTTTATATACAAAATGCTCACAGGAAATTATACATAAAACACTAATATGAAAACAAAGACTTTTGGTCTCTAAAACATCTCAGATGGATGTAGACTTAACAGTGAGTACTTTGTGTTAAATTACATAAAAATGCAAATTACAACATCAGAAACATTGACAGTCAAGTTTTCAGTTTTCTCCATCAAGAGGTACATTGTATGTGAGTGTAGGGAATAAGAAGATATGGTGATGTACAAGTACAAACTATGTATCTGCTTTGAATAAAAAATATTTATAGATATAAAGTGTGCTGTATACAATACTGTCATGATATTGATGTTGAAATACCTGAAACTGAAATTCTAACATTAAAATAGCAATATTTTTTCTACATGTAAAAAAAAAAACACATATAGATATGGAAACTGAGCTCTGACGGTTTTTAATATAAGCAATGAACAGATTTTTGAGAACTTTCTGAGAATCCAGGCTCCTTGGAGTGACACATGTACACACGGTCTCCTTCCTCTCTCTGTTCTAATTGTTATGACATCCAGCACCTAAGCAGAATTTCCCAAAAGAAGTGACAAAATTAAAAACTTAAGAACTCCTGACATCCTGATACGATAGGTAGGAAATAATCATGCATGTTAATTGCAAAGGTTTCCTTGAGATAAATAGTGTACATCTGTAGCAGAATGACCAAAGTCAGAGATGGCAGACTACTAATATTGGGAAAAGTTTTGCTAAATGAACATCTGTAAAGATCCTTTCAACAACTGTCAAAATCAAAATGGCTCTAACTCCGTAAACCTGCCAGTTTAGAATATCACTAAAGTTCCAAATGCACAGTCATGCTTCTTGCACTAGAAGTGAGTGAAGTGAGCTCGCTCAGTCGTGTCCGACTCTTTGCGAACCCATGGGCTGTAGCCCACCAGGCTCTTCCATCCATGGGGTTCTCCAGGCAAGGATACTGGAGTGGGTTGCCATTTCCTTCTCCAGGGGAACTTCCCGACCCAGGGATCGAACCCGGGTCTCCCGCATTGCATGCAGGTGCTTTACCCTCTGAGCCACCGGGAGTTATTAGGAAATAGTAATTATAACCTAGAACTTTTTTTGTATTGAAATAAACACACATATTTAGAGGAAGAAAAAATGTTGGCAAGATTTTTTTTTCACACAAATTCTAAGACTCACATTCTACATTATAATTGTTAGAAATACTTTACAGATCACTTAATACTTAGTACCTCTAGCAGATAGAAAGCTACTCAAAAGTATCTCGTGAATTACCTAAGCGAATGAATGAATAAATATTTACTTCTAACTTTTCTTCATGTTTTAATCTCAGTAGTGGTCCTTCAAAGATAATGAACAGAATTCCTATCACCATCTAACAGGCCTTTTCAAAATGATTCTCTATTCAGTTATTAAGCAAATAAGGTAAAGTATGGCAGATAAAACTCAATATGCTAAACAATTTTAAATAAATGGAAGCTCCTTTTCCTGACTTAAAAACAAATATCTCATTCCAACAAACAGAAGGCCAGGACCAGACAGCGTTACTGATAAATTGCACAAAATACTGAAAGAATATTTAATATCTATTCTTCTCAAAACTCTTGCACAACACTGAAGAAGAGAGAAATCTTTAAAACATATTTTAAGTCATGGTTATCCTTATAACAAAACCAGACAAAGACACCACAGAAAAAAGAGAAAATGACAGGTTAATGTCTTTGCTGAACATAATTCAGTGTAAAATCCTCAACAAAATATTAGCATACCAAATTCAACAACACACTAAAAAGATCATATACAACAATCAAGTGAGATTTAGTCTAGGGATGTAAGAATGGTTCAACATTCAATAATCAATTAATGTAATCCATTCATTAAGACAAGACTACCCACTCTCATCACTTTTATGTCAATATAAGACTGAAAGTCCTAACCACAGCAATTAAGCAAGAAAAATAAATAAAAGACATCTAAATTAGAAAGGAACAATTAAAACTATTTTATATATTATACATATCTAGTTATTATTTGCAGATGACATATTATATATATTAAAAAAAAACTAAAAAGTGAAAGTGTTAGTCACTCAGTCGTGTCCCGGTCTTTGCAACCCCATGGACCATAGCCTGCCAGGCTCTTCTGTCCATTGAATTCTCCAGGCAAGAATACTAGAGTGGGTAGCCATTCCCTTCTCCAGTGGATCTTCCCTTCCCAGGGATTGAGCCTGGGTCTCCTGTACTGCAGGCAGATTCTATACCATCTAAGTCACCAGGAAAGCCCCAAAAAGACTCCACCAAAAAATTCTTAGAACTAATAAGTGAATTAAGTAAAGTCATCAATTATAAAATCAATATACAGAAATCTGTTGTGTTTTTATATACTAATAAAAATTTTTCTGAAAAGAAAATTAAGAAAACAATCCTATTTAGAATTTAATCAAAAATAAGGAAATACTAGGAATAAATTTAACCAAGGAGGTGAAATACCTCTACATTGAAAACTATAAAACACTGATGAGGGAAACTGAAGAAAATAGAAAATGGGAAGATACTCTATGCTCATGGATTGGGAGAATTAATACTGCTAAAATGTCCTCATTAAATGAAGAAATCTACAGATTCAATGCAATTCTTTTCAAAATGCCAAAGGTGCATTTCACAAAAATAGAACAAATTCAAAATTTGTGTAGAACCGCCCCCCCCCGCTATACACACACACAAAATATCTAAAACAATCTTAATAAGGAAGAACAAAGCTGAAGGTATCATGATCCCTGATTTAAAACTATACTACAAAGCAATAGTAATCAAAACAGTATGGTACTGGCACAAAGACAGATATATGAAACACATCAGTGGAACAGAATTGAGAACCCAGAACTAAATCCACACATATAAGGACAATTAACCTATAACAACGGAGCAAAGAACATACAATTCAGAAAGCACAGACTCTTCAATAAACCGCACTAGGGAAACAAGACAGCTACATGCAAAAGAATGAGACTAGACCACTATCTTGTATCATACACAAAATGGATTACAGACTTGAATGTAAGATCTGAAATCATAAAACCCCTAGAAGAAAACATCAGTGGTAACCTCACTGACATTGGTGTTAGCAATGTTTTTGTGGAAAGAAAAGCAAAAATAAATAAGTGAGAATACAATCAACTAAAAAGCTTCTGCACAGCAAAGGAAACCACCATCAAGATGAAAGAGAAACCAACTGAACACAAGATATTTGCAAAACACATAACCTATAAGGGGTTAATATCCAAAATATAAAAGAACTCATATAACTCAATAACAACAACAATAAAAACCAACCTGATTTAAAAATGGACAGATGATCCAAATAGACATTCTTTTCCCCAAAGACATACAGATGGTCCACAGACATATTATAAGATGTTCAATGTAATTAATTTTCAGGGAAAAACAATTTAAAACCATGGTGAGATATTGCCTCACACCTGTTAGAATGACTATTACCAAAAAGACAAGACATAAATATTGGAGAGGATGTGTAGAAAGGGAACTGTTGGCAGGACTGTACATTGGTGTACACACTATGGGAAACAATATAGAGATCACTGAAAAAACTAATAATAGAATTCCATATGCCCCAGCTATTCCACTTCTGGGTATTCATCCAAAGAACAACAAAAATATATGTACTAATTCAAAAAGATACATGGACCGCAATGTTCACTAAAGCACTACTTACAATAGCTAAGATATGGAAACAACCTAAGTGACCATGGTTAGATGAATATATAAATAAGATGCGGTACATACACACAATGAAATATTATTCAGCCATAAAAAAGAACGAAACCCTGCCATTTGCGGCAACATGAAGGGATCTTGATGGTATTATGCTAAGTCAGATAGAGAAAGATAAAAACCACATGATTTCACTGAAATGTGAAATATAAACAGAAAAAATATATATAATAAAAAGCAAGTTCACAGATATAGCAAACAAATTAGTTGCTACCAGAGGGGAAGGGAGAAGGGTGTTAACTGTGTGGTGACGGATGGCAACTAGACTTGAAATGACCATTTCATAGTATCTACAGATGTTGAACTATAAGGTTATAAACCTGAAACATATATAAAGAAAACAAAGAATAAATATCAAAAATAACTTGTGTTTCAAGGGAGCCAGAACACATAGTTTCTTTCTCATAATGTAAACTCTCTCGTCACCTAAATAGGAAATTCTCTTTGAAATCACCATGAGATCACTCTTCCCAGACAGTACCTCCAGAGATCCTGCTATACAACGATAAAAATCTCAAAATGAATAAAAATTGGTGAAACGCTAGTATTTGGAAAGTCTTACAGGAATTAAATCAGAATTCAAAATTATGAATGGACAGCATCCACAATGTCAGCAGAAATCTTTACAAAGTAAAAGAATTTAATTTAAATAAAAAGCGTTTCAGTCTTAGATACAGGAACTTAAAAATGTAACACTTAACATTAAAGACCCTGGATTAAAGACACGGCACAACAAGTTGTTTTAAATTGTATCTCTTCAAATTGTTTGAATTTACGACTCCTTCTTGGTTCAAGAGATATCAAAACAAAATTTCCCCATGCATATCTAACAACAAGAATTCTTCATGCCAAAGGGCTCTCTTTCAAAAGACACTTTGTGAATTAGAAGTGCTTACTGAAATTCACAAAGGGCCAATTATTAAAGATGTAAACTTTAGAATCAGGACAGGGCCAAGCAATCCTAACAGAAGTGAAATCTATCCATAGTATAATAGTCTCATTTATTAATTGCCAGGAAACAATAGGCAATGGCAAATAAACTACTATGAAAGAGATCCATTTAATCAGAAAAGACCTGGAAATAGATACAAACACTACAAAGATAATCTTGCCCAAAAGTGCAGTTGGTGCTATCCCATAAGATACTGGTTTTGATTTTCCAATTAAGGTGTGAGTGACTCTCTGGGAAATTTTTTTTGATGGGACATCCAGCATGTAACTCCTACTACTCCACTTAATAGCACTGAAATAATAAGCCATTTTTATAATAATACTTTACTGGCATGCAAATTGCTGAAGTATAAAACAGATTACATGCTAAATCCAGTAAATAATTCTATCTCTCCAAATATGTGCTGCAGAATGGTATAAAACAGAATTCTTTTTTTAGGGGCCAAACAAAAAATAATTCAAGAAAAACCTAAGAAATTAACAGAAAAGCAACACCTTATAATACCAAAAGGGTAACATAATTTTCAGGATTTGAAATCGCTCAACTGGAATTCCTTCACCTCCACTAGCTTTGTTCGTAGTGATGCTTCCTAAGGCCCACTTGACTTCACATTCCAGGATGTCTGGCTCTAGGTTAGTGATCACACCACTGTGCTATCTAGGTCGTGAAGATCTCTTTTGTACAGCTCTTCTGTGTATTCTTGCCACCTCTTCTTAATATCTTCTGCTTCTGTTAGGTCCATACCATTTCTGTCCTTTATCGAGCCCATCTTTGCATGAAATGTTCCCTTGGTGTCTCTAATTTTCTTGAAGAGATCTCTAGTCTTTCCCATTCTGTTGTTTTCCTCTATTTCTTTGCATTGATTGCTAAGGAAGGCTTTCTTATCTCTCCTTGCTATTCTTGGGAACTCTGCATTCAAATGGGTATATCTTTCCTTTTCTCCTTTGCTTTTTGCTTCCCTTCTTTTCACAGATATTGGTAAGGCCTCCTCAGACTGAACTGAACACAATTTTCACAATTAAAATTTATACTCACTATTATACATACATTATTTAAACATAAACAATAAGAATACATATGAGAGACAATGCCTTACAGCTTTGAACAGAATGGCCAATATCCAGTCCCAAAGAAGAGTACCTGAATTTCTACACTAGTTTTGGAAGCCAACCCTCTTTTTAAGGGTTTTGAGCTGAAGATTTCTCAGTGCTAAGAAACTGACTGTTCTTCAGGATTCAGTTAACAAGTATTATCATATATCGTGATAAGCATTCTAGCAAAACTATGTGATCTTGTGATCGCCTCTTCTAACAGGCACTTTTCAAGAACTTTGTTTCCTATTTGGATCGGTTCATTCACTGCAAAGGTAAATCTTGACTTGAATAAACAACTAGGGAGTTTGGTCCTGTGCAGTCAGGTGAAGAAAGCGAATCTTAAGGCAGCATTAATATAAATTGAGCCCTTAAGACTTAGTCACAAGCTACTTAGTCTCTACCTTATCCCTGGGCCAAATGCTCAGCTAATTGCTCCCTTTAGTATTATATATTATTCCCAGTACTGTCCACAAAACAGGGGTAAAAGGGCAGCAGGAAAAGGGAGAGGGAACAAAAAGGACAGAATTGAAAGATAAGTAAACAGTGCTTTTGGAGTGATAGTAGTTGTTTTTTTTTCAGGTAAATAGGACAAGAAAGGAAATTAAGAAGAAAATAAATGGAGACCTGGGAAATGATGGAAGAAAAAGTCCAAGGAATGAGAAAAAGAAAGATGTTCAAAAGTAGAGAGGGCTTATATTTGAAACCATTTGTTGCTAGTCTTATATTAATATACACGTGTGTGTATATACATATATATATGCATGAATACACACATATGTATATATGTATACATATATACATACACATATATATTTTATCTCTATTAAACCTTTTCTCAGTCACAAAAAATAATCCAACTCCCATAAAAATCATACTGAGTTTTTTATAAAAGACTTTATTCAACAATCCCTGGTGGCTCAGAGGTTAAAGCATCTGCCTCCAATGCGGAAGACCTGGGTTCGACCCCTGGGTCAGGAAGATCCCCTGGAGAAGGAAGTGGCAATCCACTCCAGTATTCTTGCCTGGAAAATCCCATGGACGGAGAAGCCTAGTAGGTTACAGTCCACGGGGTTGCAAAGAGTCGGACACGACTGAGCGACTTCACCCTCACCTTCATCTTGACAAGTCTTAAACTTTAAATTTTAACAATCCTTAGAAACTTCTTTTAAAGAAAAAAGAAAGAAAGAAACTTCGTATCATAAGTCAAAGAACAAATTTACTCTATCAGTCAAATTTTTCTTCTCTGGAAATGGATCTTGAATTCTATTTAACCCTCAATTTCAGGTCCTACGTTTAGGACCTCGACCTGAATTATAGTTTTCACTGACTTTAAAATATTTTATCATTATTTTACGTATCTCCAAAAAAATAAAAAAAATACTGCCAGTTAGTTTAAAACTTCTATCAGTGGTAAGATGCATCTCAGTTACAGAATGTGGAGGGAGAAAGTGTTCATTTTATGATGGGTAAAATCTCTCAGCTGGCTGTCTGCCTCCAATCTCTTGTCCCAACTTCCTATCCATCCTTCACTCTGCCATATGAATTATCTGTACGTACTAGAGTTTTTCAGATGAAAAGTCACTGTGTCTCCTTTCTGTCTGCATAAGTGAAATCTAAATTAGATATTAATAGCATGCAATGTTTTTCACAAACTGAACCAAATCAGCTCTTTAGTCTTACTTCCTGTCACTCTCACAATATAACTCCATCCTAAAGTCACAATGAGGATCTCTACTTTTCATAAACAGCAGGTTCCTCTCAAGACTTTCTATGTATGATATGAATGCTCCCTTTCCACAAACTGACTCTCCTCTCCACCTTCCTCATCTAGGAAAATTCTACTCACACTTCTTAACGGAGTCATTTACGAAGCATTTTCAAAACACAAAGTCATCCCAAAGTGCACACTACTATGCGTAATTTTATAAGAATCAATTTCCAGATCTTCAATTCTCAAATCTCCTCTTTCTTAAAATCACCTTCTTGAAAACACTCTGGTTCTTCTTTTCCACCAGCTCCCCACCTGCCACCCCTTTCTTTCACAATTATTCTTTTCCACTTTACAAATCTCACAAGAATACATTGCTCAGGGCTTAAAACATCCAAATCACCAAGCAACTGGAAACAACTCAAGAGCTCTAGTCTGGAGAAAGAGTCCTGGAAGAATCAAGCAAGAAATGAGAAAGACAGACTCTTAGTTCACTGTCCACTAACTCATAGTCAGACTCCATGCCTTTATCTACTGCAGGGTAGAACTGTTTGCCTAGCGATTCATCTAACTTAGAATTAGCAAGCAGAAATGAGATGCTTTCAGAAGGACATACAGTTTACTTAAATTGAAAATGAAGTTGTCCTTTTTCTTTCCAAAAATTAAGTCTGATTTGGCTTATTAGGTTGACAAATGAAGACTAGCTTTATTTATTAGATAATATGATGAGGATCTTCCAATTTGAACTAAATCCAGTATTAGAGGCTTTGACCAAAAAATATATACAGATATTTAAAGCACATATAAATAACACACTGTAAGCAAGAAATGACATCCTTTACCCATGGATTATAATATTTACCATATCTTGCTTTAAATATCAATACTAGTTATATATGTATTTCACTCCATTGGGCCATAACTTACTCAAAAAAACTTCAACTGTGTGTAGCTATCTCTTATTCTCTTAAATATCTCATTTATTCTAGGTGTTCAATCAATTTTTGATGGATTATTAGATCAAGCAGAGCTACAATTAAATATCCTTGTTAAAAATTCCTCCTAAAACACAATAGTAATCATATTGTTGAAAAAATTAAAGACCTCCCAACTAGAACTACTCATTCCCTCCTAGATTACCATTTCATATTACTTGTAACTCACTCTGCCTACTATGCTACAAAAATTACTTCATCAGTCAGAGAAGGAGAAATATCATACGACATCCCTTATATGTGGATTATAAAAATAAATGATACATATGAACTTACAAAACAGAAAGGGACTCACAGACTTAGAGAACGAAATTATGGTTGCCAGGGGGAAGGGACGTTTAGGGAGTTTAGGAAGGTCATGTACACACAGCTATATTTAAAATGGATAACCAAAAAGGACCTATTGTACAGCACATGGAACTCTGCTAAACATTATGTGCCAGCCCGGATGGGAGGGGGGTTTGGGGGAGAATGCTGCTGCTGCTAAGTCACTTCAGCTGTGTCCGACTCTGTGCGACCGCATAGACGGCAGCCCACCAGGCTCCCCGGTCCCTGGGATTCTCCAGGCAAGAACACTGGAGTGGATACATGTATATATATGGCTGAGTTCCTTCACTCTTCACCTGAAACTATCACAAGATTATTAATCAACTATATCCCAAGAGAAAGTAAAAAGTTCAAAAGGAAAAAATAAAATAAAATCTTTATATATTTTGTTCATCATGAAAAAAATTAGTATATTTCATATTTTCTATAAGATCAAAAGCTTCTCAAGGTTAGGATCCCTATCAGACTGACCTCTGTCATCACCTCAGCACCTAAGGTCAACTTTCTTCAACACTTTTGAGTGAATTACTAATTTTAAATAAAGATACTGGCCTTTGCTCTTTGGAACTCTGATACCTAACTTAATCTTCTTGCCATGTGCTTTGGCCCAGGATAGACAGGGTAATTCCTAAAAAGAAAAAAGTGCTGTCAGTATATGAATATGATGCCACTGACTCACCATGAGCAGAGCAGGCATGCTGAGTTATTTTTTCCAGTAGTAATGATGAATTGTGCTGACTGAGCCATTTGGTTCCTCCTGGGACCAATGGCACACATTTTTTTTTATATATAGCCTGCCAGGATTTAAGCTATAATTTTTGCCACTGAGTGGGGAGGGGGCATTTTTTTTTCTTTTAAAAAAAAATGCAGCTATTTCACTCAAAGTGACAATGCTAAAAGCAAAATGAAATAACCAAGAGCATATGCAGTAGCCATAAATGTTTAATCTCTTGTTGGGAGACTTTTGACCTTCTGATCATCTCCAATTCCTTCATATATGAGTCAGTTCTGGTCTCACTATCTTATGACTGACCACATGTAAACCAAATATTTACAAGCTGAATCTTACATGCGTTCCTTTCAACTGCTTTCTGGCCCTACTATAGACCAGCTATATAGAGAAAGAAATACCCACTGCTTTCCAATTTCTACATAAATCCTCCTTTCTAACACTCTTGAGTTTAAATTAATTTCACGAACTTAAATAAAAAAATACTATTTTTTTTGGTTCATTTATTCTGAAACTGTCAGTTTTCAAAATTGATGTTACTCTATTTTTTCAACTGAAGTATAGTTGATTTGGGCTTTCCTGGTGGCTCAGATGGTAAAGTAATCTGCCTGCAATGCAGGAGACCTAGGCTCGATCCCTGGGTCAGGAAGATCCTCTGGAGAAGGATATGGCTACCCACTCCAGTATTCTTGCTTGGAGAATTCCAGGGACAGAGGAGTCTGCCGTACAGTCTATAGGGCTGCAAAAGAGTTGGATATGACTGAGCAACTAACACACACACACACTTAAGAGTTGATTCACAATGTTATTCTATTTTTTAATAGGATATAGTCTAGCATTTCAACAGAAGAAAAGAAATCCTCAGTAATATATAAAGAACATTTACTAATGTGTACTAAAATACAGTGCAAGTCATTAAACTGAACAGTGACATAAAATCAGGCTCTTCTCTTCATATTTATTTAAGGGATTTCAATGCAAACTGATACTCCACTTCCAGGCAACAATATCAATGTGAAACATTACAATGACATTAATCAATTCACTACTTACCAACTCATTATCTCTTAATTTATTATTTATTCATTTATTTGTCATTTTCACACATCATGTTGCCCTCTCCCAAAACAAACTCAACATGAACTACAAAAATGAGGCTTTTTTTTTTTTTAATATATACTTACTTTCAAAGGAAAGGCCATGCTTAATAATTAAAGACTCTATATCTAGAATATAAATGAATCTTTAAAAACTTGGAAAGAATTTTTAAATATACAGACAAACAATGGCTATCAGGAAATCATGAATGGAACAGTAAACAAGAAGGATTTTACATTATAGTAGCCAACGCAATGGCACCCCACTCCAGCACTCTTGCCTGGAAAATCCCATGGACGGAGGAGCCTGGTAGGCTGTAGTCCATGGGGTCGTTAAGAGTAGGACACAACTGAGCGACTAAACTTTCACTTTTCACTTTCAGGCACTGGGGAAGGAAATGGCAACCCACTCCAGTGTTCTTGCCCGGAGAATCCCAGGGACGGGAGAGCCTGGTGGGCTGCCGTCTATGGGGTCGCACAGAGTCAGACACGACTAAAGCGACTTAGCAGCAATAGCAGCCAACCATCCTGGCTTGCCTGGAATTGAGGAGAATATTTCCCTAATGCAAGTCTTTCTAAGATGCTAAAACCAGAAAAGTCTCCCTACTTGACATAGAAAACTGGGAACTTCAGTTTCTCTTATTATAGCAGTGAACTAAAAGTAAATCATAAACATTTTAGAGAGAAAATGCATGCTTTTATCATTTTTATCTTCTATAATGTTTTAGAATAATACTTGTTTTGTTTGTAGATTTTAAGGAAAACATAAATAAACAAGCCCTAAAAAAGCTTTTGAAAATCCATTCTGTAAGTTAAGGAATTTAGTCTTAATGTTTACTTTTTTACTTTATACTACCAAGTTAGCTGGACTTTATGTCTGAGTTTAAAGGTCAAGTAAAATAAATGAACTAAATTATGAGCTATTTAATTCAGATAAAAACTTTGGGAAATCTTAATCTAGAAAACTTCAGGTTTGGTTTTTTTTTTTTTTTAATTAAACACTTTGGGTTAAGTTCCCATTAATCAATTTTTACTTTTGTACCATGAAGTGGTACTAAATTGCTTGGCAAGATATTAAAAGTAATAGAAAGTCTATCTACTTTAACATGTATGAAGGTAATTAATAGTTAAGGCAGCAAGAAATTGACACAAAGTAAAAAATATACAAAGATAAATATAACAAGTATCTTTCATTTAGTCATAGCTTTTTGCCTAAAAACCAAATTCTCCTCTGGTTTGTTTCTAATCATGAACTCACAGAGCCTAAGTATTATTCCAAAATTACGAAAGAAGCAAAGAATTAATCTGCTTAAAAGACATGAAGCTTTCAACGGAGTTATTTACAAATAATTACTGCAAGGAGGTTTTCTTTACAGCAAACTTTTCAATCACACACATATTACTAGTGAATGAATCACAGGAATAGTTAACTTTTTAACATATAAAGTATTAATGCATGAAAGATACTGTGTGAGTTGTAATCAAAATAATAAAACTTTTTAAAGTATATACCTGAATTTAAACTACCCAAGTTCTACATAATTTATGCAATTTTAAAAACTAAACCCTTTTACAAGTTATCTAACTCATTTGGTGTAGGCGGCTGAATTGCCTTAAAAGAAAATTTAAATTAAAATAGCTTTTTATCACATCTCATTTGGGGCTCAAAGAACAGTACTGAGGTTAACCATTCCCCATTATCAGTCAGCTTCAATCTACGTCACTTCAGAATTTTCAACGGATTGCATAGGCATGCATGTGTACTCAGAAATGTCTGACTCTTTGCAACCCCATGGACTGTGGCCTGCCAAGCTCCTCTGCCCATGGAATTTTCAGGCAAGAATACTGGTGCATGCTAAGTAACTTCAAGTTGTATCCAACTCTTTGTAACCCTATGGACTGTAGCACACCAGGCTCCTCTGTCCATAGGGTTCTCCAGGCAAGAATACTAGAATGGATTGTCATTTCCTTCTCCAGGGGATTGTTTCAACTCAGGGATCGAACATGAGTTTCTTACGTCTCCTGCATTGGCAAGTGGGTTCTTTATCACTAACACCACTTGTGACTATTTGGAGTTGGCAAGGACATGAATGTAAAATCAAGTGCATTGGAAGATGACTGTTAATTAAAACATTATCCCCTCATTAGACTATAAGCTTCATGAAGATAGGGGTTGCTTTTATTTCTCTGCCAAATCTCTGAAACCTATAAAGGGGCCTGGGCACATGGTGCCTGCTCAGTAAACATGCTTAATTAACACAGTATATTACGGTCTTTGAAATCCTGCTTTTGGAACAATCAATTTATCTAACAACTAGTTGAAGTAATCAGATTTTTTTGCTAACAGTTTCTCATAGTGAAAATCACTCGGTCGTGTCCAACTCTTTGCAACCCCATGGACTATACAATTCATGGAATGCTCCAGGCCAGAATACTGCAGTGGGTAGCCTTTCCCTTCTCCAGGGGATCTTCCCAACCCAGGGATCTCCCACGTGCAGGAGGATTCTTTACCAGCTGAGCCACAAGGGAAGCCCCATATAATTAACATTTACCCCCAAATAAGTAAGAAAGTATTAATTGCTCAGTCATGTCTGATTCTTTGCAACTCCGTGGACTGTAGCCAGCCAAGCTCCTCTGTCAATGGAATTCTCCAGGCAAGAATACTAGAGTGGGTTGCCAGTCCCTTCTCCAGGGGATCGTCCCATCCCAGGGATGGAACCCAGGTCTCCTGCATTGCAACTGTTTTTTGACAATTAACTTGTCTAAAATTGGTTTAACTTTACATGTAGAAAGGTACCTCCCCGCTGATGTTACTGAAGGTAATAGACTCAACTAAAATGAACATTAACTCTTTTAACATCAATGTACCCTTTGCACTCTGTAGGATATACAGTTTTGTAATAAAATTGGTAATTTTTCTGTATTTAAATTTAAATCTTTGTTCTACTTTGAAAGAACTACAAAAAGGACAATAAGTAAAAATTCACCATGGCTTGACTCTAAAAACCACTATACAGCCACAGCTGATGATTCATTGAAACAATACAGAAAGAAAATGGACTTGACCTAGGGTGGCTCAGCCTGCAGTGGCTTGAAGCAGGATTTCAGTTCTCCAGCCAGATATAGAAGCTCACTGTATATAGATACACATATAGTCAGATATAGATATAGTCAGCTCACTGTAGTGACAGTGATGGATCCTAGTTACTAGACCACCAGGGACAGTGGCCAGGGACAAGGCCCCAGCCCACCATCTTTGTAGTAATGAATCCCACAAAGAGACAGACAGAAGCAAAACAAGTGTTTATGAAGAGTACATGTGAACAGACACACATGGAAGGATTCAGGGAAAGAGTCTTGCCCTATGGCAGTTTGAATCACTTATAGAAGGCATTTCTTCTGGGTTTCCTCTGGCCAACCATTTTGCTTTGCTTGGCTCTGAGTCCATATATGGCTCATCTCAGGGTCTCCCCTGTGTGCACACACATCTCTTATCCAAGATGGATTCTAGCAGAGAGGCCTATGAGTAGGTTGACATCACCTCCTGTGGGGATGGCACCCCTCCCTTTCTGACCCCCAGGAGCACATGTGTAGTGGGGAAGTTCGCCTTGACCTCGAGAATGAGAAATATGTGGTCTCCTAATCTCTTATCTGGGCCAGGCTCAGCTCCTCTCTGCTCTTGCTATTATCTTTGTCATAGAGCAACTGTCCACAGGGGACAGACTCCAGCTGCTCAGCTTGGGACCCATCTATCTCCTGCCTCAGACTCTACCAGGCACTGAAGAGACAAAGGGAGTAAGACAGACACCAGCCCTGCACCCAGCGTCTGTATTGTAGAGTACCTGAGTAACAACCAACCAAAGGAACAGATAATCACAAATGGCAGCAAGAACAATGAATGAAGTGGGATACAAAGAGAGTAAAAGGGAATCGACTTTCAGTAGCATGGTCTGGGCAGGCTCTGCGGAGGAAATGACATGTCAGTCAAGATCTGAAGGATGAGAAAAACTCAGTCATGTGAAAAGCAGAAAGAAACACATTCTAGACACAGAAAACAGCAAGAGCAAAAGCCTGAGGTGGGAAAGAGCTGAGCACTTAGAAGCACCAAAAGAAACCTTGTTGACTTGAGCAAAGTTTAAGGAGGTTGAGGTGGGGATACCATTTACGGCTAAACAAGTAAGCAGCAAAGAACATATACTCAAGTGCGATAGAAAGTCATTAAAGGGTTTCAGCAGAGGACTACTAAGATCCAACAGAAGGTGTCTCTCCTCATTATGTGGAGAACAAGAGTGGGGAGCAGGTATGGAAACTGATGGTGACCAAACCCTTGCCTTTCAACTGAACTATAGTTTCTTTACAACACTATATTAGTTTTAGGTGTATGAAACAGTCATTCAGTATTTTTACAGATAATATTCCATTAAAAGTTATTATAAGATAATGGTTCTATGTCCCTGTTTTTGGACAATATATCCTTGTTGCTTATGTATTTTATACACGTGCTAAGTCGCTTCAGTTACGCTCAACTCGGTGCGACCCTGTGGACTGTAGCCTGCCAGGCTCCTCTGTCCATGGGATTCTCTAGGCAAGGATACTGGAGTGGGTTGCCATTTCCTACTCCAGGGGATCTTGCTGACCCAGGGGTCAAACCCGCGTCTCTTTCATCTCCTGCACTGGCAGGTGGGTTCTTTATTGCAGGAACCACCTGGGAAGCCCATTTGATACACGGTAGTTTGTATCTCTTAATCCCTGCTCCTCTCTTGGCCTCCACTTCTTCACATTTCCCACTAGTAACCACTAGCTTGTTTTCTATATCTGTAAGAAGGGAGCACTTTTTAAAGTTGTTTCTTTTCTTCTAAATTGCTGAACATTTCTTGTGTCATCCATCCCTGATATTTCTGCTACCAACACATTACTTCAAATAACCATGACCAATATGTCCCTAAAGAAAGCTCTGGACCCAGGCTGTCCATTTTAAAAATCTTCACTCTTCCAGAAGTAAGTCAGAAAGAAAAACACCAATACAGTATACTAATGCATATATATGGAATTTAGAAAGATGGTAATGATGACCCTATATACGAGACGCAAAAGAGACGCAGATGTATAGAACAGTCTTTTGGACTCTGTGGGAGAAGGCGAGGGTGGGATGATTTGAGAGAATAGCACTGAAGCATGTATATTATCATATGTGAAACAGATCGCCTGTCCAGGTTCGATGCATGAGACAGGGTGCTCAGGGCTGGTGCACTGGGATGACCCTGAGGGATGGGATGGGGAGGGAGGTGGGAGGGGGGTTCAGGATGGGGAACACATGTACACCTGTGGTGGATTCATGTCAATGTATGGCAAAACCACTACAATACTGTAATTAGCCTACAATTGATATAAATTTTTTAAAAAAGAACTAAAAATCTTCATTCTTATGCTTACAAGTTGTGTAAAGACTCTAGTTACCATAGTTATACTGTTCTCACCTGTAAAGTTGGGATAAGAATAGAACTTATTCCCTAGAGATATTATGATGATTATATCACATAATCTATGTGAACTTCTTAGAACAGTAGACTAATAAGAATTAAATAAGATAATCCATGCAAAGCACTTGGCAACTAGATCAGTATAATCAGAAGTCACAGTTGCTATTATTTTAGTCATAACTATTATTAAAAGCAGAAGTCTTCCTTCATTGGCTACCCTTTTTCTATTGGTTTGAAAATACAAGTCCTCCTGGAAACTTCAAGCCCAGCAGAAAATATCACAACTGCAACTGTGGCTTTCCAATTAAAAAATCTAACATGCATATAATAACACCTTCCTGTGAGTAGATGAATATAGCATTATCATGTGTCAGCTGAATCATCTGATTTAGATTTACCCAGCATTCTGGGGAGTGGAGGGTTTGGGCATTAATATGGAGACTGAGTCATTAAGAAGTCAAACAATATCCACACAAAATACCATGAAAAATGTAATACAAGATAAGCTCACATGCAGAGAAGGCAATGGCAACCCATTCTAGTACTCTTGCCTGGAAAATCCCATGGACGGAGGAGCCTGGTGGGCTGTAGTCCATGGGGTTGCTAAGAGTTGGACATGACTGAGCGACTTCACTTTCACTTTTCACTTTCATGCATTGGAGAAGGAAATGGCAACCCACTCCAGTGTTCTTGCCTGCTCCCCCATCCCTGGGATTCTTCTGGCAAGAACACTGGAGTGGGTTGCCATTTCCTTCTCCAATGCATGAAAGTGAAAAGTGGGCTGCCGTTTATGGGGTCACACAGAGTCGGGCACAACTGAAGTGACTTAGCAGCAGCAGCAAGCTCACATGAGAAGGCAAACCAGTAATGAGTGTGCCTAAAGATTAGGTTGACTACCATCAATATACATAAAAATTTTATCAATAGCATCATAACAGATTCTTAGCTTCTTACAGTCCTTCATAATAAGATGTATTAGGTTTGTCAACAACCACAAGTTTGCTTTTGTTTGTATAGTTTTTTTAATAGACCTCAACTTCTGGAAAGAGTGATCATTCTGCTTCTGCTCAACATGGTGTCCCCAGCGACCAGACCAAAGTGAGCTTCTTGGTGAGCAATGGTAGTAGACGCCCAGATCTCCCAATCAAGGACTCCCTTCTAGACTTGATTTACTCTTCTCCACGGCCCCCTCAGCTTCCAAGAGCACTAGCTGTTGACTGCTTACAACTGCACCACTCAAGGCTGCACTTCTCTGGTTGAGGCAGGACTGCAAACGCCCACCCCCTCGCCTCCACATAGGACAACTCTGCAGGACCATCTAGCTCCACAGCTCTCGACAGGCTCGGCGCACACCTCTATCGAAACTGCATCATGACTCAGCTTCTCCTTATTTCACATCCTTACTCGCCTCACTCCTCCACAGGTGTAGATCCATCAGCAGACCTCCTGCACAAAAATTTCAAGCTCTGTTCCCCAGCAACCTACCATATGAACAACACCCAACAAATACTGTGGAATAAATGAATGATTTTGCTACTAGAGCCATACTTACCCTTCTTTCGAAAGAAGAACACATCTTTAAAGCATAAGCCAACAGTTAAATTGATGAGAAAGTATGTGAACAAGCTTTAAAAACATAGTCATCTTTCCATTGCACTGTTTTACTTCATGTTAAGTTGTCAAACAAAAAAATTACTACCTAAGCTGGTTTAATATCTTGTCCTTCACTCCAAGTCCCCAATCCTTTAAAAGGCTGATGACATTAGTTCTATGGTTATCTCAAGAAAATTATTCTTATTTCTACAGACAAAATAATGTGTGGTTAAAATAGACATCTTGGACCGGTTCATTTCTTTAAGACCTTCACACGCAACTACTTTCTTCTTAGGAATAGACCTAATGTTTAGTTACAGACAAAAATGATTTAATTCAAGAAATAAAGAATTCAGTTCTGCTAAGACAAAGTTAAAATCTTATTTTTAAGTTAAAACAGCAGCTTATAAATGCTTAGTATAACTAATTTCATATATATAATGGCAAAAATTAAAAACATAACAAAAAGTCTTAAAAACCAAAAATAATTGGGAGATTTGAATTGGTACATGCACACTACTTAACATAAAATAGATAACTAATAAAAAACCTACTCTATAGCACAACGAACTCTAGTCAGTGCTCTGAAATGACCTATATGGGAATGGAGTCTAAAAAAGAGTGGATATATGTGTATGTAGGGCTGATTCTCTCTGCTACATAGAAGAAATTAACACAACACTGAAAATCAACTGTATCCAAATAAAAAAATAATAAGCAAAATATACTAAATATGGAGGTCAGGGAATATTATTCAAGCTTACTTTCCTCCATATAAAATACTTAACTCTCCTGGGGCTATTTATACTCTTAAAGTACATAGCTTAAAGATTTAGGATTCAAAAATTAGAGTTTTATCTACTTCAAAAATAAATATTTATCTCAGACTACAGGCTAGAATCTTCTTTTGGTGGGAAGCCCTTCAATTTTAATGGATGTAAAAAGAGAATCTACTCTATTCACCGGAAACTAGAATTACATTCTCAAATCCTATCATCTATCCCTCGACTAGCCTTCTGAGACTTAATTCTCCTCTGACCTAAGATGTTTTGAATGTCTTACACAATTATTACTTTACTGGCACTTTGATGACTCATAATTATTTTTAGGATTAAATCTCTAACGTAACCATCCTCCCGTTTGCTAGTACTCCCTAGTAAAACTGAAACATACCCATCTATCACCAACAATTAAATTAACTTCCTCTACCTACAAATACTATCATTCGAAGAAAGTTTACTAAAAGTCAGGAAACAGATTATGAGGAGTTATTGAATCTCATAAGCAGAACTTTAAACAAAAGATTATTTCTGCCAATAACGGTGAGGGGTTACAGATGTAACGGAAGTTCTTCGGTCCGCCATTGGACCTTACTATATGCAAATACAAGCATCTCATTCTTGTCGGAAGCAAATAGATCATTTTCTTAAAAAATTCACAGGCTCACCGAATTCTACTTTCCAAAAAAATTTAAACATTTTGTTTACTATCATTCCTGAAAGCATTAAAGGACTTTAATGTCACTGTTGATTACTCCCTTTCTCTTTCTCAGTAATGTCAAAATCTCAATAGCCCAACTTAAAGCAAACAAACATCCACGAAGAAAAAAAAAGAATTTAAAATTCTGTCTTTACTGAAAGAAGAAAAGCAATTCCAGGAGAATATAATTCTATCCAGATATAGGAGAGGATCTAGAGAAAGTTAGGATATTTAATTATCATGTTTGGAAATAAGAAGCAGCAATGGAGAAAAGCAAGTAGATAGTAATCACGAGGGTAATAGCTAAATACAAACTGATGAGTAGAGAGGAAAATGATGATCATTTAATGATTCATCTTTGCTTTCCCAATTTTTCTCCAATCATATATTAAGATCAGTTCAGTTCAGTTCAGTCGCTCAGTCGTGTCCAACTCTTTGCAACCCCATGATTTGCAGCATGCCAGGCCTCCCTGTCCATCACCAACTCTCAGAGTTCACTCAGACTCACGTCCATCAAGTCACTGATGCCATCCAGCCATCTCATCCTCTGTCGTCCCCTTCTCCTCCTGCCCCCAATCCCTCCCAGCATCAGAGTCTTTTCCAATGAGTAAACACTTCGCATAATGTGGCCAAAGTCCTGGAGCTTCAGCTTGAGCATCATTCCTTCCAAAGAAATCCCAGGGCTAATCTCCTTCAGAATGGACTGATTGGATCTCCTTGCAGACCAAGGGACTCTCAAGAGTCTTCTCCAACATCACAGTTCAAAAGCATCAATTCTTCAGCGCTCAGCTTTCTTCACAGTCCAACTCTCACATCCATACATGACCACAGGAAAACGATAGCCTTGACTAGACGGACCTTAGTCGGCAAAGTAATAACTTTTCTTCCAAGGAGTAAGCATCTTTTAATTTCATGGCTGCAGTCACCATCTGCAGTGAGTTTGGAGCCCCCCAAAATAAAGTCTGACACTGTTTCTACTATTTCCTGATCTATTTGCCATGAAGTGATGGGACCAGATGCCATGATCTTCTTTTTCTTAACGTTGAGCTTTAAGCCAACTTTTTCACTCTCCTGTTTCACTTTCATCAAGAGGCTGTTTAGTTCCTCTTCACTTTCTGCCATAAGGGTGGTGTCATCTGCATATCTGAGGTGATTGATATTTCTCCAGGCAATCTTGATTCCAGCTTGTGTTTCTTCCAGTCCAGCGCTTCTCATGATGTACTCTGCATAGAAGTTAAATAAGCAGGGTGACAATATATAGCCTTGACTTTCTCCTTTTCCTATTTGGAACCAATCTGTTGTTCCATGTCCAGTTTTAACTGTTGCTTCCTGACCTGCATACAGATTTATCAAGAGGCAGGTTAGGTGGTCTAGTATTCCCATCTCTTTCAGAATTTTCCAGTTTATTGTGATCCACACGGTCAAAGGCTTTGGCATAGTCAATAAAGCAGAAATAGATGTTTTTCTGGAACTCTCTCTTGCTTTTCCATGATCCAGTGGATGTTGGCAATTTGACCTCTGGTTCCTCTGCCTTTTCTAAAACCAGCTTGAATATCTGGAAGTTCATGGTCCACATATTGCTGAAGCCTGGCTTGGAGAATTTTGAGCATTACTTTACTAGCATGTGAGATGAGTGCAATTGTGTGGTAGTTTGAGCATTCTTTGGCATTGCCTTTCTTTGGAATTGTTATGAAAACTGACCTTTTCCAGTCCTGTGGCCACTGCTGAGTTTTCCAAACGTGGTGGCATATTGAGTGCAGTACTTTCACAGCATCATCTTTCAGGATTTGAAATAGCTCCACTGGAATTCCATCACCTCCCCTAGCTTTGTTCGTAGTGAAGCTTTCTAAGGCCCACTTGACTTCACATTCCAAGATGTCTGGCTCTAGATTAGTGATCACATCATCATGATTATCTGGGTCATGAAGATCTTTTTTGTACAGTTCTTCCATGTATTCTTGCCACCTCTTCTTAATAACTTCTGCTTCTGTTAGGTCCATACCATTTCTGTCCTTTATGGAGCCCATCTTTGCATGAAATGTCCCCTTGGTATCTCTAATTTTCTTGAAGAGATCTCTAGTCTTTCCCATTCTGTTGTTTTCCTCTATTTCTTTGCATTGATCACTCAAGAAGGCTTTCTTATCTCTTCTTGCTATTCTCTGGAACTCTGCATTCAGATGCTTGTATCTTTCCTTTTCTACTTTGCTTTTCGCCTCTCTTCTTTTCACAGCTATTTGTAAGGCCTCCCCAGACAGCCATTTTGCTTTTTTGCATTTCTTTTCCATGGGGATGGTCTTGATTTCTGTCTCCTGTGCAGTGTCACGAACCTCATTCCATAGTTCATCAGGCACTCTATCTATCAGATCTAGGCCCTTAAATCTATTTCTCACTTCCAGTGTATAATCATAAGGGATTTGATTTAGGTCATACCTGAATGGTCTAGCGGTTTTCCCTACTTTCTTCAATTTGAGTCTGAATTTGATAATAAGGAGTTCATGATCTGAGCCACAGTCAGCTCCCTTGTCTTGTTTTTGTTGACTGTATATTAAGATAAATTGTTGGAATAGACACTCACTACAAAAAGTTAACATTCCAACACAGGCTAAAACTAACTTGTCAAAATTATCACTCCTTTAGGGAATCAACTGGGGCTCTCCTGGTGCCTCAGCTGGCTAAGAATCTGCCTGCAATGCGGGAGACCTGGGTTCAATCCCTGGGTTGGGAAGATTGTCTGGAGAACAGAATGGCTACCCATTCCAGTATTCTGGCCTGGAGAATTCCATGGACTGTATGTGGAGATTCAGATACGGTGGAGCGAATTTCACTTCCCTTAGGAAATCAGTTACAATGGGGATTCTCTCTGCACGGCAAGCCACACCAACACTTCACTCTTCAAGCATAATAACAGTTAAAATATAGCTCCCCTGTGGTGGTGGGCTCTAGCAGATTTTCCTGTACACTGATCAGCTAGATCTTAAGTGACTATAACCTAGGACAGCTGACCAAAGAGGTTTAGGGTAACAAGAGGCCATAGCAACTACTTCTTCAGGTAGCTCCTGGGACACAAGAACAACTGGTTTAAATGTCATGTTACTCTACAGTTCTACAAGTACTTGGGTTTAGAAATATAGTGGAGGAAAGCATTTTTAAGAATGAGAATAGAAGTAGGATCAAAGCAATAGTTAAAATTGGGAATGCTCTGAAAATCTTTTAGCCCTTTAAAGTTTACATACATAATAGAGTTCTCTTCCCTCCAGAGAATGTCACTACACAAAACCAAGGGGGAACACATACTTCGGCAGCAGCTACTGGGAATTACCAAATTACATAAAATTAATGGGATGTGGTTCTTTGCAATGAATAAATTTATGACTAAGTGATAAGTGCCTTATGGTTTTTATTCCACCGGGTAATCAACTCAATCAGATCTATTAGAGAGGCCCATTACATATCTGATGGGCAGTTTTACTTTGCCCATCCTATTCAGATTTCTGTCTATGTTGAAGGAAAAATAAGCAGCCCGGACTCTGAATTTAAATGTGAAAAGGTGGGAAGTTAGATATGCAAAATGATAAAAGATTAAAAAGGAAACCAGGATTTGGTTAAGCCAAAGACACAACAGGATAAACAGAAACATCAGAAATATTAAAATGTTTTGTGAATAAATCAAATATGTTTAATTTATTGTTTTAAAAATGCAATATTGGTAATATTTAGAAAATTTTTTCTACAAGTTAAAAAACAAAAAAACCTAAGGATAGAATTTCTGTGGTCCAGCCTTAGAAGAACCCAAATCAACATGGATGGTTGTTCCAGGTCCAAGTGATCCACCTGTAAACCTGCAGAGGCAACAAACAGCAGGCTCCAAGGGAATGTAAGTAAGCAAGGCTTTTCCTACATGAGACAGGTGTGTTGAAGGAAAAGAAATTACCTAAATTGTACTTCCTGTAATGAAGGATATCTTTAAATCCCAATGAAAAGTTACTTCATCCAGAAATTAGCAATATAATTTTTCTTAGCTCACAGTTTGGGTTTTTTTTTTAACTTTTATTTTATATTGGCGTATAGTTGATTAACAATCTTGTGACAGTCTCAGGTGATTCAGTTATACATATAAATGCATCTATTGTTTTTCAAATTCTTTTCCCATTTAGGTTGTTACATAATATTGAGTAGAGTCCTTTCTGCTATACAGTAGGTCCTTGTTGGTTATTCATTTTAAATACAGCAGTGTGCACATATCCATCCTAAACTCCCTAACTACCCCCATCTCTCCCTACCCTTCCCCTCAGGAACCATAAGTTTATTCTCTAAGTCTGTGAATCTGTTTCCACTTTGTAAATAAGTTCATTTGCATCATCTTTTTTTATATTCCACATATAAGGAATATCATATTTCTCTTTATCTGTCTGACTTACCTCACCCATTATAACAATCTTTAGATCCATCCACGTAGCTGCAAACGGCATTATTTCATTCTGTTTAATGGCTGTGTAATATTCCATTGTATATATAGGTACCACATGCTCTTTATCTATTCCTCTATCAATCGGCATTTAGGTTGCTATCTCATAGTTTTCACAGGAAAGCCATATAAGCTAACATTTGGAAAGGCTTTATAAAGGTAAGAACATGAAACAGATAGAAGGTAGCACTGATATCAGAGGAGCATCAGTGCTACTATCTACAGTACAAAGCAAATGCTCAACAAGTAACTGACAAATGAAAGAACAAAAATTTTTAAATAATTTCTAAAACCCAAGACCAAATCACCAAATGACTTCAATAGGCAACATTATATTTAACATTAGATTCTGGGATGTCCTAGTTCTCTACAGTTTATTGCCAATAAGAATTCAGTGTATACCATTTGCTGAGCCCTGTTCAAAGGACTTTAGAAATATTAACTTGACAACAGCTCCATGAGATAGAATCTACTATTAGAATCTACTTCATCTATAAGCCTCTATTCACAGATAAAGAAAATGACCTGATTCAGAACACAGGGCTAAATAATTCATCAAAGATCATAGAGTCTACAAATGGAAGAAATCAAATCTAAGAAACTGGCTCTACCAACCACGCTTTTAAACTAAAATGAATTTATTAACACAGATACTCAATGGCAAATTGGTAAGCATTATCTGTACAAACATTACAGTATAGGACCAAGATAGTAGTTTCAGATAAATTCAGTTCAGGATCATTGTTAACTGGATTGTATAGTCAAAATTCCTTCCTATTCGGGAGCTAACTCAAACGGGCATCGTGTCAATTATATGGGTCTCCTTGTTTCACTCCTCTCTGCTTCAAAATATCTCCTTCCCCAATTCCCAGACGTATCTATAATGGCATATATTAAATAGGTTTGTTTAGATGCGAAAATTCTTCAGTATGAGGCATTCTTAAAGAATCATAGTAGAAACACCTAAATTACACGAATGTCTACAGATAGACTTTCATTCACTAACAATTTATTTACTACTGACTGCAAATAGCATCACATTAGCCACTGAATGGGGACACACTAGCACTTAAAAGACATAATCCAGATTATTTTAAAAACTGAATTAAGTCACAAAACATACTTATGTGAGATAGCCTGAAAACTACCATTTGTTAAAAAAAAAAAAAGAAACTATTGAAAACAGGTATGTTACTAGTTGAATTTAAAAAGCTGAACTTCTAAAGGGAAACAAAAATGGTGAAATTTGGCAGATACAAGGGTCACAGAACAGAAGTGAAGTTTAACTACTCCATGTGCTTGAAACTGTTCAGCAAGAAAAATGTAAGTTTAGTTAAAAGAAATAGTAAAGCTGAATTCTCCACCCATTTCTCACATCATGGATTGACATGACTTCTAGACTACCTATATGTGGCATTATCAGAATTAAATTAAGAAATCTGTTCTTGGAAACATACATTCAGTTCAGTCACTCAGTCGTGTCCGACTCTTTGCGACCCCATGAATCGCAGCATGCCAGGCCTCCCTGTCCATCACCAACTCCCAGAGTTCAATCAGATTCAAGTCCATCGAGTCCGTGATGCCATCCAACCATCTCATCCTCTGTCGTCCCCTTCTCCTCCTGCCCCCAATCCCTCCCAGCATCAGAGTCTTTTCCAATGAGTCAACTCTTCGTATAAGGTGGCCAATGTACTGGAGTTTCAGCTTTAGCATTATTCCTTCCAAAGAAATCCCGGGCTGATCTCCTTCAGAATGGACTGGTTGGATCTCCTTGCAGTCCAAGGGACTCTCAAGAGTCTTCTCCAACACCACAGTTCAAAAGCATCAATTCTTCGGCGCTCAGCCTTCTTCACAGTCCAACTCTCACATCCATACATGAGCACAGGAAAAACCATAGCCTTGACTAGATGGACCTTAGTCGGCAAAGTAATGTCTCTGCTTTTGAATATACTATCTAGGTTGGTCATAACTTTTCTTTCAAGGAGTTAGCGTCTTTTAATTTCATGGCTGCAGTCACCATCTGCAGTGATTTTGAAGCCCCAAAAATAAAGTCTGACACTGTTTCTACTGTTTCCCATCTATTTCCCATGAAGTGATGGGACCAGATGCCATGATCTTCGTTTTCTGAATGTTGAGCTTTAAGCCAACTTTTTCACTCTCCTCTTGCACTTTCATCAAGAGGAAACATACATTACCATGTGTAAAATAGACAGCCATTGGGAATTTGCTGTATGACTCAGGGAACTCAAAACTGGGACTCTGTCAAAACCTGGAGGGGTGGGAGGTGGGAGGGAGGTTCCAGAGGGAGGAGCCGTATGTATACGTATGGCTGATTCATGGTGATATATGGCAGAAACCAACACAACATTGTAAAGCAATTATCCTTCAATTAAAAATGAATTAATTAAAAAAAAAAGAAACCTGTTTCTGCTCCCTTGAACAAGAACTCCTTCTGCCATTGAATCAGTATTGCATGATCCACTAAACAGAAGCAGTTCATGCAATGGAATATTACAGGGTTGAAGTGAGCAGAAAGGTTGACGGCGGTTCTAAATGAAGACTGGTTCAAAAATTTGGAAAACACGTAAAACAATCATTTCCTCTTATATCCCAGGCTTCACAACCTACAGACTAGAAGAATCTTCTGATTTTTCCTTCTGCTCCTTTTTCTAAAACTGCCCAAGTCCCACCACTGCCCGGCTGCTTCAGGCACTCTCAGCCTGATGCCCTTACACCATACACACACACACCTGTGTGCACACACCTAAGCACACACATCTGCAGAGACACAGCACATGCTCTTACTCAAAGACTATAGAAAAGACCATCGACTCTGAAACACTCATAGAAACTCTAGGCTGAGAAACAGCACAGTCAGTCACAGAAGACAGCTGTGGGAATAAAGTGCATGGTTAATAATTCTTGGCCAGGAGCTGGACATCCTGAATCAAATCCCAGTCCCTCCCTTCATGCCTGTGTGGTCTTGGTTGATTATTTCATCTTTCTGACCCTCACTTTTCTCATGCACTGAATCTTGGATTAATAAATAACTGATTCACTTTCCACTCAAACCCCTTAATTCTTGAAAGGAAAAAAATGAATTTAAAGGAAGACAATAATTTTGATTTGCAGGATAAGGCTTTTCTGTTCTTTTGTATAGGATCAAAAATGTTCTGTCTCATGATGGTTGGATCACAGTCTCTTACTGAGAAATATGTTTGCTTCTCAACACCTACAGCAAGATTACAACACTTTCCAAATAATGGTAACATTTCAAACATTAGAGGAATACATTAGTCACTTTGACTTTAAACTATCTGATTTTTAGTTCCAAAGTGTTATTTTAAAACATGCTTCCTGTACACAAGCTTATTTCTTAAAATATCTTTTGGAAAAAAGTCACACCAGGGTAAACTTCCAACAATATGCATTTCTTTATTCTCCACCAGACAAAGTCTACTCTACACCACACGGAACTAAGTTAGAGTCTATATACATCTATAGGATCTCCTATTTTTCTTGCTTAATCATTTTTGAAATGTTAATGAGTGAAACAGGGAGGCTATATAATTAACCTTCCATCTGCAAGCTGAACAATCCAGAAACAGCATACAAAAGAGTCAGGTGTTACTGAGAATACATAACCTGTTGGCTTTCATCAAGTCCATGGAATAAGAGGAAGTAAGAAGTCACTTTCTCCCTACAGTGTTAATGAGCACAAGCAAAGTGGACACTGTCCCCAGGCAAACGGAGGAGACCCAACAGCACACCTACAGGGACACACCAAGGTCACACAGGAAAACAAGAGAATAGAGCCTGCTATTTTATGTGACACATACTTTCTATATTTTAAGAGTTTAAAATATTTCAGTAGCTGTTACTATGGACTTTCAAGTCAAACTGACACCAAGTCAAAACTGTCTACTCTGTACCCTATACCTGTTGGTAAAATGTTTAGACATGCCTAATACGTCTGTGAGAAACAGCTTTAAAGGAAACTATCTGAAATCACTTCCAAGCTAGGCCATAGTTTTACACAGGACACTGACAAAATAAAAAAGGGAGAGAAACTGACTCTACCTGTGGCTTTCCTGGTGACTCAGACGGTCAAGAATTTGCCTGCAATGCAAGAGACCCAGCTTGGGTTAGGAAGATCCCCTGAAAAGGGAATGGCTACCCATTCCAGTATCCTTGCCTGGAAAACTCCACAGACAGAGGAGCCTGGCGGGCCACAGACCATGGGGTTGCAAAGAGTTGGACATGACTGAGCAACTAACACATGAAGTTGGACAATCACAACTCATCAGCCTGCATATATTTCAAAGAAATCTAGTAAAAATGAGATTGGGAATCCTGTCTCTATACTTGTTTGAATGGATTTTTAAAAATGGATTCCCATCAAGGCTTTTAAAGAGTCTATCTCTTTAAGAGATGCAATTCTAATTATACAGAAGAGAAGGCTCACAGATGGACCAAGACTACTTACAACCCTGAGCTCCACAATGCCCCAGTCTCAGCATTCAACCGCACTTGCTTCCCTTGTGTTTAATTCACCATCTTCTCCCATATGGTTCCAGCCCCAGGACATTGCAAGCTCAGTCTCAGTAATGGTGTCATGATAACTGCCATCCCCTCGAAGAGTACACTAAGGACTGGCTTCTGATTTTTCACCTTTTCTCATTAATAGGGACAAGAGTTACATTCGGTATCTATAAATCTTCACCATCACTTTATTTAATTTGCTACCACATGCTGTGGGGTTTTTGTTTATTTGTTTGTTTGAAAAGGTCTTGAGTTTACCTTTTTCCTCCAAAGTCACTGCTGCCTCCTTGGATCAGGATAAATTTACCCAGTTTATCTCTAGAAGACTTACTTCCTAAAACACTATTCAGTATATCCTAAAACCTGTACTGGTTACATCTGCATTCTATTATATTTCCCAAAGCCTATTTTGCCAAAAGAAAAAAATTTTTTAAATTAAATTAAAAAGCACCTGTGACCAACTAGGGCTTCCCTGGTAGATCAGCTGGTAAAGAATCTGCCTGCAATGCAGGAGAACCTGGTTCGATCCCTGGATGGGACAGATCCCCTGGAGAAGGGATAGGCTACCCACTCCAGTGTTCTTGGGCTTCCCTGGTGGCTCGGCTGGTAAAGAAATCACCTGCAGTGCGGGAGACCTGGGTTTAATCCCTGGGTTGGAAAGATCCTCTGGAGAAGGGAATGGCTACCCACTCCAGTATTCCGGCCTGGAGAATTCCACGGACTGTATAGTTCATGGGGGTCACAAAGAGTCAGACATGACTGAAGCCACTTAGAAAGCACACACACATACACATGTACATACAAACATCAAAAAGAGTTGAGTAATACAGGCTACATGCCAAGAGAGTATACGATTAGTTGCCCCTGAATGGCATTAGAAAAGGGCTTTGGAAGAACAAGTACTAGGAACTAGAAGACTGAAGTTTTAGCCTCTGTTCGTCACTGGCAAGTTCATGAACCTCTTTAGTCCTTCCAAAGGTGTAAAACTGAAGATCTGAATAGATGGCCCTTAGGCCTCCTTCTGTGGTACTGGAAAAGACTCTTGAGAGTCCCTTGGGCTGCCAAGGATCCAGCCAGTCCATCCTAGGGGAGATCAGTCCTGGGTGTTCATTGGAAGGACTGATGTTGAAGCTAAAGCTCCAATACTTTGTCCACCTGATGCGAAGAGCTGACTCATTTGAAAAGACCCTGCTGCTGGGAAGGACTGAGGGCAGGAGGAGAAGGGGACGACAGAGGATGAGATGGTTGCCTGGCATCACTGGCTTAATGGACGTGAGTTTGGGTAGGCTCAGGGAGTTGGTGATGGACAGGGAGGCCTGGCATGCTGCAGTTCATAGGGTCGCAAAGAGTCAGACACGACTGAGGGACTGAACTGAACTGAACTGAAGGCTCCTTCTATCTCTCCCATCCTGTTACTTTATAATTCAGACTGCAGAAGTCACAGGAAGGCAATACAATGAGAAAAGAAATTGAGTTTACAGCCAGATAGAAGAAAGTGTGCATTCAGTTACTACATTAGAATTTCTTCCTTGAATTATTCTGGTTATAATTAGAGATGATGCATTTACAGCATGCAAAACATGCTGCAGAAATTACAATTATTGAGTTACAATGAGACACTGTTCTTCAGAGAGAGTCTCATATGTCACACCATATAAGATGGATTCTCATCTCTCAACTGCTTAAAAGTACATATTTATCATATTTACTTTTAGTAAATAGTAAACATCCTATCAAATTCCACTACACATCAAACTGCTCTGGGGAAAGGGTTTTGTCAACCATTAATGCTGACTGATTGGCATATAAGATCAATTCAATCAATATTTTTGATTTAACAAAGATTTGTGTTGGGTTATCTTTTTGCATTTCAAAGTATCTCTGTTCTTCTTTCCAAAGGCACTAATGATGATCTGGCTGTCCAACGGTTACATACTAACAAAACTGTCAAACTTCTAATTAGTGAAATTCTGCTTATTTTCTTCTGCCTGTCCCTCATTAGCAGGTACTCTGTAATTCAATGTGAATTAAAATATCCTGAAGATATCAGTCAGTGACCCTTAGGTGTTAAGCAACACTCAACAGGAAAAAACAAATCATTGCTTTGTGATGAAAGTGAAAGTCACTCAGTTGTGTCCAGCTTTGTGACCCCATGGACCATATAGTCCATGGAATTCTCTAGGCCAGGATATTGCTGTAGATAGCCTTTACCTTTTCCAGAGGATCTTTCCAACCCAGCGATGAAACCCAGGTCTCCCACATTGCAGGCAATTCTTTACCAGCTGAGCCAACGGGGAAGCCCTTGCTTTGTGGAAGGGAGTGTTAATATACTTTTAAAAAATGCAGACATTACTATAAAATTAGATGCTTTCAAGTTCCTGTTTTATAGACCTGTATCTACCTTTGATATAACTTTAAATACACTGTAAGCAAAAATAAGACAAATAAATTTGAGCTTTAAAATTCTACTTTATGTCATAGAAAATAATGTCCATGTTATCATTTATCCTTATATTAAATCATTCATTTAAAAGTATGACAAAACCTTTTGAAATAGGATTGCTAGAAATTTTTCATCCACTTCAAGAGGAAAGAGAGTGTTCCATTTTGTTTGTTTGTTTGTTTACTGCATTTATTCCTCATTAAACACCAAAGAAAAACAGAAAAAAGAGTAAATGTAGAAGTTGAGCTATTATTTTGTGAGGACAACATGTTAACTTTGCAATATCTAGATAAATTCATTGAAAGTTATCAGAACTACTGTAGTTTTAAGAACATGACAAAGAACTTGTGGTAGACATTAGCTTTTACTTCATTTTATACAGATAGGCTTTTAAAAAGTTTATTTATTATTTATTTATTAAGCTTTATTTTTAAAATAGGACAAAGATGACAAATTATCAACTTTCCCTGTTTACTTATATATTAGCAAACATAGCTTAAATATGACAGAGCTAAATTATCATAAAGTAAAATAAGTTTTTTCACATTTCAGTGTCTTCTCCATATGTTTACAACATAATACAAAATAAAATCCAACTAATTTTCTAGTAAAATTTTCCATAAATTATATAGCAATTCACTGTTTCTCTAATTTTTCTCAGTGCTAAGGTAAACTGAATAACCTTTTAAAATTCAACTTCAGATGAACATAGATTGTCATTCTGAAGTGCTGTGTAAGGTATCAAGGTAATATTTTATTGACTATATTATATAATATGTAACCTCTGTAAACACTTTATGGTCTAAATATTAAAACAAGGAATGAAACTAAGTTATCAGAATTTGAGAGCAATGAGATTTCTGATATAAATTTCTAAATCTTCTCTTTATAGATTAAGAAACTGTTCCCTAAATAAATAAAGTCCTCGGTCAGGGTCACACAGTTAGTGTGGTATAGTGAGAAGGCCTACAATTTAGAGTCAAACAGACCTGGATACTAACCAAGCCCACCCCTTTCTGTGCTATGTTACACTTATTATTGTGTCATCCATGGCCTTAGTTTCTGCATCTGTAAAAGGACATAATCATAAGCATTTATGTTGTAGTGACAACATAAATTGAAGAGAGTATCACCACAGTACATAAAAGATGGTAAACAAATGTGAAGTTCAAGGCTTATTAAAGAAAGACCTACATACAATCTAAATTGCTTACTTTTTTGTAAGTCTGTAAGTCACCAAGATATTTTGCCTAACTTGCTACTTACTTAAAACTCAACATATATATTTTTCCATATAAGTTTAAACTCATTTGAAACTGTACATTTGATATCTACATAATAAATCAGCATAATTGTTAATCTGAAGTAACTGTAACAAATGTTTTTCCTTTCTATTCATTAGCCTTGGCTCTTTTTCCCTGAGTTAGGTTAATTTTTTCCAACTGTAAAATTTTTAATATGGTTTAAGAGTGAGTGTAATGCTCTTTGTAAATACAATGGACTGCTGACCTTAACACTCAATGGAAATAAAACATTTTTAAGTCCAGCAAAATGTCTCAATTGTAATTACCAAGTGGCCTTTATCTTGAACAATTAGTTTAATACAATGGTTTTAATAAAAAAAAGGTTCTTTCTTTCAAATAATCTTTAACTACAGTCTATAAGAGAACACTTTCAATTTTATAAGAGAAACTACATTTCCACTTAATCAAGAGAAAATTCTCATATTACTTATCATTTTATGCATTAACATCAACTTTCAAAAAGAACTAGCAATGATTTTTGTAGTTCTCAAAGTATCATAAAATGATGTATATATGGAGAAAAATATGGAGTAGTAAGAAGAAAATTAAAGGGGTGAGTGGATAAAAGTCTTAAGTAGGTTTTTCACCAGAAAAAAAAAATACATAACAATATTATAATAAAATACACATACACATTTATTTTTCAATATAGTACCATAGTAGCTACAAATGAAGGGCCTTACACATTTTTATTTTTGCTAACCACAAAACTCAATTCCAGAGATTTTTCTACTATGTGAAAATGGACATGTTGTCCCCAGTTGCTCAAACTATTAATAAAAGGAAACATCTGCATAAGGTACATAGGACAAAAATTAGCTGGATTCAACAATGATCATTCCTTTGGAATACAGTACACTGACATTTTGGGTTTCCCAAGTAGAGCAGATGGTAAAGAATCTCCCTGCCGATGCAGCAGACCTGGGTTTGATCACTGAGTCAGGAAGATCCCCGGAGAAGGGGACGGCAACACACTCCAGTATTGCTGTCTGAAGAATCCCAGGAACAGAGGAGCCTGGTGGGCTACAGACCATGAGGTCGCAAAGAGTTGGACATGACTGGGTGACGAAGCATGCACTCACACTGATATTTTATCCTCTAGAATCAAAGACCATTTATTAAATGACCCATAATTGCCAACCACAGGAATTGTCTAATGTTCTTCCTGAATAATATAAAACAAAAATGTCGTAAAGATTGAAAGCAATGTTCAAGTCCCAGATGAACTAAAGGTGTACAATAAAAATTACCACTGCAATAAATTCTAATACCACCTTCCTTTGCCAAGAGGTTCAAAGATTCAGTACACATCAATTTTAGCCAGCTGTAAGAGGCATTTAACATTCCCAAAGCAAAAAACCAACATAGGGTCTCACTTCAGTTCAGTTCAGTTGCTCAGTTGTGTCCGACTCTTTGCGATCCCATGAACTGCAGCATACCAGGCCTCCCTGTCCATCACCAACTCCAGGAATTTACTCAAACTCATGTCCATTGAGTCGGTGATGCCATCCAACCATCTCATCCTTTGTCATCCCCTTCTCCTTCTGCCCTCAAATCTTTCCCAGCATCAGGGTCTTTTCCAATGAGGCAGCTCTTCACATCAGGTGGCCAAAGTATTGGAGTTTCAGTTTCAGCATCAGTCCTTCCAATGAACACTCAGGACTGATCTCCTTTAGGATGGACTGGTTGGATCTCCTTTTCAAGGGACTCTCAAGAGTCTTCTCCAACACCACAGTTCAAAAGCATCAATTCTTAGGCGCTCAGCTTTCTTCACAGTCCAACTCTCACATCCATACATGACCACTGGAAAAACCATAGCCTTGACTAGACGGACCTTTGTTGGCAAAGTAATGTCTCTGCTTTTAAACATCCACTCAAAACATAGTTATTTCTCACCATCTTTTCTGATTTATATGTGATTATTTTTTCTCCCTGGCTAGTGATAACAATGAAAACTAAGACACACCACTGTGGTACTGGTGAAAAATGCTCTACTCATATCAATAACTCCACGGTGATGATTTTTAACTGCGTCCATCTAAACAAAAAAAGAAAATGCTGCATGGAAGTTTGGAATTCTCAGATCCTCTGAAGATTACATATTGGCTCCATATTAGGTCCGTGTATAGTATAATTCTGCTTTACGGATACTAGAAAATACATGGCAAATTACAGTCATTATTAATTTGTTCTTTATACATTAGCAGCCTGGCTCACAAGCCTAACTCCTTATGTCTCTTTCCTCTTCCTCTGAGGCACTTCTCAATGATGTATCTCTCTAATTTAGCAGAGAATTGCTCTCCCATCAGTCTCACTCTGCCATCAAGCGCACACTTAAGATTGAGGTGAGGAGAAGCAGTGGAGGGATGAGGCTCTTATCTGCAGCTGACTTTGGAGTTTGCCTCTGGCTAAGACATGTGGCTTACAGCGAAAGAAAAGGACTCTGGGATATCTAACAGAGAAGGGGACCCCTCCAAAGGATGGGAAACCCATCCTGACTGAGCAAGTGGGACGCAAGGGTTAATCTAAGCTCTCTTCATCCATCCACACTTTTTCTATAATAGGATGGATGGCCTGGCTTTATTCCTGATCAACTCTGAGATAGCTTAGCTCGGAAATCCAGATTGTCCTTTCGTATATTATGTGTAAGAACTGAGTATTGTTTGGCTAAAGCCTTCTTTCCTTCCATCCCAGTTTAAATTAAACGAGAAGGCAGGGAATGCTTATTACCAGTTTAGGGCAAAGACACTGTTTAATCTGTCTAGGCATTTGTCAAACTCAACCAAGCACCAAATATATCCTTCTATGATTTCTGGTCCTATCTCAAGTTTTTATCATAAACAACAATGAAATTTCATACATGCAAATAATAGACAAAACCACATATGGAGCTCTATCATGACAAGTTTCTTTGCTTATGATTATGTAATGAAGGTATTCAAGCTGAAATATGACTGTCCCAAATGGTACAGTTTCTCTAACCAACAACCAGTAAATAGCAGATCCCTGCTATATCATTTTTTAGCATACAAAATTATATATGTAAGAAGCAGATGGTGAATGTCAACTTGGCACCATTTCACCATCTGCTCTTTGTATAGCTAGTCAAGTTCAGAATGTTACTTAAAGATTAAAGAAAGACAACACTATTGTTGAAGCCAAGAGCAGCCTTCTTCCTTAAGCTCTCAACATTTGCAATATATACAGCAAGTATTCATCTATGATATATAAAATCTGTTTTAATCTCACTCTATTGAATAAAACCTAAACAAAAGCATTCATTTCTGTAGTATTCCACAGATATTTTCTGGACAAGAAAGAAAAAGAGTAACACATTTCCAAATAGCTAAATCAGGGATACAGAAAATAGACTGTATACACCACAAGAGGATATACAACAAGATAAACAGCAAAGCATAAATATCAGGGCTGAGTTTGTTTCTCATCTGCTACTAGATAGTATAAAGTATGTTAATGAAGGAAAATCTGCAACATGTTGGTTTCACATCTAAATGCAGTACAAAAGATATGCTTTGCATCGGCATATAACTTTTATCTTACAGATATTTTTACAGTTGTACTGAAAAATGCAAAAATGAATTCTACAATACTTAACTAGACTTCATATATTAAAAACCAATTGGAAGCCATCTATTATTTTTTAAGGATCTATTTCCATCAAGTTGCAATAAATATTATTCATGACAACATGTACAAGGAAATAATATTAGTTAAATGATCTATTTCCATATAGATGCAATAAAGACTGTTCATGACAACATGTACTAGGAAATAATATTAATCATCTATTTTATAAAGTTATCGTGTTATATAAACACATTATAACACATATAAGTATCACTTACAAATATGTGAATATGTCAGGTAACAACAGCAATGCTTTCTGTAGTGTCTACTGTATTACCGGCATCATTCCAGTTGCTTTAACATCAGTCCTAAAACACCCTATTCAAGGTCAGTTACACAATTTGCAGGGTTCAATGCAAAATAAAAATACAGGGTCCCTTGTTAAAATTGAAGGATAAAAGCTTTTTTTTCCTTTCTTCCATGGTCTTTCTCAACCTATCAGGAGATGCTTGCAGGGTGAAGGGAGATCTTCACAGGTGCTTGGACCATCTCCTGTCCCTGACACTCAGCAGGTGCACCATTAGCTGACCTCACATCCCCAGAGCCCAGGCCCAGGCCCCACTGGAGGCCTGGGGAGGCAGAGGGGCATGAGAAGGGCATCTCAGAACACCTCCAGAGAAGTGGGGAGACAGGAGTAGGCAGAACCACACATAAGGCAAGGCTGCAAGCCCCCAGTGCAAGAGACACTGTCCCATCTGACATCATTACATACATAAATCCAAAGGAAAACCTGCTAAAAATGTCAAGATGTTGACCACGGAGCATTCAACAAGCACAGGGCCAAATTCTGAGTGCCAGAGCATGAGCTGAGCACTGGCTGAGTACCTGTAAAGCTGCCCCTGACCACAAAAAGAAAGACTATTCATCTCCATTTTACAGATGAGGAAACTGAAACAGAGAGATCATTAAATTCCCCCAATCAGCTGAATAAAGAGGCAGAGTCAGGATTCAAACTCAGACAGGACTTACACACCATCCTGCCTGTAGGGTCCATGTTCTACACACTATACTAAAAGGAAATTTAAAGAAATATGTTTTTAGCCTCTAATAATTCATTTAATCTATTATTTCTAAACAATTATTTTCTCTATCCAAATCTAGAAGGCACATATACAAGTACTTGCTTATAAAATCACATACAAATATATACTGATACCTGTATTTCAAAGATATGATGTCATATTTAAATGAGTATTGTGTCCCAAAACAGCATTTTAAGCCTGACTCCAAGATTTTCAGAAACACATGAACAACCATCATTATTTGAACCCCAGCAACCATACGGAGCCTCTCTGGCACTCTCACACCTCTTTTCTGCACATCATTCCTCCTTGGCCATCATCTTCTAGGAAACCGAATGTCTGGTATAATTATAAAAGAGCTTTCTCTTAATTTCACCATCATTTATACCAATAAAAAACCACCGATGTCCCAATCTGTTCATTTATTTGTTCAATGAATATGTATTAAATAAATCTGATTTGCTCCATAGACTTTAAATTACAAGTTTGCAGATTATCTGATTAATATATTCATAGATTATTATAGCATTCTGATTGAAATAAGAGCTCTAGAACCTAACACCACCCCATACTCAGACTATTTCCAATGAATGAATCCATCTTGTATCATATCACTGTGTAAATGTGAAAAAAAAAAAAGAAGAAGAAAGGAAAAGATACCACCCCTCTCTTTGGATCCACCTTAGAAAACAAGAAATCAATTCCAGTTTTCTTGGTGAGAATAAACGCAAATAACATACTCTAGAAAATGATAAAGTATAGACAGGCATCTTATTGCTGTTGTCATTTTTTCCATCCCCCTCTAATCTGTAACCATTCCACTTAATTTCTACAGAACTCAGTTATAGAGTTGAATCATACTCATGTAAGATAAAATTAGAAAAAGAAATCATTCTACCTGTCAAGATATGTATCCAAACTGATATACTCAGTGTGACCTAAATCACCTCCAACTCCCAGGAAGGTTTGTTTTTCGACTTACAATTTAGCCACTTGTACTACATCTGCTGGATCATGGAAAAGCAAGAGAGTTCCAGAAAACACCTATTTCTGCTTTATTGACTATGCCAAAGCCTTTGACTGTGTGGATCACAATAAACTGGAAAATTCTTCAAGAGATGGGAATATCAGACCACCTGACCTGCCTCTTGAGAAATCTGTATGCAGGTCAGGAAGCAATAGTTACAACTGGACATGGAACAACAGACTGGTTCCAAATAGGAAAAGGAGTACATCAAGGCTGTATATTGTCACCCTGCTTATTTTACTCCTATGCAGAGTATATCATGAGAAACGCTGGACTGGAGAAGAAGCACAAGCTGGAATCAAGATTGCCAGGAGAAATATCAATAACCTCAGATATGCAGATGACACCACCCTTATGGCAGAAAGCGAAGAGGAACTAAAAAGCCTCTTGATGAAAGTGAAAGAGGAAAGTGAAAATGTTGGTTTAAAGTTCAACATTCAGAAAACGAAGATCATGGCATCTGGTCCCATCACTTCATGGCAAATAGATCGGGAAACAGTAGAAACAGTGTCAGACTTTATTTTGGGGGGCTCCAAAATCACTGCAGATAGTGACTGCAGCCATGAAATTAAAAGACGCTTACTCCTTGGAAGAAAAGTTATAACCAACCTAGATAGCATATTCAAAAGCAGAGACATTACTTTGTCAACAAAGGTCCGCCTGGTCAAGGCTATGGTTTCTCCAGTAGTCATGTATGGATGTGAGAGTTGGACTGTGAAGAAGGCTGAGCACCGAAGAATTGGTGCTTTTAAACTGTGGTGTTGGAGAAGACTCTTGAGAGTCCCTTGGACTGCAAGGAGATCAACCCTGGGTGTTCTTTGGAAGGAATGATGCTAAAGCTGAAACTCCAGTACTTTGGCCACCTTATGCAAAGAGTTGACTCATTAGAAAAGACTCTGATGCTGGGAGGGATTGGGGGCAGGAGGAGAAGGGGACGACAGAGGATGAGATGGCTGGATGGCATCACGGACTCGATGGACGTGAGTCTGAGTGAGCTCCGGGAGTTGGTGATGGACAGGGAGGCCTGGTGTGCTGCGACTGATGGGGTCACAAAGAGTCGGACACGACTGAGCGACTGAACTGAACTGAACTAGAGATACTAGTTTACATATCTTCCTGAATCACTGAAACTCCCTTGCATTCAAACTCTTAAAATGCAGGAGTCATTCATTTAGTGATTGCTCTATAACTTCCTTCAACTCCTAAACATTAATTATTATAATAGTTAATGTTGATGGCTCTTGGCAAGGTCTCTACAAATAAAGATTAAATAATATAATATGTATTTAAAAGAAAAAGCATGCCCTCACACCACTAAAAAACTGGAACAATATTCAATGATTCACACAGAAATGATCAGAGAGAACACTGTCTAAATGGACTTTGAAGACCAACTTCATTTGTGCTTAGTCGCTCAGTCATGTCCAACTCTTTGTGTCCCCATGGACTGCAGCCCACCACACCAGGCTCCTCTGTCTATGGGGGTTCTCCAGGCAAAAATACTGGAGTGGGTTGCTATGTCCTCTTCCAGGGGATCTTTCCAATCCAGGGATCGAACCCAGGTCTCCTTCATTGCAGGCCGATTCTTTATCCTCTAAGCTACCACAGAAGCCCATTTAATAAATTTAATAGATCAGTAAGTACTAGTTAACCATTCCTTCAGTTAGGCTAAGTGTTAATTTTTTTTCTCTTTTGCTATTTTTATTTGTTTTTGAAGTATAATTGACCACGTGACCCAGCAAACCCCAATGTTCATTGTAGCTCTGTTTATATTAACCAGGATGTGGAAACAACCCCAATGGCCAGCAGCATGAATGTTAAATATTGAGTCTTGCCCTTCACAAATTGCATTCCTACAGCCACTGTTACTGTCAAAAACTTTTTCATTTAGTCACTCAACATTTAATGACCTTACCTTGCTTCTGTCTCTAACTACACCATGCTTAAAGACAAATTCTGTGTCCAGCTCACCTTTGTATCTTCCATCATGGGCTTCCCTGGTGGCTCAGTGGTAAAGAATCTGCCTGCCAATGCAGGAGACTCAGGTTCAATCTTCCATCATGCAGATTACAGAGCCTTATCCGTAACTGCAGGAAGTGAGCCATTTGAGAATGAGGAAATTCTCCCTCCATGATACCATAAACATAAAAAGCAGGAGGAAATTAAAAAAAAAAAAAAATGAGTCCCAGGATCAACATGTAAAGCTATATAGGAATATGTTTCTTTGATTTTTTTCTTTGAGGAACCAGAAACCCTCAAATTTTACAAATTTGAAATCGCTGAATGGAAAAGTCTATCCCTCATGACTTCTAATTCTGTTTCTCCCTATTCCCCACTGACTCTGCTCTAATCCACCGCAAATCCACCCTCAGAGGACCATTCCCTAAGATTCAGTTCAGTTCGGTTGCTCAGTCGTGTCCGACTCTTTGCGACCCCATGATTCACAGCACGCCAGGCCTCCCTGTCCATCACCGGAGTTCACTCAGACTCACGTCTATCGAGTTGGTGATGCCATCCAGCCATCTCATCCTCTGTCGTTCCCTTCTCCTCCTGCCCCCAATCCCTCCCAGCATCAGAGTCTTTTCCAATGAGTCAACTCTTCGCATAAGGTAGCCAAAGTACTGGAGTTTCAGCTTTAGCATCATTCCTTCCAGAGAAATCCCAGGACTGATCTCCTCTAGTATGGACTGGTTGCATCTCCTTGCAGTCCAAGGGACTCTCAAGAGTCTTCTCCAACACTTAATCTCCCTAAGATTAGGGCCCCCTCATCTTCCTTTATATCTTTGATTCAAACTTCCATTTACACAATATTTAATAACCAATAATCCCAGGTATTTGTACTAATTTCTATAAGTCGTGGAGGCAGAACATCTTGCTCTGTTTTTCAAAAAAGGGAGGGGAGAGGCATGCCAACAATTTAAAGAGACGGCACTCTGGCACAGAAATCAGAATCAGCACTTCCACTTAATTTCTAATTTGATACCTGTCCTTCTTTCTCTTCCTCTGCCCTCCCCAACTCAGTGAACTGTGTTGATTCCTACTTCACAAGAATAAAGTTCTCTATTATCATTGTTATTTTTTTAAAGGTAAAAATATAATGTTCCCATGTTATTCTGGCTGCTTGAAGTAAAAACTATATTTTTCATTTTTCAGTTATTACATTTTTCACTATAACCTAGCACTGATGCAATGCTAAGGCCTACATGAGAAAGGCAACAATGGAAACAGAAAACAAATTAAGACAAACTCACTTCTTCAATATGTTATCAAATGTATCAGATTTATAATATCAATTTTATTTGAAAATTAATAAGAAAAGTAAGTCTTATTATCAACTAAAAGTGACTGAGATCTGGCAATATAAAAGCAGTCTATTCTTTAAATGCTAATCGTCCTAAAGTAAAAACAAAATTTTTTAAATTTAAATTAAAGGTTTGTTTATTCCTGCCCTCCTTTTTATTTCTTACACTTCTGTATGGTGCCACATGTATTTAGATACTTTGTCCAAAACTGCACAAATACCAAATAAGTATGTTAGCTTGCCCTTTGTCTTGTTACTGCACTCACTGTTGGTATTATGTTAATCTTAGTTTTTCATAAGAAAATCATAAAATAACCTTCAAATCTACTCTTACTTACGTTTTTCTTTCTTTTTTAAAAGTAGGATAATAAATCATAAAATCATTTTATTCTCTCTTCTGTCTAAACAATGGCCATTGAATGGTTAAAATAATTGATGATTTACTAATATGTCTAACAATTTATATTCCTTTCTGCCCTTGGACCTGGCTCTGATCTATTCATCACTCTTGTTATGTCAAGATTTTTACTGAAAGCATGTATTAAGAATTTTAACAAAAGTACACATATGGATTCTTAATGGAGATTTGTTTCTAGTCCAATATGGACACTAGACTATTTTGCTATCAAACCAGAGTCAGAATTAATCAAGTTAACTTTCTAAAAATTATCTTATGTCAGAAGAATTTCATACCAACCAGGAAAAAGGATGCTATCTTTCAGGTTACAATGCAAAAGTCAGCAATGCACAATCTCAGCTATTGTTCATTCTGGCAAATCACCACTGGCTGGCTGATTTACAACAGGTTGGTAATTATATAATGATACATAAACATTGCTAGAAATTTCAAATGTCCACCTGCTGGAAGTGAAACCATATGTGCTATAAAAGAAGACTAATCACAATCGCTGGCTGACTCCAAAGGCAAATATTTGGCTAGTAAAGGCTGCCTGTTCACTAGTGTTAGTATTCATTGATATCAAATAAACCATATCCACAACAGCAATTTCCATTTAAATGGTTGTTAAGAAGTCTGATGAAGTTAAACTGAGATATGATGACTGCAGAATTTTAATGATGGAAGAAGTCAATAGACCTGTTATGAAACAGCTGTGTGTGCTGGCAAAGCTTGCCAATGGGATTGTCTGGCCCCATAAGTTGCATGGTAGTCTTAGGGGTGTCCTAGGATAGCAGATTAAGCCATGGAGAGTGAGATAGTGTGGAGCAAGGAAAACAGGCATTATCTGGTAAAAATCTGCCTGTAATGCAGGAGATCCGGGTTCAATTCCTGGGTTAGAAAGATCCCCTGAAGAAGAAAATGGCAATCCACTCCAGTATTCTTGCCTAGAAAATCCCATGGACAGAGGAGCCTGGTGGGCTACAGTCCATGAGGGAGCAAGAGTTCAACACAACTTAGCCAATAAACCACCCACCACTACCACTAAGAAATAAAGCACTGAACTAGATATTTTTAAGTACTATGTTAATTTGCTTAGTATTATTAAAACTAAGTTTTATCCTTGCTATGAAAAACACATGAAAAAACAGAAGCTATGAAGGATCAATTTTTCCAGGGCCACTCAAGTGGGAAGGGGTGGGATTTGAGTCTAAACACGTGTGATTTCAGAACACATCTGAGCCCCACTGTGTGCCCTTCCACTGATTACTTTATTTTTTCTGAGACTCAATTTCCACATCTTAACAAGTTCCAAAGATACTTCCATGTTATTATTTATTTCTGATTCTTTTAATTTTGCTGTCTTCTTTCTTATCCCTGTATAAATGCATGGTGGAGGGCTGCTTAATAGAAATTAGATATATTAAGGCTCCAAAGGGAAAAACATTAAAGAAATGGGTTGGTTAGCTGCCTGCACCCCAAGTTGGAGAGAAGGCGAACATAGGAGACATTCAGTCAGTGCTCTAGGTCCGCTGATTAATAAGAAAACCATCAGCCATTTTATTTGACATTTAGAATCTGCTAACAGTTTGCTGTGAATCACATTTATTGCTTCATTTACTGCTTGTGGGCTATACTCCCTCATCTACAGGGTGCAAATCAGGGACTACTGGATTGATATAGAAGCAGTATTTATTACATGGGCTCATTCTGATAATTAAATAAGTCAATATATGTAAAATACTTGGAACAGGGTCTGGCATACAGCAGGATCTATGAAGTACTACTTATTTTCCTTATGTTCATCCACAAAAACTATAAAATACTACATAAACCCTAAAAGACAATATTAATGACTGTGTAAAAGGATTCATGCTTAACCCACAAGCATACCTCTTATTTACTTTTGGTCTGCTAATGCTGCTGCTGCTGCTACTGCTAAGTCAGTTGAGTCGTGTCTGACTCTATGCGACCCCACAGACGGTGGCCCACCAGGCTCCCCCGTCCCTGGGATTCTCCAGGCAAGAACGCTGGAGTGGGTTGTCATTTCCTTCTCCAGTGAATGAAACTGAAAAGTGAAAGGGAAGTCGCTCAGTCATGTCTGACCCCATAGGCTGCATCCTACCAGGCTCCCAGGCAAGAGTACTGGAGTGGGTTGCCATTGCCTTCTCCTTACTTTTGGTCTAAGAACTTTAATTGCATGTGTGTGTGCTCTGCAGCTTCAGTTGTGTCTGACTCTGCAACCCTGTGGACTGCAGGTCACTAGGCTCCTCTAGGCTCCTCCATGGAGTCCATGGGATTCTCCAGGCAAGAATACTGAAGTGGGGTGCCATTCCCTTCTCCAGGGATGTTCCCGATCCAAGATGGAACCTGAGTTTCCTGCATCCCCTGCACTGCAGGCAGATCCTCCACTGCTAAGCCACCCAGGAAGACCAAGAACTTTAATTGCTGAGCATGAATTATTCATATGTAGCATGTATTCAGAAACATTTTCAACTTTTCTCCTCTATCTTCCATCTAGAAAACCCAGAATGTATTATCATTGTTTCTCAATAGCAACCAGAAATAATTCTTTTTAAAACTATGTATACAAACAAAACAGCATTTAAAACAAATTTATTAATATCATGTCCTACTTATCAAAAGTCAGAAAAATATAAGTAATTGCTTGCAGGCAACTGGTATTCAATATTTTGGTATAACTGGTATAAATATTTATAATAAGAATGGATAGATATATAAATGAATAATTCTTTAAAAAGAAGGCATGATCCCAGCAGTAGTGAAACATTCAAAACAACACAAAATCAACTAGAAAAGCAAAACCCCAACTGTAATCAAGAAGCACATATACTAAATTCTTATAGTGATGGGAAAAAACTGCAGAATATAGTAGCTAAAAGACAATTTCACAAAACTCCACCAAAGAAAGTGGCTATTGTAGAGGATACTTAAGGAATCATGCAAATGAATTATCACTGAAGTGAAAGAACTATCATCCATACCTCTACAGTCAATTTGCCCAAATTTTGTGAAGAACCAATGAGCCCCTAGCAAAAGAAACAGAAACACGTGTCAGAGGCGGCTGCATCATCCACAGAGACATCTTCCTCTCGGACAAGAAAGTAATCTGTATGTTTCCCCAAATCTGTCAGTGTTTTAGACACTAACTTCCCAGGTGGAAACAGCACACACCATCTAAACTTCTTTGCTTTGATGAGAAAGGTGTGATTTTGACACAAAACCATAATCTCTCTCCCTGAGGAGCTGTTCATTGTTTTGAACGCTGCTCTGTTATTCACCTACTGTTGGGCTCAACCATTTCTGTCACCACTCATTTCCATGTGTGCTCTTATCCCTTCCTCTCCCCAAAGAGTCACTGTGAGCCTTCCTTTGATAAAACTCAGAAAGCAGAAAGCCCAGCTCTTCTCTTGAGCTTAGCAGTGAATTCTTCAGTTTCCTTTCTTGAAAGAAATTAAATCTCTGGGAAATTAAGCCTCTTTGAGAACAAACTAGATAAGCATACTGTTCATTCTGGAAACCCAATAAACCACTCTGAATTGAGATTTTCACCCAGGACTTCACAGTGCTAAAGGGAGAACCCAGCAGAGTCAGAAGACCTGCTTTCTGAGCCGTCAGCTGACTCCAGAGCAGATTATACCTCTTAATCTCTGCTCTGGGTTTCCCCCTCTACCGAAAACAGGAACCCGAGGTTTTCTTCAGTTTATATTTAAATATTTTTATTACTCTGAACACTTCCTTCTCTTGACTCTGGAGAACATAACACTACCAGTACATTTCTTCTCTGTATCATCCTCTCCGCCACCCGACATGCCAACCATTTCCTCTCATGTGTTCTTGCAATAAATTAAATCTTGGAAACTACTCAGAACATGGGCCATGAACCCAGCTGTTAGGAACCTTACTGCTGAACACTTTCTTCTTCATTTAATGGTTTTCTCCCTCCTCTCCCAGTTGATAGATACACAATCACAATGAGCATGGACGCTGTTCTGACCAGAATCAGCAGGAAGATCAACAAATCCCAGTAATTTTAACCCTCCTCCTCATTCCCATAGGCCAGTCCCCACAGTGCAGACCATGCCCTTCGAGCTGAGGGATCATTATACTAGCTAAGGATTTTCTTTCATGAGAGCTAAAAATGAAGCATCTGAGTACTAGCTTAACAAATGAACTCATCTGAGTGTATCCAACGTGATATAAAAATAACCTGTTTAGGGTTATAAAGCACTTCATTATATTGCCAGATTTATTCGCAGTGCTACACTGAAATCAGGTTCATAACAACTTATAAATTCTGAAAGGTATTTTAGAGTCCTTGGATGAAAAAACAGCCACCCCATCCTAAAACATGCTGACTTTTTACTAGGGCAGTAGATCACTGGCAAATTGAAGTATGTGCATCCTCAGTCCTATGCTCCCTTCTCTGAGATTAGAAAACGCTGTTTATGTGCTACTGTCCGATCATGGAGTCCTTATGATCTACTATGTAATCTATACAACCCGTTTTCAAAGTATACGCTAATAAAATACTAAGAGCTGTCAAGGCCCAATGCATAAGAAATTTCCTGACCAATTTTAATACTAGTTACTCTTTCCTTTCAAGGTAGAAACAGCTGTTTTCAGCCTCAGTCAATTTTAGCTAGATGACCAGTTCAGAAAGCATTACTGTAAAAATGCAAGTTTACTGATGCTACTTTCTCTTAATGACTCATCTTCAGCTGCACAGGTTCCTGAAGACAGAGCAAAGAGAAAGATGCAAAGCTGCTATTCTAATAAAGATCTCAGTACCATGGGATTTCATGCTGTCTCTAATTTAAACCTTCCCTTGGATAATTCTGAGACAACAAAGAAATTGTGGTGTGTATATACAGTATTAGAAATACTATAGCTTAAAACTTTCTTAATATGCTGGTATCCCTTCTGGTCTTAAAAGAGTATTTCATAATGCAAAGGAGGAGGGAAAGACAGAGAGAGAGAGAATTCAAAGTCTAATACAGAAAGTAAAAGTTAGTTGCACAGTCATGTCCAACTCTTTGAGATCCTATGGGCTACAGGCTACCCAGCTCCTCTGTCCATGAAATTTTCCAGGCAAGAGTACTGGAGTGGGTTGCTTCTCCAGGGGATCTTCCAGACCCAGGAATCGAACCTGGGTCTCCTGCATTGCAGGCAGATTCTTTACCAACTGAGCCACTAGAGAAGAAAGTAAATGACCTAATAAACCTCATTCCTCAAAACAGCATATTCCATTTTCCTGGAAATCTTTTACTTTCCTAGTAAAGATTTTCCTGGCCTATTTGAGACTACCCAAAATCTTTCTAGAATGATAGATATGTCATCTAAATAATCTCTTATATTAAAACTTTCACATGGTCTTTCATCAATAGAAGCAAGCTCTGCACCAACCATTAGCTATGCCTCTGATCAGCCAAATTATTAACTAAAGCATGAATGCCAGCCACATACTGTAGCTTTCCAGGTTTCCCTAATGTAAGTCCAAACTATCTACCTCTGTTCATCTAAAGTAATCATTCTATAAATTGCCCTCTGACAATCTTAGAATCACTTCTCAATTACTGTCATTAGGTAAATTATCCTCATAAAAGATGTTAATTTCTGTTTCTAATTAACATTGTCACCTACTTTCTGATTATTCCTATCTAGAATGAGCTAAAACGGAAGACCCATTAAAGTAAAGCACTTAATTATTTTCACTGTCCTAAGGATACAAGAGATCTTAAAAGAAAGAAAAAAAAAAAAGTTGAAGGTATCACTTTCAAAAAGAAACCATCAAATGATTTTAGCAAACAGACAAGAGAACAACATCATCACCAACTTTTAGTGACTATTTACTATAGTGCAGTGTCTAGCTAAACAGTTTATACATACTGTTTTAATTAATTTTCATGAAATTCTGTGAGTTAGGTACCCTTAATATCTCCAATTTAGAAGTAAGGAAGCTTGAGGTCTGGCAGCCTTGTTATTTCACCAAGATCAGAACAGGTGCAAGTGTCAGAGTCAGGGTTTCCTTACAGCATATTGGGAAAACCTCCTTCAAGAATGACTAAGAATCTTAAAGTCAGTTTTCAGTCATATTGAAAGGATATTGACTTAGAATATTGATAGGATATTGATAAGGAATTCCATAAAAAGAGGCAAAAATATTTATCAAGCTACTGTATCTTAATATAACATTATCACTGCACAATTTTTATAACTGTTTCAGACTTTTTAAAGGCATGTCTCAAGCAACTGCATTTCTTCCAAAGCATTTGCAAACTTCATAAGGTAATTACTCTCAGTACCACATTCTGAAAAAAAGCATGCTTTATCCTTTTACAAATTCTAACTAAAAAATCAGAATTTCATTTGCTACAAAAGTGTCAATGATCTCATTGCAAAGTACTGGCCAGGGATTTACATATTGGTTCAGAAATAGTCAGTTAACTAAGAGATCTGCAAATTCCCAAATTAATTATAGAATCATCACAGATTTTCTCATACATTCTTCTAAAGATCATATTTTAAAAACACTTAAGCTTTATATGTGTTGCTGACCCCTCCAAAAAAGCTATCAAAAGAAAGAATCAAGTATTAATGTTTATTCTCCCCAGAATTATTTAATGCACTCTAACTACTTGTATATTTCTACAGGATTAAACAAAATATTCAGGGAGATTATTAACCTTGCCACATAGCAGCAACAAAAAAAAAATGATTTTGAAAGATTTTTCTAACAATTATTAAGTGAATTGAATATTGACTATGAGCCAGAGTAAAATATAAAGCTATTTTTTAACATAACAATTTTTATATTAAATTATCTTTGTCCTTTAGTCAAAAAAAGAATATACCGATCATCCCCCATTTAACTAATACTCACTTTACAAATAGGCAATCAAAGGCAATATTATCTATATTTTATAGAAGTACTTTAAGTGAAGATAATAATAAGAGTATACCCATGGCCTTCACTCTCACAGATCATAAAAATTTCTAGACTGGTGTAGTTTTGTTGGCTTGTTAATTTTTAAATTATCTTTTATCGGGATCTACTAGCTGTACAATGTTCTATTAATTTCTACTGTACAGCAAAATGAAACAATTGTACATATATATATTTATATACCCTTCCCTTTGGGGCTTCCTTCCCATTCAGGTCATCACAGTGCATTAAGTAGAGTTCTCTGTGCTATTAGACTGATGTAGTCTTAATTCATAAGACTAAGACACATTCCAATCAAAATATCCCCATATTAAGGGTATGGTGGTGGTGGTTTAGTCCCTAAGTCATGTCCAACTCTAGCAACCCCATGGACTGTAGTCTGCCAGGCTCCTCTGTCCATTGGATTCTCCAGGCAAGAATATTGGAGTGGGTTGCCATTTCCATATCATATTAAGATTTCCTTAATATCATATTAAGGGTATATATATGGGCTTTCTAGGTGGTGCCATTGGTAAAGAAACTGCCTGCCAATGCAGGAGATCTAAGAGACACAATTTTAATCCCTGGTTTGAGACAATTCCCTGGAGGAGGGCATGGCGACCCACTCCAATATTCTTGCCTGGAGAATTCCCTGGACAGAGGAGCCTGACGGGTTACAGTCCATAGGGTCACAAAGAGTCAGACATGATTGAAGCAACTTGGCATGCATGCACCCATGATACTGTATAAATTGTTGAAGTCATTAATTTTTGTTTTTGGTTTTAAGATTTTCTTTTTTTAGAGCAGTTTTAGGTTCACAGGAAAATTGAGACGGGACAGAGGTTTCCCATTACCATGGCCCACACAGACACGCATAACCTGCCCCATTACCAACATCATTCACCAGAGGGGAACATTTTAGCTGGATCTTTTTCTATTTTTTGAATGATGAGAAAACAGTGCTTAGCTACACATGAATGCCTATGTTTTCTTAAGCTAATAATAAAAGTAGCATGCTGCATTTTAAAGGCTAGAAGGAACTTTAGTGACTGCCTTATTGAAGCTGCTCTTCTTACAGAAAGGGAGCAAAGGCAGGTAAATAAGTTGCTAAAAGTCACAATGTTTAGGGGGTCCAAAGCCTTTCAGACTATGATGCAGGTCTCCTGACTCTCATGGTTTTAATTTTCCAAGACCATAGCATGCTCCATAACTTTCAACTATACATAATGCCTTCTAGGAGTAATTTGAAAATGCAAATCAGGCTGATGTTAGCTATAACTATCCACATGACCACCTTATTCCCATAGCTAGTGGGCCAGATGAGAAGAAAATTTGCATTGACCTTTACGTTCAGGGCTGACCCAGTGGCCCTGGTATGCTCCCTTAGGCACTGTGGGCTCAGAGGACCCTGAGGGGAGGAGGTGGTGCTGGAAAACAAGAAACCGGAGAAACTCAGGCTGAGAACACACCACTATAATCACAGCACACACGCAGTCGATGTACTTACAAAGGGCCACACAGGCACTGGGGTGTGTGTTCGTACCTATGAAAATACATTTTCAGCTGGAGACTTACATCGGATATTCTTAGGAATATTTTCATTTTATTCAGCTCTGATATCTTATCAAGAAAAATCCAGGAACAAGTATATATCACTAAGCAATAGCTATTGCAAAACATGTGGGAATAAGCAATCTTTGGTCCATCTTAAAAACTCTTGGACTTATAAATGACTTACTTAGTGGCCCTTCGCCCTGACTGTACATTCAAATTATCTGAGGAGCTTATACAAAATGCTAATACCTGGACTCCATCCCGGATCAATTATATCAGAATTTTAAGAGCAAGGTCTAGGCATCAGTGCCATTCTTGTCCTTGTATTTCCAAAATACATGTTAATTCTCATTTAATGATTAAATCAAAAATACATGCTTTTTTAATATCTCCTTTATATAGGTATGATAGGCATCAAGTATACATACATACACACACACACACACACACACACACACACACACACACACATTAATGTGTTTCGTACCGTCAAGGAGGGGAGCTTTCTAAAATAATGGTTTCGTATTTTCCACTGTAGAAACTTTACATTTCTACTTTGGTTTTTGCTGGTGTTATTGTTGTTTGTTTTTCCCACAATTAATTACAACATGCCAACACCCCCTGACCCCACCCCCACATACATACATACACAAAGGTCAGAGTCCCTTGCTCACCACAAGAAGTACTTCTCTAGACTGACACTGATTGATTAATTAAAATATCAATTCCTTTGTTCAAACAGGGAAAAATCCATTTAACCACATCATCGTCTAACCCACATTAGCTTTACTATTTAGCATGTCCATTAAGGTACCATTCAAGGGTTTTTAAAAAGTGGAGCAGAAATTTAGATATGCTATGCAAACTATCTTTGATCACTCTTCTCACTTGACCCAATTATTAAGTGAGGTCAGTTGGGCTGACACAGAAAATAAAGAAAAGAGGACTTTAACTGATATGGCACAACAGAATTGCTGGGTAGAGTCCCCATCCAATGCTATCTTTCCACACAATTATCTTAATGTACTGATTCTCTTCAGTTGAGTTCAATTCAGTCACTCAGTTGTATCTGACTCTTTGCGACCCCATGGACCACAGCATGCCAGGCCTCCCTGTCCATCACCAACTCCAGGAGTTTACCCAAACTCATGTCCATTGAGATGGTGATGCCATCTAACCATCTCATCCTCTGTCGTCCCCTTCTCCTCCTGCCTTCAATCTTTCCCAGCATCAGGGTCTTTTCCAATGAGTCAGCTCTTCGCATCAGGTGGCCAAAGTATTGGAGTTTCAGCTTCAACATCAGTCCTTCCAATGAACACCCAGGACTGATCTCCTTTAGAATGGACTGGTTGGATCTCCTTGCAGTCCAAGGGACTCTCGAGAGTCTTTGCCAACACCACAGTTCAAAAGTATCAAGTCTTCGGCGCTCAGCCTTCTTCACAGTCCAACTCTCACATCCATACATGGCTACTGGAAAAACCATAACCTTGACTAGACGGACCTTAGTCGGCAAAGTAATGTCTCTGCTTTTTAATATGCTGCCTAGGTTGGCCATAACTTTCCTTCCAAGGAGTAAGCGTCTTTTAATTTCATGGCTGCAGTCACCACCTACAGTGATTTTGGAGCCCAAAAGAGTAAAGTCAGCCACTGTTTCCACTGTTTCCCCATCTATTTGCCATGAAGTGATGGGACTGGATGCCATGATCTTAGTTTTTTGAATGTTGAGCTTTAAACCAACTTTTCACTCTCCTTTTTCAGAGGCTCTTTAGTTCTTCACTTTCTGCCATAAGGGTGGTATCATCTGAGGTTATTGATATTTCTCCTGGCAATCTTGATTCCAGCTTGTGCTTCATCCAGCCCAGCGTTTCCCATGACGTACTCTGCATATAAGTTAAACAATCAGGGTGACAATATACAGCCTTGATGTACTCCTTTCCTATTTAGAACCGACTCTCTTACTAATTAGCAATTCTGCCCATAAGTGCAGGCTTCAAAACAGGCAAATAGGCAGAAATGTTATATATTTTCATTTAAAGTATTTCATTTACATTAAATAAATCAAATAGAGCATAAATCTCTTTTCATTTCTTTTTGTCCATAAGAAGTTCCTGTAAGGGAAGTACTATTTCTATTTATCTCTCTTTTTTATAAATGATCCAATATTTGACTAATAAATAAGAAGCTATTACAATTCACTATTTGAATTTTGGCATTTTTAATGTCAATGGTAATGGACTTTTTCTTTAATATTTAAAACAAAAACTGAAATGACTTCTGAGGACTATGAAAGGAAGAAAAAGTTTCCTTTTGAACTTTATTCATGAATAACTTTTTCAAAATCAGTAAGCAAATACTATTTAAAACATAGAAAAATGCACAGTGTACAAATGCACATAAAATCCAATCATTGTGCTAACCTTTGTGACTCAGTCTCAGAGCTAATCTAGGTTCTAAATGCCCAGCTCCACAGGCTAGCAGGCCAATAACTCTCAATTTCTCACAATGGTTTTGTCACATTCAAATAATCATTAAACAAATACCCCATTTAATCACCCAAGAAAGAATAACCAACTCAAATACCTACAGGAAGCAGGTGGACAAAGTAACTGAATGTGTACATGGAGGGAAGAAGAGATGAAGGAGGCAAGGTGGGGTTCTGGCAATAATGCCCTTACTAAAAAAAGGTAGCTATAAAAAGTCAGATTTTATATGAAACTTATTAATCCTATATGTCAGAAACTAATGCAAACTACTTCTATTTCTTCATAGGCTACTTACTTCTCTCTGAACTAGGAGGCAGCCTTCACTGCTGATCCAGAGGATAAAAAGGAAGATAATTCAAGGGAAGAATAAAAAATTCACATTACTTCTGTTTTCCACAAGCCTTCCCCTGAACTTTGCTTTTCTGTAGTCTGCACCTGTCAACTCCTATGCAGTAATGCTTTAGTGTCTGCTTTCTTCAAGATTTCATCTTGAGTTGTTCTAATTTGGTCAGAACCCCTGAAAATGTTCTCAAGCAAACACAGAACTCAAGCAAAAAGAAGACTGAACCTTTCTCTTTTATTTTATTGAAGTGCAGTTGATTTATGTGTTAATTTCTGCTACACAGCAAAGTAATTCAGTTATTTACACACACACATATAGATACAGACACACATTATTTTTATATTCTTTTCCATTATGGCTTATTACAGGATGTTGAATATATCAATAGTTCCCTGTACTATACAGTAGGACCTTGTTGTTCTCCCCCCCCCCTTTTTTTTTAATGAATGGTAGTGATTCAGAGAATGGATAACCGAACATGAATCACTTGGAAACATGAATAAATATAAACAGTGAGATTTTGCTCACTCATGCTCTCTGTTTTTATCAACATTTTGAGGGAGAAGCTGAATGAAAAGTAAGAAGAGGCTACAATCACAGCAGATTAACAACAGTTACACAAACACTGCCTCCAACCAAGCATAACCTATTTAACAAGATTCCGAAAGAATACAACTCAACTATCTGACAAACTTCATCGGTCAACTGCTTGTAAGATAGAGACAGACGTAATTTTGTAATACAGGTGAATAAATCAAGGGACGTGACATAGATAAGTATCCCTATGGTGACACAATTTGCATGCTCTACCTAGGAGAAAAAAAAACACCTATATTTTTACAAATGTGTTTGTGACAGCATACAGGAGGAAACGCGGAATTTACATGTCAGCTCTGCCTGTGAATGGATTACCTTCATATATACGAAGTGAAAGTAGAATAATTTTATACTTCAACAAGTCTACTTTTCTTACCAAGTGCCTGAGATAGAAACTGACAATTCCACACTGTTTTTAAAGCTTATTCCCTCCCTTCATTTACCGTACTTTGCAGCAAAATCTTGTATTTTCTTTCATAAATCCTCAAACTCTTATTTCTTTCCTTAAACTGTCAAAATGCATAGTCATTAGTAACTAAAAGGAAGAAAATGATAATAATAGTTACATACATACATCCCTACACTTTTATGGTTTACATGCAATAGCAAATGTACTTTTAAAGCAAATATAATTATAAGGTAAATATACTTTTTCAATAAAGCTATTAAATTCAGATATAGCCCTGGCTATGTGATAGTTAACTAATATATGTTAAAAATTAGCTTCACTATTATAAATTGAGTCACTACCTCATGTCTCTCATTTAAAATCATGTGTTATTAACTCAGTCAAGGCAAACCACAGCTTAAGGACAAAATTAAAAACTTATAACTAAGAAATACCTAATAACAACAAAAAGTCAAGGTTGGCAATAAAACAAAGAAAATGGCTTTACAACAACAAACTCAGAGATAATATGATGAGAAATAAGTAGGTCCACAACGAAGTCTTTCAACTGAACTTGAGTTCAACCAAATGAAAGAATAAAATTAGGGGTAATTTGTATCAAACACAAACACATTCAAAGAAGAAAAGTAAGAGAACAGATATTCTGAAAGCAAACAAGACATAGCAAATATTCAATAACTGTTGGTTACTGACGTCTTTTTTTCATCTATAGAATCTGACCAACTAACCCTTCCCTTCAGATAAGTCAAATGCTGTAAGAACAGGAGACACCATGTACCACATCACCACCCCTGGCTGCCTTTCCAGGCTACTGATCAGACTACCACGTGAAGTCAGATAAACACCTTCTTACCAATCTGCTTCTGCCCTGGGGCTTCACTGGTTACCTAGGAATGAAATAATATGTATGCATATAGATTTCCACGCCCAGATACTGAGTACAGGGTTCTAGGAAATACAGCTCAGATGCCTTATAGAAAAAGAAACATTAGTGGATAATTCGTGTTGCCGGTGTTCATGTTTAGTCCTAAGTCATGCCCAACTCTGCGACTCCATACTGCAGCCTGCCAGGCTCCTCTGTCCATGGGATATCCCAGGCAAGGACACTGGAGAGAGGTGCCATTTCCATCTGCAGGGGATCTTCCCAAGCGAGGGGTTGAACCCAAGACTCCTGCGTTGGCAGGAGGATTTTTTTACCACTGAGCCATCAGGGAAGCCAGATAATTCATGTACTGCACAGCAGATACATTAGATAAAGTATAAAATTAATGGCACACTGAACAGCTGAATAAAATTCCACCTCTGTTAAATGAAAAGGTTTTCTTAAGTCAATGTAATATATAATATGTAGGAATTACTCATAAATGCGAATATTCAATCCATATGTATTCAGGACCTAGGAATTGCTAGGACTTGTGTTACATACCTGGGATTACAACATCCCTGTACTTCAGGTGCTCGTAATCTAGTGGGAAAGACAAGTAATCAAACAAGCACAGTGCAGAAACTATGCTGTGGCGCCTGCTTTGAGGGTCCTAAGTACAAGGCTTAATAATGGAAGTACTTGAAGCCCATGCTATGCTGAGACTGGAGGACGAAGGTCTAAGGGGATTTGGTTTCTAAAGGAGGTGACATCTAATCTAGCAATCTGGCAAAGAAGTGGAGGGAAGTGTGCTCCAGGCAGATGAAAGCCCACATTCAAAGACTCTGAAGCAACAGTGTTCGGAGGGAGAAGCAAATAGGAACGCAGAAACAGAAAGAGCTTGGACTTAACCCTTTAAGTAAAGGGAAACCATGAAAAGACTTTAAGCAAAGGAATAATACTGAACTGCCTCAAGAATACTGGAGTGGGTAGCCAGTCCCTTCTCCAGGGGATCTCCCCACCCAGGGACTAAAGCCAGGTCTCCCACATTGAAGGCAGAATCTTGACCGTCTGAGCCACCAGGGAAGTCCTTGAATACTAGGGCTTCAGTTAACTAAATCCACATGACATCTAAAATCAAATTCCAGTTAATCATTAGAGTCTTACTCCCATTTTTATTTAAGCAATTAATTGAACCAACAATTTTTTTTTTTCTTCAAAAAAGCTACTTGAGAATTGGAGTGGGAGTGGACAGTGAGATGTCTTAAATACACACATACATCTTGGACTTTTGGTTCATAGATATCTTAGACAGTCACAGACAGTCGAGATGAACAAGGGCACAGAAGCAGGGATACTGGAAAAACTGAGGCATGCTCTGGGAAAGCAAGGAACTGCGGCTCCTCCAAACAGCAGAATGATTTGGTCTCAGAAAGAAAAATTATTTTTTAACACAAAGAGTGATAAGATGGAATGGGAGATAAAATGCCTTTAATTTCATTTAGAAGCTAGTGGAGAAGAACTAAAGCACTGTAAACTGAATACATCTCACACAAGATGCATGAAAAAAACACAGTGAGTGTAGGAGATGGAAATGGCAACCCACTCCAGCATTCTTGCCTGGAGAATCCCAGGGATGGAGGAGCCTGGTGGGCTGCCGTCTATGGGGTCGCACAGAGTCAGACACGACTGAAGTGACTTAGCAGCAGCAGTGTAGGAGAAACCCAAGCCACACAAAAATATCTGAGTTTTTTTTTTTAACACTTTCAGTTTAAATTAATAATTTCCTCTTTTCAGGGCTACACTAAATGGATTAAATGGATTAAATCAATATAGAGGAGGAAAAATATATATACAAATTCTCATCAGTTAGTCTAGATTTAACTAAAGCAAATGAGAAAGAGACATTGTCTCTTGTCTGCAAAAAGATCTGCACAGTGAATTATCAATGAAAGAAATCTTAGAAAATAAGGCAAGACTGTCACATTTTAGTGACTGTATCCTTCAGGTGGTACATACTGACGAGTGAGCCTTCAGCAGCTGTGAGGGGAGAGCGCTGCCCTCTCATTCTTACTCTGACTCCACAGTGCTGTGGGACCACAAGGCTGCCATCCACTCAAACACATTAAACCGTCTTCATCTACAGCAGTGCCCTAGATATGCCAGCAACACTATGGAGTGCTGCGAGATAGACTCAGCAAAACACAGAGTAACACTGCAGTCACCGGGCTGTTCATGAGCTAAAAATAATAAAACTGCAACCTTATCTCCCCTCCATTCCTGGAAAAACCGAAGGAAGATTCAAATCCCACAGTATCCTAATAGATTATCATTTATACTAATGTGTAACATCACACATACTGGTAACATATCTATGAACCAAAAGTCCAAGGTGTGTGTGTGTGTGTGTGTGTGTTTAAGACATCTCCCTGAAACAGCTATGGGACAAAAGCCAAGGGCAGTATCATGATTTGATTTCTATGTCATGCTCATGAACCCAATCTTGGCACTTGTTTCTTTTAACTGAGTCAGCTTATGGGACTTCCTGCTAAACAGTAGCTTCCCAAAGTTCATAAACATTATTTGTTCAGGAGCAAACTGTTAGAAAAATTATCGAAGGGCAGCCACCAAATTCGTTTATTATGTTTACTACCAGCAAATCAGCATTTTTCATTTTTAGTGTTACCTTGTCACAATGCTATAGCCTGCCTTCAAAGCCTCTGCCTAGAAGATGGAGCCTATATGCTGTAACACTCCAGAGCCACCATTAGCCACAATCCACTCCCCCTCAAATCCCTCTGCTTCCTCAATTCGCTCTCCCCTCCTTTTTCTGAGTTTTGAGCATATTTCCTCTTTGTCAAGGTGACTCTTCCACTCATTTTCTTGAAAGTGCCTCACTGCTCACTCTAATTTTTTTTTTTAATCAATTAAGCAGAATAGTTCTTTAAACATTTTCAGTCTCCTGATGAATTGACTCCTTTTTGCTTGCTACAAAAATTCTCAAGTCTCCCCATAGGAGGAGGAAGGGGAGGAAAGAAAGAACCTTTCCTCTAATCCTGTTCCTTCTCAACACAATACCTCCTCTTCCCTCTGTGAATGCCTTAAAAATAAAGACTGCCTCAGCCTGCTAGTTCCTCACTTCCCACCCCCACCTCACCCCTGGGTATTCTGGTTATGGCATTTCTACTTTGCTTAAAATGTTCTCCTACACCTCACATTCCTGTTTTTCCACATGCCCACTGCTCTATCTGCTGACCAGTCAGAAACTTAGGGTCATCCAAGACCATTCAGGTCTGTCACCTTATGCCTGTAGTCAGTTGCTAAGGTCTAATATTTAGTTGATATTTCTATTGGTCTCAAATATCCCTCTCAGCGCCAGTGCCTTGCTTTGGGCACTTTTAACTTGCACCTAAAATATGGTGAAACCCTTCTAACTAGCCCATCCACCTTAATCAATCCACTGCCTGCAACATGCTATAATAAATCTTTCCAGACATAAACTTGACCAGTCCCTACTTACAATTTACCCTACACCCTGACGGCAGAAAAATCTTCCAGAAGCCCTGCAGCAATCATGTCACTCTCTGCTTTCAATCTTCACTAGCTCCACATTCTCCAGTAAATGAAGTAGTCTTCTTAGTTTGTTACTCAAGGCTTTTGCACAGTATGGCACCAAACTATCTTTTTAAATCTATTTCTAAGTTATACTCAATAATCCAAATAAACAGTATTAAATTGTTATTCGCATCTATGAAGATAGGGATAAAAATTCACTTTTTCCTTCTCCTAACAAACACAAAAGTGGCAGTAAACAGAAAGCCTGTTCAATAATCATTCAATGGACAGCCCACAGAATAAATAACCTAATCAAAAGAAAAAAGTTCAAGTTCCATGCAAACAGGGAATGTTGTATATATTCATTTTTACTGTCTTTTTTTTTTAAAGCTTTCGTTTTTCTTTTTTTATCTGCTATCTTTCCAGAACCCAGCAAACCTCCTGGTATTAACAAGCACTCATTAGGTTGGATTGTTGGGAAGGCAGGCATGCTGCGGTGCTAATCCACTTTGCTTTACAGCTGGGAAACACAGAAAGTACACCACTGTCATAATGAAGCACTTAAACGTGAACATCGTGGGCGATAACATACAAGTATCCGTAAGATAAGTGTCTAAATATGGCAGCACTCCAGGAATGTGATGTCAGTAGAAGGTGGGCCTTTACTTAGCCAGCCTCTATAGTAACTTGGCCATAGGTTTCTCCAAGAACCTGTTAAAAAATTTCCTAATTTTTTTTTTTAATTTTACCATGGTAATCTCCATAGCAGAGTTAGCTGCTGAAGATTTCATTAAATGTCCGACAAATGGAGTTAAGGGCACATAATACGTGAGACAGGAAGGAAAATATACTTCATGTGCTTCAGGGAACACTAGACTTTGCAATCAAATTCTCTAAAGAATACTGTGCAAAGACAGCAATTTTCAAAATACAAGGTCAAAATGAAAAGACAAGGAGCTGAATTTTATGAAGACAAGGAGCACTTTTATTATTTAACTCTGTAACTTTCTAAGTGCCTAATAGATACTGCGGAATAAGAGGCGTTTTAAGACCTGTGAAGGGCTCAGATCATTCATACAGGTGCTCATGCACCTATACAAAAATGTGCATTTTAATAGTAAAAAGTTTGTTAGTTGTGACAAATGTGCATCTCTGTTTATTTCTCTATCACAAGGCATAGAGAGGTGTCCACTATCAGACGCTAAGTAAGGATGTTTAAACTGCTGCTGCTGCTAAGTTGCTTCAGTCGTGTCCGACTCTGAGTGACCCTATGGACTGCAGCCTACCAGGCTCTTCCATCCATGGGATTTTCCAGGCAAGAGTACTGGAGTGGGGTGCCATTGCCTTCTCCAATGTTTAAACTGAGTTTCCTTCAAACTCTGAAATAAAACGAAAGGCTCACTGAATAATGCTGTAAGTTTCTAAAAGCATGTTCACTGATGCAAAGCAATTGCTTGCCAATCATACGAGATGCAGTATGTTAAAAGAGGTTTCAAAAGCTGTTCTCAAGTAAACCTTAATCTAGTTAAATGAACATACTAAAGTTTATCTCTTAGAAACAGCACATCAGCATCCTGGCAAAAAGGACCTGTCCAACTTCTTTAATTTATTCACTTGTTTAATTTAGTGTTTATTTCTTAACTTAGAAGTTAGTTGGTCCAGTCTCTGATTCCCTATCACAACTTTAACTACTGGATAAGATCCATTTTTCATTAGCCGTAGCAATGTCATTTGCATTCAAATAAATCATGGTTTAAAAGCCCTTTTTTGTAAGTTTTTTCTCCTATATAGATAAGTGTAGCAATTCTATGAACTTTTAAGAATAGTTCCAAAAACTACATGTAAAAACTATTTTAATAATTTTTTGTTAGAACCCTACATTATAAAACTGGCTTCCAAAACAGGAAAGACCTGCGGTCCTATCAAATTTACTATAAAATGTACTCATTTTACATGTAACGAAGCCACACTTCCCTGTAAAAACTGTCTTGTGGTTAAATTTATAAAACACAATATGCATTCAATTTTAAAAACCAGACAAGAAAAACAGAAGGAATTCTGGACTTCACAGGTACACAAATAGAGATGATTCTGTCAGGATTAGTGATGGCAGCTGGTTTTAGCCACTGGCAAACCTACCTGCCCCTTCATACATGTGTTCCTCCAGGGCCCTCAGAGAACTAACTTCTCACAAATGTTCTTCTTCAGATATCAGCACTCCCCACCCATTTTGTCAAGTCCTCTTGATTTCTCTTTATAAAACCCCATGTGTTTTCTAAACCTCAAAAATTAAAAAGCAGCATTTAGTCAACATAAACTCACGACAAACATAACAATTCATACATTTAACTAGACAGTTCTCTCTGGTATACATAAAATCCGTTCAACAATTCTGTTTCATTCAACCAATAAGAATTTCTTGGTGCCAATGACCACAGGTAAGTTGCAGTTATCTATTTTCCCACATACACCACCTAGATGTTGAAGTTAACATTTTATGTGTATAGATGATATTCTCTGTTCACCTTTTAATTGGACAAAGCCACTATAAATTTAAAAGGTAGTAAGCACTGGCAATTGTTTTTTCATGGGCAAGCCAATGGAACAAGAATGAAACACAGATAAAAAATGCCATAAATAAGGACAAAAACTTCTGACCTGTGGTTACTTATCTATTGTATACACTGCTTTTTAGTTCTGGCTTCAACTTGCCCTGCTTTGAGGGAAAGGGGTTCTTATCCCTTCCCCTCCCATCTTCAGGCATTATTTGTCTTCCTGTTACTGCATGAGTCAGCACCACTGGAAATGGACAGCTTCCTGCTGTTTATAAAGTGGAAAAGTCTTCTCCCCACGGAATGACACACCATAGCCACAGCACAAACATGGGTAGAAGATGCACCCAAATGTGGTGGCAAAAATTAAACACATGACAACAATAAAAAACACAACAAAAACGCTTCTGCCAAACAAATGTCAACGTTGCTCATTCACATAATCTACCTTTCTAAAAACAAAAAGTTAACACAACATACTGCTATTATCTTAGTCATTCTTAATAATGATATAATAATTATCAACTCAATAGTTAGGAATGACATTTTCTTTATTAGTAGTTAAGCCTAATTTGCTTCAAAAAGGCTTCCCTGACATCATACTCCTCGTACCTGCAAGTTAGGTTAGATATCTTGATACGTGCCTGACGATATTTCACTCTCTGTCCTTAGTCAATACTATGACAATATTGTAGTTCTATTTTTAGATTGATCTCCTCCACTGCCGAGCTACTAGTTCTATCATTCTAATGAAGCATTTAATAAGACTACACAGGATTAGTGAATGCCTTTAATAAACATGGCATGTCACATCATTACCGCATTTAATACTATAACTAACTTGTGAAGTATCATTAGCTCCATTTTATCTTTGAAGACATTTACCTAGAATCATAAGTAATTTTAAGAATTATAACTAAGTGATATTGAGGACTTAAACCCAGTTCTATTAAGCATCAAAGCCTGAGTACTTCACAGAGATGGCCTCATCCTATAATATACAAGAAGCATAGGGTAATAAGGTAATCATGTCAAGATTTATTTACCTATTCAACACAAGCTTATTCATGAAAAATGTTTTCAACACTACAGACCATTAGCATACCTCTCTTTGGTACTGATCCTTGCCTTAGGCAAAACACAAAGATTATACATTTCAACAATCTGGGTTCCAGTCCCAATTGCCCCACTTAATTCTCTGTGTCTTAGTTTCCTTATCTGCACAGTGTGGATAATAACACCCTCTACTTCATAAAAGTAAGTTAACACCGTCTGCTTGAAATGCTACCTGGCAGAGTATGAAGGGCCAGGTATTTGTTAAGCAAAAACACTCTCATGGGGAGACTGTATCAAATCTGCTTAATGGCCAACTCTGTTGACAGCACAACATGTTCTTTATTTATAGAGAAACACCTTGTAACCCAAATACTTTTAAGCATGCCCTTAGGGCAAAGGAGCTAGGTGAAAGGGTGGACAATGAGCAAACTGTTCCCAGGTACGAATGAAGACCTAACAGCTGTGAGAAGGAAGCAAAAAAGAAACTAAAATGGTTTCAGACCTTCTCCAAAACAGCATTTTTCAAGTTGATTTTAGATCATTTAAAATAGGAGATGTTGAGATCATACTTACTTCAGTTAAGTAGATTTTGTAAATAATGATTATGATCCTCCAACTGATGATTTAATTGATTTCAGTTCAGTTCAGTAGCTCTCATGTCCGACTCTTTGCGACCCCATGGACTGCAGCACGCCAGGCCTCCCTGTCCATCACCAACTCCCAGAGTTCACCCAAACTCATGTCCATTAAGTTGGTGATGCCATCCAGCCATCTCATCCTCTGTCGTCCCCTTCCGCTCCTGCCCTCAATCTTTCCTAGTATCCAGGTCTTTTCAAATAAGTCAGTTCTTTGTATCAGGTGGCCAAAGTATTGGAGTTCCAGCTTCAACATCAGTCCTTCAACATCAGCTTTAACATAAGTCCTTAACTGATTTAGCATGGTATGTATTATTAATCTTCTGAAAATACAAACTGGCGTGTGTTACTTTCTAAATCAAGATTATATTTTGTAACTCCCCAACATCTGCACAAGGGTTTCTATTACTCTTAAAGAATTAATAAACCTAACTTCTTCACTCAAAGATTCTATTTTTAATACAGAAAATAATTAAAAATACTCTTTTTACTAAGACAACTCACATTTATGAAATGGAGTCTCGAGTATAGGAGATTATAAGACATATAAGTAGCTTTATTTCCCCTCTTTTCAGAAACAAGCTTCAAATCTCTAGGATGAGAATGAATGAGGAGCAGAATGAAAGAATTCTTTTTTAAAATGGCTAACAATGCTACCACCTCCACAGGAACGATAGCACCAATCAACACTGTAGACTAAAAGGGGGGAAGAAAGTAATGAAAATTTAAAACAACTTGGACCAAGAAACAATAGGAAGTTGGCTATTATAACTTAAAGCTATTTAAATTTATTTGAGTAAATCAGCACCTGAAAGGGGGGTGGGGGGGGGGAGCTTCGTGTAACAAGACTGCAGAATAACTCTTTCAATAGAACAGTAAAAGGAGAACCATACATGAGAAAATGCGCTCGTTTCAATCTGTTTTGGAGTCCTTATTCAATTAGTATTGAAGGATATCCCAGGTATTTTTCTACAACTTCCAAAATCTTTAATTATTTTATTTCAACTAATCGGATCAAAGGTCTGTTGAATTATTCAATAATTTAGGGCATAATTGATTCTGCAGCAATACTCAACCAACATTACTTTCTGATTTCCCAATTTTTTCTTTAGAAATGACATTCTTCTAGAGTTTAAATATGCCTTTCTTCTTTTTTCTTTTAATCCTTCCTTCTATCTACTATATTCTGGCATGAAAGTCATGGATGACATAAAAAGGATACTTGATGTATTTTCCATATTAGTAAAATCCTTCAGATTTTTTTTTTTTTGCCTTAAAGAAAGTTTTCCTTCCCACAAATCCTGTCTATATAACTCAATGTTTCACTTCACAAAACATTTTAATCAAGCTAAAGTGAAGTTCCATTTAGATTACTACAAATCTAACAGGTAATTTATTGTATTTCAAGCCATTTTAAGCAATGAGACAATTTATAGCAAACAAGATGTGTGAAAAAACCATTTAAAGCCTTTAAAAAAATCAATCATCAATATCTCATTTTTATTTCTTAATCACAAAATGCTCAAAACTTCAAAAATAAAAATGAATGGCCTCCAAGGTTAGTTACATAACATGGCTTGCAGGTCTTTCATCTAATCCTGTTTCTTCATTAGCCTCATTATTTCCTCATCACCCTCTCACTTAACGGTATATATTCCAGCCACAAAGAACACCTCCCTGTTCTTCAAACTCTCTTCAGGCTTGACTCTAAACTTCTGCACAGACTCTGTCTTCACTTGCACACTCCTCTCTTGGCACCTCCGCGTGTAGCTCAATGCCACCTGTCCCTCTGGTCTTGCTGTCACTTCCCAGTAGGACACCTTCCCTGACTCCTCAGGGCTGAGGGTAGGCAGCCCCCTGTGCTCCTACAGCATCTTGCTCTCCATAACAGCCTACAGAAGGTATACCTTCTTTCACGACAAATCCTAAGAACGATGGCTGTCAATACATGACAACCTTTCACCACTCACATCCCTATAGACCACTGTCAAGAAGATATAATACTGGAAAACACAAAGTTCTCCCAAAGAGGAATTACTGCAAAGCTATTCTCCACCATTATTTTCAATTACAACAAAAGTCTTACATGAGAAGAAGAGCACTACATCTTCCCAGATATTTGTACTTAATATTATTGAAAGTTTTCTCCATGAGCCAAGGAATGCTGGCAATTTGATCTCTGGTTCCTCTGCCTCTTCAAAAGCAAGGAAGTTCCAGAAAAACATCTACTTCTGCTTCACTGGCTATGCTAAAGCCTTTAACTGCGTGGATCACAACAAATTATAGGAAGTTCTTAAAGAGTTGAGAATATCAGATCACCTTGCCTGTCCCCTAAAAAACTTGTATGTGGGTCAAGAAACAACAGTTAGAAACGGACACAGAACAAATGATTGGTTTAAAATTGGGAAAGGAGTACAACAAGGCTGTGTATTGTCACCTTGCTTATTTAACTTCTATGGAGAGTACATCATATGATATGCTGGACTAGATAAATCACCAGCTAGAATCCAGATTACCAGTAGAAATATCAATAACCTCAGATATGCAGATGATACCACTCTAGGCAGGAAGTGAAAAGGAACTAAAGGGCCCCTTGATGAGGGTTAAAGAGGAGAGTGAAAAAGCTGGCTTGAAAATCAACATTAAAAAAATTAAGATCATAGAATCCAGGCCTATCACTTGATGGCAAATAGAAGGGGAAAAAGTGGAAACAGTAACAGATTTTACTTTCCTAGGCTCCAAAATCACTGTAGACAGTGACTCTTCTGGCACCCCTCTCCAGTATTGTTGCCTGCTCCTTGGAAGGAAAGTGATGACAAACCTAGACAGCATATTAAAAAGCAGAGACATCACTCTGCTGACACATGTCTGTAGAGTCAAAGCTATGTTCTTTCCAATAGTCACATATGGATGTGAGAGTTGGATGATAAAGAAGGCTGAGCACTGAAGAAGTGATGCTTTTGAGTCGTGGTGCTGGAGAAAACTCTTGAGATTCCCTTGGACTGCATGGAGATCAAACACGTCAATCTGAAAGGAAACCAATCCTGAATATTCATTGGAAGGACTTATCCTGAAGCTGAAGCTCCAATACTTTAGCCACCTGATGCAAAGGGCCAATTCACTGGAAAAGACCCTGTGCTGGGAAAGATTGAGGGCAGGAGGAGAAGGGGGTGGCAGAGGATGAGATGGTTAGATAGCATCACCAACTCAATGACATGAACTTGAGCAAACTCTGGGAGATAGTGGAAGACACAGGAGCCTGGCATGCTGTAGTCCACAATTTAGTGACTGAACAACTACTGAAAGTAAAACTTGAAAACCAAACTCATTCCAAAATTCTTCCAGAATTTAACGAAAGAACTGGTATGTTTTCTTCAGACCAAACACCCCAAACTATTAAATATTATGCATGTAATAGTCCACCTGGGCCTTCCCCAATGTCTCAGTGTAAAGAGTCCACCTGCAGTGCATAAGACACAGGAGAGGCAACTTCAGTCCTTGGGTAGGGAAGATCCGCTGGAGGAGGGCATGGCAACCCTCTCCAGTATTGTTGCTTGCAGAATCCCATGTACAGAGGAGCCTGGTGAGCTACAGTCCATAGGGTCACAAAGAGTCAGACATGACTGAAGCAACTGAGCGCGCCTGTGTGCACACACACGCCCCCCTATCTATTTAATTGCCTTTCAACCTTCTTTGCTGGAAGCTTTTTATGTAAAGAGGTTGCATTTACATTTAACCAAGGTTTTGTATCAATGTTATGGAAACCTACCACATTAAACAACAAAGGAAATAAAAAGAACCTTCAAAGAAGGACCCCCACAATCTGAAATTTGTAACTTAAACCTCTAGAACACAAGGAACTACTCAAGCAGTAATTTGATTCATCAAAATGAAAGTGAAAGACTCTCAGTGGCGGCCAACTCTTTGCAACCCCATGGAATAGTCCCTGGAGTTCTTCAGGCCAGAATACTGGAGTTAGTAGCTGTTCCCTTCTACAGGGGATCTTCCCAACCCAGGGATCAAACTCAGATCTCCCATATTACACGCAGATTCTTTACCAGCTGAGCCACCAGGGAAGCCCAAGAATACTGGAGAGGGTAGCCTATCCCTTCTCCAGCGGATCTTCCTGACCCAGGAGTCAAACCGGGGTCTCCTGCATTGCAGGCTGATTCTCTACCTAATTCATACATCTGGAAGCGTAGTTGTTGACTTTGACAGAAAGGAAACAATACTGATTTTGTTTTTCCCTGAAGATCAATCTTTTTAAAATTGCTTCAGTCAAAATTTAAATTCCTCTTATGCCAGCTCAATCTTTTTCATTGAATTTTTTCACAGTTACATATTTTAATTTTTCATCATTAGTCCTGTTTTTTTAAGTCCCCCCACCACCAATTTGTGAAAAAATGTATGGTACTTTCTCATCCATTAAATTCACCATCCCATCTTACCTTCATGTACTACATATTAATTAGACATCCACTGTGCCTAATGGAAAATGGGATTCTCCATTTTTAAGAACACATGAAAAGACTTTGTTTTTTTAGAACAATTTTAGATTTAAAGGGAAACAGAATGGAAAGTTACAGACCTCCCTCCAGCCCACCTCTCACAGTATTCCCTTCTATTAACATCTTGCGTGAGCATGATACATCTGTTACAACTGAGCCAATATTGAAAAGTGAAAGTTAACAGTGAAAGTCACTCAGTCGTGTCCGACTCTTTGTGATCCCATGGACTGTACAGTCCCTGGAATTCTCCAGGCCAGAATACTGGAATGGGTAGCCTTTCCCTTCTCCAGGGGAATCTTCCCAAACCAGAGATTGAACCCAGGTCTCCTGCATTGCACGCAGATTCTTTATCAGCAGAGCCACAAGGGAAGTCCAATATTGATACATTATTATTACCTAAATCCACAGTTAAAATTAGTGTACTTTTCATGTTGTACAGTTGTGTGAGTTGTGACAAATGCGGGTCATGTATCCACCACTATAAACTATAAAGAATAGTTTAAATGCCCTAAAAACCCTCTGTGTCTCACCTATTGTTGACTCTTGCTCTCCTGCGTTTCCTGAGCCTTTGGGTATCACTGATGCTTTTACTTGCTCTATAGTTCTACCTTTTCCAGAAAATCACATAGTTGGAATCATAAAGCGTGTAACCTTTTCAGATTTCACTTATTTCACTCAGCAATAAAGACTTGAGGTTTTTCCCTGTCATGGTTTTATAGCTCATTTCTTTTTTATCTCTGCCCCAGTTTGTTTACACTTTCACTTATTGAAGGACATCTTGTTTATTTCCAGGTTTTGTCAATTTTGAATAAAGCTGCCATAAACATTCATGTGCAGGGTTTTACATGGACATAAGTTTCCAACTTATTCTAGTTGAGTTGGTATTTTTGTAAAAATGGAAAAGCATAGTTGCTGTGTTTGTTTTTTCCCTAAGAAAACTAATGCCTGCTTCGTTATTTTTTTTCTAATTTCCTAACTCCTGCCAACTCTTTCATTTGCAATTAGTTACCTATATTTATATAACTAAGTACGTAAGAGTTTCTAATGGTTCTTGTCTCTCCAGAGACTCTTTCACATGCAGGATCAAGTGGGGTGCACATTCAATTTAAACATGCACACAATCCCCATTAGGCAGAACAGTCAGCCACCATTTCTACAGAGATGTACACAGCATTGCAAAATGCTCACCAAAAATTAAATCATACATGTATACAGGCTTCATCTTTTTCCACTGACAATCCTTAGTCAAAGTCAATCAATGATATTTATTAAGTATTTACTATAAGTCAGGAGTTGGCTGCAAACAGGGTCTCTACTTTCTGTTGATCAGTGGTTTGAGTGGCGAGAGTTCTCTCTATATCAATGACATACAATGTTCTCCTTAAATAGAAATTTCCACAAAAACTGAAGCAATCAGTCATAACTCTAAGATAGTGACCATATTTTAGTTTTATAAGTCCTCTTCTATCTCCTGAGATCCACTTTGACTTAACTTAAAGCCTAAATAAATCAGATATTTTTCCCTAGTCACAATGTTGAGCCTGCCTAATATATAAAAATGCGTATTTATAATACAGACCCACGTCTCAATTCTTACATGGCAGCAAACAGAAAGGAATAAAAGCTAAAAAATTAAGTACAGTTTTTTTAACTGTGACTTTAAAGTTCAGTGTTTTGGTATAAATTTAACACTGTGTTCACTTTATTCATTCTATACAACTGTTTTTCACTGAAGTATAGTTGATTTATAACGCTGTGTTAGTTTCAGGGCTACAGCACAGTGATTCAGGTTTTTAGATGAATATGTATGTTCTTTTTCAGATTCTTTTCTTTTATAGGTCATTACAAAATATTGAGTATAGTTCCCTCTTCCCTCTGCCATACAGTCATAACTGTATGCCATAACTGTAACTGTATGGTTATATAGTTGGACTATATAAAATAGATAACCGACAAGGACTTACTTGTCGGTTATCTATTTTATATAGTATATATGTCCATACACTTTTAAAAGAACTATAAGCTTATAACTTAGAGTTACGTTATAACTATATATCATATAAGGACAGTATCTTTCAATGTATTTTATTTAAAAACTATCTTCTTATTAATCTCCCTGTCATTTATCAGCCCTGCACTATAACTTCACTATTCCAAATCTGCCTCTCACTAGCTTTCAGAATTAGGTCCACTGAAATAGATGGGGAAACAGTGGAAACAGTGTCAGACTTTATTTTGGGGGGCTCCAAAACGACTGCAGATGGTGATTGCAGCCATGCAATTAAAAGACGCTTACTCCTTGGAAGGAAAGTTATGACCAACCTAGATAGCATATTCAAAAGCAGAGACATTACTTTGCCAACAAAGGTCCATGTAGTCAAGGTTATGGTTTTTCCAGTGGTCATGTATGGATGTGAGAGTTGGACTGTGAAGAAAGCTGAGCGCCGAAGAATTGATTCTTTTGAACTGTGGTGTTGGAGAAGACTCCTGAGAGTCCCTTGGACTGCAAGGAGATCCAACCAGTCCATTCTAAAGGAGATCATGCGAAGGGAGGTGGGAGGAGGGTTCATGTTTGGGAACGCATGTACACCCGTGGTGGATTCATGTCAATGTATGGCAAAACCAATACAGTATTGTAAAGTAAAATAAAGTAAAAATAAAAAATTTTAAAAATAAAAAATAAAAATAAAGGAGATCAGTCCTGGGTGTTCTTTGGAAGGAATGATGCTGAAGCTGAAACTCCAGTACTTTGGCCACCTCATGCAAAGAGCTGACTCATTGGAAAAGACTCTGATGCTGGGAGGGATTGGGGGCAGGAGGAGAAGGGAACGACAGAGGATGAGATGGCTGGATGGCATCACCGACTCGATGGATGTGAGTTTGGGTGAACTCTGGGAGTTGGTGACGGACAGGGAGGCCTGGCGTGCTGCGATTCATGGGGTCACAAAGAGTCGGACACGACTGAGCGACTGAACTGAACTGAAACATCCAGAGAGAAAAGTGATGCCCTCCTCGGCAGCCCCTCCATCTCCCGTCTGCTGTGGTTTAGAAATAACACCTGTTCAGAAACAGACCCCTCCATACAGACCTCAGGGCTCCTGAACTGTGTGCTTCCGGAGTCTCTCTGCTACAAAGCAAATCCTGAAACCACATAGCTTCCCTGTGACCTGAGAACGGAAGGTCAACCTTCTACCCCTACCTCTGACCTGTGCTAGCAATGTCAGAAGTAGGGTTTGTGTAAGGCAGTCCTAATATCTGCCCATGGCACTTTCACCTTCAAAGTTTTTTTGATTTAGACAATAAATTATGTGGTCCCCATGGTCAAAAGCACCCAGTCACACTCATTCACTTTCCATATTCCCTACTGTCCCTTTAAATAGCCACCCATGCCAATACCCAGCCCCTTCACGCCACTGGCTGTCAAACTTACGGAACTCCAACTACAGGAGTTTCACAACCACTAGTTTTCACTTACACTATATTCTATGAACGAATGACTTTAAATTTCTACAAATTTTTTTTTTCTGAAAACTGAGTGGTTTCCCCTTAAAGCATTTTCTCAACTAAAAAGTGCCATAAAAATGTCTTGCATCAGAATTAGAAGTGTAACATCCTTCTTGAATAAAAGAATCTCAAGCCAATCACCTTCTCACTAAGAAAAGTTTGTTACATGTTATAAAGTCACAGTAGGAGCTACTGTAGGGAATTCAAGATTCATAGTAAAGATGAGCACCTGGAATTCGAGTCAGTTTTTAAAAAGAAGAAATCATGGCCACAAAACATCCAATTCATTTTACAGACAGCAAGATCAAAAAAAAAAAGTGATCCAGGAACAACAGAGGGATGGGTAAGAATACAGTGGGAAATGAGTTTTCAGTAGTTTATTTAAGGGTCTGAGGATTTAGAGAGCAGAATGAACTAAGGCAACAAAGATGCTTCAGGAGGTACTGAAGGGGTAGGAGCAGAGAGAGGCAGGGAGCAGATGACCGGCAGTATCAGGCACCTGATCATGCTTCATCTCTATGGACAGCCGACAATCATTCAGAATTTCCATTAGGGAGCAGTGAAGAAATGCATTCATTCCTGTGACTTGCGTGTGATAACTGCTAAAGGGTGAGTGCTGTATATAACTTGTCTTGTGTCAGAATTAGCCTGGCCCATCAAAAGATTAACTTGCAGAGTCATTTACCAGCTCAAATGGGCTTGGTCTGAAACTTGATTGAAACCAGCTGAGCCGATGACATCACCACAGACTTTTCACTATAGAAAGGGCAAGCTCTGTGAGGTCAGGAAGCAGAACTAAGCTCGGTGCACAGAAGCCAAGCTGCAAGAGGGAAGAGCCAAGGCCAAGTTCAGAGGAGGAGAGGCTCATTCCAAGAAGCAGCAAGGGTGAGCAATCAACTCAGAGACAGCTGCAGAGAAGAAAGAACACAATGGAAATTTTCCTTTAAGGACTGGGGCTGCTGTCTCTACCAGAGAAGTAAATCTACAGCAAAGCCTCCAAGGAGAAACTGATGGAAGCTCTTTCAAGTCTTCCGTTCTTGCCACTGCATTAAACTGTAGCATCATTACGGGAGGTGCATTCAGGAAGTCGGCCACTCAACATGTACTAACTGAGCACCTACATTCATCATGCACTGTTGTAGGAACTGGGAATACATTTGTGAATAAAATGGACAAAAGTCACTGGAATGAAAGTTAAACAGACAATGATAAAGCATGTCAAAAAAAAAAAAGCGTTGCAGAGAAAATTAAGATGAGAAAGTGGTTCAGTGGAGAGTGGTGATATTTGAGCAGAGATTTAGGGAGATGAGCCATTTGGGTATCTGATAGAAGAACAGGGTCGGCAGAGGTTAACAGTGAATGCCAAGGCCTTGAGCTGGGAGCGTGTTTTCTGTGGTGAAGGAACATCACGACGGCCAGTGTTGCTGGTCAGAAGGAGCAAAGGGAAGCAGGCATTGGAACAAATTAATTTCATTTAGACAGGCAAGGGTTCTGCTAGTGGGCTGGATAAGAACGTTGGCTCAGGAAAGAGTTTGTTATCTCAAGACAGAAAAATTATAGCATGTTTTTCTGCTAATGGGAAAGATCCCGTAAGGAGGGAAAATGATGCTGCAGAAGAGAGAGGAACTTGCCAGGGCAATGCCACCCCCAGGTAGTTAAAAGGGGGTGAGATCTAGTGAAGATGGGGGTCTGCCCTTCCCCCATCTTTCTGTCACAGTGAAACTGATGTGTACTGGCTATAGGGTGATTCAGTTTGTTTATGTTTTTTAATAAAATTGTCTTGGCCAGGAATGGCAGTGGGTCAGAAAAACTTGCCACACTTTCTGAAATTCTTCAGTTATTTGGGCTATGCATACCTGGGTTTAAATGAATCAAATGTAATAATGAGAATGGAGTAGAACATACAACATCCAACTCAGGAAAACAAACTCTTGTTGGTATTTAAATTTCTTTTCCTTTTCCCATCCTTCCAAAATTTTGTTTCAATTTTATATGACAAAATAATAACCTTCTACTCAATCAGTGAAAACACTTAACAAAGGCAGCTTGCCAGTTATCATGGGTGTTTCTTCCTGCACTGGGTTCCTAAATGACAAAGCACAAGAAGGGAAACAGGAGGAACAGAATTTGCATTCAACACACACTAAGATCTTAACCCAGAAGTACAGCTTCATGGTCTTTCCATATCTACAAAAATTGAATTTAACTTTGATAGTTCTCTACCACATACCTTTTCTTGGGAAGATCTAGTCCAGATAACAAGAACTTTTCATCATCTTCCCATCAGTGACGAGTTAAAAGTGCCTTGGAATTATTCTCTGTGAGTCCAGGTAACCCCACTACGAAAATCATTGAAATATGGCTTCACTGCTAAAACTTATTTTGAAATGGGGTGCTTCCGAGCCCTAGTAACCACTTCATATCTATCTGGTGGCAGCAAAGCCAGAGCTAAGTGGTGACAGAAAAACAACAGTTTTTCTCTCCTATCTGTGAAAATCAGAAGATGGTAAAGATTCGGACGAGAGGGATGTGATGGACTGACCTCCCTGGAATGCAGTGGAGGACTCAAGTCTGACCTATGTGTCTAGAGCGCTTCCCAGATGACTACTTCAAGTTGGGACAAACCTCTGGGGACCTATTCCAGAGGAGGGGTATGCAGCACGTCCTCTGCTATCTGATTGACTTCTGGGCTCCTCATGGTCCTCCCATGAGGAGTAAGTGTCTGACTCACACTTGCTCTGGGTGCTTCTCACTGACTCTGATTTCCTCTCTGACCTGATTGTGGACTTTTTCAGTTCAGTTTAGCTCAGTCGCTCGGTCGTGTCCAACTCTTTGTAACCCCATGGACTGCAGCACACCAGGCTTCCCTGTCCATCACCAACTCCCAAAGCTTGCTCAAACTCATGTCCAGCCTCTGTCGTCCCCTTCTCCTCCTGCCTTCAGTCTTTCCCAGCATCAGGGTTTTTTCTACCCTGATGGGCATCACGTTGACTTTGTAACCCCAAATAATTTTCTTGCCAAGGGATGTCCACAGATTGCCACCAGGGTGATTTAACATATGGGCTGTAAGGACTTAGCACCTCAGCAAGTTTCCCTTCCTGAACCTGCTGAGGTGCAGGGAGTAAGCCACGGCTCCCACTCTCCTCACTAGCACTTCCCTAGTGGTCCAGCAGTTAAGCGCCCGAATGTCCACTGCCAGGGACTCGTGTTCAATCCACGGTTGGGGAACTAAGATACTGCATGGCTCACAACCGAAACAAAAACACGTCTGGTCCACAGAGAGGACAAACCTGTTCCCGGGGAAGTCCTCAACACACGGATTGTGGGCTTATAAATAGCTACTCAAATTCTGATGTTCACACAATCGGTTATCATCATAGGTGTCTTTACTTTCTACTTGTTTTTGACTTACCTAGGTTAAGTATTATTCAACTGAAATGTATTATGTAAGAAGTGATTTTTATAATTTTATGTGACACAAATATCACAATCGCCATCAACTCTTTTCTTCATGCTTTCAATAATTTTTTAAAAAGCTTGAAAATTAAAACCTGTACTACTCAGATTTCACACACATTTTTAGCATTATGATTTTACCAAAAAACAAATTTTCAGAAAAGACCTGAATTTCAAAGGGATGGTTTTCAAATACCCAATGTTACCACTGAATTGATCAACAACATAGGTTCAGATAAAAGAAAGTATATGGCCCCTAACAGAGCATCTTATTTTGTGCCTTGAGGTAACATAAGACCTCAGCCTTCCTCTCCTCACCTGTAAAAAGAGCACAAATACACTCACAATGTGGCCTTTAGCTGGAAAATGTTCAATGACTTCCTTCTACATAATATTATAAATTATTAGTCTCCCAGCTGAGGAAATGTTATCAACAGATACTGAAATAATTTGTAATTTAAAAAAATGTAAGTAGCCAAGTGCAGTATGAGTTAATAAAATTTTGAATTTAGAAAATCAATGCATGCAGAGAACAAGATCTAAGTAATGTGGCAGACAATTCTCAAGATCGCTGCCACGTCCTTTCCCCCGAGCTACTGCCATCCGCAGACCTATACCTGCACTGTAATTCTTTAACCCAACCTGACTTTCACCCACGCTGACTGATTCAAGGGTAGACACACAAGACTGAGGCTAAAACAATCAGAATGTCCCTCTCTGAAAGTTGTCATTTTGATCTGATAAACACAGCCTGGAAGCATCTAAGTCATGATAACAGCAACTATATAGAGTCCATCACTTCTGCTTCTAAAGACCCCAAAGCAACACTGAGTCCTTAGGGCCATCCTTGGCTCCTTTCTACCCTCATTAATACGGATGGCTGTTATTCCCAGGATTCCTTTAAGTACTGAACACTTTTAATTTAAACGACTTAAAACTAAGTAAAATTTTAAATCCAGGTCTTTAGTTGAACTGGCCACATTTGAAGTGCTCACTGATTACATATAGCTACTGGCTACCATACTGGACAGGCCAGATTTAGAGAGTGTTTTCATCATCAAAGCAAGTCCTATTAAAAAACACTGCCCCAGACCCTTCTGATTAACTTTCTTTTATCTCAAGCCACTAAGGATCAGAATTTGTTTTGTTTTGTGTCTATGTATTTTATATGTGCACTCATAAAAGCAGAATAGGCGGCAAACTGGTAACTTTATGGAAATTTTTTAAAGGACTTCTGGGTACTCTCAGAGGTCCTACGTCTTGGAGTTAATGTCACTTCAAAACTTTTAAGTTTACTCACATCATTCCTGGACTTCTCCTGAGTCATGGACTCATGGAATTTAAGAACTTGGGAAAACTTTAGCAAAAATCTAATTTGATTTCCTGTTTTTCATACATGAAGAAACGAAGACCCAGAAAGCTTGTAATTTGCTTTTGTTTCTGAAAGCACTTAAATTTAGTTTAATAGGTTAAGACAAGATTAATAAGAAACCAACTAAACAGTAATATACAACATAACTGCAAATCTCATGATTAAACAAGTAACCAGGCATGAAGTTTAAATATTTATTTACTCACCAAGCTATTACTACACCAGTTCCTTCCTGCTCCCCACCCCCATCTCTCACTTTTTTTTTTTTTCATTTATTTTGTAAGGTACATTCACAATGGTTACCATAGTTTTCAATGTCATAATATCTAAAAGGCCCAGAATACATTCTGTACTTTCAAATCAGAGAGCAGACAAATACATTTTTATTGTAATTTTCATTTTGCACTGGAAACTTCATGTTCAAATCGGCCACATAATTAGCTATCTGTACAGACTGAAGTCTGGATAGCTGGAGATGTTTTGAAACAGTTGCTTTGAAACAAATAGTAACTGAACATTATTATTTTAAATATTTTAATGTGTATTAAAATGCCATACCTACACATCACTAGATTTAAACTTGCTAAAGCACGTTCTCTTGGCATCTCCACAAAGCATATGTGTTCTTTATAACAACAATAACAACAACAACAACAAAAAACACTTCAAATCACACATCTGAATACTGGCAGTAGATGAGGATTCTGACATTCCATCAGGCTCACTTCTCACACCTAACTGTGGGTGAACTCTGTGATCATCCACCCAGCAGAGAGAATTTACAGGTTACTTTAAGGTAAATACAGAATTCAATAATCATGCAATGTTAATTTTTCCAGAAAGGATTGTTTTTAAACAATTCTTATTGTGTATGACCTCCCAATCACCCTTTCCATTAAAGATAAATGGCTTACATGTTTTCCCATATACTGATTTGTATCTTATATGACCAGTTGATAAAGAAATGGAGTAAAATACAACCCCTGCATGTATCAAATCACTGCAGATTCATTTTCTGTATGATTTTTCCTTCTTAAGAATAAACAAGCAAATGTTTCCCCCTGATCATATCACATCACATAAACCAAAGTTCCAAATTTTCTGAGGCAATGATACACATTTCAACAAATTAGCCAATGCTACTACATTTTCTCTTCCTTTTCAAACACAAGCAATATATGTGTACATACATAAATACTTGTATATAAAATATATACATATATATATGTATGTACACACACACACTTGTTTCAAACAGTTTTCTAACGTGTAGGGCGTTGGCCATTTCTATCTCAGGAAAAGCGTTCTCCCAAGATCACAGAACATGACCCACAAAGTCAACAAGGGGAAGTCGTGCACTTAGTGACTGCTGCTATGAATCATGCGTTAATCAAAGGTGGTGTGAATCATCGAAAAAGAGTCGAGGGAGCACAGGCCAAGAACTTGCAGTCTTTCAGCAAAGGTTTTAGCAGGTAACTTGGACAAGAAAAACCAAAAAGCAAAACAGCATGAACTTCAACACCTCAACTGCAAGGCTAGTGCATATGCTCCGTAGAGAAAAACGTACAAAAACCAATAAGTATATCCTAAAGAAAATGATCGCCAATACCAACCATTATCTTGGCCTTCACTCAAACACCTGACTCCTTTGAAACACTGCATACACCATGGAGGGGGGGTGGGGTCACAAATTAGCCAGGTCATAAAGTTTTGCACCTGGAAATACTTACTACATTAATAAGTTACCAAAAAGGAGGACAAATCATGGTGTCTTATGAATGGGAATTACGGAGTTGATTATTTTAATAAAAATCAAACCACTGATTAAAAAAACAGAAACTTTCTTACACAATTGAAGGGGCTCTTGAACCAAACTCACAGCATGGGCAGGCCCTCTCTTCATTTCAAATGGAACTCTGAAGACTATTACAGGCTACTCTATCTGTAGAATTTTGCCCAAGGTTTATCCGATACTGATTAGTTACACTAAAGCTATAAAAATTCAGTATAAGCCATTCAGCTTCAGCAGCCCCAGCTGGTTATGACAAGCCATCAAGAGAGGGTCTGGAGACCTACAAAAGGAACCTGGTCCTTTAACAAGGTTTGAGTAAGTGGGTCAGCTGTCACCTGTGACAGGGTTTGGCCTCTCGAAAGAGAATGCCTTAGCTGCAGCAGCCCAGGGTCAGTTTTCAACAGCTGGGACTTGAACGTTTAGGTTGTTAAAAAGTCATTGGTAACATTTTTTCTAGTGGAAGACATATATATTTTCTCCAGCAATGTTAGGCTGTACATAGGAGGAAAAAGGTGCATGTGTATATAAGAGTGATACATCTTTTCTCATAAAATAAGGGGAAAAAGCACTTCAAGATTACATTTACCAAACATTTAATGTGTAAAGATTAAATAAAAGATCATTCTCCAATCTATATTTCGTTTCTCAAGCCCAACTACTTCAGGGGGAGTCGGGAGGAGGCAAATAACAACGAGCAGAAATACCCAAGCTAATTTATCTTTCTCTAGCAAAGTTTAACATTTTTGGAATAGTCATCTGCTTTATGGCTTTGATTCTTTTAAAGATATTGAAATATATGTGCTTAACTATGAGAAACACAACTGAAGAGTCACATTCATTTTTCTACTCTCCTTTTAATGTATATATTTAGTGCTGAAGCACCAAAAAGCAATAGAAAGGAGTCTTTAGAAAGAACTGATGACTTTTTCTACTTGACAGGGATCTTGTTTTGAAAATACTCATCATGAAAACACAAGGTTCTGATCAAAACAGTGGAAAAGCAGTTTAATTTTCTTGGATATGTGGTCCAGCCCTCCATGTGGGAGGATGAAGTTCAGATGCTCTGGAGAATTCTACTCACTCCTATTCAAGTGTACAGAGTCCTCTGCTTAAAGGACCCAACATTCTACATCCAAGTCAAGCAAACAGTTCCCAGCTTCAATTGAAACTGGGACAGAATTATTACTTTTTTTGCTTTTCCAAGATATATGGATCACGTGGCATATTAAAAAAATGCATACATAACAGAGCTAGTTAGGTCTCCTAACTTCTTTTAATTAATGTGGGGAAAATGCCTAAATATGTCTTGGTAAATTTTTCCAAAGACACACTTCAAAGTTGTCTTGCTAATCAATGGGTGGTAATTTAAGTTCTGTGCAATCTCAAAAAAAAAATGCAAGTGTAAACAAGAGTTCCAACAGCCCTGTTCCTGTCTCCTTGTGCCTTTATTTTCCCCCTCCTTGCCTAGACTACTGAAGTCAGACAGGTTGAGGAGACAGTCACCTTCGAGAAAGCCCTTTGCCCTGCCAGGTGAAAGTCATGCCAGCAACCAAAGTAGAATCTGATATAAAAATAGGAGCCGAAGGAATCCAGGGAAAGCAAAGGACACTGCGCGGCCAGTTCAGATGGCCAAAAACGCAAAAGAGGTAACAGAAGCTTAAGGCGATATCTGAAGGAGCTCAAGAATTCGCGTCTCCTACCCACATTAATGAGGTAAATGAATAAAGCACTAAAATGGCCAAGTGGCAGACTGAAAAACCAATGAGTATATTATATAATGTTGCAGAGCTACAGGTGAAGGACATTAGTCTACTTTTTTCACATGTCTCTGTTCATACACAAAGGCCATTTACTTGACTGAGGTAAAATAATGGTTACTCTCATCCAAAAAAAAGAAAAAGATTGCAAAGGTGTCCATACAAAGTAAATAAGTGTGAAATTAACGCAATTCAACATCAATACATGATACTAAATATGGTATTAATCATTATGTCACTTCATTTTTAGACACCCTAGGTCAAATAAATTCATGGCTAATACTTTTTTTAGAAAGGAGAAGGAGATTGATATTTAAATAGTGCCACCAAAAGCAGAAATAAAGTTAAGGGGTTTACAGGAGTCAAAAGCAGGTTAGTGACAAAGGCATGATGATGTCTCTGAGGTAGTAAAAATATTTGTATGTTTAAAAAACTAAAGGAAGCAGCTGTCTAAACATTTTAGCTTTTTTTTCCCCAAAAAAAAATGTTCATATGCTGTTCTGAGGATAGAAATAATCCGAGCTGAGAGGCGATGTTTTAACCCATTAGAACACACACACAATCACAACCTCACACAATGAAGTGCCTGTGTCCCTCCCTCCTTCCCCTTTTTGATTTGAGGCATTTCCTCCTAACTTGACTGCAAGAAGGAAATCCTGAAAGCCAGGGTCAACGACAAATACCTTGGTTTTCAAAAAGCTTAACTGCTTTGTTCGTAACTTTTCTGCTCATGTGAACTGTAAATCTTTGAAAACGGAAATATTTGAGACCACGAAAGGTGTTACTCTTTCTATCATCCTCTAGTACTTTTGAGTCACACTTTTAAGAGGTGATCAAAGGAAATAAAGAATACTTTCTGCATAACTTGGGCAGTACAACAGTCTGCACAGTAAGACTAAAAAACATGAAGTTCGAACTTGCTGGTTTTAATTTTAAAAAAAGGACGTGAGAATGCTATGTTTTACAAACTACCATTATACATTTAATGCTAATCTAACTTTATTAAAAAGATATATCTACAGTAAAAAAAAAAATTATAAAGTACAACTGCAACAAAAACCAGCTCAAATCTAGAATACACATGTTTACTTCCCTATTTCCTTCATCTTTATATATCAAAATACATACCGGTCACATAGATGTAGCCATGGTTCCCCTACAGTTTTATATTCTGCACTCTCATTTAACATTAAATTATAATACTTTCCATATGCCCCTCATATTTGCAGTTATAATTTCATTAAGAATTCCAAATAGTCCACAAATTTAATAAGCTATTTATTCCCTTGCTTACTTATTTCTACAATGCCCTCTTACAGAATGGGCCTGACGTGGAATCATCATTTGGGGGCATGACCATGATTTCTATGATTCTATTTAGACACTTAAGAGTGTTTCCAATTGTTTTTTCTCCCATTTGGAGTTAAACCTGCAATGAGTAACTTCATGTAATATAGCTCCCTTCCTCAGCTGAATAATTTCTTCCTAATGAATCAAAAGTTATAAACAATTTTTTAGTAACTATAATGCCTCATTGCTTTTCCAAAATGTCCCTATTTATAATACCAAGAGTGATAAATTGAAACAAATATCCAATAATTACTTCAATATTGAGACAGTTGGGAGTCAAGTTTTAAAATGCTCTTAGCTTTTTTCACTTTTCAGAATTAAATAAATAATACATGCACATAGATAAATTCCAAACATGTATTTGCCAAAGTCGAAAGTAAAATCAATGTTCTCTCAATTCCTAAACTCCAGTCTCATTGTTAACAATCTGGAGTGTATTTCTTCTTGTACATATAAGTATGTGTATATATATGTAGGATTAATATTTTTTTCATTTTACAATACTAAATCTCCTCCTATCTTCAAATATGAGCCCATAATAGGCTGTCTATGCCTTCTGTAATATGACTCTGTCTCATTCAAATATCACTCAATTCCAGTTAATCACTCAGTATAGCAACATCACTAAGAATTATATCAATACTCAGGGAGCCACTCCTGCATAACCTAAAACAGGAGATAATCCCCAAACTTTAAACACTAGGATGAGTGTGTGTGTACGAGAATTACCTTCCTAACTATGCTTAAGACCTGCAATAAACTGGCCTTGCATGCCTTAAGATCATGTCGCTACTGCAGTACAAGGAAGTGTTTAGGAAGGGAGTAAGCCTGACATCAGAAACGTGTGCCCCACATGTGGATAACCAAGACTGTATAACACCAACACTGTAGCCAGAAAGACAAAAGAGTAAACTACAGTTTAAGAGAGATGGGCGACAAAGAGTTAAAAGTCAAAGAAACTTTATGAGACTTGCCAGGAAGTAACCAGCTAAATCTTGGAAACTGTGGTTTCTCTAAAGGGTATAAGCTGTATTACTGATTTGATAAAGCCATAAGACCCCCACTGTAAGGAACATCACTTTTGTCATCTCTTTGTCAATCTGCCTCTTTCTGTACAGTCAGGAGAATTTTTTTGGTGATCCATGCCTCTGCTGTTAACAATCATTCAAGGTGGAATGGTCACCCCAGTGAAACACCCCTCCCGCGTTTGTTGTCCCATCATGATGTTTAATTTTTAACAATACTTATAACTGGTGTTTTTTTATTTACTTATTTAATATATGTCTTCTCCCACATGAAACTAAGGGCATGTTTCTTTTTCCTTCATGCCAATGCATATTTATTGAGCACCTATATATGCTGTACAAAGGAGGAAGACTAGTGAAAACAGGTAAAAATTGTTCCCTGGTGAAGCTCCCATTCCAACAAGAAGAGAAGGACAATCCACGATGACTGTAAAATCTATAGTGTATTAGAATGTAGTGTGTCTGTGAAGAAAACTAGAAGGAAGGAATACACAGAATGCCCAAGGTATTGGAGGTCTGTAGATGTGATTTAAACACCATCTCCAGCACCTAAAAGGAAACATGCAGACCCTCAATAAATACTGGCTCATGGAACGGGCCAGACGGGCAAAAATCAAATAGCATATCCCATATTCCAGGGAGACTCCCTGGAAATAGTGATTGATTGGTTTTGAGATGTGCAGATAACAAGATCAGAGTCATTCGGATGCACAAGATTGGAGCAAGCAAGCTCCACTGTATTTGGTGCTGTGAACATGTTCCATGTGAAGCTATTGTAGCCACCTGGCAATCATGAGAATAATCCATCATAGGCAGAAAGGCAGAGCCAAACAGAGCAAGAGAACGCCCTGGTTACATCATGATTGTCTGGTTCAACTGACATCCAAAGATGTGCCCCTCGACTGAGCTATGGAGTTGCTTCAGGCAATCAGAGCCTCTAAATCGACTGTATCAGCTCTTCTATGTACAGCAAAATAACTCCTTGCTTCGCTTTCACTAAAAGGAGTACTCTTAGGGGCCACCTCCTCATTTGGAAAAGTTAGAGTCACTGGTATGATGTTGTTTCATCCAGTCTAAGCTGAGTTTCCTATTACTTGCAATCTAATGATTCTATACTGACATGCATCCCAATTTACCGTATAACACAAATTGTCTTCCCAGCACATATCACACTCACTAGTACGACCCTGTTTGAGTTTGAAATATTTCCTCTGCATTCCACTACCAGCCTCAAATCTCTAACAGTCCTACATAGAATATTCACATGCTACTTTCTTGCCTGTTCCACAAAGCTTCACTATTAATCCATTCATTATTCATTCAGCTGTTAAATAAATGTTTAGCAGGCACTGAGAAGAAGAAAACAAATAAGCCCAGTCCTTGTTCTTAAGGACATTTCAAAAAGGAAGGGGAATACTCCAATAATAGCTTTAAAAGCAAATGCAGGCCAATGGCTGCTTGAACAGAATGATTCTCAGAAGACAATGACAGAGTGAAGGCTGGGGCAATTAACACATGTTTCAGATGGTCCACAACTTCGCTCACTTCCTCTATGCCCACTGATGGTACTCATTTACTCCCCTACTATACAGCCCCCAACATCCCTTTTTTTATAAGAAATATGGACACAATTCCTGCCCTCAATGACCTTAGAATCTTTTCTCCCCTAAAAGGTCCTAAGGTCCTTGAGGGCAGGAATTGGGTCCAATTTTTCTTATAAAAAGATTATTTTATAAAACCATTATTCTTCTTTCTGCCATATAACATAGAATGACTCCCATAAATGTTTATTAACCTTAAATTTGTTTGTTTTGTTCTAAAACTTTTGAAAAGGACCATAGATGCTATTTCTAGCCCTAGTTAAATTTCATTGTTTTTTTTTAAACAGAGTACTAATTTTCCCTTATCTGTTTTGACAGCTGAAAGCTTATCAGAGCTGCTCATCCTAAATGATATCAGTAGAGGCTCCTCTTCCCATGGCATCTCCACATGGCCTATAAATCAGCCTCTTCTTTGTGGGTCAAAGTAACTTCCTGCTTTGCTTTCACTAACAGGAATAACTGGAGTACTCTCAGAAGCCAGAGATAATTACTTGAGAGAATTTCACTTCTGAGCACCAGATACAGGGATCACGACGCTGTGGCAATGAATCTGAAAGTGTCTACTGCCACAGTGGGCTTCCCCAGTGGTTCAGTGGGAAAGACTCTGCCTGCAGGGCACAAGGTGCAGGAGACACAGGCTTGACCCCTGGGTCAGGAAGATCCCCTGGAGGAAGGCATGGCAACCCACTCCAGGATTCTTGCCTGGAGAATCCCATGGACAGAGGCGCCTAGGGAGCTAGAGTCCGTGGAGTCACACAAGAGTCAGACACGACTTAGCAACTCAACAACAACAACGGCCACAATACTCCTTCATCAGGCTGTTTTCAATTTAAATAAAGATTTTTAGAATGATGAACTAAGTGGAACTAACTACAGCTTTTAGTTCTTATGATAAAGCAAACAACAATTAATCAAAGAACAAAGAGCAGGGGTGGGCCACACATATTCCTGAACAAAATTTCATGAATTCTTAAGAGCTGATATGTTTCAAAAGGGGAAAAAACAAAATATGTTTTCCTCATATGGTGAACAGTGAATCGTGTTTGTATTGAAGCTTTTTTCCATATGATGATCTCATGTATCAGATTACAAAATTTGAATATTTTTTTAAAAAACCTTTCCCAAACTATGTGGTCATTCATAGGCTATCATTTGTAAGTTTGATTAATCAATTTCCTAACCATACTGCCCAAATCTCATCCACTATTTCAAAATACTAAACGTTTGGTACTATGGTACATTAGGCTACAGGAAGCTAGCCTAGAGACAAACCTCACACTTGGGATGTGACGTGTGGGCAAGGGCATTCTGAAGCTTGGGGCAGGAAAGTGCAAGCAGCAGAGAAACTGGTCTTGTCTTTGCTCCACTCTAATCCCACTAGCCTTTAGTTTTCTCCTTGCTTACTTGCTGGCTCCCCTCCAGGCAATATTATAATTCCCATTTTTTCACCTTCCCACACTTCCTCTTTTCCAGATGACAATTTGGAGAGTGATTGACGGCCCAGAGCCCACTCCAAGGGATGAGCAAGCTCAGGAACTCTTTCTTTCTTCATCCTTTAGATCTCCAAGACAGCCCAACCTGCACAGCCACGGCTGTGTCCCCTTAAGAAAGGAAGAAGTGGCTGCTCCCTTTCTCTTTGCAGCACCTCCTCCTACTCCAGGACATTCCCTAGACGATGCCCTCTGCCAACCTGCATGCCCGCTAGCATGGAGTGGGTGGTCCACGCCCTTCTTTCACCTCCATCTGGACACATAAACAGGTGCCTTTGGGCAAATCACTTCAACTCCTTGGGTCTCAGATGATCCAAACGATGGCTAGACTGCTTGCAGTTCAATATTTTTGTTCCCAAATATTAAATATTGCTACAGCTTTGCTTTTACTACTTTTGGCTTGTTTGTTTCTTCTCTCTCTCTCCTGCTCAGTGAGGGTAGGGATAATGTCCAAGCTCTCAGGGGCTAGCACTGGGCCTGGCAGGTGTCTAGGAGACATTCTATATGTTTATGGAGAATGAACATACATAGTATTTCAACATCTTTAAAGCAAGCCTATTAAAGCAATAGGGAAAGGAGAATAATCTGCTTTTTCAGTTCACCAGTCACTGAACTAAGACTCTGTTACCTAGAGGATGCCATCATTTCTGACCCTTTATGTCAAATAGGGTAGAAGAGAGCAGCGGTTCTCAAAGAGAAAATAGAATGGAAATGGGATTATAGTCCTCGACATGGCAATCCACTCCAGTACTCTTGCCTGGAAAATCCCATGGACAGAGGAGCCTGGTAGGCTATAGTCCATGGGGTCGCAAAGAGTTGGACACAACTGAGCAACTTCACTTCACTTCACTTCACTTCACATGAGAGTGGGATTCTAAGTATTCTTTTTTTGAGGAAGGCATTCATTTCATTAAGTAATTCTGAAGCACTGATGCCTACCAACATATCACCTCCATGAGGAATCACCAAATTAGATGATCATTAAGGCCCTTCCAGCTTTAATCCTAGAACACATCCTAAATTTTATAAAATCTGTTTATTATTTTTTCCAGGAGTACTTTAGTACTTCTAAATACTAAGTACATGTCAACTAGAGGCAAAAACTTTATGTTCAATACATAGCTAATTTAATGGTTTATTTCACTAAGGCCTAAATTTTAAGTTTCTAATACCACTACATTTTAAAATTATATTTTGTGAATGTTAATGATGAAAAAATTAAAACTGATGCAAAAACTATATATGGCAAAGAAGAGAGAGAGAGTTTCCCATCTAGGATAAGTTTTCTTAGTCTTGGCATGATTGAAATTTGCGGGTGGACAAGTCCTTGCTGTGGGGGGCTATCCTGTCCATTGAAGAATGTTTAGCAGCATCCATGGCCTCGATTCATTAGCACCAGTACCTGATCCCTACCCCTAGTTATGACAACAAAAAATGTCTCCAAATATTACCAACAACCCCCATTCTGACCACACTGGGAACCAGTAGGGGAATAACATTAAAATTATTTAATTATCTAATTATGGTGTGTGTGTGTGTGTTCTCATCACTCAGTCACGTCTGATTCTTTGCAACCCATGAACATAGCGCTCCGGGCTCTGCTGTCCATGGAATTTTTCAGGCAAGAATACTGGAGCAGGTTGCCATTTCCCACTCCAGGGGATCTTCCTGACCCAGGGATCGAACCCATGTCTCTTGTGTCTCCTGCGCTGGCAGGCAGATTCTTTATCATTGTACCATCTAGTACTAATAGGCAATTACTTAAGGGAAAGAAGTACTTATCTGAAAGGATATTCACTCATTTGCTAGTTCCTTAAATCCTTCTGTGAATAATAAGACAAATGAGTTTTATCAAAACAAGCATCAATTTTCTAATTTGTACATAAAGCATACACAGGTGGAAAACCTCAAACATGAGCATACCCACACCCATAGTCTAAGACTTAAAGAAGTCTAAATAACATTTCCTAAACATTTCTGGAAATTTCCTTTTGAAAAACTGGACACCCTCATTCAAAACCTCATTGTGGATCCCATGATTTAAGACCATGTCTAGACAGAATAAAACAAAAAGGAAATTTGGCAATTCTTTTGATATGATTAGTCTGCTTCAAACTTTTCTCTTTGGGGTCTAAATTATAGCTTTTTGCTGTCAACACTAATAAATTTAACCAGATAATTAGCAAGTCTACAAATAACTTTTGCTATGTAGACATTAGCAACCACAATGATTTAAAGATGTTTCCATCTTTTTCCACGAGACCTCTTAACTGGTTCTAAATCCCAGAGGAAAGTGTAAAAAGAAAATCACTCAAATTCAAGTCAAACACTAGAGACTGGGATCTGTTCACTCAGATAAACCAGACCCAGCATCTCATGAGCTTTACACAAACTTCTCCACAGTTGCAAGGCCTCAAGAATTGTTCCTTCTCACTCAGTTTTACTTTGTAACTGATTTGAAAACAGGCAACGCTGTGATTTTTTTTTTTAATTTCTTAAGGAATATTATGTTTTGCAAGCAAAATGTGTCAAGATCAGAGACACACTAACCATTTAACCCTAAAAAAATAAAAGTATGCAATTTAAAGATGTTTTTACATGGTAGCCTGAGAGAAATTTCCAAACTTTGTTAAGAATTACCAAGCTTGTCAAAGTAATTTTCTAAGATAAAGTTTAATTAATGTCAAAGTGATCTTTAGGTTACTTTAAATTCTATTTGTGTCTCATTCTCTGCGGAAGATAGGAGTTAACCATTACATATTGGCTAGTATGTTTGTTTCTACGATTACACATAGGCATTACATACCCATGCAAATTTTAAAGTCGATCATTCATCTAGAGTCTAACATGGTCCATATGTCTCCCAGCGCCTATTCTTCATCTATTTCACTATTCCTTAATAGCTCTATGAGAAAGCTAAGGAGGAATAAAAAGGATGGATGAGCTAGTTTCATTACACTCCAGGTTCTGATAAACCAGTTCATCTTTTGTGTATGTGTGTGTGCGTGTTAGGTTAACCTCCTCAAAAATAATCATGAAGTAATTAGGAGAATATGTACATTTTCTCGTTAAAGATGAAACCTCAGTGTTATTCTTATGGATTCTGGTGATTATATCATTTTATTTAAGCATTTTACTCATGGGCTTAATTTTCCTGAGAGTTTCAACTAGATTACTATGTTTCTATTTCCCAATAACTTTTTAAAAAATAAAGGGTATCTTTTCTGAAGTTTATTTACTATCACAGAGCAAACATTTACATTTATGCAAAGGTATGTACCACTGATAAACAGTCATATACCCAAATTTAGGAGACTTAAAACCATGTCTGAATTAGTCAATGACTTGTAGCTAAACACTGCTAAGACATGGAATGTGTCCTTCTCAACAATCCCTTCTAAAGTCTGCAGTCTGCAGTCAAGCTGCTGTAGAAAGGTTTTGAAGTTAAATAAAAACATGTGAAACAACAATATATTTAAATGCTGAGGACTTCCTTAGAAAAATTTTAATATCTGCACAATTGGACACAATGTCATTCCAGAAACATATAAAGTTCCTATCAAAATCTCTCTGGTTTAGAGGTAGTAGCAAATGAAACACGGCTGTGTGTGTGCTTAGTCACTCGGTCATGTCTGACTCTTTGGGACCTGATGGACGATAGCCCGCCAGGCTCCTCTGTCCTTGGGATTCTCTAGGCAAGAACACTGCAGTGGGTTGCGATGCCCTCCTCTGGGGGACCTTCCCAATCCAGGGGTCAAATCTGCATCTCTTGCATCTTCTGCACTGGCAGGCAGATTCTTTGCCATGTGAGCCACCAGGGACAAAGCAGGAAATATTTATATACTGCTGCTTTCTTCATTTTCTCTTGTGATCTGTTCTTTTTAATAAAGTGTGGTTGCCTTCTGTCAGTGATACTAGCAAGTGAAAGTTTCCTGAGCCTCCCTCCTCTTCTCTATGTCTTTTAGGGCTGCAATGGGATTTAGTCTGAATGATACATGCTACCTATTTTAGCAAAGTGGCCACAATATGGCAAGTTAAAGAGTAACTTCCATTTCAACAATAAAGAACCCAAGGCATGGAGAAAAAATATCATCACACTTATTTACCATGACCTAAGTGATTCCTGTATGGATACCATGAATTAATTTCATAATACAGGTCACTGCTTCACCAGGATAACATCAGCAGATCTATATGAGGTGACTGAAGCTGACGCAAGGTCTTTTAGGAAGCCTGTAACTTGAACGTAGAGAGGGTATCCTGACCAATCACCTGGGTTGCCAGGAAGGAGAATCTACTGGGTGACCAGCCCTGGGATAGGGTCAAACATGTAGCCCACAACTCTGCACCCCCACCCCCACCCCCTACATAGCCAGCTATTAGCAGAAAACTCTGAACATAATCCGTAGTAACAGAAGCTTCCACAAGCATTTTCCTCTGTTGTTCTGTGCAAAAATCTGGTCTGAGCAATGAGGATTCCCCTGCCCTGCTAAATCTCAGGTACTGAAAGTCTGACACATACTATTTTAGTCATTTTTAAGTAAAACATGAAGGTAATTTTGGGGGGACTGGTTTTTCATGCCTTATCGTGATGTTTTGATTATAGAGCCTTTTGTTTGAATAGTTCAGCTGTTTTCACTTTTATCGCCACCACTTCAGGAGCCAGAGCACACTGCTGATATAAAGCAACAGGATCAGAAATGAGAGGACCAGCTCTTAAAGGAACAGGCTCTGCTCAGACTGAATTGTGCAAATCCCCACCAGGTTTTCTCAGCAGTGACAGGCCAATTGCAAAGAATGATTCCAGAGGTTCCTCTCAGGTCCAAAGATCCTTGGAGGTCTTGGAATCAGCACAAGCCAGTAGGTCACATAGCTTCTTCTACACCAGCATCACAGGAAGGTGTTCCCCGTCAGATTCAAGTGTCCCTAAGGTACACCTCAAAGTCATTCAGCACCAGAGTTTCACACTCCCTTTAAAACTGGACTGAGGCAAAGAATGTTTATTCAAGGTCACCTAATAACTGGCAGTCAATACCTACACCTAGCAGGAATCTTTTTTTTTTTTTAATAAATGTTACATATAATAATTTTATAGTTTTTGTCCTCTATGTCTCTAAAATGCTGGAGGGTAGAAAGTTTGTAACAAACACACACTGAGCATGGATAAGTGATACTGAGTAAATGAGTTATAATTTCTGTTACAAAGTATCCAACTTGATTTCATCAGATCAGAAGCATTAGTAGGTAAAGATACATTTGTACTATTGTCCCCCCTTTATCATCAAAGACTGGTATCCTGCACATCCCTATAGCTACTTTAAAAGGCTTTCCTCAACAAACTTTTATTCAATATCTATATGTATCCCAGCTCTGTGATGGTTATAACTTGGCTTATAAAGTTAATGGTCTTTGCCCTTCAGGAACACAGTCTACTAAGGAAGAGTGAGGAAAACGAAAGTAAAAAGGCAAATAAGACTAACATGTTGACTGCTATTTCAGAGAGACAAATAACTTAAATCACAAGAACAAATAAGCTAAAATATCACCAACTTTATATAACAGAGACAAAGTAAAAAGGTTCGTACACATACGTATTACACATTCCAAGCTTTCAAGTCAAACTACCCATGTAAATACTTTGTATCCAGAAGATATGAATCATAGAAATATTATAAAACATGTTTAGTCAGAAAACCTGTTTGGATCTAAGACTGGCCAAGTCACATATCTTGGCTTAGGTTTTCCTGACACATAAAGGACAAAGATCACATCAAAACATAAACTGTGATGACAATCTACTAGGGAAAAGGCATTTGTGTTACCATAGTGATAAAACATAGTCATTGCCATTTTTTTTTTTGCATAACTGAGTTACAATTTTTGTCATTACTTCTAAGCTAATATTTTAATCATTTTATGCCACATAATACAACATTTTGTATAAGGTCTTAGATGTTATTCCAGACTGCATTGGAAATCCACCCCCCCAAAATCATGTATTTCTGAACAATGCTGAGTTCTCTCCATATCAATAATATCACAGATAATTAGAAGAAGAAAAAAAGGGGGCTTGATAGTATTACACTGAACGTACTCAAATTTAGGAAATAATTTCAAAAGTCCTTAACAGAAGTCACCATTATTCATCAAAAATAGAACCATCTCAGATACCAACACAGTAATCATATTTATATACATCTATATCTACAAATGCACATATATACATATTTTCATATAAAATGTTTACTTTACATAACTATACACACACACACACTGATGACATATAAAGCAAGCAACCATGCCTTTGAATGTCCAAAACTTATTGAGACTACAAAGTTCAATTCACTTACTATCAAAATCATATTGATATACATCACTGCTTATTACATACTAGGCCCTCCCTACTCAAATATTCCCAGTGAAATTAGTGTATGAATCACCCAATGCTCTTGTCATTCTTCACCCAAGAAATGTAACAATAATGCTCCTAAGAAAAATAGTCTTGCTTAGGTTTTTAAAGGGTGTTTTACCTATTTTAAAAATTATCTTGTACTTATTTTACATACTTAATGACAGGGCTTACTCCAAATAACAAGATATGATTTTTTAAATGTATATATATATATATATATATATATATATATATATATAATATGTATGTAAGTATTTTAAATCACTTGTGCTCAAAAGAAACTCCTAATTAAAATAAAACATGCAAGCAAATATTACTCATATCTGTCTTTTGCAGCAACTGGTTCACTGAATACAATTTGTAGGATATCCTAAAGAAATTTCAATTTGAAAGAAAAGAAAGTAAAAATGAAACCAAAACTACCAGCTTCTACAAGGGTACACCTTTTCTTTGAAACAGTAATTAATCTCACTGGTAGAGATTACCTGGATTTCTGAATAATACTTATTCCATTTATGAAAATAGGGAAATATTAAGTAAAATGTATAAATGCTGTAGAAAGAGCTCTATATTGAGTAAAGAGATGATTTATTAATTCACTTATGGCAGAAATACTTCTCAGCACGTTGCTGGAATGAAATCCCAGCTCTGTAACCATGGACGGGGAATTCACTTCAGTTTGCTCTTTGAAATGTATCTGCAGCCTCATCTTCAAGGTCCCTTCTGGCTCTAACACTATGAGAAGATCTGCTAAAATATTACATTGTTATAAGGATCTTTGCTGTTCAGTTGCTAGGTCATGTCCAACTCTTTGTGACTCTTTGTGACTTCGTGGACTGCAGCACACCGGGCTTCCCTGTACTATCTCCCAGAATTTGCTCAAACTCATGTCCATTGAGTCAGTGATGCCATCCAACCATCTCATCCTCTGTTATCCACCTCTCCTCCTGTCTTCAATTTTCCCCAGCATCAAGGTCTTCCAATAGAATTATATAATCCCAGGGGTAAGGACAAAACTTTTCTAAATCAGTATACTACCACAAAGCAATAAATGACACTTGATCTGTAATGACAATTCGTTATAGCATCCACCAATAAAAAGATAATTAACACAAGTCATGTCTAAATCAGTCCTTATCATACACTTTTGTACAGAGCTCCAAATAATCTAAAAGTCCTCACTAGTTAATTCTCAACATTATCATTCCCCTTTGACAAAAGGAGAAATTGAGTCTTAGAGTCAGAAGAGTAATTTGGCCAAATATCAGCAAGACAGAGACTAGCACGACAAATCCAAAGTCCCTGGCTCTCAGCCCCTGTCTTTTAGGAGTATGGAGTAAGTGCCTCCTGAATCGCTCCAAGGCAGAGTTATAAACTAAGTGCAAAGTTTAGGGACAAATTTATGTCTCACTTAACGCTTGGGAGTGGCCATTAAATAAAGCCTGTGTCATTCAAAGCTGTATCCCACTTCAAAATTCATCTCTTTATTAAGAAATAACCAGAGAGATGTTTCATAATCAAGAGGGGCTTCACTCTCCCCCACGACTATGTCAAAATAAGAAGTACAATGCAGAATGTACAGTCTACTAGCATCTGAATTCAGTAATAATTTGTTCATGAAATGTTTCATTCTGACGTGCTAAAAATTAACGTCTCCTCAAAGTTAAATGGTCAAATTTTCTATTTAAAAAATCTTTACCAGTACTTTGAAAATTACAAATGTAATGGGTACTCACATTTCTTTTACCTCCAGCTTGCCAACAATCTCACATTAACTCACCCCAAGGGAAATTTCCATATTTTCATTATACGTACACAACAACAGGGGCTTCCCAGGTGCCTCTAGTGGTAAAGAACCCACCTGCCAATGCAGGACATGTAAAAGGTGCAAGTTTGATCCTGGGTTGGGAAGATCTCCTGGAGGAGGGGATGGCAACCCACTCCAGTACTCTTGCCTGGAGAAGCCCGTGGACAGAGGAGTCTGGCAGGCTACAGTCTATCAAGTTGCAAAGTCAGACACAACTAAAACAACTTAGCATGCATGCCCACACATAAAAGTATAAAAATGTATGCATTGTGTGGATAATTATTAATAAAAATGATATAAAACACAAACTCATATCATATATCTATGTACACAAGTATCTGAAATTTATTTTGTTCTCTTAAAAACTACCATGTACATTTTGCCAAGGGTATAGATATCTACAATCTATTTTTAAAGCTGCACAATATTCCATAGCCTGAATGTACTACATTTGGCTCAAAAAGTTTTCACCGCTTTTTTAATTAATAAAAATACATTTTAATTAACTTATATCATATATACAATATAAATTAACATATATAATTAACTCATATTAACAACACATAGGTTATTGACAATAGAAACCTTGTATTCTATCCTTATGTATTATATGTATTGGTATTTTCTGTACAATGGATTCCTAGAAGGACAGGACCACTGAGACAAACTAAAACCCTTTACATAATTATATAAATTTTCTACCACATTTTCTGCAAACTTTTTTCTGCCTTTGTTCTGGTATCTTTTGCAAGTGAGAATTTTTACTTTTTATATAACCAAATCTTTCAGTATTTGCTTTATACATCAAAGTTTTATAGCAAGCTTCCAAAGACCCCTTTCATCAGGATACTTTACTAATATTCTCCTATGTTTTCTCTTAACATTTTTATTTAGATTGCTTTTAATCTTATGTTGTTAATATATTTAGAATCTATTTTTGTGTACGATATTGAACAAGCCCTTAAGCTATCTGATTTTTTGAATAATCCATGCTCTTTCTACTTAATTGAATTTTTATCGTTTAGTAACTTTCACGGTGAACTAGAACTCGTCTCTGAATTTTGCCTGATGCTGCTCCTTTCTGTGCTAGCACCGCCCTGTCATTTGTACATTTTCATTCTTAGGATAAGGCAACATTCTACTGTGGTTTCCTTTCTATAGGTGAAAAAGTTTTAATTTTTGTTTTTTAAAATTATTGTAACAAGAGTCAAACACAGAATGTCGTGTGGAGTTTAAAGCTTGCTCATCCAGATAAGGAAGTCACTGATCAATCTTCTAAATTCTTCATGTTAAGATTTTAGACAGTTTTGTATTTAAAAAATGAATGAAAACTTATCTTTACATACCCAATACATTTATTTTTTATTGAAATACGGTAGATTTACAATGTTACGTTAATTTCTGCTGTATCCACTAGGTTTTAAAATAAAATCCACAACTTCCATAGGTTCTAAACTTGATATCCATTTATTCAATTTACCTACACGAGTAATTAAAGAGTTGGAACGAAAAAAAAATTTTTGACCCTACATTTTTAATAATAACAAAACAAATTCACAAACCTCTAACAAATGCTCCTTATTTTGATATGCTACAATTTATATGAGACAGTCTAAACAGGCCCACCAGCAAGTAAGGCCCAATTTAAGGAAAAACACTGAGGCCTTTGAAAACTAACTGAAATGTCAATCCACTTTAGAAGAAAGCTATCAGTAAAACAAGGATGAAGTTACAAACACTTGTGAAAAGCACAATAAATAAACAATAAGACTCATTCAAAGATACTGGGGAGATATTCAGGCTTTGAAGAGTCAGAACAAGAGTCTGCAGAACCAGTTCCCACATGGGTAAGAGTCTGTTTATTTTATTTTGCTTATCTGAAATCAGAGCAAATGATCCCAGTGGTTTGGAATGGCTGGAAAAGGTTTCACTACATGCAGGAGAGAAAAGCTGCTTGGTTTTCGAACACCTTAACTGCTTTGTTAGTAACTTTTCTGCTCATGTGAACTGTAAATCTTTGAAACGGAACTATTTGAGACCATGAAAGGTGTTACTCTTACTGTCATCCTCTACCACTTTTTAGTCACATTTTTAAGAGGTGATCAAAGGAAATAAAGAATACTTTCTGCATAACTTGGGAAGTACAACAGTCTGAACCCTTGACTCATGGTTTATGGAAACCCATTTACAGAAATGTGTTTCATATTTCCGAAAAAGATGTTAAAATGAAATTAAACGGTCATTTTTAATCATAATTGAAGTTTTCTAGAAAACTGACAAATATTTAAAATGTGAATCATAATGACCTGTTTCCACGATTTAATTTAGGGCTAAGCTAACTGATGAGAAAGCCTAGACGACACTTCTTTCAGAGTACAAGAGCGAAGGGAAAACAATAACGATCATCCCTTTTTTATATAAAAAGTAAAAGGTAACCATATTCTTTGAATAGGATAAAATAAGATTAGTAATATCAAAACTTTCTATTTGAGTGCAATTTCGGAATGAAATCATTCATCACAGTCTTCCTACTTTAAAAGCAGTAAACAGTTGTCAAAGGCTTTTTTGGAGTTGAGGAAAGAGTTTAGGAAAAAATCGATGATAAAGCTTTTAACTTCTACACATATCATCTTCTAGCATCTAAGAGTATAAAAAATATTTTAAGAACATACACTATGTTATCACTGAAATATATCTAGCCTGACAACTAAATAGTTTTCTAAGAATATTTCCTGATTCACAAAAATGATCACGTATTCAGTGTATCTGAAATGATGGAAATACATCCATTTCCAGTACCTGAGAACTCAATTACCAATTACACTAGTTCATTTCAAAGCTTCACACAGTGTTTTGAGAGCAGGATTTACTTGGATGGTATGCTTAAGTAAGACTTTTTTTCCCCCATAAAGAGACATATTGAGGACAAAGACATTTTAACTCTGCCTCCCAAAAAGAAGAATGCACTTTAGCATCATAAGGGGATGAGGCAGGCCACAACTAATATAAGGAGTAAAGCTACAAATTCTTTCACGCAGGAAAATTAGTGCTTTGTCATGTCCTTGGAAGATCTTTCCTTTGGTTAGCTTATTGTGGAAGAGGTTTCTATATTGGTTGGCTATCATTAATCTAATTGCATAGTGTAGGAGCTAATTAGAGAGGGTACTTTTCTGTTTCAAAAATACTGCCTCAGGTGAAGCTTGAATTAGTAGCCAACTCCCCCCGCTCCTCCAAGCCTCAACTCACTCCAGAATCAGAGCTCTGTTTGGAACATCTACCACTCACTCCCAGTTTGGAATGGAGCCTGCTTTCTCCACCTGACCATGGAGGTTCCCTCTCCGGAAAGCCACAAATTACAGTGCTAGATTTCAGCCAACAGAAGAAGGCATTTGGAGGTAAAGCCAAAGTGAGGGTGAAGGAAAATTTCCAGTAAGAAACCAACAGTAATAACTGATGTGTGAGCTACACAAAAAGTAAAGGAATATGGGCTGTATACAGGGAAGGCTGACATGCGATCACGGGATCGAAAAGAGTCAGACACAACTTAGCAACTGAACAACCACCACCCACTACCATACTCACCTCTCAGAAAAAAAAATGAAGACAAAAACTCTGACCCAAAAGTAAAAAATACTCAGTAGTAGCAAAGCTACAGATTTCATTCACTTTTTTCCTACACTAATTCTGAAGTTGACACATCAAGCATTACAGAATTATTGACTTAAGGGCCATATCCAACTTCCTTATTTCATACAGATTGCTTGTTTTGTGAAAATGTCCTCTCATTTCTCTTCTGTTTCATTTGGTTTCAGTTCAGTTCAGTCGCTCAGTCGTGTCCGACTCTTTGTGACACCATGAATTACAGCACGCCAGGCCTCCCTGTCCATCACGAACTCCCGGAGTCCACCCAAACTCATGTCCATCAAGTCGGTGATGCCATCCAGCCATCTCATCCTCTGTCGTCCCCTTCTCCTCCTGCCCCCAATCCCTCCCAGCATCAGAGTCTTTTCCAATGAGTCAACTCTTCGCATGAGGTGGCGAAAGTACTGGAGTTTCAGCTTCAACATCTGTCCTTCCAAAGAACACCCAGGACTGATCTCCTTTAGGATGGACTGGTTGGATCTCCTTGCAGTCAGTCCAAGGGACTCTCAAGACTCTTCTCCAACACCACAGTTCAAAAGCATCAATTCTTTGGCACTCAGCCTTCTTCACAGTCCAACTGTCACATCCATACATGACTACTGGAAAACCCATAGCCTTGACTAGATGGACCTTTGTTGGCAAAGTAATGTCTCTGCTTTTCAATATGCTATCTAGGTTGGTCATAACTTTCTTTCCAAGGAGTAAGCGTCTTTTAATTTCATGGCTGCAATCACCATCTGCAGTGATTTTGGAGCCCCCCTAAATAAAGTCTGATACTGTTTCCCCATCTATTTCTCATGAAGTAATGGGACCAGATGCCACGATCTTTGTTTTCTGAATGGTGAGCTTTAAAAGAACTTTTGCACTCTCCTTTTTCACTTTCATCACAAGGCTTTTTAGTTCCTCTTCACTTTCTGCCATAAGGATGGTGTCATCTGCATATCTGAGGTTATTGATATTTCTCCTGGCAATCTTGATTCCAGCTTGTGCTTCTTCCAGCCCAGCATTTCTGATGATGTACTCTGCATAGAAGTTAAATAAGCAGGGTGACAATATACAGCCTTGACGTACTCCTTTTCCTATTTGGAACCAGTCTGTTGTTCCATGTCCAGTTCTAACTGTTGCTTCCTGAACTGCATACAGATTTCTCAAGAGGCAGGTCAGGTGGTCTGGTATTCCCATCTCTTTCAGAATTTTCCACAGTTTATTGTGATCCACACAGTCAAAGGCTTTGGCATAGTCATTAAAGCAGAAATAGATGTTTTTCTGGAACTCTCTTGCTTTTTTGATGATCCAGGGGATGTTGGCAATTTGATCTCTGGTTCCTCTGCCTTTTCTAAATCCAGCTTGAACATCAGGAAGTTCATGGTTCAGGTACTGCTGAAGCCTATGTGAGAATTATGGCACAGATAGACAAAAACAGTGAGTTGCAAGGTTTCCAAGCTGGACCAGGTATATGAGTCAAGGACAGAGCTTTCTCTTCCAGTAAGACTTCTGAGCCACAAGCACCTGTTGATGGTCTCTGTGGATGCAGTGCCTCTTCTCTCCTCCTCTGAAGTACTTTCACTGGAGGGCGGCACTGTAGGTATAACAGCTCTACTGAAATGCAAATCATGTTTCCCAACAAAACACACTAATCTTAAATCATGGTGTACACTCAAGGAATCTGAAGTTGAATTAAAAGACATCACTTCTCTTTCATTTGAAATCAAAGAACACCAGACTTGACTCGGACCGTGTCCTTACACAAAGGACCCCACATGCCACGGAAAACAAGAATGTCTGAGGCTGGAACTCCACCCTGTACACTTTTGCCCCAGTCAACGCTGTCGTTACAGCGTCACTTCTCCTGGTCCAAGAGAACTTGAACAGAGAGGAGACTGAGATGAGGATGAATAACTGCCATATTTTTAGTGTTTGGGAGCTTTTAACACTGCAAAACAATTCTGAGAATGTAGTTTGGCAGCACAAACCTAGGAAACCAGATAGGTGACCACAGTTAGCTGACTTCTCAGCTCAAAATGAACCTTCCTTTGCTGAATTCTTAAGTCTGCAGATGGAGAAACTTACTCCCTAAAAAAGTTCTCTCCTAACAAATGACTTATCTCAGTTATGTGAGAAATGGTTACTCTCTTGATGATAAAATGTAGTTACAACTGGTCTAGTTTTTAAAAGGTTAAAACATGGTCAACTACGTGACATTTTTTTGCTTGGGATTTTCTCTTTTCTCTCACATTTCTAAACCTGCCAGTTGTATCTTGTGGTGGACAGCTGGGCACTAGGTGCTTGGTATGTGGAGCCTTCCTTCAGAGAAAATACTATGTTCAGTGGTTTTTCACAAACCAAAGTAACCAGTGAGGCTATAGCTAAAGTATTCACTGCCTTTTTAAAGGATATACTTTTTGTTAACAACTTTATGTGGACTCCCATTCTATGCTAAGTCCGTTTTCAGCAAAAGACACACACTGCCATTTCACAATACGAATTCTTACCATGAATCTACGGAATCTGTCTATCCCCAAATAATTAATGATAAAGAAAGCACAATGGCAACTGAGTAATCAAGAGAGAATTTCCTAATTACACCTTACACATATTTTAGCCTTTTCAACTATTGGGTGTATCCCAAACAACAACACATCTTGTAATGACTCATGTCTACATGTAACAAGCAGTCCTCTTTGAGCTCTTAAAGAATCACACATAGAAAAGCTCACCTAGAATGTGAAATTAAAAACAATTTATCAAGATTTTCATATATTTTTCACATTTGAAATTCTTCATGCTATGCAAGTGGAAATTTTAAAATTACCTTCTTCCAAGATGACTATATCAGAGACAAAGTAATCCTAGACTTTAAGGCTGGAAACAAGAAACTACTCTACAAAAGCCTAATTGTGTTTTTACCACTGCACAATATATGCAGTATATTCATATTTTTGTTATTACCATACCTGGCATATACATTTTTCACAATGACTTTTTATACAAAATTTAAGTCAAAAATTAATTTATTTTAATATTTACAAAACACTTGATTATCCTTAAAGTATACTTTCCATGATGTGAAACTATAAATACATACACAAATGAGATGAAGAGATTTATATTAGTGAAAAAAAGTTACTCCCAGAAAAGGGAATCCAGGGTTGTATATAAAGAGCTCTCTCCGCCCCATCTTCCTCTGCCATTCCCTTTCTGTACTTTGAGAGCAAGGCCTTTGTCATCTATGATTTATAAACGGAAGGGAACAGAAAGGGAAAAAAAAGGATACTGTGCATCAGGTGTTACCTTGGTACTTCCTGTGTCTTCCCATTGTACGGGGCTTTGCTCCTGGGGATATTATCAAATGACAAAGCTTTCTACTTGACAATAATCCATAAATAATAGAACAGAAGAAACACAGTCCTTCTGAAGCGGGGAGAGCCAGGCTCTGAAGTAGTTCTGTTGTGATGTGGGTGTCATATAAACACTTGAAACCCAAAGGCAAAATGTGTGTGTGTGCTGGTGTGTCTACACATGCATGGGGTGAGGGCAGATACACTTGACAGTCCCTTAAGCTTCACCCTGCTCTAGGGCTCAGAAAAAACTGTCTGAAACACTAATTACAGAGAAAGAAACAGGGCCCTGCCAAAACAAAATAAAGCAGTTGAAAGAAAAAACACAGTATCTCTCAGGTTGGGCCATGAGGAAATTCCAGTTGTGTATCTTTTGAATAGAAATCTAGGCATACCGCATAGGAAAAGACATTATTCTGTTGATTGATTCTCTTTACAGTCTACACAAGAATGAGCGGTGGTCAGAATCAATCAAACGAGAGCCCATCTCAACTACATAATACAATTGAGTATCGCTACAGAATATTCTCACCAGTCTAAAAGGAAAAACCACTTTTTAAGTGGTACATACTACTCTATTTTGAAAGAAAACGTATTTGTCAACTTATCCTAATAATTCAACAAACCCAAACACTCTAATCCTATATCCCACATTCAATATGAGAAGATTAACATGTAAAGATTTGTTTAAATAAGTACAATTACAAAAACTTAACAAATTTTGAAATTACCTAATATCTACTAATGTTTAACTAAAATATATCAATTATATTTTCTTTCAATTGAAGTATTACTAATAATTGTATTTGTGTAAGTGTTGTGGCTCAGCTGGTAAAGAATCTGCCTGCAATGTGGGAGACCTGGGTTCAATCCCTGGGTTGGGAAGATTCCCTGGAGAAGGGAAAGGAGACACACTCCAGTATTCTGCCCTGGAGAACTGCATGGACCATAAAGTCCAAGGGGTGCCGAAGAGTCGGACACGGTCGAGCAAACTTTCACAAAGAAAAGCTTTCCATGACTTTGTTACTTTGTTTTCCACTGCCAAGGTTTTTTAAGTTTCTCACAATTAACATAATACTACAAAATAAGGCTTAATTTAAAAAAATGAATTCTCAGTAGCCAACAATAATGATTATTAAGCTCTATTTTAACTTGGCTCACAGGAATAACGTAATCACACAAGCTCTCAAATTATTTCAAAGAGAGTGATACTTGTCCTGCAAGAATAATAATGCAGGTAAATTACAGAAACTTCATTTCCAAAGAAAGAAGGAATTTGTTTGATTTTATAAATTAATATTATTTACTTCAATTCAGAAAAAATATATATGATGGAATAATACATGAAATCCATGACAAAATTCTATAGAACGTATGTATGCATAAGATCCTCAGTCAAGGGTCTGCTTCATATTAAATAGAAATAACAGATTTACTTGGCAAGATACATTTATATTAATATATTTGAGATGAAATAGCAGATTACTAGAAATTCATCATCCTAAGGCATGGGCAGAAAATTCAGTTAATACTAAATGGAACAGTGAAAAATATCAAAATCTTTTCATTTAAGCAAAGAATAAAATCACACAAAAATTAAGCTTAATAAAAAGAGACTAATTTAAAGATCAAGAATTAGAGTCAATTCTCATTTACATTAAATAAATCATAGCAGTGAAATAGATAATCCATCATTTTAGGATTTATTAGCCAGTGAACTCAAGTATAGCTAAAATTCTAGGAATTAAGTGTACATTTTTAAAAAAAATCATGCAAACACAGTGCCCCGTGTTCAATTTTGTCTTTCTACTTCTGGCATCTTCCTGCCATTCTTCTCTTCTCTGTCCTAGTAGAAAGAGAATTAAAATCTGTTAAAAGCCTAGTATGTGACAAGGTATTGTGCCTTATTCTTTACACACGTTATTTCATTTGCTCTTTACAACCAGTTCTATCAGTTTAGTGGTATTACTCCTATTTATATAATGAGGAATTTGAAAATATTAAAAAACTGACTATGTTACCTGAAGCCATGCAGCTATTTCTTAGGTGTTCTGGTCCCCAACTCTTGCTCCATTACTATACCATAAAACAGCACTAAATCCTGGTGTACCATTTCTCAGAATAATGCTGCCATTTTTCTGTTAGCAAGGCTCATGTTCTAAACAAATATGTGCATTCACACCCTGTGTTAGCCAGTGAATGTATTGTTTCTTCTTAAATTTCTCTCTTTCCACTCAAGGTAGGTATGGAGATAATGCAGAAAATCCATTCATAAGTTTTCCAGACTCAATCCTCTACCATCCTACTGCTATATATCATAATATACATTTAAATAACAAAATTATAATAATAGATGACATTTAATGAATGCCTGCTGCTGTTGCTGCTAAGTCGCTTCAGTCATGTCCGACTCTGTGCGACGCCATACACGGCAGCCCACCAGGCTCCCCCATCCCTGGGATTCTCCAGGCCGGAACACTGGAGTGGGTTACCATTTCCTTCTCCAATGCATGAAAGTAAAAAGTGAAAGTGAAGTCGCTCAGTCGTGTCCAACTCTTAGCAACCCCATGGACTGCAGCCTACCAGGCTCCTCCGTCCATGGATTACTCTTTGTCAAATGCTGTTCTGGGTGGCTCACACCAATAACTCATCTAATCTATAAGCAGTTGAAAAAGACGATCATAAGTGAATGAGAAAAATATGTAACGATTATACATACTTTTGATTTAAACTATATTCTCTTGAACTAAAAACTTGATAAAGAAGATACACATATGCAGCATACTTACTTTGTGAAGCAAAATACTGCAATTATATAACATGGATCTTTACAACAAATTCAACTTCATTTTTATTCTAAGTGCATTAACCATAGTTTTAACTATGTGAAGAGACATACCAAAGAAGGCAGAATTTATCAAATAATATTTTGTGAATAGTTAAAAGAACCTTGGAGAAAAAAATTTATCTAAGAAAATACAAATGTATGAAATAAAATATTTAGAATCTTATTTTTACATTCTTACAGAACATTCATGAATGATTTTTAGCTGTTGGATTGGATGACTGGCCATTCACTTTATTAATGTTCAAAGATCATGTGTAAAACAAAATAGTTAAAATAGCTCCTCCTTTAGTAAAAGGTTCTTTGAAAAAAATATACAATCATTTTCTGATGAAATTTCAAATAATCATAATTTGAAAAAAAAAAGTGTATAGATTAGTGATATAGGGGCAAATTACAAACAGAATTTATAAGACAATCAAAACACAAGTGAGCATAAAAAAGTGCTTTAGAAATGTAAACCAAAATATAAGACAAATATACCAGGATATTCTGAGTCCTAACAGAATCCTATATGTGGAATTAATCTCTAGGCCATACCATTGAGGTTCTGACATCTTAGAAAAGAGTCACCTTCTTTTCTAAGATGTATTATTCTAAAATGAAGGGTCATTTTCTTGAAGGTTCAAATTAGTGTTCTTATTTGTCTAGCTGATATCTCCCAACGTGGTAGACATGAAGATTTTTTTACAGTTTTCTCTTAATTTGTATAGTTAATGCTCTGAGTTGCAAGAAAACATTCCAGCTTTACCTTGCTGAACCACCCTCTTTAGCAGTCTGTACAGAGATCAGCACTCCATGCTGGTAGCAACTTCCACCTAAAATGCTTTCAGAGTATAAGGCAATTTAGACAGCACAGCTGTCTACTCAGGAGTCTCATTAAACATACTTTAAAAATTCCTAGAAGAAGGCATGATTTATTATACGCAAATGGCTACCCTGGGTTTTTGGTATATTATAAATTGACAGAATTTTAAATTTAAAAAGAAAATTTAACATACACCTTGTTTGGATTATTTAAAATTTAACTTCTAAATGTCTGTGAAAATGAGTGTTGGCATAATCAAATGTGAATCCCAGCTGATTAACAAACACATGAACAATGGGGGAAATGGTCCCCAAAGCTCTTTATTCTGAGGAGTGTTTCCCTTAAGGGAAAAACTCTAGGAGAACGAAGTCCTTACTGTACAACAGGAAAGAGTAGGCAGAGGCTCTCAAGTAATTGTAACAGAAAATCAAATGCATCTGCAACGTTTAAATGCATTTAATGCCCAGTGATTTCATCACCTACCCTACATTTAAAACTGGGAGACAATCCAGAAACTGAAGGAAATCAGATATTTGCAAAAATATGTTTGCACCACACTATCCAACACTTGTACCGGCAACATTACTATAGGTATTTCAACATATGTTGATTTTAAAGAATAAGTTCTGGAGTTAGCCTTCTAACTTATCATATTTTAATTAAGGAGATGTAACCTATCAAGTTAACAAAAGAGTTAATTTTCAAAATAGTAACCCTTAAGGTGCTTGTTGTGAAAGCTACAAATAATGGCATTATCTTGCCATTTATCATCTTAAATAATTTAATGAAAAATATCTAACGATATATATTTTAAGAGAATAAAAGTAATCCCTACTTTCTACATTTTTTATTTGAACTAGAGAGAGGAGACTAAAGTAAAAATCAAAAATTCCTCCAATCTGGTTCTTTGAGTTATCTGAATGGCCATCTTCCTTCATTACAAGAAACATTACTTACTCTCCTCTTTGATAAAAGATGTTCTGCAGTAGCATAATAATCATATTTTTTCAAAAAATAATTAGAAAGAAATAGTGCTTGATTTCTCATTTAAGCGTCACAGTCCTACTTATAGAAAGTTTAACTTACATCACTAAATGTCTGTTCTCTGTGTACAAAACCCTGAAACTAGCCTTAAAACATAAATATTAGGTCCTGAAATTCCCATTTTCATTTTAGATTGCACAGAATTCTTATAATCACTTTTTGCCTGTACCCTTCTATGACTGCCCTTTGATAAAGGTCCTCCTATCTCCTATCTGGCAGAAGTTTCATGATTTTTTTTTTCTGCCAATAGCTTTAACATTTTCCATTTTCTGGCTTTATTTCCTCTCCACCATTAGAGTGAAATACCATTTGACCCGACTCAGATCCCATAATATAGAGGAAAAACATGAAGACACAAATGTAAATTCTGAGTCCACTGTGTGCTACACTTTGAGTCAAGCATTTATATTTTATTCAACAAGAACCTTGGACAATACAATCCTAGTTTTACAGAAAAGAAAACTGAGATTCAATGGGGTTAAATAAGTTACATATAATCAGTAGGATCTGAAGTCAAGTTCACATTTTTCTTCTTCTTCTTTGCTGCTTCCCATTATTCACTGACATTTACACATGGGAATCAGTTTCTCATTCAGGATGAAGAAATAAGTCCATGAGAATAAAGTCAATTAAGCATCCAAGAAAGATTCTATTCACTAGTCTTTTTGCACTTGAAGGGAATTATATCTGCTAGAATTAGCTTCAGCTACATACAACAAACCCAAAATTAACACTGACTTAAATAAGATAGGAGTTTAATTCTATCTCATGGAAAATAAATCAAGGTAGGCAATCCAGATTTAGTATGACAATTCCACAAAATCATCAAAGACTCATACTCCTTTTAGCTGACTACTCCATACTCTCTTAGAGTGTGATTTTTATCCTCATGATCCAAAATGGCTGTCAGCTACAGCTATCACATCTGTATTCCAGGAAGCAGAATGAAGGAACAGGAAAAGAAATGTGTTAGTCTTCCTTTTTAAGGATGTGTCTCAAAGTAACACTCAGTACTTCAACTTTTTCCCAATAAATAGAACTAGTCACATGCACACACTTGGCTGCAAAGAAAGTTAAGGAATGTAGTTTTTCTGACTGGATAGGATAGCAAGGTGCTGAGATAAAAAAGCAGAGTTTTATTATTACTGAAATGGAAGGTTAGAATGGATATTTGAAGGCAACTAGATGAAACTCTCATAAAAAGTTACATATAATCTCTGATATACTGGTAACATTATCAACATCTTTAAGCAGATCAGAGATAATTGAGAATGACAGACCCAATGTCATTTCTTAGGTAAAATACATTACCCCACTGGATTCATCTCATCATAGGCAATCCACTGAATAAATGTGATTTTACATTTCTGCAACTTATTTTCAACATTTGCATTATAAAGAACCACTAAGTCAACGAGAAAAAAATCAAGTGAGATTTGTTTTATAAATGGTGATCTTTTTCCAGGGTTAGAATACAGGGCACTGGATTAGATGACAAGTTTTACCAATGGGAGTGCCACAGACTTTAAGTGGTCACTGCAAGGAGATCCAACCAGTCCATTCTGAAGGAGATCAACCCTGGGATTTCTTTGGAAGGAATGATGCTAAAGCTGAAGCTCCAGTACTTTGGCCACCTCATGCGAAGAGTTGACTCACTGGAAAAGACTCTGATGCTGGGAGGGATTGGGAGCAGGAGGAGAAGGGGACGACAGAGGATGAGATGGCTGGATGGCATCACGGATTCGATGGACGTGAGTCTGAGTGAACTCCGGGAGATGGTGACGGACAGGGAGGCCTGGCATGCTGCGATTCATGGGGTCGCAAAGAAGCAGACACGACTGAGCGACTGAACTGAACTGAACTGAACTGATCTTCTAAAACTTCTAATATCCCAAGGTCATGAACAAATAACAGGAGAAAATGCAGATGGGGATAAGGAACCAAATCTGAAAGGTGCATCAGTAATTAACCTAGGCCCAAGTATTTCCTTATATGTCATAGTTAATTAGTATTTAAAAACCTGTAACTTGAATGTAAGTAGATTTTCTTGTTCCGCGATGTCGCTTACATGACAAGATGAAGCATTTGAGAAAAACACAAACATCATCTCAAAAACAATAACCAAAAAACTTGATTTTTTCAAGTTTTCTTGGAGGATAGAGAAGGTAGTCATTTCACACACAACAAAGCAAATGTCCTTGAAAATCTCTTTAAATACTTTCCCCCAATGTTTCATTACTCCTACTCTCCACTCTCATCTCATCTCTATTAAACACCTGCTCAATTCCCCACAATCATTTTCCATAACCCATCTGACTGCATTCAGCTAGACAAAGCTAGACAAACAGCCCTCAGAAAAATAAAACCAAGTCACGTGATATTTCTTAACACAACCCTGGGGCTCTTGTATCTCAGCACTCCCAACACGTACATGCATACCCACGTGCACACACAAAAAGATGAACCTCTTCAATTTGTCCCCTGATAACAGGATGCAATTTCCACTAATTCAATCCACAATCAAGATAGTAGAAATTTTCCTTCAATTTCATGTATTTGTGAAAAGTTCACACACAAATGAATTTCTTTACTGCCCTGCAGTCTTAAATGCTAGGTTCAGCATCCCCTGCCACTTCAAACTCTTTTTATAGTTCTATTTTGCTGTTTCAGTACATTTCATTATTCTCTAGATTTAGATAATTTCCAAGGATCATGATTAAAACAAGGCTCAAAATTAAACATAATGTCATATTAAAATATATGTGCCATAATGGCATGGCTTGTCATGTCTAATATCTGAATTAAACAATATTATTTGTCATTTCTTCTAATCAGAGAAGACTATTTAAGAAACTGGGTATGTGTAGATTTGGATCAACCTGATGATCTACTTGATAACAGTCTCAGCAATCTTATAATCTTTTGGGAGGCATATTGCATAAAAGCAAAAATGGGCTCTGGAATCATAGTCACTGGGTTGAGATTCCAACATCACTTACAAACTGTGTGATCTTGGGTAAGTTATTCATTCGGTGACTCAATTTCCTCATCTGTAAAATGATGATGATCAGAGTACCTACCTCTTGAAGTTGTTCTGAATATTAGGGAAATTGCCACATGAAAAATAGGTGGAAACAGTAATGGATACATGTAACCACTCAACAAGTGTTGCCTATTATTATTTCTCACTTTCTAAAACATAGCTGCAGTGTAGTAAATAACACATCAAAGCATTCTGGGATATAAATTACTCACTAAAAATATAGCATACACACATGCTTTAGAATAAATATTGGATTTTTACTTTGTAATGGATTCTGAAATATTTAAACAAATGGTATGAAAAAATTCACTACTGAAATATCCTAACATTTGTTTATGAAATTATTCCTTTTAAGTAAATTTACAGCATACTTTAGAACGGTAACTTCAACTGTATTTTTTTAAGTAAAAATTATTTTACCATGAAAGGAAACAGAATTATATATTCTTCCTTGAATAATAAAATAGTTTTGAAAGAAATCATGGAAGTGGTAGGTAAGTAGGCTTCATTAGTAATGTGTTTAGATTTAGGGCAGATTGATAAGATGTAGGCATACCCTTACCTAAACAATCTTAAACTATTAATCTAGGAGCCTTATTAAAATTATTAGGCTGATTAAAATTACATCTTTAGGACTGCAATAGTTGTTCTAGACCTGTACATAGTAGTAACATAAAGATATACAGGAGATATTAAGAGCAGACTATGATAGATGGTGTCTATCAACAGACCATTAAAGTATTCTGTTGTAGTTAAGGATAGAAGAGGTTTCTTAACGTTGGGATCTAAAACCTTATGCTTGGGTCTAATGTAATAGAGCCAGCATTCTCTATTTTCAAATGAACATAAAATGCACTATAAATTTAAGAGAATTCTGATGCTACAAAGTTCTGTCCACTACATACTACCACTTGCACGACCTAAATTCTAAGAAATGCATAATGATAACTACTTTGGAGATTCTTTTTCCAAATCTTCTATATGCCTACATTGTTCTACACAGGTTTCCAAGCATCTTAAAGTAGGCTAGGTTCATTTCTTCTGGACAAGCAACTTCTAAACAAACAAACAAAAAAATAAACTTAGCAGCAAATGAGAATGATAATGAAGGGGAAATTTTTATTTTAAAAGCAGGCACTCACTCTTATGAGCTACTGAGGTTTTAAAAGCATTCGCTCTCAAAGAGATTTTTCAGATTGAAAAAAGCTGCCTGGCTTACAAAAGGAAGAACAGATGAGAAAGTTATCTGAAATTCCTTCAGTAATATGTGGCCCCACAAAAGAATGAGGAACAAACTGCATGATCACTTTTAAAAGCTAGTGATATGCTATTTTTGAAATGATTAAGATTATAGCTGACTACTGATTTTCAGCTGTTTGGCATACCTCCAAGGAAAGGCTACAAATTAGTGGAGATGCCTCATTTAAGGTTCACTCCCACCCATAAACATCTGTTTAGTGTTCATTAAGTTTCAATAAATTTCTAGAGCAGCTAGAAGTTGTATGAATCTTACTCCAGAGTACATGAAAATTTCACGTGACAAGCCAGGTTCCTTCAAAATAAATATACTCCTTCAAACATTAAATCATCAATTTTGAATGGGTGGTAGTAGATTAGATGATAATACAAAATTGACAGGAATAGCACTTTGTTTCTTTCAGCTGCTGCTGCTGCTGCTAAGTCGCTTCAGTCGTGTCCGACTCTGTTGGACCCCATAGACGGCAGCCTACCAGGCTCCCCCATCCCTGGGATTCTCCAGGCAAGAACACTAGGATGGGGTTAAAAAAGAAAAAAATTCTCTCAAATTAGTTGAAAAACATATGAGTTAGGAATTAATTTGGGGATATTAAGAGGAGGGTTCAGAATGAAACTATAAAGGTATCAACTACTGAATATGTTTAAACATCCAGGAGATAATAAACTTATGTTAATACAAAATTAACAGCCTACTAACTGTGGCAAAGTAGATCCAGTAAAAACTTCTAAGTGAAGTGAAAGTTGCTCAGTCATGTCTGACTGTTTGCAACCCCCATGGAGTATACAGTTCATGGAATTCTCCAGGCCAGAATACTGGAGTGGGTAGCCTTTCCCTTCTCCAGGAGATCTTCCCAACCCAGGGGTCAAATTCTTTACCAGCTGAGCCACAAGGGAAGCCCAAACTTTTAAGTACACTAGTCTTTATCGTATTATATTTATTAAATATACTGAGTTGGGTGCAATATAGCCCCTTTATATCAATTTTCTCTTCTCAAAAGGAGAAATCTACTTCCCTAGAATAATGGTGAAGAATATATAAGATTCTGTGTGTATCTCACATTTCCTCCACTCAATTCCCATTTTCTACAGGAGTCAGTGAATAGAGGAACAGCAGGCCAAAAAATTATGAAGAATCATTAAATCTAGGAACAACACCAGGAAATAATATTTTATCTTTTAAAAACTACTAAGAGTTTATACACACAACTCTTCCAGTATATGTGTGTGTGTATACATATATATATAAAATCTAGAAGTAATCCATCCCAAATTGTGATTAAAATAGTTTACATTTGAAATCAGACACTAGCATTAGGGAGGCATTCCCTACAAGCTACCCTAAAATGTAATCAATTGAAACTAAATTATTCACTGACATATGGATATTAAAATAATACAGGTGCTTAAAAAAATATTTAAGAAACAGATCAGCACAGCCAATGGGATATTTTTTAAAGGTAATATTTCAATGTGTTCCTTGAAACAAATACACTTCTGACAGAAAAAAAACAAGTGTTTCAGCTACAAGAGTTTTACCAAAACAGAACACAATCACAGCGATTCCCTCATTTTAGAGTTCAACAGGCAGTTTTCTGATTGGTAATCACGCTATAATTAATTTATAAATAACTGCTTGGCCTATGAGACCTCCACAGTGACTGATCCGAAAGTGGGCATATGATCCAAGAAGAATCTTTTGACAGAGATCATGTGGGTTCTGACGGATGCTGGGTCAGACCTACTCTAAGAACTCTAGTGAAAGGACCAAGTAAGTCTGGATTTTCTGGTAGGTACCCCTGCTCCAACATGGAAAAAGCCTATGTGATTCTAAAGCAACTAAGAGGAAAGCATCCCAGAGGCATAAAGAGGAAACCCACGCCTCTTTACACCTCTTTACAGGTGTGTTTAAAGCCAAATCTATCCTTGGACTTCTAGTTGTAAGACAAGCTATTTTTGATGCTTTTTAATGTTATTTGCTATCAAATGACTCTTATCCAATACCACAGACATAACTTGTGCCTCCATGTTCCAGTGAGCTATGTGATCCAAACTGTGATTCCATTTTCTCACTTATATGTTACCAGTGATAATGCTTATAAACAACTCCAGGACAGCAGCTCTACAGAAGTAAGCATGTCCAGACACATTTATTTTTTATACATCCTAACTAAAATAAAAAGCAAACACACAAGTCCTTCAGGACAAATGATTTAGAGTCACAACTTTTTAAAAAAGTAGACATAGTTCAGAAACCATATACATTTATTTGAAAAAACAAACACAACAGCATTTCATAGGTAAATGCATAGTTTTGGGTGTGACTTGGCATGCCCTATTACATCACTACGGCTTCCCAGGTCACACTAGTGGTTAAGAACCTGCCTGCCAATGCAGGAGATGTAAGAAACACGGGTTTGATCCCTGGGTTGGGAAGATCCCCTGGAGAAGGGAATGGCAGACCACTCTAGCATTCTCGCCTGGAGAATCCCATGGACAGAGGAGCCTGGAGGGCTTCAGTCCACGTGGTCCCAAAGAGCGGGCATGACTGAAGTAACTTAGCACGTGCGCACACACGTTACTTACATCACTATAGGAAAAGCAATCCTCATCCTGAAGACTTAAAAATTTCAACAACAAGGACCAAAGAGTCCCGTCAATGAGAATAACTGTCATTCTATCTTCAGTGTTAAGAGTATAATTTTTTTTTCAATTTTCTAACTCTAAACTTGGTTCTGCAAAAAGCTAACTATAAAAGAAGGAAGGAGCAGGATTCATTTGTTGTTTTCATCTGGCATGAAATGAGGGAACCCTTCCAAGGATACTGAGTACCAGTGAACACCCCCCCACCCACCCGCAAGATGGGAACAACACGAAAACAAAGCAGAGAAGCTTGGTACCAACGCTGCACAAAACTGCAAAGATAAGAGCAAGAAAATTTAACTGCATTCAGGAAATGAGAACGTTGAAGAGTCAAATGGCAGAGTTCAAGTGCCAACAGAAAGGTGTTTTTAGTAGTAGTACTGTGAAGAAAGGGGGAAAAAACAGGTCAACGAGAAAGGCAGCTGTTGCAACAGACAGTGTCTTAACTGCAAAGACCATTTATAGTCATTTCCCCTGCAGAAGGTTGGCACTTTCCCCCAAGCCTGATTAAGAATAAGGAATTCTTGTTTCATTCGTCCTTTAATACTCTGACCTAGAATCTTGTCAAATGAACTCTTTTGAACACATTTTGACTTTCAGGTGAAATGTTAAATAAATAATAGTCACTCTCTTCACGTCGTGATTTTTTTCTGTGCCAACAAAATCATGCCTAAACTTGCCCATAGAAAATAGAAGCCATATTTATTCCAAATGCATGCAATCACTGTGATAAAGAAGTGATCTATACTCAGTGTTCCTATTATTTTTGCCACACGACATATATATGTGTTTATGTATATAAAATACATTTAATTAATGAGAAAAGTATCCAAAATAAGTAAAAATAAAATATACATTTCTAATTAGAGCATTAAAACCTTCACATTTCAGCCACAATTTTGTCATCTGTAAAACAAAGGCCCTGGGCTAAACCATGACCTTCAGGTCCCATGGTAGTACTGTTCAGTCACTAAGTGGTATCCGACTCTTTGCTACCCATGAGCTGCAGCCTGCCAGGCTCCTCTGACCTTCACTGTCTCCCAGAATCTGCTGTGATTCATGTCCACTGAGCCAGTGACGCCATCCAAAAATCTCATCCTCTGCTTAGGGCTTCCCTGACAGCTCAGCTGGTAAAGAATCCATCTGCAATGCAGGAAACCTGGGTTTGACCCCTGGGTTGGGAAGATCCCCTGGCGAAGGGAAAGGCTGCCCACTCCAGTACTCTGGCCTGGAGAGTTCCACAGACCGTATAGTCCATGGGGCCGCAGAGTCGGACACGACTAAGCAACTTTCACTTCCACTACTGCCCTTAACGTATCCATATTTGATGGTCCTAATACTCTAATACTCCAATAACACAGGCCTACCATGAATGCCTTCTCATCTGTCTACCACACTCCTCTATGTCTAAAGCCATTCCCCAAATGAAACCAAACAATAAAATGCAACTAATGCAGCGAATGGCTACAAAAACATTCAAACATCCAACCACAGGGTTTTTGGAAAATCAATTATTTTAAAGACTAAAATCTGAATTTCATCAGTGCCTCATATTCAAGGCTCAGCTGGTAAAGAACCCACCTGCGATGCTGGAGACCTATGTTCGAGCCTTGGGTTGGGAAGATCCCCTGGAGAAGGGAAAGGCTAACCCACTCCAGTCTTCTAGCCTAGAGAATTGCATGAACTGTACAGTCCATGGGGCTGCAAAGAGTCAGACATGACTGAGCAAATTTCACTCACTTCATATTCAAGGAATATAAAGTACTTCAACAAACTAAGGTTAATTGTATCTATGTGACAAGTGTTACTAACCACCCCACCCCCCTTCAGTCAAGGTTAGACTGATTAATCCACTCACCCAACATAACCAGGAATAAATGGAGTCAGAATACATATATCTCTGAACACAATGTCCCTGATCTAATCAGGGACTCAATTTCCCCAAACAAAAATCTCATTTTAGTCTGAAGAATCTCTCAAATGCTAAAATCATGAGGGTAAGGGTCTGTCGTTGCTATTCAGTTGCTAAGTCGAGTCTGATTCTTTGAGACCTCATGAACTGTAGCACGCCAGGCTCCCCATCCTTCACCATATCCTGGAAGGATCTATACTATAATATATAAACCACCTTTTCTCTGAGTATGGAAAATGTAATAATCATAATATTATTGGCAAATACAAAGCACTTCAAAGTGTTTTATACATATATTAATTCATCTACTCACCACAACAATTCTATAGGTAGGTGCTAGCATTATCCTGTTCTACAGATTTAAAAAACAAAACCTGAGGCGCATAATTAACTTGCCCCTGGTCACATAGCAAACAAGCAACAGAGCTAGGATTTCATGAGGGTAGTTTGGCTCCAGATGCTCCAGTATTTTGGTCATCTGATGTGAACAGGCAACTCATTGGGTAAGTCCCTGGTGCTGAGAAAGATTGAGGGCAGAAGAAGAGGGCATCAGAGGCATCACCTACGGAATGGACATGAACTTGGGCAAATGCCAGGAGATGGTGAGGGACGGGGAGGCCTGGCATGCTGTAGTCCACGGGGGTGCGAAGAGTTGGACACGACTGGGTGACTAAACAATAACAACAACCAGACTCTAAACCACTCCATCTGCATTTCAGGGTAAGGAGTGCCTAAACGCTGCAGTTCTCTGCATTGTTACATTTCCTTCAACTACTTTGTTCATTTGGCTGCATTTACTAAGCACTCAGTAACTGCAGTTGAACGAACAGAATACACGTCTGGAATTGAAGTCACTGAATTAAAGAAAAACACATATCCATATACACGTACAGGCAGCAAACTCAGGAGCAAATTAAAATACACAGACTCCTATCCAGTGTAATATCATAAATTTATTTAATGACTCTTAGCCCAGTTTTTATTCATTTGGTATTCCACAATCCCTGCTTCCCTCTGTCTAATTCTTCACCTGAAGGAAAGGATGGGGGAAAAAAAAGAGAAAAAAAAACAATAAATTTTGGCAATATATTCATTCCCTAGCGCCAAAGACGGATAAGAACAGTGAGGCAGTTCAGTTGCATAAAAGGGAATTATTTTCTATACAATTATCAATGAATTACCATCACGAAAAAGATCGAGTATAAACCAAAAATACCTTTCATTTTCAATTCTCATTTATATTGATAGCATCATTTTCTATATATGATTTACAAGATGAAATGTTTTAGAGTTCAGTGGCTGAAACAGAATGGAAAGATACTGCAGCCCTATTAAACCAGGGCATTCTGAAGCCTGGCCAAAGTGAAGAATCACCAGGAGACTTAAAAACAGAAGCAAAGACAAACTGAGGCTGGGGCCTCACCTAGAGAATCTAATTTAACTGGTCAGCAGGAAGACTAGGCTTTGGTATCTTTAAACATTTTCCAGGAGATTATATGTACATCCATGCTCAGGAGGCACTGTTTACATGCTATCTGGGGCTTCTCCAAGTTTAATATGCATTTAGATCACTTGAGGATCTGTTCACAATGCAGACTGGTTCAAAAGTTCTGAGGCATGGCCTGAGGGTCTGTATTTCTACAGTGCTTCTAGGTAATGCTGATCCTGCTGCTCTATGGACTTAACACTTTGGGGCAGCAACCTTCTTTCCCTCCATCAATATACATTATTATAATCAGTATTAAAAATGAGAAGAAGTGGAAAAGATATTACAGTTGAAGGTGGTGTCGAATATTTCACTTTTATAAAGATAAACATTTTTAGAAAGTAATTTGAACCCACATGAAATGATTTTAGAACATGGGGTTACTGTGAACTAAACCAGTTAACATGCATAAAGTACAAGGAACAGTTCCTAGTCCAGGAGCAGTACTCAATAAGTATTAGCCATTTCATCTCCATTTTATTAACAAAGGAGTAGCAATGGTGATTACCCATGTCTTTCATTTGTTCACAGTGTTTACATTAGGACAGTCTCTCCTATACTTAGACCATTTGGTATAGAGATAAAACATTTGCCCCAGAGTCAAAATTAGACATTTGATAAAATGATGTCTTTGTAACACTTCAACAAAGAAAAAGTCAAGAAAAAAAGAATTTGTATATAAAGCAAATGTAGCGAAGTCAGAATATCTCCACGATTAACTGAGTTAAGTACCTGAGGGTTAAATGCCCTCCTCTCTCAACTTCTACATATACTTGAAATTTTTCAAAATAACTTTTAAGTGTTCTACTTTTGAATCTCATCTTCACCATTAGCTCTGTGATCATGAACAAATTATTTAACTTCTCTGATCCCAAAACTACTCTTCAGCAGAACAGCTTTCCACATTAACCACCTGATAAGCTTTGCCACAGGGATTAAAGGAAACAGCATGGAGACAAATGTAATTTTAATCCAAATGGGCCAAGTGTAAAGAGGAGCAAAATGAATGGCAAAGTGTGTCTAAAACAGAAACAGGGGGGTCTATGGCAACTGAAGATGGAGTGCCACCACTTAAGTGACACCATCCTTTATATCACCTCTTTCTTAACATTACGGACCAAGTTCCATCATAAAGAGCAACGAGGAACATATGAATTCTCTAGAATGCCGTATCCTGAAATAAACGCATAAAAAGGTTTCTTACAGATGACATAAATGAACTAAGGATGACCTAGAGACAAGTATCACATCTAACTGCTCACTACTGCTCTGACTAGAAGTCCCATGGCTTTTTCTCCCACTCACTACCTTCACTTAAGAAATTATCTCTGGACAGCAGCTGGGGACAGCAGTTCAGGAGGAAAGGGGTACCTTGAGCACATGCCAAATAATCAAAAGCAAAATATCACTCCTCGTTCTATCTCTTCACAGGACAGAAGTTCTAATAGGAACAGATGGTGGTACTTTTATTATCTCTAACATAACTGCAACATAATTACAGAAACATGTAAAAATATACATTACTGGAGACAATTGTATCATTCCAGAAAAAAAATCAAATCATTCACAAAACCTCATAGTTAGAAAACTTATAAAGAAGTGTGTGTAACTTCACAATACACAGTTTAGCATAAGAGTGAAAGGGAAAATTTATTTAAAATAATAAAGATATAGTAAGCAATTTATGCACATTTTCATTTTCAAAAGAATACGTAGAAATAATACTATGCCAAGTCTCATTCATGTCCATTCCAACTGAATTCTAATCAAATGTTGTCACTAAATGAGACTCCAAGGATCATGCCTCTCTTCCATAAGAAAAAATTCTAAAGCCTGGAATATACTGCAAATATGCTGGCCTCCTTCCTCAGTTCAAGAAAGAACAAAACAGTAAAGTGAGTTCAGAAGCTGTACTTTCCAGGAGAATTCTCAAAAGAAGCACTCTATATTAATCTTCTACTTTACAATTTCACTCTTAAGACACAAGTTAAAGCCACATTTTTTTTTAAAGTAACCAAGCACATTTCTTCCATATTTTTCACATTGTTCACATACGGAATGAATGGAATGCTTACTCACTCACTGGTTATTTTACTTAGATATTCCTATCTAGATAGAGACTTACCTGATATTTTTCTTATACTAATAACATTCAAATTATCTATATGTACAATAATAAACAGTAGGCATAATCATATCTTAGTATCATTTCCTTAAAAGGTAAAACTTATTTCAGGCACAGTCTGGCTCAAGGATTAAAATATACACACACAGCAGGAAAACGGTAATGTATATTGTTTTTCAGGACATGAAATAAATAAATATATATATATACACACACACATATATGTGCATATATACATGTATATTATACACATATACACACACATATATATAACAAGAACTGTCAATGAAACATCCTTGTTGTACTCCTCTCTAAGAATTAAGGTTATTTAATTTTTTTCTTCTATGTGTTCACACCTTAAAACCACTCCCAAAAAAGTCATATTTGAAGTCCAAGGTTCATAAAAATGTCACAAGGAGAAAAAAAGAGAGGAAAGAAAATATGAAACCAAGTTGATTCCAGCAGGGAAGAAACTTTCCCACACACAATGGCCTTAGCCATGAAGCAAGGGAAACTGAGAGGCCCCAGTATGAAATTAGAGCTCCCTGAATTTACACTTAGACCATCAGGTAGCCTGCTTCATCTTTGGTTCCAGCTGAGCCTATGACCTGAACTATTTCACCTGCAGGACTTATCACAGCTGAATCTGGTCCAGCCAGATTCGGCTAGATCAGAAATGTGTTCCGCAATCATATGAACAAAGAAATAAATGTCTCTAATCACTTGTCTCAAAGATGCATTAAAATTCTGAATGTGAATCATCACCCTTTTAAGTAATTAGATCAGTTTAAAAGTGTAACTAGGCTAGTCCCGAGCATTCGTCATGGTACAGAATGGCAATGAGCAGTAAATGAAAAATTCTGATCTCAAAACAATTCGCATTTGCATCTAAAATGCTACGCTGAAACCACATGACTCCCTCCTCAAAATGTTTCATGTGACGTCTCCTTGAAGTGGCTTTCACTTTAGCTATGTGTGGCTTCCTTTATTTGCTTTAGTGACAAAAATATGAAAACGAATATAAAGAAGCAAAGACTCTACAACAAGGGCCATCAAGTAGATACAATAACCAGCACCAAACTTTTTTTTTTCATAGTTTTAATCTAGAGAAAAAAACTCAAGGTCTAATAAACATACCTTCTTTATGTAATTCACAGTTAGCACTTTTTCTTTTATGTTTCAGATTAGTTTGTTTTACAGCACCATGATAAGGTCAGTAATAGCCAAGTAAAGCCTGGTTAATAATCCCCATTGTTTGTGAACATCAGCTGCGTATTTCTAAAAAGGAAGCAGGTATCTTTGCCCCATAAGACAGCTACATTTTTCTCCCACAGGAAAGGCCAATGATATTCCACTAAAGTGACTTTCAGCAGTAAACAATATTTTATATAAAAACAAAGCCTCGCTTTTCATCAATTCATTGATACCACCTAATGGATTTGTCCTTGAGTGCATGTCAACTTAGTGTCCTGGTGGAAAAAGCCCAGGATCTGGAGTCCAAAACTCTGCTCTAACCACTGTGACTCACTACATGACCCTGGAAGAGAACTGAAGCTCCCCTGGCCTCAGAGTGATTACAAGGCTAGAGCTAGCTAATGCACATGTGGGGCATATAACAATATTATTCCTAACATCTTCAGAATAGGAAGCTCAAAAGTATATAAATTCATTTTATTATTTATCTACTTTGAGCAAGATTCTACAGGTTAACAAAGCAGCTAACAGGTTAACAAGGTGTTCTCTTCCAATATAATCACGTGAAATAATATATTACAAGACATATGCCATTAATAAACACACCAACTCTCCAATCATCATCCCAGGGAAATTCACTCCTCCTTCAAATGACAAAGAATTAAAATAAGTCTCAGAGTAGGCAAAGGCATCGGAAAAATAAATGTTTTTATCATTCTCAAGTACAGTTATAGAAAAATACATCAATTAGGTAACAAAAAGGTCAAGGACAACAATTACACAAGAATCTCCCTTTTGTTTTTTCTTTTTAATACAAGCCACAACTTCCTTATTAACACAGGTGGGATTTTTTCCCATGTTATATATGCAGAACCTAAAATAAATTTGTGAACTCAATCATCCAAACTGACTGGCTCCAAAAATTCATTTGGTTGCCAGGCTTATTAGATAGAGGCCCAGGCAAATTTACTAAGGACATAACTTGGGCAAATAACTAAAAAGAAGAGGTAAAATAATTCATGTGTTTAAATGAAAGATCGAAAAGGTTAGAACCAGAGACAAGATGAGCAATATTAAACCAAATTATGGTGTTACTTTAAATTTTGTGCTTAGAATTGTATAAAATAATCACAAAAATCTAGAGTAAAGGAGACCTGGCTTATCTGTTTACAAGAAAATGCCTGAGAAGAGGGATAAGGAAGTCAGGGTCTCCATAAGTCAAGGCTACCTGAAAAAGTAACCCAATTTGGTCTACATTAATTAAAAGTATGAGATTAGGGAAAAAAAAAAAAAAAAAAAGAAGTCACTAACATCGTTACATTTTAGTGATGATCAGGTATAGCTTTTCCAGTCAATTTGTTTGCTGGAGAGGAAAAAAAAACAAAAAAAAAGATTAATTATGTTCCAGGCATCATGCTAAGCCTAGGGAGACGAAGTGAATAAATTCTTGCCTGTGAAGATTTCACAATTAAAGAGAAAGTTGTGTTGCAAGTGTTTGTGACACCCTTTCAGCACAAAGTACAAGAGGAAACATAGACAGCTATGCCTGAGGGAATCCGAAAAATAGCTTTACACAAAAGAAGGACAGGATAATAAGCAACAGGGGTCAGTGCCGAAGTAGAACAAACAGAAAGCCGTGGAAGGTTTTACTGGGAGTTTTAAGTCATTCAGTTTAGTTCCATCAACTTTATACCGACCAAAACTGACACACAGACACACAGAATACAGGTATAAATACAAAATATTCTCCCTGTTCCTAAGAATTAACACTGTAATAAACTGCAGAGACTTAAGTTCAGTACAATATGGCATATGCTATATTACAAATATTTTCAATATGCAGGCGATAAGGGTCAAATTCCATAATACAGAGTTCTTACAATTCAGTCAAGAAAAGGTCACCAATCAAATATGCAGAGCAGAATCAGATATTCATTTTTAATTGATCACTCTAGTGATAGTATCAGAGAGAGGACAAGTTTGAAAGCAAAGAGACTAATGTTGGGAGGATACAGTAGCACTGGGCAGAGTATTTAAAAGATCTGAACTGAATAATAGATTTAATTAACTGGAGAGATGGTGGTCAAACCACCCAGGGTTAAAAACAAAGGAGAACAAATAACCCACTTTATTTTCATCCTTACCCATCCACAGCAACTGCTGCATATAAGGTTTGAGAGAAAGATCCAGAAAAAAGACTAGGTTGCAAATACAGATGTGTTACTCATCAGCCTAGAAGCCAGAGTAAATCCTATGTGTATAAGGGGGTAAGACGGCCTGGAAGAACTTTTAAAGGGATAAAAGATCATCAACACTTAGGACTCAATAAAGACGAGCTGACGAAGAAGTCAGAGGAGGAAATCCATGACAGACAATGAGGACAATGTTTGAGGAAGAAAGAGGTTGACCCATTGTGCCAAGTATCACAGAGACCAGCAACTGGACAGTCACCGGTGACCTCCATCAAGTGCTTCAGAGGAATGGCAGAGGCCCCCAACCTACAATGGACTTGACGGTGGTTAGGAGACGAGAAGTCTTTGCTTTAATACAGGCTACTTCTAGAAGAACACCACTGCGCTTTCCAGGGAGCTGTCCAACAATAAAATAACAATACCGAACATCTCCTGAGGGCTCTTTCTAAGCAGGCAGTGGGGAAGGCATTTCAAACACAATTCCTCTCACAGTCACTACCACCTTCAAAATCAGTATTACTGTTTCCACTTTTTCAGTAAGAAAAAAATGGGTTCAGGATGATTGCAAAAATTCCCCATGAACACACAGCTGGCACATGGAGAAAGGAGAATTGAAATGAAGGTTCTGTCAAACCATAAACCTCTTTCCACATTTTGATTATGCTTCCCCATCACTGGAAATGGAGGGAGGGGATGTGTTAACCATTTAACAGGAAGGTCCTTTTATTTTTTGGAAGATGGTTGAAGTAGTTGACTTTTAAAGACACGTCCACCTTCAACAGCCCATGATTCTCTCACATACTTTGCTCACAGGTATAATAGCTATAATAGCTACAGAATTCCAGATCTAAATGCTCAGCACTTTTTATGCTATCTTTATTTTAAAATAAACCCATATCTTAGCAATGTTCCCATTATACTACACAGAGAAAATTAATATTAATTTCATTTATTTTTGCCAAAAACTGAAAGTACGGTCTATGAAGACAGTTAATCACTCCCTTTTCTGCACTCCACAGCATGCCACATCTTCTGCTATTAAAGTGACTATAACTTACATTGCGACTTGCTTTCACACCCATTGCTGGACAGTAACCTTCCAAGATTGTCTACTTTATTTTAAGCCCTGAGAACACAACACAGGGCCAGGAGGCACTAAAACTCTGATGTTTGAAAGGAAAGAATGGAAGGATGGATGAGGAGATGAATTGTTTGGTAAGTGAAGGAAATAATATTTTTAAAACAGCCAATTTACACTCAATAATGCATTATTTAATCTATTTACCAACTGGGAGATTTAAAATGAGTCATACTTGAAGGAAGCAGTATGGAAAATTGAGTGATATGAGCGGCATGAGATATGGATTTAAAAAGAGAAACGAATGTTCACTTTCAAAAAGGGTCCTGAAATACAGAAGTTTTCCTGGATTCAGTGTCACCCAAAGGCAAAAAAAAAAAAAAAATCAATTCACTAAATTATTTTTTAAAGATCAGTTGCTTTTGATACCTCTATCAAAGAAGGCCAATCTTATCCTAAATAAATAATTAATCATGGAATTTCAGGTGTGGCCCATGGGAGGTGTTCAAAGAGAGAAAGCTTCATAGGGCACTTTGAAATCACTCCAAAAGTGTCTACCTCTATGTTTCAAGATCTATTCGGTCTACAGATCTGTCTAGCAGAGGTCTGTTCTCTGAACCTCAAGTCTCAGACTTTTTTCCTACCGAGTCATATGACATGACACTCACTTGCACAAAACACTAGCATGAGTGAACCCAGGTTCCAATAAGCTATGCTCGAAAATGTTCATGGAAACAAAGGCAAACATTGCCCCAGCTTACAAGGATGTCTGATCTCCACTGTGATTAAAGCCATATCGGCAGGATCAAGAGGACTGCAAGCTATGCAAATACCCACCGTGACAGCTGCAGCTCCATCCCTTCTTCTCCCGCATGAGGAAACACATCAGAATGCAAGTGAAAGTAACATTTTTAGGTTGAACTTGAATCCACCCTGGTTTATATATAGATGTTTCAAAGCATGTCATTTGCAAACTTCTGTAGGTTATCAGTAGCTGCTAATACCTCACAGCTGAGTGTAACACAGACCTGTGTTGTGACACCACAGTTGGAAGGCACTGGCCTCTTTTAGGCCTCAGTGAAACTTAAACTAGTTATCAAATTACAATCAGACTCTCTGGGTTAGCCAAATTCAATGGCCTTAGGAGCTGTTTATCAACAACTTTGAAAGACTGAGTGCCAGGAGTCAGGGCAGGCAGAAGACGCACGTTCCGGCTCTGGTCAAGTGGGGTGCTGAGCAGCCTTCCTGGTGTGATATGAAAAGTAAACAAGGAACTTGGCCTGTCCTCAATTACCCCACTAAACCACCATGGTGTCAGGCTATCATGCTGACTTCAGTACCCGCCTGTATCCCAAATAAAAGCAAGCAAAATACAAGCAACGCCTCCAGAAAATCACTGTTAAAATGCATCTGCTAGCCAGGTTTTCTGGAAAGGTCCTACTTCAGAGCAGATTTAGTATTTAACAGCTTAACGCTGGGGGTACTGCGGGACTGAGAAAAGATATGAGTGAAGGAAATTTCAGTAGGAAAGGGCAAGAGACGTAAGAGCCCTCAGACCATGGTGGTCCTCACCCAGACACGGGCCATCGTGGGATGGATGCTAGACTGGGGCCCCTCAGTGAAGGACTTGAGCTCCAAGAAGTTCAAAGGTTAGCACGGGGGCACAGAGGGCAAGAAGAGTGAAGCAACCCAGCCCATGGCGCTGGAGGTTCCACAGGAGGAAGTAAGCCAAGATGAATCTTTGCTCACTTCTCCAGTTTCAAGAGGCCCTGACAACTTGACGTGGTTTCATAAGAAGTTACTGGAATAGGGAAAAGCCCAGAAACCATGCCATGCGGGAAGAAGCTAGAAGACTTAAGAACATGAAAGCTGTTTTTAATATCAAATAAACTCTTCTGTAAAAGACAGAAAAGGTTCATTTTATCGAACTCTCTAGGGCAAAGCTAGGAACGACCAATACCGACGTCAAACATCAGGAAACACTCTGGTGAGCAGAAAGGGCCAAGTTAGAGCAGGAACTCTTGGGAAGCTGGGAGCTCTTTCTCACTAGATGTGTTCACAAGGCAGTGGGATACAATCCCGCAGGGAGTCTGGACAGGGGTTCCATACTGGAGAAGGCCTGAGCCAGATTTCTGGGGCACCTTCCAATTCTGAGTCTGATTTGTTCATTTTTGTTAGGTTCAGACTTGAGCAAGTATGAGAGATAAAAGGTCTCCCGTCCCCTCCCCCATTCACAATCAGAGGACTGGCTCAGGCCAAAAAGGAGTTAGATTTCCAAGGTTTCTTCTAACTCCAAACATCCATAATTTTAGACTTAGATCTCATTTACGCTCAAATAAATGAGGATCATGTGGTCTCTCCATTCAGAAGATCCCCACAATCCATGCCAGTGTTAAATGTCCTTAACTGGTTAAAAAAACAAAAATCACCTGAATCCCCAGTGCTTCTGAAGAGCATTTTCTCTAATCCACTTGAAAGTGGTGGTAGATAACATCTGAGTGTGATGTTATATGCAGAAACTGTAGAAAGAGACTTTTTAATATGTGAAATCTATAGTTAAATCACCACTCAGCCTTTTCAAGACTGAAGAATCCCAGGTGCTGTCGTAACTTAAAATCCTTTAATCACTGGGAGGGGATCTCTCTTTTTTTTTCCCCCCTAACATATTCCAAATTTTTCACATCTGTTTCTAGAAGTGTCTGTGCAGTGAGACAGCACCCGTGTAGAATGTGGAGGTGAAGACAAGAGTGGTTCCCTCCTGGCTGCTAAATGCAAACGGGCAAAGGTTGACGATGATGAGACTGTTATGTAGGAAACTATAGTTTCTCTATAGTTTCCTTGATGGAAACGTATTTCTATCACACATTAAGTCCTGGCTCACAAACCAAAGCCTGGAAAGCCCTGGCTGGCCCACCTTAATGTGGAGCCATATGACCAAGCCTGGGATAGTGCAGATCGATCTGTGGTCCTCCACAAGAGCCCCTGGAGAGCAGGCACCTGCTCACACTGCCACCCTGTTGACATGGACCCCAAAGCCACACTTTTCTCAAAGGCTTCACCATGCAGAGGTGCCGTCAGGAGAGCTGACTCACAAGGAGCCTGCACTCCGGGCCTGCAAGAGTCTTCCTTATTATTACACAGACATCTCATATCTGGGCCTGCAGCGCATTTCACATCTCTATTTTGACTCCAAAATGTATTAACTTTTATTCATCTGGATTTACATGATTCTTAAAGTAAGCAATACAACTGTAAGTGAACCCTGGGCCTCCCCAATGCCGGTCACAATAGTTCATCCCTCAACCTAGCATCATCCCCAATCTTCCCCATGAAAAATCTTCCCCTGCCTTTGAGTAAACTAACCTATACACCCTTTGACTGACACTGATTCACTGAAAACCAAGCACTCCCTGGGTAAGCCACCACTGCCTGCAGCTTCTGCAAGCTGGTTACTGCATAGAAATCATAGGACCCCCACTATGAAACAGAGCATTTCAAAACTCATGTGAAAAAAAAACCCTTCTACAGGACTGGCACTTACAAATTAAGAAACTCCTCACGTTTATGAGCCACCCATGATTTAAGATCCACAAAAAAAATTTCAAAATAGAAAAGAACCCTATAATTCAAAATTTTAAATCCCTCTTATCCTTGATCTATCATTTCATTTATTTAACAATCTAGGGTAGGCTAACGATACAAAAGTAAATGGAACCAAGCCCCAGTCTTCCGGGTTCTCCACTTCCTTGGGAGGAGAGCCAGACAGACAAACTAACCATCACAGCAACAGGCTCTAGTCAAGGTGTCCACTGTGAACATGAAGGGACTGAGTCCCTTCACTACTCCAGCTGAAGGTATCAGGAGATGTGGGTCCCCCAGGAAGTAACATTTGAACTAAAGCTATAATCATGAGAATTAAATAATGAGAACTGTTATCATGCCAATAGTCAGACCCACACAGAGAAGGTATGCATGTACTTTATTAGCTTTAAGTATACATAGCAGACCAACAATGCCCGGTTTAATAATAAAAAGAAAGGTAATTCCTTTGCAAAAAAAAAAAAAAAAAAAATTGTAACACAAACGTGAAGCCCTGACTCAGGTTCTATTATTTTAAGAGACTGTGCTTTTAATTTAATTTGATAAAATGGTATAGCTCACAAGATGTTTAAATACAAATGTCAAAGGATGGCATAAAGTCCACTTAGGAGAATATAAGAAGTCAGAACAATTAGCCACCTTTTACCATCTCACAGCCCATATATCTTCCCACTAGATAGCAGCAAGTGACACTACAGGGGCCATAGCAGGGCAGGAAATTATACTGAAGAGGGCTGCATTACTGGATTACAAAAGCTTTACAGAAAATGATAAATTGAGATGCAAACAAAGGAAGAGGATTTTGCTTTGTTTTGGTTTGGATTTTTTATGTCTTGCTTTGCTTTGTTTTTGTTGTCATGAAATTTGCCAGGTCATTTTTCTCTTCATGACCATGCCTGGACAATAATTAAAACATATAAATCACCCAATAAATCAAACACTGAATGATTAACGTATCTTTTCTCACTTGTCAGAAATCGGTCAGGCTAAGGAGAAATACAGCAGAAACTGAAAGAAAGCTTTCAAGTTAATATGCTAAGTTGAAAAGGATTTAGCCTTTTAAACTCAGCTGGCATAAAGCCAGTCCAAATGACCAAACAACAAAACTGCCCTCAATCTAACCGTGTCACCTTAGTAATGCCTTCTCCTAGTCCATTCCCTGATGTGGCTGGAGAAGGAAGCATTCCAATCAACCAGGCAGAACCATTTACAGAGAATCAGAAGTGATATAATAAACTCAATATAAACACATAATGTGTCTCCATTTACGGCTTCTGGAGGCATTATGGCTTCTGGAGGCACCTGATAATTCTGCATTGCCCAAATCATTCAACAAGAATTTATTCAATGCATAAAGAGCAAGGCATTGAGCTTGGCACTATTGGTTCAATGACCATATTTTTCAAACTAAAACCTTGAATATATATTTTAACAAATCATTTTATGTAACTTCCAAGTAAATGTAACAACTTGGGAGACACAGTTTAGACACTGACATACTATAATTTCCAAAACATCCTAATACTACATGTAGACAACTGAAAATTTAAATCAGAAGCAGTTGCTCCTCCCAAAAAGAAAACTGGGAGCTATACGGTCACCAAAGTCTTTAACTCTTAGAATCCTGGAACTGACAGAAATTGTTTTTAATTTAACTGCATATGAATAAAACATTCTCTCTGAATATCAACCATCATTCTTCTGGTTTCACAACTGTAGCAAGTATCTGAAATTGACAAACGCTGAAAGGTAGTATGTCATAATCTCCAGGCAGCTGTTAACATAAATCTCGATTTCTACTCATTTTTCTCTTTTGCAGAGACATGCAGAATTTCCAGCTGCAAGGGATAAATGTTCATAGAAAGTCAGATAGACCATCTTTTAAAACAGAGCTGACTATATTTTGCTGTCAGGCAAAAGAACAGACTAGAGAAATAAAAAGAAAAACACAAGGTTCCAATCTTCCCTATAACGGTCTCAAAAGGAATCCATCCAATTCCATAAATAGCATTTAAACAACTGATAACTCCTTCCTCAGAACTTATATACCTATTTTTCAAATACCTGAAAATGCATCTGTGAAATGGATTTGAAATTTGGCAATAGGTCTGCCTCTTGAGAAATCTGTATGCAGGTCAGGAAGCAACAGTTAGAACTGGACACGGAACAACAGACTGGTTCCAAATAGGGAAAGGAGTACGTCAAGGCCGTATATTGTCACCCTGCTTATTTAACTTTTACGCAGAGTACATTATGAGAAACACTGGGCTGGATGAAGCACAAGCTGGAATCAAGATTGACAGGAGAAATACCAATAACCTCAGATATGCCGATGACACCACCCTTATGGCAGAAAGTGAAGAACTAAAGAGCCTCTTGATGAAAGTGAAAGAGGAGAGTGAAAAAGTGGGCTAAAAGCTCAACATTCAGAAAACTAAGATCATGGCATCTGGTCCCATCACTTCATGGCAAATAAGTGGGGAAACAATGGAAACAGTGATAGACTTTATTTTGGGGGGGCTCCAAAATCACTGCAGATGGTGACTGCAGCCATGAAATTAAAAGACGCTTACTCCTTGGAAGAAAAGCTATGACCAACCTAGACAGCATATTCAAAAGCAGAGACATTACTTTGCCAACAAAGGTCCGTCTAGTCAAGGCTGTGGTTTTTCAGTAGTCATGTATGGATGTGAGAGCTGGACTATAAAGAAAGCTGAGCACCAAAGAACTGATGCTCTTGAACTGCAGTGTTGGATTAGACTCTTGAGCGTCCCTTGGACTGCAAGAAGATCCAACCAGTCCATTATAAAGGAGATCAATCCTGGGTGTTCATTGATGCTGAAGCTGAAGCTCCAAAATTCTGGCCATCTGATGCGAAGAACTGACTCATTTGAAAAAAACCCTGATGCTGGGAAAGACTGAAGGCAGAGGAGAAAGGGACGACAGAGGATGAGACGGTTGGATGGCATCACTGACTCAATGGAAATGAGTTTGAGTAAACTCCAGGAGTTGGTGATGGACAGGGAGGCCTGGCATGTTGCAGTCCATGGGGTTGCAAAAAGTCGGACAGGACTGAATGACTGAACTAAACTAATAGGTCTAAGTCCTCAAGTTTATAGTCCTCTGTTTTAAGCGATTACTCAGAATCCCTCACCATGGAGGAATATCAAATTTTTTATTTGATTTCTTACCTAAAATATAATTGATAGCTTATCGATAAATACAGCCTGTATGAATACAGGAGATGGAAATATAAAATAAAATGGGTTTAAAATGCTGAACATGCAAAGACTATTAAAGACAGTTTACAAACCGAAACTCTGTCTCAGTATACATCATTTCCAGTTGACTGTATTTTTAAAAAGTAGTAAAACACCTAAGAAGCAATGGCTCCTATTTTCACTTGAGCTCTCTCTAGAAATTAACTAAATCCTCAAACCAGAATAACAACATGGGTTGTTATCTGTAGTTCAGACAAAGAGTCTTACAATAACACTTTACAAAATAAAAGTATAAAAAATTCCTTAACAGGAAAGTATGCTATTTCTGTTTCCGAGTACATATTTACATGAATAGGAAACAATGTTTGACAGTTTTCCTTAGTTAACCTCATGCCAAGATCAAACCAGATTATAACATTTATCATCAAAATTTAAATTTCTGCTAAACATAGAGATCAAAAGCTTCTTCTAATAAAACTATTTTATACAGTCAGTAATTCAGTAAAGAAAACTTTGAAACAAAATGTGACATCCTAGATATTGCTAAAAGAAGTGACAGTTCCAAACAGATGCTCAAGAGAGAAGAGACTCTTTGCTAAAGGGAAGAATTTGTTTACACTTACCTCCATTCTAGTCCCACCTGTGACCAACCATTCTATCTTTTCTGTCTCCATTTCTTCAACTATAAAATGTGACATGAGCTACCACTGCAGAGACAAGGCATTCATGGATTTCAGTATTAATGGTTCTGACTATTCTTGAGTGACCCTGAAAATACATTATTAACACACTGTCATTTGTAATTCTGTGTCAGCAGTGTCTGAACTGCGGTTCCCAGGTGAGTGGATCAAGGGTAACCTTCCCAGCTCTGTATTCCCATTTCATGATCCTCTGCTCTCACCAGTGACTGATGAGTACAATTGCTGCCTGTTTACATATAGGACTATCCTGTGACGTTATAACACATAACAGTGGGATTATAGGAAGCTAGAACTCAAAAATCTCACTGAATTCCTCTTAAACATCAACAGAATGCGACTCTAGAAAATTGCTGAAAAAATTAACAAAATGATTTGCTAGTTTTTATCTAAGTTCAATATCCTGAATCTTTTTTTTTTTACATTTCTACAAGTGTCTAAAAGTTTCAAAATGGTAATTTAACTGGATTTGCTGAAAGGAAAGTAGGTCTAGAAAAATGCTGTTTTCCAAGGAGGTCACTCTAAATGGATTCTTTATTTGGTTTCATAATCAGTTTCAACTTTACACATGGCTGCCACAAAAAAGATAAGGAAAAGCATAAGAGGCCAATTATAAAAGTTACAAATGCACACTATATCAAAGTCATATTTCATATCTCTAAAATGACAAATAAACACACATCATAAATAAATAGATTTTATAAGACATATTTCTAAACTAATATAAACAATTGTTAGAGTAAACCTGAAACTAAATTCTAAACTGTTTGCTTTTTTTTCACATTTTAACTGGATGTCTTAATATAGATTGTTCTTTAAAGCAGAGGCTCTTCCGACAGTTTCCAAAAAACTATTATTTTTTAAATGTTAATTCTTCTAACTGATGGTACTTTAGAGTCACTGGAGTTTCCCAGAATCCTGGCTGCAACTGTTGCCTTAAGCCGACAAAACGTTTTGAAAATAATGCACTTGTGTTATATTTACTTTATAGTAGAAATCCTGAAAGGATTAAAGAATAGATCAATCTAATTTGTAATTAACAGCATTAATTTGCATGCTGTTCACTAAGTCCTGATAAGAATTTGTTCTCTATTATCTATGACCAAATCATGTCGCTTATAGTATTAATTAGATCAGCAGACCCCCTTTTTCACATCCAGTGCTGATGTAAACACCAGCCACCAAACAAGGAAATTTAGTCAAAGTTTCAATTAGTGACACTGAATTAATGCAGTTTTACTAAATTCAAACAGAAAACCAAATACATGGAAAACCTCAACCGATTTTAACAAACATCAGTAAAATAAATTCACAATGAGCTCTTCCTGACACACAGCAAAAAAATGGCATTATTTAATATTCCAAGAACCAAACATGACAGTTATCACTGATACAGCAGCCTCTCTCAGCTAGAAACACTAGTGGCATGAATCCCTATTTACTTAATATTCTACTTAGCAACAATCATCTTGCTTATAAGATATTAGATATCGTTCCAGAATTTCTCTACCTGTACTTTGTCTGCACAAATACTATATAAATTGACAAAACACAGAAAGACAGCTCTAGTTTGGGGGGTTTTTTTGTTTGTTTGTTTGCATTCCCAAGAGTCAGAGGCAATCTGGCACAAAGCACAAGAGTCTCCAATCTAAGGGTTTAGAGAAATTCCCCAAAAATGCTTTCCAGGAATTGACCCCTCAGCAACTTGCCACAGTATCTGGAATGTCTACCATTCAAGTAATTTGGATTAAGAGAAAAGGCCCATTACAAAATACCTGAAGATGGGAAGAGAGGAAAGGGCAAGAGATGGAACAAAACAGCAGACTCAACACATGCAGGTCAATTTCCTCCGCCTGTTTGACAGAGTCCCACAGACCATAGGGAATGTTAGGGCCACAGAACAAGATTTAAAGGCAGGACCAGGCAGAGAGGCATGAAGGGAAGCCAGAATTTGGAACGAGGCCCATGGAGCACCACTGGGACAGGGACACAGTTATTCTTCTACGTATTGCCCTTTGTCTTTTGCCTTATAATTATACAGTGTTTTCTTTTTAAAAATATCAAACAGTAAATGGATCAAGTTATTCTGATTTCCAACAAATGGCACTACCAAGATGTTTTCTCTGAATTTTTATACTTTGCACTGTTTTTATTCCAAGAACAGTCTAAATAAAACCGCTCCAGTTTAGCTAGATGAAGTAACTTTCTGATGTTATCTAAATGAATGCTTTCCCTCTCCAATGCTGCCATTCCCTTCCATTCTTTAGGTTTACGAACTGACCAGTATGTGTGAACACCTTCAAGAAGATGCTGAATATCTGAAAAATTGCACAACTGAGACTAAAACTCAGCCTACCTATCTTTCTAAAGTTGTGTTTTGGAAACACAAATCAAGAAAGCTGTCACATCATCGTATTACTACAAACAAAACCACAAGCACAGCTTTATTCATAAATAGCAGTATAATATACAATAAAAGCCAGATCACAGTAATGAAGATAACTGTAAACAAATGCCATGGCCTGCCACAATAATAATGATCCAAGTTCTTATTCCCATGTGAGAGTAAATATTATCCATACTGCTTAAAATGAAAAAATGCTTATGGAACACAAAAATTTCCCTTGCCTACATTAAAAAAATGAGTCAATCTCAGATCACGAAGATAAAGTCTAACAAAATTAAAAGTCATGGCTTCATGGCTTCATGAATTGTATCTTATCAAATTTTTGTAACTGCAAAAAATCTTTTGGTAATCCACTTTCCATTCTGAAAATACGTACTTTCTACTTGCTAAGTATATACATATATATTCACGTGGAAATGCTACGTCATAGAAGACTGATAATCAAAACAGATTATCATCTCAATTAATTGTAAAACTCATAGGTATGACAAAATGTTAAAGCCAACTTTCAATAACGCCTCTTAAGCCAACAGTAAAAAGTCTATAAGAAAGCATAAGAGGAATAGCAGTAGTATTTCCACCTTAAAATCAGGATTCATCAATAAAACATTTTCAATAAACAAAATTTTCACAAAATTTCACATCAAGATTCCTATAAAAAATATGCAAAATTAACTTTTCCTATTTTGAGTCTATTATACTCATCCACATTTCAGTTCTGCAAAAACCTGTAAACTAAATTTTCTGAATTATGGGTGGTCCTGTGTATGTATAATGAAAAGCCATTTATGATCATATGTATCCATTACTGTAAAAAAGCAAGACAGAATAACCATGGAATGGTTGCATACACTTTCACATAAACCATTAAAGACACTGAGCCAGAATGTATGAACAATTATTTTCACAATCTTCACTTGATGACAATTTTACAATTACATTAAGAAGCCACATTTGGTGACTTAAAACAGAGAACTGATCTTCTGTGTGCACATATGAGTGTTTCCTCATTGCTGACACATTTTACTGCTGCCATATAAATTGTAAGCTTTATATCAAGTTTTGAAAAAAGGTAATCTCAACATACAGACTGAAGTTAAACCTAAACTTCACACCTTAAGGGAGATAGTTGTTATTTTCTGCTATTTCAGCAAAAGGTCTTATTTTTTTTTAAATGTCAACACAGGCCCTTAACACAAAACATAATTCTGAATGAATCTGAATTGACTGTTTACATGAGAATCCATGCCTGCAGAAAGAACAGTTGTGCATCTGTAGACCTATTTCAAGTCATTTTGGCAGAGATACTACTTACTTATTTTGATGGGTCTATGAATACTGCACCGAAGCAGGAATGATTCTAATAGAACCAAAACAAGACAACACACACACACACACACATCACTTTAAAAACAAAAACAAAAAAACTGAGCAAACCTGAGTGGAGCCATGAACATTTCTGAAGTCTCTGAAGGACTTAGGCATTCATTATGCATGGTTTTTCGACTGCTGGGTTACTTCACCTAAGTGTTCATGGTGCACATGACTTCACTGCCTTGCACTCTAGTTGCTTGCTCAAGCCACATTAGATACAATCTCTGTTCTACACACAACACACAAGCATACACACACTCTATATACCAGCCCGAGCTGTTTCCAATTTCAGAGGCCCGCTCAGCGTGTAGCCCATGCCCATCCCTGCTCTGCTCAGTCCTGACCCCAGGAGTGTAGGGACGCTTACATTAAGTAGGGATACTACTTAAAGCTGGTGTATCTGCTCTGTTGCTTCATCCTTCCAGAATGTATAGCATGGTCCCTTCCCCACTCCACGAGTACAACGGAGACGATGGATTCCCGGGTGCGAGAGAGGAGACCACTACTTGTCCCCTTCCACACCCCAGGCATCCCGGCTTCTCTCCTCCAAAAACCCCAGAGCCATTGCTGCCTGGAGTCTGTGATCCCGGGGCGGGGGAGAAGAGCCAATGATAGGAATCAAATAGCCCGTTCAGGAGCGGGTGCCAGGGGCACGGAAGGGGCGAGCCGGGTGAAGTTACCAGCACCGGGGAGGTGTGCTTCGGCAGGGCAGCTATTCGAGAGCAATGACAGGTCGGCGGGGGAAGGCTGGGGGCGGCGAGGGAGGCTGGGGAACAGCTTTTCCTGTCTCTCTCAGGGCCTGGCGGGGAATCCCGGGGCTGCGGCGGCAGCCGGGCTCGCGGGTCGTCCCCCGCCTCCCACGCCCCCCGCACCCCCGGCGCGTGCCCTCCGCCGCCCCCTCAGTGCGGCCGCTCCCGCCCAGCGCGGAAGGAAGCGCCGGGCTCCCCCCACGCTCTCCCGCTCTCTCGCGAGTCCTGTGCAGGCCCTTTTCGGGGGGAGGGGAAGGGGGAGGGGGCGCAGAGGGAATTGCTGCAATAGAGCGCCGAGAGAACCCTGCCCGGGCGAGGCAGGCGGTGGAAAGCCACGGCCACATAAAAATGCCATATTAATTTTTTAAAAGCCATAAATCACCCCTCCCTCTGCAAACGAAAACCATAAACCCGATCCCATGCAAGCCCGCGAGCAGCCACCCACTTCCTATTTCTGTCACAGCAGCTACACCCTGCCAGCAACCAACCCCCCCGGGCGCCCCCTCCCGCCAACGCCACCCCCGCCACCGCCTCCCCTCGGCTCAGCCATTTGCCAACTGACGCCCCCGTAAATAAAAATGCCCCAAGTGGGGCTGGGTGGGAAGCGTGGGGGAAGGGCGCGCCAGAGAGGGGGGATTTGAGGCTTGCACAATATCCTAGAAGGTCCGTGGCTGGAGCGAGGAGAGAACCCCAGGCGGGGGGAGGGGAGGCGAGCCTCCCGGGTGCCTGCGGCACACGGTGCACCCAGGCGATCGCAGCGCGCCGCTTACCTTTCACCACCCTGTCGGTCGTCGACAACTTGGGATCAATTGCCTTGGGCTCGGACATCTCCAGCCGCCGGGGGACAGCGACGCGCTGCTCGTCCGTCCTACTGCACACCCCGACCGGACCGGCGGGCCAGACACTCAACGCCGCCGCTGCCGCCGCGCTGCAAACCGCTTGGCTGGAGGTTCTGGGCTCTGAGCTGGCTTTAAAGTTACTGCCTTCTCCGCGCGTCCCTCCTCCTCCTCCTCCTCCGCCGCCGCCGCCGCCTTCACTCCTCCTCCGCCGCCGCCAGCCCTGCCGACTCTGCTCCGGGCTGCGCGTGTGTGGTGGTTATTTATTTATTTTCTAAGCACGCCTCTCGGTTCTTCTTTTATTCTTGGGGGAAGGGGGATGGGGTGGGGAAGCGCACACACGAGCACCCACCCTGGCACGGAGATCGGGCACCGCGGAATGGAGCCCCAAGCGCGCACACTGCTGGGATTAAGACCGATCACATGGGGAGGGCCGGGGGCGAGGAAGGAGAGGCAGGGCCGCCGATGTCAGTGCCACTAGCCGCGCCTCGGCGTCCCCGGCGGCGGAGAGGCGGCCGCCGATGCTGCTGCTGCTGCCGCCGCTGCTTCCCCACACCGAGCGCCGCTGCTGATCAGCGGCCGCCGGAGACGTCCCGCCGCCTCGCTCGCCCGCGCCTGCCTCTGCCTCCCCGCGCCGCTCCTTCACTCATACAGGCACAGCCACGGAGCTCGGCAGACTCAGTCCCCGGCGCAACCTACCCTCCGCCGGCACCACCGCCTCGGCCGCCGCCGCCGCCGCCGCCGCTGCCGCCACCGCTCCCGCCTCCGCCTCCTCCCCTTCCTCCTCCCGGCCCCCTCCTCTAGCGCCGGAGCGGCCTCCTCCTCCCCGCGGAGCCCTCCCCCTGCTGCCCCTGACGTTGAAGCTATGGGCGCTCATTGGATAGCGTGAGCGTCACTCACTGCTAGCGGCGCCCTCCTCTCTGGCCCCGCCTCCCGCTCCTCCTCGTCGTCCCCGCCCCTCGCTCTGTTTTCTCTGGGCTGCCAGATCGGCGGGCCTGCTGCCTCCACCGCCCAGTCCCCCGCTCAGGTGTCACTGTTGCTGGCAGCCCGGGATTAGGGAAGGAGAATGGGCGGGGGGTCGCGGCTGGGAGGAGAGAGGCCCTGCCATGGCACCCTCCCAGCCCCATTTGGCCTTCTTCCCTGGACCCCGCACACACACCCCACGCCGCTTTGGCAACCGTGCCTTGCCGGCTTGGGTTAAGCCGCAGTGTGAGTAGCCAAGTGCGGAGGGTGTCTCCGGGTGTGTGCGTGCGTGGCCCGCGAGAGGGCAAGAAGGGAGGAGGCGAAGAGAGCAGGGAAGGGGGTTGGGGTGAGAGGCGGCCGAGGAAGGGCGGAGGAAGGAAGAGCGCGAGGAGCTCCGGGGCCGCCTCACAGCTGCTGTCGCTGCCGCAGCTGTCCGGAGAGAATCGCCGAAACGGCGACGAACCAACAACTTACCTTGGAGAGACGGGCTCCGCTGTGATGGGTGTACTGCCTGTTTTGCTACCGGGGCTTTTGTGGGGGGCTGGGAAGGGGTGTCGTGATTATTAATGTTTCCCACTCCTGCATCCACAGCTTTGGTGGAGGGGCCGCTTCGAGCGTCTCGGGCCAGGGACGTGGCGGAGAGTGCGGGGCACGGGAGCGGGCTGCCCACTGAGGATGGGGACGGGAGGACACGCGACCCCGGCCAACTCTTGAGTTACCTAGGTTAGCCCTAGGCGGGGAAAGGGAGGGAAGAGAACAACGGAGAGGGTCGCCTTTTTCACTGTTGACACTGCACACCCAGTGACTGGTCGGGACTGGTGACACAACATCCGCCTCCCCAGCTCCAGTCCATCATCCGATACCCACTTGGTGCTCCTAATACCTGCAGGGCACTGCAGCCCAAGGCGGGTCCCCATTCTGGTATCTTCCTGGTTGGAAGGAGTGTGAAGGAGAGAATGGGAAGCTAAAGAGTGGCTGTGACCCAAATGTTCCCTTCTGGACTGCTAATGAGGAGCAGATTTCCCTCAGCAAGAAGGTCACCTCGCCACAGCCCATCTCCCCAACCAACCTCAGCCCCAAGGACCGAGGACCGGCAAAGGTCGGGGACAAGGATTAACGTTCAAACTCGAAAAGAAGTTTTAAAAAATTGGCTGATGACATGAGTGTGGCTTCAGCAGTATGGTCTGCAAGGAATAGAAACTCACAGTTGGAGGTTAGGTGAGCCTCCTGGAGGCCTTTTTAGCCAAAGGATTTGTCCCTGGCTCAGGGAGACTGCCACTAAGTCCAAATTCTTCTGCCCAATTCACAACTCTAAGATTGTTATGCGGTATTTAAGCAAACAATACATTCAATCAATATGAATCCTGCTCTTTTTATATGCCAGACACTGTGATAGGTAATGAAAAGGGCCCTTGCAGGTAATGAAGCCTAGAACTGCCATGAAAATATGAGTTCTGAGAGAACAGGGTATTGCCTCAAGAAGGAGTTGTTGAAAACAGCCTCTTGAGCACAGGCAGAGCTAGTTGCTAAGGCAGATTTGGGAAGTTGGCCCCTAGCCAGATGGCACAGAGCAAGGCAAGGATGCCAAGACCTGTAGGTGAAGAAGAGGGCCTGCTTGAGGAAAGATCAGGAAACCATGTCCAGGGATGCTTGCTTCTAACTCCTCAATGTTCTTTCCCGCATACTGCAAGCAGAGATACAATTCCCACCGATATTTGGACTCACTTTTCAGATCCTGGAAAAAAAAACTTAGTACCAAGCTCAGGGGCTTAAACTGTCAGCACCATAGAATAGTTTTATGATGCAGATAGGAAATAAAGGCACACCTTTCAGGCACACCCTTCAGTCCGCTACAAGTCTAGAACACCTCCTAGCTGAAATATGTGTGGGAAAAAATGTTCTGAATCATAATCACTTTACAACACATCTGATTATCATCAGATGCCTTTAATGCATGTGTCTGGTTCCATACTGTTGCAACACAGACACATCTTCCTAGTGAAAATTGGACCCTACACCAAGGAAAACTAGACAGAAGCTTATTAACTAGAGACCAATTATGTCCACATAGCAGGCCTACTGATAGAGCCAAATCTAAGGTATTTTTTTAGATGTCGTACTATCTCCTACTGTCATGCTTCTTTTTATCCTGTTAGACTGCCCAGTCTGTCTTTGATTATATTACCATTTGCATCAGCTCACCTTAGACATGGAATTTACATTTTCAAGAAGTTACCGCAATGCCTGGATGCTGAATTCAACAATATCCTCTGTGAAGAAAAAATTTGAAAAACTTGGCAAAAAAACCTCACCATCTACCAAAAATTGTATTTCCCCTTTTTTAGTATACTCTCTGCAAAGCGTCTAACTAGATACGGATTCCATTTCCCACCTGCACCTGCTTGCATCTGAGCAGGTCCATGTGACTAGTTCTGGTCAATATGTGGGCTGAAGTGTTTCATCACTTTTTGACTAGGCAGTTAAGCAGCAGATATGCATTCTGCAGCCTATGGGCTCCCATCTATAGCTGAATTCAGAGACTTCTAGAGTCCTAGAGAGGGTGTAACCTCACATGGAAAGAGCTGAGTGCCTAAACTACCACATAGAATAATGCTACCCACTTATTAGAAATATCACTTTAGCACACAAAAGTTACTGTGTTAGTTCAAAAGTAAAGCCCAGAATTATTGTGTATCTGTTATATAACAAAATTACCAGGAGACTAAAAATATATTTACTTTTTGATACATGAACATAAAACTTTGGTTTTTATAAATATCTCAAAGTCTTGATATATGTGAGTTGCACATATACTCTATGCAAACATTTAGGTATACGGTGCTACTTCATCAAAAGTAATTATGAATATAAATATATATGGAAGAAAAGAAAATATTGAGAATTTGGAGTCAGCTATGCATTCAAATGCTCCGTCACAGTTTACCTCCATTGGTACAAATTATAGTAAATGGATAATGTTAACTTGCTATTAACTGTTCTACTACATCTAGAAACTTTTTAAAGGAAAAAAAAAAAAGTAAAGATATTTCATTTTATATCCTGTTTTGAAAATATCCGTCTTTGAAATTTTTTACTTTCCTGTTGGTTCTTGATAAAGTACTATCATTTTGACATTAAGAGTTGAATAGTAGCTTCTGGTTTTGATTCATCTGAGGCACGCACTTCATTCTGAGTAGCTGACGGCAGCAGTCCTATTTTCACCTGAGTTGATGGAGCTAAATGCTGAAGAACCTGCAGAGTATATAGCCAATCCTGATGGAGCCATGAATCTGTATGAGAATTAGATTTATTATCTTAAAGCTAATTCCTCTGACACTCACTTTTAACATGTTCTACCCTATTCACTATAGAAACTCTACCAAAAATATATTCAAAATAGATTTTATTTGAGATTTATAGTAAAAAGCCTTCTTATTGTGTATCTTTTGGATTGCCCTTGAAATTTTATTGAACCATGTTTTTTCCAGAAGTTAGTTTTACTCATTTGGGAAAGTTGTTATAACTAATATGTTCAAGAGTAAATATGCTTGTTTGTTTTGGATTTTTTTTCAGTCAGGGACCAAACTATAACTTATGGAATTGTGTGCTAAGTTCATAAAGAGAGGATATGTTTTATGTAAAATTTGGCAAGACTATGGGCAATCATTAATTTGCATTTAATAAATATTTTTATATTTGTATCATCATTTCATATCCCGACTCTGGTCACAGAGTAAGTGCTCAACAAATTTTGCTGAATGAACTTAAAAAGTATATTGGCATCCAATATATGACAGGTTAAATACCATAGTGCATACTCAGGAATATTTCAATATTCCTAATATAAGAAATATATGTTAATATATTGTTAATGTATGTATATGTATATTTATTTATTTATACACACACATTGGAGAGAAATCTTATAGCCCTTTCTCCTAGTTTTAATTTTAGCTTCATTATTAATTTTAAAATTATGAATAGATTAAGGGTGTCGTGTCATACATGTTTACATTTAAAACAGCTATATGCACGCTATTATACTGAACATCCAAGAACTATTCATGCTGTAGAACTGTATGTATTCTGGCTTTTCTAAACTCAGAATTTCAGAATATTTGACCTGAAATGAGCTGGAGTTTACACTTGAAGTGCTTTGAGAACATCTTCAAGAACTACTGCAAACAGCTTAGTAATCAAACTAAAGATAACACGTTGTGGAAGACCGGGTAAATCAATTTAGGACAAACTTTGTCAAGCCCTCTAAAAGCACATTTGCATATACCAAATCAATATAGTAATTAGAAATGGATTTTACTGTTCAAAGCCAGCAGAAATTTAACCTTACTCAAAGTTAGTTTTGCCCATTATTGATGGAAAATTCATGAATTTGCAAGTAAATATTTTATTTAAAAAGAATCTTTCAGTCAGACCAGCCATCTTTCTATTTACTTCTGATTAATGGTATTTTATTTTGCTAGTATTCATGGTTATTGGAAAGCCTATAGATAATAGGCATTTATTGAACACCTGCACATATCAGACACTGGGAATATGACATGAAAATACCAAGTCTCACCGTTCATATACTTTACAGTCCAGTGAGGAGAGACACACAACAAAAAGGAGCAATTACACATACAGAATATGTTGGATGAGCTAAGTGGTAAAAATCATGTATACTGGTAACAGCACTGAACGGAGTGATTGGCAAAGTAGAGGTACTCACTGTTGTAGACAGATCGTTTAGGGAAGACTTCTCTGAGAAGATAATATTTCAACAGAGAGTCAATGAAGTACAGCTATCTATGCAGCTATCTGGAAAAAGAGTGTTCTGTGTTAAAGAAATGGCATGTGCAAAGGCCCTAATGTAACAGCCTGTTTGACCTTTGTAAAGAATTGTCAGAGGAGGCCAGTGTAGTTGAAGCACGATGAACCAGAGAGAGTGGTCCAAGATAGGTCACAGAGGTGCTATAGAGTCAGATTATACAAGGCCTCATAGACCATAACTGCTGCTGCTGCTGCTGCTAAGTCACTTCAGTCATGTCCAACTCTGTGCGACCCCATAGATGGCAGCCCACCAGGCTCCCCCGTCCCTGGGATTCTCCAGGCAAGAACACTGGAGTGGGTTGCCATTTCCGTCTCCAATGCATGAAAGTGAAAAGTGAAAGTGAAGTCGCTCAGTCGTGTCCGACTCTTAGTGACCCCGTGGACTGTAGCCCACCAGGCTCCTCTGTCCATGGGATTTTCCAGGCAGGAGTACCGGAGTGGTGTGCCATTGCCTTCTCCACATAGACCATAGAAAAGATTCTAAACATTATTCTGGTGAAATAAGCAGTGTTTTATTAGGAAAGTGATATGATATGATTCAAGCTTAGAGAAAACAATCAGTCTCTTGTAAGAACTGACTCTGGATGCAATTATTGTCATAATCCAAGCTAGAAATAAGATAGTTTGGATTAGTGAGAAGGAAGAAGTGAAATGTATCCAATTCCAAATATATTTTAAAGGTAAAGCTAAAAGGTTTGTTGATGGATTGGCTAGAGTGTATGGGAAAATCAAAAGGACTCCTTGGAGTAAAGAACGCCAAAGCTTGGGGTGGTGTCTCAACAAAGGAAAAATGGAGCTACCATTTACTGAGAAAGGAATCATCGGAAATGGAGAGCATATATTATGAAGAAGATCTAAGACTAGTTCTAGATATGTTAACTTTGAGATGAACATTTGACATGGATGTGGAGATGGCATGTAGGTAATGCGTATATGACTCTGGACTTGAGAGGCAAGGGTCAGGCTGTTGATGTATAAAATTGGTAGTCATGACATCTTCAGTTCAGTTCAGTTGAGTCGCTCAGTCGTGTCTGACTCTTTGTGACCCCATGAATCGCAGCACACCAGGCCTCCCTGTCCATCACCAACTCCCGGAGTTCACTCAGACTCACGAGCTATTTCAAATCCTGAAAGATGATGCTGTGAAAGTGCTGCACTCAATATGCCAGCAAATTTGGAAAACTCAAAAGTGGCCACAGGATTGGAAAAGGTCAATTTTCATTCCAATCCCAAAGAAAGGCAATGCCAAAGAATGCTCAAACTACCGCACATGTCATCTTAGTAGTCCTTTATTTTAGTTGGCAGAAGTGGAGGGACCTGTAAATCTGACAAAAAGGAGTAGCTTCTGGGGGAGAAATGTGGTGTCTCTGAGGTCAAGCACATGAAGTGTTAACAATGCTGAAAATTTGAGTAAAATGACAACTGAGAACTGACTGTCAGTTTTGACAAAAGGGGAGTTCACTGGTGATCTTCACAATTCAGTCTTTATACCTATCCAAAAGAGCATCTCATCAGTCTCTGCCTCTTTATACAGACGTAGACCCTTTTTCATGTTTATAATTAGTTGACAGTACATGTGTATATCTGTAATGCATATGATGTGTTTGTCTATCTTCCTGCAACTATATGCTATGACCTTTGAGAGGAGGAGGAAATATGTCTTGTTCGCATTTGAATCTCTGGTGCTTAAAAGCTGTTTGTAAAAAGAATGGCTTACAATGCTAGCCCAAGTTAGTTTTTCTTATTTTTTAAATAGTTGAAATAAGTATTTTAAGGAGGTTGGGGAGGGAGAATTTAGTGAGGTAGTCAAAAGGTACAGACACTTAATTTAAAAAAAAAAGGTACAGACATTTATTTATAAAATAAATAACCCCTAGGGATGTAGTGTAAAATATAGTCACTATAGTTGGTAACACTATATCACAGATTCGAAAGTTGCTTAAACAGTAGTTCTTGAAAGTTTTAATCACAAAGGAAAAATTTGTGTCTGTGTAAGGTATTCAGTTCAGTTCAGTCACTCAGTCATGTCCAACTCTTTGCGACCCCACGAATCACAGCACGCCAGGCCTCCCTGTCCATCACCAACTCCCGAAGTTCACTCAGACTCATGTCCATTGAGTCCGTGATGCCATCCAGCCATCTCATTCTCTGTCGTCCCCTTCTCCTCCTGCCCCCAATCCCTCCCAGCATCAGAGTCTTTTCCAATGAGTCAGCTCTTCGCATGAGGTGGCCAAAGTACTGGAGCTTCAGCTTTAGTATCATTCCTTCCAAAGAAATCCCAGGGCTGATCTCCTTCAGAATGGACTGGTTGGATCTCCTTGCAGTCCAAGGGACTCTCAAGAGTCTTCTCTAACACCACAGTTCAAAAGCATCAATTCTTCGGTGCTCAGCCTTCTTCACAGTCCAACTCTCACATCCATACATGACCACAGGAAAAACCATAGCCTTGACTAGACGGACCTTAGTTGGCAAAGTAATGTCTCTGCTTTTGAATATGCTATCTAGGTTGGTCATAACTTTTCTCCCAAGGAGTAAACGTCTTTTAATTTCATGGCTGCAGTCACCATCTGCAGTGATTTTGGAGCCCACAAAAATAAAGTCTGACACTGTTTCCACTGTTTCCCCATCTATTTCCCATGAAGTGATGGGACCAGATGCCATGATCTTCGTTTTCTGAATGTTGAGCTTTAAGCCAACTTTTTCACTCTCCTCTTTCACTTTCATCGAGAGGCTTTTTAGTTCCTCTTCACTTTCTGCCATAAGGGTGGTGTCATCCGCATATCTGAGGTTATTGATATTTCTCCCGGCAGTCTTGATTCCAGCTTGTTTTTCTTCCAGTCCAGCCTTTCTCATGATGTACTCTGCATAGAAGTTCAATAAGCAGGGTGACAATATATAGCCTTGATGTACTCCTTTTCCTATTTGGAACCAGTCTGTTGTTCCATGTCCAGTTCTAACTGTTGCTTCCTGACCTGCATACAGGTTTCTCAAGAGGCAGGTCAGGTGGTCTAGTATTCCCATCTCTTTCAGAATTTTCCACACTTTATTGTGATCCACACAGTTAAAGGCTTTGGCATAGTCAATAAAGCAGAAATAGATGTTTTCTGGAACTCTCTTGCTTTTTCCATGATCCAGCGGATGTTGGCAATTTGATCTCTGGTTCCTCTGCCTTTTCTAAAACCAGCTTGAACATCAGGAAGTTCATGGTTCACGTATTGCTGAAGCCTGGCTTGGAGAATTTTGAGCGTTACTTTTCTAGCACGTGAGATAAGTGCAGTTGTGAGGTAGTTTGAGCATTCTTTGGCACTGCCTTTCTTTGGGATTTGAATGAAAACTGACCTTTTCCAGTCCTGTGGCCACTGCTGAGTTTTCCAAATTTGCTGGCATATTGTGTGTAGCACTTTCACAGCATCATCTTTCAGGATTTGAAATAGCTCCACTGGAATTCCATCACCTCCACTAGCTTTGTTCGTAGTGATGCTTTCTAAGGCCCACTTGACTTCACATTCCAGGATGTCTGGCTCTAGATGAGTGATCACACCATCATGATTATCTGGGTCGTTAGCTAATCTTAAAATGGTAATCATTTTGCCATATATACATGTATCAAATCATGTTGTATACCTTAAACCTATACAGTGTTATATGTCAATTATATCTCAATAGAATTAAGAGAGAAAAAGAAGCATTTCAATGCATTTGTAAAAAAAAAATTAAAATTCATGTTTAGACTTTTTTTTAAATTACAAAATCAACTTTCATAGGGTAAAAAAATTGACTCATGCTGGAAACGGGATGGGAATTCAGGAGATCCTTTTTCATATGAGATGTGTCTCTCACATGTCGCCACTGTAAGCATAATTACTCATGTAAATCCAGGGGAGGGCTCTGTGTTACTCACAGTTTCTCTTTCTCCAAATACACAAAGGGTTCCATTGTTTGCAACATCTAAATTATTCCCTGGTGATAAGTTAGGCCAGACATTAGCAATTTTCAAAGAGGAAGTGGGCAGAATTTGGGTGGTGGTTGTTTAGAAGCAGTCCCTCAAAAGAGTTTCCTTCTCTCTTTCAGGGTGTCCTTGATGTCCAGCCCACGAAAGTATAGACGTTCAGGGAAGTTGTTCTAGCTGTGCTTTCAGGTGCCCACCCTGCCCACTCCCATTTTGGATAAAATGCCCCAGCCATAGCACCTGCTAAGTGATCATCAGTTCACAGGTTCAACTGCTGACATTGCAGAGGATTGAACTAGGATAAGTGAATGTCTAACTAGAGATCATCTAACGACCAGTGGCCTTAACTTCCCAAACCTAATTTACAAAGTAAGCTAGGCTAAACAGGTACTTGGAAGAATATGACTTAAAAATTCAGAGGAAAGTTGGGTGTGGTTGTTTGAATGAAAGGGCTTGCAGGCCGGAACTGATTTGGCCACTAGCAAATGATTCATGTGTAAGGAAGGTAAACAGATAAAACTATTCAGATCGGAGGACCATAGGTCAGAGTCAACAGGGGTGAAGGGAGGAGGCAAAGACAGAGACAGAGAGATTCCTAATCTGTTTTTCTTTTTGTCCTTTCAAAGGCCTGGTTGTTTACAACTTTTTCTGGATTTATGAGACCCCTCAATATCTTGACCACAAATCCTGTTTTCTAGAGCTATTTTGAGATTTATATTTTTACAAACTCAGAAACTCCTCACTGAATCATATAGACGACAGAAAGAGCTGCTAAGATTTTTACTTCATGCCCTCCATGGGTTTTCAAAAGTTAACACCTTCTAATTGTGACCACTCCTTTTCTTCATTGAAAAAAATGACTATAATACATTCCCTCCTTGCCTGTCCTCATTGTTTCTATAGCATACTCAGTGCCCCAAATCAAAAGAGTAAAACAGTTTATAAGAGAGACAGAGACTAACTGCTTGAGAGTCCTAGTAAGTCTGTAACTATTTAATTGAATATGCGCTATGCCTGTTTCCACATCACATTCAGGCAGGTTATAAGCTATGCTGCAGTAAACGGAACCATCTCAGTCACTTAACACAATTTGAAGTCCTCTGCAGGCTTAGGCCACCCTCCAGGGCAGTCATTCCCCGTGTGCTGGCTCAGCATTCCAGCCGGCTTCAATCAGGCAAGCAGAAGCACCCATATCAGCATTTCACAGTCACCCAGCAGGAGAGGAGAGCCCTGGAGAGCTGAGCTCCAGTAAACAAGTGCTTCTGTCTGGAAGTGACACTCACGAATGACTACCCTCACAGTTCAGTGACTTGAACTCCTCATGTGGCCACACAGAATTTCCAGGTGGGCACAGGTATGTGATCCTGCCACATGTTCAAAATTAAAAGGAGACCAAATACTTGTGAAAGACAGTAACACCAGTCAGGAGTTCTAAGAAACTGGTCTAACCCATGTGGGGTTTCCTTGCTAGCGTGTGAGAGGCAGTAACTGGAACGTGCATCTTAGTTGTGCTTTACATGCCAGGATCCTCCTGCATGCCTGTGGCTGGCTGCAGGCCTGATCTGCTTCTCCTTGGAGCCTTTGCTAGTCTACTGCATGGCCTCTCCTTGACTGGATCGGTTTTACTCCGCTTGGCCTGATTTTGATCTCACTGCACCTTCTCTAGGGCCTGCGGTTCTTCAGCAATCCTGCTGTCACTACCGCTCTTGCAAACTTGTTAGATACCTGAGGCCGAGGCTTCGTTTCTCCCTCGCTCTCAACACTGTAGTGCGAACACTATCAACGCTCTAGTGTGTTATAGATGGGTGCTGTTGGGCAATTCCTGAGAGTTGTTAATATTATACAGAACGGACTACAAACAAATGTCCTCTGAATGTGTCTTAGCTGCAACAAAAGGCATTAACTGCTTTTCCAATTTTTATTTAGAAATATGAATATATCTATATATAGATATAGAGCATATATAGAATTTATTTTTTGAGTCACTGCCTTTTGTATGAAGTGAATATGATCAGTTTAATAATATGTGAACTTATTACTGCATAAATGCAAAGCAGTTTCTGGGAATGCCATGTTTGTGTGCTAATTTGACACAAAAAAACTATTTTTTTTCTTCCTTATTTTATTAGTCCTGTATTATGATGAGTACTCTTTTGTGTCAATCTAACTAGGCCATGGGTTTCCTCCGTGACGCCAGTGGTGAAGAACCTGCCTGCAAATGCTAGAAGATGAAAGAGACCCAGGGTTCAATCCCTGGTCAGAAAGATTCCCTGGAGAAGGGCATGGCAACCCACTCCACTATCCTTGCCTGGAGAATCCCATGTACTGAGTGGTCTACACAGTCACAAAGAGTCTGACAAGACTGAGGCAACTTAGCACCCACACAACTAGGCTACAATACCCAGTTAACCAAACACCAGGCCAGGTTGTACTGTGAATGTATTTTATGGATATGGTAACATCTACAACTGATTGACTTGAAGTAAGGGAATTACCATTGATAATATGGATGGGCCTCATCCAGTTATTGATAGTTGAAGGCCTTACGAGCAAAAGCTCAGGTTTCCTGGAGAAGAAAGAATTCTACTTCATGACTACAGTGCTCAGCTTCTGCCTGTTTCAAACCAGCCAGTTTTCCCTACAGATTTCAAAGTTGTCAGCTCACAACTGTGTAAGCCAATCCTTTATAAACAAACCTCTTTATATATACACACATGTAAAGATACATATAAACTCCGGGAGTTGGTGATGGACAGGGAGGCCTGGCATGCTGCAGTCCATGGGGTCGCAAAGAGTCGGACACGACTGAGTGACTGAGCTGAACTGATAAAGATACATATATATGTATCTCCTAATGGTTCTCTTCAAATCCTGACTGATACCTCCAATACATACTTTTTTTTCCTAATTCAAATCCAGAAGTTATTTTAAATAACAAGAAAGAATGTCTCTTTATCCATCTGTATCTCTCAGTCTCTCTGATGATGTCTCTTTCTCATACATGTGCATGCACACAAATAAACATGTATCATAGGAACACATTATATATTTATTAAAAGGTAGAAAAGCAAATAGATGGAGAAACAGTGGAAACAGTGACAGACTTTATTTTCTTGGGTTCCAAAATCACTGCAGATGGTGATTGCAGCCATGAAATTAAAAGACACTTGTTCCTTGGAAGAAAAGCTATGACAAACCTAGATAGCATCTTAAAAAGCAGAAACATTACTTTGCTGACAAAGGTCATCTAGTTAAAGCTATGGTTTTTCCAATAGTCATGTATGGATGTGAGAGTTGGACCATAAGGAAAGCTGAGCGCCAAAGAATTGATGCTTCTGAATTGTGGTGTTGGAGAAGACTCTTGAGAGCCCCTTGGACTGCAAAGGGATCAAACAAGTAAATCCTAAAGGAAATCAGTCCTGAATACTCATTGGAAGGACTCATGCTCCAGTACTTTGGCCACCTGATGCAAAGAACTGACTCATTTGAAAAGACCCTGATGCTGGGGAAGATTGAAGGAAGGAGGAGAAGGGGATGATGGAGGATGAGATGGTTGGATGGCATATTGGCTTGATGGACATGAGTTTGAGCAAGCTCCAGAAGTTGGTGATGGACAGGGAGGCCTGGCGTGCTGTAGTCCATGGGATCGCAAAGAGTTTGACACCACTGAGCGACTGAACTGAACTGAACATATTTTATTTAATTCTCTAGGGTAAAAATTCACTTTGTTTCTCTTACTCATGGCCTGGATGAAGAATTTTATTCTCCCAAATATGCCAGCTTCCTAGGTAATTCTAATGGACAGTCAGTATCTAAGATTGGGGTCCCCAGACGTAGACCTGTAGATGAAGATTCAAATAAAAGTGAGTTGTTAAAACCACAGAGAAGTATGGCATGTGACAGGAAAGGGAAGGAAGCGAGTCAACAGTCTGAGGTTAAGCAAACACCCACATGGCAACTTCGGCTCAATCCTTCAGGTGACTTCTGCACTTATAAGTCACACCTCTAAACTGTCCCCATCAGGGACCAGAGAGCTGAATATTTTACTTAGTAGTCAGTGGTGGAGATATAAATTCTTAGGCCCTTTCTGCTTTCTCTACACTGAGGCAAAGGTTAAGGAAGTCTGAGGATATCACTCTGACTTGCAGAGATGCAGGTAAAAACACACAGGCAGCTGTTTTGTATAAAAACGGAAAAGGTTTGGAAAGAATATGAGTGAACACTGAAAACATCTGCTACTCAGGATTGAAAACCACTAGGATAGAGGAGTAGAGCAAGGCAAACAGCCACATATCTCACTGAGGATAAGCAGTTTTTAAAAATTACCTCTTTTCTCATATCACTTCAAATTAGTCTTCTCTCCCACCTCCAACGGACTTACCCTCTTAGGAGTAAGTATGATATGATTTCATGGGCAGATGGTCTCATTCTTGTTCCATTTGCAATCCTCAAATAATGTCTCTTCTATTGTATAACGTTCTTAAGTCTCAGAATATAGCATTTTATCCCTTTATGGGCAGACTAATATGAAAATATTCCTAAGACAGGAATTATATTGGCTCAACTCAGAGCTGAGAATTGTCCTAAATGCTCATGGCTAGATCTTCTGTCCAACCTTGGAAGGCACTGGGTGTATGCTGAATGTTTTATCTATTCAGAAGCCTTATTTCAAACCTGATTCAACTCTGTGATTTTACATGAATCAAGGGGGCATAGTTCCATCAAGACTGACCAAGACTGAGTATATGATGCCATCTTCCCCCATAAGTTTCCTTTCTTTGGAGAAGCAGGTTCAGTCTTTCTCTGGAAGACAGGTCAAAATTATACTAAAGCATTTTCAGTAGCCGTGTTACTCTACCTTATAGATCAGAAAAGCAGAGATAGAGAGAGAGATGTGAATCAAACATACAGACAAGAGCAGAGATGAAAGACGGAAAAGAGAGTGCTAGTGTTCCATTTCCTGATTCCACTGCGTTCCAAAGTCCTTCACGATGGGTCTTGGGCTCTGTGAGACCCCAGTGTGTTCTATAATTCATGCCCATTTGTAGGAAGCTGGGTTGTAACCAAAGAATAATAAATAACAAAGGGAAACAAAGAGTAACACATTTTTTAGCTATGGACTCCCCCTTGGAGGAATCCAGCAGGCCTTCCTTGTCTCTAGCCATCTGGCTAAGTGTGGGGTGACCAAGAGGCAGGGGTGGCGACATGCATAGTCCTGGAGATACAAGGAGGATTTCCAGAGGTTACCCAGGTAGGAATATTTTCAGAGGTCGATTTTCATACTTGCTGCTGCTAAGCTGCTAAGTCACTTCAGTCATGTCTGACTCTGTGCGACCCCATAGGTGGCAGCCCACCAGGCTCCCCCGTCCCTGGGATTCTCCAGGCAAGAACACTGGAGTGGGTTGCCATTTCCTTCTCCAATGCACGAAAGGGAAAAGTGAAAGTATATTTGCTCAGTCATGTCAGACTCTTCGCCACTCCATGGACTGCAGCCTACCAGGCTCCTCCATCCATGGGATTTTCCAGGCAAGAGTACTGGAGTGGGGTGCCATTGCCTTCTCCGATGTTCATACTTAAGTCTTTCTTAAAACTGATCTGTTAGAGCATTTCCTGGAACGAGCCAGTTCTTTCCCATATCTCTCTTCACAGACCCTCTGTCTTCCCCTCACTCATCTGAAATCAGTACAGTGTGTTTTTCCGAGGCGCTTCCGGGACACCAAACAAAGAAACAATCTGAGAAGTGACATGGGGAAGATCGCAAGATGGTAAAGCTAGAAAGGCATCAGGAAAAATATTACAGAGGAAAGTGCCCTTCCTTATATAGGGGAAAAACTGATGGCTAGGCTCCGGTAACGCACTCTATCCCCCCCAAGCCATGTATTACTTCTGTGTCTTAGAATTCAGAAGTTAAATGACAGTGGGAATGCATGTTTATATGTTTACTGTGATTGAAAAAAATCAAGTTTTTTTCTCCCAATAGAAAAGTCTCATTTAGATTATTGGTTTCACAGTTAAGAACTGGCTTTGCCAATTAATTCTTTGGCAGCTATTTTTCTTCTAAATTAAATATGTTTAATTTGTTGCCCTAATGTCTTGATGAAAAATATTTAACACAAAAAATGTAATACAAAATTTGTTGGAACTTATGTTTAAGTATTAAGCCTTAAAAATAAAACTTTAGCTAACAGCTAAAAATACAATTAAAAAAAATATTTTTGGAGGTACTTGAACAAAAGCACTGAATGCCTCCAGATTAGCAAAATATATTCACCTGGACTAAACCAGTATGACCAAGAGGGACTGATCAAATCCATCTTTTCTTTTCATATTCTTGAATGCCTCCTGACCTTAAGATTGCAGCAGTTTGAATAATTACCCAAAAGACTAAAGAATTAAAGCATAAACTAATTTTTTGTATTGATATGTGTGAGAGAAGAGAGAATGCAGGCATGCTAGGTCTGAATGGTGATAGTTTTTAATACTCCAGGGAAAGGTATAAAAAGTATTTGACTTGTTTTATAATTATGCATAATATTCATATCAAACTTTTATAGTGTTCTACAGTTAAAGTTTTAGAAAAGGCAGAGGAACCAGAGATCAAATTGCCAATATCTGCTGGATCATGGAAAAAGCAAAAGAGTTCCAGAAAAACAACTACTTCTGCTTTATTGACTATGCCAAAGCCTTTGACTGTGTGGCTCATAATAACCTGTGGAAAATTCTGAAAGACATGGGAATACCAGACCACCTGACCTGCCTCTTGAGAAACCTATATGCAGGTCAGGAAGCAACAGTTAGAACTGGACATGGAACAACAGACTGGTTCCAAATAGGAAAAGGAGTACATCAAGGCTGTATATTGCCACCCTGCTTATTTAACTTCTATGCAGAGTACATCATGAGAAACACTGAGCTGGAAGAAGCACAAGCTGGAATCAAGATTGCCGGGAGAAATATCAATCACCTCAGATATACAGATGACACCACCCTTATGGCAGAAAGTGAAGAGGAACTAAAAAGCCTCTCGATGAAAGTGAAATAGAAGAGTGAAAAAGTTGGCTTAAAGCTCACCATTCAGAAAACGAAGATCATGGCATCCGGTCCCATCACTTCATGGCAAATAGATGGGCAAACAGAGAAAACAGTGTCAGACTTTATTTTTGGGGGGCTCCAAAATCACTGCAGATGGTGATTGCAGCCATGAAATTAAAAGACACTTACTCCTTGGAAGGAAAGTTATGACCAACCTAGATAGCATATTGAAAAGCAGAGACATTACTTTGCCAACAAAGGTCCGTCTAGTCAAGGCTATGGGTTTTCCAGTGGTCATGTATGGATGTGAGAGTTGGACTGTGAAGAAAGCTGAGCACCGAAAAATTGATGCTTTTGAACTGTGGTGTTAGAGAAGACTCTTGAGAGTCCCTTGGACTACAAGGAGATCCAACCAGTCCATCCTAAAGGAGATCAGCCCTGGGATTTCTTTGGAAGGAATGATGCTAAAGCTGAAGCTCCAGTACTTTGGCCACCTCATGCGAAGAGTTGACTCATTGGAAAAGACTTTGATGCTGGGAGGGATTGAGGGCAGGAGGAGAAGGGGACGACAGAGGATGAGATGGCTGGATGGCATCACTGACTCGATGGACGTGAGTCTGAGTGAACTCCGAGAGACGTGATGGACAGGGAGGCCTGGCATGCTGCGATTCATGGGGTTGCAGAGTCGGACACGACTGAGCAACTGAACTGAACTGATGCTGAAGCTGAAACTCCAGTACTTTTGCCACCTCACACGAAGAGTTGACTCATTGGAAAAGACTCTGATGCTGGGAGGGATTGGGGGCAGGAGGAGAAGGGGACGACAGAGGATGAGATGGCTGGGTGGCATCACCGACTCGATGGACATGGGTTTGGGTGGACTCCGGAAGCTGGTGATGGACAGGGAGGCCTGGCGTGCTGCAATTCATGGTGTTGCAGAGAATCAGACACGACTGAGCGACTGAACTGAACTGGACAGTTAAAATCATTCCTATATATTTATTTCATCTTGTTCTTATATTATTTTAGTATATATTTTTGTCTGAGGTCATCTAAAAGTTGAAAAACTGCCCACATGAGAAAGGGGCATGAAGGAAGCAGGACAGGATGGGAAATAAAAACTAAGCAAAAGGAACATTTCAACTGAGCATCAGGTCATGAGACTCAGTCTATTCCCACTGAAAAACTGAGCACAATCTGTACCCCATTGTTGCCAGAAGTTGACCTTTTGTATCCATCAGGCATTGGTCAAGATCTCTGGGGGCATGCGGAAGTTCCTGTTTGACCATTACTCTGGTTCAATTCTCTGGAAGTGAAGTGAAGTGAATTTTCTCAGTCGTGTCCGACTCTTTGCGACCCCATAGAGTGTAGCTTACCAGGCTCCTCCGTCCATGGGATTCTCCAGGCAAGAGTACTGGAGTGGGTTGCCATTTCCTTCTCCAGGGGATCTTCCCTATCCAGGGATCGAACCCTGGTCTCCTGCATTGTGGGCAGACACTTTAACCTCTGAGACACCAGGGAAGCTCCGGAGAAGGGGGTTATTATGAATCAATACTGATAGCAGAAGGGGAATGGGTGCTCTGGATTAGATGATCAAACGGATCTGGGGGGAGCACCAACAACATCTCCAGATTTCTATTTTAGAAATAAGGAAATCCAGGCTCAGAATGGTTAAGTATCTTGCTCCAGAGTTCTACAGGTAGCAAGCGATGGAGTTAGGGCATAAGTTTAGGCTTTAGACAGTACAGCCAGATAGTGAAGTTCAGCTCTTTCCCATGTCACACGGTTTCATGTCCAGGGTAAACAATCTATGCAGCTGACCAATCTGATATGAAGTCAGACTCTAACATTTACTAGCTATGTCTTTGGATATATAGCTTCAGATATATGACCTTAGGAAGGCTACTTAACATTTATGAGTTTCAACTTCTTAATCTGAAAAATGTGAACAGTACTAATCACCATGGTATTCAGATGATTTTTTTGAAATATTTATTAATCATCTGTCATTGTGCCTTAGATAGTGAATATGCTCTAGAATATCCATTTCCTTTCCTTTTCTCTGTTACCTATGCAGATACACACTGATACACAAAATGTATTGGATAACACATAAATAGTATATTGAGTAATATACAAATAAATATTAATACACATCACTAAAAGGAAAAATTGACAAATTGATTAGATTTTCTATCAATTGAATTCAGTTTAGTTAATAATTAAACTCTTTAAACTTTTGTAATATTCTATAAAGAAGATATTAAAATTCTCCTCTTTGTAAAAGAGGGCAACTGAGAAGTAGACAATATATAAATAAAAGATATACAACTTGAAAATAAGTTTCCCCATCTTCAGATGAGGGCCTCTTTCCTCATCACCTCACCTAGAGGCCCGATGATGACTGAGAGAATAAATAGGTCCACTCTTGAGAAGAATTAACTTTTGTGATAGTTCAGGCTGCTCCAACAGAAAACTATAGACTGGTTGGCTTAAACCACAATTTATTTCTCACGGTTTTGGAGGTTGGAAGTCCAAGTTTAAGGTGCTAGCAGATCCAGTGTCTGGGGAGGGCCTGCTTTCTGGTTTGTAAGTGGTTGTCTTATTGTATCCTCACGTGATAGAGAGCAAAGAGAGGGCGAAAGCTCTACTGAATCATCTTGTAAAGGCACTAATCTCATTCATGAGGGCTCCACCATCCTGACCTAATTACCCCCAAAGGCCCCGCCTTCTAATGTCATCATACTGGGGCTTAGAATTTCAATGATCAGATTTTGGAGAGCACAAACATTCCATTCATAACAGCTCTTTATAAAAATGATATTTGAATTTATTGTTGAGCTTCTGCTGCTCAGCAAATTTGACAGGAAAATCTCTAGCTTTTTGTTTTTCTCTTTAGAGAGTCACTCTTCTCTAAACTCGGACTTCACATATTCCTGTTTGATACTATTGGCTTATTAAAAAAGAAAGAATCAGTAACTATTAGGACTGAATAAGAGTCATAAAAATTTTCTGGTCTAAACTCCCAAATTATAAACAGAGAAAGTGGGATGTGTGGAAATTGAATTCACCAAGTCACAAAGTAGCTGGTCAGCAGGCCAGCCTGGGCCTTGTGCCCTGCTGATTCTATTCGGTCAGATTGCATCTTTATACAAACAGGGATATATATATATACACACACACACATATATATATATATGTGTGTGTGTATCTACATATTTACATGCATATATATTTATATTTATAACTTTGTCATCTGTGATGGCCGTTTTTAGCCTGTATCATCTTAAATGATGCAGAACTAGCAATTAGCAAATCTTAGTTTATGTCCAACATTACGTTGGGAATTCTACACACTTGATCTCATCCAGCCATCCAACAGACCTAGGAGAGACATACGGTTGTATTTTCTTTTTAGAGATGAAGAAATTGAGACACAAAGCAGTTGAGCAGTTCACCCAAGTGGTATTTTACTGTTTCGTTTTCTAATTTTTGTTGGAGTGTAGTTGAGCTACAGTGTTATGTTAGTTTCAGGTGTACAGTACAGCGCCTCAGTATTTTTGCAGATTATATTTCATTATTGGTTATTAAAAGATAATGATTATAAGCTCCTGTGCTGTGCTGCCTATCCTGGTTGCTTGTCTTTACCCATGTAGTTATTTTGAATCACAATTTTGACTCTAGAGCTTTGCACTCTAATACTAAGGAGATTTGTTCTAACTTTTACCATCCCTGAAACTTCTGATAGAAGATAAGCTTTTCTATTTCTTAGCAAAAGAATCTTCAAAACCAAGAAATTTCTGGTTCAGCTTTCTCCTCTCATTGAAAACCATCAAGACATAATATAATTTGAGACAGTTCTCATATCAGCAAGGAATTATAAGAAACAAATATTATATGTAAAACCAAAAATCACTAAAATTTAGTCACTTAGTAATAAAAGAAAATTTTAGTATAGTACAGGTCTCACTATTTTTAATCAAAGAAATTTTACTTATCTTATTTCTCTAGGATAGTTCTTTTTCTAACATATAATATAAGCACTTTTAAAATTTAAAATAAAGTAGAATAATTTACTGATTAAATAGTTCATAAGAAATAGAATAAGAAAAAAATAGTTTCAATGAAAATTATTGACATGCATGCTTAATATTGTTGAAATATTATAATTGTGATAAGTACAAAATGTTTAATTTAAAAAATCTTCTCAAGTATCGCATATTTTATTCACAGAGTTTTGCCTTGATTAGGAATTATGCAGTATTAACATCTACATTTCCTGAAGAGAGAGGCAAAAGCTTATGTCTATTTGCCAAAAAGCAATAAGCCACTCTCATTACATATTTAGATGTAAAAATGAAATTAGCATGTGACTTTGTCTTTAACTCACATTTTTCTCTGGGAAAACATTACAGTTTTCCTTCAGCTAAGGCCTAAGCAGAACATATACAATTAAATGTATTATTTGAATTTGTTTGCTCTGAAGCAACTCTTCTGAAAACAAGCAGTATACCTCAATTTTATTTATCAGCTGTATTAAGGGGGATGGGAACTGTCCAGTCTGTTTTAAATATCTTTTCATGTAATAGGGAGATCAATAGTGATGCATCTATCCTTTGGAAAACTGAATAAACATGGCCTGCTTTCTACTTGTCTACTTGCTCAAAGCTCTCTTGAAATTTTGTGTTTATTTGCTGTGTTTTCTCTAAAGTTCTCTGCTTCTAAGCTCCTATACAGGCTTCTCTGGTGGCAGATGGTAAAGAATCTGCCTGCAATGTGTGAGACCCAGGTTTGATCCCTGGGTCGGAAAGATCCCCTGGAGAAGGAACTGGCAACCACTCCAGTATTCTTGCCTGGAGAATCCCATGGACAGAGGAGCCTGGCAAGCTACCATCCACAGGGTCGCAAAGGGTCAGACACGACTGAGTGACTAGCACACACACACGAGCTGCCATGCACGTGTGCTATTCTAGTTCTCTGCTGTGTCCCACCTGGATGCGAACATTCGAGCTTTCATTCTTCCCTCAAAATCTCAGTCTCAGTTAGCATTTTGTGATGTCATGAACATGTTGACTGTTTGATAGGCTGTGATGGAGGACAGTTTCACACAGTCTGTGACATTCTCCCATATTGCCTCTTCTTTTAGTTTCTTCCCTTCTATTCTATTAGCTTCCAAAGCCTGGATGCCCCTGTTGGTTTCTCCTGTGTCATAGACTCCTCTCTCCAATGGAGCCAATGGAGCAGCCCTACCAGATTGCGCTTCCTTCCAGGTCACCGCCTAGAAGTCTGGTGAGCAAATATTCTCAATTTTTTGGTAGGGAGTTTGGAGTTGACATGTACGTACTGCTATATTTAAAACCAGTAACAAACAAGGACCTACTGTATAGCACATGAGACTTTGTTCAATGTTATCTGGCATGATATGGGGAGTTTGGAAGAGAACGAATACACGTATATGTATGGCTGAGTCCCTATGCTGTCCCCCTGAAACTATCAAAACATTGTTAATCAGTTATACTACATTACAAAATAAAAAGTTAAAGGAATTCTCAGTTTTTTAACAAAAAGTATAAATTCTCTAAATACTCTTCAGTAAATGCCCCATCCCATTTTAAATCAATTCCAAAAGAAGACACTACCTATAGAGAGAGAAATATATCAAACATATCCACATTTATTTAATAAAGTAAAACTCACAGATTTAAAATATCAAATTTTAAAAACTCAGAGCTCAGCCTTAACCATGCCTTAAAAATGTATAACCACTACAGTTACTTTTATGTAAAGAGAGAGAAAAAACTTTAAAAAAACAAGGAAATTAGGTTTGGAAGATGCTCTGGCTAGTGAAGTGAGTAGGTAAGAAAAACTGACAATTTTCAAAGGCAGGTGGGATGAAATATACTTGGCAAGATCAAGTTTCTGTTTTCAATGATTAAGAAATAAATCTGGAGAGAAAATAAGCATTGGGGGAATAAAATAAGCATACATGCAGCCAGCACCAAGGACAAGAAATAAATCATTACAAATACAATTGAAGTCTCTCATGAACTCTCCTTTATTGTATTCCTCTGAATTCCATCTCGCTCTTTGGAATGTTTTATATTTCTACTGCATATGTATGAATTCCATAAATATAGGTACTAGTATTATTTTGCATATTTAAAAACACATAGAAATGCTATTACATTCTGTATATTGTTCAGCAGCTTGCTTTTTCAACACTGTTCTTAAGATTCACTCATGTTCATATATTTAGTTTTAATTCTTTCAATTTGACTACTCGATAGTTGTTTTGGCACATGAACAAATAGATGTTTATCTATTAGAATCCCACTAAGGGACATTTAATTTTCCTTTTTTTCTGTTAAAACCAATACTGCTGTGAACATTTTGGTAAGCTTCTGTCTGTGTACTTGTGTGATTAGTATATGTCTAGTAGTAAAATCAATGGGTTACAGTGGATGCTGATCTTTAATTTTATTTCATATTCCAAACAGCTTAATGCGGTTGAACCAATTTACACTCTGCCAGGATTATATGATCTTCTTTAACACTTTTAATTTTATCCAATGACATGCTTGTGATACTGTATCTCATTGTGTTTTCAAGTGGCATTTTTCTGAGTAAATGTGAAGTTTAGTTATTTCAGTGTGTATACTGGCTATTTGGTCTCTCTGTGGGTACTTTTTTCTTTTTCGTATCTTTGCCAGTTTTGTACCATGTCAACTTGCCTATGTTAGATCCATGTTTCCCAGAATTCCTTTCTCTGGATGGTTCCAGCTTAGAGTTGGCCAAATCAAAATTTATATGAGATTTGGGAGGTAGAAGTGAAGGATCTGACATCTTGCAGGGCTGTCCATGTTTCCCCCTTGTCCTTCCTTTTCTCCACTACACTTAGATCCTCTTCATGATGACCAGTTGTGATCCTAAGCTCCACACCAGGTCCAGAAGGACTGGCCCTTTCGGAGCCCTCTCCACTAACATCCCTTTCTGTTCTCTCCTCAGCCGGTCAGAGCAGCTGGTTTCAGGGGTGCAAGTTAGGGACTTGTCTCTGATTCTGCAGTTTCTTTCTTTGGAACTTTGTTTCCCAGTTTCTCCTACAGCTGTGTAGGTTCTTATTAGTATAATAAGTTTGTCAGGCAAAACAAAACTTTAAAAACTGGGAGCATCCAGAAAGTCATGAAATTCTAACAGGCTAACAGATCTAAGAGAGAAGATAGAAACTGAAATTAGCCCAACATCTGGCATGACTTGTTTTGCCAAGTATTAAACATCTATCTAGATTCCAGGAAGATGAATATAACAGAAGCAGGTAAACTGGGTGAAAGGTGACCAAAAGGTCAAGAAACTAAGCAAAGCTTTAGGGAGTCTCACAGTGACCAAGTGGAGAGAGAGGAAAAAAGAAAAAAATTAGAGTGTGAAGGTCTCCAAGGAGAAGAATCTTTGGTAGAAACTTTGGCTTTTGACTGGATGACTGAACGGGTACACTTTATAAGTGATAGCTAATAATAGTAGAACAGAATTTACAAAACTGAGGGCCAGCTTCAATTTGAAACCTAGACTGTATAAAGGTAACCTGTCCCTCATTTGTTAACTGATAGAAGCAAATTAAATTCTTTATAAAGATATTATCATTTTGCTTGTTATTTCTAGAAATTTTCATACAAAATTTCCTGCATTAAATAGAAGCATGATATATTCAACTTAAATACTGTATGAAAATAAAATTTATACCATGAGCTGAAACAACAGATTAAAAAAAATCATGTACCCCAATGTTCATCACAGCACTGTTTATAATAGCCAGGACATGGAAACAACCTAGATGTCCATCAGCAGATGAATGGATAAGAAAGCTGTGGTACATATACACAATGGAGTATTACTCAGCTGTTAAAAAGAATACATTTGAATCAGTTCTGATGAGATGGATGAAACTGGAGCCGATTATACAGAGTGAAGTAAGCCAGAAAGAAAAACACCAATACAGTATACTAACACATATATATGGAATTTAGAAAGATGGCAATGATGACCCTGTATGCAAGACAGCAAAAAAGACACAGATGTGTATAGCGGATTTTTGGACTCAGAGGGAGAGGGAGAGGGTGGGATGATTTGGGAGAATGGCATTGAAACATGTATACTATCATGTAAGAATCTAATCACCAGTCTATGTCTGATGCAGGATACAGCATGCTTGGGGCTGGTGCACGGGGATGACCCAGAGGGATGTTGTGGGAAGGGAGGTGGGAGGGGGGTTCATGTTTGGGATCACATGTATACCCGTGGTGGATTCATGTCAATGTATGGCAAAACCAATACAGTATTGTAAAGTAAAATAAAGTAAAAATAAAAATTAAAAAAAATAAAAATAAAAAAATAACAACAATAGAAACAAACACATGGGAAATACAGGTGTTTAAAATAACTGTGATTGAAATATTTAGGAAAATATAAGACAAGATGAATTTTAATAGAAAGTTAAAATTCACGAAAAGAAACCTAAGAAAAATTTAGAAGTAAAGTATACAATAATCAAATCTGAGGACTCAATGCATACTGCATACTCACTCATGTCTGACTCTTTGTGACCCTATGGGCCGTAGACCACCAGGCTTCTCTGTACATGAGATTTTTCAGGCAAGAATACTGGAGTAGGTTGCCATTTTCTCCTCCAGAGGATCTTTCTGACCCAGGGATGGAACCTGTGTCTCCTGCGGCTCCTGCATTGCAGGCGGATTCTTTACATACTGAGGCATCAGGGAAGCCTCAGTAAATGAGTTTAAAACTGATTAGCACAGATGAAAGGAGGATTAGTAAACTGAAGCATGAGGGAAAAGATGGAAAAACACAGAAAAGAGACATATGGAAACATAGTGAAAAGTTATAACATAGATGCAATTGATGCTCCCTAAGGAGAAGAGAGAAAATTGAGAAAGAATCAATATTTAAATAGACAAATACTGAAACTTTTGCAAAATTGGTGAGACAACTATAGCCACATATTTAAGAATCACAGCAGATGCAGAGCACGATAAATATAAAGAATATCACATGTGGAAACATTATAGTAAAACTTCCTGAAAATTAAAGGGAAGAAAATTCTCAAAATCAGCTAATGCCAAAAGATATTTTAAAATATAATTTAACAAGTTGCGTCTAAAATTTACACAGAAATGCAAAGGACTAAAAATATCTAAGACATTCTTGAAGGGGAAAAATCCCTTGAGGATTTTGAATGTAGAAAAACATTTTGAAAACAAGATACAAAAAAATGTTGAAAAGTAGCATTGCATCAAAATGCTGTTCATATATAGATAACTTTAAGAGAGTGACACAAAAAAGTGAAGATATTTGCTAACATATACGACTGGTAAGAAAAATAAAGACAAATGAACAAATGAAAACTGGATGAAACATTAACTGGCACTTAACAAATTTAGAATAATTGAGTAGCCATTGCACTTATGAAAATATTCATTGCACTAATTATCAGGGAAATTCAAATTGTAATTATGAGATTTTTCTATACTCACCAGAATATTCAGATTTATAAAGTATCATAAAACCTTGTCATCACAAGTTGTGAATTAACTGGATTTATTATACATAGTTGGAAAAGGATTTGTATAAGGAATTTGGAAAATAATTTAGCATTATCTCTTCACTATGAGCTACATATTCCTGAAGACCAGCAGTTTCACATGTAGGTTCTTACTCAGTAGAAGGCTTTTTCAAAGATATTCTTAACTATTTTATTTTGAATTAGTCAATAAAGCAATCCAAATGTCTATTAAACACAAAATGGACAAGAATTTTTTAAAAATTTATTTTACTGAAGTAGAATCAAGTTTAATGTTGTTAATTTCTGCTGCACAGCAAAGTGATTCAGTTTTACATATAAGTATTTTTTATATTCTTTTCCAGTATGCTTTACCACAGGTTATTGAATACAATCGCCCAGTGCTATACAGGAGGAGCTTGTTATTTATCTGTTCTATATATAATAGTTTGCATCTGTTAATCCCAAACTCCCCATCTATTCCTCCCTCATCCCCCTTCCCTTGGCAACTACAAGTCTGTTTTTTGTTTTGTCTGTTTTTTGTTTTTTGTTTTGTCTGTTTTTTGTTTTTTGTTTTGTCTGTTTTTTGTTTTTTGTTCATCTGTGTCATATTTTAGATTCCACATAAAAATGATATCATACTGTATTTACAAGTCTGTTTTTTGTTTTTTGTTTTATGTTTTTTGTTTTTTGTTCATCTGTGTCATATTTTAGATTCCACATAAAAATGATATCATACTGTATTTATATTTTGCTGTCTGGCTTGCTTTACTAGAAGCGATGATCTCTAGGTCCATCTATTTGCTACAAATGGCATTATGTAATTTTTCTGCGTGTGTGCTGTGCTTGGCAGCTCAGTTGTTTCCTCTTTGCAACCTCACGGACTGTAGCCCATCAGGCTCCTCTGTTCATGGAATTCTCCAGGCCAGAATACTGGAGTGGGTTGCCATGCACTCCTCCAGGGGATCTTCTCAACCCAGGGATCCAACCCAGGTCTCCCACATTGCAGGCGGAGCCAAGGCTCAGACTCAGACCATACTGTCTGAGCCAAAGAGTATTGCTCTCTCTCTCACATCTTCTTTATCCAGAATGGGTAAAATTTGATATGCACCAATGAACTGAATGAACCCTGCCTAAATAAGTTAAAAAGAAACTATGGGCTTCTGCTCAGGATGGCTGCACCATGCAGAGCAGGTTGGGGAGGAGAGGAAACAACAAGCCCTCATAGTCCCCCTCGGCTAGGCAACATAATGTGCCAACACCATTCAAATACACCCTGAAACTAACAGCATCTAAACAAGGCTCCTCTAACGTGGCTGAGGGCGAGGCTCCTAAGGAGCAGAAGTGGGGACCTGCATGCCCAAATTTCCTAAGGTCTTCTTGCAGTTTCCGTGACCCAACGTGGCCAGACACAAGCGCTGCCACTTCTGCTCCATGGCTCGGAGGGCAGCGCTGAGGAAGCTTCATTTTGATGTCGTAACTGAGGACAATGTAAGAGATGTGATATTAAATTTTAGAAGTATAGATTTGTGGGCAATCTGTCTGCCAGCACCTGAAATCTAGCCTTAAGAGGGAGCTGACACTGCTGGAAGGTGAGCAGGGCTTTGCTAAAGAATGGGTTGGGGGTGGCGAAGTTCTTCTTCGCTCTAAGGGTGTAGAAAGTGGGAAAGAATGGTGCTTTTGCCCTAGCAACATGATAATACCCTAACGGAACCATCCGCAGTGGTTCAGTGGAACACTGGTGGGTCTCAGTCCATAGGGTCCCAAAGAGTCAAACACGACTGAAGTGACAGTAAGCATGTACAATGAAATCATATCTCACACGCTAGTAAGGTAATGCTCAAAATTCTCCAAGCCAGGCTTCAGCAATACGTGAACCGTGAACTTCCAGATGTTCAAGCTGGTTTTAGAAAAGGCAGAGGAACCAGAGATCAAATTGCCAACATCCACTGGATCATGGAAAAAGCAAGAGAGTTCCAGAAAAACATCTATTTCTGCTTTATTGACTAATGCCAAAGCCTTTGACTGTGTGGATCACAATAAACTGTGGAAAATTCTTCAAGAGATGGGAATACCAGACCACCTGATCTGCCTCCTGAGAAATCTGTATGCAGGTCAGGAAGCAACAGTTAGAACTGGACATGGAACAACAGACTTGTTCCAGATAGGAAAAGGAGTACATCAAGGCTGTATATTGTCACCCTGCTTATTTAACTTCTATGCAGAGTACATCATGAGAAACACTGAGCTGGATGAAGCACAAGCTGGAATCAAGATTGACAGAAGAAATATCAATAACCTCAGATATGCGGATGACACCATCCTTATGGCAGAAAGTGAAGAAGAACTAAAGAGCCTCTTGATGAAGTGAAAGAGGAAAGTGAAAAGTTGGCTTAAAGCTCAACATTCAGAAAACTAAGATCATGGCATCCGGTCCCATCACTTCATGGGAAATAGATGGGGAAACAATGGAAACAGTGACTGGCTTTATTTTTGTGGGCTCCAAAATCACTGCAGATGGTGATTGCAGCCATGAAATTAAAAGACGCTTACTCCTTGGAAGGAAAGTTATGACCAACCTAGACAGCATATTCAAAAGCAGAGGCATTACTTTGCCAACAAAGGTCTGTCTAGTCAAGGCTATAGTTTTTCCAGTGGTCATGTATGGATGTGAGAGTTGGATTATGAAGAAAGCTGAGCACCAAAGAACTGATGCTTTTGAGCATCAGTTGGTGTTTGAGAAGACTCTTGAGAGTCCCTTGGACTGCAAGGAGATCCAACCAGTCCATTTTAAAGATCAGTCCTAGGTATTCATTGGAGGGACTGATGTTGAAGCTGAAACTCCAATACTTTGGCCACCTGATGCGAAGAGCTGACTCATTTGAAAAGACCCTGATGCTGGGAAAGATTGATGCCAGGAGGAGAAGCAGATGACAGAGGATGAGATGGTTGGATGACATCACTGACTCGATGGACATGGGTTTGGGTGGACTCCGGGAGATGGTGATGGGCAGAGAGGCCTGGCGTGCTGCGATTCATGGGGTCACAAAGAGTCGGACATGACTGAGCAACTGAACTGAACTGAACGGAACTGATGGTAGGAGCTGAGGTTTTAGGACAGCCAAATAGCCTGAGACCTGAGAAAAAACAGATCCTTCGAGGAGAGACAGTAGATCAATGAGACTACTGCTTTTCTGATTTAGTTCTAGATGCTCCAGTATTCTTGCCTGGGAAATCCCACGGACAGAAGAGCCTGGTGGACAACTGTCCTGCAGTGGCAGAGAGTCTGACAGGACCGGAGCAACTGAACCCAGCATGACAGCAGCTCCTTAGAGACCATTAGGAGGTTCCCACAGGCAAAAAGCCATCTAAATGCTAACTTGTCCCAGGCAAGATTCCTTCCTTCAAAATTTTAGATCACTCCAAATTTTTGTTTTTCATCTCTGTTCAAAAGATAGTTTAAATCTTTTCTCCCAGAATGTATAATTGTTTTCAGCAAAAGGGTTAGTCCAATGCAAGCAATTACATCATTATCAGAAACTTGCAATTACATTTTTGTCTTGATTTTTATCAAATAACTTTGCTAAGCTTTCTTGTTATCTTAGTGACTTTTTAATATGCATTTAACATTTAAAATGTCCAACGCATAATGTCCGAGAAGCAAATATTAGTTTCTCCACTTCAATCTGTCTGTATGACTTAGTTTTGAATTTCATTTTTATATTATATTGACAAGAATCTCTGGAAAAAAATGTAAAACTCATCACTAAAAGTGGATGTTCTTGTCTTACTCTTGATCTTGAAAAAAATTCTCAGTTTTCACCATTAAATATTCTGTATGCTGCAAAATTTGATAGATACTATTTACTGAGTTAAGCAAATTTCCTTCTATTCCTAGTCTTCTGTTTATTGTCATATATAAAATATTTAATTTTATAAAATATGTGATCTTCATCTGTTGTGATAATATAATTTTTCTTCCTGCAATTATTATCACAGAGAGTTATCATATGAGTAAATGTATAGATTATCTAATCTTACCAGCAACCTTGTATTCTAAGGATAGATCCAGACTTGTCTTATACAAGTGGGTAGTGCATAGAATAAAGATTTCCTGTTATGTAATTATTGAGAGAATCCCGCTGTAAAATCATGTGACTAGTGTTTAATTTGTAGATTTTTAGCTATTCTTTCAATTGCTTTCATATTAATAGGTCTGTTTTCCTGCTAGTCTATGTTTTCTTGAGACAACCCTAGTGACACACATTTTTTTCTAGCAATTTGTCCATTCTGTGTGAATTTGCAATATACCAGCATAAAAATATATGATTATTAAACCTACTGTATGCGTAGTTCTGTCTCTTTTAAATGTTTAGTATTTTTTCATTTGTGCCTTTTCTCTCTCTCTTTTCTTCTTTATCTTTCTGTGAACAATGGCTTTCCCCATTCTTTTTTTTTTCTCCTTCTGTAATGCATGTAGATTTATGCTGTTCTTTTCATTTTATGCTTCATGGCAACTTTTTCTCGTTCCCATTCCCTGTTTCTTTTTCCTCATGTGTTATATTCTGAATAATTTCTCCAGTGTATACTCAACTTCATTAGGTTCTTTCCAATCTTTTTTTTTTTTAAACCTAATTCTTGCCTCTAATGTTGTTTTTTTTTTTAAATCACCCATTACATTTTTTCATTTCTCACATTTCTCTTCGTATATTATTCCAAACTGCTTGGTCTTTCTGGTAATATCTTATTTGTTTCCCATGTGTTTAGTTTCCTCTATCTCTTCTCTAATTTTAAACAAGATTTTATGACATATCTGATACATCTTTCACTTGAAGGTTTTAAGACTGTATTTCTACCATTTGTTTGTTTTTTTTTTGACTTTGGCTCCTTATGGATTTTTTTTCCTCATATTTTGTAACTTTGAATTGGGAAATCCTGTTCAGTTGACCTTATCTATTGGAATCCTGGGTGGATGGTTTGATATTTTCTCTTTAGAGAGTAGATTTTTTGGTATACATCTTCCAGTCTTAGCCATTACCTCTTTAGGAAACACTTTGAAAAAAATTTTTTTGTTGAAGTATAGTTGATTTACAATATTGTGTTAGTTTCTGGTGTCCAGCAAAGTGATTCAGTTATGCATGTATTCTTTTCCACTGTGCTTTATTATAAAATATCAAATATAGTTCCCTGTGATATATAATAAGAGCTATTGCTTATCCATTCTACATATTGTAATTTGCATCTGCTAATTGGGGAAATACTTTTACATTAATTTTCCAAACTATGAAAACTGTGTGACTTTAAATCCTTAAAATTATTAAAGCAAGCCTATGCAAACAACGTTTCAGGGGAGCTGTTTTGGTTTGGTTTTTCCCCAGAGCCGAGGATGACATAAAATGCCTTTGTCATGTCCATTTTCAAGTGGAGAGATTTTAATGAAGTTCACACTTTCATAGTAGATGATGTCCTTCAAGGATCGTGGTTGCATGAGTCATCTTCATTCCAACTTATCAACTCACAGGTGCCCAGGGCTTCATGTGGCCTTTAAAGGCCAAGCCTCTTGATTACTCAGCCTAGCAAAACCTCCAGGGCTGCCAAATTGCCAATGCCTGACTATCACACTGGGTTTCAATTTCTCCTACTTTAGAAGACAGTAGAGATTTCCTTTAGTTACTTCCGAACTCAAACATTTATGTTAAAGAAGTTTATCCAGGACTTTAATGGATTTTCCTCAAGGGGGCTTTTATTTTTTATTGCCATCAATTCACAAAATTTTTGAAAAGAAAAGTTAACCTCAAAACTCTTCAGCGCAGAACCATAGTCTAGGTTTTTCACCAGTTGATGATCACACCTGAAAAATATAAAGTATTGCCCAGTTAATAAAATGGCTTAGTATATCAAACTATACTAAACAAACTATTGCTTTGTTATTTAAAAATAACAAAATACAATTTATGAAGAAATTACACTGTTCAAAATTATTAAGGACCTCAGACATTTAATTTTTCTGGGTAATGGCTATCATTATATGCTATGTTATTGATCAAAATGAAGAACTTAAAACTTTTGCTTATTAATTTATGTTAGAATAGTTGCAATAAATCCATTATATTTTAACATGAGATATTTTCATGAAAATTATATTTTCCAGAAAAATAATGAGAACAGAGGCATTGTTTTATATTTCTGCATATCTCCTTAAGGTCTGGCTTAATGTGAAAGTGCTGGATTCTCATATGTTTCTGCATTCAATGTGTTGCAATATTTGGTTGAAATATATGAAGAAAATCCAGTTTCCCAGAGACATGGAGTTCAGAAAGGGAGGAGAGTTTTAGTAACTTCTTTAGATCATTGTAGGTATTCTTCTTTGATTCAGTATCTGTCTAGCTTGTTAAATTCAAAAGGACATGGCCAACTATTGGCTGCATAGTTGAAACAGTGTGGAATGAGGAAAATAGAGATAGAATACATTTTTCTGTGTGTTCCTACAGTTCTTTGGCTATAGACTCAACAGGTATCACATATATTTCCAAAGCTCTGCCCTCACCTTTAAACTTCTTCTTGTCTGCCTTCCCCAACTTTTCTCCCCCTGAGAATTTCCAAAACATCAAGGGCAAGAGTTAAAGAAAACTAGAGAAGAGAGTTTAGAACACTGGTAACGGAAGAAACTATGGATAGGAGAAATGATAGAGTGACAGAAAGAGGACCAGAATGCAAGACTGTAGAACAGAAAATAAAGCATAGTGGGAAGACAACAGAGAAGGAAGGCATGGAGCAGGAAGCAGAGACACAGGATGGGACACAGGCACAAACACCCCAAGGACAGGGGAGGACTGAGGCCAGAGAGAGAGCTACTTTTCAGAACAATAAGACCAACAAAAAAAGAAAATATTTAGCATGGTACATCATGCAGTTCTGTCACTCAGTCGTGTCTGACTCTTTGCAAGCCCATGGACTGCAGCACGCCAGGCTTCCCTGTCCATCCCCAGTTCCTTAAGCTTGTTCAAACTCATGTCCATAGAGTCGGTGATGCCATCCAACCATCTCACCCTCCATTGTCCCCTTCTCCTGTGCCTTCAATCTTTCCCAGCAACAGGGTCTTTTCTAATGAATCAGTTATTTGCATCAGGTGGCCAAATATTGGAGTTTCAGCTTCAGCATCAATCCTTCCAATGAATAGTCAAGACTGATTTCCCTTAGGATTGACTAGTTGGATCTCCTTGCAGTCCAAGGGACTCTGAAGAGTCTTCTTCAACATCACAGTTCAGAAGCATATGTTCTTCGGCACTCAGCTTTCTTTATGGTCCAACTATCACATCCATACATAACCACTGGAAAAACCATACCTTTGACTAGATGGACCTTTGTTGGCAAAGTAATGTCTCTGCTTTTTAATATGTTGTTTAGCTTTGTCATAGCTTTCTTAAAAGGAGCAAACATCTTTTAATTTCATGGCTGCAGTCACCATCTGCAGTGATTTTGGAGCCCAAGAAAAGTCTGTCACTGTTTCCATTGTTTCCCCATCTGTTTGCCATGAAGTGATGGGACCAGATGCCATGATCTTAGTTTTCTGAATGTTGAGTTTTAAGCCAGCTTTTTCACTCGCCTCTTTCACTTTCATCAAGAGGCTCTTTAGTTCTTCCTTGCTTTCCCCCATAAGAGTGGTGTCATCTGCATATCTGAGTTTATTGATATTTCTCCTGCAGTCTTGATTCCAGCTTGTGCTTCATCCAATCTGGCATTTTGCATGATGTATTCTGCATATAATTAAATAAGCACAATGACATCATATAGCCTTGATGTACTCCTTTTCCAATTTGGATCGAGTCCATTGTTCCATGTCCAGTTCCAACTATTGCTTCTTGACCTGCATACCATTTCTCAGGAAGCAGGTCATGTGGTCTGATATTCCCATCTCTAAAAATTTTTGATAGTTTGTTGTGATCCACACAATCAAAGGCTTTAGCATAGTCAATGAAGTAGAAGTAGATGTTTTTCTGAAATTATCTTGCTTTTTCTTTGATTCAGCGGATGTTGGCAATTTGATCTCTGGTTCCTCTATCTTGTCTAAATCCAGCTTGAACATCTGGAATTCTCGGTTCATATACTGTTGAAGCCTAGCTTGGAGAATTTTGAGCATCACTTTGCTAGCATATGAGATGAGTACAATTGTGCAGTAGTTTGAACATTCTTTGGCATTGCCTTTCTTTGGGATTGAAATGAATACTGACCTTTTCCAGTCCTGTGGCCACTGCTGAGTTTTCCAAATTTGCTGGCATATTGAGTGCAGCACTTTCACAGCATCATCTTTCAGAATTTGAAAGAGCTCAACTGGAATTCCATAACTTCCACTAGCTTTGTTTGTAGTGATGCTTTCTAAGGCCCACTTGACTTCACATTCCAGGAGGCCTGGCTATAGGTGAGTGATCACACCATTGTGATTATCTTGATCATGAAGATCTCTTTTGTACAGCTCTTCTGTGTATTCTTGCCACCTCTTCTTAATATCTTCTGCTTCTGTTAGGTCCATACCATTTCTGTCCTTTATCGAGTCCATCTCTGCATGACATGTTCCCTTGATATCTTTAATTTTCTTGAAGACATCTCTAGCCATTCCCATTCTCTTGTTTTCCTCTCTTTCTTTACATTGATCACTTAGGAAGATTTTCTTATCTTTCTTTGCTTTTCTTTGGAATTCTGCATTCAGATGGATATATCTTTGCTTTTCTCCTATGCCTCCACTTCTCTTCTTTTCTCAGCTATTTGGAATGCCTCCTCAGACAAACATTTGGCCTTTTTGCATTTCTTTCTCTTTGGGATGGTTTTGATCACCACCTCTTGTACAATGTTACAAACCTCTGTCCATAGTTCTTCAGATACTTTATCTATCAGTGCTAATCCCTTGAATGTATTTGTACTTCCACTGTATAATTGTGAGGGATTTGATTTAGATCATACCTGAGTGGTCTAGTGGTTTTTCCCTACTTTCTTCAATTTAAGTCTGAATTTTGCAATAAGGAGTTCATCACCTGAGCCACAGTCAGCTCCCCGTCTTGTTTTTGCTGACTGTATAGAGCTTCTCCATCTTTGGTTGCAAAGAATATAATCAGTCTGATTTCAGTATTGACCATCTGGTGATGTCCACGTGTAGAATCTTCTGTTGTGAGATTGGAAGAGTGTGTTATGACTAGTGCGTTCTCTTGGCAAAACTCTTGTTAGCCTTCGCCCTGCTTCATTTTATACTTCAAAGCCAAACTTGTCTGTTACTCCAGGTATCTCTTGGCTTCCTGCTTTTGCATTCCAGTCCCCTATGATGAAGAAGACATCTTTTTTATTTTAAATTTTAGTTCTAGAAGGTCTTGTAGGTCTTCACAGACTTTTGTTCATACATGAGGCTCCAGGAGCCTGTAGTGGTCATCCATGACCTTTCTCACTCCAGAGATTAAGGACCTGTCAGTAAAAATCTGTCCCTCCCCATCTTTCCTTAGTGAGAACATCATTGTAACCTCTACCCACAGTGTCATCAGAAAGCTTTCAGAATATTTTCACTTTCTCTTAGCTTGTTCTATGTCTCAGGAAACAATAGTGATTTATTTCTCTCTTTTTTAACTCTTTCTTTCATTTTATATGTTTTCTTTTTTCACATTTTAAAGATTTCCATCTCATGCCAAGTGCATCATTTTTGCAGGTTAAAAAATTTTATCCATGCATCCCTATCTCATTAAACCACCCACTTTATGGTCTCAGATTCCGGTTGTTGGGTTTCATTTCTGTTGTGTCCTTATGACTTTGTGCAATATCCAGGCAATTATTTTATTATTTTATTTTCTTTTAAGAAACCAGCTTTTGATTTGCTTCCCCCTGAGATGGCATAGTGAACTGAAGTCTCTAGAAAAGGGTATATAATAATTTCCTAGTCCTTTATCTGGATTGTTGCTGGCTTTGAGCTTACCATTTTACCATTCAATTAGTAAAGTCTGGATTAACCTTCCATAAGCCACTTTCTTTCTGGGTTTTCTCACCTGGAAACTCATTTGCCATTATTATGCCCTCTCATACCAAAAGAGATTTCCACTGTTTATCTCCTTTAGCTTAGAATTTCACTCCAATAAAGACCTTACACTTTATATTTATAGACTTGGAGATTTGATGGTAGACTGCTTTCTCTTAATTATCTATAAGGTATAAAAGGAGACTACAGAGATGAGTTAGTTATCCTTATCCTGTAATTCCTGTCCAAGTCCATTGTAAAATCTGCACTTATTGGTTGGTGACTCAATGCATTTGAATAGTGTTTGATATAGAAAAATATCTGAAAATCTAAATAGATTTTAAAGCCACTTTTTCTTGTTATTCCAAACAAGTTCTAACAGTCTTGAAGAAGCCATGTTAGCTTTTGGATATACACATATCTGTATGTTTTCAATGTTCCAATCCTTTATTTTAAATTCTAACAAGCTACATGAAATGCAAGAAAGAGTTAGTAATTGGCCATTTTCGTTATTCCCCCTGAAACCCTGTTATAAATGATTATCATGTTGGAAAATCGCCAGCTGTCTTGTATGGTGATGATGGTGGTTTAGTCGCTAAGTCATGTCTGACTCCTGCGACCCCATAGACTGTAGCCTGCCAGGCTCCTCTGTCTATGGGATTCTCCAGGCAGGAATACTGGAGTGGGTTGCCATTTCCTTTTACAGGCTGTCTTGTATAAAGCTTGAACATTCTGGGAAATATTCCACAATTGCACACCTTAAATGTTTTCTATTTTATATGTCAGTGATAAACTGACACATATTTATTTTTATGTTTTCTTAGTGATTTGGTATAGAACAACTATTGGAAGGACTGATGCTATAGCTGAAACTCCGATACTTTGGCCACTTCACGCAAAGAGTTGACTCATTGGAAAAGATCCTGATGCTGGGAGGGACTTGGGGCAGGAGGAGAAGGGGACGACAGAGGATGAGATGGCTTGATGGCATCACCGACTCAATGCACATGAGTTTGGGTGAACTCCGGGAGTTGGTGATGGACAGGGAGGCCTGGCATGCTGCGATTCATGGGGTCGCAAAGAGTTGGACAGGACTGAGCGACTGAACTGAACTGAACCTATAGGTTTATACAATGGAGAAAGTTCAAAATACCAATTTCTAAAATAATTTGGGAGTGAGAAGCTCACTAGACATTTGTCCAGTAAAGACCCAAGCAGTTTATTATTCTTCACTGTTTTATCTTTTTCAATCCCTAATTCTGCTTATATACCATGATCCTCCAGCTGTTGGATTTCTTAATGAAATGTCTCTTTATTACATGATTATTCATTTAGAAACTCCTATAACAGACTCTTTATTTTGTCTCATCTTGTTTGTAATTGTGACCATTCAGTTAAATATGGAAGTAAAATTATCCTATGAAATTACTGTGATGGAAGAAACAATGGTTTAGACATCAGGGTCAGGGCCAGGATTGCAGACATCCACCCCCACTTTCCCACCCTATACATGTTGGCTCTCCTTAGTCCACAACTTCTTCTCAGACGATAGCTCTTATGTCTGAATCACCCAGGGGCCATGTTCTTCCTAACACCATGTAGGGAGAACTCACAATTTTCTAGAAAAGTTTTAAATACAGAAAAGGAGAAAATCCAGGAAGAGTTAAAGCAGTGGTTTTCAAAGTCTGGTCCAACAGACAGCAGCAGTAGCAGCTGGGAATTAGTTGAAAAATAAATTTTTGATTCCCCTTTCCCAGATCTACTGAATTAGACATTCTACAAGTGGGAATCCAGAAATCTGTGTTTTAATCTTCAAGTGATTCTAATGCTCATTGGGGTTTAAAAACCTCTGCATTAGAGACATGGGTCTATTTATCAAAAGGCACATGGCGTGGATGGGAATTAATCATAAGTCTCTGGTGAGACTAAAGAATCTACATTTCTAAGAAGCTCTAAGGTAATGTTGCTGCTGCTGTTCTGTAGACTACATTTGATTGCAAGACCCACTGATGAAATCTAGGGTGAGATCTTGTTAGGAGATGCCAAGAAAAACAGGCTAAATGGAGTGACCTTGATGAGTTTGGCCCAACACTGAGGGAGACTGACTAGACTTGGCTTTATTAGGGATCTTGATAGTCGACACAAAGGAGGGCCTTATCCTGAATCCAGGATTCTAAGAAAGGTGATCTGGCATGAAAGGTCAGTGAATAAGGAGGAAAGAGAAAAGAATATGAAGTTTTAGACTTACGCCAGATTAGGTTGTATAGTCTGACACTGCATAAAGTGCATGCTTAGATGCTCAGTTGTGTCACTCTTTGCAACCCCATGGACTGCAGCCTGCCAGGGTCCTCTGTCCATGGGATTTTCCAGGCAAGAATACTGGAGCGGGTTGCCATTTCCTCATCCAGGGAATCTTCCACACCCAGGGATAGAACCCACGTCTCCTGCATTGGCAGGTAGATTCCTTACCCCTGAGCCAGCTGGAAAGTCCAGTCTCTTCTAGTAAGTTTTGGAAGGAAGAGGTATACATCTGAACTTTCCAGAAGCCCTACTAGTGGACAGAGTAGAGAAAAGTATACTTACAAAATACAGGAAGCAGGGGCAAGTCATGTTGGTGGAACTGAGCTTAGAAAGCCCACAGTTTGGGAATGCTGTGTGACCTTGGACAATGTCCTCAGTGTTCTTATATCTAAAATGTGATTAAAAATAGAATCTATATTACAAAATTTTTGTGAAGTTTAATGAGTAAAGATGTTCAAGGCTCTCAAAAGAGTGACTGGCACAAAATAAAAGAGTAAACTGTTTCTTCTTCATTTTCTTTATTTTTGTCTTCACTTTAAACTTTTCATCGTGTTACTACATCTGCCACACTCAGGGTAATAAAAAGTTAGGTGGTGGAGAAAAAATTATGGTGATTGAGAAAGGGCTCTTTGAGAAAGGGGAACATTAACCAAAATAAGAAATCCTTTTGTCAAATATTTTTATAAAAAGAAATGGAAAATATCTTTATGACTAGCCCCAAAGGATATATACTGAATGCAAAGTTATCATTATTAGATTTACCTTCAGAAAAATAAAGGTAGTAATGTTTTAATGATATTTGAGAGAAATAGCAAGTTAGCGTTAGTTCACTTTCTTTTGGCTTTTCTGAGGGCAGTCAGAGGTCAGACTTCCTGTCCGATTCATCTTTGACATGGCGAGCTACTGCAGTAAATGAAGAGTTCCTTAGGGGAGCTTGTTGCTGGATTTTCTTTCTTCTTGTCATTCTTTCAAGCAAAGTTATCATTTTATCGGTCTTCTGTAGGAAAGAATTGGTAAAATAATTTCTGCAATAATCGCTGAAAATATGAGAATAGTTGCTAAGTTGTGTCTGACTCTTTGCGACCCCATGGACTGCAGCACGCCAGGCTTCCTTGTCCTTAACTATCTCCCTGAGTTTGTCCAAACTCATGTCCATTGAGTTGGGTGACGCCATCCAACCATCTCATCCTCTGTTGCCCCCTTCTCCTCCTGCCTTCAGTCGTTCCCAGCATCAGGGTCTTTTCTAGTGAGTCAGTTCTTTGCATCCTGTGGCCAAAGTATTGGAGCTTCAGCTTCAGCATCAGTCCTTCCAATGAATATTTAGGGTTGATTTCCTTTAGGATGGACTGGTTTGGCCTCCTTGCTGTCTGAAGGGTCTTCTCCAACACCACAGTTCGAAAGCATCAATTCTTGGGTGCTCAGCCTTCATTATGGTCCAGCTCTCACATCTGTACATGACTCTGGAAAAACCATAGCTTTGACTAGATGGACCTTTGCTGGCAAAGTGATGTTTCTGCTTTTTAAGATGCTGTCTAGATTTGTCATAGCTTTTCTTCCAAAGAGTTCTGAGGTAAGAGGCAGAGAAGGAGAGTTTTACCTGAAATTTTATACTGATCTTTTAACATGTCCTCATGATTATATATTTAGTATTAGATTGATTTAATTTCTGAAAACATAGATTTATTAACACAAAATAAAATAGGATTTTTTTTTTTTTTTTTTGTTTAATTGATCCCAACTTACTTCTTCTATTCAGAAACACTTATGGTCTAAAAATGACAAGCTAATTTAAAATACCTCAACACACATACACATGGCTCTAGTGTCTCTGTCTTGCTCTCTGTGTCACACACACAAACATGCACACACATACAATATATTGCTGATGATTCTTAGCATTAATTTTTATTTGCATAAAATTTTGTGTCTTCAACATGATACACATTCAAAGCCTCAATAAAAAAATTTTAAAATCCTTGAAAAAAATGAATTAGTTGGAATTTTTAAGGCTTTTTACTAAGTTTTCCCCAAAATAGGTCTTTAAAATCAATATCTATTGATATTCTTATGTTTTTAAGAAAAGTACCTGTTTGATGCATTATTAAGCCGAATTTCCTCACAGCCTTCAATGAAAGCAGTGTGAGAGAACAATATACATAAATCTCTTACCCAAGCAGAACTTTTGTCTTACCTTTTGTCTTTTGGCTGGTTCAAACAGCCAGCTATATTTAACTTGTATGGTTCACGTAGCAATAAAACAAACAGATGTCCCTCTCGAAAGTTATATCCTGCATTATATAAATATTCCTCTTTAGTAGATTGTAGCCTGCCTGACCACGACGTATTATATCCTTTTAGGAACAAAGTAAGCACTCTCCTTACTGAGTCCTAGACATTCTTCAGTTCAGTTTAGTTCAGTCGCTCAGTCGTGTCCGACACTTTGCAACCCCATGAATCGCAGCACGCCAGGCCTCCCTGTCCATCACCAACTCCCGGAGTTCACTCAGACTCGTGTCCATCAAGTCGGTGATGCCATCCAGCCATCTCATCCTCTGTCGTTCCCTTCTCCTCCTGCCCCCAATCCCTCCCAGAATCAGAGTCTTTTCCAGTGAGTCAACTCTTCGTGTGAGGTGGCCAAAGTATTGCAGTTTCAGCTTTAACATCAGTCCTTCCAATGAACACCCAGACTTTCCTCAAATCCCAGTAATATAGTCTGTACCAATAAATTAACGATATGTAAGTAATATCCTGAAAGCATTTTATGATCAATTAATGTCTAACGTAGCCAACAGCAGCAAATGCAGTGGATCATCCTAAGTGAATTAATTATTTTGTACTTCAGAAGTTATGTGAAGGCAGTGATGAATGACTGCTCCGTTAGATCCACATTTATCCAGCCGATGTGCAAAGTTCCCACAAATTTGGCAGAGAATTTTTCTGACACTCTTGGCAACCTGGCTATGTGAAGCAGGCTGGATTCTACCTTGTCAGTCATGTTGCAGTGTAAGCAGAAGAGCTCTCACAAAGCTCAAAACCAAGAAACTATTGTTGTGTTAGTTGCTCAATTGTGTCTGACTCCTTGCGACCCCATGGACTTCAGCCTACCAGGCTCCTCTGTCCATGGGACTCTCCAGGGAAGAATACTGGAGTGGGTTGCCATTTCCCTCTCCATTTAATAATGGTAATAATTTAATGATAATAAAAATATAATGGTAATAATAAGAGTAAACATCAGAAGAATGAGACCCTTCAATACCCTTACCCTCAGTTTACAGGATTAGTTATCATTAGTTTATCTACCAATTTACAGCCTCAATTCTGCCCATTATCAATTATCCAAAATAATCATTCTTGATGAGAGTGAAAGTATTCAGGAGATTCTCCAAGTGCACAATGACAGTGTAACCCAATGATAGCAAAACAAAACAGAGAAAAACCAAAGACACACACACACAAAACCCTTCCTATACTGTTGACCTTTTTGCATGTCACTTAAAAAAATGTTTTTTCAGTTCGCTCATAGAGATAAATAGAAAAACTTTCTCCCTTTCTGAGAGAAGGTATCAAGTAAAGCTTCTCTTTTCCTTTGGTAATTAATAAATAAGGTTTGAACTTCTCAGTATATAGGGGAAAAAACAAGTATGCCTTATTCCTAGAACTGATCTTTGAGTTATATATTGTTTTGTTCAAACCTGGTATAGATGACTTTCAATTTACAAATAAATAAGGTGCTAATTAGAGTAACAACAACATTCTAGGATATCAAGAACTCAACCAATTTTATAAACTTAAGGTGGGATTAAATGACCCATGTTTATAGGAATTTACTGAAAATAGAATTAAAGTGTATGGTTATTAAATTCCCAGATTCAGGTTGGTTCCAAGTCTTCAACCCTAATACCTACCCATAGGCTGAGGCTCAGCTTCAGTTTCCCAGTCTTGACTCAATGGTGATGACTCCTCCTCCTCCCCATGATAACCTACTAATGTCCCACTCTAGTTCAGAAAATGGGGCTTTCGATTGGTTCCTGAGTCACATAATTGCATGGCACCTCACCTACCAGCTACACAGGACAAATGCCACCAGGAGTTGGAAAATGTCTTTAGACTGTCACTGGTCTCAATGATGGATTCATATTTTTCCTTTCCATCAGCCTCAGAAATGCACTAAATTTTTTTTCCATATGTTTTGTCCATAATTTTGGGGTGTTTTGTGGATAGATAAAGCTGTGGCAGGCAAACATATTAGCTTGTAAGGAGACTGGAAGATCTGAGAGCCTTCACAGTTCTTAAAAGCACTTAAATACACTTTATATGATTATTTGTTTTAACCTTCTTTTTTTTTTTTGATTACCTGACCAGCTACTACTACTCCTACTCTTATCAGATAAGAGTACATTCACTATACTCACTGTGGTAGTTTGAGGCCTTCTCCCCTGCCCCTGCCCTTTCTTTTGCCTTTTTTTTTTTTTTAAAATCCTTTCTCTAGTTGGATTGAGAAGGCATTCAGAGTACTTTAAGTGCTTCAATAAAGTTCCTCTCTACTGATGCCCAATTTGATGATCTACCTTTAAGCTAGAAGATAGCTCATTTAGTTGTTTATTAGTTCCTTTGTGACAGTTTCTAATAGGTTTTCCATTCTAAAAACCCCAACATCAAATATTTCTCCCAAATTAATTATAAAAGCAAACAATGTTGAGTGCCCAAAACTCATAGTAATTTATCCTCTTTGGTATTAACTGTGGGTTTTTGTAGATGCTATTGATGAAGTTCCCCTCTATTTGTAGTTTGCTGAGTATTTTGATCTTGAAGAGACATTCAGTTCAGTCACTCAATTGTGTCCGACTCTTTGAGATCCCATGGATTGCAGTACACCAGGCTTCCCTGTCCATCACCAGTTTCCGAAGCATGCTCAGACTTATGTCCGTTGAGTCAGTGATGCCATCCAATCATCTCATCCTCTGTCATCCCCTCCTCCTGCCCTCAATCTTTCCCAGCATCAGGGTCTTTTCCAGTGAGTCAGTTCTTTGCATCAGGTGGCCAAAGTACTAGAGCTTCAGCTTCAGCATCAGGCCTTCCAATCAGTATTCAGGACTGATTTCCTTTAGGATTGACTGGTTTGGTCTCCTTGCTGTCCAAGGGACTCTCAAGAGTCTTCTCCAACACCACAGTTCAAAAGCATCAATTCTTCAGCACTCAGCTTTCTTTATGGTTCCATCTCTCACATCCATACATGACCACTGGAAAAACCATAACTTTGACTAGACAGACCATTGTTGGCAAAGTAATGTCTCTGCTTTTTAATATGTTGTCTAGGTTTCTCATAGCTTTTCTTCAAAGGAGCAAGTGTCTTTTAATTTCATGGCTGCAGTCATCCTCTGCAGTGATTTTGGAGCCCAAGAAAATAAAATCTGTCACTATTGCCAATTTTTCTGCATCTATCTGCCATGAAGTGGTGGGACTGGATGCCATGATCTTAGTTTTTTGAATGTTGAGATGAATAGATGTTCAGTTCAGTTCAGTCGCTCAGTCGTGTCCGACTCTTTGCGACCCCATGAATCACAGCATGCCAGGCCTCCCTGTCCGTCACCAACTTCCGGAGTTCACTCGGACTCACATCCATCGAGTCCGTGATGCCATCCAGTAATCTCATCCTCGGTCGTCCCCTTCTCCTCCTGCCCCCAATCCCTCCCAGCATCAGAGTCTTTTCCAATGAGTCAACTCTTTGTATGAGGTGGCCAAAGTACTGGAGTTTCAGCTTTAGCATTATTCCTTCCAAAGAAATCCCAGGGCTGATCTCCTTCAGAATGGACTGGTTGGATCTCCTTGCAGTCCAAGGGACTCTCAAGAGTCTTTTCCAACACCACGGTTCAAAACCATCAATTTTTCGGTGCTCAGCTTTCTTCGCAGTCCAACTCTCACATCCATACATGACCACTGGAAAAACATAGCCTTGATTAGATGGACCTTTGTTGGCAAAGTAATGTCTCTGCTTTTCAACATGCTCTCTAGGTTGGTCATAACTTTTTTTCCAAGGAGTAAGCTTCTTTCAGTAGATTTTGCCAAATGCTTTTCTTCATCTATTGGTATGATTGTGGTTTTTTTTTTTTTTTCCCCTCATTAACCTATAGATGGATGGACTACATTAATTGAATGTTGAACCAGCTTTGCTTATTTGGAATAAATCCCATTTGGTTATGGTGTATAGTTTTTATGTAAGTAAGTTTCAAGTTGCTGATGTTTTGATGAGAATTCTTGCATCTGTGTTCATGAAAGATATTGTACTGGTTGTATTCTTTGTCTTGTTATTAAGGAACTAAGGCAATCCTGGCCTCATAGCACAAGTTAGGAAGGATTTTCTCTGCTTCTATCCTCTGAAAGAGATTGTAGAAAGTTGACATAATTTCATCTTTAAATGTTTGGATAATTCACACATGAAACCATCTATGCCTGGTGCTCTTTGTTTTGGAAAGTTATTAATTATTGATGACATTTCTATAATAGACATAGGACATTCACATTGTATATTTTTTCTTGTTTGAGCTTTTTCTCGTATGAAAGATTTAATCTGTATCTTTCAAAGATTGGTTTATTTCTTCTAGGTTATTGAATTTGAGAGCATAGAGTGGTTCATAATAACTTTTTATTATCCCTTTCTGTCTACTAAGCTTGTAGTGATTTCCCTACTTTTATATCTGATACTAAAGATGCAAAAGTTTCCTCAGCTGAAGATCTAAGTTCCCCAGCTACATTTCTGACACTAGTAATTTGTGTCTTCCTTCTCTTTTTCTTAATTAACTTGCCTAAAGTCTTATCAATTTTATTGATATTGTTAAAAATTAGTTTTTGGTTCTGTTGGCTATATCTATTGATTTCCTGCTTTAAATTTGATTGATTTCTGCTTTCATTTTTATTATATCTTTACTTCTGCTTACTTTGGATTTAATTTGCTCTTTTTCCAGCATCCTAGAGTAAAAGTTTAGGTTCTCAGTTTTTGATTGCTGCTTTTTTTCTTTTTTAAAAAAATATAAATGTATTTATTTTAATTGGAGGTTAATTACTTTACAATATTGTGTTGGTTTTGCCATACATCAACATGAATCTGCCACAGGTATACACGTGTTCCCCTTCCTGAACCCCCCTCCTCACGCCCTCCTCCCTCCCTGTTCATTCTTTTTTTTTAAAAAAATTTTAATTTTTACTTTATTTTACTTTACAATACTGTATTGGTTTTGCCATACATTGACATGAATCCACCACGGGTGTACATGCATTCCCAAACATGAACCCCTCCTCCCACCTCCCTCCCCACAACATCTCTCTGGGTCATCCCTGTGCACCAGCCCCAAGCATCCTGTATCCTGCATCAGACATAGACTGGTGATTCAATTCTTACATGATAGTATACATGTTTCAATGCCATTCTCCCAAATCATCCCACCCTCCCCCTCTCCCTCTGAGTCCAAAAGTCCGCTATACACATCTGTGTCTTTTTTGCTGTCTTGCATACAGGGTCATCATTGCCATCTTTCTAAATTCCATATATATGTGTTAGTATACTGTATTGGTGTTTTTCTTTCTGGCTTACTTCACTCTGTATAATCGGCTCCAGTTTCATCCATCTCATCAGAACTGATTCAAATGTATTCTTTTTAATGGCTGAGTAATACTCCATTGTGTATATGTACCACAGCTTTCTTATCCATTCATCTGCTGATGGACATCTAGGTTGTTTCCATGTCCTGGCTATTATAAACAGTGCCGTGATGAACATTGGGGTACATGTGTCTCTTTCGATTCTGGTTTCCTCAGTGCGTATGCCCAGCTGTGGGATTGCTGGGTCATAAGGTAGTTCTATTTGCAATTTTTTAAGGAATCTCCACACTGTTCTCCATAGTGGCTGTACTAGTTTGCATTCCCACCAACAGTGTAGGAGGGTTCCCTTTTCTCCACACCCTCTCCAGCATTTATTGCTTGCAGATTTTTGGATCGCAGCCATTCTGACTGGTGTGAAGTGGTACCTCGTTGTGGTTTTGATTTGCATTTCTCTAATAATGAGTGATGTTGAGCATCTTTTCATGTGTTTGTTAGCCATCCGTATGTCTTCTTTGGAGAAATGTCTATTTAGTTCTTTGGCCCATTTTTTGATTGGGTCGTTTATTTTTCTGGAATTGAGCTGCAGAAGTTGCTTGTATATTTTTGAGATTAGTTGTTTGTCAGTTGCTTCATTTGCTATTATTTTCTCCCATTCAGAAGGCTGTCTTTTCACCTTACTTATATTTTCCTTTGTTGTGCAGAAGCTTTTAATTTTATTTAGATCCCATTTGCTTATTTTTGCTTTTATTTCCAGAATTCTGGGAGGTGGATCATAGAGGATCCTGCTGTGATTTATGTCGGAGAGTGTTTTGCCTATGTTCTCCTCTAGGAGTTTTATAGTTTCTGGTCTTACGTTTAGATCTTTAATCCATTTTGAGTTTATTTTTGTGTGCAGTGTTAGAAAGTGATCTAGTTTCATTCTTTCACAAGTGGTTGACCAGTTTTCCCAGCACCACTTGTTAAAGAGATTGTCTTTACTCCATTGTATATTCTTGCCTCCTTTGTCAAAGATAAGGTGTCCATATGTCTGGGCTTTCTATTTTGTTCCATTGATCTATATGTCTGTCTTTGTGCCAGTACCATACTGTTTTGATGACTGTGGCTTTGTAGTAGAGCCTGAAGTCAGGCAAGTTGATTCCTCCAGTTCCATTCTTCTTTCTCAAGATTGCTTTGGCTATTTGAGGTTTTTTGTATTTCCATACAAATCTTGAAATTATTTGTTCTAGTTCTGTGAAAAATGTGGCTGGTAGCTTGATAGGGATTGCATTGAATTTGTAAATTGCTTTGGGTAGTATACTCATTTTCACTATATTAATTCTTCTGATCCATGAACATGGTATATTTCTCCATCTATTAGTGTCCTCTTTGATTTCTTTCATCAGTGTTTTATAGTTTTCTATATATAGGTCTTTAGTTTTTTTAGGTAGATATATTCCTAAGTATTTTATTCTTCGTTGCAATGGTGAATGGAATTGTTTCCTTAATTTCTTTTTCTACTTTCTCATTATTAGTGTATAGAAATGCAAGGGATTTCTGTGTGTTGATTTATATCCTGCAACTTTACTATATTCATTGATTAGCTCTAGTAATTTTCTGGTGGAGTCTTTAGGGTTTTCTATGTAGAGGGTCATGTCATCTGCAAACAGATCCATCCATTTCTAATAGAATTGACATCTCCAACTATAATAATGGCTCCTTGCAGTTCTATCAGTTTTTGCTTCAAGTATCTTGACATTTTGTTTTAAGGTCTATACACACTGATTATTATTGTCTTCTTGGAGTATTGGCCCCTTTATAATCATGTAACACCCTCTCGGAATGTTGAGCTTTAAGCCAACTTTTTCAGTCTCCTCTTTCACTTTCAAGAGGCTTTTTAGTTCCTCTTCACTTTCTGCCATAAGGGTGGTGTCATTTGCATATCTGAGGTTATTGATATTTGTCCCGGCAGTCTTATTCCAGCTTGTGCTTCTTCCAATACTTTGGCCACCTCATGCGAAGAGTTGACTCATTGGAAAAGATCCTGATGAGGGATTGGGGACAGAAGGAGAAGGGGACAACATAGGATGAGATGGCTGGCTGGCATCACTGACTTGATGCACATGAGTTTGGGTGAATTCCGGGAGTTGGTGATGGACAGGGAGGCCTGATGTGCTGCAATTCATAGGGATGCAAAGAGTTGGACTGAACTGAACTGAACTGAACACACTCTCTATTCTTGAACATTCTCATTACTCTGAAGTCTGCTTTGCCTGAAATTAATACAGTTATTTTAATTTCTTTTGTTTAGCAATAGCAGGGCATATCTTTATTCATCTCTTTCTTTTAATCTATATGTATCTTTACATTTAAAGTTGACTTCCTGTTGGGAGAATGAGTTAGGAAGTATTTTCCAATACTTCTAATACTGGAGAAAGTATTGATATAAAATTGGAATGATTTCTTTCTTTCAAAGTTCGTAGAATTCACCAGAGAATCTATCTGGACCTAATGCTTTATATTTTAGAAGGTAACTAATTATTGATTTAATGTCTTTAGTTGACATAGGTCAGTTCAAATTGTTTATTTCTTATTGTATGAGTTTTGGCAGATTGTATCTTTCAAGGATTGGTTCATTTCTTCTGGTTTATGAAATTTGTGGGCATAATACCTTTATTTTAAAGTGGATTCTGTAGACTACCTATATTTGGGTCTTGTTTTTTGATCCATTCTAGGATCTCTGTCTTTTATTTGGTTTATTTGACTATGTACCTTTAAAGTAATTATTGATATATTTGAATTAGTATCTATTAATACTTTGTTACAGTTTTCTGTTTGTAGCCCTTGTTCTTTTGTTCCTATTTTTGTCTTCCATTGCTGTCTTTATAATTCCAGTTTCTGTCCTTTTCTAGTGTATCAGTTATGCTTTTTTCCCCCATTTTATTGCTCTAGAGTTTGCAGCAAACATTTACAACTAGTCCAAGTCTAGTTTCAAGTAATGCTGTACCTCTTCATAGCTAGTGCAAATACCCTATAATAACAACATATTCCTAAATCCTTCCTTCCATTTCTTGTATCACTGCTATCATTCATTTCACTTATATATAATTACACACACACATATATACATTCTCACACAAGGATCTTTGCATAATCAGATACATTGTGGCAATTATTTTGAGCAAACTTGTTTGTAATTAAGAATAAGAAAATTAAAGTTTTTATTTTACCTTCACTTATCCTCTGATGAATGCAGATCTATGATTCTTTATAGAGATCTGAGTTTCTTGCTTATATTATTGCCTTTCTCTCTGAAAAAACACTTTTTAAAATTTTTTAAAGGGCAGGCATACTGGCATCGTATTCTCATCTTTTGTTTGTGGGAGAAAGTCAGTCTTCATTTCTCCTTCACGTCTGTTCACAAGGTATAGAATTCTAGGTTAGTGGGTTTTTTTCCTCTCATCACTTTAAATATTTAATACATTTTTTTCTACTTGCATGATTTCTAAGAAGTCAAGATATAACCATTAACTTTGCTCTTCTATAAATAAGATTTTTTCCCCCTTTAGTTCTTTCAAAATTACTTTTTTATCTTTGATTTTCCAAAATTTAACAATGATATACTTAGACGTAGTTTTGTTTTATTTTGTGTTTTTGGCAATTGTCCTGTTTGGTGTTTTTTGAGATTCCTGAATCTGTAGTTTGGATTTTGAGTTAATTTGGAGGAAATTCTTCATCTTGTTGCTTCAAATATTGCTTTCCTTCCTTGCTTCCTCTCTCTTTTCCCTCCCTCCCTTTCTGGTATTCCCATTACACATATTTTACATTTCTTATAGTTGTTCCTCAGTCGTTGAATATTCTGTTCCATTTTTAAAGTAGTTTTTTCTCTTTGCTTTTCAGTCTTGGAAGTTTCTATTGACATATTCTCAAGCTTACAGATTCCTTCCTCAGCTATGTCAGATCTACCAATGAGCCCTTCAAAGGCACTCTTCATTCCTTCTATGGTGTTTTTCTAACATTTTTTTTCTAGAATTTCATTTTGATTCTTAGAATTTCTTGGTTACAGTATTCCTTTGTTCTTGCTTATTATCTACTTTTCGTGTTAGAGCTGTTAGCATGCTAATCAGTTATTTTAAATTCCTTGTTTGATAATCCCAACATTCTTGCATATATGACTCTCTTGGTTTTGTCTTTGCAAACTGTATTTATTGACATTTTGTTACACCGTGTAGAGATTTACTGATAGCTAGGGATCTTCCCCGGAGAAGGCAATGGCACCCCACTCCAGTACTTTTGCCTGGAAAATCTCATGGACGGAGGAGCCTGGTAGGCTGCAGTCTATGGGGTCACAAAGAGTCAGACACGACGGAGTGACTTCACTTTCACTTTTCACTTTCATGCATTGGAGAAGGAAATGGCAACCCACTCCAGTGTTCTTGCCTGGAGAATCCTAGGGATGGGGGAGCCTGGTGGGCTGCCGACTATGGAGTCGCATAGAGTCGGACACGACTGAAGTGATTTAGCAGCAGCAGCAGCAGGGGTCTTCTCAGGTGGCTCAGAGATAAAGAATCCGAATACAGGTGATTCAAGAGATGGAGATTTGATTCCTGGGTGGGGAAGGTCCCCTGGAGGAGGAAATGGCAACCCACTGCAGTGTTCTTGCCTGGAAAACCCCATGGACAGGGGAACCTGCTGGGTGCAATCCATGGGATCACAAACAGTCAGACACAAGTGAGCAACTGAGGATGGCTTATCATGGACATGACATGCTGGGTAAAAGGAACTGTGATAAGTACACCTTTAGTAATGTGGTAGTAGGTGTAACAGAAGCAGAAGATATTAAGATGAGGTGGCAAGAATATATAGAAGAACTGTACAAAAAAGATCTTCACGACCCAGATAATCATGATGATGTGATCACTCACCTAGAGCCAGACATCTTGGAAAGTGAAGTCAAGTGGGCCTTAGAAAGCATCACTACGAACAAAGCTAGTGGAGGTGATGGAATTCCAGTTGAGCTATTTCAAATCCTGAAATGTGATGCTGTGAAAGTGCTGCACTCAATATGCCAGCAAAGTTGGAAAACTCAGCAGTGGCCACAGGACTGGAAAAGGTCAGTTTTCATTCCAATCCCAAAGAAAGGCAATGCCAAAGATGCTCAAACTACTGCACAATTGCACTCATCTCACATGCTAGTAAAGTAATGCTCAAAATTCTTCAGCAATAAGTGAACTGTGAACTCCCTGATGTTCAAGCTGGTTTTAGAAAAGGCAAAGGAACCAGAGATCAAATTGCCAACATCCGCTGGATCATGGAGAAAGCAAGAGAGTTCCAGAAAAATATTTATTTCTACTTTATTGACTATGCCAAAGCCTTTGACTGTGTGGATCACAATAAACTGTGGAAAATTCTGAAAAGATGGGAATACCAGACCACCTAACTTGCCTCTTGAGAAATCTGTATGCAGGTCAGGAAGCAACAGTTAGAACTGGACATGGAACAACAGACTGGTTCCAAATAGGAAAAGGGGTACGTCAAGGCTGTATATTGTCACCCTGCTTATTTAACTTCTATGCAGAGTACATCATGAGAAGCGCTGGACTGGAAGAAACACAAGCTGGAATCAAGATTGCCGGGAGAAATATCAATAACCTCAGATATGCAGATGAGACCACCCTTATGGCAGAAAGTGAAGAGGAACTAAAAAGCCTCTTGATGAAAGTGAAAGTGGAGAGCGAAAAAGTTGGCTTAAAGCTCAACATTCAGAAAATGAAGATCATGGCATCCGGTCCCGTCACTTCATGGGAAATAGATGGGGAAACAGTGGACACAGTGTCAGACTTTATTTTTGGGGGCTCCAAAATCACTGCAGATGGTGACTGCAGCCATGAAATTAAAAGATGCTTACTCCTTGGAAGAAAAGTTATGACCAACCTAGATAGCATATTGAAAAGCAGAGACATTACTTTGCTGACTAAGGTCTGTCTAGTCAAGTCTATGGTTTTTCCAGTAGTCATGTATGGATGTGAGAGTTGGACTGTGAAGAAGGCTGAGCGCCAAAGAATTGATGCTTTTGAACTGTGGTGTTGGAGAAGACTCTTGAGAGTTCCTTGGACTGCAAGGAGATCCAACCAGTCCATTCTGAAGGAGATCAACCCTGGGATTTCTTTGGAAGGAATGATGCTAAATCTGACATTCCAGTACTTTGGCCACCTCATGCGAAGAGTTGACTCATTGGAAAAGACTCTGATGCTGGGAGGGATTGGGGGCAGGAGGAGAAGGGGATGACAGAGGATGAGATGGCTGGATGGCATCACGGACTCGATGGACGTGAGTCCGAGTGAACTCCGGGAGATGATGATGAACAGGGAGGCCTGGTGTGCTGTGATTCATGGGGTCGCAAAGAATCGGACACGACTGAGCGACTGAACTGAAGGTGTTAGAGGAGGGGCATTTCTGTAGTCCTATAATTATCTCAGTTCCTGGACTGTGAACTTCACAATTACTTCTCAGTTTTGCCCCAGCCTACCCATATATGGTGGGACAGAGGCCTAGAGTTGAGTACTTGGTTCCCTTATGGAAGGACAAAGGGAGCTGTAGTTGAGGTTTCTCTCCCCTCACATAGATCCAGCGAGATTTGGGTATCCCTTCCCCAGGTAGGTTAGGATCTAACAGCAGATTAGACTGTGGCAGAATAGTTCTGTCTGAGGGCAGACCTTGTTAGGAAGAACAGAATGCTCTGGCATGTGTCAAAATGATACTTTCCCCTTCCCACTACAAGAATCAACAGGGAATTTTCACTGTGAGGACCTGGTAAGGTTTGTGGAGATAAAATGCACAAAAAGTGGGGTGGAGGCGGCTACTATGACTGGGTTCTCCCGGAGATGAAAGCAATTTTTTGGGCAAGATTTTTTAGAGCATTTTAGATTTGTAGCAAAATGGAGAGGGTGTTATATGCCCCCTGTCCCCACAAATGCTCGGCTTCCCTTATCGGCAATATTACCCACTGGCATGATACATTTTTTACAATTGATGCATCTACACTGAGGTATGGTTCTCACCCAAAGTCTGTAGTTTACACTAGTGTTCACTCTTGGTTCACTATGTGTCCCTTGCATTTTTTAACCCTTAGACTTGTCTAGCGAGCCTTCAGCAGTTCATCAACTACAGTTCAGGTTTTCCCACCTGCCATAGGTTCCCTTTGGAGGGTTCTACTGACGAGTTACCAAACTATTGTGATTCTCGTACCTACCTGTCTGTCTCTTCAATTTGGGCTTTGCCCTGTGTCCTCACTTCTCTGATGAGTGTAAGAAGAGCTTCTGATTTTTCCATTTGATCATTGTTTTTAACCTGTTGTTAGGGGAGAGAGGTGACTTCTAATCTCCTAAATCGCTGGATTGGAAACCAGAAGTCACCAACACTTTTTATTGTTTGCCTTTTAACATTTTAGCCATCTTAGTAGGTGTGGGGTGTGTGGCTGTAGTTTTGATTTGCATTGTCTTAGTCACTAATGATATTCAACATGGTACATATAATTTTAAGGAGCACTTACAAGATTTTATATTGAGCTGAATTGCATTGTTTGATGATAAGCAAATGGAGTCTTTCAATGATTGGATTGCTGCTGCTAAGTCACTTCAGTCGTGTCTGACTCTGTGCGACCCCATAGATGGCAGCCCACCAGGCTCCGCCGTCCCTGGGATTCTCCAGGCAAGAACACTGGAGTGGGTTGCCATTTCCTTCTCTAATGCATGAAAGTGAAAAGTGAAAGTGAAGTTGCTCCGTCGTGTCCGACTCTGCGACACCATGGACTGCAGCCCACCAAGCTCATCCGTCCATGGGATTTTCCAGGCAAGAGTACTGGAGTGGGGTGCCATTGCCTTCTCCAATGATTGGATTATCTCCCATTTAATTTTGCCAGCCAGCTTGCATTTAGATACTTTTGAGAGATCCTTTTCTTATTGGTTTTGATTAGACTTCTAGATTGAGCTCTTCTTCACAAAACATGTGATATGAGGAATGAACAATAGATGCTTAAGCTTGTATCTCGTTGTCACTAATATGCATTTTAGCCAGGCAAATATTGATAACAAGTGATCAGAAAAAAATCTGGATCTCATAGGGAAGGTTTAGGTTTTGAGAGTATCTATTGTGTGCTGTTTGGGGCTGCTGTTTCTTGGGGAAACCAGCCCTCCATCAGTTCATGTCAACTTGATGCTGCTTACAATCATGCCTGCTCCTCATCCACCTACAGCCTCCACTCCCCAGATTACAGTGATGAACAGAGAGCACATAACTCTGACATGGCCAATTGTACTGTAGAATGCACATCTTTTTAAAAATCATATTGTCCTAACACCATCTCTCCTTCATTTCAGTGTATACAGCTCCTTCAAAGTCTTCAAGATCTTTGAGGGAAAAAGTTGGCTTTGTGAGCAAGTGATAAATGCAAAATATTAAATTTGGCATAATTTTAGGAATATCATAAACATATCTCAGTGAATATACATGTGCATCTCCCATTCAGTCATGCCTTTGTTTCTTTCCAGGTGAGTTGTGCCTTTTTGTGAAGATGTTGGCTGGAAGAAAACTGCTAAAATATTATTTCAGAGGTGTGGTTAATTTGTACTCATCCACTTGTCTTAGAGGCAATTCAGATTTCATGGCCTTGTTCAGCCAGTATTGGACATATGTGTCATTTCTTCATTTCTGTGTCAAGGTGACAAAAGGTAATAAGATTTTAAGACTTACTTTAATATGTATATATGTAAACTATTGGAAAAAAACATACTGGTGTCAAATACCTACAAAGTTTGTTAGCTGCTCAGTCATGTCTGACTGTGACCCCATGGACTGTAGCCCACCAGGCTCCTCTGTCCATGGAATTTTCCAGGCAAGAATATTGGATTAGGTTTCCATTTCCTCCTCCAGAGGATCTTCCCAACACAGGGATGGAACCCTGGTTTCCTGCCTATAAGAAAAGTGGTAATTTCAAAAGTATCAGGAGCTACTCAGATCAGAGGTCTTTGAGAGAAGGGGATATGTGTTTTTTTGTTTTCTTGACAGCAGCTTAAGGAGTTAATTGCACCGGGACAATATCCCTTGAAGTCAGATTGCTAGTGAGTCGGCTAACAGAGGGAACGGACGGGTGTGGAGCACCAATCCCATGTTGAGCACTGAGTGCATCCAAGCACATGATTTCATTTTGTCTTACAAAGAGCCCACTGAAGAAAGTATGGTGATACTGTTCTTGTAGATGACCAAACTGAAGTTCAGCGATCTTAAATAAATTAATTTTTTATTAATTTTTCCCATTAATTTTTTCCCTCTCTACCCGTCTCACCCAGATGCTAATCTGTGAATGGGTACAGTGCTGGCTGTACAATAATCATCCTGGTGAATTGTTTAAAATGTAAATTCTAGAACTCTCGCTCTTGAAGATCTTAACTTGACAGGTTTAGCTTAGATTCAGATATTCTTCTTTTGTGTCCAGTTGATTCCGTTTACATTGCCAAGTTCAGAACATCTTTATACCCCATGACCTCAAACTGGTTCAGGGAGTTCATTTGGTTTCATCTCTTACTGGGGCTTATTTGAAAAGGCTGTTCAGAGAGTCCTGTGTTGAAAGGGCTCTGAGGCTGATGGGAAAGTATTCCGTGATCCGTTAGTGATGGCTGAGATGAGGCCAGATGGAAGGAGTAGAATCCTCTTGCCAAATATCAGCCAACTGTGATCTAGATGGTAACAGTTGGTAGGTGGGTGAGGAGGGGGAAAAAAAAAGGAATGTAGAGAATATCAGTTACATTTTGATTAAAAAGTGTCTGGGAACATACTAAATATTTTATCCAGCTCTATGTAACCCTCTCAGCTATATCATAAACCTGAATATAGCTCTTGGGAAAATGCTAGTGATGACCAAAATACAGACAGCCAAATAAAGGAGGTGAGCCAAAACACTTTCAAATCTCCAAGATCCTGAGTTCCTGCACCATCCCAGTTCCATGGGAATGCCTGTGCCAGGAGTACCGGGAACCCCGTGTGAGAGCAGAGGCCACGTGCTCATGTTCTTTCTGTTGCAAACTTATTTTTGTGGCAGGAGAATATGTGGCCTTATGCATTTCAGCAATGGATCAAATATTTCTTATTATTTCAAATGTTTCGGGAGAAAATATTTTATAGTTTCAAATGTATTTGATAGTTTTGAATTTGTGTGCTAATTTTTCATATTTTATTACTCAGTTTTGATGATCAGATATATTGCATTGTTTTCGGAGAAATCAGTTTGGAAGCTGGGTCTGATAAATACATACCTAAGTAGATACGACAGCAGTCCTTTCTTAGATATATTCATAGAATGATATGGATAAAGTTGTGCCTATAAATAGAGAAAGGGTCCCTTTTAGGGTTTAGTTATCTGTGGCAGTACAGCCTTTCTTAACGGAGAACTCTGTTTTGCGAGTCACTTAGTCCAGGAGAACTGTGCACACAGCTTCTTCCTGTAACACTAGAAACCAGGGGTCCTGCAGTCCTTATTATTTCAGTGACCACCAGCAGGTAAGCTACAGCAGAAAGGTTTATTTCTGTTCTCATCAATTTTGCTTTCCTTGTTGACTTTGTTACTTCCTTGTGGACATTGTTACTTCCTTTTGTCTACTTGGAGTCGGTCATAAGGTCACTTTGCACAGCCAGTGTCAGGGATGACCTTTGAACTGCTTAGTTATGTCACTGCTTTTAGAAAAGTGGTGAAAGACTCTATATAGCAAATATAAAGAGAAAGATGTTGCAGTTGACTAGTGATATCTATCATCAGATCAGAATTGGGAAGTTGCAGCACGTGGTTAGTATATTTACCACCTTTGATTCATATCAGTAACAGTGGCTAGGTGAAGAAAAAATAAAATATATCAGTCATGGTGTTGTTAGTATCAGCATGAAGGTGGGAAAAAAGGGAAAAAACTGAACAAGAGGAATGGCATATAGTATCTGGATATAATTTGCACAAAACCCAAACTGAGCCTTCACAAACCTTTATAGTGAACTATTGAATTACAATAATATACAGAATTATTGAAAATTTAAAAATAAAATTCATGAATACTTATAACTGCTAAATGAATTTTAAAAATATATTTGACTTTGAATTAGACATGCATTTTTTTGTCTTTGTTAATAGCAATGTTCCCCATTTCAAAATCCGTAAGATGTGAGTTCCTAGAAAAATCAAGTTGGAGAAATAATAACTTTGCCATTCATTCATCAGGATCTGGAAATTGGTCATTGCTTTGGTAAACAGTGTGAAGTTCGGACAGAACCCTCAGTTTGATCCTTGTAGTAACTGAGACTCAGTGGTTCTAAAGACAATTACTTTTACTGTAACTGGAAAAGTGATTAATAATTGTCACTGCTTCAGAGATTGGATTTTGTAGCAACTTTTTTTTTTTTTTTTTTTAACTAGCACTACATTCAGATACTTTTGATGGAGAGAGCTAGAGTAATATTGAAGAATTGTTCACAGCTGCCCACACGAGGGACTTTCACATTTGTAAACAAAAATTACCGTTATCAAAGCAAATCCTAAGAGTAATTTAACCTGTGGTACACAATATAATGCATTTCTGATATATTCTGGGTGAATGGGAAAAGTAATAGACTGAGAGAAGACTTACTGTTTGGCAGACTAAATGAAAGAAAAAGTAAGCCCAGACAACAAAAATGTTTTGTGCAATGATTCAATGGGATTTTAAAATAAAAGTTCCCATTTGCCTCAAACTGGAAAACACACTGAACTCTCAGTATTTCCTGAAGGCATTGGAATGTTTTTTTGTCCCTTTGAAAGCATCACATTTAAGGCAGTGAGCAAAACAAGGAAACCCTCTAAATGCCTGATTGGGAATCTAAGCTGAAGCCAAGACACATGTTGAAATTAGAACTACCAGTGCCTTACCATGGCTTGATTTCTGGTTTTCTCATTTGATGTCATACACGTGTTTCCTGTTGTGCTTACTAAAAAGAATATCTTATACCAGATCACATTTCCTACAAATACCAACCGAGAACTAATCTCCCAGCTTGCAAATTAACTTTTAAATGTGATTGTGCATCACATTGTAATAGGAGAAGGAATGGTTATTTAATAAATGGTGCTGGGTTATTAATTAACTACTTGGGCTACACTTCATGTTGTGGGGAAGGGAAAGAAAGGGAAGAGAGGGGAAGAGAAGGACGAGAGATAGAGAAAGAAAGAAGGGAAGGAAGGAAGGAGAGAAGAAAGGAGGAAGGTGAAAAGGAAGAAGGGAGACAGGAAGGGAGGGAGGGCGAGGTAGGGAAGGAGGAAGGAAGGAGAGAAGAGAGGAAGGAAGAGAAAGGTGAGAAATTCCAGAATGGTTAGGGAAGCAAGTGTTAAGCATGAAGCCACAAGAAAGAGGGGAAAATGTTTACTTTGGGACTCCTGTTTTCTAAGTAACAAACTAAATCACAAAAAAATGACTTCACTACAGAAAAACTGAAAGAATGAATCACTGTCAGAAACTGTCAGTCAAGAAAGAAGCAAATAGCCAAGTGAGAAAATATCTATGTCAAATAGAACAAACTAGGGATTCACAGCCTAAACATATAAAGGATTGCTAGAATGCATAAGAAAAAAGACCCCAACAGCTTGAAAAAAATAGCCATAGAGTTTTGTTCATAGTTCTTTCAAATAGATATTACAAATAAGATGAAATATTTCACTTCACTGGTAAGCAAAGAAATCTAAACTGAAATAAGATGTTATTTTCACTAAATACTTGGGAAACATAGATATACTAAGTAACCAGGATTTGTAGAATAAGAACATTCACACACAGTGTAAATTGCCATACATATTGAAGATACCCCAAAAGTTCGTAAGTTTTCCAGTTATTCCCATTACAGGAACCTATCCAGTGAAACTGTCGTGTATGCATATTGTTATTCTAATACTATTCATGGCAAACAGTCCAAATATGCAATTATAAGAAATGTTTACATAATCTAATCAACCACTGTGTAACCACCAAACAAGCACCACCAGCATCACCAGGCAAATTCTTAGAAATGTACATTCTTGGCTCTATTTGACACCTATTAACTTGGAAACTAGGGTAGACCAAGCCTTCACAAAGCCTTCAGAATAATTCGGATGCATACAAAGGCTTGAGAATCACCAATGTACTGGAACATTAACAGACCCTCAAAATGTTTTCAAAGAACATTTAGCATGGAAAAATTTGTAAAACCTAACATTAAATGACCAAAAGGAGAATAAAATTTGTTCACATTTAGTATGATCATAGGAATTATGTATAACATGATTTCTATTTTGTAAATATTAATATATATCATATACTTAAAAGTAAAATCATTCACATATATGTATATTCACATAAACATGCATACTGGCAGATCAAAATGCTATTCTCAGTATATCAGAGGAGGTGACTTTGAATTACTTCTGCTTTGCATCTTTATGTACTTTTCCAAATTCTCTTCTATGATCACATGTTATTTTTTACGATCACTAAAAGATCTTGGCCACAGACATTTTCACATGTATATGTAAATACTCAAGAGGCCGAGTTTCCCGTAACCCTAAATGTTTACTCATCTTTCATAAGGGCATTGGTTTATTGCAAAGAGAGACCCCTTCTTCAGTAGCAGGTGGTGTTTTATCAGTCAGGAAAGCAGTAAGATGTGGTACTTGGGTTGACCTAGCCACAGGCAGGATGTGGCTGCAAGAGCAGAACTATAGGTCTTTGAGCAACAGCCACATCCTCCTCCCACTCGTTCTTTTTTTAGCTGATGGCAACTCCCAGGATTCTGACGTTTACCAAAAGCTCATGTTGTCTTTGCATCACTGTCATACCCTCTTCTTTCACTAGCAGTTCTTACGGTAATCTTAGTACGGAGCACAGGGCATGGAAATTATGGAAATATTAGGCATGGGAAATCTCAAACAACTAAGCTCATTTGGCCAGAATGTTCTAGCAGGGGGATCCCAAGCAGAAGTGATAATCAAGTAATTTATCTTCCTATGTTAAAAGTTATCTATCCCTTGTTATCTCAAAATACCATTGGAATTTCTTCTCTAGTTGACTTCAATTTACAGCTCTTTGAGCACACAGAAGGTTCAACCTGTTCTGCTAGGCTTGGACAATGTAGTGGATCTAACATTGTTTATAATGGTCTTAAAAGTTCTTAAGTGTTGGAAACATTTTAACTGTCATAGAAAATAAATATTATAGCAAGCATCTCCTTACTTGTCCTAATCACTGGAACAAGATAACTTTTTTTTTGCTTCCTTCTCATGTTAACACAGCAAGATTAGGGGACAGCCCCAACTGCTCCAGATTAACAACTGCCTGAATGTAGGGTATGTAGGGACTAAGAAGAGGTATCATGCAGCTTTTATGTGACGATCTGCCTCAGCCTCCATAGTTTTATGTCGGAGGAATTCTGTGGATAGAAATATAGTTTGAATCCTTAGCTAGGTGCAGGAACTGTTATGATTTGAACGAACAGTGGTGTTAAACAACAGTGAAATTCTAAAAGAAATATCTCAAAGTCTCATAGAAAATCGGAAAGAAAGACTATACTTTTATATAGTGAACTTGAGTGTTAAATACCGTTATTAAGCCTGCTTAATGGCAATGGTCTTAGATTTCCTGTTATTCAAAATGCATAAACTTATGAGTAGGATCAGAGACTGATTTTGAAAACCTAAATTCCTCAGATGATGGTTCATGCTTTGTGCATGTAGACATTGCCATCTGAATGTTATGTCTCTGCCCTCATGTTTGATTTCCAAGGTCATTTTCGTAACTTCCTACAAATGTGCTTTGTGTCTCTGAGATATAAATGTTTGACTAAGTTTGGAAATACTCAGAAGGTTTTCAAAAGAAACCTCCGTGTTGTGTGGAAACTGACGCGACGTGTAAATGCTGAAGATAAGGTGCGTGTACAGAAAATAGAACAAAGGTAAATACAGCAAGGATCAGGATGGGAGGCGCAGTCAAAAATGAGAAACTCCAAACACCTGTGTTTTGTCAACAGTGGCTTGGCAGCTAGAATAGGAAGAACAGAGGAAGTTAAACCCATGCTGCTTTCCAGAAGTCAGCTACAAAAAATGAACCCCTAGGACCAGATGGTTTTATGGCTTTGGTAAACAATAGATTTGCATAATGCTTCCTCAATAATTCTGTCAGGAGGAGTGTTGAGCTAGAAAACAATGTACAGTTGTGTCTTTTTTGAAAACCAGCTCTCCAAAAGGCCAACTGGTAATTAAGGAGACACACTGACACGTTGGGAAGGACAGAGTATGTAATGAACTATTATCAGACCATCTTGACTACAAGGTAATTGTAAATACCAATATCTTTGGAAGTCTTAGGTCTCCCCTGGTGGCAGTATTATAAACTGATTATCTTACAGGAACAAGGGCTTCTCTCATTTCAGGCACAACCTCCCTAGGGTTTCCTTGTTTGTTCTGATTTTGTAGCTTCCTTTGAGTTTTGTTTCGAAGGCTTGGGTGACTGCCATTTGGTTTCTCTTCAAGAAGAATCAACAAACCACTTAACACTGAGTTCTTTTCTAGCTTACGCATGCATCACTAGTCCCTATTGATCTCAGGATGTGGGATTCCCCATACACCTTTTGAACAAAATCCTCCATTTCAACAAGTGGATAAGAACCCTCATCTACTTCATTCATTCCACTGATTTCATTGCAACAGTTATTCCCACAGGTGATTTCAACACATGCAAATACAGATTTCTAGTTTTCAACACTTGATTCAGAAACTGGGCCAGTAGAATAATGTACCAGTAAAAGCCACTTCTTCTATCCTCCAAACGTGGCAACAATCCCATCCCCACTTTTAGGCTGAATACTAAGATATTGACGTTGAAATGGCTTGCAAACTCAAAAGAATCTAGTGCTCAGGCGGGTAATATAACTAAACATTGTTGTTGAAAGGAATGAAGCAAATGTGGATGACTATGGTGAAGTGGCAAGTCTGGTCTAAAGAGGGGTCAGCAGCTCTCCAACTCCTAAAAATTGTTGCTGTGTAATAAACTAGCCTCCAAAATGTCGGATCTCCTAGATTTTCAAGAAAAGTAAGATTAATTTTTTTTTAAAAAATCTCAGTTTTATGAGCATGGACATGACTTTTCAAAGGTAGCAATGAAGTGTAAATTTTAATAATATCATAAGGGACAAACAAAACACTTCTGTGAACAGAATTTCTCTTATGAAGTATCAGGTTTGAGCCTTACCTTAGTCTCTAAGGCTGTGCTGTCCAATAGAATTTGAGTTTACATGTGTGATTGAAAATTTTCCACTGGCTCTATTAAAAAATAAAAAAAACCGTACAATTAATTTTTATATTTTATTTAGCCCAGTTATCCACACTATTGCCATTTTTCATGTGTAATCATTATAAAAATTATTAATGAGCTTTTTTGCACTCTTTTTCTGTGTTTAGTCTGAGGTTTAGCATGTATTTTATGCATACAGCATATTTCACTTTTTACTGGCCACAATTCAATTGCTTAATAGCCATATGTGGCTAGTGGCTCCATATTGGACAGCACAGCTCTAAAGCTTAGAGTAACTGCTCTTTCATATGTATAAAGATCGGGCAAGTCCTTGATTAGAAAAAGTATCATGGTCTTTGGGCATCAGAGCTCCCCTTGCTCCTGCCCAACAAGCTACTACTGACGTTTTGGCAACATCCCACTGTAGCTGCCAGCGTAGTTACAGGAGGCAAACAGAAGGAAGGATGTGTTCAAGGGATATGTTTTCCCAAAGAAATGGTGTAAGGAACGTTGGCTGTTGCTTGACTTATGTGAAACAAAATCATTGGAGTGTCTTGGGAAGTCACTTAACACATATGACTTTTCACCATACCATAAAAAATGATGATCCATCCTCTGCTTGTGACATCTAGTAGGAGCTGACTACCTAAGTTAACCTTTGTTATTACTGGATTCTTTTAGTTTATAGTCTTTTGTGTCAGGTAAAAATGATTTGACTAAGTCTAGAACAAAATATAAGTGAGGAAAACAATGGGGAGATAAATATTAAGTCAAAGTGAAGCAAATAAATCACAACAAAACGAGGAAAAGAAACATCTTTCTAAGTTATTCAAAGATTGAGTGGATTTCCTTAGAGTTCCTTATATCTAAAGGGGTCCAAGCAACAATTGTACAAATAATTGGTGAGTTTCTTAAAGCATATATATTGCATGATTGGATAATTTTTGCTGCTCTGAGAACTGTAATGGGTATAATAATAATAATAAAGTGTGTAATATGTACACACATATTCTGAAAATTCAGATAAATATCATACATTTATGTGTGCTACTTTGAAATTGAAGTGTTACTATGTAGTTTTAATTTGCATTTTTCTATTGCCAAGGAAATTGAGCATATTTGCATTTTTCAGCAATTTAGAGTTTCTTTTTTATGAGTTCTGGTTCCTATTCTTTTCTTATTTTCCTGTTAGATGCTTGTCTTTCCTCATTGAGTTTTCAGATACAAATAATTGTAGGTTGTATGTGTTGTACATAGTTTCTCCCTACTTCTGTCTGATAGAGTTTTATCTTTTTAGGTCTCTTTGAAGAACAAAGTTCTTTAATTTTAATTTAATTTAAATTATAAATCTTTATCTTTTATGATTATTTCCTTTATGCTTGTTTAAGAAATCCGTCCCTACTCTGAAGTCATGAAGCTGGATTTTATTATTAACTTTTTTTCATTTGTTCTTTTATATTTGTCTTTCATCTACTTAGGATGAATAGTTGTATTGGAGAAGGTAGGCTCCAATTGTGCTTTCAGGTACCAAATTTGTCACAATTCTGTTTATCATTCTTCCCTGCTGAACTGTCTAGTTAAGTGTTCATTTGTGTCCTTATCCTTGACTCTATTTAATGGTCTTTCAGTCAATTCAATGGCCCTTGTTCCAACCTGAAACTGTCTTCACCTCTATGAATTTATGTCTTGATGTCTAGTAAAGCAACTTCTCCCAGATGTTTCTTCTTCATGGATGCCTTAGTTATTCTTGTCCTTTATATCACTTCATGTTAATTCTAGAATTTGCTCATTAAATTCTAGAGTGGGAATGAAGGGTAGGGTTTGGGGCTTGGGGTTTAGATTTGGGTTGCATTGAATCTATAGACCAATTTGAATGGATTTAACAACTTATATTAAGTCTGCCAACCTATGTTTACGGTATGTCCCCACTTATTTGGGCTCTTCTAATATTCCTCAATAAAGTTTCTCTGTAGAGGTTTTGTATTTCTCTTACTAGATTTATTTTTAAATACTGTACTTAAAAATTAATAGACTTTAATTTTTAGAGCAGTTTTAGATTCACAACAAAATTGAGCAGAGGGTACAGGGATTTTCCATCTGTCTCCTGCCTAAACACTTTCCCCATTATCAACATCCCCCAACAGAGTGAGATTTATAATTGACGAGCCTACATTGACAGATCATTATTACCAGAAGTCCATAGTTTATGGTAGCACTCATTCTTTATATTATACTTTCTGTATACTGCATATGTTTTAATGTAGTGGAAAATGTTATATTTTAACCTCATTTTCTAATTGCTTGTTGCTGGTATAGAAATGAAAATTTATATATATTAATTTTTTATCTTACAACTTGGTAAACTGTTAGTAATCCTAATAATAATAATAATAATAATAATAATACAGATTATTTTGAAGATTTAAAAATATGTAGTCATATTATTTGCAAATGACAGTGTTGTCTTTCTTCCAAATTCTTAAACCTTTATTTCTCTCATTATGTGGTGGTCTGTGGTAGTCATATGTAGGCCAACATTACTTGCCTATTATACAGAAGTGGTGATAGAGACATCCATATTTTGTTCCTAATCTCAAAAGAAATCTTCTAATGCTTTATTATTAACTATATTGATTGTTGTAGATTTAAGAAAATTGTACTTTATTCTTAGCTAGCTAGAATTTATTTCATAAAACAATATTTAACCTTATCTCTTTTGTCATTTAATGATATCATCATTTATTTTTTTTTCTATCTCTGTTTGTATGGTGGATTACATTAATTGATTTTCAAATATTAACCCCTGGTTCATGGGATATGTAAAATTTATTCATGATGCACTATCCATTTCTATGTTTCTGCATTCAATTTGTTATATATTTTGATTAGAAATGTGTCCATTCACGTTCATACATTGGCCTGTCATTTTCCTTTTTGTTCCTGCTGTTTTGCGACTATGGGCTTCCCAGGTGGCTGAATGGGTAAAGAACCTGCCTTCAATGCAGGAGGCACAACAGAGGCAGGTTTGATCCCTGGGTTGGGAAGATCCTCTGGAGAAGGGCATGGCAACCCTCTCCAGTATTCTTGCCTGGAGAATCCATGGGCAGAGGAGCCTGGTGGGCTGTGGTCCATAGGGTCACAAAGAGTTGGACACAACTGAAACAACTGAGCGCCCTGACCACACATTTTGAGACTGAAGTTATGCACATCAAGATATTGATGCTAACTAACACTGGGAGAGCATTAACTCTTGTTGGTCGTGCAGATGACAAAATCGGAATTCTTTATTAAAAACATTTTATTTTGAAATAAATCTAGGCTTCCATAACAATTACAATGATAGAACAAAAAAAAAAATCTTGTGTATGCTTCACCTAGGTTTAGTTTCACTCATTGTTAAAATATTGCCACAGTAGCGTAATCATTCTCTATTTTTTTCTAAAATACTTGAGAATAGGCTGCATATATCATGAACTTTTATTCTTAAAAATTGCACCGCATGTCACATAAGAAGATCATTTTGTTATATCATGCCTGTGTACTTAGTCATTCAGTTGTATCCAACTCTTTGTGATCCCCCTGGACTGTAACCCACCAGGCTCCTCTGTCCATGGAATTTTCCAGGCAAGAATACTGGAACGGGTTGCCATTTCCTCCTCCAGGGGATTGTTACAACTCAGGGACTGAACTCATGTCTTTGGCATTGGCAGTCAGATTTGTAACCACTCTTAATCATTGAGCTACTTGGGAAGACTGCTTTGTTATATCACTTGAGTATAGTCAGAAAAATTAGGAAAATTAACATATTTAAAATATTGTCTGATTGGTTCATAATAAAATTTAGCCAATTATCCCAATTTTGTCCTTTATAATATATATCTACACATATATATTTTTTTCTCTCTTGTTAAGGATTTACTCCAGTGTCATGAATTGCATTTCGTTGTTGTTTCCCTTTTGTATTGTTACTCTAGAAGAGTTTCTCAAGATTTTCTTTGTATTTGTGACATTAATAATTTTGTAGGGTATTCACCAACTATTTCATAGAATCCCCTATAATTAAAGCAAGAGTTAGTTTTCCCTTGAATGTCTGTAGAATTTATTGATTCTAGAGTTCATGTAGGGTTTGGAGGTCTCTTTGGGGGAAGATTTTCAATGATTGACTCAATTTCTTAAATCAATATCAATTTTATAAGGCAGTGAAAGAATTTCTCTGATCTTTACTTAGTTTGTTTAAACTATCTAGGAATTTATCTATTTAAATTGAACCTGTTACTATAAAGGTGCTCATAATATTCTTTTATTATCTTTAATAAAGATAACATTTTTCTTATTTATACTTATTTATGAAAAATAATATTTTTTACTGTCTGTAAAGTATGTAGTTGTTATCTTCCTCTGAATATCCAATAATATTTGTGCTTCTCTCCTCTTTTTCTTTTTGAATTCCAAACTTTCCTTTCAGGCATACTTTCCTTTTGTTTGAAGTATATCTTTAAGAATTTCCTTTCAAAAGGGTTTTCATGTCATCATCATCATCATTATTAACAGCCTTCAGTTCAGTTCGGTTCAGTTCAGTTCATTTCAGTCACTCAGTCATGACTGGCTCTTTGCGACCCCATGAACCGCAGAATGGCAGGCCTCCCTGTCCATTACCAACTCCCGGAGTCCACCGAAACTCGTGTCCATTGAGTAGGTGATGCCATCCAACCATCTCATCCTCTGTCGTCCCTTTCTCCTCCTGCCCTCAATCTTTCCCAGCACCAGGGTCTTTTCAAATGAGTCAGCTCTCCGCATCAGGTGCCCAAAGTATTGGAGTTTCAGCTGCAATATCAGTCCCTCCAATGAACACCCAGGACTGATCTCCTTTAGGACGGACTGGTTGGATCTCTTTGCAGTCCAAGGGACTCTCAAGAGTCTTCTCCAGCACCACAGTTCAAAAGCATCAGTTCTTTGGGGCTCAGCTTTCTTTAAAGTCCAACTCTCACATCCATACGTGACCACTGGAAAACCCATAATCTTGACTAGATGGACCTTTGTCGGCAAAGTAATGTCTCTACTTTTGAATATGCTATCTAGGTTGATCATAAATTTCCTTCCAAGGAGCAAGCATCTTTTAATTTCATGGTTGCAATTACCATCTGCAGTGGTTTTGGAGCCCCCCAAAATAAAGTCAGCCACTGTTTCCACTGTTCCCCCATCTATTTTCCATGAAGTGATGGGACCAGATGCCATGATCTTCGTTTTCTGCATGTTGAGCTTTCAGCCAACTTTTTCACTCTCTTCTTTCACTTTCATCAAGAGGCTCTTTAGTTCTTCTTCACTTTCTGCCATAAGGGTGGTGTCATCTGCATATCTGAAGTGATTGATATTTCTCCTGGCAATCTTGATTCCAGTTTGTGCTTCTTCCAGTCCAGCTTTTCTCATGATATACTCTGCATATAAGTTAAATAAGCAGGGTGACAATATACAGCCTTGACATACTCCTTTTCCTATCTGGAACAAGTCTGTTGTTCCATGTCCAGTCTTAACTGTTGCTGTCTGACCTGTATACAGGTTTCTCAAGAGGCAGGTCTGGTGGTCTGGTATTCCCATCTCTTGAAGAATTTTCCACAATTGATTGTGATTCACACAGTCAAAGGCTTTGGCATTAGTCAATAAAGCAGAAATAGATGTTTTTCTGGAACTCTCTTGCTTTTTCTAGATCCAGCGGATGTTGGCAATTTGATCTCTGGTTCCTCTGCCTTTTCTAAAACCAGCTTGAACATCTGGAAGTTCACGGTTCACGAATTGCTGAAGCCTGGCTTAAAGAATTTTGAGCATTTCTTTACTAGAGTGTGAGATGAGTGCAATTGTGTGGTAGTTTGAGCATTCTTTGGCATTGCCTCTCTTTGGGATTGGAATGAAAACTGACCTTTTCCAGTTCTGTGGCCACTGCTGAGTTTTCCAAATTTGCTGGCATATTGAGTGCAGCACTTTCACAGCATTATCTTTCAGGATTTGAAATAGCTCCACTGGAATTCCATCACCTCCACTAGCTTTGCTCGTAGTGATGCTTCCTAAGGCCCACCTGACTTCACCTTCCATGAAGTCTGGCTCTAGGTGAGTGGGAGTGATCACACCATCATGATTATCTGGTCATGAAGATCTTTTTTGTACGGTTCTTCTGTGTATTTTTGCCACCTCTTCTTCATATTTTCTGCTTCTGTCAACAAGCTTAAAAGGTATCTTTGCTGGTTATAGAATTCTAGGTTGACATTTATTTTATTTACTTTAAAGAATCTGCTCAAAGTTGACCCACTTGTTTTTTAGGGAGGAAGGTTAATGGGATCTTAAACATGAGCATTACTAACTGACTGGCTATATCACACCTTTGACCACTCTTGGACTATTGTTCATTTTTCACTAGTATTGACACTTTTTCAAATTACCATTCAAGCTATTGTGGCCTATGAAACAAATCTACGTCATTTACATCTTGACAGTAGTATGCTTTTATTGAAGAAGCCACTCAACAATGGGCCAATAGTCAAAATATCTGATAGGTCTTCCATACTCCTTACCATACACAGGCATCTTGTTTTGTTGTCTTGGAAAGACCTTTTCAAAATTTGTTTCAAAAGGTTTTCTAACTCTTCTCACCTCCTCTTGGTCTACATCCCTTAGTAAAAGAGTTTGGCCACTGAGTGAGGCTATTCCCAGGAAGGGATTATTTTTCTCTTGTCTGCTCTCTGATGACAGTAGGGATAAATATTTGGACTTCTGCCTTGACCATTCCTAGGACTGATACTTCTTTTCTTCTCCAAATGATAGCCCTAAAGTCATGGTATGCTTGTGTATATAACAATTCAAAAATAATATAGATAAGTTACTAGAATTAATAAGTGAATTTTGCAAAGTTTCTTGATATAAGGTGTTACAGACAATATATTCCATTTCTATGGATTTTCTTAAGTGTTAAAATTTTAAAGGCAAATAATACTCTGTATTGGCATATGTTACTGGTCTATGCATAAATTGGATTTTCTTCTTTGGAAAACAACTTGATGTTATATACCAAATTTTCATACCATACAATTGACAATTGAACTCTCAGGTATATATACCGAAGGGAAATGAATACACATGTATATAAAAGAGATGTATGCATAATATCCATTGTAATAGTCTCAAACTGATAATATACCTAGTATACATCAATTGTAAAACAAAGAGTGAAATAATAATAAAAATGGTAAAACTAAAGCTGAAGCTGCAATACTTTGGCCACCTGATGTGAAGAACTGACTCATTGGAAAAGACCCTGATGCTGGGAAAGATTGAAGGAGGGAGGAGAAGGGGACAACAGAGGATGAGATGGTTGGATGGTATGACTGACTCGATGGACATGAATTTGAGCAAGCTCCAGGAGTTGGTGAGTACGGGGAAGGCAGGCATGCTGCAGTCCATGGGGTTGCAAAGAGTCAGACATGACTGAGCAACTGAACTGAACTGACTGAAATGCAGAGAATAAACATTTCTACAGTGAATAATAGTCAGCAATAAAAGTGAATGAAACTGAAGATATATATTACATTGATAAATTTCTCAAAAGTAAGCACTCACATAATAATGTATATTGCATGATTCCACTTATACTTAGTTTAAAAAATAAGAAAAAAAATAATGTCAGATGTCAGGTGATATATGCCTAGCATCTTTGTTTTCTTCCCGTCCTTAGAGGAACCACAATAAGATGGAGGAGTAGATGGACTTCTCCAAATTTACAGCTTGCTGCTGAACAACCATCATCAGGAGAATGTTGGATCTGACCAAAAGAAGATACCCCACATCCAAGGGCAAAGTAGAAGCCCCAGCAAGATGGTAGGAGGGGCAAAATCATGTTTAGAATCAAAACCCCATACCTGCCAGAGACACTCAGCTCAAACAAAACCTTGTGTGCAATAGGAGACCCCACAGAGACTGAGTCAGACCTGCCGTTGAGTGTTTGAGTGTCTCCTGTGGAGGTACAGGTCAGCAGTGGCCTTCCACAGGGGGAGGGGCTCTGGGTGCAGCAGACCTGAGTATGGTGTAAGTCCTCTTGGAGGAGGTCACCATTAACCCCACCGTAGAGCCACCAGAACTTACACAAAACTGGGGAAACAGACTCTTGGAGGCACAAACAAAACCTTGTGCATACTAGGACCCAGGAGAAAGGAGCAGTGACTCCACAAGAGATTAGACCAGACTTGCCTGTGAGTATCAGGAGTCTCAGGCGGAGGTGTGGGTTGGCAGTGGCTTGCTGCAGGACTGGGGGCATTGAGTGCAGCAGTGGGAGCAAGGGACCTTTTGAAGAGGTTACCATTATCTTCATTACCTCCACCAGAGGTTGGCCTCAGGTCAAACAACAGGGAGAGAACACAGCCCCACCCATCAATAGAAAATTGGATTAAAGGTTTACTGAGCATAGCCCCACCATCAGAATAACACATTTCCCCCTCAATCAGTCTCTCCCATCAGGAAGCTTCCACAAGCCTCCTATCCTTCTCCAGAAGAAAGCAGACAGAATGAAAACCACAATCACAGAAGAAAACTAACCAATCTGATCATATGGATCACAGCCTTATCTAACTCAGTGAAACTATGAGCCATGCCGTGTAGGGCCACCCAAGATGGACTGGTCATGGTGGAGAGTTCTGACAAAACCTGGTCCACTGGAGAAGGGAATGGCAAATCACTTCAGTATTTTTGCCTTGAGAACCCCATGAAGAGTATGAAAAGGCAAAAAGATAGGACACTGAAAGATGAACTCCCCGGGTAAGTAGGTACCCAATTTGCTACTGGAGATCAGTGAAGAACTAACTCAGGAAAGAATGAAGGGAGCCAAGCAAAAACAGCACCCAGTTGTGGATGTGACTGGTGATGGAAGTAAAGTCCAATGTGTAAAGAACAATACTGCGTAGGAACCTGGAATGTTAGGTCCATGAATAAACGTAAATTGGAAGTTGTCAAACAGGAGATGGCAAGGGTGATCATTGACATTTTAGGAATCAGTGAACTAAAATGGACTGGAATGGGTGAATTTAACTCAGATGACCATTATATCTACTACTGAGGGCACGAATCCCTTAGAAGAAATGGAATAACCCTCATAGTCGATAAAAGTGTCTGAAATGCAGTACCTGGATGAAATCTCAAAAATGACAGAATGATCTCTGTTAGTTTCCAAGGCAAACCATTCAATATTACAGTAATCCAAGTCTATGCCCCAACCAGGAATGTTGAAGAAGCTGAAGTTCAATGGTTCTATGAAGACCTACAAGACCTTCTAGAACTAACACCCCAAAAAGATGTCCTTTTCATTATACGGAACTGAAATGCAAAAGTAGGGAGTCAAGAGATACCAAGAGTAACAGGCAAATTTGGCATTGGAGTACAAAATGAAGCAGCTCAAAGGCTAACAGCGTTTTTCCAAGAGAGCACACTGGTCATAGCAAATACCCTCTTCCAACAACACAAGAGAAGACTCTACACATGGACTTCACCAGATGGTCAATATCAAAATCAGACTGAGTATATTTTATGCAGCCATATATGGAGAAGCTCTATACAATCAGCAAAAACAAGACTGAGTGCTGACTGTGGGTCAGAACATGAACTCCTTATTGCCAAATTAGACTTGATTTGAAGAGAGTAGGGAAAACGACTAGACCATTCAGGTATGACCTAAATCAAATCCCTTGTGATTATACAGTGGAAGTGACAGGTATTAGATCTGATAGAGTGTCTGAACTATGGGCACAGGTTTGTCATATTGTACAGGAGGCAATGATCAAGACCATCCCAAGAAAAAGAAATGCAAAAAAGGCAAAATGGTTATCTGAGGAGGCCTTCCAAACAGCTGAGAAAAGAAAAGAAGCTAAAGATAGGAGAAAAGGCAAGATATACTCATTTGAATGCAGAGTTCCAAAGAATAGCAAGGAGATATAGGAAAGGCTTCCTCAGTGATCATTGCAAAGAAATAGAGGAAAACAGTAGAATGTGAAATACTAGAGATGTCTTCAAGAAAATTAGAGATACCAAGGGAACATTTCATGCAAAGATAGGCATAATAAAGGACAGAAATGGTATGGACCTAACAGAAGCAGAAAATATTAAAAAGAGATGGCAACAAGGCACAGAAGTATTATACAAAAAAGATCTTCATGACCCAGATAATCATGATGGTGTGATCACTCACCTAGAGCCAGACATCCTGGAATGGAAAGTCAACTGGGCCCTAGGAAGCACCACTACAAATAAAGCTAGTGGAGGTGATGGAATTCCAGTTGAGCTATTTCAAATCCTAAAAAATAATGCTGTTAAAGTGCTGCACTCAATATGCCAGCAAATCTGGAAGTGGCCATAGGACTGGAAAAGGTCAGTTTTCATTCCAATCCCAAAGAAAGGTAATGCCAAAGAATGTTCAGACTATCACACAATTACACTCATCTCACACATTAGCAAAGTAATGCTCAAAATTCTCCAAGCCAGGCTTCAACATGAACCTGAACTTCCAGATGTTCAAGCTGGTTTTAGAAAAGTCAGAAGAACCAGAGATCAAGTTGCCAACATCTATTGGCTCATTATAAAAGCAAGAGAGTTCCAGAAAAACATCTATTTCTGCTTTATTGACTATGCTAAAGCCTTTGTATGTTTGGATCACAACAAACTCTGGAAAATTCTTCAAGAGATGGGAATACCAGACCACCTGACCTGCCTCCTAAGAAATCTGTATGCAGGTCAGGAAGCAACAGTAGAACTGGGCATGGAACAAGAGACTGGTTCCAAATCGGGAAAGGACTACGTCAAGGCTGTATATTGTCACCCTGCTTATTTAACTTATATACAGAGTACATCATATGAAATGCCAGGCTGGATGAAGTACAAGGTGGAATCAAGATTGCCAGGAGAATTATCAATAAAAGATCCGCAGATAACACCACTCTTATGGCAGAAAGTGAAGAAGAACTAAAGAGCCTCTTGATGACAGTGAAAGAGAAGAATGAAATAGTTGGCTTAAAACTCAACATTCAGAATACTAAAATCATGGCATCCAGTTCCATCACTTCATGGCAAATAGATGGGGAAACAGTGGAAACAGTGACAGACTTTTTTTTAATTTGGGCTCCAAAATCACTGCAGTTGGTGACTGTAGCCATAAAATTAAAAGACGCTCCTTGGAAGAAAAGTTATTATCAACCTAAACAGCATATTAAAAAGCAGAGACATTACTCTGCTGACAAAGGTCCATCTAATCAAAGCTATGTTTTTTTCCTGTAGCCATGCGTGGATGTGAGTTTGACCATAAAGAAAGCTGAATGCCGAAAAATTTATGCTTTTGAAGTGTGGTGTTGTAGAAGACTTTTGAGAGTCCCTTGGACTGCAAGATCTACCCAGTCCATCTTAAAGGAAATCAGTCCTGCATACTCATTGGAAGAACTGATGCCGAAGCTGAAACTCCAATACTTGGCCACCTGTGTGAAGAGCTGACTCATTTGAAGAGAACCTGATGCTGGGAAAGATTGAGGGTGGGAGGAGAAGGTGACGACAGAGGATGAGATAGTTGGATGTCATAACTGATTCAGTCAACATGAGTTTGTGTAAGCTCTGGGTGTTGGTGATAGACAGGGAGGCCTGGCATGCTGCAGACCGTGGGGTTGCAAAGAGTCGGACACGACTGAGTATTGAACTAACTTAGAGGAAAAGATTTCAAGTTTTTACAATTGAGTATGATGTTAGTTTTGGGCTTTTTATTTATGGCCTTTGTTATGTTGAGGTGTGTTCCCTCTATGCCCACTTTGTCGAGGATTTTTGTCATAAATGGATGTTGAATTTTGGCACAGGCTTTTTCTACATCTAAGGAGATGATAATATGATCTTTATCCTCCAGTTTTTTTTTTTTTAATGTGGTGTATCACATTGATTGAATCATGAATTGTCCTTGCATCCATGAGATAAATACCGCTTAATCATAGTGTATGATCCTATTAATTCATTGTTGAATTTGGTTTGCTAATATTCTGTTGAGAATTTTTGCATGTAGTATAATTGATCCTTTGTGTTTGTTTTTAGTCTCTATTTCATTTATTTCTTCTCTGATATTTATGATTTTTTTCCTTCTATTGACTTTGGGTTTTATTTGTTTTTCTTTTGCTAATTCTGTTAGATGTAAGATTATGTTGTTTATTTGTGATTTTTCTTGTCTCCTGATGTAGGCTTGTACAGCTTTAAACCTCCCACTTAGAACTGCTTTTGTTGTGCCCCATATATTTTGGATCATTGTTTCCACTTTTGTTCATCTCCAGGTACTTTAAAAATTTTTCCCTTTGATTTCTTCAGTGATCCATTGACTAGTACCGCTTTTTTTTTTTTTTTTTAAGCCCTGATGTGTTTGTAGCTTTTGCATTTTTTTTTCCTTGTAGTTGATTTCTAGTCTCATCCTGTTTTGGTTGCCTAGAGATGCTGTTATGATTTTAATTCACTTTAAATTTATTGGGTTTTGTGACCAGCATTTGATCTATCCTAGAAAATGTTCCATAGGCACCTGAAAAGACTGTGTATTCTGCTGCTGTTAGATGAATGTTCTACTTGATCTGGTAAGTCCTTCTGGTCTGATATGTTGTTTAAAGCCCTTGGTTCCTTTTTGGTTTTCTATCTTGATGATCTGTCCATTGATGTAAATGGGATATAAATATCCCTTACTATTTTATTACTGCCTTCCTAAAGGAAATACTTACCAGCTCAGATTTTTCCCTATTTCCTTATCTTGCTTATATAATAACTAACACAAATAGATTGACCTAAAATCTCAGTGGTTTAACCACCATGAAGTTTTCATTTGGATATGAAGAGAATAACGTATACATAGCAGGCACTTGTCCATAGCAACTCTCAAATCCCACCAGACATATATGGTAATATGTTATTTTTCTTTTATTAAAAGTTCATTGTGAAATGAAATGACCTTCCTTCATATAAGGGACAGCATTTTGGAACTTGGGTTTCCTAACACTGCTGCAACAGAAGAAGAGAGAAATGAAGGAGGCACTCACTCCAGTAATGATTTGGGAGGCATTTGCTTTTCTCATCTGATACAAAACAAAATGGTTTTTTGTTATTCCATCTGCATATAGAAATACTCAATCCTTCTCTATGGGACTCAGTTCAGATACTTCATCTTGTCGATGCTTGCAGCTCAGAGTACAAGGTTGTTAGATGATATATAGTAGTCACTGCATCAGATTCAGATTATCTCCTCTGTGTCTGGAGATCCAAACATAGAAAAGAGAATTAATCCTCTTCCACAGCTTCACACAATCCACAGGGACAGGATACTGTCAATAAACATTTCCTGTAGTTAACTCTTCCAGATCTTGAGTTTTGATGTTACCTGGGGAGGCTTTCTCTGTTGGTTACTATAAGGATGACTGACTTATTTCCACAATGTGAGGATATTATTTCTTGGAAACATTCTAAACACTTGGAAATTTTTTTTCATATTGCTGTCCTCAAATAATATATTAGTAAATATAATACCGGGCTTCTCAAGTGGCTCAGTGGTAAAAAATATACTTGCCAATGCAGGAGATGTGAGTTTGATTCCTAGGTGGGAAAGACCCTTTGGAGAAGGAAATGGCAACCCACTCCAGTATTCTTGCCTGGGAAATCCCAGAGACAGAGGAGCCTGGCTGGCTACAGTCCATGGAGCTGTAAAAGTATTGGACATGACTTAGTGACTAAACAGCAACTATAATCTATTTTTGGTTAATAAAGATATTGATGTAGAGCCATAACCTCTTAACTACAAATCTAAAATCCAAAATTTCAAAAACAAAAACCTAAGTTCTATGATGTTTAGTGGTAAAAGTCACCTTGGACTGAAATGAGGATATTTATAGGCCTACATTTATCTCATTCCATTTGAATATTCATGTATTTCACGGATGTATCAATGTGTTAGGTTATGGGCTTTTGCTTTGAATGCCTACTGGGAATGTCTTCTCATATTGTTTTTGTCCCCTGTACTGGACTTGTAAAATTGGAAAACATTTAAATTATATGCAAAACACATATTCTTCTAAGAATTTAAGGTAAGGGATTATGGATCTGTAGATACCATTTTTGTTGTTTGTTTTTTGACTTGCTAAGTATTTGACACTGGGAAAAAGGATTTACATGCTAGACAGTGCCTTTAAAGTTTCAATATTGATTTAACCTTTCAATCTACAAATTTGAGATACTTGCAATTTTTATAAAGTCATTAGTAAGAGCCATGACTGTTATGTTACGTAGTGTTCTCTCTTTGAATAAAAGATATTTATTTCTGGTGTTCAAGTAGGAGAAGCTGTTACTCCTGAATATTTAGCCTTGTTACATTTCTTGGTTCATTGCTAGAAGTTTATAGCCGTTATTGGTTCTAAGTATATGCCATACGGTTTTTTTCCTACTGGTCTTGTTTTTCTCATTTTTGACTTTGTGTTATGTCTTTGTTTTTCCAGTCTGTTTTCTCCTGTGAATTTACTTTGTCTTCATTTTGTGCATTTTCCTTACTTCAATTTCAGAAACAAAGCAGGAACATAGATAAATGAAATAGACAGATATATAAAAATTACATGACATTTAAAGAGGAATGTTGTTTGCTACTGCTAATTTGCTTCAGTCATGTCCGACTCTGTGCGACCCCGTAGATGGCAGCCCACCAGGCAAGAACACTGGAGTGGGTTGCCATTTCCTTTTCCAAATGTTGTTTAAACGGGGCTAATTTCATACAGAAAGAAACTCTCTGGAATGTGCATGTGCGTGTGTTTTGATGACTTCATAATATATTGTTCTGTTATTATCTACATTTTATGATTAGTCCTTTTATAACAATTCTTAACTTATAATTTTCGTGTTAACTGTTTTCTGCAGGAGCCTGATTAGTAAAGTAGTTGGTACCAGAAGTGGTCCCAGAAAATGTCAAATGGTATCTGAGATTGGGTTGCCCACAAAATTGAAAATTGCAGAGAACTTTCTGGTGAGGGAAACATGTGCCACAAATAAATCTATGACAAGCAGTGGAGTTAGACTTACTCAAACAGTCATCAGCAGTAGTGCCTGAGGAAGGCATGAAATTAGGACAGTAATTCTGAAATGTTAATATACATACAAACCACTGCAATTTCTTGTTAAAATCTGTTGCTGATACAATAGATCTGTGATGATGTCTAAGAGGCTGCATTTGTATCAAGCTCCCAGGTGATACTGATACAATGGAATAATATCACATATTAAGTAGCAGGAATTAGGAAATTAAGTGGCTGTAGCACTGAGCTTCTATGGCAACAGTAGTAATGATAAAGATTGAGGAGTCAGCTGGATCCTTCTTATGTCTCTAGAGATGTAAGTAGGGTAAATAGAGATATTGAAAGTTATGAACACACATTTGAGAAGAAATGTGGAGATTATCAGGTCTCCTTGCAGTCCTGAAATTATTTGGCATCTGCTGTAGGTGCAGGGAAGATACGGCTCAGGATCACACTTCCGGTCTGACAATCAGGATGACAAAATGGTAGTGACCATTGAATGCTATGTTTTAAGAGCGGAAGTAAAGGCATGAGTGGGGAAGGAACAGACCCCAGATACGGGAACTTTTTAGCAGAAATGGGTAAGGCTGAGAACTTGGAATCTTTGTATTCTCCCAGAACCTTCAAATTCATTTTTGGCAGAGATGGGGCATGTCTGCCGCTTAAGGGTACCAGACTTCCTCAACATAAAAAATTCCCAATCACTCTCTCCGGCACAGTTTTCTCTCAAGGTAACGGCTGCTCTCTCCCTGGCCCACCTTCATCTGTTCATTGCCTCCAGGATGAGTGAGTCTAAGAGCTGGATTCCAAGATAGCCTAGACTGGCATTGAGGGTATAAGATCTTTTTTAGGAGAAAACAAAATTAAGAGGAAAAAAAACCACAAAACTTAAAAGACATCATTGATTTTATTAGAAAAAGCCTGGGCAATGTGTGTGGAAGTGTTACACCAAGGAGGTAGAAATATAAGGCTTGATCAGGCCAAATTAATTGCCAAGAGTGTACTCACACTGGATTTGGCCTGTGTTACACTTTTGAATAATCTGCGAATGGTAGTCAGGTTACATTATCCAAAACTAAGTTTCTTTCTTATGCTAAAACCACATAAAATTTACCATTGTGACCATTCTTAGTTGTCACAGTTCAGTACTGTGAAGTATATTCATATTGCTGTAACACAGATCTCCAGAACTTTATCATCTTGCAAAACTGAAACTCTCTACCCATTAAATAATTCTTCTTTTCTCCCTCTGCCTTGCCACGTAAGTGGAATCAAAATGGTTCAACAACATTCTTAGCATAGCTTCTGTAGAAGAAATAGTACAGCCCCCAGAAAACACACGTGTTGTGTTGGATACAGATGTGCAGCTTGTTCAGCATCCATACCTCCCTCAGCTGAGCCTTTGCCTCTGGACTGTGAACTTCATGAGTCCTGCTTTCTTTTTCCTTCTCCCCTCAGGTGGGACAGATTGGCCGGAGTCCACTGCAGTTGTGTATTTTCCTGGATCAATTAGGCTCTGATAATGCTCCAGCAGGTTAGGCTCTTGTTAATTAGTTCCCCCTAAAGACAGGCCTTGTTAAGAAAAAACAAAACAAAACAAAACAAAACTGCTCCGGAGTATTTCAAAATAGTTCCTTTCCTCCTCCCTCTCATGGAAGCCCTAAGGAATTTTTTTCTCTGATTTTACTGGGAGAGGTAAACCCTACGATACTGTGCAGGCCCCCTTATGCCTAGGTTCCCCTGGAATTCTTAACTCTCAGAATGTTTCCTCTGAGTCTCCAGCAGCTCACCAGTCACAGTTCAGGGATCCTGCTGCGGGTTCCCGAGGGGTTTTCCCTCGCGAGTCTGCTTTCTGGTAAGCCCTGACTGCCTCTCTCTGGCGCTCTGTCTCTCCAGGGTTGGGGCAGCAGTTCAGTCTGTTCAGCTTTTCACTTGTTAGGATGGAGCGGCTTTGTTACAAGGATCTGGAAACCCTAAGTTCCTCTCTGATCCTTTTAAGCTTCAAAAATTACTTCATTTTTCTTCATTTTATTGATGTGTGTGTCCCTCATTGCATATTATAGAGTATTGGCTCTTACATTAGTTCCAATTGCGTCTTCCTGTCTGTTGGTTTTGTTTTCTCATCTATGCTTTTCCTGAATTTATCAGCTCGTGTTCTGGGGATATATATGTATTCTGTGTTCTAGTTATTTCTATTAATTTAAGCTCCGTCATGGTGTATTTGGATTTTGTATGTTGTAGCTTATTTTTTGTTATTGATGTTTCTTAAATTCTGAAGGAGGTGTTAAAATATACTCAGTAATCATTTTGTCAGTTTCTCTTTGTAATTCTAGATGCATTCCTTTTCTCGGGGCGCAAAGGCTTATGATTGTTATGCCTTATTGGATATATCATTTATCATTAAAATACTTTTTCCAATTAAATACTTTTTTGATTTAACTTCACTTACTCTTTTTTGACACTTCGCTTAGGAATGCTTCTTATCAGGGGTAAATAGCTGAATTTTCTTCATTTGAAACAAATTGAAAGTCTATATTTTGAAAGGGAAAGTCAGATTATTCAGTTATGTTAACTGATCCAAATGGTTTCTTTTTCCACATTTTCTGTATACAATTATGCACTTTTATTGTTGCCTCTCTCCTCATTTCCTTATTTTTTGTTTTTCATTTTGTATTAAATTTCACTTGATTTTTAGGAAGAGGTCAGAACACTAAGAATCGGACATGACTGATCGACTTCACTTTCACTTTCATGCATTGGAGAAGGAAATGGCAACCCACTCCAGTGTTCTTGTCTGGAGAATCCCAGGGATGGGGGACCCTGGTGGGCTGCCATCTATGGGGTCACACAGAGTCGGACACGACTGAAGCGACTTAGCAGCAGCAGCAGAATGCACATGTCTTTGTTCACTATCAATAGTTGGAAGAGTTTAGTAACAATTAAATGTGGCATGAATACTATGATCTAGTTCTTTAATGCATATCTTTATGTATACATAGAAAAATTATTGGCATTTATAAATCAGAAGCTATTTCTGTTTATAGGAGTTATTTCTATGAATTGGAATTTTAGGGTAATTTTTACTGTAAAAAATATACTTTTAGTCAACTATTTCAGATTTATAGTGATGTTTTATAATTATCAGAAAAGATAAAGCTACATTTTTCTCTCTTCTAAAGGTTTGAGCATTCTTATTTAAGAGATATATTTTGCTTTGGCCTACTGATTCAGACCATTTTCTCAATATATTTCTTGATCATGTACCACATATCCTGAGTTTTTTCTCAGCTAGTTTTTTTCCTACTCTTGGTAACATTATTCTTCATATGTACTATATTAGACATCTGTGTGTTAAACGTAGGAAACTAACTGCTCTCTTAAAATGGGTTTTAGCATATCTATATATCTATATATCTATATATATATCCTACATAGGACTTCCCAGGTGGTGCTAGTGGTATAGAACCTGCCTGCCAATGTAGGAAACTTAGGAAATGTGTATTTGATCCCTGGTAGAGAAGATCCCCTGGAGGAGGGCGTGGCAGCCCATTCCAGTATTTTTACCTGGAGAATCCTATGGACAGAGGCGACTGGTGGACTACAGTAAATAGGGCCACGAAGAGTTGGACACGTCCAAAGCAAATCAGCATACACGCATGCATGTCCTACAGATTATATATATTCTGTACGTCTGATCTAAAATGCTTTTTAGGATCTAGTTTGTCCCTAAGTGAGGAACTTCCTGCAAAATAAATTCATTCAAAAGTCTTTGAGGGCCTTTGTTCCAGGTTAAATTTTGTTGGCTTGACCTTGAGACTCAACAACTTAGTGGTATTCTGCTAAGCTAATTAGATGTGTAGATTTTTAGGATATTTAATTTGATTCTGTTTTAAACATAAAACTATTATTATGATGATTTGCTGACAACATTTATTAATATTTAGATATGAATGAAGTTTTCCAGTATTTTGGCCCACCATTTGTAATCATGGTTCTCAGTCTTAAGCAGGAAAAAAAAAAAAAAAATTTCCAAAACTACATCAGAGTTTGCCTAATGAGCAAAGTGTCATTTCTCTGCTTCCCAGTGTACATGGAGGTAAAAGCAGCTCTTGGTGGGCCGCCAGGGACCCTCTGCCTCATGATGACCAACTTGCAACTGCTTGAAAACCACTCTTGTTTTGACTCTCACCACTCAAATACCAGTTGTCTTCTTGCTACTCATTCCAGAAGAAGAGGAAGATGCATAAACAGACTACTCCCTTTCTTGGCTTGCACGCGTGTGTGTGTGCTCAGTCATGTCCGACGCTTTGTGATCCCATGGACTGTAACCCGCCTGGCTCCTCTATGGGATTCTCCAGGCAAGAATGCTGGGTTGGGTTGCCATTTCCTTCTCCAGGGGATCTTCCTTAGATATTGAACCCACATCTCCTGCGGCTCCTGCATTGGTCGGTGGATTCTTTACCACTGAGCCACCTGGAAAAGTATATACATATATATATATATATATATATATATACATATACACACACATATATATATAACTGAGTCCAAACTTCAAGGGATTCTAGGAATTTTGAGTTCTGAAACCAGTTGGAGACGTTCCTACTCTTATATCTTCTGCTCTGTTCTAGGTAATTTCTTAAATTCTAGTTTAAATATGCTAACTCTTCATTTAACTTTGTGAATGTAAATTTTTACTTTGCAAGATTTCCAAAGGCTAGTTTTCAGCAATTCTATGTCATCTTCTTCATAGTTCAATTCAGTTGCTCAGTCGTGTCCGACTCTCTGTGTCTCATGGACTGCAGCATGCCAGGCGTCCCTGTCCACCACCAACTCTTGGAGCTTGCTCAAACTCATGTCCATTGAATCAGTGATGCCATCCAACCATCTCATCCTCTGTTGTCCCCTTCTCCTCCTGCCTTCAATCTCTCCTTTTCCAAGGAGTCACTTCTTCACATCAGGTGGCCAAAGTATTAGAGTTTCAGCTTCAGCATCAGTCCTTCCAATGAATATTCAGGACTGATTTCCATTAGTATGGACTGGTTGGATCTCCTTGCAGTCCAAGGGACTCTTAACCATCTTCTCCAACACCACAGTTCAAAAGCATCAATTCTTCAGTGTTCAGCTTTCTTTCACATCCATATATGACTACTGGAAAAACCATAGCTTTGCCTAGGCAGACCTTTGTCAGCAAAGTAATGTCTCTGCTTTTTAATATGCTGTCTAGGTTGATCATAGCTTTTCTTCCAAGGAGTAAGAACCTTTTAATTTCATGGCTGCAGACACCATGTGCAGTGATTTTGGAGGACAAGTCTCTCACGGTTTCCATTGTTTCCACATCTATTTGCCATGAAGCGATGGGACCAGATGCCATGATCTGAGTTTTTTGAATGCTGAGTTTTAAGCCAACTTTTCCAATCTCCTTTTTTACTTTCATCTAGAGGCTCTTTAATTCTTCTTTGCTTTCTGCCATAAGGGTGGTGTCATTTGTGTATCTAAGGTTATTAATTTTTCTCCCAGCAATCTTGGTTCCAGCTTGTGCTTCATCCAGCCTGGCATTTCTCATGATATGCTATGCATATAAGTTAAATAAGCAGAGTGACAATATACAGCCTTCATGTACTCCTTTCCCAATTTGGAACCAGTCTGTTGTTCCACGTCTGCTTCTAACTGTTGCTTCTTGACTTGCATACAGATTTCTCAGGAGGCAGGTCAGGTGGTCTGGTATTCTCATCTCTTGAAGAATTTCCCACAGTTTGTTGTGATCTACACAGTTAAAGGCTTTGGGATAATCAATAAAGCAGATGTTTTTCTGGAATTCTCTTGCTTTTTTGATGATCCAATGGATGTTGGCAATTTGATCTTTGGTTCCTCTGCCTTTTCTAAATTCAGCTTGAACTCTCTTCACAACAGGAAAATAATCTCCTATTTATTTCAAAGATATTGCTTCCTTATTATCTCTGAGTATTCTATATCTACTTATAGTTGGCCCTTGAACAATTATGGGGATTAATCCACATATAACCTGTGAATTCAACCAACCATGGATTCTGTAGTACCGTAGTATGTACATTTGAAAAAGGTTCCGGTATAAGTGAAACCACACAGTTCAAAACCATGTCTTTCATGGGTCAGTTGTATTTTTAAAATGCCTTTCAGATTATTTCATAAATTTTCTGTTGGTTTAAATTCTTTTGTTTGCAGGATCTTCTGAGAACTTCTCAAGGTGCCGGGTTTCCTTGTGTATACTGTATTTTTCCCTGTTTTGACGTGTGTTGTAGACTTGCTGCTGGGAATTACTGATCGAGGGCTTCTTGGTCACTGGAGTAATAATAATAAGGTGCTTTGGTCATGTGTAAGGTTTCCCTGATAGCTTGGTTGGTAAAGAATCCACCTACCATGCAGGAGACCCCAGTTTGATTCTTGGGTCTGGAAGATCTGCTGGAGAAGGGATAGGCTACCCACTCCAGTATGCTTGGGCTTCCCTGTGGCTCAGCTAGTTAAGAATCCACCTGCAATGTGGGAGACCTGGGTTCAATCCTTGGGTTGCGAAGATTCCATGGACTTTATATCCATGCATTGCAGAGTCAGACATGACTGAGTGACTTTCACTTCACTTGGTTATCTGTGATCCTGAGGGTCTTTTAGAGACTCAAAGAGGTACCATAACCCTCATTTCTTATTTAAAGTGATTTCATGGGTAAGGTTATTTATTTCCTAAAGGTAATACTTTTGTGGTTTCTATCCTTACTGACTGACTTCCCATACTCAGACTCTCCTTGCAATGACTAGCTTTGTTTATCATTTGGTTATTGTTAAATGATTGTCATGTGACTACATGCATGATGCCCACTTACTGTACAGTAACTGGCAAGAATCATCAGTTTATCTGAAATCCACATGGTAAAGCTTAGTATTGCACCTTGTTGAAGGCAGTTTTTATAACATCTCAGATAATTATGCTGAAGATTTAAGCTGATATAGTTAGGAGTGTACAGACTGTTTATTCCCTCTTCTCAGCTTTCAGCAGCCTGACAAGAATCTCTCACTGAACAGGTAGAATCCTAAAACACTCACTCAACATTACCTAACGTCACCTAACCTGACCCTGTTATCTTTTACTTGAGAAGGATATCCTTTCCTTTGTCTTACTGTAGGAAATCTTTAACTTATGAGCTAGAGAACTCTTATGAGCCTGCTCATAGTAAATGACTAATATTTGTGTATAAAAATATTTGTGTATAAAACTGTGTCTAAAATTTTCACTTAACACAAAGTCTAGGAAGTGAGGATGCAAGCATGAATAAATTCTCCATGAATTTTGGCTAAGCTGGAATGTTTAAAATTTTTTCAGTGGCAAGTAGATGAGCATAATTATTGCACCATTATAAGAAGAGAATATCCAAAGGAGAACAAGATGTTGGAGGAGTAGGTGGACATGGAGTACATCTCTCTTCACAGATACATCAGGAATACACCTTCAGACACACAAGTGCATGCAGAACACCAGCTGAGAGCGGACAGAAGTACCTGATCAGTGGAAAAGAATATATAGAACCATGCCAAACTCAATAGGACAAAGGAACTATGGGGAAAAACAGGAGTGTTAGCAGGACTGGACCTGCCCTCCATGGGTGGGGAACTGAAGCAGGGATCTGATCCCCACACTGGGGCAATTGTCTGAGTCAGAGGAGAAATATTTAAGGCTGAAAGTGAAACAGCTGATCTGTGGCAGCCTAAATGGAATCAGAATCAGACAGTCCTTGCCATGACCATACATACCACAGACAGGGCCGCAGGTCCCCTGGAAGGGATAAGCGGCTGGGCTATGGAGTTTAGGGATTGTGAAGCAATCCCAGAGTGAGGGCTGCTGTTGACTGTGGAGAGATGGATCGAGGAGATGTGCGAGAAGAGATTGTGGTGGGAAATGCCTGTCGAGGAAAGTTGACTAGCCATGGAAGCAAGGTGATACTGCTGAGTGAGGCATAGGGGGTGAAGCCATTACTATAGACTCTCTCTCCCCACATGCCAGCATGGGCAGCTGAACAGACAGGCTGGCCTATCAAATGCACTGGACGCACTGAACTTCAGAGTAGGACCCCAGCCAGGGTGCTCCTTTAAGTGCCTGACACACCAATCTACAGAGTAGGACCCCAGCCAGAGGGTGCCCTCTATGTGCCTGATGTACTGAACAATAGAGAAGGACCCCAGGCAAGGGAGCCCTCTAAGTGCCCAAACGGGCGGAGCTATGGAGAAAGACTGGCCAAAGAGGTTTTCTAATCGCCAGCTGCAAAAGGCTAGAAAAAAGACCATGCTAGGTTCAAAACTCCTGTGGTGGAGGCAGTTCATGTCCCTGCACACTTGGCACCACCAGGGTCCCCGCAAGCCAAGCAGCTGCACCACCTTCACACTCAACTCTCACCAGGGCAGAGATGCCACAGGCAAAAAATTTTTGCATATATGCGTGCAGGGTCACTTCGGTCGTGTCCAACACTTTGCGATCCTGTAGACTGTGGCCTGCCAGGCTTCTATGTCAGGGATTTCTCCAGGCAAGAATACTGGAGTGTATTGGCCAATACTGGTTGCCATATCCTTCTAGAGCACTGTATTTCCTGTTGCCCTAGCCGCCAAGGCCCCTGTGACCCAAGCAGCTGCACCACCTCCACACCTGGCCCTCACAGGGGCAAACCCAAGTCCTCCAGGGCAGCCTCAGGAGCAAATCCCAGTGGATGACCCACATGCAGAGGTGGACATAAAACCACAATTGAAACCCAAGGGCAGTGTGGCTAAGGAAGAAGACCCAAAACCTTCCCACCAGCTCTACAAGCTGCAGATTAAATCCACATGATCAACTAGGCAGACTCTGTGTCTGTGGAATATATAAAAGGTCACTGAGAACTCCCACAGAAGAAAACGCACTAGTTCTGATAGCTGTGGACATTGGAGGCAAGAACACACAGGAGTAGGACCAGATTAGAATCTGAGCTGCCTCCACAGCAGGTCCAGAAATCCGTACAGTGTTGGAGGGGATCCTAGGGTGGTGAGCTGGACCGTGACTTCCAGTGAGGGAAAGGACTCTGACAGCAGTGACTCAAGAAAAACATTTATTATTCTTATGTTTTGATTTGTTCTGTAGATTCTTTTGGACTTTTTTCTCCCTCCACCCTCATTGTAGTTGCTGACATAATTGGCACTATGAAATCTAACTAAGCTTTTGAGGTTTTTTTTCCCCCCTCACTCACATTTTTTATTCTTATTATAAACCTCTGCCTTTACATTGGGCTTTTACAGTTCTGTGGAGATTTCCTTTAATTTTTTAGACCTATTATTAGTTTTTCTACATTTATTCCTTTGTTTGCTTTTTCATTGCTTTATTCCTCACTTGGCACCTTGCTTTAGTTTTGTTTTCCAGTTTGTGCTTTAGTTAGTTTTGTTCTTAACTGGTAAGTATAATTTTTAAATTTCCTTTATTCACCAGGTCAGTCCACTGTAATTTATTTTTGTTGGATTATTTAGACTTTGCTCTTGGGTATATTTGTGTGTGTGTGTGTGTGTGTGTGTGTGTATTCCATTATTTTAATTATTATTTGCCTCATTTTGTCACTGCCATTTGTATGGGGTTCATATTTGGTTTCTCATTTTTGGTTATTTGTTTTAGTCTCACTAATGCCATAACAAACCACTTGTGAAATCTTCATTCCTGACCAGAGATCAAGCCCTGAGCCTTTGGAGTGGGAGCACTGACTCCAAGACCTTAGACTACCAGAGAATTAGCCCTAGGGAGTATCAAAGAGTGAGAACTCACACAAAGGAAAAGACTTGAATACAAGACCGGGTATCACCCAGACACTAGTAGCACCCTATGCAGGATGCCTTATCTAAACAACAAACAGAACAAAAATATGAACCCAATCATCAGCAGACAGGATTATCACCTCACTTAGCCTTGCCCATCAGAGGAAAAAACAGACAGACAAAAAAACTCAGCACAAATCTCACCCTATATGAAGCTTACACAAACCACCGGACCAACCTTAGGAGGGCAGAAAACAAAAAGAAGAAAGAATTCAACCTTAAAGCCTGGGAAAAGGAGACCTCAAACACAATAAGTTAAAAAAGGCACTGATGAAAAGGCAGAGAAATACTCTGCAAATGAAGGAACAAACTAGAAACACCCAAGTTCAAATAAATGAAGAGGAAATAGGCAAACTACCTGAAAAAGAATGCAGAATAATGATAGGAAAGATGATCACAAACCTTGAAAACAAAATGAAGAAAATGCAAGAATCAATTGAGAAAGATATAGAAGAATTAAAGAATAAACATACAGAAAAAACACAATTACTGAAATTAAAAGTACTCTAGAAGGAATCAATAGCAGAGTATCTGAAGCAGAAGGACAAATCAGTGAGCTGAAAGATAAAATGGTGGAACTAACTTCTGAGGAGCAGAATAAAGTAAAAAGAATGAAAAGAACTGAGGATAGTCTCAGAGACCTCTGGGACAATATCAAATGCACCAACATTCAAATTATAGGGGTCCCAGAAGAAGAAGAGAAAAAGAAAGGGTAGGGAAAATTTTTGAAGAGATTATAGTTGAAAATTTCTCCACCATGGAAAAGGAAATAGTCAATCAAGTCCAAGAGGCACAAAGAGTCCCATACAAGGATAAACCCAAGGAGAAACCCACCAAGACACATACTAATCAAACAAACAAAGAGTAAACACAAAGAAAGAATATTAAAAGCAGCAAGAGAAAAGCAACAAGTAACATACAAGGGAAACCTCATATGCTTAACAGCTGATCTTTCAGCAGAAACTCTGCTGGCCAGAAGGGAATGACAAAATTTATTTAAAGTACTGAAAGGGAAAAATCTGCAACCATGATTACTATACCCAGCAAGGATCTCATTCAATATTGATGGAGAAATAAAAAGATTTTTAATCAAGCAAAAGTTAAGAGAATTCAGTACCACCAAACCAGCTTTACAACAAATGTTAAAGGAACTTATATAGTCAAGAAATGCAAGAGAAGAAAAGAGATCTATGAAATCAACCCCAAACAGTTAAGAAAATGGCAATACAGACATACATATCAATAATTACTTTAAATGTAAATGGGTTAAATGCTCCAACCAAAATACACAAACTGGCTGAATGGATACCAAAACAAGACCCACATATATGCTGTCTAGAAGAAATCCACTTCAGACCTAAAAACACATATAGACTGAAAGTGAGAAGATGGAAAAATATATTCTGTGCAAATGGGAAGCAAAAGAATGCTGGAGTGGCAATTCTCATATCAGACAAATAAGATTTTAAAATAAAGAATATTACAAGAGATAAAGAAGGACACTATACAATGATAAAGGGATCAATCCAAGAGGAAGACATAACAACTGTAAATATCTCTGCATCCAACATAGGAGCTTCTCAATATATAAGACAGACACTAACAGACATAAAAGGAGAAACTGAAGTAACACAATAATTGAAGGAGACTTCAACACCCCACTCACACCAATGGACAGATCATAAAAACAGAAAATTAATAAGGAAGCACAAGTCTTAAATAATATATTAGATGAGTTGGATCTCATTGATATCTTCAGGACATTCCATCCAAATGCAGAAGAATATGCCTTCTTCTCCAGTGCACATGGGATATTCTCCAGGATAGACCACCTCTTGGATCACAAATCAAACCTCAGTTAATTTAAGAAAATTGAAATTGTATCAAGCATCTTCTCCTACCACAATGCTATGAGACCAGATATCAATTACAAGAAAAGATCTGTAAGAAACACAAACACATGGAGATTAAACAACATGTTTCTAAATAAACAACAGGTTAGTGAAGAAAACACAAGGGAAATAAAAAATTTTCTAGAAACAAATGACAATGAAAATATGACAACTCAAAACCTATGGGATGCAGCAAGAGCAATTCTAAGAGGGAAGTTTATAGCAATACAGTCCTACCTCAAGAAACAAGAAAAACTTCGAATAGAGAACCTAACTTTACAACTAAAACAACTGGCAAAAGAAGAAGAGTAACAAAAAACCCTCAAAATTAGTAGAAGAAAAGAAATCATAAGGATTAGAGCAGGACAATTGAAAGTGAAATTAAATAAACAATAGTAAAGATTAATAAAACTAAAAGCTGGTTCTTTGAGAAGATATACAAAATCAACAAACCTTTAGCCAGACTCATCAAGAAAAAAAAAGAGGCAAGAATCAAATCCATTTTGAGTTTATTTTTGTGTGCGGTGTTAGAAAGTGATCTAGTTTCATTCTTTTACAAGTGGTTGACCAGTTTTCCCAGCACCACTTGTTAAAGAGATTGTCTTTACTCCATTGTATATTCTTGCCTCCTTTGTCAAAGATAAGGTGTCCATATGTGTGTGGATTTATCTCTGGGCTTTCTATTTTGTTCCATTGATCTATATGTCTGTCTTTGTGCCAGTACCATACTGTCTTGATGACTGTGGCTTTGTAGTAGAGCCTGAAGTCAGGCAAGTTGATTCCTCCAGTTCCATTCTTCTTTCTCAAGATTGCTTTGGCTATTCGAGGTTTTTTGTATTTCCATACAAATCTTGAAATGATTTGTTCTAGTTCTGTGAAAAATGTGGCTGGTAGCTTGATAGGGATTGCATTGAATTTGTAAATTGCTTTGGGTAGTATACTCATTTTCACTATATTGATTCTTCCAATCCATGAACATGGTATATTTCTCCATCTATTAGTGTCCTCTTTGATTTCTTTCATCAGTGTTTTATAGTTTTCTATATATAGGTCTTTAGTTTCTTTAGGTAGATATATTCCTAAGTATTTTATTCTTTTCGTTGCAATGGTGAATGGAATTGTTTCCTTAATTTCTTTTTCTACTTTCTCATTATTCGTGTATAGGAATGCAAGGGATTTCTGTGTGTTGATTTTATATCCTGCAACTTTACTATATTCATTGATGATCTCTAGTAATTTTCTGGTGGAGTCTTTAGGGTTTTCCATGTAGAGGATCATGTCATCTGCAAACAGTGAGAGTTTTACTTCTTCTTTTCCAATTTGGATTCCTTTTATTTCTTTTTCTGCTCTGATTGCTGTGGCCAAAACTTCCAGAACTATGTTGAATAGTAGCGGTGAAAGTGGACACCCTTGTCTTGTTCCTGACTTTAGGGGAAATGCTTTCAATTTTTCACCATTGAGGATAATGTTTGCTGTGGGTTTGTCATAGATAGCTTTTATTATGTTGAGGTATGTTCCTTCTATTCCTGCTTTCTGGAGAGTTTTTATCATAAATGGATGTTGAATTTTGTCAAAGGCCTTCTCTGCATCTATTGAGATAATCATATGGTTTTTATTTTTCAATTTGTTAATGTGGTGAATTACATTGATTGATTTGCGGATATTGAAGAATCCTTGCATCCCTGGGATAAAGCCCACTTGGTCATGGTGTATAATCTTTTTAATGTGTTGTTGGATTCTGATTGCTAGAATTTTGTTGAGGATTTTTGCATCTATGTTCATCAGAGATATTGTAAGATCAGAAACTATAAAACTCCTAGAGGAGAACATAGGCAAAACACTCTCAGACATAAATCACAGCAGGATCCTCTATGATCCACCTCCCAGAATTCTGGAAATAAAAGCAAAAATAAACAAATGGGATCTAATTAAAATTAAAAGCTTCTGCACAACAAAGGAAAATATAAGCAAGGTGAAAAGACAGCCTTCTGAATGGGAGAAAATAATAGCAAATGAAGCAACTGACAAACAACTAATCTCAAAAATATACAAGCAACTTCTGCAGCTCAACTCCAGAAAAATAAACGACCCAATCAAAAAATGGGCCAAAGAACTAAATAGACATTTCTCCAAAGAAGACATACGGATGGCTAACAAACACATGAAAAGATGCTCAACATCACTCATTATTAGAGAAATGCAAATCAAAACCACAATGAGGTACCACTTCACACCAGTCAGAATGGCTGCGATCCAAAAATCTGCAAGCAATAAATGCTGGAGAGGGTGTGGAGAAAAGGGAACCCTCCTACACTGTTGGTGGGAATGCAAACTAGTACAGCCACTATGGAAAACAGTGTGGAGATTCCTTAAAAATTGCAAATAGAACTACCTTATGACCCAGCAATCCCACTTCTGGGCATACACACCGAGGAAACCAGAATTGAAAGAGACACGTGTACCCCAATGTTCATCGCAGCACTGTTTGTAATAGCCAGGACATGGAAACAACCTAGATGTCCATCAGCAGATGAATGGATAAGAAAGCTGTGGTACATATACACAATGGAGTATTACTCAGCGGTTAAAAAGAATTCATTTGAATCAGTTCTGATGAGATGGATGAAACTGGAGCCGATTATACAGAGTGAAGTAAGCCAGAAAGAAAAACACCAATACAGTATACTAACACATATATATGGAATTTAGGAAGATGGCAATGACGACCCTGTATGCAAGACAGGGAAAGAGACACAGATGTGTATAACGGACTTTTGGACTCTGAGGGAGAGGGAGAGGGTGGGATGATTTGGGAGAATGACATTCTAACATGTATACTATCATGTGAATTGAATCGCCAGTCTATGTCTGACGCAGGATGCAGCATGCTTGGGGCTGGTGCATGGGGATGACCCAGAAAGATGTTATGGGGAGGGAGGTGGGAGGGGGGTTCATTTTTGGGAATGCATGTAAGAATTAAAGATTTTAAAATTTAAAAATAAAAAACTAAAAAAAAAAAAAAAAAAAAAAAAGAATCAAATCAACAAAATCACAAGTGAAAAAGGAGAGGTTGCAACAGACAATACAGAAATACAAAGGATTATGAGACTATTATGAGACACTATGTGGTAATAAAATGGATAACCTGGAAGAAAGGGACAGGTTCTTAGAAAAGTTCAATCTTCCAAGACTGAACCAGGAAGAAATTGAAATTATGAACAATCCAATTACAAGCACTGAAATTGAAGCTGTGATAAAAAAAAAAAAAGTCTCCCCCAAAACAAAAGCCCAGGACCAGATGGCTTCAGAGGAGAATTCTATCAAACATATAAAGAAGAGCTAATGCCTATACATCTAAAACTTTTTCAAAAAATTGCAGAGGAAGGAACACTTCCAAACTTATTCTATGAGGCCACCATCACCCTGATACCGAAACCAGACAAAGACAACACAAAAAAAGACAACTACAGGGCAATATCACTGATGAACATAGATGCAAAAATCCTCAACAGAATTTTAGCAACAGAATTCAGCAACACATCAAAAAGCTCATACACCATGATCAAGTTGGGTTTATTTCAGGGATTCAAGGATTCTTCAATATATGTGAATCAATCAATGTGATGCATCATATTAACAAATTGAAAGATGAAAACCATATAATAATCTCGATAGATGCAGAAAACACCTTTGACAAAGTTCAGCACCCATTTATGATTAAAACTCTTCACTAAATGAGCATAGAAAGAACCTACCTCAACATAGTAAAGGCCATATATGATAAGCTTACAGCAAACATTATTCTCAATGGTGAAAAACTGAAAGCATTCTCCCTAAGATCAGGAACAAGACAAGTGCGTCCACTTTCACCACAGTTATTCAATATAGTTCTGGAAGTCCTAGCTATAGCAATCAGAGAAGAAAAAGAAATAAAAGGAATCCATATTGGAAAAGAAGTAGTAAAGCTCTCACTGTTTGCAGATGACATGATATTGTACATAGAAAACCCTAAAGATAGTATCAGAAAATTATTAGAGCTAATCAGTGAATTTAGCAAAGTTGCAGGATACAAAATTAATACACAGAAATCACTTGCATTTCTATATACTAACAATGAAAAATGAGGAAGAGAAATTAAGGAATCAATCCCATTCACCATTGCAACAAAAAGAATTAAATATCTAGGAATAAACTTACCTAAGGAGACAAAAGAACTGTACACAGAAAATTATAAGACACTAATGAAAGGAATCAAAGACAACATAAACAGATGGAGAGATATTCCATGTTCCTGGGTAGAAAGAATCAATATTGTGAAAATGACTATACTACCAAACACAGTCTACATATTCAATGCAATCCCTATAAAATTACCAATGGCTTTTTTCACAGAACTAGAACAAAAAATTTCACAGTTCATATGGAAACGCAAAAGACCCCGAATAGCCAAAGCAGTCTTGAGAAAGAAGAATGGAGCTGGAGGAATTAAACTTCCTAACTTCAGATTATACTGCAAAGCTACAGTCAGTAAGACAGTGTGGTATTGGCACAAAAACAGAAATGTAGACCAATGGAACAAAATAGAAAGCCCAGAAATAAACCCATGCACCTATGGGTACCTTATATTTGACGAAGGAGGCAAGAATATACAATGGGGCAAAAACAGCCTCTTCAATAAATGGTGCTGGGAAAACTGGACAGCTGCTTGTAAAAAAATGAAATTAGAACACTCCCTAACACCATACACAAAGATAAACTCAAAATGGATTAAAGACCTAAATCTAAGACCAGAAACTATAAAACTCTTAGAGGAAAACATAGGCAGAACTCTCGATGACATAAATCAAAGCAAGATCCTCTATGACCCACCTCCTAGAGTAACCGAAATAAAAACAAAAGTAAGCAAGTGATATCTGATTAAACTTAAAGGCTTTTGCGCAGCAAAGGAAACTAAAAACAAGGTGTAAAGACAACCCTCAGAATGGGAGAAAATAACGGCAAATGAAACAGCTAACAGAGGATTAATTTCCAAAATATACAAGCAGCTCATACAACTCAATACCAGAAAAACAAAAAATCCAATCAAAAAGTGGGAAAAAGACCTAAATAGATATTTTTCCAAAGAAGACATACAGATGGCTAACAAACACATGAAAAGATGCTCAATATCGCTCATTATTAGAGAAATGCAAATCAAAACTACAATGAGATATCACCTCACACTGGTCAGAATGGTCGTCATCAAAAAGTCTACAAACAATAAATGCTCGAGAGGGTGTAGAGAAAAGGGAATGCTCTTGCACTGTTGGTGAGAATGTAAACTGATACAGCCACTATGGAAGACTCCTTTAAAAACTAGGAATAAAACCACCGTATGATCCAGCAGTCTCACTCCTCGCATATACCCTGAGGAAACCAAAACTGAGAGACACATGTACCCCAGTGTTCACTGCAGCACTGTTTACAATAGCTGGAACATGGAAACCACCTAGATCTCGATTGACAGATGAATGGATAGAGAAATGTAGTACATATACATGATGGACTATTACTCAGCCATAAAAAGGAACACATGTGAGTCCATTCTAGTGAGGTGGATGAACCTAGAACCTATTATACGGAGTGAAGTAAGTCAGAAAGAGAAAGATAAATACCGTATTCTAACGCATATATATGGACTCTAGAAAAATGAAGCATTTATTTACAAGGAAGCAATGGAGAAACAGACATAGAGAATAGATTTATGGACATGGAGAGAGGCGAGGAGAGGGTCAGATGAATGGAAAGAGAAGCATGGAAATTTACACTTCCATATGTAAAATAGATAGCCAACAGGAATTTTCAGTATGGCTCAGGAAACTCAAACAGGGGCTGTGTATCAACCTAGAGGGGTGGATGGGGAGGGAAATGGGAGGCAGGTTCAAAGAGGAGGCGATATATGTATACCTATGGCTGATTCATGTTGAGGTGTGACAGAAAACAACAAAATTCTGTAAAGCAATTATCTGTCAATTAAAAAAAAAAAAAACAAAACAGAATATCCTTTTAGAGACTACCTAGATTTTGGTAACTGAATCTAGGGGCATTTTCAGGATAATACCATTTTCTTATAAAAATGGAATGATTCTGCAAGCGCTGCATGTTGTATTTAGAAATAATAATAACTTAAATTGAAATGGAAAGTAAATTGAATCAGATCAAAGTAAAATTAATTCAATAAATAAATCTCTTCTTAAATTAGCATCCTAAAAGTTAAATGCCAAATAATTTATACTCAGCTAAAATTTTCCACAAAGTGAACATGGCCAACATTGTTTCATTATTAGGTATTTACTGTTAGTGACAGTTGACAAATTTTACTTCTTGATTGCTCTTTTGTACAGATTCTTCGTTTGAGTTGTCAGTGTCATATGTACAGTTGGGTCTTTGCCCCTTTGCTTTTTCCACGTAGTGAATAATGAAGAAATCAAATTTTTTAGCTCACGTTTACTCCCAACTACAAGTGTGTGGTCAATAGGAATGAAAAGATGGGATTGTGTAAAAGAATATGGCAATGTTTAGATTCCTCAGAGTTCTATTGCATCTTTAGCTTTTGTTCACAGGCAAAAAATAAAAACAGAAAACCTTCTGATCCCTACTGTAAGCATGTTACTAATCACACACACAGAGTAACACAAAAGTCGATTTCCTAATAGAGTCAGTAACTGCTGGGTAGGGATTTGGTAAAGACTAAATAAAACAGTTTTGTATTTGATAACTTGAAAAAAAATGAAAAACTCATTTGTATAAATGCATGAGGATAGCTAAAATATATCTACTTGTTTGGAGATCTGTAAAGAGGTCTCTTATTACTTTCTTGGGGAGGGGACAGAAAGCAGAAAACATTTTACTTTGCTTGCTTATTGTTGCTTGATGATCCTTCTTTATTCTTATTCTGTGCCTGCTACAAAGGGAGAAAGTTCAGTCACTTCTCCTTTTTTCTTATTTCCATCCAAATTACTGGCTACTCCTCCTGTCCCAGTTGGATTTAAGGGCAGGGTGGGCATTAAGGAGGTGAAATAGGTAGTTCAGAGCTTCCCTGGTGGCTCAGTGATAGAGAATCAGCCTGCCAAGCAGGAGACGCAGGTTCGATCCCTGGGTTGGGACGATCCCCTGGAGAAGGAAATGGCAACCTGCTCCAGTATTCTTGCCTAGGAAATCCATTGGACAGAGAAGCCTCATGGGCTGCAATCCACAGGATCGCAAAGAGTGAGAGATGACTGAGCTACTGAACACACACAGAGATGGTTAAAGGGGAGCAGAAAAGTTCTTATTTTGATTGTGTTCACGCAACATGGCTCTGTGCTATTTATTCCCAGCAAATGTTTGAACATGATTCTTTTTTTTTTTCCTGTGGAGCATTTTTATAGGTTATTTGGAAGTCCTCCTCCATTTCTGGATGTTTCTTACTTGAAATACCCTCACACTTTACTTTTTTATTTAGTTGCTTATTCCCTCTTTAGCATCAAAGTGTTTTATCCAAAAAATTTTCTCACAAATACTTCATGGAACCTGCCTCTTTCATTACATCAGTGTGGTTGATGAGTCCAGGAATTGTGAAACTTTTTTTTTTTTTATTTTAACTGCTTTATAAATATGACATTTTGTCTAACACTTCCTTTGGAAAGCAACATTTATCCTCCTTTGGTGCCCCAGCTTAATCATATGCTCCCCCTCATAAAAGTATACTTAAAACCTATATTGAGAAAAGGCTCACTTTACAATTAGCACAGCTTTGAGCCAAGGGAGCCCCATAATTTCACCGAAGATTATAAGGTTTCTTTTCTATTCTATCTTGGGGCCTGCCAGAATCATAAAAAAGATCCACTTCCTGTTACCAAGAGAGTGATCTAGGTCTCAATTGTGTTTGCTTAATTCACTGGTTCTCCCTTGAGCTGGGGGTGGACGCTGCACAGTGAAAAGGGGTTTAGGAGTTGCCCTTTATTTATATCCCACAAAGATACTTTATTTTCAACTATTGAGAACAAAAACATGCTCACTTCTCCAATACAATGATAGCTAAAGTTTCCCCGTAATTAAAAAAAAGTCACCAATTAAGAAAATATTTCCTTTAGAGTTAAATATAATTAACCTACAATTTGGCTATTTTTCCTAGAACCTATTCCCTAGATTGTTTCTTGTCCTAATTTTTTTTTCAAGTTGTCTGAATAATTGTATTCCCGAAGGATCTTTAGTCATTCAGACTTTAAGTCTATACTGCATTTTGCTTCATGAGAATATCAGACAATGAGAAAAACACAAGCCAACCATAGCTTCTAAAACTTCTGTTTTTAAAAATGTCAAAATGACTTCACTTTCAGACTGAATGTTGAACATAAAATATAAAAGTAACATTCTCATTGGTGTATATTCAGTTTTCTCCTGCTTCCCCAACTGAAGGTTGATTTAAATTTGTATGGAATCACTTATCCTTTTCTTTTTGGTTCAGGGTTATTTTATTTATTCACCTGCTATTTTCAGTTTAAGGCATGAAAAAGACTATATAATAATCTCTGAAATAGAATCAAGAGTGTGGTTTGCACAGGATAGTTTCTACCAATAGTTTAGGCAGAAACACTGTTGGTCAGCTTTTCCATTTGTAGGAACAATGCATTTAGCTATGGGGGGAAAAAAAGGCATTTATTGGCCTTATACTGCTCGAAGGTCTTTTTTCCTCCCTGAATGTTTTAAATGTTTCTTTTACTGAAATATATTGTAGGGAATTTCTTATTCCTCCCTTCTTTTCCCCTTTCCTTCTTTCCTTTTTATTCTTTATATATTTAAGCTTAAACTTCAATTTCAACACTTGGTAACATTGCCTCAGTTCCCTTACAAATAAAATTAGATAATATCAAACCTAAGCATAAGTACAGAATGAAGTAACACAGGGGAAGGGCTTATGTGATACAATACTTCACTTTACGCAGTCTGACAAAGTTATGTGAAAAATGAGGAATGCAGTCAAAAACACTGGATAGGATCAGTCTACCCAGTTTAGTTTTTTGTAAGCCTATTGCCTTTTGTTCTCTGACTATCAGGGAAGCCTAGGCAGTGCCCTAACTTTCAACTGGGCTCCTCTTTAGTCTCTTTTTTTTCCATCAGAGGTGAAGTCTAGCATTCTTGACACGGACCCTGATCAATCTACCCAGCCCCTGTGGTTAAATACCCTCATCCAGTTCAGTGCAGTCGCTTAGTCGTGTCCGACTCTTTGCGACCCCATGAATCGCATCCAGGCCTACTTCAAATGGACAAACCTCCTGGAAGCACTGTGAAGACTACCTGACTGTGGCCAGTTTTCTTACACAAAATACTAACTTAGGTTCAGATCTGATCCACGTTTGCATGTGGCTTTTATATTTTTTAAAAAAAGATAGCTTAAAATCAGTAGTGCTTAAATTATAAAGATGATCAAAAGAGAATAAACTAAAAAATACAAATTATCTACAACCTAGATTTAATGAATGTCATGATTTGGCTACATGTACTTAAAATTCTTAAAGAGATTGTTTAAAGTACAAATGAAATTTCTCCTTTTCCACCCTCTCCTCTTCTTCCTTACCTAGAAGAAACTCCTCTTCTAAAGTTAGTATGTATCTATTTTTTTTTTTTTTTTTGGCTGTGTTGTGTGACATGTTGGAACTTAGCTCCCCAACCAGGGAACCTCTGTCCCCTACTGTGGAAGCATGGAGTCTTAACCGCCGGACCACCAGGAGCTCTTATTTTATCTATGTTTTATAATTTACCACAGTTATACTATCCAGTGCTTTCAAAATTTACATGTGTGATATATGTATCTCTCTGAATCAAACTTTTGTCATTAAATAGTAAGATTAACACTTAAGGATATATTGAGGTCTTAATCATGTCCAACTCTTTGTGACCCCATGGACTGTAGCCCACCAGGCTCCTCCTTCCATGGGATTCTCCAGGCAAGAAGACTGGGGTGGGTTGCCATTTCCTTCTCCAGGGGATCTTCCTGACCCAGGGATATAACCCCGGTTTCCCGCATTGCAGGCAGACGCTTTAACCTCTGAGCCACCAGGAAAGCCCTATCGAGGTCTAGGATATAAATTTTATAGTATTCATACAATAGAATCTTCTTGTCCTTTGTGTGTGTGTGTGTGTGTGTGTGTGTGTGTGTGCTGGACATTTGAGCTCTTTCTAGCTTTTATTACAAACAATGCTGGGAGGAACATCTTCACACATATATGTTGGCATATAAGCATGAATGTATATTCTGGAGTAGAATACCTATGTTGTACGGTATATAAACTTAAGCTTTCTTTCTACCAATCTAGGCTGCCATGCTTGGCACCATTCCAAACAAAGAGAAATCATTTGGGGTAAGGTGTATGTGGTATGATTTACTGGGCCAACAGCATATCATGAACCCTGCCCTGGGTCATCATTTCCACAGCGCAGTCATTCTAAAGTGCCCTGACATTATTAACATCCTGCATGATTTTAATTTGCTTTGTAAAACTTTATATATCTTGGCTGGAAAATAATTCTACTAGATTAAGAATACTGTTACCCAACAGGCTTTGAGAAGATAAGACATACTCGGTCATTTTCTTTGAAATTAGAGACCAATGAGTAGCAGGTTGTTATTTCAATAATGAGTTTTGCTAAGGTCATCAAAGTGCACCCTAAAAATAAACGAAATCCACTTTATTGGAATTTTTATTTAGTTTTGAAATCTAGTTGGTGGTTAATATTTACTGCATGCAGCACGAGTGAATCATAGCTAATCACTACCCATTTGGATCTAAATGTTGTTAGTAGATAAAGCTTTCTCAAAATGAAAGAAGGACTTGAAAAAAGCAAAGAAAAAACCAAAACAAAGAAAAAGCCTCACCTAAAAGACTTGCATTTGATGTCACAGTAACAGTTGAACTGAACATGATTAAAACATGATTGATCTTGAATTAAGAGATGAGTGAGTCATATACTCGTGAATGTCTAGTTGTTGTTGTTCAGTTGCCAAGTTGTGTCTGACTCTGCGACCCCATGGACTGCAGCACAGGCTTCCCTGTCCTTTACCGTCTTCTGGAGTTTGTTCAAACTCATGTCCATTGTGTTGGTAATGCTATCCAAGTGTCTCATTCTCTGTTATCCCCTTCTCCTCCTGCCCTCAATCTTTCCCAGAATCAAGTAGTCAAAAGCAATATATGTTTAGAATATTGAATGAATGAATGAATGAATAACATCTTTGAGAGACAAATCCATGTGTGATTTTTCTTTGTATCATGTGGTCTCAAGCACAACACCGTGTGCATGGAAAACACTAAAGAGCTATCGCTGAGTGAATGGATTAATAATGGACAAGTGATGCTTGAAGTGATGACAGGAGATGCACGGATTTGTTTGCTTTCTCATTAGGATTAAAATTGGGCAATAGAATATAAAATTAAAATTAATTAACTGTAGTGCCCTATTTTAGTCTAATATGAGGGGTTTTTTTTTTGGTAATTCAAAATTAGAGGGGATATCTATCCTATAATATTTAAAACACATTCTGATGTGGAGAAGGCAATGGCACCCCACTCCAGTACTTTTGCCTGGAAAATCCCATGGATGGAGGAGCCTGTGGGCTGCAGTCCATGGGGTCGCTAAGAGTCAGACACGACTGAGCGACTTCCCTTTCACTTTTCACTTTCATGCATTGGAGAAGGAAATGGCAACTCACTCCAGTATTCTTGCCTGGAGAATCCCAGGGATGGGGGAGCCCGGTGGGCTGCCGTCTCTGGGGTCGCACAGAGTTGGACACGACTGAAGCGACTTAGCAGCAGCAGCAGCATAGTGATATTCATTCATTCAATTGAAAACTTTTAGCAAAATGCTTCTGAAATTTATAGAATCATTTAAAAAAAAATCTGAGGACTTAATTATAATTCCTTTTTAAGCTTGTAAGACAATTACTCAGTCTCTTGGGATTTCTCCTACACCATGTGCTAGTATGTGACAGATGTTTGGATAGCTGTGACCAAGCAGACTGGTCATTTCTGGGTTTGTTTGAACCACATGCAAGAAAAAACATAATGTTGAGACAGAATGCTGAAAACTGTGTAAACCAGGCAATTAATATGATGAGTTATGACCAACATTATTTTTAATGATATAAAAATTATCAGAATATGTTTGCACATAGGAAGCATTGTTTCAACAAATTGTATAAATATGTTTCAAAATACAGATTTGTGATTCAAAAAATATATTTCCTCCCATGGTTACAATAAAAATATTTGGAAACCAATTTCTTAATGGATCCAAAAGGATAGGTCTCTTAAATAGTGACGATAATAAGTAGAGAGGCAAAGACCAGGAGAATGTTATAAAAACTCAGGACAGAGGGCATTTTTAAAAAGAAGGAAATGGTTAGCATATCACTTGCCACCAGTGAGATCAACAAGAGGAGGTGAAAAAGGGATAATTTGATTTAGCAATAAGGAGGCCATAGGTGATTGTTTCATTTCAGTGATGAAGTGGGGCTTGATTAGTTTCATGAGTCAACGGTATTAAGAAAGTAGAGTCAAGTTAAGAGAGATTACCTTAAAAACTGGACTGAAGGCACCAGAGAGAGGAAGTAGAAAAATTTGTAAAACCTTAGTCTTATTTTTCTTATCTATAAAATAGATACAAGAATACTTATAGAAAAGGCTGATGTGTAGCTTGGGCACCATGCATGGGCAACTTGCATGGAGAGCTCATTAAGTGTGAGCCACCATCACCGCCTCCACCCCCACCATCATCATCATTTCTTGGGGTAGTTAATTTCCCAAGGTTCTTATACCACCCTGACTCCATTATTCTTACCTATTACTTTAGAATTCTAATTATGAAACTTAATGATTTTTTGTGTATAGATAAACAGTAGAGGGGAGGGTGTGGTATAAATTAGCAGCTCACAAGAGGACCAAGGCTGGACTGTGCAGCCTATTAAGCCAACTTCTGTGGAGAGATTTGTGAGCACATATAACATGTGCTGAATATTTACTGTGTGCCTGACACTTTTCATACTCATTAATCCTTGAGGTCACCATATTGGGTGTGTTCTGAATACATCCTCATGAAATGAGACACAGGGAGGTACTAAGAGTTAAATAAGTATGTCGCACATATTGTTTTATTGTGGCTGTGGTTTGGGTCCTTTGGGGGAAGAAGAAGATTTAAATAACTTAAAACCAAAATGAGAGGGAATGGAGAGAGAGAGAAAGATCACATGTATGTTCTTTCCTGTTTCTTTTTCTTTTGTCCATGAAAAAAGAGTGAGGTTCATAAGCTAAGTCTTAAGAGTAAATCACTCCTGCAGTGTTTATCAATCATCCCTTTTGAACATGCTTTGGTTAGGGTTTAGAGCTCTGGGAGAAGACTTTGCACCGTTCCCTCTGGGCAAGGGAAAGAGCTTTTGCCACACTGTTTTCAAATGAATAAATCAGAAGTGGCTGCCAGACGTACCCTTCACTGTCCACGGTTGATATAAATTGAAGCGGCCACTGTAGATGAATAGAGGTAGAAGCTATTGCATGTTTGGGAGAATGGGAAGGAGGTGGTTGGGACAACTATTGGCTGTGGAATTGGAAATACAATTTGACTGTGAAGCATTTCCAAAGATACTGCAGGCTAAAATTTCAAAGTATCTCCAGAGGATTTAGTTTTATTACTCACACTGATGTCAGTGGGAACGGGGCAGTTATAGTCTTGGCTGCTCTCTGGAACTTTGCCTGACTACTCCTGTTTCAGCCATTAGAAATTATTTGTTTCACAGTCTCTTTCTGCCCCCTCACCCTCCATCCAAATAAACTAGTCTCAAGTAATTGATGTTAAGGTAATACCAGAAAAGTAGTCCCAAAGAACAGCTACCAGCTCTGAACTGTCAGCCAGAGAATACAGATGGCCCTCTCTTTGGAAAACAAAGATTGCCTATGAAAGCAGCTCTCTCCATGTGAAAGCTTCTTGTTGACTTCCGTTATAAAATTGGAGGCTTGCTCCCCCAGAAAATCTCTGACAAAGAAAATAGAAACACATTTAAAGACAGCAATTAAAAAAATATATATCTAAAACTGATTAATGTAGTACAGATGAACATTTAAATGAGTTTGAAACAGTGAAACTATTTTTGTGTTTCTTAAGTTGGCTTTTATTTGAAAAGTAAATCAATCAGTTCAGATAGAAAAAAAATTAACAATTGGCTCAAAGATTTTTTCAGCTTCTTTCCATCTCCATTTCTTCACATTCTGTAACAGAATGTTGTTTATAGTTCCCTTTGGTTGGACAGGCTATACTTCTTGGTAGTTTAAGAAAACTCCTAGTTTATCATTATTGCTTTCAAAAATAATGAACATGCTTATCTGGTTAAAGGGGTTGAAAGGGGGCTTCTGGAGGCTCTCCAGAAGTACAACAGGAATAACAGTGTACATGATAAGAAACTGAATTTGCCATAGTTCAATATCATATTCTCTAAAAAGGCATGTTGCTCAATGCTGAATTTTATTCTATAGGGTTTTCATTTACTCTCAACCAATTCCCACTTTCTGGATGAAGAGTTACCTTCCAGTATCAGGTCAGGCCTAACACCAGGTTCCCTTGACCTCCTTCCCTAAACTCACTTCATTTTTGAGTACTCATTTCCCTTGACTCCTCTCTATTCTGTACACTTCCAGTTGTAAATTCTGATTTATATTTAATCAGCAGCTGAGCAACTGTCTTCAGTACTTAACTGGTTGACAGTATGGACCAATTAACATTAAAGGGGCTGGCCTCTAGGGAAACTCACGGCTGCCCTCTTACCACCTCATCACTGCCTCTGACTTCATTCTTGGGTGTGCTGAGAGGGATATTTTACTTTCAAGCATTGTAGAGAACTACACTTTGGTTTATTTTCCTTTCTCCTGAATTTGGGCCAGCCCTCTGACTGCTTAACCAACAGAATGACATAGAAGTGACCCGATGTCTGTTCTAGACCTAGACTTTAAACCCTGGCAGCTTCAAATACCTTCTCTAAATGAATGCTGTTGGGATACATTCTCCCGGGCAACAGCTGATCTGCTGGGAGAAGCCCCTAGCCTCCTAGAAAGGATGCATTCAGGTGTTTGAGAGTGCCAGCTCTGCTCCCAGCCCACAGCTGGCATCCACTGCCAGCCACTTGAGAGAGCCAGCTTGGAGGCTCCAGCTGAGCCCTCCAGTGCCTGCAGCCCCAGCTAACATCAGGTGAAGGGGAAGAATTACCTAGCTAAGCCTTGTCAGCTTGAAGAATTTGGAGAGAAAATAAATAGTGTTTTAAGCCATTAGATTTTGGGGTGGCTGGTTACACAGCAATGGAGGACAGAAACGGGAGTATTTGTTCCCAGTATGGTATTAGAGACTGGAAATGTCAAGATGAGGAGAAAGGAGGTTCATGTTATGAGACTTTGTCTGGATGTTTTTTCCCATGTCGAAGGTGTGCTTCTCCTCATCTGGTATGTTATTTCTAGTCTGATAGTGTGAGAGCACTGAGCTCTGCTTTCTTTTGAGAATCGGTAGTTCCCTTGCCTCCCTCTCTCCCCTTGAAAATCAGTGGTAGGTATCAGGATGAGTCTTAGGCCTGCCTAGGGTAGCCAAAAGATGCCTCATTCTTTCTGGTATGTTTCCAAGTTTGCTTGCCAAAGCTTTCAGTAAGGTTTTTCCTCATCAGATGCTCTTTTTTTTTTTTTTCCTTTGCATGCTTTATTTTTTAATTTTTTAAATAAAATTTTATGGGAGTATAGTTACTTTATAATGTTTTGTCAGATGTTCTTTGTCCATAAGTCTCCCTCAGGGAACTTGAGGAAGGTGGCTGTGGCTGAATCAGATTTAGATATTCATGATCCTCAGCCACGGCCATTTTCAAACTCTTCCCATCTACAACATGCTTCCCAGGTGGGATACAGCGCACAAGGTTGCAAAGAGTTGGACGCCACTGAAGCAACTTAGCGCACACATACCATCTAAGACAAGCATCTTCAGCTGGAATTTTCAGGAAAAAGAATTATGTGCCTATGTGCTTATTTCCCCCACCAAGCCCTGTGGCCTCCTGTAACTGTGCTAAGTCGCATCAGTTGTGTCTGACTCTTTGCAACCCTATGGGCTACAGCCCTCCAGGCTCCACTTTATGGAGAGGGTTGTCGACACCATGGGCTTCCCAGGTGGCACTGGTCGTAAAGAACCTGCCTGCCAATGCAGGAGATGTAAGAGACGTGGGTTCGATCCCTGGGCCTGGAAGATCTCCTGGAGGAGGGCATGGCGACCCACTCCAGTATTCTTGCCTGGAGAATCCCCATGAATAGAGGAGCCTGGTGGGCTATAGTCCATAGTGTAGAAAAGAGTCAGACATGACTGAGTGAGCACACACACACATACATGCCTTGTAAATTGTTTCTTTAGTAAACTATGTATGGTCTTTCCTATTCTGCTATCTCTTTCCTGTCTGCAATTTTCAGGGTTAAAACTGCAAGTATTTATAAGCTATCCTCAATTTTTAGATCACAGAGAACGTTGAATTGTATATTTTATCAGAGCTATACTGCGTAAATTAATGTAAGATGTTGGCCATGTATGCCTGATGCTGTGCTGTGCTTTAGTCCCTCAGTCGTGTCCAACTCTTTGTGACCCCATGGACTGTAGCCCACAGGCTCCTCTCTCCATGGAGATTCTCCAGGCAAGAATACTGGAGTGGGTTGCCATGTGCTCTTCCAGGGGATTTTCCCTACCCAAGGATCAAACCCAGGTATCCTGCTTTGCAGGCAGATTCTTTAACGTCTGAGCCACCAGGGCAGCCCATGTATGCCTGAGAGTGAATATTTAAAAGTCAGTAAGTCCATTCTGTCCAAATCAATATAATTGTAACTCAGAGGATGCTACTTTTCTAACAAATCGCTGTTAAACTTAGTTCATCTGTTACTAACAAAGCTATTATTTCCATATGGCAATCATGTTTACTCCCTCCTTGCATGGTATTTTCTTTCTTTACCATTTCATTTACATTCCCCCTGGTTCTGGATGTCTTGTTCTTCAAAGCAATCACAGCTTTGAAGATCTCATATGAGCATGATTAGAAAATGACAAGATTTAGGTTTTTTACTCTTCCTCAGAAATTCTTAAGACCTGTGGTAGACTCATTACCGTAAGTCTCAGCATTATAATCAGTCATTTATACATTTTAATTGTCTAGGAACTTTGGAACTTTAGTAGTTAGAATCCAAGTTTGAGGGATTATCCCTCCCCCCTTTTTCTCAGTTGACATTAGAGGTCATCTTCTTCCTCAAAGTTTTAACATGGTTTTATCATTATGCGAAGAGTTGACTCATTGGGAAAGACTCTGGTGCTGGGAGAGATTGGGGGCAGAAGGAGAAAGGGACGAGAGAGGATGAGATGGCTGGATGGCATCACTGACTCGATGGACGTGAGCCTGAGTGAACTCCGGGAGTTGGTGATGGACAGGGAGGCCTGGCATGCTGCGATTCATGGGGTCGCAAAGAGTCGGACACGACTGAGCGACTGAACTGAACTGAACTGATCGTCAGGCTGCACTTTTCTTTGTTTTACTCTTTTGAAGAACTTTCTCACCTTTGCTTTTCCCCCAGATATTAAGGACCTTGTTACCAATGCCTATCAAAAAGCAATGCCTCTATTCCTTTGCTATTTACTTCCAAAGTTCAGTGTGTAGGACTTGTAACAACTTTTAACTGGATATACTATAATATGTTTTATATAAGTTACTAAATGGCTTGCATCATCCATGGCAGAAGCTAAGCAAGTATCTTAAACCTATATAATCACCAGTGAAATTAATAGAAGAAAATCTTTAAGTCTAGTTCATCTATTTATAAAATAATAAATTACATATCTATGTATCTATCTATGGATATGCATATATCTCTCTATCTATATCTTGGTCAGTTTGGGGACCATCTCATCTATAAAGTGGAAACCCCAGATTTCCTTTTTTTTTTTTTGGCTGTGAACTTAGAAATTCATAGAATTCTCAGAGGAAAGTAAAATTTTGATGGAATCCTAGTTCTCTTTGAGTATTACTTTTATTTATCTACTTTTAAAATGACTTAACCCTTTTCTCAAGCTTTCCTGATAGCTCAGTTGGTAAAGAATCTCCTGCAAGGGAGGAGACCCCGGTTTGATTCCTGGGTCAGGAAGATCTGCTGGAGAAGGGATAGGCTACCCACTCCAGTATTCTTGGGCTTCCCTTGTGGCTCAGCTGGTAAAGAATCCACCTGCAATGTGGGAGACCTGGGTTCAATCCCTGGGTTGGGAACATCCCTAGGGAAGAGAAAGGCAACCCATTCCAGTATTCTGGCCTGAAGAATTCCATGGACTGTATGGTCCATGGGATTGCAAAGAGTTGGACACAACCGAGTGACTTTCTCACACACACACACACACACACACACATACACACACACACACACACACACACACACATATACATTTCCTACATGTAAACTAGATTATCTTTAACACAGTTATTTTATTTGACTTTATTAATTTGTAAGGCTTGTATTCGTTTTCCTCCTTCAGTTCAGTTCAGTCGCTCAGTCGTGTCCGACTCTTTGTGAGCCCATGAATTTCAGCACCCTGTCCATCACCAACTCCCAGAGTTCACTCAGACTCACGTCCATCGAGTCTGTGATGCCATCCAGCCATCTCATCCTCGGTCATCCCCTTCTCCTCCTACCCTCAATCCCTCTCAGCATCAGAGTCTTTTCCAATGAGTCAACTCTTTGTTCGCATGAGGTGTCCAAAGTACTGGAGTCTCAGCTTTAGCATCATTCCTTCCAAAGAAATCCCAGGGCTGATCTTCAGAATTGATTGATTGGATCTCCTTGCAGTCCAAGGGACTCTTGGGAAGAAAAAATATTTTGGGTAACCTGAGGAAATAGTGAATATTTGATAATGTGCTATCTTTATAGTATTCTAACAACAGACTGGTTTCAAATAGAAAAAGGAGTACGTCAAGGCTGTATATTGTCACCCTGCTTATTTAACTTATATGCAGAGTACATCATGAGAAACACTGGGCTGGAAGAAACACAAGCTGGAATCAAGATTGCCGGGAGAAATATCAATGACCTCAGATATGCAGATAACACCACCCTTATGACAGAAAGTGAAGAGGAACTAAAAAGCCTCTTGATGAAAGTGAAAGTGGAGAGTGAAAAAGTTGGCTTAAAGCTCAACATTCAGAAAACGAAGATCATGGCATCCGGTCCCATCACTTTATGGGAAATAGATCGGGAAACAGTAGAAACAGTGTCAGACTTTATTTTTGTGGGCTCCAAAATCACTGCAGATGGTGATTGCAGCCATGAAATTAAAAGACACACCTTGGACTTTCCTGTTGGCTCAGACAGTAAAGCATCTGGCTGCAATGCAGGAGACCCGGGTTTGATCCCTGGGTCGGGAAGATCCCCTGGAGAAGGAAACAGCAACCCACCCCAGTACTCTTGCCTGGAAAATCCCATGGACGGAGGAGGCTGGTAGGCTATAGTCTGTGGGGTCACAAAGAGTTGGACATGACTGAGCGACTTCACTACTCCTTGGAAGAAAAGTTATGACCAACCTAGACAGCATATTCAAAAGCAGAGACATTACTTTGCCAACTAAGGTCCGTCTAGTCAAGGCTATGGTTTTTCCTGTGGTCATAAATGGATGTGAGAGTTGGTCTGTGAAGAAAGCTGAGTGCTGAAGAATTGATGGTTTTGAACTGTTGTGTTGGAGAAGACTCTTGAGAGTCCCTTGGACTGCAAGGAGATCCAACCAGTCCATTCTGAAGGAGACCAACCCTGGGATTTCTTTGGAAGGAATGATACTAAAGCTGAAGCTCCAGTACTTTGGCCACCTCATGTGAAGAGTTGACCCATTGGAAAAGACTCTGATGCTGGGAGGGATTGGGGGCAGGAGGAGAAGGGGACGACAGAGGATGAGATGGCTGGATGGCATCACTGACTCGATGGACGTGAGTCTGAGTGATCTCGGGGAGTTGGTGATGGACAGGGAGGCCTGGCGTGCTGCGATTCATGGGGTTGCAAAGAGTTGGACACGACTGAGCGACTGAACTGAACTGAACTGAAATTTTTTGTGTAATAGTCATTTATAAATATAAAGAATTAGATTATTATTTCACTAGAATTATAGAAATATTTTCCCCATAAATAACCATTTTCACAAATACTCTAAGTTAGAACATGTAGTATGAAGTGATGGACGTGTATTTAAGTGCCTTGGATCGGTTTAAAACTGATATTTTCTTCAATCTTTGAAACTCCTATTAACACAGCAGGTTTATCATTAGAGACATTCCCAGAAGAAAAGTGATTCTGTTTGCAAGTGGAAGAAATCTACTTTACTATTCCAGGACAAAAACATAGTGTCCATAGATTTCCTATTTCAGAAGACTAACAAGTTAATTAGCATACTTATGCTCAGAATATCCTTCTTCTTTCTCTTTCTCCTTCATCAAATGAAATGTGTATTCTAACTTTAATTTAGAATATAAAAAGATGATCACAGATCTTTTTACCCAGCACTTAAAGGCTTTTTGTGGGAATTGCTCTGGACAACAGTTACTACTACTGCCTTCAGTTGAAAGCTGCATTCCAAACCAAGTTGACTGATTCTGAGATCTGCGCTCTTTGTAGGTCACCCTGGTGGACATGTAAAGAAAGACTGACTGTTTCTATAAATTTTTCATTTTTCACAAGTAACTCTCCAGAGAATAACTTCCCTAATTAAGGGTAATTTATAGCAGAAACAACTTGCGTGCTGGACAATTGCACTGGGTTTTGACTTAGTGGTGGAAAGTCGTGCCCTTCTCTCTAAATTATTTTGGCTCTTCCTAGAGGATCAGGCGGAGAAGGAGATGGCACCCCACTCCAGTACCCTTGTCTGGAAAATCCCATGGATGGAGGAGCCTGGTGGGCTGCAGTCCATGGGGTTGCTAAGAGTCGGACACGACTGAGCGACTTCACTTTCACTTTTCACTTTCATGCGTTGGAGAAGGAAATGGCAACCCACTCGAGTGTTCTTGCCTGCAGAATCCCAGGGACGGGAGAGCCTGGTGGGCTGCCGTCTATGGTGTCTCACAGAGTTGGACACGACTGAAGTGACTTAGCAGCAGCAGATGATCAGGGTGCCATAGGATTTTCCTGTGCTTTGTGGCCAGGTCATGCTTTTGGTACATAGTGATACTCCTGGAATTCTTTTTTTACATTGTTGATTTCTTCTTGACTACAGCCTTATGTTATAATATTGTCTAAAGTTGATTTTTTTCCTCCTTCTAAGTATTTTCTATGCTCCACTATTTACATGGGCTGGTATTCTAGAGCTAGAAAGATGTTCAAATAGTATCTCCTGTCTAAAGAGTAATTATGGCTCTTTCTTCTGATACTTCTTTATAGCAGTTTTCTTTGCCTCACTGAATCTAGCCTTTTCTACTGATTCTTACTTTACTAGTTCTGAATTGTCTCATTATAGTTAATCATAATCTCAGGAAAAATTTACATTTAATGTTAGCTATATGGTCATATGCAGAGTACATCATGAGAAACGCTGGACTGGAGGAAACACAAGCTGGAATCAAGATTGCCGGGAGAAATATCAATAACCTCATATATGCAGATGACACCACCCTGATAGCAGAAAGTGAAGAGGAACTAAAAAGCCTCTTGATGAAAGTAAAAGAGGAGAGTGAAAAAGTTGGCTTAAAGCTCAACATTCAGAAAACGAAGATCATGGCATCTGGTCCCATCACTCCATGGGAAATAGATGGGGAAACAGTGGAAACAGTGTCAGACTTTATTTAGGGGGGCCCCAAAATCACTGCAGATGGTGATTGCAGCCATGAAATTAAAAGATGCTTACTCCTTGGAAGAAAAGTTATGACCAACCTAGATAGCATATTCAAAAGCAGAGACATTACTTTGCTGACTAGGGTCTGTCTAGTCAAGGCTATGGTTTTTCCAGTAGTCATGTATGGATGTGAGAGTTGGACTGTGAAGAAGGCTGAGTGCTGAAGAATTGATGGTTTTGAACTGTGGTGTTGGAGAAGACTCTTGAGGGTCCCTTGGACTCCAAGGAGATCCAACCAGTCCATTCTGAAGGAGATCAACCCTGGGATTTCTTTGGAAGGAATGATACTAAAGTTGAAACTCCAGTACTTTGGCCACCTCATGAGAAGAGTTGACTCATTGGAAAAGACTTTGATGCTGGGAGGGATTGGCGGCAGGAGGAAAAGTGGACGACGGAGGATGAGATGGCTGGATGGCATCACTGACTCGATGGACGTGAGTCTGAGTGATCTCGGGGAGTTGGTGATGGACAGGGAGGCCTGGCGTGCTGTGATTCATGGGGTCGCAAAGAGTTGGACACGACTGAGCGACTGAACTGAACTGAACTGATATGGGACTATAATCCAGACTTCTTTATAAATAACATTATAAACCTTATATTGAAACATATATTTGTATCATGTATGACCATGCATCCATATAACATTATATGCTCTACATACCTGATATTCTAGAATACAAGACTTTTATTCTTTAAAACATGGTACTCAATTGGTTACTAGTCTTTAAGTCCTTTTCTCAGATACTTTACAGTCTGCCTTTTGAAGGTGATTTCAGCCTTATTCAGTTCAGTTCAATCGCTCAGTCGTGTCCAAATTTTTGCAACCCCATGGACTGCAGCATGTCAGGCTTCCCTGTCTATTACCAACTCCCACTGCTTACTCAAACTCATGTCCATCGAGTCAGTGATGCCACACATCTCAACCTTTGTCATCCCCTTTTCCTCCTGTCTTCATCTTTCCCAGCATCAGGGTTTTTAAAAATGAGTCAGTTCTTCATATCAGTTGGCCAAAGTATTGGAATTTCAGCTTTAGCATCAGTCCTTCCAATGAATATCCAGGACTGATTTCCATTAGGATTGTCTGGTTGGATCTCCATGCAGTCCAAGGGACTCTCAAGAGTCTTCTCCAACAACACAGTTCAAAAGCATCAATTCTTAGGCACTCAGCTCTCTATATAGTCCAACTCTCACATCCATACATGACTATTGGAAAAAAACTTAGTTTTGACTAGATGGACATTTGTTGGCAAAGTAATGTGTCTACATTTTAATATGCTGTCTAGGTTGGTTGTAACTATTCTTCCAAGGAGAAGCATCTTTTAATTTCATGGCTGCAGTCACCATCTGCAGTGATTTTGGAGGCCAAAAAAATAAAGTCAGTCACTGTTTCCACTGTCTCCCCATCTATTTGCAGTGAAGTGATGGAACCAGGTGCCATGATCTTAGTTTTCTGAATGTGGAGTTTTAAGCCAAACTTTTAACTCTTTTACACTTTCAACAAGAGGCTCTTTTAGTTCTTCACTTTCTGCCATAAGGGTGGTATATCTGCATCTGATATTTCTGTTATTGATATTTCTCCTGTCAATCTTGATTCCAACTTGTGCTTCATCCAGCCTAGAATTTCTCATGATGTACTCTGCATATAAGTTAAATAACCAGGGTTACAATATACAGCCTTGACATATTCCTTTCTCAGTGTGGAACCAGTCTGTTGTTTCATGTCCAGTTTTAACTGATGCTTCTTGACCTGCATACAGACTTCTCAGGAGGCAGGTCAGGTGGTGTGATATTCCTATCTCTTGAAGAATTTTCCACAGTTTGCTGTGATCTACAGAGTCAAAATCTTTGACATAGTCAATAAAGCCGATGTTTTTCTGGAACACTCTTGCTTTTTTAGTGAGCCAGTGGATGTTGGCAATTTGATCTCTGGTTCCTCTGCCTTTTCTAAAACCAGCTTGAACATCTGCATGTTCATGGTTCACGTACTGTTGAAACCTGGCTTGGAGAATTTTGAGCATTACTTTACTAGCGTGTGAGATGAGTGCAATTGTGCAGTAATTTGAGCATTCTTTGGCATCGCCATTCTTTGGGATTGGAATGAGAACTGACATTTTCCAGTCCTGTGGCCACTGCTGAGTTTACCAAATTTGCTGACATTTTGAGTGCAGCACTTTCACAGCATCATCTTTCAGGATTTGAAACAGCTCCACTGGAATTCCATCACCTCCACTAGCTTTGCTTGTAGCAATGCTTCCTAAGGCCCACTTAGCTTCACATTCCAGGATGTCTGGCTCCAGGCGTGTGATTACACCGTCATTGTTTTCTGGGTCATGAAGATCTTCTTTGTGTAGTTCTTCTGTGTATCCTTGCCATCTCTTCTTAATATCTTCTGCTTCTGTTCTGTCCACACCATTTCTGTCCTTTATTGTGCCCATCTTTGCATGAAGTATTCCCTTGGTATCTCTAATTTTCTTGAGGAGTTCTCTAGTCTTTCCCATTCTATTATTTTCCTCTATTTCTTTGCATTGATCACTGAGGAAGGCTTTCTTATCTCTCCTTGCTATTCTTTGGAACTCTGCATTCAAATGGGTATATCTTTCCTTTTCTTCTTTGCCTTTTGCATCTTTTCTTTTCTCAGCTATTTGTAAGCCCTCCTCAGACAGCCATTTTGCCTTTTTGCATTTCTTTTCCTTGGGGATGGTCTTGATCCCTGCCTCCTGTACAGTGTCACAAACCTCCATCCATAGTTTTTCAGACACTCTGTCTATCATATCTAATCGTTTGAATCTATTTGTCACTTCCACTGTATAATCGTAAGGGATTTGATTTAGGTTATACCTGAATGTTCTATTGGTTTTCCCCACTTTCCTCAATTTAAGTCTGAATTTGGCAATAAGAAGGATTTCATGATCTGACCCACAGTCACCTCCCAGTGTTTTTGCTGACTGTGTAAATCTTCTCCATCTTTGGCTACAAAGAATATAATCAACCTGATTTCAGTGTTGACCATTTGGTGATGTCCATATGTAGAGTCTTCTCTTGTGTTGTTGAAGAGGGTTTTTGCTATGACCAGTGCGTTCTCTTGGCAAAACTCTGTTAACTTTTGACCTGCTTCATTTTGTACTCCAAGGTCAAATTTGCCCGTTACTCCTGGTATCTCTTGACTTCCTACTTTTCCTATATGTCCCCTATAATGAAAAGGACATATTTTTTGGATTTTAGTTCTAGAAGGTCTTTTAAGTCTTCATAGAACCATTCAACTTCAGCTTCTTCAGCATTCCTGGTTGGGGCATAGACTTGGATTACTGTGATGTTGAATAATTAGCCCTGAAAATGAACAGAGATCATTCTGTCATTTTTGAGATTGCATCCAGGTACTGCATTTCAGATCTTTTGTTGGCTATGAAAGCTCCTCTATTTGTTTGAAGGGATTCTTGACCACAGTAGAAGATAAAATTTTCATCTGAATTAAATTCATCCATTCCAGTCCATTTTAGTTCACTCTTGCCATCTCCTGTTTAACCACTTCCAAATTGCCTTGATTCATGGACCTAACATTCCAAGTTCCTATGCGATATTGCTCTTTACAGCATTGGACTTTACTTCCATCACCAGTCACATCCACAACTGGGTGTCGTTTTTGCTTTGGTTCTGTCTCTTCATTCTTTTCAGAGTTGTTTCTCCAATGATCTCCAGTAGCATATTGGGCACCTACCAACCTGGGGAAATCATCTTTCAGTGTCCTATCTTTTTGCCTTTTCATACTGTTCATGGGGCTCTTGAAGCAAGAATACTGAAGTGATTTGCCATTCCCTTCTCCAGTGGACCAGGTTTTGTCAGAACTGTCCACGATGGCCAGTCTGTCTTGGGTGGCCCTAGTCTATGTTGGACACTGGAAACTATGGGATGGCTCATAGTTTCATTAAGTTAGACAAGGCTGTGGTCCATGTGATCAGATTGGTTAGTTTTCTTCTATGACTGTGGTTTTCATCGTGTCTGCTTTCTTCTGGAGAAGGATAAGAGGTTTATGGAAACTTCCTGATGGGAAAGACTGACTGAGGGGGAAACTGGGTGTTTTTCTGATGGGTGGGGCCATGATCAGTAAATGTTTAATCCGATTTTCTGTTGATGGGTGGAGATGTGTTCTCTCCCTGTTGCTTGACCTGAGGCCAAACTATGGTGGAGATAATAGGATAATGGCTACCTCCTTCAAAAGGTCCCATGCAGGCACTGCTGCACTCTGTGCCCCTAACCCTGCAGCAGGCCACTGCTGACCCATGCCTCGGCAGGAGACTCCTGGACATTCATGGGTAAGTCTGGGTTAGTTCTCGTGGGGTCACTGATCCTTTGTCCCGGGTCCTGGTGTGCACAAGGTTTAATTTGTGCCCTCCCAGAGTCTGTTTCCCCAGTCCTGTGTAAGTTCTGGCAACTCTATGGTGGGGTTAATGGTGACCTCCTCCAAGAGGGCTTATGCCACACCCAGGTCTACCGCACTCAGAGCCCCTGAACCTGCAGCAGGCCACTGCTGACCGGTACCTCTGCAGGAGACTCTCAGACACAGTTCTGGCTCAGTCTGCATGGGGTCTTATTCAATACTACCTGATTGAACATAGCCTTATTCCATACTAATACTACCTTAAATTTTAATTTAGTAATATCATATCTTCTACTTCCTGCATGGAGAATTTTAATCCTATGACTTGTCATTGTATTACTGACTGCTTTATTTATTTGGCACCTCTTATCCTCTAAGAGTTTACTTTTCCTTCTAACTCTAGAGAAAAGCAGAATTTCAAAATCAAATGAACGGATAAAGATGTGTGTGTGTGTGTGTGTGTGTGTGTGTGTGTGTGTGTGTGTGTGTGTGTGTATACAGCCATAAAAGAGAATGAAATAACACCATCTGAGCAACACAGATGGAGCTGGGAACTATCATACTGACTAAAGTAAGTCAGACAGAGAGAGACAGATATATTATATCTCTTATACATGTAATCTGCAAAACATGATACAAGTGAATTGTTTTTACAAAACAGAAATAGACTCATAGACATAGAAAACAATCTTATGGCTACTAAAGGGAAATGGTTGGGGGGGGGGAGATAAATTAGGAGTTTAGGATTAACAGATACACATCTATAGGTAAACTACGGAAACAACAAAGACCTATTGTGTGGACAGGAAGCTATGTTCAATATCTTGTAATAATCTATAATGTAAAATAATATGAAAAAAGAATATCTGTCTATAACAAATCTATCTGCCTATATCTGAATCACTATGCTACATACCTGAAAATAACACAACATTGTAAATCAAGTGTACTTCAGTAAAAGTTGTTTCTTTTGAAAAACATAAATAAACTAGTTCTGCTCTTATGGCAGAAAGTGAAGAACTAAAGAGCCGCTTGTTGAAAGTGAAAGAGGAGAGTAGAAAAGTTGGCTTAAAGCTCAACATTCAGAAAACTAAGATCATGGCATCTGGTCCCATCACTTCATGGCAAATAGATGGGGAAACAATGGAAACTTTGGCAGACTTTGTCTTTTTGGGCTCCAAAATCACTGCAGATGGTGACTGCAGCCATGAAATTAAAAGACGCTTACTCCTTGGAAGGAAAGTTATGACCAATCTAGATAGCATATTAAAAAGCAGAGACATTACTTTGTCAACAAAGTTCTGTCTAGTCAAAGCTATGTTTTTTCCAGTGGTCATGTATGGATGTGAGATTTGGACTATAAAGAGAGCTGAGCACTGAAGAACTGATGCTTCTAAACTGTGATGTTGGAGAAGACTCTTGAGAGTCCCTTGTACTGCAAGGAGATGCAACCAGAGAATCCTAATGGAAATCAGTCCTGGATATTCATTGGAAGGACTGATGTTGAAGGTGAAACTGCAATACTTTGGCTACCTGATGCGAAGAACTGACTCACTGGAAAAGACCTTGATGCTAGGAAAGATTGAAGGCTGGAGGAGAAAGGGACTACAGAGGATGAGATGGTTGGATGACATCACCAACTCAATAGACATGAGTTTGGGTAAACTCCAGGAGTTGGTGATGGACAGGGAAGCCTGGCATGTTGTGGTCCTTGGGGTTGCAAAGAGTCGGACATGACTGAGCGACTGAACTGAACTGAGCTCTTAGGCATTCTGTTTAGGAATAAAAATACTGATGCATATATTTCTTCCATATACTCAGTCTCCTAAATTGTAGATATGGTTGGAAAGTATTTCAGTCCATGAACTTGGTAGCTGAGGGGCTCTCAGAAGGTATTCAGATTTGTCCAGTGCATGATAACAGTGAATAGAAGATCATTTTATTAGTAATGATCTGGTATTATGGTATAGGGAGAATTCCTCCTTTCTTTGGCTCTGTTCCCCATTACCCAGACATAGATTGTATCCTCATCAGAGTACTTTAACCAAACAATATTCAAACTTGTTCAGAGATTCAAGTATTGATTTTAAAGTATAAAATACATGGTAAAAATCTAAGGAAAGTGATGAAGACATATCCCAGGCCTCCAAAAGGTACTGTAGTGTAGGTAATGGGAAGCCTTTGAGATTTAGTACATAACTTAAGATATATTAATTAGTTAATTAATATAACATGCTCAGCCTGGCATCTCCCATAGTTTTTCACTTCCTGGAGACCCAAAGTTAGAAATTCAAGGCAAAACAGAGAAGGGGATTTAAAGTAGTTTTTAGAATGGTCATAATACTCTAACTGCTCACTGAATTTTATATATATCTGTATCTATATCTTCTGTATAGTACTAAAAAGGTTATATTTCAAATCATTGAAAGCAGTCTTTTGGCACATTAAATTATGAGCTGAGTACTGCATAAATAAAATGAGAAAAGGAAAATGAGAGAGAATGTAATAGAAAGCAGAGAATGAGAAAAGCTAAGCTCAGCATAACACATACCTGTTTGTTTCTCATCTCTTGTATTGGAGAATTGAGCTTGTCAAATATCTCAACTCTCATTTTGATTTTTTAAACTGGGATTTGACTTTTTTAAATTCAAGTTGTCAAATATATGACTATTTAATCAAACAGTGAGTTTTTTCCAAGATTTAGGCAGACTTTTTTTCCAGTTTTGTTTTCTTACAAATTCTGAAAGTTGAGTTTTACAGTGCTCGAGAGAGAAATTTCCTTACTCAGCAAAGTTTTTTGCTTCCAGCATTAGTAAGAACAATATCCTATGAAATCTCTCCAAGGATCTGTTCTGCCCAGGAGTGAAAGTTTCCTTGGTCTAAAAGAAATTAAGTCCATCTTAAGTATGAATAAGAATAGATGGCAGCCCACTAGGCTCCTCTCTCCCTGGGATTCTCCAGGCAAGAATACTGGAGTGGGTTGCCATTTCCTTCTCCATGAACAAGAATAGAAGACATGTAAAACAGTAAGTGTTATTTGGTTCATAATATTTTAGGGTAGGTTTTGAGTAATGATGTAACATTATTTCTGCCAGGAGTACAGTGACCCTGGACATAACATCTGATGGGCAGACCTATCAAGCCTTGGGTCTTATTCAACATTTAATACCCAGTTCCTTGCATGGAACTTGACATACTGTAGAAGCTCAGTGAATATTTGTTGACCTAATGCTCTGCCTGCCATGTGTCAAGATTATCTAGGACAGGTATTTCATCTTCTCTTTCATTTGTATTTCCCATAAAGTCCTATAGATTACAGGGATCCTGTAAATAGTATGGGCTCAAAGAATCTGACTAATGAGAGGACTGATCATTTCTAACTAGCAGAGCTAGTTATAGTCAATGGAATAATCTACAGTCATTACAAGCAGAATTTTGGTCAAATTTTGAATAACTGGGGGCATTCTTGTGGTTTAATGCTAATTTAAGTAAAGGCAAAACATTAGTGTCATGTTTCCTCACCTACTTTTCTTGAACATTTTATAATCTTATTAATTTATCCATAAATATTTAAAAAATCATAATAATTCTCTCACCTAGGTAAAATAAATTGTGTGAGGGAGAAAAGTTGCCCCTCATCTTTTCCAGTTGTTTGAACTGAGCTTAGCAATGGAGCCAAATATACTCCTCCCAATGTGTACCTTTGAGGACTAATTAGCTTTGGTCATATCCTGATAGTAGTTCTGGCCTGCTTTATACATAAGAGGTTAGACTGATGATGTCATTTACTTCATGCTTATTTTTTAAGGTATCTGAACTTCTTCTCCCCTAAAATGTTTTTCATTTTCTGGAGTTTTCTTTTGTTTCACAGGATGTTTCAGTTTTATGAAACCTCAGGCATCACTTGGCTTAAATTCCTCATAATGTAGATGAAGAAATTAAAATACAGACTAATAAAAGGGAAATAGAGAATTATCATCTATTGTAAGTTAAATATGTGTTGGATATTATTCCCTGCCCTATGCACATATTAGCTATCTTAGAATTTCAAGCTAACCTTCATTTGTAAATAGACCTCTAGTTAACCTTTTGCTCCCCTAAGCCAAGAGGAAGCTACTTTAAAACTTACCGTCCTACATTATTTGGGAAATTATTTTAATCACCAGAAGGATTAATATACTTATTTTTCAGAAATCACATAAAAATTAATGATGTTTAAAAGCCAATTAAGAGCATATTTTGATTGATATAGTATTCTTTTCCCAGTTTTCTTGATCTACACTAGGCAGCTTTAACATTCTTTTTACTCTGAAAACTCAATGACATTTTAAAGTTACTATGCAGAAAGTGATTGCCTAGCATAATTTATTCTCTCTTTCAATAGTAACAGAACTCTTACTTAATTCCAAGTAGAGACACGTCCAATTAAAAAATTACATCCCCCAACCTCTTTTGTGTCTAAGGATGAATAAGTGAAGCGAAGTAGCTCAATCGTGTCTGACTCTGCAACCGCATGGACTGTAGCCCGCCAGGCTCCTCTGTCCATGGGATTTTCCAGGCAAGAATACTGGAGTGGGTTGCCACTTGTATACTGAGATGTTAACAGACAATGTCTCATGAGGCTTATCAGAAAGCACTTTTTTCCCCTTGCCCTTTCTAATAGTTTCCTATCTGGATCATTCATCTGATGACTAGAACTCCAGAAGACAGAGCATGGTTTTCTGGTGAGCTGCCATACAGGTCTTAGCTGCCTACTACTGAACTTCTAGAGGAGAGAGTAAATCATACATGTTTTAATCTCCGTTGTCAGATTTCTGTGACCAGTCACAATTCCCATTGATACGCAGCTAATGAGAGATTTGGAAAAGCTCATTAGTATTTCTATACTGTGCTCCCTAATTTTGTTGTTTCTTGATGTTGTTCAGGGGTTACCTGGGAAGGTTTGGAAAGCAGGAAGGCGTGATTCTCTACTTCTCTGTGCCTGACCATGAAAACATCTTTAATCTCATCTGTTTTATTATTTGGACATCCATGTGGCATTTCATTTGTATTGGGGTCCCATAGCTTAAAGCAATTTGAAACCTGCAGAGTTCTAGTTCAAAGTCCTCATCATATAATTGCTGAAACAATCACTGTGTCTCAGACCTTCTTCTAAGTGGTTCTAGCCTAGTCTTGTGTTAGTTGTTCAGTCATGTCTGACTCTTTGTGACCCCAGGGACTGTAGCCCACCAGGCTCCTCTGTCATGGGATTCTCCAGGCAGGATTACTGGAGCAGGTTGCCATTTCCTTCTCCAGGAGATCTTCCCAACCCAGAGATTGAACCCAGGTCTCCTGCATTGCAGGTAGATTCTTTTCCATCTGAGCCATCATGTAATAAATCATTTGACTCTCTCAGTAACCCTGTGAAGTTAATGCTGTTAATATTCCCATCTTGCACACAGAGGAATTAAGGCACAGAAATAGTAACTTGTGCAAGATTACAAATCTTGTGTGTGGTGTAGCTGAGATTCACACTTGCTCTCCAATCCAAGCTTTGAACCACCATCCTATCTCTGCACATGATTCCTAAATGAATGCTCCTGGAATGTAAGTGATTTCCTCAAATTCAAATAGAAGATTTGTGGGAGAGTTGAAGAAGCTCTCAGGTCAATTAATTTTAATGTTCTTTGCAGAATATCAAGCAGGATCCTCCTTCTCTTCTTAACAGTTTTTTTCCGCATGACACAATAAATTGCAAGTCACTTTTCTAGTTACTGCAGTTGCAAATGAATGACACCCATCACCAATAAATTCAACTTTCAACTTCCAGATTCTTTGTAAAAACTAGTTCTCCTGAACAGTGTAGCAGCGACATAGTACTTGGCTGAAATCTTTTCTACCCCCTAGCTTTCTTTTAAACGTTAACATCATCTCTCTCCATATACTTCAAAACTTCTGTTAACCCCAGACCTCGCACTCCCAGACCTGGAGTGCAAGTTGTCTAGTCTCCAGCAGCTGGTAAAATCTGTCTTAATATCTCACTGCATTATTCCTACTTGAGTAAGCATAAACTAAATATGACTCCACTGCTACCATTTCTTCTGCTGATACATTTAAAAAGATTATATAAGGAAATAAAACCCATCAATGCATAATATTAAGCAGCATCTTTTCTATAAGAATTTACAATTAATTCTATTAGAAACTATGGCTGTATACAAGAAAAGAATTTGATTATGCTTCTTTTAATTTTAACCCACATAATTTTACGTACTCAATAAAAGTAATCATATTTTCTTGATTCAGTGATTAAGATCTCTCATAGGCCTTTCATTCCACTAAATGTTGAGTGTAATTTTCTTACAATATGAAAGTTTCCAAAATAAAGGAAACAATGTACTTTTAGAATAGTATAGATGTCAGCTCTTGGCTATTTTAAGTTATGTCAATTTTCAAAGACACTTTACAATTTGCCTACAGTTACTAGTATTGTTATTCATAGGTGAAAGGTGGAACAAGTTCAAAGAATGGAATTAGTAATCACTCAAAGCTGTGCTTTCCTGTCCTGGCTTATCTAGACCATCTGAGAATTCTTAGAAGTGCAGTTTTCTAAGTAGACCCCAGAATTGCTGACTTAGCACCTCTATGGGCAGGCCCACGGCTTATCACTTAACAAAATTCCTACAGTAATGCTAATGTGCAGTTAGATTTGAAACCCAGTTTTAGAGAAAAAAAAAAAACTGCCTTAGTCATGTGAAATATTAATAATTCTAAAACAGGTAAGAGTAAAGATTATGCTTTAAAATTCAGGAGTTCATGTTTCATGAATTTCAATGATATGGAAAATTTATAAAGATAAATAACTAAAAGTACATCCAACAATGACATGCGTGTGTCGTCTCTTTTCCAATGAGTCCTTCATTTTAAGACTTAGAAATGATCTTTGAAGTCTTTTCAATAGGACAGAGTAGTTGGGAAGGAAAGGCAATAGAAAGGATGGAATATAAAAAGGGATGATGAAGAAGGGGAAATTTGGAAACTGGTTTTCTTTATGTATCAATTCAATAATTTTTTTCTTAATGACAAGAGATTATAGTTTTCCTGTGAAAAGGATATATGTGGTTGTTGTTTACTTGCTAAGTTGTGTTTGACTTTGTGCAACCTCATGGACTGTAGCTTGCCAAGCTTCTCTATCCATGGGTTTTCCCAGATGAGAATACTGGAGTGGGTTGTCATTTCCTTCTCCATAAGGATATAAACAAGGCAAAAAAAGGTAAATTATGTAACCATTGTTAATATTTTGTACATATCTTTCTACCAAATATATCAACAAAAATAAATTTGGGATCATACTATATAAGCTATGATATACTTTCATTTTTCCATTTAGCATTATTGAGATCAGTTTTTCAAGTCATTGATGGCTGTTCTGTGACTTGATTTTTAATGGCAACATTCTATTCCATCACATTCAGTTCAGTTCAGTTGCTCAGTCGTGTCCGACTCTTTGTGACCCCATGAATCTCAGCACGCCAGGCCTCCCTGTCCATCACCAACTCCCAGAGTCATGTCCATTGAGTCAGTGATGCCATCCATCCATCTCATCCTCCATCGTCCCCTTATCCTCCTGCCCCCAATCCCTCCCAGCATCAAAGTCTTTTCCAATGAGTCAACTCTTCACATGAGGTGGCCAAAGTACTAGAGTTTCTGCTTCAGCATCATTGCGTCCAAAGAAATCCGCAGGCTGATCTCCTTCAGAATGGATTGGTTGGATCTACTTGCAGTCCAAGGGACTCTCAAGAGTCTTCTCCAACACCACAGTTCAAAACCATCAATTCTTCAGTGCTCAGCTTTCTTCACAGTCCAAATCTCACATCCATAAATGACCACTGGAAAAACCATAGCCTTGACTAGACGGACCTTTGTTGCAAAGTAATGTCTCTGATTTTCTTTCTTTTTTTTTCCCCAACTCTTTGCTACCCCATGGACTGTAGCCCACCAGGCTCCTCTGTCCATGGGATTCTCCAGGCAAGAATGCTGGAGTGGGTTGCCATGCCCTCCTCCAGGGGATCCTCCCAACCCAGGGATCGAACCCACGTCTCTTTTTTTTTTTTTTTTTTTTTTTTAGTTTTTTATTTTTTAAATTTTAAAATCTTTAATTCTTACAGGCGTTCCCAAACATGAACCCCCCTCCCACCTCCCCTCCCCATAACATCTCTCTGGGTCATCCCCATGCACCAGCCCCAAGCATGCTGTATCCTGCGTCAGACATAGACTGGCGATTTAATTCTTACATGATAGTATACATGTTAGAATGCCATTCTCCCAAATCATCCCACCCTCTCCCTCTCCCTCTGAGTCCAAAAAGTCCGTTATACACATCTGTGTCTTTTTTCCCTGTCTTGCATACAGGGTCGTCATTGCCATCTTCCTAAATCCCATATATATGTGTTAGTATACTGTATTGGTTTTCTAGATTGGTCATAACTTTCCTTCCAACGAGTAAGCGTATTTTAATTTCATGGCTGGAATCACCATCTACAGTGATTTTGGAGCCCCCCCAAAATAAAGTCTAACACTGTTTCCACTGTTTCTCCATCTATTTCCCATGAAGTGATGGGACCAGATGCCATGATCTTCGTTTTCTGAATGTTGAGCTTTAAGCCAACTTTTTCACTCTCCTCTTTCACTTTCATCAAGAGGCTTTTTAGTTCCTGTTCACTTTCTGCCATAAGGGTGGTGTCATCTGCATATCTGAGGTTATTGATATTTCTCCCGGCAATCTTGATTCCAGCTTGTGTTTCTTCCAGTCCAGCGTTTCTCATGATGTACTCTGCATAGAAGTTAAATAAGCAGGGTGACAATATACAGCCTTGACGTACTCTTTTTTCCTATTTGGAACCAGTCTGTTGTTCCATGTCCAGTTCTAACTGTTGCTTCCTGACCTGCATATAGGTTTCTCAAGAGGCAGGTCAGGTGGTCTGGTATTCCCATCTTTTCAGAATTTTCCACAGTTTATTGTGATCCACACGGTCAAAGGCTTTGGCATAGTCAATAAAGCAGCAATAGATGTTTTTCTGGAACTCTCTTGCTTTTTCCATGATCCAGCAGATGTTGGCAATTTGATCTCTGGTTCCTCTGCCTTTTCTAAAACCAGCTTGAACATCAGGAAGTTCATGGTTCACATATTGCTGAAGCCTGGCTTGGAGAATTTTGTGCATTAGTTTATTAGTGTATGAGATGAGTGCAATTGTGCAGTCGTTTGAGCATTCTTTGGCATTGCCTTTCTTTGAGATTGGAATGAAAACTGACCTTTTCCAGTCCTGTGGCCACTGCTGAGTTTTCCAAATTTGCTGGCATATTGAGTGCAGCACTTTCACAGCATCATCTTTCAGGATTTGAAATAGCTCAACTGCAATTCCATCACCTCCACTAGCTTTGTTCATAGTGATGCTTTCTAAGGCCCACTTGACTTCACATTCCAGGATGTCTGGCTCTAGATGAGTGATCACACCATCGTGATTATCTTGGTTGTGAAGATCTTTTTTTGTATGGTTCTTCTGTGTATTTTTACCACCTCTTCTTAATATCTTCTGCTTCTGTTAGGTCCATACCATTTCTGTCCTTTATTGAGCCCATCTTTGCATGAAATGTTCCCTTGGTGTCTCTAATTTTCTTGAAGAGATCTCTAGTCTTTTCCATTCTGTTGTTTTCCTCTATTTCTTTGCATTGATCGCTGAGGAAGTCTTTCTTATCTCTCTTTGCTATTCTTGGGAACTCTGCATTCAGATGCTTGTATCTTTCCTTTTCTGCTTTCCTTTTCACTTCTCTTCTTTTCACAGCTATTTGTAAGGCCTCCTCAGACAGTCATTTTGCTTTCTTGGATTTCTTTTCCATGGGGGTGGTCTTGATCCCTGTACATTCCTGTACAATGTCACAAACCTGTGTCCATAGTTCATCAGGCACTCTATCTATCAGATCTAGGCCCTTAAATCTATTTCTCACTTCCACTGTATAATCAAAAGGAATTTGATTTAGGTCATACCTTAATGGTGTAGTGGTTTTCCCTACTTTCTTCAATTTAAGTCTGAATTTGGCAATGATTTCACGATCTGAGCCACAGTCAGCTCCTGGTCTCATTTTTGTTGACTGTATAGAGCTTCTCCATCTTTAACTGCAAAGAATATAATCAGTCTGATTTTGGTATTGACCCATCTGGTGATGTCCATGTGTAGAGTCTTCTCTTGTGTTGTTGGAAGAGGATGTTTGTTATGACCAGTGCATTTTCTTGGCAAAACTCCATTAGTCTTTGCCCTGTTTCATTTCGTACTCCAAGGCCAAATTTGCTTGTTACCCCAGGTGTTTCTTGACTTCCTACTTTTGCATTCCAGTCCCCTATAATGAAAAGGACATCTTTTTTTGGGTGTTAGTTCTAAAAGGTCTTGTAGGTCTTCATAGAACCATTCAACTTCAGCTTCTTCAGCATTACTGGTTGGGGCATAGACTTGGATTATAGTGATATTGAATGGTTTCCCTTGGAGACGAACAGAGATCATTCTGTCATTTTTGAGATTGCATCCAAGTACTACATTTCTGACTCTTTTGTTGACCATGATGGCTACTCCATTTCTTCTAAGGGATTCCTGTCCGCAGTAGTAGATATAATGGTCATCTGAGTTAAATTCATCTATTCCAGTCCATTTCAGTTCGTTGCTTCCCAGAATGTCGACATTCACTCTTGCCATCTCCTGTTTGACCACTTCCAATTTGCCTTGATTCCTGGACCTGACATTCCAGGTTCCTATGCAATATTGCTGTTTACAGCATCAGACCTTGCTTCTATCACCAGTCACATCCACAACTGGGTATTGTTTTTGCTTTGGCTCCATCCTTTCATTCTTTCTGGAGTTATTTCTCCACTGACTTCTAGTAGCATATTGGGCACCTAATGACCTGGGGAGTTTCTCTTTCAGAAACTCTTTCGGTATCCTATCATTTTGCCTTTTCATACTGTTCACGGGGTTCTCAAGGCAAGAATACTGAAGTGGTTTGCCATTCCCTTCTCCAGGGGATCACATTGTGTGAGACCTCTCCACCATGCCTACATGTCTTGGGTGGCCCCACAAGGCATGGCTTAGTTTCATTGAGTTAGACAAGGCTGTGGTCTTACTGTGATTAGGACCACACTACATTACATTAATGGATATTTATTCGGCCAATACTTAGTTTAGGACCTTTTTTTTTTTTTTTCATTTTCAACATTATAAGCAATGTTGTTGTAAATATCATCGCATATAACCTTTATGTATATATTATGATAAAAATGCCCTTTTTTAGCATAAAAGATCCTCTTGATGAAAGTAAAAGAAGAGAGTGAAAAAGATCATGGCATCCAGTCCTATCATTTCATGGCAAATAGATGTGGAAACAATGGAAACAGTGAGAGACTTTATTTTTGGGACTCCCAAATCACTGCAGATGGTGACTGCAGCCATGAAATTGAAAGATGCTTGCTCGTTGGAAGAAAAGCTATGACCAACCTAGACAGCATATTAAAAAGCAGAGGCATTACTTTGCCAACAAAGGCCCGTCTAGCCAAAGCTATAGTTTTTCCAGTAGTCATGTATGGGTGTGAGAGTTGGACTATAAGAAAGCTGAGTGCTGAAGAATTGATGGTTTTGAACTGTGGTGTTGGAGAAAACTCTTGAGAGTCCCATGGACTGCAAGGAAATCCAAGCTGTCAATCCTAATGGAAATCAGTCTGGAAGGACTGATGCTGAAGGTGAAACTGCAATTCTTTGGCCACCTGTGAAGATCTGACTCATTGGAAAAGATCCTGATGCTGGGAAAGATTGAAGGCAGGAGGAGAAGGGGATGACGGAGGATGAGAAGGTTGGATGGCATCACCAACTCGATGGACATGAGTTTGAGCAAGCTCCGGGAATTGGTGATGGACAGGGAAACCTAGAGTGCTGCAGTTCATGGGGTCACAAGGAGTAGGACATGACTGAGGACTGAACTGAACTGAAAAATGCCATTTGCCATGTACCTTCACTGAACTTTTAAATAAACAAATTTTACAAATTGATAGATAACAAGAGTGCCTTACTATTTAATTTGCACTTTTTTGATTGCTATTGAAGATGCATATTTGTCCCTACAGGGTAATGGACTTATTTTTCTTTATTAAAAAGTTGCCTATTTATATACTTTTCCTATTTTAAAAATAGGCATTCTCATCTTTTTCATAATTGTTTCTAAGAAAATTTTAATCAAGGATGTTTAACCTCTTTTTCATATATGATGCAATTATTTTCTTAGTGATTTTTTACTTTTTAAATATTCTTTTCCTTACTATATACATTTCATTTTTATGTGGTTATATTTACTATTCCTTATGGTGTCTGCTTTTGCTTGTATTCTCTGTCCATGCCAGGATGAAATATATTCACTATATACATTTAAAACTTTTTGTTGTTGTTGTTCTATATAATATATATATATATAACATTTTAATATACCTGAAATTTATTTTGGACTATAGTTTGAGGTATGGCTCTAATCATATTTTGCTCCCAGATAGCTTGCAGTTGACTCAACAGTTTCTGATGAATAATATATATCTTTCTCCACTGATACAATATGAAAACTTTAGAGAAAGTATAAGTCATTAGAAAGCAACTCCAATATGCAATTGCAACTGTTTTTACTTGCTATCACTCTGTAATGCCACATTACAGCATCCGCATTCCTGCCTCACTGTCCTCTTCTCTGGTGTCTATGGCATCACACTCATGTCCCCACAACAGACAGCAATGCTTTATTCAACTCCTTGTCTTCCTTGTATCTTAAATCTGTCAGCTGCTCTCCTGTAGCTTCTTAGATAAGCCCACCAAAATTTCTTGCCTAGACTGCTATGCATATATTCTCAGTTGTGTCTGATTTTGTGACCCTGTGGACTGTAACCCTCCAGGCTCCTCTGCCTATGGAATTTTTCAGGAAGAGTACTGAAGTGGGCTACCATTTCCTTCTCCAGGGCATCTTCCTGACTCAGGGATCAAAGCTTCATCTCTTGTGTCTCCTGCATTGGCATGCAGCTTCTTTACTGCTATGCGAAGAGAATACTATAAATCCTTCTAATTGTCCCCATACCTTTAATTGTCTCTCTCTCTGAATCATTCTCGACATACACGACTACATACACTTGCACTTTATACTTAGAAAAGTTTGTACTTTGATTCTACTAGACACCTTTATACTGCTATTTTTAAAAAAATCCTTGATCCCCTTGGTTTTTTTTTTTTTCTTTCTTTTTTTCTGTTGGTGTCTTACTAAGAGCATTATTGCAGTTAGCTGCTTATGTGCATGCCAAATCACTTCAATTCGTGTCTGACTCTTTGAGATCCTTTGGACTGTAGCCCACCAGGCTCCCCTGCCCCTGGGATTCTCCAGGCAAGAATACTGGAATGGGTTGCCATGTCCTCCTCCAGGGGATCTTCTTGACCCAGGGACTGAACCTGTGGCTCCTGCACTGCAAGCAGATTCTTCACTGCTGAGCCACTGAGGAAGCCCCACTGAAGGGCTGGTATCATCTTATTCTTCTCTCAACTTCACCTCGCCTAGAGTCTGATATGAAGTAAGACTCAGTAGTGATAGGTCTTAGACCTCCAAATAGTTACTTCCTGAAAGAGTTATCCCTTTCCAAATTGAAATTTCTGTGGACAGAATTGGAATTACATAGGTCACAACTACTTGGGGAAGCAGAGAAAGAGTGAAATGGAAGTCTGTGGAAACCTCCTAAAATGGCAAAGCTCAGAGAGCATCTCCTTCTAGAAGAAAAGGAATACCTTTGAAAAGAAGTTGTATCCCTTCATAATGTCATCCCAGGAGAGTGTCAGGGAAGCCAGTGATGAGAGAAGCCCTGTGAACTAGGTTAGGTTCTTGGAGGCAAAAGTAGCATGACATGACTACATGGGAAACATGTAATATTCATATGTTCAAAATGTGGTATAGCAAATATATATTTCAACTGTATAATAAATATAGTTTTAAAATGAAAGAACCTTTTAATTGTGGTAAAATACACATAGCATTTGCAGTCATAACCGTTTTTTAGTGTGCAGTTCAGTTGCTCAGTCGTGTCCAGCTCTTTGCAACCCCAGGAACTGCAGGCTTCCCTGTCCTTCACTGTCTCCTGGAGTTTGCTCAAATCCATTTCCATTGAGTCAGTAGTGTTAGGTGTATTTACACTGCTGCACAAACAATCCTCAGAACACTTTTCATCTTGCAAAACTGAAACGCCATACACATTAAAAAACAAGTCCCCATTTTCCACCCCCCACAGACTCAGAGGTGTAATATTTTAAGGAAACAAAAGAGAGATCCCTCAGCCATTGGGAAAAAAAAAAACACACACAAAAAAACAAAAAAACAAAAACAAAAACAAAAACCTAGGCAGATACGTTGGTCTGTCTCCTCTGTTCTAAGAACTTCTTGATAATAGCTTATAAGAATTCAACTCCTTTGGAAATGAATTATGTGAAGGGATAAATCCAGTTTCTGTATGATGAAACTATCAATGAATAGTATGTAGGAAAAGTTTACGTAGGAAAAAAAGATGACATAAAAATATTGCCACAAGGTAGAAGAAAATAATCTAATTGTAACTTGAATAAAAAAAAATGTAATGAAGTAATTGCAGCTATAGAAGGCAGACTGAAAGAAATAATACAAGAATTTGGTGGATAATATGGCCAGGCAGTGGGAACTGAGACCAGAAAAACAGGAGAAGGAAAAATGGGAAGTGAGAGAATTCGGAAAGAAATAGAAGAAAATGAGATCATTTTAGGAATGGAGAATAAATTACTGGACCTAAGAATGAATAGACATTTAAAAAGCAAGAATGAGATGGGTTAATGTAAAAGCAAACAAAATGAGGCTGAAAACAAGAATGATTTTAAAAGATTAGAGGGGAGTTTTATCCTTGGGAGAGAGACAAAAGAAATTTAATATGAATATATTTGAAATTCCTGAAGAAGAAAAGCAAAACATGGACCAGAACAAATATTTTAAAACATAAATAAAAAAGTACTTCTGAAATAAGGAAAAATAGCAATTTGTATGGCTTCCCTGGTGGCTCAGAGGTTTAAGTGTCTGCCTGCAATGTGGGAGACCTGGGTTCAATCCCAGGGTTGGGAAGATCCCATGGAGAAGGAAATGACAACCCACGGAAGAAAGCACAGGAACTAAGGACAGTGGAAATGAATAGGAATAAATGAGAAGAATGGAGACAATGGGGAAGGGGTTAGAACAAGATTTCCCTGCTTCTATCTTTTTATGTGGTTTTCATTTTGAAACATTTGCATATACATCTATTAAAAATATGATAAAATTTAAAATGCCTGTTACAAAGTTGGTCCCTTGGATTATAAGACATTTTTATAGGTCTCACTTTTTTTTTTTCTTTTTAAAATTTTGATGTGAAGAAAGTCCTTTCCAGGCCCGATCCACAGACTGAGTGTGTGGCTCGTCCTTGGCTCCTTTCCTCCTCTACCTGGTTCCTGTTATAATTGATTCACTGGTTCACCGGTTCTTTTCTGCTGTGTGCCAGGCATCATTCTAGCCATTGGGCTGCATCTCGGAAAACATAACACTAGTATCCCATCCTCATGGAATTTATATTCTTGTTGCAGAGGAAGGGGGATGAGAATCAAATATACATCAGTAAACTGTCTACGACGTTGCTACTGCTCCTGCGCTGCATGCAGTCGTGTCTGACACTTTGTAACCCCATGGACTGTAGCCTCCCAGGCTCCTCTGTCCATGGAATTCTCCAGGCAAGCATACTGGATTGGGTAGCCATTCCCTTTTCCAAGGGATCTTTCCCAACCTGGGGGTCAAACCCAGGTCTCCTGCACTGCAGGCAGATTCTTTACCATCTGAGCCACCAGAGGAGCTGCAAGTGGGTTGCCACTTCCTACTACAGGCGATCTCACTGACATAGGAATTGAACTCGCATCCCCTCCATCTCCTGCACTGTAGGCAGATTCTTCACCATGGCATCCCGGGGAAGGCTGTATAGTATGTTAGATGATGGTACATGTTCGGGAAAAACAGTATAACATGATGGTATAGAGACTGGGAGAGGTGTGAAGGTGCTTGTAATTTCTGACAAGGTCTTCGGGAAAGACCCACTGAGAAGAGATTCCTCCTGTATTTCAACCTTAGGGTCTCTAACCAGATTTTTGCTATTCTGTAAGTAATTAATTTGAATATTTGAGGCAGAAGGAGGAATTCATGATTTTATTTTGTGAGCTTATTTTAGTGAGAAATTTTAGTTTAAAAATATTTGTAAGCTTTTTGTGATTCTTTCTTCGTTAAAAATGGTGAATTAAAACAAACAAACTAACCCTCCAAACAATCCAAATTGTAATTTCTCAAGTCCTTCATTCCATGGATCTTCTTAGGCCAACCAGATACCCACATGCAAGTACACTTTAGACTAAGTGCATTACTGGGAAAATTATTTTCAGTATTGGTGCCCAAAAAGTTATTAAAGGGAAGGATGAAGAGGAGGTTATTATTAATAGAAGAGCTGTGATTCTACTAAAAAGCAACTCCCACACCTTAGGTTGGAAGCTTCTCTCTTTCTGGTAAGCGAAGGGTATCTGTGTCCAGAATGTGAATGATCTGCCCTGTGATCTCCACTCCTGTATCTTCCCCCCTCGCCACTCCCTGCCCTGAAGGATTCTTCCAAGATTTCACTAATCCCATTAGTATCTGACTTTGTGGAAATTGAGTGGCATTTACAAATTGTACCCACTGCTTTTGAAATTTTGAATCTTAAAAGAAACTGCTTTCATAACTAAATGAGAAGATGAGGGTGGATGAATTAGATATTGCTCAGATTCTGTCAAGGGAAACTAAGCCTTCTTTATCTTTTATTTCAAATTTAATTTTATTCAAAGTATTTCATTTATGTAATTTAAAAAGTCAAATAGTTCTTCAGGGATTTTAAAGAGCAATGAGAGCCCTCTGCTTTATTCTGCCACAATCTGATTATTACGTGCTAAGTCACTTTAGTCGTGTCCAACTCTTTGAGACCTGTTGGACTGTCCCTCCAGGCTTCTCTGTCCATGGGATTCTCCAGGCAAGAATATTGGAGTAGGTTGCTGTGCCCTCCTACAGGGGATCTTCCTGACCCAGGGATTGAGCTTGAATCTCTTACGTCTCCATCATTGACAGGTAGATTACCACCAGCGGCTGCTCTGATGCTTATACCCTAGTAGAAATCATTTTCAACATTTTAGCTCTTTATTTTTGCTTTCGCTTCTACATTTCTAAATGGCATGCTCAGATTGCTGTTTTTGATCTTTGAACTTCAAATATTATATGTTGATTTCTATTGTGCAAGATAAGTATTTACCTCCCTTACATCTGCTAGCCACTGCAAAAATTTTTACATTGTTATAACATTATTAATGTTATCTATAACTGACACATCCATTGTACATTGCTTGGCTTGGTCATATTTTTAACTAGATAAGTGATTCATTTTACTTTTGGGTTATTTTCTTTCACACACTTGTTATTAATTTATCCCTAGATTCTTACCAGAAATAGGTGTCTCTCTGCAAAAAATCCAAACATTATCAGGCAATATATCAGTTCTATTTTCTTATTTATTGAGCTATCACTTCTGGGAGCCTTCTGGCCTCTCAGTTTGGATTTCTGCTCATTGGCTTTGCAGTAGTGTGGTTCAGAGCTGCTGCTTCATCAACCTCAGTGTGAGGATTTCCTAAGACTTTCATCTGGATCACATGTTTCTTGGATTTCTTTTCTACTCTGGATTTATTCTCTTGATTTCATGAGGGACATCTTCCAGTAATATAAGAAATCAGTCACTGGAGTAAAATTGTTCGAGATTTTGCACGTCTGAAAATAGCTTTACTTTATTCTCAGACTTGGGTGTAGAATTCTAGACTGGAAATTATTTCCCATCAGACTTGTGAAAATTTTCTAAGTTAGTTCATTGTCTTCTGGCTTTCAGTGTTATTGTTGAAATGTCTGACGGGATTCTTAAAACTTTTTATTTTGAAATAATTATTCTCACAAAAAGTTGAAAAGATTGTTGAGTCTTATGTATCCGTCTCCCAGCTAACCGTAATGTTGAGAGGTTGATCCATTCCAATGGAAACAACATTATAGCTGTAGTAAAATATTAAGTGATACTATTTTTACTCTCATTCTTTTGTAAATGACATACTGTTTCCTTTCTGATTTACAGGTATCACCCATCAGATATTCTGAAATTTTATGATATGTACCTTGGTACAATTTTTCTCATTCATTGTGCTGTGTATTGAAAAGTGAAGGTGAAAATGTTATTCACTCAGTCATGTCTGACTCTTTGCGACCCCATGGACTGTAGGCCACTAGGCTCCTCTGTCCATGGAATTCTCCAGGCAAGAATACTCTAGTGGGTTGCCATGCCCTCCTCCAGGGGATCTTCCCAGCCCAGGGATCGAACCCAGGTCTCTTGCACTGCAGGTGGATTCCTCTACAGCCTGATTCTTTCACAGTCTGAGCCACCAAGGAAGCCCAAGAATACTGGAGTGGATAGCCTATCCCTTCTCCAGGGGATCTTCCTGACCCAAGAATCAAACCAGGTCTTCTGCATTGAAGGTGGATTCTTTACCAGCTGAACTACCAAGGAAGTCCCTGAGCCACCAAGGAAGCCCAATTTTATGATAATGTTCAGTTCAGTTGCTCAGTTGTGTTTGACCCTCTGCAACCCCATAGGCTGCAGCATGTCAGGCTTCCCTGTCCATCACCAACTCCAGGAGCTTGCTCAAACTCATGTCCATCGAGTTGGTAATGCCATCCAACCATCTCATCCTCTGTCATCCCCTTCACCTCCTGCCTTCAATCTTTCCCAGCATCAGGGTCTGGTATGATAATGTACCTCAGGACAATTTTTCTCATTCATTGTGCTGTGTATTAGGTGGGTCTTTTCTACCTGGAAATTTTATGTAGTTCCTCATAGTTTTCTCTCTTCCATTTCTATTTTATGTGCTTTCTTTCTCAAATTGTATTGTATATGTCATAGACTTAAAAAAAAATCTTCTTAAAACTATTTTTCCTTCTACCTTATTTTTATGAGAGTGCTCCTCAAATGTATCTTTCTATTCTTCTGTTTGATTTTCATTTATTGTACTTTAACTTTCCATGAGTGTTTTTGAACATCATCCTCTTCATTTTAAAGGATACACTAAGTTTCTAAAAAGTTTCTCTAAAGATATCAATATTAATATTTCCTTTGAAAACACCTTTACCTATCTGCCTCCGCTTTGTTTTCCTGGGTCCATTTTCATATTAAAGCCTGTCTCATGTGCATACGAGGATGGAGCAGACATACAGGACTTCACCATTTTTTAAAATAGAAATTCCGTCAGATCTGTTATCATCCCCCTCGAATTTAGAGGCCCCTGAGGCCTCCTGTTCCTGGCTGACCTTAGGGAGTTTCAGGCCTTGTTTCTTGGCTTCTCTTCATAGAGGCACTTTGCTTTCTATCTTTTCTTGACTGAACTACCTGCTCCTTGAGTCCTTAAATTCTGTGGTTTTCTTTGTCTGCTTCCACTTCTCATTAGTCTCATTCCTTTTGTCCTTACAAGTTAACGCCCTAAACTTTTAAATTACTTCCATTTTGAGAGAAAGTGGAGGTAAACTAGTATATTTAACTGTGTGATTTATCTGGGCTTTTTTTGCTATAATGTTCAATAACTCTTTACTGTAGGTGCATAGAAAGTATTTTGGTTTTGTGTATGCCTGCATCACCGACTCAATGGATGTGAGTCTGAGTGAACTCCGGGGGTTGGTGATGGACAGGGAGGCCTGGCGTGCTGCGATTCATGGGGTCGCAAAGAGTCTGACATGACTGAGCAACTGAACTGAACTGAACTGAACTGACACCTGTTTTATTTCATATCACCTCATTAAAGTCTCTTTGTAAAAATATTTTTAGCAAATTATCTTGGATTTGTTAGGTAATGATTTTTCTCTTTTATAAATTGAAAAAAAATTATCTTACTCCTTTCACTGGTGCTTGTGAAAGTATTTATATGTAATTTTAGCCAATTATTTTTTGTTATCTTACTTCATTTGTACATACTTTAAACTTGTTTAAAAATTATTTTAGCTAATTTCTTAGACTTTCTCAGTAGGTGATAGTTTGACTATTTCCAATGTCTATTCAGGTGTTATTCATATGAAAATGTTCACGTTTGTGTGCTAGGAGCCAGTGGACAGCTCTGGAGTCTGATAGTTGTACAATAGAACATCTTCATGGTTCTTTCTGCCTTAGCCTATGGTGGCTTCTGTCTCTGGGCTCTATTTATTCTCCTTGAATTGCTCAAATGAGAAAATAGATAGGATATAGGAAGGACAGAAAAAGAAAATACTCAGGTCGGAAACTGTTCGATATGCATTTTCTTTCTCAGTAAGGAAGTATATCCTCCAAACTTCTTTAAATAGAAACAAGCAGTTTGAAGAACTTGTTTTCTTTTCATTTCTTTAATTTTTTTCTTTTGGCTGTTGTGCCAGTGAGTTTCCATGACATGTAGGATTCAAGATTGGACTGGGAAACATATAGGCAAGAAAGAGAGTACAACTGTAAACCAGTATTTCTAAAGAGGCTTTGGGACATCCTGCACATTACAGAAGGCTTAGGAGAGCCGGTAAACATGGAGTACATGCTTAGATTTAGTGAAACTTCCACCAACACAGAGCACGATGCTTCGGCCACTCTAAAACTCATATTCTGTAAGTGCCAGTGCACCCTCTGTTTTGAGTATGCAGTGCGATCAACAATATATTAAATCAGGATGCTGTGCTCTATGAGCAAAAGAAATGTGTCTGTGCAGTCTCTTCCAGCCTTCCACAAAACTGAAGAAAATGTGGGGAAAGAAAATGTGACAGCTCCTTATAGCGCTGAAAATTACAAATAACTTGAAGACGGAAACTCTGAAAATCTTTCCTTCCTATAAGGCAGGTAGAACCAAAATTTTAAAACCCCAATTTGGCTTGATGTCATAGCACACCTAGATTTTGCCTTGCTACTTAAAAAAAGCAGAAAGATAACTTTCCCACTGTGTCAATGGACTGAGAAATTCTAGGTCTGAGCCAACCAAAAGAAAGTATTATTCTTCCTCTGTTCTGCTGCTTTGATCTGTACAAAGTAAATACCTTCTCGCCTCTGCCCTTTGGTTTTTTCCATCTTCTTTTTCACCACTAACACTGACACCACCATCCAGAGATAGTGACTTTCAGAAAACAATCAGGTAAGAAATAGTCAGAGACTTATGGTAGCAGGTTATGTTCCCAGCAAAATCAATGAAAATAAATCTATACTTACATTCACCTTGGGAAACATTTAAACAACAAAGGAAAAAATACCATAAAACATCTAACAAAATAAAACAAAACCAAAAAAGTTATCTACAGAAGAATAATACTGACGTCAGTTTCTTGTCTTCCAACAAAAGGTGTTCAACGGTTGAGACAGAGAATTTTCTACTCAACAAATATCTGTGTTCTTCTGCCTGTGTCCCAGCTCCCTTGTAGTTAGGTGTGGGAATGGAGATGACAGAGGTCACTTCTGTGTTGACAATTTTACAAGCCTGATTTCATCTCCCAAAGTGCCCCGTAGGTCTGCAGGCCTTCTCTGTGGTTATCCTCTCAGATCCCAAATGCAGAGTTGGAATTAAGCATTTCTGGCCACTGAAAAATCTCAACATTGCCTCCGTGTGTGTGAAACGAGAGCTATTATGATAGGAATGCAGGACAGGAGAAAGCCCTGGAGCTGCCCCTTTCCTTCAAAACAGCAAAACGAAAGGTGATCATAGCTCTTGGGACAATTTTTTATGGCTTCTTCACAAGTCATACTAGATAGAAAGATTGTGGGAGCAGAAGCTTCAAGGCCTCTTGAAACCAACATTTGGCAGTCTCACAATATCACTTTATTGCCTTCTATTGCTCAATGCAAGTTACAAGGCCAGTTCAGAACTGAGCGTAGAGAAATAGAGGTTCTTTCACACAAAAATAACAGCAAAGTCCTTTTATCTAGACGTATCATACAGGGATGTGAGAAATTATTGCATCCATGTCTGCAAGAAACCTACCATCTCATAGGAATTAGCTGGATAATGCGAAGTATTTGAGTATTTCATTTTCATCTGACATGAAGTACACTTTCACTCTTTCACCTCAAGGTTATGTCATTTCAAATCCCTTTACTCATATAGCCTACTGGGAAGTAGATTGTTGGGGGAGGCTGGCTCACACACAGTCTTTCTACCCCCCGACTCCCCCTGCCACCACTCATCCAAAAGTGGGTTCTCGGCTTGCAATACTTCCCTGCTGCTGCTACTGCTGCTGCTAAGTCGCTTCAGTCGTGTCCGACTCTGTGCAACCCCAAAGACAGCAGCCCCCCCGGCTTCCCCATCCCCGGGATTCTCCAGGCAAGAGACGTAAATAGTCCACATAAAAAGTCCTGTGTCAGGCTTTTCACCTTGTATAAGAATATCTTTCCTGTTTCAGGCTCAAAGAATGCTCTTTTTTCTTTTCTTGAAGTCTGTGCTTCATGTGGCACCTGGTCAACCCCATGTCAACCCCTGGTCAACCCCTTGTCAACCCCTGGTCAACTGTCATATCTGTCCTTTACCAGGAGGGCACAGGGGTCTTTCTACGATGGCACAGATTGCCCTGTGTTGGCCACAGGGAATGACTGATGCCCACTGCAGAAGCTGATATTGCTCTGTTGTCTGTAAGTAAAGCATTGTTTTACTCAGTGCTTGACTGTACTGTGTTCTTCTTGGTGATTTTGATGCCAAGAGGCAATGGGCAGAGTCCTTTCCTGGAACTGGTAACCAGTGCATGGTAACCTACTCCAACACTAATCATTTCAACATTCAGAACATCATGCTATGGGGGCACTACATTGATGGCATCATAAATATTGGAGTGCTGAAAATAAGTGTAGCTGACACTTTGGTGTTCAGTTGTGTCTGACTCTTTGTGACCCATGGACTGTAGTCCACCAGCCTCCTCTATCCATGGGATTCTCCAAGCAAGAATACTGGGGTGGGTTACCATTTCCTCCTCCAGGGGATCTTCCTGAGCCAGGGATAGAACCCGAGTCTCCTGCATATTGTGCGGCGGGCAGATTCTTCATCACTGAATCGTTGAGGAAGCCACTGGACACTTTGTCAGAGCTCTCAGTGTGCTCAGTCACTCAGCTGTGTCTGGCTCTTTGCAATTCTTTGTTCTGTAGCCTGCCAGACTCCTCTGTCTAGATACTTCAGTTCAGTTCAGTTCAGTCACTCAGTCGTGTCCGACTCTTTGCGACCCCATGAATCGCAGCACACCAGGCCTCCCTGTCCATCACCATCTCCTGGACTTCACTCAGACTCAGGTCCATCAGGTCTGTGATGCCATCCAGCCATCTCATCCTCTGTCGTCCCCTTTTCCTCCTGCCTCCAATCCATCCCAGCATCAGAGTCTTTTCCAGTGAGTCAACTCTTCTCATGAGGTGGCCAAAGTACTGGAGTTTCAGCTTCAGCTCATTCCTTCCAAAGAAATCCCAGGGTTGATCTCCTTCAGAATGGACTGGTTGGATCTCCTTGCAGTCCAAGGGACTCTCAAGAGTTTTCTCCAACACCACAGTTCAAAAGCATCAATTCTTCGGTGCTCAGCCTTCTTCACAGTCCAACTCTCACATCCATACATGACCACAGGAAAAACCATAGCCTTGACTAGATGGACCTTTGTTGGCAAAGTAATGTCTCGGCTTTTCAATATGCTATCTGCTACTGAAAGTCACTTAAGTTGTGTCCGACTCTGTGCGACCCCATAGACAGCAGCCTTCCAGGCTCCCCTGTCCCTGGGACTCTCCAGGCAAGAACACTGGAGTGGGTTGCCATTTCCTTCTCCAATACATGAAAGTGAAAAGTGAAAGTGAAGTAGCTCAGTCGTGTTCGACTCTTAGCAACCCCATGGACTGCAGCTCACCAGGCTCCTCCGTCCATGGGATTTGCCAGACAAGAGTACTGGAGTGGGGTGCCATTGCCTTCTCCGAATATGCTTTCTAGGTTGGTCATAACTTTCCTTCCAAGGAGTGAACATCTTTTAATTTCATGGCTGCAATCACCATCTGCAGTGATTTTGGAGCCCCTCAAAATAAAGTCTGACACTGTTTCCACTGTTCCCCCATCTATTGCCCATGAAGTGATGGGACCAGATGCCATGATCTTCGTTTTCTGAATGGTGAGCTTTAAGCCAATTTTTTCACTCTCCTCTTTCACTTTCACCAGGAGGCTTTTTAGGTCCTCTTCACTTTCTGCCATAAGGGTGGTATCATCTGCATATCTGAGGTGATTGATATTTCTCCCAGCAATCTTGATTCCAGCTTGTGCTTCTTCCAGCCCAGCATTTCTCTGCATAGAAGTTAAATAAGCAGGGTGACAATATACAGCCTTGACATACTCCTTTTCCTATTTGGAATCAGTCTGTTGTTCCATGTCCAGTTCTAACTGTTGCTTCCTGACCTGCATACAGATTTCTCAAGAGGCAGGTCAGGTGCTCTGGTATTCCCATCTCTTTCAGAATTTTCCACAGTTTCTTGTGATCCATGCAGTCAAAGGCTTTGGCATAGTCAATAAAGCAGAAATAGATGTTTTTCTGGAACTCTCTTGCTTTTTCCATGATCCAGCAGATGTTGGCAATTTCATCTCTGGTTCCTCTGCCTTTTCTAAAACCAGCTTGAATATCTGGAAGTTCACGGTTCACAGTTCACGTATTGCTGAAGCCTGGCTTGGAGAATTTTGAGCATTACTTTACTAGCATGTGAGATGAGTGCAATTGTGAGGTAGTTTGAGCATTCTTTGGCATTGCCTTTCTTTGGGATTGGAATGAAAACTGACCTTTTCCAGTCCTGTGGCCACTACTGAGTTTTCCAAATTTGCTGGCATATTGAGTGCAGCACTTTCACAGCAGCATCTTCCAGGATTTGAAATAGCTCCACTGGAATTCCATCACCTCCACTAGCTTTGTTCATAGCCATGCTTTCTAAGGCCCACTTGACTTCACATTCCAGGATGTCTGTCTCTAGGTGAGTGATCACACCATCGTGATTATCTTGGTTGTGAAGATCTTTTTCGTAGAGTTCTTCTGTGTATTCTTGCCACCTCTTCTTAATATCTTCTGCTTCTGTTAGGTCCATACCATTTCTGTCCTTTATTGAGCCCATCTTTGCATGAAATGTTCCCTTGGTATCTCTAATTTTCTTGAAGAGATCTCTAGTCTTTCCCATTCTGTGGTTTTCCTCTATTTCTTTGCATTGATCGCTGAGGAAGGCTTTCTTATCTCTCCTTGCTATTCTTTGGAACTTTGCATTTGATTCTTATATCTTTCCTTTTCTCCTTTGCTTTTCACTTCCCTTATTTTCACAGCTATTTGTAAGGCTTCCTCAGACAGCCATTTTGCTTTTTTGCCTTTCTTTTCCATGGGGATGGTCTTGATCCCTGTCTCCTGTACAATGTCATGAACCGCCATCCATAGTTCATCAGGCACTCTATCTGTCAGATCTAGGCCCTTAAATCTATCTCTCACTTCCACTGAATAATCAAAAGGGATTTCATTTAGGTCATACCTGAATGGTGTAGTGGTTTTCCCTACTTTCTTCAATTTAAGTCTGAATTTGGCAATAAGGAGCTCATGATCTGAGCCATAGTCATCTCCCGGTCTTGTTTTTGCTGACTGTATACAGCTTCTCCATCTTTGGCTGCAAAGAATATAATCAGTCTGATTTCAGTGTTGACCATCTGGTGATGTCCATGTGTAGAGTCTTCTCTTGTGTTGTTGGAAGTGGGTGTTTGCTATGACCAGTGCATTCTCTTGGCAAAACTCTATTAGCCTTTGGCCTGCTTTATTCCATATTCCAAGGCCAAATTTGCCTGTTACCCCAGGTGTTTCTTGACTTCCTACTTTTGCATTCTAGTCCCCTATAATGAAAAGGACATCTTTTTTGGGTGTTAGTTCTAAAAGGTCTTGTAGGTCTTCATAGAACCATTCAACTTCAGCTTCTTCAGCATTACTGGTTGGGGCATAGACTTGGATTACTGTAAGAATGAATGGTTTGCCTTGGAAATGAACAGAGATCATTCTGCCATTTTTTAGATTGCATTGAAGTACTGCATTTTGAACTCCTTTGTTGACCATGATGGCTACTCCATTTCTTCTAAGGGATTCCTGCCCACAGTAGTAGATATAATGGTCATCTGAGTTAAATTCACCCATTCCAGTCCATTTTAGTTTGCCGATTCCTAGAATGTCGACATTCACTCTTGCCATCTCCTGTTTGACTACTTCTAATTTGCCTTGATTCATGGACCTGACATTCCAGGTTCCTATGCAATATTGCTCTTTATAGCATCAGACCTTGCTTATATCACCAGTCACATCCAGAACTGGGTATTGTTTTTGCTTTGGCTCCATCCCTTCATTCTTTCTGGAGTTATTTCTCCACTGACCTCCAGTAGCAGATTGGGCACCTACTGACCTGGGGAGTTCCTCTTTCAGTATCCTATCATTTGGCTTTCCATACTGTTCATGGGGTTTCAAGGCAAGAATACTGAAGTGGTTTGCCATTCCCTTCTCCTGCTGCTGCTGCTGCTGCTAAGTCGCTTCAGTCATTTCCGACTCTGTGCAACCCCAGAGACAGCAGCCCACCAGGCTCCCCCATCTCTGGTATTCTCCAGGCAAGAACACTGGAGTGGGTTGCCATTTCCTTCTCCAATGCATGAAAGTGGAAAGTGAAAGGGAAGTCGCTCAGTCATGTCCGACTCTTCGCGACCCCAGGGATCGCAGCCTACCAGGCTCCTCCATCCATGGGATTTTCCAGGCAAGAATACTGGAGTCGGGTGCCATTGCCTTCTCCGTCCCTTCTCCAGTGGACCACAATCTGTTAGACCTCCCCACCATGACCCTCCTATCTTGGGTGGCCCTACACCACATGGCTTAGTTTCTTTGAGTTAGACAGGCTGTGGTCCGTGTGATTAGATTGACCAGTTTTCTGTGATTATGGTTTGTGTGTCTGCTCTCTGATGCCTCTTGCAATACCTACTGTCTTACTTGGGTTTCTCTTACCTTGGATGTGGGGTATCTCTTCATGGCTGCTCCAGCAAAGCGCAGCCGCTGCTCCTTATCTTGCACGAGGGGTATCTCCTCATACTTCAGTATCTAGTAATTCCATGTCTGATAGTCAGTGGAAGCATAGAACAGCCCAGTAAAGGTGGGAACACTAAGTACTCAGACACACCAGGAATTAAGACTTATATTATCCACTGTTAAAATCACCGACCATCAGAGGCACTATTGGGAACAAGAAAAGGATGGAAAATAAGAAGCAAAATAAGAAAAGGAAGGAAAAACTTAAGATTATAGCCTTGAAACTAGGTACAAACTTTATAATTATAGCAACTGGTATGTAACCTTAAGATATATTTTACTCAACGTCTGTCTTCCCTTCTCTGACCACTATTATTTTGTATGAGATGTGATGTTAGCACTTAAGTTCATTTAAATTGTCATCTATAGGGCCCCTATGTAGATCTGAGTGGTTAAGAGCTGGTTATCTTGGAGATCCTACACTTGAATTTGGTTCAGGGATGAACAGTTCTTAGTGCTTCCCTTTTTCAGGAAGAAGAGGGTGATATTATCTATATTTATACAATGGGTAGGCATTGATATTATGTGGAAACATGTAGTTATTGAATATGACTAGATGACAAGAGAGTAGGCCTCCCCATGTGGTGCTAGTGGTAAAGAACCATCTGCCAATCAGGATACACAGGAGACATGGGTTCGATCCCTGGGTCAGGAAGATCCCCGGGAAAAGGGCATGGCAACCCACCCCAGTAATCTTGCCTGGAGAATCTATGGACAGAGGAGCTTGGTGGGCTACAGTCCATGAGGTCACAAAGAGTCAGACACGACTGAAGCCACTTGTACTTGAACTTGTACGGATGATGAAAGTAGATGCTGAGTAATAGGAGGATGTGGACAGTGAATGCCTTGTTCCTCACAGCCCTTCAGTCCAGTCCTTGCCCTCTCTTTACTCTCCCATATATCACAGGTCTAACTCTTGTCAATACCCCCTTGTTGGTGGGTTTATGCCTGAGATTTAGCCAGTAATAGGTGCCATGCTATGCTGGGCATAGTTGCTCAGTCGTGTCTGACTCTTTATGATCCTGTGACTTCAGCCCGCCAGGCTCCTCTGTCCATGGGGATTCTCCAGGCAAGAATACCAGAGTGGATTGCCATGCCCTTCTCCAGGGGATCTTCCCAACTCAGGGATTGAATCCAGGTCTCCCGCATTGCAGGTAGATTTCTTTAAGTTACACAGGTGGCTCAGAGGTTAAAGCATCTGCCTGGAATGCAGGAGACCTGGGTTCAGTCCCTGGGTTGGGAAGAACCCCTGGAGAAGGAAATGGCAACCCACTCCAGTACTCTTGCCTGGAGAATCCCATGGAGGAAGGAACCTGGTAGGCTGCATTCCATGGGGTCGCAAAGAGTCGGACATGACTGAGCGACTTCACTTTCACTTTCTTTACTGTCTGAGTCACGAGGAAAGCTCAATAATAGGTGCTAGTGGAAGATTAAATGAATGAAGGAAAGCAGGCTCCTCTGCAGTACAGCTAGCAGATGCTACATTTCCTTGGTGGCTCCAGCCCTCTCTGGACAGGCCTACCACTGTTACTGCAGGTGACTTAGGCTGGTATCACTGCCTCTTCTTTTTGTTCCTCTGGCCTAGGGACAGCAGTGGCCCCCTGCTTTTGCTGATCTCTGGATTGCTTCATGGTATTTTACTTGATTTCTCAACCAGCCCTTAATCTGTGCAGCCAATTCTCTTAAGACATAGTCTTTTTGTTTTCTATTTTGTAAATAAGTTTGTTTGTACTTTTTTTTTTTTAGTTTTCACATATAAGCAATATCGTATGATATTTGCCATTCTCTGTCTGACATTTCACTTAATGGTACTGTCCATTGACAGAGGAATGGGTAAAGAAGATGTGATACATATATGCAATGGACTATTACTTTAAAACAATGAAAACTACCTTAAAAAAAGTGAAATAATGCCATTTTCAGCAACACAGATGGACCTGGAGATGGTCATCCTAAGATGCTTTCTTTGTGTCTTAGGGCAAGGTGGTTTCTACTTTTCTTTGCTGTTGTTGAACTCTGAATGATAAACTAAATATATAAAAACCAAAACTCAGATTGTTATGAATCTTTTTAAAACATGAAGGGGACAAAATTATTCTCAAAGTAAAAACAAGACATGATATAAAAATATGATATAATGGTTACCTGGATTTGAAATGCTAGTTTAGTCTAATGCACATCAAGAGGAGGTTAGTGGAAAACTGTTTGGGCACATATATTCAGACAGAAATTTAGCACATTAGAAGGAAGGAGGCAATACAGAAATTATGCTGTTTTACTCTTGACTCTGATTTTAATTGCAATATAAATTTAATGCATCCTTTCATACCCTTAAGGTTAATAAAGAATGGAAATGAAATACACACCTCATAGAACATAGAGGCAAAAGGTACATTATTTGTGTACAAAAAAAACTGGCAACAAAAATAACATCAAGGCATCATTAAAAACATGTATAAAATACGTCACATATAAGTTTAGTATGATGAATTACTTATTTTTAAAAAAATAATTAAGACAGCGTGTGAATGGGAAAAAAGTCTCAATTTGGGTCAAAAGCAAATATACTTCTGTTCACATATATATTTATTAAATACATTCAAATAAAAATAAACCAGAAGATGTAGCAGCGTTATGAGACTAAGATTTTGTGTAAAATGCAGTTTGTGGTTTTCAGCACTCCCGGTGTAAATACACACAACCCTCCCGCTTCCTCAACAATACCAACTGTTTTTTGGTCTGGAGGCCTTCTACCACACTCTCCTGCAGTCTTTACTGGAGGACCTGATGGGAGAGGAAAAGCTGGGAGGCAGGGAGAAGCCAGGGTGTTTACTGGGTAGGGGAGCAGTTGGCCACCACCTGGAGCAAAGGAAGAGGCTGTCCAGTCTAACTGTTGTTTCCTAAACTGACTTTGAAACAACCCTTCATTTTTGCTGCAACTTCAGCCTCAGCTCCTGAGCTTCCTTTAGCTATTTTTTTAAGCCTTCTGGGAGGGTTGCAGCAACAACAGCGAGGTGCTTCAATTCTCACATTGCTCATTGAAGATTCAGTTTACTTAGGAATGCTCTGCCTGTTGCCACTGTTCATGGCTCTCCAGCTTTCAAGGCACTGTTGCTAGACTCCTGTCCTCATCCTGTTGCCTTTGTGAGCAGATCCTTTTTCCTCTTTTTTTCTTTTTTAATCCCTCCATTCTAGTTTATTTGACATTGTGGGCAGTAAAGTGGGGACTGGCCAGACTGCATCTCTAGCCCTCCTACTGGTCTCAGTGTGTTTTTTTTTTTCCTTTCTCTTTTTGGGTGTGGACAGTCTTTTCTGTTGTTCTTTCATTCTCAGACATAGTTGCCATGTGTGTCACTCTGTTCTGGTATAGGTCTGTCCTTCTATGTCCTTGGGAGGAGACAAGCACAGAATCCTCCTACCCGCTCCCCCCAGCTTGTCCCCTCCTCTGTTAACCTGAGGCTCTGAAGCCTGACATGTTGCCTCCAGATGTGCTTGTTCATTTGATTTTTTCCCAAGAGTCACCTCTTATAATAAGCCTGAGTAGAAATTTGTTGAAAGTATTAAGCAGCGTCCAATGCACACTAATACATTCTGCTAAAATTATAGAACTCTGTGAGCATATCGTCCACCTTTCAATCTATAGAAGAAGATAGTTTATCATAGCACAATAATTATCATCACCTCTCCATCATTGAATATCTTGCCAATACTATCTATTATCATTAGGCTAATAGTTAATCTCATATTCTTCAGTTTACATGTTGACATCGCTATGCTTTCAGTACTTATTCTGTGTTACCTAGGGTAGCAGATGAGTAGCTGTAACTAAGACAGCCTGAAACACAGTGGCTTATACCTGTGACTCGAGGGAGGCAGAGCTGAAGACAGCTGAGCTGCTTACCTCAGGACTACTGCAACTCTGAGTCTAAAGTTTTCATCCTCTCCCAGCCAGCCGAGTACGCAAACACTGAAAGGCTTGATCAGTATGTGATAATAATCTCTATTATTTTTATTCCATTGGCCAGAACATGGTTATATGTCCCCATCAACTTGCAGGGAAGATTTTGGAAATGTAGTGTCTACTTGAATATCCATCTACCCAGTAAAAACTATGATTTTTTAAAAAGTGTTATTAAAGAAGAGGAGTGTGGATATGTGTGACAATTAGCAGGCTCTGCCAAGTGGAGGTCCAGTCATTACCAAATCACCACTGACCTTCTACTTCTCTTACTCATTCCCTTCTGGGGGAGCAACTTCAGTAACTGTGGGTTGGGATCCACTGGACATGCACAGTCCTGTTTCTTCTTCCCTTTTTTCATTACTGCCCATTCTGCAGAAATGGTATGTGCTCAGTTGCTCACGGATACATGATGAACTTGGTGGTGAAGGACCCTCCCTTGCAGGAGAGGCCTAGGGTGTTTACTGATGCTAGTGATTGATTTGGTATGAGTGTCTTCTAGCAGGATTCACTCGCCTATGTGTCCACAGGAAAAGTTCGTTCCCCCAGTAACAGTTTTGTCAATTTAGTCTCATTTGTCTGACTCCTTTTCTATTTCTAAACGGGTTCAGAACACGTAAAGAGGAGAAATGTTTTATCAGCTGGGCGCTTTTGAACCTCAACAAGTTGGTCCAAAGAGAGCAAAACTTTTACGTTCTCACCAAAAAAAAACAAACAAAAAAGAGCTGTCCTATACAATGAAATATCATTACTATTTTAGTAGACTCTACTTATCCACCAATGTACAATTGCTCTCTTGTTTTTGATTACATTTTAAATTAAACTCTGTTTTGTTAAAACATAACTGTTTTTATTTTGTTCTGAATTGAATTCTGTTTTGTTAAACATACACTGAATTGAATTCTGTTTTGTTGAAACATAAAGGGTCATAAAACTCCTCCTTTCTTTATCTTAGCATTTTTGTTGTATACCCATTAAAGATTTTTGTCATGTTGTTTTAATTAAATCTCTTACAAATCATATAAGAATATATTTCCCCAGCTTAACATGTGATAACTGGCTTGCCTAAAATCATTAATGTCATATTTTTTTATATTTACTTTTACCTGATTGTCTTTTTTTTACTCTACTCTATTATTTCTTGTTGGATTTATGTGTTTTTTTTTCCCCCTTCCAACCCTGGGGATTTGAAGATTTCTACTTTATTTCTTTCTTAAAAATTAACTTAAAAATTTTCAACATTTTTAATTGTACAACATACATATAAAATGCATAATTTATATTTTTGTGTGCTTAGTTGCTCAGTCATGTCTGACTCTTTGCAACCCCATGGACCACAGCTCTTCAAGCTCCTTTGTCCATGGGATTCTCCAGGCAAGAATACTGGAGTGGGTTGCCATGCCCTTCTCCATTCATATTTTGCTAGTCAATAAATTTTTAAAAAGTAAATTACTGCTTACAGCTGTATAATCAACACATAGCTTGGAAAATAGAATATTATCCTAGAAACTATATTCTTGTATCTTAATACTGTTGTTGTTCACCCTTACCTCCAAGATATGATGACTATCCTGACTTCTGAGACATCTGTGTCTTTTTGAGACTTGACAACTCATTTCTTTTCATGGCACATTGCCTGATTTATGAAATATTTTTGCTGGTTTTTGTAGGTATATATTTATATTCATTGTAGTTTTACTTAGTATTTCCTTGATCACATGGATGAAGTTTACATGGATTACATAAAATGAACTCTAGAATCTTTCATATGTTCATTGACCAAGGGATTTTGTTAATGAAATACTTAGAATAAGTAGAGATTAGTGCCTCTGTAGAAAGAGGCATCAGAGTTTTTCTCTCTTTCATATTCTCTGTCATGAGAGGCCACAGTGAGATGGCATCTGTTTACAAACTAGAAAGAGAACCCTCACCAGAATCTCACCATGATGATCCCTAATCTCAGACCTACAGCCTCCAGAATTCAGAAAAAATTAATTTTTGATATTTAAACCAACTGGCCTATGGTTATGGCAGCCGGAGAAGACTATTAATAGAATGATCTAAAGGATGTCTTGTTAGAGAAAAACCTTCTATATCCTAAATCCATGCAGGGAATCACCTGTATTTCCTTCTAAATATTTTGAATTTTATCATTTAAATGAAGCTGAAGAAATCTAGGAGTTTTAGGCTCCCTAGGATTGTGGTAGCCACCTACATTGGAATTACCTGAAACCTCCTACTGAAATCCACATTTAGTAAAAGGACTAATACTAAAACTCCTGTACCTTACTTCCACAGTATAACTGGGAGACTGAGATGACTATAAACTTCAATTTGAATGTAATCAGAAAAAACATAAGATGGGCAGAGTTGTGGCCAGAACCCCTAGTATTGCATAGAGCCCAGAAAAATTTGCACAGACAGAACAATGTTAAGTACAGAGGCATGCTGGCAGCGGCAGAGGCCAGATAACATCAGTACATGTGGGACCCTACTGTGTGAAGGAAGGAGTCCCAGCTTAAGGAAACTGCTGAAGGCAAAAGTGAGTAGTTCAGAGGACTCACATGGAGGAGCTGAATGAAACAGGCTTCAAAGAGCCTGGACTGGAACTGATAGTTTTAGGGAGGCATCCATTCTTGGGTAGAAAAAGGGAAGCAATCTGGAAATTGGAGATGTTCTTTGAAAGCAGCAGTCAGTGAATACAAAGTAGGCTTTTAATCACTGATAGGAATGAAGAACCTACAAAAAGGCCACAAAAAGGCACCATAAAATAAAACAATGTCCGGTTGTTTTGTTACAACAAAAGGAGGAAACCTTGAGCTGAGAAATCAGAGGAGGCACTTCAGTCACCTGCTGCATCTCAGTCCATAAATCCCCCTTCTGACTAAAATACTAGACATATTTAACATCTTTAAAAATAAAAAACAACAAGCCAAAACTAACGTGCAAATTCCCCAGATATACAATAAGAAAACAATAGATAATAAAGTCCAAAATTGTTTTGCAAATAAATGTACATAAGAGAAATGCTGCCACAAAGTGTAAGAACATTGAAACAAAAATAAAACAAAGGAAAAAAATGAGGCATTCAAAATGGAAAAATCTATCAGCAGAATTGCAAAAACTCAGAAGAAATGGTTTAAACACAAGAAGCTATGAAAGGATATTTGAGAAAACCTGAAAACATTCTCAAAAAGGACAGTCATCTCAGAAATGAGGATGAATTATTGACACATAGGGATTAACAAATATGACTATATGATACAGGGGCACAGGTGATAGAAATGAGGAAGGTCAAGAAAATCATGCAGATATAAGGAAGAAGAGAACCAAAAAAGCTGAGGAAAATTGAGAACTTTTATAGGTTTCAGGTTATAACTCTCACATAAAGTAAATCTAATAAATAGATAAATAAAGACCCTAAAAAAAATGAAACAGAACCAATATTTCAAAATGTAATTCAAGGAAATCTTCCTGAAATTATAGAACACTGATTCTGTACACTGAATTGTCAACTTGGAGCTTATTCTGGCATTAGACACTAAAGATAAACTTCTCTGGGCTTCTGACAGAACAACTAAGTTCTTTCAAAGGAAGTCAAAGCAGGTTGTCATCCGACCTCTCAGCCACAAGATTTTTTTTCAGAATAGTTTAGCTATATCTATAAGATGTACAAAGAAGTAATGAGCTAATGATATTAATATAATATCTACCTAAGTTATAGAGAAGGCAATGGCAACCCACTCCAGTACTCTTGCTGGAAAATCCCATGGACAGAGGAGCCTGGTAGGCTGCAGTCCATTGGGTCGCGAACAGTTGAACATGACTGAGCGACTTCACTTTCACTTTTCACTTTCATGCATTGGAGAAGGAAATGGCAACCCACTCCAGTGTTCTTGCTTGGAGAATCCCAGGGACGGGGTAGCCTGGTGGGCTGCCATCTATGGGGTCGCACAGATTTGGACACGACTGAAGTGACTTAGCAGCGCTAGCAGCAGCTAAGCTATCCTTCAGGCTTTCCAGGCGGCGCTGGTCATAAAGCATCCACCTTCAGTGTGGGAGATCTGGGCTCGATCCCTCTGTCAGGAAGATCTCCTGGAGAAGGGAAGGCAACCCAGAATTCTTGCCTGGAGAATTCCATGGACAGAGGAAACTGGCAGACTACAGTCCATGGGGTTGCAAAGCACTGGACATGACTGAGCATGCACACACACATACAAGCTATCCTTCAGGGACTGAGAGCAGAGAACTCTTTCGAATGTGCAGGGTCTAAGGAAATAGCATGCTTCTGAGCTTTTCCTTAGAAATCTAGCAGAGTGATAATTGGGAAAAATTTGAAAGAATTGGTGTTGAACATTGAATGTATAATTAATGGTCTAAACAAGTGTTGGCATAAAATGTGAAGAAGAGTATGTTAGTATTATATACTCTGTATATAAATAACAACTTATAAAGGCAAAGAGAAAGAAAGTGAAAGAGAAAAGTAAGATAAGATAACTGATTGCCTCATAGGTAAAAATTGGAAATTAATAGATATTATTTAAAACCGACAGAAGAAACTGAAACATATTTCAGAATGAAAAATAAAATACTGAGACAATGTTATTATTTCAAATGGGATGTTGGATGTTAGATGATGGGCAAAGGGAAGGTAGGTAATAGAAAAAGTTCATAAGCTGAAAACTTGTTGCTCATAGCAGAGAACTAATAATATTATGTGAAGAAAAATGGAACTCAGAGTAATATATGAAGGTATAGTTGCAAAAATAACTTTTCATTATCCATTCTTAGTGGGATATAATCTAAGAACAAAAAATGTTCTAGAAGTTTTCAGCTTTTACAAACAGGTTTATTATTTGCTCAGTTGCTCAGTTGTGTCTGACTCTTTGCGACCCCATGGACTGCAGCTTTCCAAGTTCCTCTGCCCATGGAATTTTCTAGGCAAGAATACTGAAGCAGATTGCCATGTCCTTCTCCAAGTATCTTCCTGAACCAGGGATCAACCCTGGGTCTCTTGCATCTCCTGCATTGGCAGGCAGATTCTGTACTACTGTGCCACCTGGGAAGGATTATTTTTTGAAATTACTTTATGTATTTTGTGGGGTAATGCAAGAAAGTAGTTATGTTGATATCATTACAAAATAAATAAAACAAAAATTTTTGGTATAAAAAATTTTAAAAATATAAAAACAACAAACAGTTGAAAATGGCACTAGAAACTCATGTTTCTAAATGTATAGATTATTCAGTTCTGTACACTAAAAAAGCTTAGAGAAATGACATCTCAATATCAGTAAACTCTGCAGGGGCCCAGATTTTGATTTCTAAATGCCATTCCTTGCAAAGGAAGTAGAACCTTTTGATAATTGACTAATTTTAAGTTTGGACTAGGAAATATAGACAAGCCAACTTTTTGGCCAGTAAACAAGGAAACTTTCCAAGATCAAAGGGTTTCCATCAGAAAGAATGCCAGAGCAACTTTGAAGAGGTTTGATTTGAATATGAAAATAATACAGACAAAAACAACAGACACATAGTAACCTGTTAGTCTACAAGGATACTCAGAAAAGGAAAAGTTTGTAAATAGTAGCAAATAAACAGCAAAACTCAAATTAACAAAATTTACTTTAAAAATCTATAGAGGGTGATTGCAGCAATGAAATTAAAAGACACATACTCCTTGGAAGGAAACTTATAATCCACCTAGACAGCATATTAAAAAGCAGAGACATTAGTTGGCCAACAAAGGTCCATTAAGTCAAGGCTATGGTTTTTCCTGTGGTCATGTATGGATGTGAGAGTTGGACTGTAAAGAAAGCTGAGTGCCGAAGAATTGATGGTTTTGAACTGTGGTGCTGGAGAAGACTCTTGAGAGTCCCTTGGACTGCAAGGAGATCCAACCAGTCCAACCTAAAGGAGATCAGCCCTGGATGTTCATTGGAAGGACTGATGCTAAAGCTGAAACTCCAGTACTTTGGCCACCTGATGCGGAGAGCTGACTCACTTGAAAACACCCTGATGCTGGGAAAGATTGAGGGCAGGAGGAGAAGGGGATGACAGAGGATGAAATGGTTGGATGGCATCACTGACTCAATGAACATGGGTTTGCATGGACTCTGGGAGTTGGTGATGGACAGGGAGGCCTGGCATGCTGTGGTTCATGGGGTCACAAAGAGTCGGACAAGACTGAATGACTGAACTGAACTGGACTGACTTTAAAAATCATTATAGATTGCTGTTACATTAATTCTGTGGTAAAAATTTATAATTGAAGGGAAATCAATAAGCATCACTTCAGCCTTTCTAATAAGAAAGGCTTTTATCTTGAACTTATCAAATAAATAACCCTAGTTTATGAGAGTAAGCTCTTCTGTACAGAAAAAGGTCAGCTAAAAAACCACAGTCAAGCAATCACCATTTATAACCCTAATGTTTAAATGATTTAGGCAAGAATCATCAGGGGATGCAAAGACCATTTGGTGAAGCACTGATAGGGAACTGAATAATTTCATGTTTCCAAAGTAGCAACCTACATATTTTAGCTGGACACATAAGGAAAAGTAATTTTACAGTAGAAGGATTCATCACCACCTTAACTCTGTGATCAAGTGAGATAAGCTGACATTAGGAGTATTATTATGTGATATAAAATAAAGTTCACAGCATCACTTATGAGGTATTTTTGCAAACATGCTTAGTCTGAATCAAATTAATCTTTAAATTTAACTTCCATTTTACAGAAAACAAAGACAACAGAGGAAGAAATTAAAGTGATTCATGTTTCAATCAGTCAAATTTTGAATGTGAGAAATCCTACAGGAGTAGAAGCAATGAGATAACATGAGATGAGTTGGGTGACTTTCCAGATTAAGGGAAGTTGAAGAGACATAATAGCTGAATTCAATGTGTGACTTTTAATTGGATCTTGATTTGAATAAACCAAATATAAACGCTATTTTAAAGCAGTTCACAAAAACTGAAACTTGACTTGGAATTAGATGTTACATATGAATTATTGATAATTTTATGAGGTATAATAATGTTTGTGTGGTTATGGAGGAGAATATCCTTAATTTTTATAAAGCCACACTGAATTATATAGGGTAAAATATTGTGATGTCTGTAAATTTATTTTAAAATACTTAAGCAAAAAAGAAGTTAAGCAAATATGGCAAAATATTAACAGCTGTTAAATTTAGATTATGGCTACAGGGATGATTAATTTTATATGTCAATTTGCACAGATATTTGGTCAAACATTATCCTGGATGTTTCAGTGAAGATCTTTTTTTTGGATGCAGTTAACATTTAACTTGCAAAGAGTCGGACATGACTGAGCGATTGAACTGAACTGAACTGAACCTTTAAATCAGTGGACTCTGAGGAAAGCAAATTACCCACCATGAAGTAGGTGGATCTCATCCAATCAGTTGAAAGCCTTAACAGGATAAAAGCTGACTTTCCCTGAACAAGAGGGCTTTCTGCCAGTAGATTGACCCTGGACTCAAGCTGCAACTCTTCCAGTCTGCTGGCATCCCCAGTCCTATTTCAGACTCACTTTGTTTCTCTGGAGAACCATCACTAATACAGGGATAAAAGTGATCATTTTACTACTGAAAAATTTTTCTTTAAGTTTGAACGTTTTAATAATAATGTTAATATTCAATGTATAGTCATCTACTACCCTTGAGAGTCCCTTGGACTGCAAGGAGATCCAACCAGTCCATTCTGAAGGAGATCAGCCCTGGATTTCTTTGGAAGGAATGATGCTAAAGCTGAAACTCCAGTACTTTGGCCACCTCATGTGAAGAGTTGACTTATTGGAAAAGACTCTGATGCTGGGAGGGAGTGGGGGCAGGAGGAGAAGGGGATGACTGAGAATGAGATGGCTGGATGGCATCACGGACTCGATGGATGTGAGTGTGAGTGAACTCCGGGAGTTGGTGATGGACAGGAAGGCCTGGCGTGCTGTGATTCATGGGGTCACAAAGAGTCGGACACGACTGAGCGACTGAACTGAACTGAACTGAACCCTTATTATTGAATAGTGCATCCGTTTTCCATTGATCTACAGTGCCAGCTTTGTTCATAAACCAGGTTTACATGTATGCATGACTCTTTCTTCCTTATTCTGCCTTTTGGCTTACTATTTGCCATGTTCCAATGCCACGCTGTCTAATGTAAAATAATTTGAAGATAGACCCTCATATCTGGAAAGAGAAATCTCCTCAGATTATCCTTCCTCTTTTAATGACCTTTTTGTTCTTATTAGAAATTCATTTACAGTAATTTTAGTATTTAAAAATTTCATGTTTATCTGAACACTATTGAAATATTAACTGCATCTTAAGATCTGTTTGGGAAGAATTGACATCTTTAAACTGCAGAGTTTTTCTATCTTATTGTATGTTATGTTGTTGCATTTTATAATGTCTTTTTAAATGTACTTTAACAAAGTTTTATAATGTTTGTAAAGTTTGTTTCCATAACAAGCATGAACATGTTTTTTAATAGATTCATTTTTTATTACCTTTTATTTTGTGTTATTTTTAAAATGGCATATTTGTAAAAGGATATTTTCTGAATTATTTAAATTTATATAAAAATGTAAGTGGATTTTGTATGTTGCCTTAATGTCTAGGAAACTTATAAATCCTTTTTTATTCAAAGATTTTCTCGAGTTTCTTTTGAATCTTTACATTACTGGTTATACCTACTGAAAATATTAACTTTTTAAACAATCTTTCGACTATTATTTCTTTCTCTGTTTCTATATATCTAGTAGGGCTTCCAGGACAGTTATGAAAAGAGCAATGATATGCTAACTGTATTCCTAATATTAAAGGTGATTTTTTGTTATTTAAAATTTTTATTTTCAATTATGATATTCACTATGGGAGTTTTATAAATTTACTTCTATATTAGAAAGCTTTTCTTTTGAATTCTCAGTTTATGCAAAGTTTCTATCATGAATATATGTTGAGTTTCATCAAACATTTTTTTCCTGCACTGTTGAGATTGCTAAGTTTCTCTCCTCTAATTTGTTAGTGAATTTAATGATATTCTGATATCAAGCCAGTATTAAAATGTTGAGATAAAATTACATTGATCATGACATATTTTCTTTTTTATAGAATTTTGGATTCAGTTTAAGATATTTTGGTCAGAAGTTTTGTATCTGTTCATCAAAGTGAACTGCCTCTAATTTTATTTTACTTTTTTTTTTTTTTGATGTGCTTTGCTTTTCAAAATTGGAGTATCAGTAAAACAGGTTGAGGGGTTTTGCTCTTTTTCTAGCTTCTGGAAAATGTAATAATATTGGGACTATCTGTTCCTGAAATATTCACTATAGTTTGTTTTGCAAACTTAGGTCTAAGCCAATTGTTTTCTTTGTGAAAACATTTTAATTACTCATTCAGTTTTTAAATTTTAATTTTTTATTTACTATTGAATCATTTTACAAATTTTATTTTATTGATGGGGGAATAAAATGTTTTATCTGAGTACAAAAGTAGGCAAAACTGTAGTCTTGGAATCAGGAAGCTGATTTATCTAGGTTGGAGAGGAACTTGGAGGTACTTCTCTGATGTGGAGAATGTTCTCTCTCTTGAGTTGGGTGCTGATCACAAAGCTGATGCAGTCTGTGGAAATTCACTGAGCTGTACACTTATGAACTGTGCACTTTTAAGTTCACATATTATACTTTCTTATAAATTTTAAAAATATTTAGTCTAACAATATAAAGAAAAATAAGGAATTACAAAGTGAGATTGGTTTAAGATATGCAAAAATTAATAAATAACAGGATCTGTATTATTATAACTTATTACCATAATAGGTTCAATAAAAATATATTAGTTTGATATATGCCAAAGGCATTAGATAGAATTTAATAGTGATTCCTAAAAAGCTCAGTAAAGTAGAATGTTCCTTTAACATGCTAAAGACAAAATCCATAACAGAACAGGTTTATTTGACTACATAAAAGTTTAAAATTCTTTTCATAATAACTGTATCAAAGGTATATCAAAGGGTAAATTATAATTTTTGAAAAGTACATGCTGCTGTAATGTCAGATAATGGATTATTATCATTATAATATATATACCTTTTACAAGTGAAAAAGGAAAAATTGTTATGTCTAAGCAATCCAAGAGAAAAATCCACGAGAAAAAACTGGATATTTTTCATAAGTTTATTATTTCTATTTTTCACATTTATATTTTATAGTGTTTTGATCTAGGATTTCAGGCTTAAAAGTAAAGCCTATTAAAAGTTACCATTTGTGAGAAATACTATTTTTACGCATTATCTGTGAGCATATAGAGCAGCATAAACTTGTTGTAGGATAATTCAGCAATATAAATATTTAAGTTGTTTAAAATGGATTTATTTCTGATTTAGCAATTCTATGAATAAAACCTAAGTAAATAATCATTAATGTATAGAAATATCTGTCAATTGCTTTGTTTGTTAGATTATCTTTATAATAGCAAAAATTTGGACTCCGACTACCTGTCAGCAATACAGGGTTGATAAAGTTATTCAAATTACAATCATACATTGGGAATATTATTAGGGATTAAGATTATGTTATTGATGAATACTGAATGAGATAAGGTTTTTATTCTACTGTTAAATGAAAGAACAGGTTAGCAACTAGATTTGTGATGTATACATATACTCATTCATATAGATATGATATATACATCTATGTGATATATAGATGTGGATATTCATATGCATGTAATATGTCATATATAGACATACATATCCATGGATTTATTTTTGTCAAGTTTTTGACAGTATCCATAGAATAAAATTACAGACCGTGGCTTTTACTCATCTGTAACTTCCGTATTTTTAAAAATGAATGTGTATTTTTGTCTGTAATGAAAGAAAGCACAAAGATATAAAATACTTGCTGTGAGACTATTAAGATCTGCAGACAGTAACAGCAGTGAAATCTGTTTCTTTGATTTTTGCGCTGGGCACAGCAGTCCTGGAGCTGCCGTGTCTGGTACCCTTCTCTGCCTGACAGTGCACCTCACCTCCAGATCTCAGCGAAGCAGCGCTCTTTCCTTGCGCACGAATAGGCACTGATTGGACTGGAAATGCAGCTGATCCAAATGTCCTCAGTGCAGGCTTCTGGGAATCCATAACTTGTCAAGGCACAAAGGGCTTTTCCTAAAGTAGATTCCTGGTAATTAGCTATCCCAATCATTGTAGTTCTCTGTGGAATTTACTTGGAATGTGGTGGCTTAATAGCTGGGTTTTTTTTTTTTTTTTTGAGGCGACAGATCACATACTTAACAGGAGGAGGAGAGGTTAAGAAATAAAGATTAGATGAGAATAAGGAAGAAAGAGAAGAAGGGAGAGAGAGAGGGAGAAACTTGAGTTCATCTCCAGGAACGTCTTGCCTTGACAGCTTGCCAGTCCTAAGGTACATGCACCCTCAAGGTGGCCTGTGTAAATCTTAGCATCCTTACAGCTGAGAAATGCCTAGTTGTTATCCACAGCGATGAGGATGAAAGTTGATAATACAGCCACTCCTCAGATGCCACTAATATATTTACTTCTTTCTTGCTTAGTCACGTGTTACTAAACACTGCCTGAGTGCATAAGAGCAGAGGAGATGCTCTTTTAGACCTTTTACTTTACATTATGAGCGTATGTGTGTGTGACCTAAATATTTCACAATAGGAGAAGTTATACTTTGAAAGTATACGAATTGAGAGGAAGTGGGAGCTTCTAGTATTTTCTGACTCTATATTTTTATCCCTCTTCCAAATAAATAAGCTCAGGTTAAAAGCAATCCTGAAAAAATATACATTAAACTCATTAAATATATTGAAAGGAAAGAGGCTTGCTAGACAGAGATGTATTGTTGCTGTCAGGAACGTCCTCTAAAATTTGGAAACAGGCAGGAGAGATTGCTAGGGGTACCCTTAGGCCACTACCTGCTGGACCGTCTGGAGGCTGGGTTCTCATCCAGCTCTGTGGGACTGAGGTTCACTTGGAGATGTTTGTCTGCTAGAGACGTAACTCATTTCTTTCCCGTGGAAGAGACAACCTCAAAGGGTATGGTTCACTGCACTGTAAGACATAAATTGGTTTTATTTTTAACCTAGCTATTTTATCCTAACAGTTCTTTATTTAATTGCACATATGACTAGCTTCTCAAATACTCTTTGACCTGGTTATAATAATTTACTGGTCCCCTCATTAATTAATGAAATTGAATAGAATACTTGATATTTTCATTTCATATTTGCATGAAAATATGGATTTTACCTTTTTATCTTTTTAAATACACTTTTTAGTCCTCTTCTGTAAATCTTCTTGTTTTTCTTTTGGAGAAAATATTCAGTATGGTGTACTAACTATTGCTGTAATTCCTAGGTGGGAGGTTTAAAGGATTGTAAGATTATTTTCCTTTAATAAGTGATGCAAAATAATACATGTTCCAGAAATCTGCCTTAATCACAGGTTTACCAATTTCTTCCTTACTATGACTACTTTCACATTTAAGCAGAAATATTTTAAAAGGTGTTTTGTTACATTTTACCTGTTATTGTTATAAGTATTTGATTTGACACAAAGCAACCAGTTCTTTTGAGCTTTTCACATATGCTTTAAAAACAATAGGTGGTAAATAAACACTTATTAATATAAGTATTTAAGAGCCAATATTTCTCTGATATTTTACTTTACTTCTTCAAAACATCTTTTAAAAATTCAGTATAATCTATAGGCCGCTCTATATCATCTACTTTTAGTCACCTGTAGTAATAAGCAATTTCATTGACTTTTTCTCATTTTTTGCTTAGCGTTACCACGTGAGAAATGGTGACATGTCAGATGAGGTAATTTTCAGTATACGCTTTTATTTGTTTTTCTTGTCAACAAACATTTGTTGAGAACCCTTCTGTGCTCTGCACAATTGTAGAAGTTGAATATGTAGATGATTTCAGGGAATCAAATAATAACTAGGAAGGACTATTTCTAAGTATAGATTTGAAGCAAAGGTAGTTAGTTATTAAATTTCCCATTTCTGTTCTGATTATTTTTGTCTTAGAATCATACCTAAGACTTTGGAATAAGAGCATCTTCTTCCTTGAAATGTTCTGTTGAAACACTAACAAATTCCTCGTCATTCTTCTATTGCATAGATTATGTGATGATCTTTGCCTTACGGTTTTCTATTTCCACTTTGACATATAATAAACTCCACAGTTCTTCTACTCAAGGTAAGTAACCTTGCTTGATTTCCATTGTCACTTCCCAAAGGACTTGCCTCTACCAGAACTAAATTTGGCTATTCCTAAATAAAATCAACCAAAACATTTAAAAAGTCATTTATACTAACTATCATAAAAAATAGTAAAAATTTAAGCCAAAAACAAACTTGGGGTGAAAACTTGAGGGGAAATGTTTTACTTTACATTATTATTTTGCTGTGAGTAATGGAATTACTCATTCACTATAGATCAAACACAGTGTGAAAAAGAATGTAAATAAAAAGTGAAATGAAATCAGCCAGTATTATGGTTGACAAACTGATCATTCCTTTCAATCCACAGACTGACAAAGGGGTATTCATATAAATTGATGACACATAGTGAGTCACGGACCAAGAAGGGTCAATTAACTTGCATGAGTTCATATAGCAAATTAAATTTTGCCTACATACAACCTCTGACTCAAAGATTTCAGGCAGAAATGTCCTTTTGGCAATCACCTAGGAGATGGTAAAAAATTTTTTCAAAGTTAAGCAAATATTGTGGGTGGATCCATGTACATGCCAAAAATATTGAAGTCAGTAGTCATATTTTCATTGGCTTTGTGTGATTTCTGGGGCTAACTAGAGGGCAGAGGGTAAGGAAAATTGCTGGGAGAAAGTGACAGGGACTTAGGAAATGAAACCTGGAAAGGAAGCACAGAATATTTCTGATTATTGAGAGAGTATTTCTCCAATAGTAGTTAATCTGGAAGTTGTGCTCTTCCTGCTAAAATCCTGAGTGGCTTAAAAAAATGAATACTCACTGATGTATAAGATACAGAGTGGTTGTGGCAAGCACCTTTAAACAGTTTACGTTGATAGAAAATCAGTATTTCAGGCAAATGTGGTGACTTACGGGATATGAAATGGTTAGAGCTTCCAAAGTGTTGTTTAATGAAACTTCCTTTTGAAGTCTGAACTTTGAGCAAATAGTGTCAGTTTTGGTATGAGAGAGTAACCATTCTTCCAGGCAGTTGTGTAATGCTAACCAGATATAAGTACACAGGATAGTAATGATGAAGAAAAGGATGACAAAATTAGGGGCTCCAGCGTAAAAGGAGAGTCTATTATCTTATCACATTTAACCTTCGTAAAAATCTTTCAGATGGGTCTTACATTAGGCCTATTTTCCAGATGAGGAAATTAAGACTGAAAGAAATTAAAATATTTATTCAAAACTTAAGGACTAAAACAAACAAACAAAAATCAGCTTGAGGACCATTACCATTTGATGTTTCGTGGCTGAATCCCACCTGGCGACCCTCTTCATCACTTCTCTAGTCGGGAGGGACTGTGTTTGCCAACAAAGCTCTTCTGTGTTGCAGCTGTACACAGTATCAGGGAACATCTACGCATGTATGTGGATACATGGCTCTCGAGAAGTTCTGTTTGCAAGCAACAGACTGACTCTTACTTAAGGGAACCATGAAATGTATAGGCAGGTTGGTAGACCAGAATGGGTGAACAAGCTGGAGAAGCCAGTGGGGGTATTAGGCCTGCTTTGGGGGCTTCAACATCAGAAGCTTATGTATTTCTCATTAGATTTTCAGTCACTTGTATTTTCATTTAAATTTTCACATTCCCTAGTGAGAAATTCTTAATAGCTTCAGGTATTGTATGTGAAGGTCAAGCAGATTACGGTATATGTGAGGAGTGTTAGCAACACTGTCATGATAACTGAGGGGGTGATTGCTACATGTATGTATGCAAGTATACTTATACCTGTTTATTTACACAGGATGTATTTGTATTTAATTTTGGTAAACTATAGAAGCTGAATTACAATGGGCAGGTCTGATTATTCTTGGCTTAAGTTTTTTTTTTTTAAAGCTAGGATTTATTCCTTTAGATATTGTTAAGATGTATATGATCTATATGGGCTAAAATAATATTTTACAGTAAAGGCTTTTCTTCTCAGAGTGAGCAAATCTAGCCTCTAAAACATGAGCTTGAACCTTAATCCTGAACAAGACCTAATGTTTTACAGGGAATTTATTCTTAACACTTAACTGTACAAAGTTTGCTAGCAGACTGTTAATTTCCTTCACATCAATTCATCACTTTTTCCTCGTAAAATGATCAGAGGAGCTTGGCCCAGTGGAAAACACAGGAATAGTACTAATGCTTCTGATTTAACAAGGCTGGATTTTTCAGTAAAAAGGTTTTGGGTGTATTAACAACCACTGGAGACTTTGCTACATGGTTCACTTTTCAAATACTTCAAGTTATATCCCAGACACACATTTAGTTGCTCTCTCAGCTCTATTGCTGCTGCTACTAAGTCGCTTCAGTCGTGTCAGACTCTGTGCGATCCCATAGACGGCAGCCCACCAGGCTCCCCCGTCCCTGGGATTCTCCAGGCAAGAATACTAGAGTGGGTTGCCATTTCCTTCTCCAATGCATGAAAGTGAAAAGTCAAAGTGAAGTCGCTCAGTCGTGTCCAACTCTTTGCAGCCCCATGGACTGCAGTGAACCAGGCTCCTCCATCCACGTGATTTTCCAGGCAAGAGTACAGGAGTGGGGTGCCATTGCCTTTTCCGTCTCAGCTCTATTAGTGACCCTTATAATCTCTAGAAACAACTTCTTACATTTTCTAGAAAGGAGAATGTAATAGAGTAGTTGATGTCGAGAAGATCAATTTGGCTCCCTACTGGGAGGGACCATATTTAGTAATTTCACCATTGTCTGGCCTTCTATTTGCTTATTCCTGTAGCTTCTCATAGAAATGATAGGTGCAAAGCCAAAAAGCTCTGCTCCTAGTAAATACTGTGAGTGTTTTCCCAAACACAAAATTATTCGAAGACAACTTAAGGTAGTAGAAATGACTTAGTGTTCATTAAATTTTGAGAGGTTTACCGGAGAGATGGAATGCTGTGGAAGAATTTATTTTTCCTCATGGGCAAGAGCACATGGCTCTGCTCATCTGAGCTCTGAAAGGAGAAGTAATTAGTAGTTGGTTTCTCGTCATTTACATATGCTCTGCTGATTATCAAAACAACCCTCACAAGGAAGTGAGCAAGAATTATGGTCTGTCAATTTCACGTTAAGGAACCTAAAAACACAGAATTCTGTGCCCCAGAAATATTTGCCAAGCAAATGCCTAGGACTTCAAACCTACAGGCAGGATTTCCCTAGGTACAGCTCCTGACACTCTTTCCTACTTGCAGTTCTGGAAAACATCAAGAAAGCAGGATGCCAATCAAAAGGTAGCTGCCCTTTGAGATGCCACGTTCCTTGAGGCTCTACTTTACTTTCTAGGATGTACTTCTGATGAAAGTTACTGCATTTTCTGAGGACTTCTGAGTTGGTTACTATTAAAAAAAATAAGTACTAGTAAGGCAAACTTTAACTGAATACAGTTATTTCCGAGAGCTCTGTGTACGGGGGATAAGGGAGGAGGTGGCCAGCGCCCTTAGCCAAGTCTTACAGTTGTCACTTGTGGGAGTCTCCAGTATCTTAGAAGGCAGTGAAGGCATCCTCTGTGTAAACAGAGCTTTAAGTAGGTGGAGACTTACATCATCCCCGAAAGGAAAAGGAAGAAAATATTCATCTTCCTTCTATCTCAGTTGAAACAGCAAAATATCCAGAAGCCCAGGAGCTTCCCACTTGATACATTCTTGCCAAGAACACTGGCCTTGGACTGCATCTTTCTTCCTCAGACAGCATCCTCAGGAGGAGAGCTATTCTTGCAAATGGTCCAACGAGCTGCCTCACTAAAGAGGGAGCAGACAGCGTCTTGATTATGCACAGTCCTTTTGTCCTTCCAGATGGATGCAGTTTATGATCTGAGTCCCACATATAAAAATAGTACATTTATGATGGAATTTTATATAATCTGGCTTTTCACCTGCCAAGGGGTGGGAGTGCAAACATTTCCACTCTCAGAAGAACTTCTCCATGGAAATGGACCCTATCCATTGCTTCCCTGCAGGGTGGCCTGAAGAATACAAGGGCACCTCTGAATGCACTATACCGTAGTCCCTGCGGCACAGGGAAGAAGTCATGTAAATAAACCCAAAACAAATGTAGTTGCTCTACAGATTCCAGTCATATAAAGTAGCTACTTAGAATTCAAACTCATAGAATTCAAACTCGTGCCTCTAAAGGGCTGTCACCGACTAGCTTGCTGTGCAATGCTAAGGAATTAATTTAGCCTCTGTAATTCGTAGTTTCCGTGTATGTAACAATGATATCATGTATCACATAGGTATTTGGGAAGATAAATACATAAAACAAATAACATTATATTTAGCATAAAATTATCATGTATCACATAGGTATTTGGGAAGATAAATACATAAAACAAATAACATTATATTTAGCATAAAATTATATCAGCTAGATTATTGTTGTTACCAGTGTGACTGTGCTAAAATTAGAAGGTTGAATCTCATGGCCTATTCTATTGGTCACCCTTATTATACTCCAAAGTGTGGTCTCTGTGTGCATTGTACAATGATATTTTCCACTCTCTTGAGTGATTTGTCTAACTGCAATCACTACTGATCCCATTACATATATGTTATTATCTGGTTTCAACTGAGCATATCACTAGACTGCTTTTAAATTAGCCTATGGCTCTATTGGAAGAAGGCAATGGCACCCCATTCCAGTACTCTCGCCTGGAAAATCCCATGGACGGAGGAGCCTGGTGGGCTGCAGTCCATGGGGTCGCTAAGAGTCGGACACGACTGAGTGACTTCCCTTTCACTTTTCACTTCGATGCATTGGAGAAGGAAATGGCAAGCCACTCCAGTGTTCTTGCCTGGAGAATCCCAGGGACGGGGGAGCCTGGTGGGCTGTCGTCTATGGGATCGCACAGAGTCGGACACGACTGAAGTGACTTAGCAGCAGCAACAGCAGCATGGCTCTGTGATTCCTGCTCTTAAAAGTTTGGAGGTCACAAAATCTCCATGAAACATGAATCAGTTAGTTCATACTATTTTTTTTCTTTTATTAAATTTTGATTTTTACTTTATTTTACTTTTACAATACTGTATTGGTTTTGCCATACATTGACATGAATCCACCACGGGGGTACATGCATTCCCAAACATGAACCCCCCTCCCACCTCCCTCTCCATAACATCTCTCTGGGTCATCCCTGTGCACCAGCCCCAAGCATGCTGTATCCTGCATCGGACATAGACTGGCGATTCGATTCTTACATGATAGTATACATATTTCAATGTCATTCTCCCAAATCATCCCACCCTCTCCCTCTCCCTCTGAGTCCAAAAGTCCACTATACACATCTGTGTCTTTTTTGCTGTCTTGCATACAGGGTCATCATTGCCATCTTAGTTCATACTATTTAAAATTAATTTTTATTGAAGTATAGTTGAATTACAATTTTGTGTCAGCTTCTGCTGTACAGCAAAGTGAATAAATTAAATATTTACATATATCCACTCTTTTTAAGAGCTTCCCTTTTGAGCTTCACTGGTAGCTCAGTTGGTAAAGAATTCTGCAATACAGGAGACCCCGGTTCAATTCCTGGATCAGGAAGATCTGCTGAAGGGATAGGCTACCCACTCCAGTTTTCTTTTTCTTTTTTTTTTTTTTCCACTCCAGTGTTCTTGGGATTCCCTTTTGGCTCAGCTGGTGAAGAATCTGCCTGCAATACAGGAGACCTGGTTTTGACCCCTGGGCTGGGAAGATCCCTTGGAGAAGGGAACAGCTACCCACTCCAGTATTCTGGCTTGGAGAATTCCATGGACTGCATGGTCCATGGATTCACAAAGAGTCGGACACAACTGAGCGACCTTCACTTTCACTTTTACTCTTTTTAAAATTCCTTTCCCATGGAGGTCTTCCCATGAAAAGAGTTCCCTGTGCTATACAGTAGGTCCTTATTAGTTATCTATTTTATATATAGTTGTGTGTAGGTCAATCCCAATCTCCCAGTTTATCCCGGCCCTACCTTTTCCCCCCAGGTAACCATCCTTTTTTTCCTTACATAAACAGGTTCATTAATATCATTTTTTTTAGATTTCACATATAAGTGATATCATATGATATTTGTCTTTCTCTGTCTGACTTAATTCACTTAGTATGACAATCTCTAGGTTCATCAGTGTTGCTACAAATGGCATTCATTCTTTCTAATTTCTGAATAACATCCCGCTGTATATATGTACCACGCCTTCTTCACTCATTCCTCTGTCAGTGAACGTTTAAGTTGCTTTCACGTCTTGGCTATTGTGAACAATGCTACAATGAACACTGGGGCGCGTGTATCATTTCGTGTGATGGTTTTCTCCAGATTTATGCCCAGGAGTAGATTGGTGGATCATATGGTAGTTCTATTTTTAGTTTTAGTGTAGGAAGCTCCCCTTCCCTCCACACCCTCTCCAGCATTTATTGTTCGTAGACTTTTTTGATGACAGCCATTCTGACCAGTGAGAGGCCTCGTTGTAGTTTTGATTTGTATTTTTTGCTAATAATTCGTGACGTTGGGCACATAGTCATATGCCTGTTTGCCATCTGTATAACTTCTTTAGTGAAATGTCGATTTAGACCTTCCACCTATTCATACCATTTTTTAAATTTAAAACTTTTTAGCTTCGTATTACATATTATGTTAGACCTTAATGAAAACTTAGCTTATTGAATATTACCACTTTCTGTGAAATATAGAAGACAAATTGCCATCTCTGTAGGGATATTAAGTGTGGTAGCTAAAGGTCAATGTACATGTGCACACAGTAAAAATTGGAAAACAGAATTAGCTATAGTTATTAAGCTCACACACTGGGCTCAGTTTCCTATGCAATGAAACGATGATCACCAGTTTTTTATTCCAGGATCTCTTTTTGCATTTTAACTAGATTCAGTTTAGCAACTTTCACTAAACATTCAGCTTCTGTTTCTCAGATTTTTCCACTAAATCCTGAGAATTAGAGCTTTATTTCTTCCTCTAGATTCTCTAGTTGTTAACTTTACTGAGACAGTGCTCTTCAACTCTTCCCTAACCTTTGACCTGGAAAATTACTGAAACCTACAGGATAGGGATGGGAAACAAATGGCAGGAAAAGACATGAATTGCCCTGGAAATGTTGGAGCAAAGACATTCATGACTCAGAATGATAAGAAAAAAAGGAATGCAGATGTTAAACACAGTGATAATAACATGATACCAAATTTGAAAAAACCATAGTAAAGCTTCTATATCCTCTTTCTGTCTAGCCACCTAGATTCTCCCCCCGCAGAAGTGAACCATGTGAGTAGTTCCTTATATATTCTTCCATACTATATCTTCTATATCGAGTTTAACAAACAGTAATGCACTAGATGTACTCTGCACTGCACCTTGCCTCTTTCACCCAAAATATATAACTTGGAGATTATGTAGTATTAATACTCTAAAATCCCTTGATTTCTCTGTACTGCTTCAGTGATACCTGTTTAACCAGTTTCTACTTATTACTGATATTCAGCTTTTTGCCATTGCTGACTGCACTGCATGGAACAACCTTGAGCACATCTCTTTGCACACATGTGAGTGTGCATTACTCAGTACTCAGTTCTGAAAAAAGAAAGTGCTCCATTTTATGGAGACAGGAATTCCACACAGCCAGTCCCATACTTACATATCGTTAGAGGATCATTGGCACAGATGGAACAATGGTCTTTTGGGCAGATGTTCAAGGAATTGATGGGCCATGGAACTTTTCTGCAACCTCTGTAGTGCCTCCTACAATACTGAGTTCAAAAGCATATCTCATAGCTGTGATTCAGGGATCAGTTCAGTTCAGTCGCTTAGTCGTGTCCGACTCTTAGGGACCCCATGGACTGCAGCACGCCAGTATTCAGGGATCAGGAAGCCAAAATCCAGAAAAAATTGCCTCCATTGAGATTGCCTATTCAGCAGACAGTCAAAAGAGGCAAAAAAAAAAAAAAAAAAAAAGGCTTCATCTGTACTTCAGGCATCTAAATCTTATGTTGTGTTTTAGTTATCCAGTCGTGTCCAACTCTTTGCAATCCCATGGACTGCAGCAGGCCAGGCCTCCCTGTCCCTCACCATCTCTCGAAGTTTGCCCAAGTTCATGTCTATTGCATTGGTGATGCTGCCTAGCTGTCTTGTCCTCTGACGCCCTCTTCTCCTTCTGCCCTCAGTCTTTTCCAGTAGCAGGGACTTTTCCAATGAGTCAGCTGTTCGAATCAGATGATCAAAATACTGGAGCTTCAGCATGAACATCAGTCCTTCCAACAAGTATTCAGGGTTGATGTCCCTTATAATTGACTGGTTTGATCTTGCTGTCCAAGGGACTCTCGAGTCTTCTCCAGCACCACAATTTGGAGGCATCAATTCTTTGGTGTTCTGCCTTCTTTCTGGTTCAGGCCTCACAACAGTACATGACCACTGGGAAGACCAAATCTTACTTGGTTACATTTAATTAATGGAACCTAATTTGCTTTTAGAACTTTGATTCCACAAGAGTCTGGGAAATATTGATTTTCTTAGTCTAGACTGTAACTCTGTGAGAAAGGACTCTAGAAAAAGGCAGGAAGGAGGGTGTGTGAGTCAATCCAACAGAGAAAAGAGCTGTTACTTTAACTGATGATACTGTTCTAAAGAATTTACCAAATCTTTCACAGAAACACTGAAGTAAAAGTCCCATTAGTGGGAATAATTGACATGAGAGATTTTCTACTGACAGGTCATATTTGACTGCCTTCAATCACCACCACTCTCCCTCACCCCCACCTCATTAACATATTCCTTTTGGCCAAAGAAGGTGGTCCCAGAGAAGGAAAAAGAGTTTCCTTTAGAACAAAAAGACAGGGAAGCTTACACATAGATATAACTAGCTTAATCCATGGCTACTCACACAGGAAGGTAAACGGAAGTCAGAGTCAGGAGTGATATCAAAGTCACATGCCCCAAGTGGGGAAAAAAAGGAGAGAAGAAATAGGGAGAAAGCAATACCAAAACATGAGCTAGGTGATAAAAATGTTCGTTTGTTGGAAGTAATCATTAAAAGGATTTTTCTCATTAAAGTTGACAAGAGTCACTGTAATTAGGGCAGAAGTTACGATGCAGTGTAAGCATGAGGGCATTGTGAACAATTGTTTGGATAGAAGGTAATGACCATGTTGTTCATAAGCAATCAGAACATAGAAATAAAGCACGGTGGCTGCTGTTAGGCATTGGTGGGTAGTTAGAATTCCATTTTGCTGATATTAAATTAGAATGGTTAAGAGAGCATATGTTTACTCACTGTTTCCATGTAGAAGACAGCAAAGCATGGTATGAATAGGAGCACTGAGGGGGAACTCCCAGAAAGAAGACATGTTAAACTCTTCTTAGAGGATACTTCAACTATTCAGTATAAGTAATAAAAGTGCAACTTCAGTGGAGAACCAACATTCCGTGAACCATAGAGAATTGTGGTCCAATTTTTTGAGGAATTTCTTAGAGGGAAAAGTACTATCACCTGGGCTAGGCTTTATATAAGGCTGGCAGTTCCGTTCTTTCTTTTATTCAGACCAAAATATTTAGAGTCTTTTTTAAAAAAAATTATTTTTAATTGATGGATAATTACAATGTTCTATTGGTTTCTGTCACACAACATGGATCAGCCATAGGTATACATATGTCCCCTTCCTCTTAATCCTCCCTCTCACCTCCCATCCCATCCCACTCCTCCAGGTTGTCACAGAGCCCTGGTTTGGGTTCCCTGAGTCACACAGCAAATTCGCACTGGCTGTCTATTTTACACATGTTATCATGTATGTTTCCATGCTACTCTCTCCATTCGTCCCACTGTCTTCTTCCTACCACCCCCTACCCCTTGTTCATAACTCTGCTCTCTATTTCTGCATCTCCATTGCTGTCCTGCAAATAGGTTCATCAGTACCATTTTTCTAGATTCCATATATATGCAGTAATACATGACATTTGTTTTTCTGACTTACTTCACTCTGTATAATAGGCTCTAGGTTCATCTACCTCATTAACACGGTTGGAGTCATTTTTGACTTACAGTTTCTTTCCAATTTACAATTAAAAAAGAGTAAAGTACATATATTCTTAAAGCTATCATCCTAACCATTTTAAAATGTACAATTTGGGAATCTTAATCACATTCACATGGTTGTGCAACCAATCTCCAGAACTCTTTTCATCTTGTAAAACCAAAACTCTCTATCCCTTAAGTAACAATTCCCTCTTTCCCTCTTTCCCAGGCATGGCAATGACTACTCTTCTTTCTGTTTCTGTGAAATTTGACTACTGTAGGTACCTCAGATAACTGGAATTGCACGATATTCGTCTTTCGGGGACTGGATTCTTTCAAGTAGCATATGGTTTATCCATGTTGTAGCATATGCTAGAATTCCCTTCATTTCTAAGGCTGCTTGTTTGCTTTCTCTGGGGCTGACTTTCTTCTCTTGAAGTCCACATCCAATTATTATGAAATCCTTTGAATCTGCCTTCAAAGTGACTGCAGAGCTAGCCACTTCTCGCATCTGCCACCGTGACTACTGTGGTCCCAGCCAAAATCATTTTTCCCCTGCATTTCTGCAACTTGCTCCCTCTCTCCTCTTTTCTAGCCAGCATCTACAGCAATCTCTTAACAATCAGGTCACCTGTTTGCTCAGAATCCTGCAGTCTCTTCTCATTCTGCTTCAAGCAGAAACTAAAATCTCCACCTCAGCCTGCCAGGCCCAGGAAGTCACCAGCTCTGCCTCCTGCTGCTCTCCCTGCCCACCCACCCCTCCACCCACATCACGCTTTCATCCCTATTCTTCCCTGAACTGGCAGGCGGGATCTGACAGCAGCGCCCTTGTCCTGATAGCTCTGCCAGATATCTCTGTGTTAGTTAGATATGCTAACTCTATTATTTTCTTTAAGCATTTTGTCAACTGTAGGGTAAAAGAGCCCTCACTTGACTAAGCTTACTGAAAATACAGTCCACCCTACCACACACACTCCCTTACCTCTTTACCACTCCTTCCCTCTCCCACACAACTCCCGCTCATACTTAGTCCCTAAATTGTGCCCCACTCTTTGCAAGCCCATGGACTGTAGCTCACCAGGTTTTTCTGTCCATGGGATTTCCCAGGCGAGAATACTGGAATGGGTTGCCATTCCCTTCTCCAGGGGATCTTCCCAATCCAGGGATCGAACCCAGGTCTCCCACATTGCAGGTGGATTCTTTACTGTCTGAGCCACCAGAGAAGCCCAAGAATACTGGAGTGCGTGGCCTATCCCTTCTCCAGGGGATCTTCCCAACTCAGGAACTGAACCTGTGTCTCCTGCGACTTGTGCACTGCATACAGGTTCTTTACCACTGCACCACCTGAAGCCTCCCCTGACAATCAGCAGCTTCCAAACTGTTATAGACCACACTCATGTATGTGTTGATGGTTTACTGTCTGTCTCCCCCTGCTAGATATGTACTTTTACCTGCTCTGTTTGTAGATGCATCTCAAACATTGAGAACCATGCCTGGTGCAGAATGAGCGCTCAACACAAGAATGAGAGGAAAGATCCCCTCCTCACACCTCTTTGGGCAGGTATTTTAATAGGTTATAACAAGCCTGTAACAGTGTGTGAGTAAAGAAGGAAGCAACGAAAGGTCCCTGTTACTAGCTCATCTCCTGCTTTTATCTACATTTTCATACCAAAAGAGCTTGTTTCTAAATGTCTAGTGGGAAAAGGTGTGGGGCAAGGCAGCAAGGACCCTGGAGCCTAACGCACTGCAAATTCACAGCCATTTTTTACTGACTGAATGCCTTGGGGAAAGTTAGCTTTTTTATCCTTATTCTTCATCTATGAAATGGGGATATTATTAATTGGATATTCCTCATAGGTTATGAAAATGAAATGAGATAATCATATAAAGTGCTGGCACTTGATAAATTACTTGTTGGTAAATACAATTATAAAGCGTTTAAAGACAACATTTAGGATGTTATGCATTCTTCTATAATCTCACTTATTATTTTAATTTGCTTAATAAAATTCTTTGTATATAGGTAGTGTGAAGTTTGAGCTCAGTACTGAATTATCAAGAATTGATAACTTAATGGTATTTTCTCAAAAAATTATTGCAAATGATAATGAGCTATTCATAGCTTCACCTTTCAAATAATACTTTATTACTTGATACTTATATTCTGTTTTTAATAATGCTTTTCTTTTTGCTAGGTTATCTGGAGTATACCAGTTAAAATTTTAAAATTGTAATTTCCAGTTAGTTTCAATATATCAGTTACACGTCTGAGTTAAGCATTTGTACTTAATTTTAATCACCTTTGGGGACCAAATAGTTGCATAATTGATTAGTAACTCTTGATACGGTGGTAATTTCTTCATGAACCTCTTTTGATTAAATGTGGAAGTTTAAGCCAATTGAAAATTTCCCTTTTGTTATATAAATCTTGTTTCAATGTTTGAATATATTACCCTAATGTTCAGTGCTATTTCCCATTTTTGAAAACTTATTTTGTGTGTGGGTATTTGAAATGATCAGAGATATTACCAAGAAAATGACCAATAAGCCATAATACTGCTCAACTCATTACTAGTGTAATTTATTTGTTAACGGGAATGTTTCATTTTAGATTACTTTGGAAGACAGTATAAGAGTATGTGTAGCAGTTCCCTGGGTATATGGTCTTATTGTCCTGTCCATAATTTATTTAAAGTTTCTGCTTCTGCACTTGTGTTGAATAAGTGTGAAATTAAGGCCATTGTGTTTAAAAATGTAGTATAGGAATCTGAGCTTTCAGTGGAGTCAGATAGGAAACCTGAGAAATGTGCACAAGAGAGAAATGCTTATTTCATTCTCCCTGCTTGCTTAAGAAAGCAGTCTACCTTCAAGTGAGACCTTCATATCCACAACTTCACCAGCACGTGCAACAGCAAGGAGAAAGACCTAAAGAAAGCATTCTGCCAACAGGCTTCCCCAAACAGTATAAACTCCATCTCTTCACCAAGGAGATTTTACCCAGAGAGATTTTAACTTGAATTTAAAATTTTTATCACACCACTTTTCACCAGAGGTGAAAAGTAAATGTCTTCTGGAGTGTACCCAAAATCTGCCTCCATGATTACCTGAAGTCTTCAAAAGATTAAGAGACAGGGCCTTTCTTTCCAGCCAACAGAAGGTCATGGAGTTTTTGAATGTTTCTCAAACCTGTCAGAAAACAGTTGCTTTAGAGCAGCTATTAAGATTTGTAAGACTATAGAAAAGCTTAGTTAGTTGTCTTTTATAAACACTTAGAACATCTTTGGATCAAAGGAACATTCATAGAAAACATTTTTAGTTGCTAAAATATGTGTTCATGTTTGGATTTTTCTAAATATGTGTTTGCATTATTTTAGTTTATAAAAACTCTTTGTGGTAAATAAGAGGAAAACAGAAGAGAAATGTGAGATGGTCTCTTCCTAGAAAGCAAATATTGAGGATAGAAACGATTTCTAGAAATAAATAAAGTGAGGTGGGAGCAATAAGCTTCCGAGTCATTTAAAATCTAAGCTAATATCACGGTAATCCAAATCTATGCCCCAACTAGTAACACTGAAGAAGCTAAAGTTGAACAGTTCTATGAAGACCTACAACACCTTTTAGAACTAACACCCAAAAAACCCCATCCTTTTCATGAGAGGGAACTGGAATGCAAAAGTAGGAAGTCAAGAAATACCTGGAGTAACAGGCAAATTTGGCTTTGGAGTACAGAATGAAGCAGGGCAAAGGCTAATAGAGTTTTGCCAAGAGAACGCACTGGTCATAGCAGACACCCTCTTCCAACAATGCAAGAGAAGATTCTACACATGGACATCACCAGATGGTCAATACTGAAATCAGGTTGATTATATTCTTTGCAGCCAAAGATGGAGAAGCTCTATATAGTCAGCAAAAACAAGACCGGGAGATGACTGTGGTTCAGACTATGAACTTCTTATTGCCAAATTCAGATTTAAATTGAAGAAAGTGGGGGAAACCACTAGACCATTCAGGTATGACCTGAATCAAACCCCTTATACAGTGGAAGTGAGAAATATATTTAAAGGACTAGATCTGATAGACAGAGTGCCTGATGATCTATGGACGGAACTTGGTGACATTGTACAGGAGACAGGGATCAAGACCATCTGCAAGAAAAAGAAATGCAAAAAAAGCAAAATGGCTGTCTGAGGAGGCCTTACAAATGACTCTGAAAAAAAGAGAAGTGAAAAGCAAAGGAGAAAAGGAAAAATATAAGCATCTGAATGCAGATTTCCAAAGAACACCAAGGAGAGATAAGAAAGGCTTCCTCAGTGATCAATGCAAAGAAATAGAGGATCAAGAAAACCAGAGATATCAAGGGAACATTTCATGCAAAGATGGGCTCAATAAAGGACAGATATAGTACAGACCTAACAGAAGCAGAAGATATTAAGAAGAGGAGGCAAGAATACACAGAAGAACTATACAAAACAGATGCTCACGAACCAGATAATCACGATGGTGTGATCACTCACCTAGAGCCAGACACCCTGGAATGTGAAGCCAAGTGGACCTTAGGAAGCATCACTATGAACAAAGCTAGTGGAGGTGATGGAATTCCAGTAGAGCTATTTCAAATCCTGGAAGATGATGCTGTGGAAGTGCTGCACTCAATATGCCAGCAAATTTGGAAAACTCAGCAGTGGCCACAGGACTGGAAAAGGTCAGTTTTCATTCCAATCCCAAAGAAAGGCAATGCCAAAGAATGCTCAAACTCCTGCAAAATTGCACTTATCTCACACGCTAGTAAACTAATGCTCAAAATTTTCCAAGCCAGACTTCAGCAATACGTGAACCATGAACTTCCAGATGTTCAAGCTGGTTTTAGAAAAGGCAGAGGAACCAGAGATCAAATTGCCAACATCCGCTGGATCATGGAAAAAGCAAGAGAGTTCCAGAAAAACATCTATTTCTGCTTTATTGACTATGCCAAAGCCTTTGACTGTGTGGATCACAATAAACTGTGGAAAATTCTTCAAGAGATGGGAATACCAGAGCACCTGATCTGCCTCTTGAGAAATCTATATGCAGGTCAGGAAGCAACAGTTAGAACTGGACATGGAACAACAGACTTGTTTCAAATAGGAAAAGGAGTACGTCAAGGCTGTATATTGTCACCCTGCTTAGTTAACTTCTATGCAGAGTACATCATGAGAAACACTGGGCTGGAGGACGCACAGGCTGGAATCAAGATTGCCAGGAGAAATGTCAGTCACCTCAGAATATGCAGATGACACCACCCTTATGGCAGAAAGAGAAGAACTAAAGACCCTCTTGATGAAAGTGAGAGGAGAGTGAAAAAGTTGGCTTAAAGCTCAACATTCAGATAACGAAGATCATGGCATCTGGTCCCATCACTTCATGGGAAATAGATGGGAAAACAGTGGAAACAGTGTCAGACTTCATTTTTTTGGGCTCCAAAATCACTGCAGATGGTGATTGCAGCCATGAAATTATGAGATGCTTACTCCTTGGAAGAAAAGTTATGATCAACCTAGACAACATATTAAAAAGCAGAGACATTACTTTGTCAACACAGGTCCGTCTAGTCAAGGCTATGGTTTTCTAGTAGTCATGTATGGATGTTAGAGTTGGACTATAAGGAAAGCTGAGCACTGAAGAATTGATGCTTTTGAACTGTGGTGTTGGAGAAGACTCTTGAGAGTCCCTTGGACTGCAAGGAGATCCAACTAGTCCATCCTAAAGAAGATCAGTCCTGGGTGTTCATTGAATGGACTGATGTTGAAGCTGAAATTCCAATATTTTGGCCATTTGATGCGAAGAGCTGACTCATTTGAAAAGACCCTGATGTTGGGAAAGACTGAAGGCAGGAGGAGAAGGGGACAACAGAGGATGAGCCGGTTATATGGCATCACCTACTCGATGGACATGAGTTTGTATGGACTCCGGCAGTTGGTGACAGACAGGGAGGCCTGGCATGCTGCGATTCATAGGGTCACAAAGAGTCGGACACGACTGAGCAACTGAACTGAACTGAATGATAGTTGTGATTGTTTCCTGTGAATTCACTGACCCCATGTATATAGAATGTGATTCTAGATTACGCAAAAAAAAGTGTTAACAGATGATAAAAACTCAACTCCTCATGCCCACAAAAGAGGACACAAAGTAGTTTTCACTAGGGAAGTTGCACAGTGTTGCACAATGAATAACGGTGTGTCCCAATGTCCCCTAAAATGAGAACATACTTTTTTGCCCAATCAGTAAATTATTCTTCCTGACTGAGTTGATGGAATACATTCCCCTCACTCACTGTGGTGCAGATAGAAAATACAATAGAAAAGATACAGGCAGTAGAAATACCAGTTCACGGTGGAGAGAGAAACTCACAAGCATACCACCATGGTAGAAACCAAGAGGAAAACCATTGAGCAGCATATGTTTATTACCTGAAAAGTACCTGAAAGTGAAAACCTTTTCTATTAGGAAACAACACTGAAGTGTGAACCAGTAAGAGGAAGGAAACGTGTGCTGAACAAGAATGTCATCAGATTTAGGAAGAAAAACATGGCCTGAACTAGAGACAGGATGAATGACTTTTAGAGCTTTCCTAAAAGTTAATATAAGATTTGTCCATACTTTGTTGTCAAGATTTATGACAGAATTAACTGCAGAGTAACCTGCAGATGGTTCTCTTTCTAAAGTGTGTATGCCTTTATTTTCAGTCCTTTCTTTTCACCTGTCTTGAGTTAATAAAACATCTTCTGTCTGGACAATCCATTCTGGTTGGTTTCTGTACACTTGCTACAGTCTAGATTTTAAAGCCCAGAAAGAAGAGCTAAAATGTAAGACTCCCTTATAGGAATTTTGCCTTAACAAACTTCTATCCTATCTAGGTTCATGTTATATATGCATATTTTAATGTATGGTCTATACTGTGTTCTTGAAAGTGAAAGTGTCAGGAGCTCAGCTGTGTCTGACTCTTTGCAACCCATGGGGTTCCTCTCTCCATGGGATTTCTTAGGCAAGAATACTGGAGTGGGTTACCATATCCTCTTCCTGATCTTCTCCATCCAGGGGTTGAGCCTAGCTATCCTGCATTGCACACAGATTCTTTATCATCTGAGCCACCAGGGAAGCCCACTGTATTCTAAAATATGGCTAAATATATTATTTCAGATTCCTCATGAACTTTCATTTAATATCATGGGTTTCCAGGGAAGCAAAAGGAAAAAAAATCCCTCTTTCTGTTCAGCTCTCTCATCTTCCCAGCCAGAGGAACTTGAGAAAGACTTATTGGTTTTGTTTCTCTTTCTTATCGCTTACTTTTGGGTTCTAGAGCCCCTTTTGAAAGAGTGTTCTTGTATCAGTCAGGTCTGCTTGGGGAAGCAGAAGCCATTCTTAGTATATTTAGCTGAAACCAAATTGATACATGTAAAGTATTTGAGGCTTAGATAGTTATTGGAAGAGCTGCAAAAGCAAAGATCCAAAAAGCCCCTTTTAGGAAATCTGGAAGTATAGGATTTCACAGAAGCCACCGGCTGGTTCTAGTTGTCAGCAGAACTTAAATAGGAGCTAGCAGAATGCTCATAATACAGGTGTGGTAACCTCATCTGCTTTCCTCTTCAGATCTTCATCTCCCCCTCCTTTTACCCCCAGGAGCCTGGCTTGAATGGAGTGAACTGGGGTCTAGCACAGGTCATCCTCCTCATCTTCTTCTAGCTTCCATTTGGGTTTGGCCAGCAAGGAGCATCAGTAGGCAATCAGGGGTGGAAATGAGTAAGGTTAGGGTAATTAGCCTCCTACCTTCCTTCCTCAAGGTTAGTTCAGAAAGTCTGTGTCCCTTGACTGCAGCTGCTTTCAAATTAGTCTCCTCTCACAATATACTCCTTCCAGGTTTTGGTAACTGTTTCTTCCTCACTTTTTCAGGCTGAGAGATCCTATCTACATTCTTCCTTGTGGTTCCACATCCTAAAATATTTTTGTAAATACTCCTTTAGTAAATAAACACTCCATGAGTTATTCTAACATGAGTGTGCCAACTATTTTGTATTGGAAAGCTGGTTGATAAAATAATTTATATCATAAGTGTTTCCAAGTAGTGCACCTTAAAGATGGGTGTCTGGAATCAAGTGACCCATATTTAAAGGAGGTTGGGACTAACCTGTTTGCCAAGATGACAAGAACATGTGTAATCCATGGCTTGTGGAAGAATAAGATAAGGCACAAGTACAGGCAAGACATAGATGGATTGGCTGAAGAATTTGGCTATTTTGTAAAAATGAAGATTATAAGGACAATAGAATCACCCACTTTTCTCTTTCAGCCTCAGATAACAAAGACAGAAATTAATAACCATAGCATATAATTAAGAACATGAAATTGGAAGGCACCAGGATAGCTTTAAAGGTTTTTTTCTTCTCCAGAGGTTGCAATCTGGAAGTGTGAGGGTGAGGTGTGCAGAGTTGTAGCTCCAGTTAAATGTTCAGTCTTCCCCATCCCTCACTCTAAGGCAGAGACACTGATGGGAAGAGGTGCGTCCTTGAGATCTGAGCTGATGACATTTGAGAAAATGGGGACTAAGACTGAGATCTTTCACCCCACTTACCCTGCATTTCCCTTGCTTGTGGAGGGAAAGGTCTCCTGTCTCCATAATTCCCCTCTTAAGTTTTTATGCCACAGGCAGCTGCTTCAAGAGCTAGTATTGATTCTCCTCCAGGTCCACCCTGACTACTTCTCACCAATTTTGCTTTGCCTTAATAATTATATACCAAGAAAGCCCTAAAAATTTAAAGATTTCAAACAGCTGTTAAGTAAAATATTTTGAGGTATTCAATAAAAGTTAAATAAAATTAGTAAAAATGTTTTTGAAAAACTACAAAAATGTCTTTTGTGTTTACACTATCTCTGAATTTCCCAAAATGACCATTAGGTAGCTCAAAGGTTTTTTCCTTCACCCTTCAGAAAAAAGGAATAACTAGAGTTTGTCTAGAGATTTGGCAAATTTTAATTAACACAAATGTGTTATGAAAGCTTTTGTCTACCAAACTTAATGTATAGTTTTTAAACTCTGAAAAAAATCAAGGACAACTTGTCTTCCAAGTAAATGTATAACATATGTAAATGATCTAATGATTGAACATTTTCAAATTAAAAGAATGTATTCCTATTTTCAAAGATGGGTACAATAACCTTGAACAAAGTGATTTGTTTCCAGATTCTGGATTAATACAACATTTTTTTTTCATTCACTTAAATTATGGACTATTCGGGCATGATTTAACATGTAAATTGTCAAAAGCTTACTGATTATTTCAGTCTTTCTTTAGATTCAATAGCCAACACATATCCCTTGACTAAGAGTGATAGAGGCATAGAAAAACTTATGAAAACTTAAGTTGGTATATTTATAAAGTATCATGAAATCTTAGTGGTTTTCCAGGTTATATAGACTCTTCTGTTGACAAAATAACCTTAATGCTTTCCAGTCAGTTGTCAAACTGTGGAATATGGTTGCTTTCCCCATTCACATGTAGCTGTGCATCACCAAAGTGCTCTAAAGCCAGCCACCTCTTCCCTTCATGGAAGGAAGGAGAATCCCCTGATATTTAACTTTCTAAGGGGATTATCCATCCCTTGTAGAGACCTCTTAGTCAGAGACTTCCCTGGAATATTCTGATTTACTTGTGTTTGTGGATGTTTCATTCTTAAAAAGAAAAAATTAAAAATTTCCAAGTAGATTGTGCTATCACAGATATGAATTTATCATTAAAATGTCAACTTTTCAAAGAATTCAATCAATTCAGTTGGATAAATTAATTGCTTCTACTCAGACCTGCCTTCTGAAAAAAAAAAAAAAGGGTAAAAGACCAACTATTCATACTGATAAGAGATATAGTTTGAGGTTAGTCCATGACTTTGAAAATTTGGATTATAGGGATTTCTTTACTACTACAGGAACCCCTAGAAAATGGATGACAAGTTAAAGTAATTGGAACTTCTTTGCTGCTGCCTAAGGAGATGACCATAGTAAAAGTGGAATTTACCAAAAAATGTTCATGATATGAACCTCAATAGTGGAAATAAGTTTGCCATGATACTGAGCCAACTTTGTGAATATTTTAAAGATACCATTGAGGATGTTTTCAAGACATGTCCTACCTGCTAATAACACGGTCATGGTGAGCTCACAGATGTAGAATATGGACAGGGATGTAAGCTTTAGGACCCCTTTGAATGTCTCCAAATATGCCATGTTATTGTTGTTGCTTAATCTCTCAGTCATATCCAACTCTTTGTGACCCTATGGACTGTAGCCCTCCAGGATCCTCTGTCCATGAGATTTTCTGGGCAAGAATACTAGACTGTGTTGGCATTTCCTTGTCCAGGGCATCTTCCTGATAAATCCAGGGATCAAACCCATGTCTCCTGCATTGGCAGACAGATTCTTTACCATTGAATCACTAGAGTAAGTTCTAATTAGTATTATTTATTTTTCAGATACCTTGATTCAAAACTATGATTGTAATGGTAGAAAAAAATAATATGAGTTTTTGCTCTCAGTTTGGGGAGCTCCAACTTCTCTCTCCAGTAAGAGGGGCACACATTTCATTGGCACTGTTATTTAAGAATACCATAACTTAGACAAGCAAAAGCTGAGAGATTTCAGCACCACCAAACCAGCTCGTCAACAAATGCTAAAGGATCTTCTCTAGATAGGAAAAACAGAAAAGGTTGATAAACTTGAACCCAAAACAACAAAGTAAATGGCAACAGGATCATACTTATAAATAATTACCTTAAATGTAAATGGGTTGAATGCCCCAACCAAAAGACAAAGAGTGACTGAATGGATAAAAAAACAAGACGCCTATATATACTGTTTACAAGAGACCCACCTCAAAACAGACTGAAAGTGAAGGGCTGGAAAAACATATTTCATGCAAATGGAAACCAAAAGAAAGCAGGAGTAGCAATACTCATATCAGATAAAATAGACTTTGAAATAAATGCCATGAAAAGAGACAAAGAAGGACACTACTTAGTGATCAAAGGATCAATCCAAGAAGATGATATAACACTTATAAATATATATGCACCCAACATAAGAGCACCACAATATGTAAGGTAAATGCTAACAAGTATGAAAGGGGAAATTAACAGCAACACAATAATAGTGGGAGACTTTAATACCCCACTCACACCTATGGATAGATCAACTAAACAGAAAATTAACAAGGAAACACAAACTTTAAATGATGAAATGGACCAGTTAGATCTAATTGATATCTATAAGACATTTCACCCCAAAGCAATGATTTTCACCTTTTTCTCAAGTGCACACAGAACATTCTCCAGGATAGATCACATCCTGGGCCATAAATCTAGCCTTGGTAAATTCAGAAAAATTGAAATCATCTCAAGCATCTTCTCTGATGACAATGTGGTAAGATTAGATGTCAACTACAGGAAAAAAACTATTAAAAATACAAACATATGGAGGCTAAACAACACACTTCTGAATAACCAACAAATCACAGAATAAATAAAAAAAGAAATTAAAATATGCATAAAAATGATAGAAAAGGAAAACACAACAACCCAAAACCTATGGGATTCAGTAAAGCAGTGTTAAAGGGACGGTTCATAGCAATACAAGCTTATCTCAAGAAACAAGAGAAAAATCAAATTAATAACCTAACGGTACACCTAAAGCAACTAGAAAAAGAAGAAATGAAGAACCCCGGGGTTAGTAGAAGGGGACAACAAAGGATGAGATGGTTGAATGGCATCACCAACTCAATGGACATAAGTATGAGTAATCTCTGGGAGTTGGTGATGGACAGGGAGGCCTGGCATGCTGAAGTCCATGGGGTCGCAAAGAGTCAGATGCGACTGAGTGACTGACTGAGTGACTGACTGATAGCAAGAATCAACAAAACTAAAAGCTGGTTCTTTGAGAAGATAAATAAAATAGACAAACAATTGGCCAGACTCATCAAGAAAAAAAAGGGAGAAGAATCAAATCAACAAAATTAGAAATGAAAATGGAGAAATCACAATAGACAACACAGAAATACAAAGGATCATAACAGACTACTATCAGCAACTATATGCCAATAAAATGGACAACTTGGAAGAAATGGATGAATTCTTAGAAAAGTATAACCTTCCAAAACTGAACCAGGAAGAAATAGAAAATCATAACAGACCCATCACAAGCACGGAAATCAAAACTGTAATAAAAAATCTTCCAACAAACAAAAGTTCAGGACCAGATGGCTTTACAGGTTAATTCTACCAAAAGTTTAGAGAAACTATCCTAACACCTATCCTGCTCAAACTCTTCCATAAAATTGCAGAGGAAGGTAAACTGCCAAAGTCAGTCTATAAGTCCACCATCACCCTAATACCAAAACCAGACAAAGATGCCACAAAAAAAGAAAACTACAGGCCAATATCACTGATGAACATAGATGCAAAAATCCTTAACAAAATTCTAGCAAACAGAATCCAACACATATTAAAAAGATCATACATCATGACCAAGTGGGCTTTATCCCATGGATGCAAGGATTTGCAAATCAATCAATGTGATACACCAAATTAACAAATTGAAAGATAAAAACCATATGATTATCTCAATAGATGCAGAGAAGGCCTTGACAAAATTCAGCATCCATTTGTGATAAAAACCCTCCAGAAAGCAGGCATAGAAGGAACATACCTCAACATAGTAAAAGCCATATATGATAAACCCATAGCAAACATTAACCTCAATGTTGAAAAATTGAAAGCATTTCCCCTAAAGTCAGGAACAAGACAAGGATGCCCACTCTCACCACTACTATTCAAAATAGTTTTTGAAGTTTTAGCCGCAGCAATCAGAGAAGAAAAAGGAATAAGAAGAATCCAGATTGGAAGAGAAGAAGTAAAATTCTCACTGTTTGCAGATGACATGATCTTCTACATAGAAAACCCCAAAAACACTACCAGAAAATTACTAGAGCTAATCAATGAATACAGTAAAGTTGCAGGATATAAAATCAACACACAGAAATCCCTTGCGTTCCTATATACTAACAATGAGAAAACAGAAAGAGAAATTAAGGAAACAATTTCATTCACCATTGCAACGAAAAGAATAAAATACTTAGGAATAAATCTACCTAAAGAAACAAAAGATCTATATATAGAAAACTATAAAACACTGATGAAAGAAATCAAAGATGACACAAATAGATGGAGAAATATACCATGGTCATGGATCAGAAGAATGAATATAGTGAAAATAAGTATACTACCCAAAGCAATCTATAGAATCAATGAAATCCCTATCAAACTACCAACGGTATTTTTCAGAGAACTATAACAAATAATTTTACAATTTGTATGGAAATACAATAAACATTGAATAGCCAAAGCAATCTTGAGAAAGAAGAATGGAACTGGAGGTATCAACCTGCCTGACTTCAGGCTCTACTACAAAGCCACAGTCATCAAGACAGTATGGTACTGGCATAAAGACAGAAATATAGATCAAGGGAACAAAATAGAAAGCCCAAAGATAAATCCACACACCTATGGATACCATATCTTTGACAAAGGAGGCAAGAATATACAATGGAGAAAAGACAATCTCTTTGGCAAGTGGTGCTGGGAAAACTGGTCAACCACTTGTAAAAGAATAAAACTAGAACACTTTCTAACACCATACACAAAAAGAAACTCAAAATGGATTAAAGATCTAATTTTAAGACCAGAAACTATAAAAACTCCTAAAGGCAAAACACTCTCTGACATAAATTACAGCAAAATCCTCTATGACCCACCTCCCAGAGTAATGAAAATAAAAGCAAAAATAAACAAATGGGACCTAATTAAACTTGAAAGATTTTCCACAATGAAGGAAACTATAAGTAAGGTGGAAAGATAGCCTTCAGAATGGGAGAAAATAATAGCAAATGAAGCAACTGACAAAGAATTAATCTCAAAGATATACAAGCAGCTCATGTAGCTCAATTCCAGAAACATAAACGACCTAATCAAAAAATGGGCCAAAGAACTAAACAGATATTTCTCCAAAGAAGACATACAGATGGCTAACAAACACATGAAAAGATTATCAACATCACTCATTATCAAAGAAATGCACATCAAAACTACAATGAGGTACCATCTCATGCTGGTTAGAATGGCTGCTATCGAAATGTCTACAAAAAATAAATGCTGGAGAGGGTGCAGAAAAAAGGGAACTCTCTTACGCTGTTGGTGGGAATGCAAACTAGTATAGCCACTATGGAGAACAGTGTGGAAATTCCTTAAAACACTGGAAATAGAACTGCCATATAACCAGCAATCCCACAGCTGGGCATACACACTGAGGAAGCCAGAATTGAAAGAGACATGGGTACTCCAATGTTCATCACAGCACTGTTTACAATTGCTAGGACATGGAAGCAACCTAGATGTCCATCAGCAGATGAATGGATAAGAAAGCCATGGTACATATTGTGTATGTACACATTGTACATACATGTAATATGTATTTACAATTTAATGGATTTCCCTGGTTGCTCAGATGGTAAAGGGTCTGCCTATAATGTGGGAGACCCGGGTTCAATCCCTGGGCCAGGAAGATCCCCTAGAGAAGGAAATGACAACCCACTCCAGTACTCTTGCCTGGAGAATCCCATGGATGGAGGAGCCTGGTGGGCTACAGTCCATGGGGTCACAAAAAGTTGGACACGACTGAGCAACTTCACTTTCTTTCACTCAGCTATTAAAAAGTAAGCATTTAAATCAGTTCTAATGAGGTGGATGAAACTGGAGCCTATTATACAGAGTGAAGTAAGTCAGAAAAAAAACACCAATACAGTATATTAATGAATATATATGGAATTTAGAAATATGGTAATGATGACCCTATATGTGAGACAGCAAAAGAGTCACAGATGTGAAAAACAGACTTTTGGACTCTGCAGGAGAAGGCTAGGGTGGGATGATTTGAGAGAATAGCATTGAAACATGTATATTACCATATGTGAAATAGATCACCAGTCCAGGTTCGATGCATGAGATAGGGTGTTCAGGGCTGGTGCACTGGGATGACCCTGAGGCATGGGAAGGGAAGGGAGGTGGGAGAGGGGTTCAGGTTGGGGCACACATGTACACCCGTGGTTGATTCATGTCAATGTATGCCAAAAACCACTACAATATTGTAAAGTAATTAACCTCCAATTAAAATAAATAAATTAATTTACAAAAAAAAGAGAATACCATAACTTACAATTGGGCTCCCCTTGTGGATCAGCTGGTAAAGAATCCATCTGCAATGTGGGAGACCTGGGTTCAATCCCTGGGTTGGGAAGATCCCCTGGAGAAGAAAAGGCTACCCACTCTAGTATTATGCAGAGTAATCTCCACAGTCCTCATATTCTCAAACCTCAAGAAAGATAAAAAGAAGCAAGAAGATTCTCAAACTATACAATTAACAAAGTTTTCTGGAATCTTGAATTTATTGAGGCCCAGAGTACTGCAAATAGCCTTGAAGACAGTAAGATCAATCCTCTCTAGTATCTGTAAATTATCTCTTTTTGAATTAATAACAGGAATGCCTAATAGTTCTGAGAATTACTTCCAGTCCAAGATTCTACTCTGTTAGAAGCTGATATGACTAATTATTGCAGGAGACTCAAATGATACCTCTAGCTTTATCAACAACAAGTTAAAAGTGTACTTCCAAAATGCCTACTTAGGCAGTCTGCATGATCTGAAAATTGGAAATATGGGCTTCAGAAAAAAATAAAACAACCCTTTGAGCATCAGTTAAAAAAACAAAAACCCTTACAAGATACTCTCATAACAGCCACAAAATAAAACTCCAAGGTGTTGATTCTTGGGTTTATGTTTCTCAAATTAAAAAAAAAAAAAAAAACAACAACGCAGGAATTCCTACTGACTGCTGGACATCTATTCCATCAGGAGACCTTGAGTTGATGACTTTTAGGAATTCTCCTGAAGCTGCTGACTGTGTAAATGGATACCTTATGCCCAGAATGACAGAACAATCTGCTGACTACAGAAGCAGACAACTTCTGCTCAGGATGATAGAACAAGATTAATTATATGAGTTTTCAGCATTTCCCCCCTTACAATTAATGTTGTCTGTTACTGTATTTTTGTTATTCTCTCTTAACTAAAAGTTCTCAATGTGATCTCCTTTATCTTTTTTCCTGTTACTTTGGACCCCCTTTTCTGCCACTTAAGAAACAGCAAAACTCTCTGGTGTATTTTTCTCAGACTACAGCTGCTGCTCTAACTGATTACCAACAGCATGTAGTAACTGTTCCTTTAAACACTTCAGAAATAAATTCACTTTTATATGAACCAACCTCTTGGTAACTTATATTTACTTCATATATCACAGACTTCACACTCATAAAAATTAGACTTTGACCTCATGTCAATAAACTCTCCAGCTAAGCTTATTACAACACCAACAGTAAAAGCTCGCTCAGCAAGAGGGTTATCTAATTTGGGGGCATTCTGCTAAAGTTATCGGTTTGTTTTCTTGAAACACCAGTTTTGCGGTAACTGTTTAGTTAAGGAATCTGTCCATTTTGAGGGACAAAATTGGCTTACTCCTGATGCTAAATGATGTTGTTATTCCCAATACAGTCCCACCAGGCTGCTACTTCTCATGTGGTCATCAGACTTTCCCATCTGTCACACACTAACATTTCCTATATATGCAGAATACCCATGAGACTTTTAGATGTTTATAGTTGTCAACCTCCAATGGGTCATGTTTCTCTGAAAAGAATATTCAGAAACATCTCCAAAAAGGCCAGCACAGACGACATAAGAAAACTTCTAGGAGGGATCACTTCTAGTATTCTGACCCTACAAGATATAATAAATGACACTAATTACATCTGGAAGCCCCCCTGCCAGAATCATTTAAAACTAAAATTTATTACTCAGTGTTATCATGGTTAATCCTACAGGCCTTAATTTCTATGTGTGTGTGATGTGCGTGTGTGTGTATATGTGTGTGTGTGTGTATGCTAAGTCGCTTCAGTCCTGTCTGACTCTTTGGGATCCTATGGACTATAGCCTGCCAGGCTCCTCTGTCCATGGGATTCTCCAGACAAGAATGCTGGAGTGGGTTGCCATGCCCTTCTGCAGATTTTCCAGTCCCAGGAACTGAACCTGTGTCTCTTATGTCTCCTGCATTGGCAGATGGGTTCTTTACCACTTGTCCCACCTGGGAAGTCACAATTTCTATGTAACTATCCAAAGAAAACATTTAGTCTATAGAAGACAGTTTTTGCTGCTTTTATGATGCAGTGGGTCAAGAATAGTGCAGGACTACCCTAAAAAAAAAGCCACTTGATTCTGTAAAACAGACTCAGCTGAATTCTAAGAAATGCTTTTACTGACTGATTTTTATAATCTTTCCTCTGACTTAGAGATTTTTTTAAACTAGAAATAGTATTGAATTTAATAGTTTTTTTTTTTTTTTTTTTGGTGGGGGGAAGTAACCATGATGTAACTGAAGCTGATGGAGTAAGCCGTACCAAATCCAAGTGTATTGAAAAACAAGAAATCATCATGAAGATACATTAGTTTGATATGGTGAGGGCAGAAGCTGAATTGTAGTGGTTTGAGGAGTTATTGAGGAGTTAGAAAGTGTAAATCAAGCTGATTTTCTAAAACTTAAAAAATCCAAATCATCGCGTTTTCCAAAAGTGTGATTTTGAAGGCATGTGAGACAGACAGAGAAATCTAGAGAGGTATGGTGGAGAAGAAGATGCTATCCCATGCCCACCTGAGAAATGAGCCATCCACAGGAGAGAACCATGTCTGGTAACACATGAGGAAAGTAGTCTAAAGATGGCTGATGCTGTAGGCAGGTTGTGGGAAAGAGAGATGGAGGAGAAAGTACATATTGTAGGACATCACTGTTTTCTCTGTAAAGTAGGTATTGAGACTGCACGTTGAGACTGAAGATGAAAGTAAAACAAGGAAGATCTGAAGAGTGAATGGAAAACAAATGTTGGAAGAACCAAAAAAGGTAAATGAAGGTGCACAGCAGATTTCTCTGAGGAGTCTCAAGTACTCTTATATTGGAAGCTATGAACTTATATGGGAACCAAGTTGCAGGATTGTACAATCCTTTCCAGTAGGACTTATTTTTAAGTATTGTTTAGAAACAGAAAAAGTGAGCTGTTGGATTGATACAGCTGAGGTTTATTTTTATGCATGTGTGTGGTGATGCATGACAAAAGACAGGGAAAGTAATCAATTAGACAAGAGTGTATTTAGGGAGATGGGCTGTAGGACTGGAGGTGTCAGTGGCACGGCACAGAGAACTTGATGACTCACTTAGGGAGCTATGCTATCACTGTTAAGCCTCCAGCACAAATTCCCAGTGACTGAAGGAATGAAAACCTGAAGTGAAGCAGAGTTGAAATATCCTGTATTTGAGAAAGTCAAGGAATTTTGAATCCACTCTTAAAGGTAGCAATGCATATATAAAGAGCAAAGGAGGAGAGGAGAGGAGGAAAACAGAATTCATGGGAGAGTAACATTTGAGTTTAGGCAAAGAGGTGTATTCTATGAGACATAAACATTACAACCTGTTTAGAAAAATTATGAAAAAGCTTAGAAAATAAATTGTTTTACCAATATTATTTTTAAGGATCTTATCCACACACTGTGACTTACAAAGAGTTGAATAATTTCTCTAGACCTGTTTTCCTGTTTATAAAGTGGTCACAACAATACCCACCTTGAAATTTTTAAGGAGAGAATTAACAAGGGCTTTCTGGTGGGTCAGACAGTAAAGAATCCTCCCGCAGGAGACCCAAGTTCAATCCCTGGTCAGGAAGATCCCCTGAAGGAGGAAATGTCAATCCACTCCAATATTCTTGCCTGGAAAATTCCATGGACAGAGGAGCCTGGTGGGCTACAGTCCATGGGGTCACAAAGAGTTGGACACGACTGAATGACTAACATTTCCTTTAACAAATATTGTAGGAAAGTGTATATCATAATGACAGGTACAAAACCAATGTTAAATTTGCTTTATCTTTTCCATTATTAATACTTCAGTAGTGCTGGTTAGGGTTTCCCTGGTGGCTCAGATGGTAAAGAATTTGCCTGTAATGCAGGAGACCTGGGTTCGATCCTTGGGTTGAGAAGATTCCCTGGAGAAGGGAATGGCAACCCACTTCAATATTCTTGACTAGAGAATCCCGTGGACAGAGGATCCTGGTGGGCTACAATGGGGTTGCAAAGTTGGACACGACTAAGCAATTAACTGTCTCTAGTGCATTAAGTATTTTAGAAAGCAGTTGGTCCTAAATTAGAAAATATCCAGGATCATCTTTTAATTTGTGACCAGCAAGAGAAACTTAAAGTTTAGCATATGATTGTTGACCTGGAAATTTTGTAATAACAAATGTAAATCCCAGTAGCAAGAATGATGTGTTTAAATATGAAACTTTGGCTTTGCCTGTAATGGACAGTGAGCAAACCACTCCCTGAATCTCCAGGAGTCACTTGTACCTCCCTCCACTAGACAAAAAGGTTGTATAATTATGTCAGAGCTTCGGAGAGTTGGGTTTGAACTGTCAGATCATAGGCTGATAATGCCCAAGGCATGTATCCAGAGTCTATGTCACTTTGGAGCGGCCTGTTACAGTTCTCCGCCTGGATGTGTCTGTACATATATGTGACATTGTCCAGAAATAAACTCAAACCCCTCAAACCCTGAAAATGCTTCTCAGCTGATATTTCCTATTGTTTGGGGTGTAACACCACACATTTAGACACTCCAAGCTAAAAAACACTCAGTTCATCCCTGAATGTTTTTTCTCCCACACTAAATATCCAATTACGTAGACCTTCTAAATCTTTCTCAGTCTGATTCCCCTACCTTTTATCTCTACTACCAATACCTGTTCCTCCCTCAGAATCTCACATGATTTTTGCATATCACTTACTGTTACTCAAAAAGCCTCAACCTTTATCATTTTCTGCTTTTATGTCCTTCTCCCCCATCATACCATAAACTTCTCTGTGCAGGCCCTAATAAAGTGCCCAGCACATGGTTGGATGGCATCACCCACTCAATGGACATGGGTTTGGGTGGACTCTGGGAGTTGGTGATGGACAGGGAGGCCTGGCGTGTGGTGGTTCACAAGGTCGCAAAGAGTCGGACACGACTGAACGACTGAACTAAATTGAACTGAACATGGTGAGCACTCAATGAATATAGTTTGAACTAAGAGACTCAAGAAGGAATGAGGAGCCTCTAAGCACCACCATTGCAGACGAAACTCATCTTGCTAGACTAAGCCCAGCCTGTATTCAGCCTTAGCTTTCACTCCTCTTTCAGAACTCATTCTAACTGGACTTGTCACCAGTGGTCCTGTCGGACATTCTCCCCTCTAGTCTAGCAGAATGGAATGATTGCTGCTGTTTTTAAAGAATGAGACATACATGGATTGTAAGAATGCTTGAGCCAATTACTATCTTCATGCCTAAAACAAACAAACAAACAAAAAAACTCTGCAAACCAGACTGTTAAGTGAATATGGAGGAAATAATAACCACCTCACAGTGTGAATGTGAAGACTAAGTGAGATGCTGTTGAGAACAACTGGCAAAGTTCACGGCTCAATAAATGTTAACCATTATCAGCGTTACATGGCCCAGCCCTGCTTGCTCTTTTTTGTCTCCAAATCATGTTTACTCCTTCACTTCTTTCTGGAATAAATTGTCCTCCCTCGTTCTAGTAATAATTGCTCCAGTGATGATACTAGCTACTTAATGTATTAAGAATACTTCACATATTATTTTATTTAAAGACGAAGATATCATCAACTCTATTTGTTACTTAATGGAACTGAGAATAGAGTATAAAGCTGCTTGCCCAAATTCACATGAGAAGGAAAGGGCAGAGTGATGGTGTGAATTCAATCAATGCTATATTCTTTCCTAAAGCCAAAGAGACTCTATTGCCTGAAACTATTCTGCTTATTTTAAACTTATAAATGCTATAATTTTGGGTTGGCCAAAAGGTTCATTTGGGTTTTTTTTTCATTGCATCTTACAGAAAAATCCAAATGAACATTTTGGCCAACCCAATATTTTACATTCTACAGATCAATGGAGTTATGTCCTGATAAACCCATCATAAGCCAAAAATGTAAGTTGAGGGGAATTCCCCAGTGGTCCAGTAGTTAGGACTCCGTGTTCTCACTGCCAAGGGCATGGGTTCCATCCCTGGTCAGGGAACTAAGATCCTGCCTACTGCAAGGCACTGCCAAAAAAAAGAAAAACAAAAATATAAGTTGAACATGCATGTAAATACACCAAACCTACCAAATATTATAAGATTAGCCTAGCCCGCCTTAAAGGTGCTCAGACATATTAGCTTATAGTTGGGCAAAATCATCTAACATAAAGCCTATTTTTAAATAAATTGTGGCAATTTATTGAACACTGTTCTGACAATGAAAAACAGAATGGTGATGTGGGTACAGAGTGGTTGTGAGTGTATCTGCATTTACCCTCTTGATTGCATGGCTCCCTGGGAGCTGTACTGCTGCCTCTGTCCAGCATCATGAGACAGTGTCATGCCATGTATCACTATCCCAGGAAAAGATTAGATTTCAAAATCTGGAGTATGACTTGTACTGAACGCATAGCACTTTTGCACCACGGTTGAAGTTGAGAAATCCTAAGTCGAGGATTACCTATAGTATGTGGTAGGTTAGGGCTTCCCTTGCAGCTCAGTTGGTAAAGAATCCTGCCTGCAATGTGGGAGACCTGGGTTCAGTTCCTGGGTTGGGAAGATACCCTGGAGAAGGCCATGACAATCCACTCCAGTATTCTGGCCTGGAGAATTTCATGGATATTCCCTTATGGCAGAAAGCAAAGAAAAAATGAGTTTCTTAATGAAAGTGAAAAAGGAGGGTGAAAAAGTTGGCTTAAAACTCAACATTCAGAAAACTCAGATCATGGCATCTGGTCCCATCACTTCATGGCAAATAATGGGGAAACAATGGAAACAGTAACAGACTTTATTTATTTATTTATTTTTTTGGCTCCAAAATCACTGCAGATGGTAACTGCAGCCATGAAATTAAGACACTTGCTCTTTGGAAGAAAAACTATGACCAACTTAGAGAGCATATTAAAAAGCAGAGACATTACTTTGCCAACAAAGGTCCGTCTAGTCAAAGCTATGGTTTTTCCAGTAGTCATGTATGGATGTGAGAGTTGGACTATAAAGAAAGCTGAGTGCCAAAGAACTGATGGTTTTGAACTGTGATATTGGAGAAAACTCTTGAAAGTCCCTTGGACTGCAAGGAAATCCAAACTGGCAATCCTAAAGGAAATAAGTAGTAAATATTCATTGGAAGGACTGATGCTGAGGGTGAAACTGCAATACTTTGGCCACCTGTTGCGAAGAACTGTCTCATTGGAAAAGATCCTGATGCTGGGGAAGATTGAAGGCAAGAAGAGAAGGGGACAACAGAGGGTGAGATGGTTGGATGGCATCACTGACTGGATGGACATGAGTTTGAGCAGGCTCTGGGAGTTGATGGTGGACAGGGAAGCCTAGCATGCTTCAGTCCATGGGGTCACAAAGAGTCGGACACAACTGGTCGACTGAACTAAACTGAATTTTGGTAGGTTAAGTATGGCCACACATTTTTTGCAGCTCCTCCCCACAAGAGTTTATTTCTGTATTGTATCTTGAATCTGAACTGGCTCTGTGACTTGCTTGGCCAGTAGAGTACAGTGGAAGTAAAGATACATGAATGTGGAGCCGGGGTCACAAGAGGCCTTGCAGCTTCAGGCTTTGCCTTCTTGTGCTGCTCCCCCACTGTCTGAGGACATCAGGATAGCCTGCCGGATGTTGAGAGACCGCATGAAGAGAGGAGTCCAGGTGACAGCTAGCACCAACTCCCAGATACCTGAAAGAACCATCATATATCCTCCACTCCAGGCAAGGTACCTGCACATTTAGTCATATGAGAGCCCGGCAAAGAACCTTCCTCCCACTGATCGATGAATTGTGAGAAATAACAAGTTGTCCTTTTAAACCTCTAAGTCTTGGGGTAATTTTTTTAATGCATAAATAATTAAATAAGATGAAAGTGAAAAAAAAATAACTGAAAGTCAAAGTTGCTTAGTCATGTCTGACTCTTTGTGACCCCATGGACTGTAGCCCACCTGGCTCCTCTTGTACAGGCAAGAATATTGAGACCAAAATTGGCCCTAAAGGTAGACTACAGCAATAACATAGGCCTGCAAAAGTGACATTGGCTTCAAGCCCAGTGGTAGGTCAGTGAGACAGAGTGAACCACAGACATAGAGAAGCTGCCCTCACATAAGGGCAATGAGGAAATGGCTGTAGGAGACTGGAGAAGGGACTCCTGTGCTATATAATTACAGAACAATTAATTGGAAGGTAGAGAATATACCTAATGAATTTGTGGACCTGGCAAAAACATTGGGCAACAGAGTATTGAATGGGCCAAGCTGCTTCTCTTTCTTAGTAATGTGTAATAAGATACATGAAGGAAGATATAACATAGAAGAGGCTATTCATTTTGTAAGAAGTTAGGGGAAATAGAGAAGACCCAGGACTTGCTGGGTTGGAATATAAACCACCTCTCATTCCATGTCTCCCAGCTGGTAAAACAAAGTATTCAATCACATGAGGCCTGTGGATAAATTTCAAGTTGTGTATGTGATTGGGCAATCCTTTGCTGAAGGGAATCGCTAAGCTAGTGCCTAATAGATTCTCTCATATGAAAAAAAAAAAAAAGGGAGGGCATCTAAGAATCTTAAAAGTGCTTCCCGCAGCAGCCACCCACACACACCAAAGTAGAAATTTGGGAGCCATCAGCAGGTAGATAGAATGTCAAGCCATAGAACTGGATGAATTACATAGGGGAAAAAGTTGAGGGGTCAATGAATAAGAGGAATCAATACAATCAACACGTTACTATAGCTGCTAGGATTTTATAATAAGCAGGTAAATACAAGACAGTAATTAGTATTGACTTGCCACTGAGATTTCAGAGGTGCTACTCTGGTTATTGGTGATGACAATGAAAGTTTGTGGCAAAGGAGGGATTAGAAGAAAACATGGGTGGGCGTGAGAACTCAGAGTGCTTGATGACTTCTTTGCGGCAGTTGACATCACCAAGAATGAAAGTAGGTTTCGTGGGGAATCGCATGCTCTTTTGTTTCCATCCCCTGTTATAACAAGATTCGGGTGTTTTGTTTATGTCTCTTTTCAATGTCTCATATTCTTTAGCAAAATAGAACAGGTTAAAAAAAAAAAGAAGAAGAAGCAAGTTCCTAAACTATAGCAGCAAGTTCCTAAACTATATTTTTGGAAGAAAATAAGCCCAGAGGAGATAGGGATCAAAGAGACTTGATCTAAGGAATTATGTGGCAGAACCTTCACTTCATCAGCTGTCCCCTTAGAGTATAAGCTCTTCTGAAGAAGGGCAGCAGGGTGAAGGTAGGGGGGAGATCTGAAATCAAGCATTGGAAATTATCAACAAATGATTTTATCTATGGACCGTATTCTCTCTTCCTGATGCACATTTTTTTTTTTTTAACAATTAGAATGTTCTCCAGAAACAGTGGTACAAACTAAGAAGAGAAGTAAAAGAACGTATTGTCTATTCAGCTCTTTATCTGTTGCTGGAAAAAAAATTTTTTTAGGATCACTGAGAATTCTTATTTCTCATTGTGATCATTTAAATTCAGTAGCGGAAGCAGTTCAGGTAGCAGCGTATCTGTGACAGAGTTCCATACCTCATGTTATTTGGTTCTATAGCTGTATGCTGAATAGGCATTTAAAAATGATCTGACCTCTATTATGCAAGAAGATCCATTTTTAATATCTCCTAATTTCACATATTTCCACAGAATTTCTCCACTTACTGAGAAAACACAAAATACACAAAAGCTACTTAAAATTTAGCAACGCTTTCAAATACAGTTGTAATTAGTAACCATAACAGCATCATATATTTAAATATATACCAAATACTTATAAACAATATATATTATTAGTAGTAATATGCACATATTTATTTACCTGAATAAAATACTTGCCAATTTGGATTTGAAGAGTTCCCACAAGTTGCTTAGGAAAATTTGGGACTGTCAAGGAAAATTTGCACAGGTCAGAGTTAAACAGGCAAGTAAGACTTTATCCAAGCCTATTGCAACATGGAAGAGAGATTAAACTCAAGTCCACAGAAACAAAAGGTAGGAGGAATTTTAGGAGTAGGGGTGAGTTTACAGAAAAGTACTGAAGGATGTTAACAGAGAGGTTGCTATATGGGAGGTGCCAAGCACATTGAATTATTCCTGAATTTGCAAGTGTTTTTCTCTGTGAGTTGGGCCATCTGTATTTGCCAATTAATGTTACAATAGGCTCCTACCCTCCCACAGAGATAGAGAGATAACCTGCTCTCTTCATTATGATTTTATTTCAAAGAAATGATTGTAGGTCCTTGAGACATTCCTGGGTTGTAAAACTGACAAGAGGCTGGGAGATCTATATACATTTCAAAGAAGCAGAGAAAGAATTTTCAACTACAGATTTTCTAAAGTAACTCATCAAAGAAAAGTGAGATCTGAGGCCTGTCATCAGGAAGAGGCCTATCTAAAGTTGGGTTAAGCTGGGGGGAACATTGAGGTGGTCTTTTTCAGTCTCCAGGTTAGAAAACACCAACTTCAAGACTGCTTGTAGCCCTGAATGTTAGTCCTGATTTTTCCATGGTGAGTTGTAGGTCTTGGACAGATCACTCTAACATTAAAACAAAGCTTTTTTGTTTGTGTGTGTGTGTTCAGAACACTTAAGATCTACTCTTAGGAAATTTCAAATACCCAATACTGTTAACTAATTTTTTTTTATTATGTTTACATTGCTGTGTATTGGATCATCAGAACTTACTCATCTTGTATAACTGAAACTTTGTGCCCCTTAACCAATATCTACCTGTTAGGTAGTTCGAATAGGAAAAAGAAGTCCAGAATGGCAGTGGCTAAAAGACAGAAGGGAAAAGCCCATGAAAATAGAACAAGGGAACGTCCGAAAACCAGAGTGAGAACCACAGGTCAAGCAAACAGCCCTCCTGGCTAGCCCAATTTGCACAGGGCAGGCTTGAGCGGGAGGAGACAAAATGTTTAAAAAGAGGAGGCCAAGATGGATTGAGGCCTCTCCTTTGGGGTCAGCCTGCCTTCACACCTCAAGGGTGTACTATCCTTTGCCAAATAAAACCGAACTATAACTGAGCTGTAACACAGGTCTGCTGTTTGAAATCTTTGCTGCAGTGAGACAGAACTGAGGAAATTACACACTCCCCTGACATACCCACTTGACTACATAGGGATAGATATGTGGATTAGCTTAATTGTGGCCATAATTTTACAATGTATATGTTATATAACTTAAAAATATGCAAAAAAGAAATCCAAACATCAAATTCAGGCATTGAAATATGAGCCAACAGAAGGCGGTCTTGGCTGGGTGTCCATGGATCCATGCTGTAATCCCAGGTCTACCGCTTGTTTATCCCAAGAAGGTATTAGATAAGATCAAGTAGCCGATCTAATACTGGTTGCATTTGCAACTGGGAATTTTGTGAACCATTTTTCAAAGTTCACTCTATTAACTTTCATACCTTTCTCTGCAGGAGATGATTTCCCACTTCCTACTTTACTGGTTATAGTCTACTTGTGATTTGGGCAAGTGGTCACCTAGGATATAGGATGCTCCCATTGTTATTTTATTAATCTTTGCCTCCCTGCTTATGTCTCTCTTTATGTCTGTAAAGCCCACCTTCTGTGATGGTCACATCTCATTCCTCAGTTATTTGGGAAGACTATGGCCCTGGACTTCGAATGAACATAATGTCACCTACAATTTTGTTTTTCTGTAATTCTCAGTTTTCTGTATCCTGATGAATATAAAATACCCCCCCCCCTTTTTTTTTTCTTGGTTGAACATCATGTGAATGAAGAGAATCTTCGGTACTATGAAAATTCTTCCTATACCTCATGGGTAGTGTGCACAAAATTACTGCCTCCTTGCTTCTCCTGCTTGACTCTTCTTTAGGCTCTACCTTTTAAAAGTACCCCCCAAACTTTATCCAATTTACTTCTCAGTTTTGACTTTAAACAGAAGAAAGCAAAACAAGTTTTTGTAATGCTACAAATCATACAGAGAGGTCATAGAAGAGACTAGTTTTAAGTGTAAAAATGGGATAGATTATTGTATATAGAGAAAAAGAGACATTGAAGAGGCTTGGTATTTCAGCTTTGGTGACACACTTCTGAGGACACTAAACTTCATCTCACTCCAAATGGTCAATGTCACTAAGATAAAGATGAGTGCTCAGTGGTGACTAGACTATCATTCTGTATTTCTCTCTTTCCTCCCCTCTTTCCTTTCTTGTATCCTTTTCCTCCTTCTTATTCTTCTCTCATTTTTCTGTACTTTTCTCTTTCTTTTTTTCCCCCCACTGCTCAAGGTTTATTTGGTGTTTTAGCTGGTATGACACTTGGATACTTGATTGTATTGTTTTTATGTCTATCTTTTTCTTTTTATGTTATGTGGCAAAGTACATTATCTTGATAAATATAGTACACAAAATCATCATTTGGAGCAGTTATGCACAAAACATGCAATGTTGAGTCTGTCTCCTACACACATATATCTTATACTAGCATTTTAGAGAGTTTAGAGGAAGACTGCTAAGAAAAACATCTGCTGAATAATATCCTGTTTTAGTTGATGCTTGAAATTGTACTATTGGAAAATTATTTTCCCATGTTGGGTCATTTTTACTCCAAGTTCTTCCTTTAAATTAACAGCAAAATTTTATACATTATTATAAGAAAAATACAGTTAGCTGAGACAACAAATGCTTTCTTTGTCAATAAGAGAATTAAATTTGTAATTAACTCAGCATTAACAGATTAGTTTCTTTCTTGAGATAGCCCTAGGAGGTAGAAATTTTTCCTATGTGATGGTGAACATTTCTTATGCTGATGATATTGAATGTTTGCTGCTGTTAAATAAGTCAGTATCTTTTTTAGATTTGGGGGGACCATTTTCCTTATTTTCTAAATTCAAGAAGGCGTGAAATACCTTATATTTCTTTTACAACCAGGGTTGAGTGTTCTGTTTTATAAGCAAAATTGATCAAACAGAACTATAGCACCCATCACTGTCATGACGACTTCTGTGAAAATTAGAGAGAGAATATGTTCCTTTCCATATTATAAAATCTTTGACACTCTTTTCAATTATGTGTATACACATTTATTTTCCTTTTATTTATCATGTTTTAATTTCTTCATTATTCTTCATGCCTTTAAAGGAAAGAGGTCATGTCTGTCTTGATCATTGCTATATCCCTGTATGTTCAGAATTACAAAATAATGATGTAAATCCTTCTGTGCATATATGTATGTACATATGTAATATACACACATATATGTACACATATAATATACATAAATATATAACACATCTTTACCATAGACATATATTGCACATATTCATATACACACACATATATGTACACATGTATGTTTGCTTATTCTAGTTTCACACTTAACTTTTAGGAATTCTTCTTATGGGGAAGATGATAGAGAGTAAATGAATAGAGATAGAAAATAGTTCAGGGCTAAGAAAATTGTTCAGGTTTAATAAAATTTATAGATATTCCCTAAATCTCACTGTAAGCAATAGTTTAAATATCTTTTTATCTCTAAATCTTCTTTTAAAATATTTTAAAAAAAGAATATCTTCTAAATATTTTTATACTTTGTCTTTGAGTCTAGGGCAATCAGTTTCCATGTACTATCAGTAAATCAGGGGAGGGGAGCAAGAATAAATAATGGTCTGTGCATAGCATATGCTGAATTAGCATCCCCCAGTAAGCATTAGCCAGGTGGAGAGAAATGGGCATGAGCTTTGAGGTCAGCAAGACTTAGATTTATATGCTAGTCAAGTCACACTTGCCAGATGAAAAACCTTGGTCAGATCACTCTGAGCTTCACAGACAGTTATTTATTCTTGAAGGATGATAAAAACCCAATTCAAGGGATGTTGCAGGGATTAAACGGATGAAGTATGAAAAGAACCCAACATATTATTAGTACATAACATATGGTAGAAGGTCAATAATAGTGCCTTTTGTCTTTTCCACTCTTGTCAAGAAGGAAGTCCATTACTAAATAGGCTCAATTACATTGTTCATATGTCCCTAGGTATCTCTGAACACAGAAGGTGACCATGTTTAGCAGCTTCCTAATATCCTATTATGTGTGCCACCTTCTGTTGGACCTGTTCACTTAGGACCCGCTGCAGGTCTACACTCCAAACATCTCTAGGGCTCTACCGTGTTCTTTCATTTCTATATCCCACTAGCTCCATGTCTAGAACATGTAGGCATTTAATAAAAGTTCATTAAGCAAATTTATTATAAAGAGAACATTGGGGATATCATAGGACTGAAATGACATCATTAGGAAATTTACTAAGGTTCCATAGGCAGTGATCCCCAAACTTCGCTTCACATCAAAATGATGTGGAGAACTTGTGAAAAACAGAAGTAACGGTCATATACAATTTCCTATACCCAACCAGGCCAAATAGAATTTAAACCTTGAGGTTACTGAGCAAGAGAATTTGTATCTTAAAAAATATCTGAAGTAATTTTGATGTTTTCCACATTTGGAAACCACTGTCCAATAGTTGGTGGTTATCAACTTGTACACCTCATACTAACTACACTAAAGCCATCTGGGGATAAAGTAACCTAAGTATCCATCAACAGGTGAATGATAAAGAAGATGCTGTGAGTGTGTGTTTGTACACACCATGAAATGTTCAGACATAAAAAGTAATGAAATAATGCCATTTATAGTAACATGGATGGACCTGAAGATTATCCTACTAAGTGAAGCAAGCCAGAAAGAGAAAGACAAATATCATCATATAGATATTATTTATATGTGGAGTCTAAAATATGATACAAATGAACTTATTTATGAAACATGAACAAATTCACAGACAAAGAAAGCAAATTTATGGTTACCAAAGTGGAAAGGAGGTGGGGGAAGAATAAATAAGGATTCGGGGATTAACAGATACAAACTACTGTAGTAGGACTTCCCAGGTAGCCCAGTTGGAAAAATATCTGCTTGCCAATGCAGGAGTTGAAAAGGCGAGGGTTTGGTCCCTGTGTCCAGAAGATCTCCTGAAAGAGGAAATGGCAGCCTACTCCAATATTCTTGCCTGGAAAATTCCATGGACAGAGGAGCCTGAAGGGCTACAGTTGATGGGGTTGCAAAGAGTCGCATACAACTGAGCATGCATATATGCACTATAAGTAAAACAGATAAATAACAATGTCCTAGTGTGTAGCAAAGTGAACTATATTCAACATCGTATATAAACCATAATGGAAAAGAATATTTAAAAAGCATATGCTGCTGCTAAGTCACTTCAGTCATGTCTGACTCTGTGCGACCCCATAGAAGACCTCCTACCAGGCTCCCCCGTTCTTGGGATTCTCCAGGCAAGAACACTGGAGTGGGTTGCCATTTCCTTCTCCAATGCATGAAAGTGAAAAGTGAAAGCGAAGTCGCTCAGTTGTGTCCGATTCTTAGCGACCTCATGGACTGCAGCCTACCAGGCTCCTCCGTCCATGGGATTTTCTAGGCAAGAGTACTGGAGTGGGATGTCATTGCCTTCTCTGAAAAAGCACGTAAGTATAACTGAATCACTTTGCTATATATCAGAAACTAGCACTGTAAATCAAATATACTTCAACTGTAAAAAATTAGTTGCCCATTGTATTCTACTGCTGCTTTGAAAAATCACCACAAATCTAATGGCGTGAAGCAGCACAAAATTTTTATCTTACAGTTCTGGAGGTCTTAACACAAAGTGGATCTCATTGGGTATTGTCAGGGCTACCTTCTTTCTAGAAGCTCTAAGAAAAACTCTTTTTCTTGACTTTTCTAGCTTTTAGAGGCAACCTGCATTCATTTGCTCATGGCTCCTTCTTCCATATTCAAAGCTAGCAATAGAGACTCTTCAAGTCCCTTCCTGACTTTAACTCTTCTGCTTTCCTCTTCGGTTTATAAAGACCCCCATCACTACAGTGGACTCACTTAGGTAATCTAGGATAATCTCTTTCTCTCAAGGTCCTTAACTTAATCACACCTGCAAAATCTGATTTTGTCAGATAACCTACTATAATCAGTTTTGGAGGCTGAATATCTTCTGTATGTGAGGGGGCATTATTCTGCATACTATAGTTGTACTTGTGTGTGCCTATTCCTGTGTTTTCTGTTCTATTCATTGATCTATGTGTATGTCTCTGTGCCAATACCACATAATCACTGTAGCTAGAAGTCTTGAAATCAAATAGCCTGATTTTTCCCACTTTATTCTTCTGTTTCAAAAATATTTGAGCTCTTATGATTCCTCTGACTTCATAAATTTTAGAATAATCTTGCTTATATCTATGAAAAATCTTGCTGAGATTTTAAAACAATTTTGCTGAGCATCTATATCAAATTGAAATAGAATTGATTTGGGCTCCAAAATCACTGCAGATGGTGACTGCAGCCATGAAATTAAAAGACGCTTACTCCTTGGAAGGAAAGTTATGACCAACCTAGATGGCATATTCAAAAGCAGAGACATTACTTTGCCAACAAAGGTCCATCTAGTCAAGGCTATGGTTTTTCCAGTAGTCATGTATGGATGTGAGAGTAGGACTGTGAAGAAGGCTGAGTGCCAAAGAATTGATGCTTTTGAACTGTGGTGTTGGAGAAGACTCTTGAGAGTCCCTTGGACTGCAAGAAGATCCAACCAGTCCATTCTGAAGGAGATCAGTCCTGGGATTTCTTTGGAAGGAATGATGCTAAAGCTGGAATTCCAGTATTTTGGCCACCTCATTAGAAGAGTTGACTCATTGGAAAAGACTCTGATGCTGGGATGGATTGGGGGCAGGAGGAGAAGGGGATGACAGAGGATGAGATGATTGGATGGCATCACTGACTCAATGGACATGAGTTTGAGTGAACTCCGGGAGTTGGTGATGGACAGGGAGGCTTGGCGTGCTGGAACTCATGCGGTCGCAAAGAGTCAGACACAAATGAGCAACTGAACTGAACTGAACTCAACTGATGGTGAGTCTTCCAATCCATGAACAGAGTGTCTCTGTTAATTTAAATTATCTTTTATTCCTTTCCATCCACATGTTGTAGTTTAGTGTTCAAGGCCTTTATGCATTTTGTTAGGTTTACCTAAGTATTTCATTCTTTATGAGCAACTGTAAGTGGTATTATATTTTTAATTTTGCTTTTCACATGTACATTGCTTATATTAATATTTGTAAATCTAATATCCTACAACCTTGGTGGACTTACTTATTAGAGAGTTTTTCTTGTTAATTCCTTCGAATTTTTATGTCATCTGCAATAACAGAGAGATCTTTCCTGATCTCTACACTTTTTTTTTCCTTTTCTTATCTTTTTGCACTGGCTAGAACTTCCAGTACTCTGCTGAATAAGCGTAGTGAGAGAGGAAATCCATGCTTTCTTCCTGATCTTAGGAGGAAATTTCTCCCCTCTTCCATTTTTTTGAGAGATTTATCATAAATAGGTGCTGGATCTTATAAAAGGCTTTTTCTATACCAGTTGATATGGTCATGTGAATTTTCTTTGTAAGCTCTTAGTATGATGTAATATATTAATGGGCTTCCCTTGTAGCTCAGCCAGTAAAGACTCTGCCTGCAATGCAGGAGACCCTGGTTCCATTCCTGGGTTGGGAAGATCCCCGAAGAAAGAAATGACAACCCTCTCCAATATTTTTGCCTGGAGAACCCCATGAATAGAGGAGCCTGCAAGAGTCAGACATGACTTAGCAACTAAACCATTCCAATATATTAAATGATTTTTGAGTATTGAACCAGTTTTACTGTTTGAGGACTTGATCCATTTCAACTAGATTATTTAATTTATGTATATAGAGTGGTAATCTACATGTATGTAGGTGATAATCCCTTTCATCCTCATTTCCAACCAGTCCATTCTGAAGGAGATCAACCCTGGGATTTCTTTGGAAGGAATGATGCTAAAGCTGAAGCTCCAGTACTTTGGCCACCTCATGCGAAGAGTTGACTCATTGGAAAAGACTCTGATGCTGGGAGAGATTGGGGGCAGGGGGAGAAGGGGACGACCCAGGATGAGATGGCTGGATGGCATCACGGACTTGACGGATGTGAGTCTGAGTGAACTCTGGGAGATGGTGATGGCCAGGGAGGCCTGGCGTGCTGTGATTCATGGGGTCACAAAGAGTAGGACACGACTGAGGAACTGAACTGAACTGAACTTACAGAGTTACCTATGACATTTTATATACTTACTATGAATATATTATTGCACCATAAATATCTCCTTGGAGTACCTGAAGTATGCATAACTATATGATCATTTCCAAGCTTTGTCATGGAGACAAGCGATGAATAGGAAAACAAAAAACACTTTGCTCTATCTTTGGTGTAGACAGTATGATTAGATACAGCAAATCATTTGTTATAAGTCCTGACAGCCAGAAATATCTTGCAAAGACTTTTGCTAGATTGGATTCCAATCCTTTATACAAAAGGAAATAAAATTCTTTTTATAATATATAAAACATTTACCTTTACTTCTTACCTTTGTATTCCAGATATATCAAATAGATGAACCTAATATTTCCCTCTAAAAACTTACATCCTATCTTATTAAAGATGAGAATATTTTTGTATTAACAATGACTAGATGTAGCTGTATTTTTCAGCTGTATAGACATTCTATTTCATAACAAATCACAGAGTGACATAGTTTCATGTTCTGCAGAATTTTGATTTCTTATTATCATTTATGGTTATTTTCAGTGTTGCCTAAGGCAAAATTGTTGCCTTGGTAGCACAAAAAAACATACACTTTTATTCTAGGCCAGAAACGCTGAAATCCTTTTAGTTTTATACCGTGCTTATTTCAGAGTACCTCAGGATGAAGACAGCAGATACAGAGCACTCTTGCTCCCACTCCACATTTCTATACCCATCAGGACATCGTCAAGCCACCTGGGCAGTTCATTCCAGTGATAGTGGTAGTGATTTAGTTGCTAAGTTGTATCCAACTCTTGTCGCCCCATGGACCGTAGCCTGCCAGACTCCTCTGTCCTTAGGAATTCCCAGGCAAGAATGCTGGAGTGGGTGGCCATTTCTTTCTCCAGGGGATCTTCCCTACCCAGGGATCAAACCCACATCTGCTGCATTACAGGCAGATTCTTTACTGAGCCTATTCCAGAGAGTAAGACAAAGAATTGCTATTCTTTTTAATACAATCTTTCAGGCAACTATTTCCTATGCTGCATCATTACTTACAAGATGAAGCCCACCACCCTTCCCTATTCTAGATGTTTTATGAAAAAATTATTTTAAAATAATACTTTAAAAATGCATGATCTATTTATTAGTTTGGGCTTCCCTTGTGGCTCAGCTGGTAAAGAATCTGCATGCAATGTGGGAAACCTGGGTTCAATCCCTGGGTTGAGAAGATCCCCTGGAGAAAGCAAAGGCTACCCACTGTAGCATTCTGGCCTGGAGAAGTCCATGGACTGTATAGTCATGGGGCCTTATAGAGTCAGACATGACTGAGATACTTTCACTTTTTATTAGTTTACTGAAACCCATCGCTGAACACTTATAGGGAGCATTTAAACAAGAGATTATTTGGAAATGAAAGCTTCTTTTAAAGTATATAATAGACTGACAGCATAAAAGTATTATTTCAACACCATTACTTTTATAGCCATATTGCATAAAATATGCTGAAAATTGAATGTTGCCAACTTTCTGTGGTTCTCAGTGGTTCAAAAGTTATTTTTTTTCCCTTCTAAATTTTTAAAATAGTTAAAACATTTAAAATAGTGAAAGTGTTTTTTAAAATTATACTGTAACTTTATACATGTTTATTTTAAATTGTACAAGGTAGTAATCATTAGATTCATTTATTCACTCATTCCCCAAATATGTATTAAATGCCTACTAAGTGTCAGTCACTATTCTTAGCTCTAAAGGTAAGTGGGTAACAGGAAAGCCAAAGTTCAGCTCCAACAGAGGGAGCTGAAAACAGCTAGGAATGTACAAGCATTCTTATATCACTATATGTAGAATACTGAGATTGGATAGTTTGCTAGAGAGTACCTGGTAACTAATTTAGATGGATGGGTAAGGGGTGATTTCTCAAAGAGTCTTATACATCAAAGACATGAATTACATGGAAGAGTCAGCATTGTGAGGTTAGGGACAAGGGAACAACATTCCATGTCAATAGAGCTGACTACAGATTTGCAGGATCTGATGCAAAAAGAAAATATATGGTCCCTCATTCTAAGAGCAGAAAAAATACCTTTAAAAGTACTAAAATACAAAGCTTTCTCATTTTCTCATTATTTCTCTTCACCTATCTTGGTAATTTTTATCTGCTATGCTAATATTATTAATGTTGCTTTAAACTGGGAGAATTAAAATGTCAAACTATTTGCACAAATGTTACATTCATCTTTGCATTGTGTGGTACTAGTTTTAAATGCAAAAATAAGCACATTTCACTCATAGGTGGCATCACCAGAATTACAGTTTTTAATTGCATAGCTTGTCCATACGTATATATTTCATTCTAACCAGAAGCATTGTACAAAATTGACTCAACTTTAAAAATCTCACTTCTCCATAGGCACACATTCTATCGACACTCTCTACCTTGAGCTTACTTATGAGTAAAGGAAAACTAAGTGAAAATGTGAAAATGAACTCTGGTTGCCCTTATCATTCTCTTTCATTCTGTATTGTCATTTTCAGTATTGGTGGTTAGCTAATACTGGGAAGTTACATGAGCAAGAAGTGTTATGTCAAGGTGCTTTGATCATTCATGTTTCTTGGAACAGCACTGCTTCCTTCCTATGTTTGAAGCAAGTTCTGGTGCTCAATAGAAGGTGTGGCCTCTCAGAGCTGCCGGTGCACCTGCTTTCTCAGCTCGGACTTAATAATCTCACTTTGTACTCACTCTGAGTCATGAGGAACTCCTACACATTCTAGGTCCACCAGATTCTTTGCTCATGGAGCATTGGAAGCTCCATATGCAAATGAAGTGATGACAAATGATGGACATGTTGCACGTATTTTCTTTGCTCACCCAAGTGCTCCATTGTCCCACTGGATTTCACTGATAAAACACAAGTTTTATTAAAAACAACTTGAGATGCCAACAGCAGAGCATTGAATCAAATATGGGGCCTTTCTGTTATTAGGACTCTGTGTGACTGCAGGGGCCATACACCCATGATGCTGACCCTCCAGGCAGACTAAGAATTAGCTGTAGGGGCATTAAAGCCGAGATAAACATGATGCTTTTTGAATGAGAAAGATCACTGAAGCTGGGTTGGGGGTTGCGGAGAAGACAGAGATGAGGTCAGTGAGGAAGGAAGGAATGAGCAAAAGACTTAGGGCTTTGAAGGCCGTGGTCAGAAGTTTGATGTTTTTCTAATTTTGATGGGAGCAGCATGAGCTGATTTGCATTTTTTAAATATCAGCCTCATGTCGAGTATGAACTAGAATGTGTGGTGGCTGGAATTATTTTGGAAATAGTATAGATGGAGAGATGTACAAAACTCAGGAAACTTCTATAAACTGAGTGACTGTGGCCTCTGTTGGACTGAGTATTTGTGAAAGAAAGAGAGAAAGAAGATATAATCAGGGATTCCCACCCCAATCCCCTTGTTCAATGAAGTGACGGGAACTTATAGCAGGACAGGTTTGGTGGAGACAGAAAATCAATAGTTCACTTTTGGCCAAGGTGAGTCTCAGTTGCCTTCTAAGCCTCCAAGTGATTTTGCCAAGTTGGCTGTTTAGGATTAAAGGCCTAACAGTCTATGAATAAATAAAAGCAAATTGAAGTAAAGAGCAAACTTATGAATTATAGGTCATTTGACTTTTTTCTCTGCCTGAGAGGGGGCTGGCTCTTCTTGAGACAGTCAGTTTCAGTGCATAAGCTAACAAGATTACAAATAACATCAAGTTTTCCTCTTCTTAATGACAGGTCACTGTACATCCTTAGGAAGGTTTGTAGACTCATTCATTAAGAAACAGAATCTTGTTAATAGAAAATTGCATAGATACTTGAATTCATGATGGTGGTATAACATTTTAATAATTACTAGCCTCTCACACGCTAATCCGACAGAGATGACCTCAGATGAGGTCCGAAGTACCTTCAAGAGGCCCTTTACTTTTGTTGTTCTTCTGTTTTTTTCCATTTTATTTCTCTGCTTTTTGGTTCCCATTCAAGCAGTCAAAGTCAATGGGTTAAAGCTGAACCTAGGAGATACCAATCAGAACACTAATGTCCTGACTTCACTTTTAGCCTCTTATGTTATGGTTACTCATGTTTAGTGAGTTTGCTTTGGCTGTTTGGAATTCTTGGGAGTGACTTATAGAGTGGTAATGTACCATGCTTTTACTAATATCCATCACTTCTCACCCCACAGCCTCTAGGAATTCTTATGTAAAAATACATTTTGCTACTGCAAGTGAAGATATGAGAAAATGAAGAAGGTAATGGGGAAGAGTACTGTGTTATACCCCAGATAGCTACAATTCTTGAACATCTATTGTATGCTAGCAGTTTCCACAATCTATTTTTAAAGCTTATGACACTATGCAGGATGTTTATTTCTTCATCTTGCAACTGAGGTCAAGATCAAATAGCTAGTAAATCTCAATTTTGGAAATTGAATTCATATTTTTAAGTGACAAAGTCAGTGTTCTTTCCACTACACAACACTGCCTGGCCAAAGAAAACTTTGTTGTTTGAAAGTTTTCCTTTCCCTTCACAAATATGTTTGTTTTTGAGCTCTAATTGGAATCACTAGAATGTTACTTTTATGGACTAATTCAACATCTAATTTTGGGGCATCCCTTGTGGCGCAGCTGGTAAAGAATGCAGTGAGGGAGACCTGGGTTGGGAAGATTTCCCTGGAGAAGGGAAAGGTTACCCACTCCAGTATTCTGGCCTAGAGAATTCCATGGATTGTTTAGTCCATGGGCTCGTAAAGAGTTGGACACGACTGAGTGACTGTCACTCAGGCACTCAATTTTACAGATGAGAAAACCGAAGCACAGAGAGGTTAGCTCACCTGCCCAATATCACACTATAAACACAATTATAGTGTTATATACAAGTTATTTAGTGAGTTTGCAATTTATCAACTTAATCAGCAGTGATGTGTCTCAGAGATGTAAGAAGTGAGCAAAAGTTAAACTTAACTTTTCTCTAAGCCCTGTGTAAAATACAAAGATTTTATTTTGCATCGTTTAGGTGAATCCTGATAGATAAATGCAATCATAGGAAGGACTAGATTATGCTATCTTCTACTTCATCTGATTCTACAAGTACAGTTGTAGAATCGTGAGACAAGTACAGTTTTATTACTTCTGAAAATTAGTGCAAAGGTAACTCATATTTTTTCTCAAAATGGAAGCAACATCCAATGTGCAAAAGGCATTTTCTTTCTGAACAACAACAAAAAAAAAAAAGAAAAAAAAAAAACAAACAAGAAAAGGAGAACATAGAACTCTACTGCAACACAAATTAAACTGACATAATTTACTTAGGACCATAGCAGGATCCAGAAGGATTTGAATATTCTTTAGCATCAGCATTTAGATATAATGTGAGCCACTGGGTGAAGGAGGCTAGATAGGAGGGCTTTTCAGATATTACACAGCCGGGAATAAAATTAGAAACTGCTTCATTAAGGAAACAGGTTAAAAAATTACTTTTTCAGTTTTTTCTAGTCTCCAAAGATTTCTGAGACCTAGATAAGTTAACACTGTTTCAAGGATTTTTAATGCTTAGGTATAAATTCTACAGGATGGGGACTACTTGGTTATAAAATTAGGAGGAAGAGGCAGTATTCTGCAGCATTATGAATTTCATCCACAGCTAAAAAATGGCCTAATGCAGCTAAGCATAATACCGTTTAAGTGGCTTATGTAAAATATAGTGCTAATTTGTCCAGAGATTAATTGGGAAATTCCACTCCTCTCTGAGAAAAATGGTATTGTGTAAGCCAGAATGCAAGTGGTAGATGGGACATCAAGTGATGACTCCTGTTCTCTATGCCAAGGGAGATGTGAAGACTAAGAGCAAGTAAAAATTGGAAGAGAAAAATATGCTCATACTGCACTCTTCTGTGAACAAAGGAGATACATATGCTTCCATAAGGAGATCTTGTATAAAGTAGTTGAGGCATTCATTAAAAGTCTTTAAATAAGCAGTCACCCTGCAAATATATCTCGAGTGTCTGTGTGCTCATGGCAGGTCCAATGGGAAATACACAAGTCCGTGTATTCTTCCTGCCTTCAGGGAGTGCCCAGTGTCCTCCCAAGTAAAACGCTACTCTGGTAAGCTGTAAAAGGCTTTTGAGATGGTCTAGCCAATATGTAAAGTGATATTTTCCCACTAAAGTCCAAATGTGATTTAAAGAGCCCCTTTGTATTCAGCTTTGTAATCTCCACATGGTCGCTTTCTTAGACAATGCGCTGATGAATATCTAGAGCACGCTGTATGGACTTGATGGCTTTGTGGTTGGGGCAGATACTTAATCTCTCTGTGCTTCACATGTAACATGGGGATTATAACAATACTTGATTGTATTGTCATGAGACTGAAAAGAGATATTGAAAAAAGAAGACTCAGTCTGGAGGTAATAAATCCTGTCAATATTAATTGTTTTAACCATTGTGATTATCATCGTCATATCATCACTGGAACTTTCCAAAGAGATTCGTTAATGGCTAGAGTTGAATGGGAATAAAAATAGACTTTTTTCCTCCCTTTTTTTTTTTTCAGTAGTATTTCACCAGGGACACTAGTGACTCTCTATTTTAGTTTATCTTAAAAGAGAGCACTAGTACTGGACATTATAACTGTGTTCACTCCAAATTAAAAAAAAAAAACAAAAACCCTACAGTTCACTTCAATAAATAATCACTGAGCATGAGAATATGTTAGGTATACTCAGTGTTAGGCTGTTAGGCATGGGCATATGAAGATAAAATACATCCCACTCTCAAAGATTTTAGAGTTCGATGGGGAGTGCAGCAAGTAAGGGCATTCAGTGCCCTTACTTCAGAGCACGGTGACCAGCGCTCTGACAGAGCCATCACAGGATGCTACATGAGCAGATTGGAAGTGGGCCTGTCCCAGTCTGGAGGGGAAGGGAAGCATCTGTGAAGTCTTCTTAGGAGAATTATGCATGAGTTGAGTCCTCAAAGATGAGTTATACTTAGAAAAAGAAGGAGTTGTAAGAACAAAGCAGGGAGGCTTGCGTGGGTATTGTGTTTGGAGGGAACTATAAGTAGTTTTGAGTATCTGGACTAAAGTATGGTGTGTGGCAGACTTGGAAGGAAAAGATGCTATAAATGTAAGCAGGTTCCAGGTCATCAAAGATCTTCGATCAGACTAGGAAGGACCAGCCTGGGTCTGATGACTGATGAGAATCACCACTCAGATCATGTTCAGTTTAGCTTTTTGCTTCAATTTACCACCGATATCGGCAAATGATTCGTGCAAAATGCTCTTGATGAGGAAACAAGTGAGAAACTAGCCTCTGGTCCAAGACCTATGCAAAACTGATAGGTCTGTGGGCTACGGAGTAAACCATGCTGCTGCTGCTAAGCCACTTCCATCGTGTCCGACTCTGTGAGACCCCCCGTAGCAGAAAAACGACGGAGGCTGCTAGCTTTTATCATGTTGGGCTGAAGGGGAGAGGAGGTCCCCACTCAAGTGTTTATTTACTCCCGTGTAAAGCAATCCTAACTGAAATCTGATTACATTCTTTAGGTTTCCATTTATTACTGAGTTGTCAGAGTTGAAGGTTGGCCAGGGCCTAACATAGCCTTCTATGCCAAGTCAAGAAATTTGGACTCGATCTAAAAAATAATTTGGAGTAATCAGCAGTTTTAAGTATAAAAACAGTACGATTCCTTACATTTTAGAAATCGCCCCAGTGTCAGCATGTTTTCCATTTTAATGAGCAGAAGGAAGATTCTGAAGGCTACAAGCACAGTGGCAAGACTTTTCTGAGTCTTGAAAGAGACGATGAGGACTTGAACTAAGTTAACTGCAATGGTTGTGGATTATAGGTGATCCTGAGAAAGACATTTCTGAGATATTATCAGGACTCATGACTGATGGACTGTATGAGAGCAAATGATGAACCCAAGTTTTGGGTTATTTCTAAGCTTTGGAATATACTGGAAATTCCAATCCCTATAAGATTAATCATTTAGGATCAGCACTACTTTTTGGAGGTACTTTGGACCTAGATCCCACAGCCTGCTTTGGACTGTACCATCTTTCTTTTAAGGATGCTCCAGCAGCAGGTCATAGGGGTTATACTGGTTTTACATCTCACTGTCATGGACTGTGAGAAAGCAGTACTATAATACCTGATTATATTCTATATTTTATATCACTCTTTCTCTGTACCAGTCTCTTTTCTTCATTCTCTGCCTTTTACCAATCTCCTTGATCATGAAGCAGAACACATCTTCTTGTGTATGTACATAAATATGTATGTTTGTAAGAATATGACATAAACTCATAACAAAGACTTGAGCACACTTGAAAATCATCAGAGTACAAATAAATATGGAAAAATTATATTCCAGTATCTATGCTGAAAGAACCTCAGTCACGCACATAATTATTGATCAACTAGGTTTCTTCCTTACACAGAGTTATATGCTTCCATATAATTCATGTTCAGCATGAAATTTCATAACAGAACTTTCAAAATTATTAAACTCTTTTCTTTTCTTATTTTGACATCAATTTTTCTTCTGGTGAGATTTAGGAAGGAATGGGAGCTCAGGCTCAGGTTAAGAAAAAGCAGACCAGCTTTGTCTGTAAATATTCTGATTTTATAGGTCTGGAATAAGACTTAGAAAATTCTGTTAAGAAAACTTCTCTGATCTTTGTAGTGTGCATCCAGATTTGGAAAGACCTGTTTCCGGGAAAAATTTCAGATTCTTGTTGTGGCATATGTGGTCCTCTGTCCTCTGAGCTTTCCCCACTTGCCCATCCCCATTTCCCCACTCAGGCTGCTCTTCCCTGCTCCCAAATAGCCTGTAGTTCTCCAAACACATCAGACTGAGTTGTGCCTACCCGTCGTGCCTGCTAGCATAATGCAAGAATCCAGGTTAATAATTATTATTAACCTTTTTGTTTTCTCTTCCCTTCTTTAAGGACTTGAATAACAGCATGTGAGCACTTTGTATCAGGATCCAAAATGTGCCCTTTGAAAGTTGCCTGCAGGTTCCTCCTGTTATACGAAGACTCCTGGCAAAATTTAGTGCACAGCAGAAATGTTTGAGGAAAAACATCTTAGTAGTAAATAAATAAAATATATTTATACAGTGGAAAGATTCAGCTCCTACCCCTAAGGGAAAATGTTGAGCAAAAAGGGGAGCTAAAAGCCTCAGTGTGATACAGCTGTAAGGACTCTTGGTTTTGATGGGAAAGAGATGTTCTGACAAGTCAAGGGTGGCTTCAGACTGACAGAAAGAATACAGAGTCCTGAATTTCAAAGAGCTCCTCGAGGGCCTTGAAGCAGCAGACTAAATTCTGATCCTGGAGCAGAGGCGCTTAGCCCTATCTATAGCTTGTTTTAGGCCTCCCCTGATGGCTCAGAGGGTCAAGAATCTACCTGCAATGCAAGGAGATACAGGAGACTTGGGTTTGATCCCTGGGTTCGGAAGATCCCTGGGAGGAGGAAATGGCAACCCACTTCACTATTTTTGCCTGAAAAAAATCCCAGGGACAGAGGAGGAACCCGGTGAGCTACCGTCCAAAGGGTCGCAAATTGTTTAAGATGACAGTATACACAAGAGACCCTTGTTTCTGTGTCATAAGCAGCAGCACTAGAAAATGTTCAAATGACACATGAAACAAGGGGTCTCTAACTTCTTCTGAAATAAACTCCTGTGGGCTCAAACCCGGAAGTCAACACCCAAATGAGCTATGTGTCCTTGTGCATGGTGTCATGCCCTGAAAAAAATGTAATGAATTTTTCAATGGAGTCAAATTTCCTAGTACGTTACCTGTATCACTATAGATTTTTATTGTGTGGAAATGTATCTTCCTCCCCATTTCATTTTGTTCCACTTAATGATGTTTTATTGCTTTAATTATATGAGAAACCTTCTCCACCCAATTAAGTCAAACATGAGAGTTTGCAGAAGAAATCCAAATTCCTCTTTGATCCTAAGTAATTCATTTGTCTATTTTTAGGGAAGGAAACATTTCAGCAACACTGCTGAAAAGAATTGACAATGGGATAGAATTTCTTCTAATTTTAAAAAAGAGAAGTACTTTTCCCACTGAAAATACAGATTCTTATAAATATGAGATCTAACTGATGGAGCCACATTATATAAAGCCATGTACATAAGTATGGACACCAAGCTCACATTAATATTCCTTTAAGACATATTCTTTTGTATTTTCATAAAATGACCTAACTGAAGAATAAGGGCTTTTGCTTTGGGGGTCATATGTTTCTTATTAAATTTGAGTAGCATCCTATTATGTTTACCCATGAGTGTCAGTAGCTGAGCTTAAGTTCATTTTGACAGAGCAGTACAACTATAGCCTCCACCTGGTGGAGGAAAGCTATTTGCTGAAGAAAACTTTTGGTGAAGAAAAACTATTAGAAGGTACAGTGCTGTCAATGGATTTCAACTGGTAAAATCAATAAAAGGTTATTTTTGGCTGACTCAGAACTACAGAAATGGCGTGTAGAGTCCTAAGGGGTAGGATAAGGATGAGGAAGTGTTCCCATTTCCTTACAGATCAGAATATGGAGAAGCATTTCTTTTGCCAGTACAATACTCCAGTTAGCTTTTCATAATTGAAACCATTCACCCTTATTATGGCTTCCTGGTGGCTCAGCTTGTAAAAAAAACCACCTGCAATGTGGGAGACGTGGCTTCCATCCCTGGGTTGGGAAGGAGGCTATGGAAGATTCCCTGGTGGCTCAAATGGTAAAGAATCTGCCTGCAATGCAGGAGACCCAGGTTCAAGCCCTGGGTCGGGAAGATCGCCTGGAGAAGGGAATGGCAACCCACTCCAGTATTCTTGCCTGGAGAATTCCATGCACAGAGGAACTTGGCGGGATACAGTCCGTGGGAGCGCAAAGAGTTGGACACGACTGAGCAACTAACACATACCACAAGGAGGCTATGTGATCTTATAGAAAACCCTGACGCTCAACACAATTGGTCTTAGTCACAGATTTGTAACTGAGATCTACGCCTTACACCTTGCCCCTGTAAAATGAAGACAATGAAGTTCCCTTCATTATGGGGTGGGAAGGACTCCAAGTCAGTACTGAGGATGCCATCACTGCTTTCTCTGACTGGCAGTCAGTGTGAAATGCAAGTGTGTTTGAATATTTCTTCTGTTTGCTCTAATGCTGGTCTTCCAGCTTTCCCCATGGATACATCACCTCCAGATGGCCCTGTGCTAGGCTGTGCTTAGTCTCTCAGTCATGTCTGACTCTGTTCAACCCCATGGACTATAGCCTGCCAGGCTCCTCTGTCCATGGGGATTCTCCAGGCAAGAATACTAGAGTGGGTTGCCATGCCCTCCTCCAGAGGATCCTCCCGACCCACAGATTAACCCAGGTCTCCCACATTGCAGGTGGATTCCTACTGTCTGAACCACCAAGGAAGTCCATGAATACTGGATAGGCTACCCCTTTTCCAGGGGATCTTCCTGACCCAGGAATGGAACCAGGGCCTCCTGCCTTGCAGGCATATTCTTTAGCAGCTGAGCTACCAAGGAAGCCCCCAGACTGCCCCACTACTCCCATTTTCCATGAGCGTCTAACTCAGATGGTTCTGACATGAATAATTTTACTTTTGGGGAAAAAGTTTGATTTTCCTTTAAAGATTTTTGAATTGTTAATGTACGGTCCCATGTTTGTCCTTGCATCTCAGAGCTTGCCATATATTATTGCTTTCTTAGAAGCTAAACATTCTCAGGCACTGAACTATTTCATTTCATTTTTATTTAACCTTCTTAAATATGTATGCTCAGATTGGTATTAAAATAGATTTGTGATAGATTATATTTTCAAAGACCCAATCACTAGAGAGATACAGAAGGCAACTAAATTAAAAAGTGACAAATTTAAGGCTGATATAAATCAAGTGGGTGACTGAAGATAGACTTCAATTCTCAGATCAGTAAATAAGGGATCAGAAAAAAAAAATCTGTCTTTTTGTTTACTTATTTATTTCAGTTTTTCTTTGAACAGACTTGAAATATTAAATACCCATAAGCCCTAATTAGTGGAAAGAACATTGATTTTTGTAGTCTGACTGATCTGAGTTTGCATCTCAGAGTTTGCTGTTTATTAGCAATGAGACTCAGACAATCTACACATACTAAATCTCATTCCTGTGACTGGTGAAAGAAGGATAACAGAAGGCAGTGAAATTTAATGTGTCTTTGTTCTGTTTGGAGTCAGCCTTGATTCAAACCTATTTACACTTGCAAACCCTGTAACTCTGTTTACACTCCTAAGCCTTTCTCTTTAGTACTTCCCACTCTCTTCTTCTTCTTCTTCTTCCATTTTTATGGAGGTATAATTGATATACAGCACTGAATAATGTTAAGGTGTACAGCATAGTGATTTGACTTACGTACATCATGAAATGATTACCACAATAAGTTTAGTGAATGTTCATGTTCAGCATATCATGTGGGTAGAAAATTAAAGAAAAAGAAAAATTTTTTTCTTGTAATGAGAAGTCTTAGGATTTACTCTCTTAACAACTGTCATATGTAATGCACAGCAGTGTTAATTATATTTGTCATATTGTACACTGTATTCCCAGTACTTATTTATCTTATAACTAAGTTTGCACCTTTGACTACCTTACTCCAGTTCCTTCTCTCCCTACCCCTGCCTCTGGAAACCACAAATCTGACATCTATTTTTATAAGTCTCTCTGTTTGTTTTTGTAGTATAAATAATCTATGAAACTATGTTAGTTCTTGGTACACAAGATACTGATTAGAATTTCTATACATTTCAAAGTGATCACCACAATAAGTATAGTTACCATCTGTGACTTTCAATTCAGTTCAGTCGCTCAGTTGTGTCTGACTCTTTGCAACCCCATGGAATGCATCACTCTAGGCTTCCCTGTCCATCACCAACTCCTGGAGCTTGCTCAAAGTCATGTCCATTGATTTGGGGATGCCATCCAACCATCTCATCTTCTGTTGTCCTCTCCTCTTCCTGCGTTCAATCTTTCCCAGCATCGGGGTCTTTTCCAGTGAGTCAGTTCTTTGCATCAGGTGGCCAAAGTATTGGAGTTTCAGTTTCAACATCAGTCCTTCTAAGGAACACCCAGGACTGGTCTCCTTTAGGATGGACTGGTTGGATGTCCTTGCAGTTCAAGGGACTTCCAAGAGTCTTCTCCAACACCATGATTCAAAAACATCAATTCTCACACGCTCAGCTTTCTTTTGGTCCAACTCTCACATCCATACATGACTACTGGAAAAAACATAGCTTTGACTAGATGGACATTTGTTGGCAAAGTAATGTCTCTGAATTTTTAATATGCTGTCTAGGTTGGTTATAGCTTTTCTTCCAAGGAGCAAGCATTTTTTAATTTCATGGCTGCAGTCACCATCTGCAGTGATTTTGGAGCCCCCAAAATAAGGTCTCTCACTGTTTCCAGTCTTTCTCTGTCTATTGGCCATGATCTGTCACCATAGATATTACATAATTATTAATATTGACTATATTCTTCACACTCTACACTTAATATTTGTGACTCATTTATCTTTTTAACTGTAAGTTTGTACCTTTTAATCTCCCTCACATATTTCCTCCTCCCTGGCAATAACCTGTTTGTTCTCTTTTCTATGACTCTGTTTCTGTGTAGATATATTTATTCACTTTTTTTTTGTTTTTTTTTTTTTCAGATTCCTCGAATAACTGAAAGCATACAGTTTTTGTCCTTCTCTGTATGACTTACTTCAATTAGCATAATACCCTGTAGATCTATCTATGAAGACACAAATGGCAAGATTTCATTCTTTTTGTGGTTGAATGATAGTCCATTGTATACATGTATCTTCTTACATTCATATGTTGATAAGCACCGAGGTTTCTTCTGTTCATTGGCTATTCTAAATAATGCTGCAATGAATGCAAGAGTTCATGTACCTTTTTGAATTAGTGATTTTGCTCTCTTCGGATAAATACTCAGGAGTAGAATTGCTGGATGATACCGTAGTTCTATTTCTAATTTTTTGAGGCATCGCCATACTGTTTTACATAGTGACAGTGCCAGTTTACGTTCCCAGCAACAGTGCATGAGGGTTCCCTTTTCTCCACATCCTAGTCAACACTTGCTGTTTGTTACCTTTTGAGAACAGCTATTCTGACAGGTGTAAGGTGATATCTCATTGCGCTTTTGATTTACATTTCCTTGACTGCGAATAATGTTTAGCATCTTTCCATGTGCCTGTTAGCCTTAAGTATTTCTGCTTTGGAAACCTGTCTGCTCAGTTCCTCTGACAATTTTCATTTGGATTGCTTATTATTATTTTTTTTTTTTGATGTTAAATTGTGTGAGTTCTTTGTATATTTTGTACATTAGCCTCTTATCAGGTATATCATTTGCAAACATGTTCTGTCACTCAGTAGGCTTCCTTTTCAAATTGTTGTTAGTTCCCTTAACTGTGGAAAGGCTTTTTAGTTTGATGTTGTCCCATTTATTTATTTCTGTATTTGATCCGTTTGCCTGAGGAAGGGAAATATCCAAAAGAAAAATATTTCTAAGACCAGTGTCAAAGAGAATAATACTGTGTTTTCTTCTAGAAGTTTTAAATTTGGGGGTATTACATTTAAGTCTTCAATATATAGAAAGTTTATTTTTGTATGTGTTATGATGAAGTCTAGTTTGGTTCTTTTGCATGTAGCTGGCCAGTATTCCCAATACCATTTATTGAAGAGGCTGACTTTTCTCCATTATACATTCTTGTCTCCTTTGTTGTAGATTAATGGCCCATGAAAGTTTATTTCTAAGCTCTTTGTTCAGTTCCACTGATCTATGTATTTGTTTTTGTGCCAGTGTCTTACTGTTTTGATAATTGTAGTTTTGTAGTATAGTTTAACTTAGGTAGCATGATATATCCAGCTTTGTTCCACTTTTTTGAGATTTCTTGTTCTACTTCCTACTATTATGTTTCCATACAAATTTTAAAATTATTCATTCTAGTTTTCTGAAAAATACCATTGGTATTTTGATAGGGATTGCATTGACTCTACAGTCTGCCTGTAGTCTCTGTGTACTGACCAGACAAGTGTATAGAGAGGGTGTGTGTGGCCATAGTAGGTGGCAGGTAGGAAATTAAAAAACTTTGGAATGTTGCTTATCTTTTTATTATTTTCTATTGCAAATACTTTCCCTGCTTTTCTCACTAAAACTTATAGAGAGGTGTAGGGATAGAAATAAAGAAGATGACTGGGTTGAACATTGGGAATCATTGAAAAATATGGTCTATAGACGATAATCAGATTTTAAAAAGAAGCTTGTATTTGATACAGGTGTTGTATGAATCAGGGAAATAGGTTTGGAAGAAGGAAAAGAATACAGTATAATAATATTTTAAGAAGACTAATTAGGCAGCCAGTGGCATTTGTTTTACCACTCATGACTTCAGTAAAATTAAACAGAATAGATGGTGTTACCTCAATCTAATTTGTCTTAAATATCTTTCTGGTAACTCTTTTAGATCAAATTCAAGAAGAAAAAATTAAAGAAAATAAAAAGTCAATCTTTTACTTTCAGCATAAATCTTTTCTCATAAAATATCATGAATTCATTTTATATCACACTGTAGTCTAATTTTTTGGCAGTACTTTCAGGCAGGCAACTCAGGTTGCATACCTAGAAAAGAGGTAAGGTGTATTTCAGATGATTATGGAGTTTATGTAGTGCACAAAGTAACTTCTTCAAATAAAAATTGTGTATATGTGTGTGGGAAGGGTGAGAAAGAGACAGAGATTGGAGGTATAGAGGGAGAGAAGGAAAACATGCATCACTGTTTCTTCTGAAAATTCAAAGACAGTTAATGACTTAACAGGGAATAGAGTCTCAGACTTGAGAAAACCAATATAACTCACCCAATATATCCTTTTATATGCATTAGTAAATGTCTATATAACTGAATTTTAGAATCTTTGTTCATATTTTACAACACATTCAATGCAAAGTAGAGAGAAGAGTTTGTTAAGTCAGTTAGCAAATCTAATTACATTAAAATTTGTAGTTGATATCAGAAGATAATTCTCCTTTCACAGGTGGTATTTAACAACTGTATTCATTGGCACATCAGAAACTGAACCCAGATAGCTTTCTTTATAAATGTGATCTGGAGATACCGTTATAAAAAGGAACTTTAAATCCCTTAATCATTGGTTGATTTTCAGATATTAAACTGCTGCTCTGAGCTTTTGGGGTCTTGGCAATCAAAATACTAAGTGCAAACAATAGCATTCTCTGTGCCCAGAACTACCTAGCAACTATTCCATACTGAGAAGAGTACTGAAGACACATTTATCAGTATTATTGGTCAGGTTGAGTTAGGTAAAAACATTTTAATGAAACTAGAGATTATATTGCAATAGGAATTTCTTGGGAAACCTGAAGTTAGGTGTGGTATAAGGTCTGTTGAAAAGTAAATAGAACTGCTGTAATATCATCTGAATTTTAGTTTTACTTCAACATTTATGTTACATATTTTTGGGAACTTGTGATCAATAGAACTAGGTTTAAACTAAACCTTCTCACCTACTAGCAGTGTGAACCCTGATTATATTACCTCCCCTTTTTGAATTTGTTTGTTCCTTAAGAGGAAGACCTATAGGCCAGGGCAATGATAAGCATAAAATAAAGCATTTTTAGAAGTACTAAAACAGTATCTTTTACATAATAGCATCTTAGTAAATGAATTAAATAGAATAAATAACAGAAACATCTGAATAAAAGAATGAATCAGTAAAATAAGTCTCTTGTAATGAAGATTGATAAAGTGCCAGGTTCCCTTATTTCATGACTGTGCTTCTTATACCACTAAAGGGCCTCACAGAGAATTTAAAAGAGAACAATCTTTTAGGAAGACCTCCTGGATCCTCCAAAGTTCTTAATCCCACTTTTGTGATCTCATTGAATCAATTTGCATTTATATAATTTATCAAATGTTGTATGTATTTGTTTATGTTAGTTGCCTCTTCCATTAAAATACCAAGCAAAGGTGTTACTAAATATTTGTGGAGTAAAATATCTTATGGGTCTAATCATTGGACATGGTTTGAATCATATAGTGGGAAATAACTGAATATTTGCTGGAGTACCAGCTCACAGGCAAATAGTAATTAATTGAATGAATAAAGATTTTTGTGTATTTAACTCAAGTATATTAGAATATGAACAACAAAATATCTAGCTTTGTCTAATGAAAATATAGAGAAACTTAAATCTGCAGAATATATGGAACTTCTGCAAAATTATCTCATTAATTTCAAATGATTGGGAGCATTCAAGCCACATTATGTGACCACATCGAAATTAGTTAAAAAATAACAACACAATGTAACCAGAAAAAAAGCAGTTTTCTTTAAATTAAGAAAAACTTTATCTTATGAGTAAAAATAATAATGTTAAGTTAGAATATATTTATAATAATAATGCAAAATCTATATATACACGTGTTTGTTATACAACCAAAGTAATACTCAGAGTATAAAGCCTTATTATTCTTATTATAAAAGAAGAAAGTTCGAAATGAATTAGGTAAGCATCTTACCTAAGGAGTTTAAAAGTAATAGAAAAAAGAAATAATAAATGTAAGATCTCATACTAATACTTATTTCCTCTGTCTGAATTGTTTATAAACTTTAAAGAAGTTAAATCATTGGTTAAAAATCTTCACCCATAGCAAATTCAAGAACAAGTTTAATTTTAATGGAGAGTTCTACTAAACTTTCAAAAAAAAATTCTAACATTAAACACTCAAAAGTGAAAAAGAAGGAATTTTGTAAAATATTATAATAGTTGATAAATTCAAAACTGTATATAATTTATTTATTATATGGCACAATAATAAACATTTTGGAACATATCTTTGGATCTAAAACCTTTAAGTGTTCCAGTAGTATTGCCACTGAGTGCTCCTTCTATATCCTGTCCTGCTGCCTCTCCCAGAGGTAAATAATACCCTGAATTTTGTAGTTTTTATAAGAAATTGAGGCATTTAATAAAATACACAGACATTTTGACAAGTAATTACATATATGTAAATAGGATAAAGTATCATTCCCTTGTGCCCAATAATTATACCAAGTGTATCAAATACTCTTCTTCCACCAGGACAACCTCTTGTTTTCTGATTTCTATTACTACAGGTTAGTTTTGTCTGCTGTTGACCTTTATATCGGTGGACTTTGAGAGCATGTATTTATGTGTGTGTGTATGTTTCTTTTGAGATTCATGCATGGTATGGTAGTAGTTCATTTCTTTTTCTTGCTAAGCAGTATCCCAGTGTATAAATACATCACTATTCGTTCATCCACTGTCCTGTTGATGGAATCCCAGACTATTCTTAGTTTGAGGTTTTTATGACTAAAAATGATATGAACATCCTTATACACAGCTTTTTATGGACATATTTTAACATTACTTGTGTAAATATTTTGAAGTCTAATTGCTGTACCGATGAGTATGTGTGTCTTCTTTGCAAGAAGCGTTTAAACAGTTTTCCAAAGTACTTGTACCATTTTACATCCACATTAGCAATTTATGAGCATTTCAGTTACTCTGCTTGCAATGGAATTTTGCTTGTTGCCAGTCTTCTGAATTTCAGCCATTCAAGTGTGTGTAAAGCGGTATCCCATTGGAGTTTTAATTTGTGTTTCCCTGATAAACAGTAAGTTGAACAGCTTTTCAATTGCTTGAATGATTTTCAAAAGAATTTATGAGAGATAATTTTGCTTACTTTTAATGGAAATTAAAAAAATTAATCCTGAGTGTTTTTGAATTAAAAAGATGGCTTCCACTTTATCTTCATTACTTTCTTAGCTATCATCAGATTTCTGAGTATATGAACATTCTTTCTCCTCTCTTAAAAATGAAGAAATCTCACAGAAATATATACATGATTCAGGTCAAAATGTGAGGAAAACTTCACATGCAAACACAAGGTGTTAATAAACTTTAAATTGTGACTCCCTCATCTGACCAAACAAATACTGCCCAGAACAATACTTAAGGTATGTTGAGAAATAAAATTATAAATTCCAACATAGGTCCAAACTATTAGGTCAAACTAATAGGTCCAAACCATTATATAGGTCCAACAGAAGTTGGAATTTATAGGTTCAAACTATCCTGCCAAGAGCTTGATAACAACACCCAGTTATGTGATTTGAAATACTTTGTAAACAAACAGAATGCCATATAACTGCTTATCTCCAAATACAAATTGATGAGTGAGATTATAAATTCACTTAAATTGAATAGAGCCCTTGTTTCTTGGGTTATTGACACCAGAAAGGCCTATATAAATTTAAAATGCAAGAATTTATAAATTTCCAGAAGCAGAAAAAACAAAACAACTTTAAATACTTGTTGGACTATAACTCAAGGGAGGAAAAAGAAAACTTTAAAATATAATGACCTTGATTTCTAGGTTAAAAGATAAGAAGCACAATAAGTTCACTGATATCAGAAAACTAGCTAGGAAAAAGAAAAAAAACCCTAAGAACTCCTTTACTTCTAAATGTACTTTAAAGGTGAAATCTGAATAAAGTTTACAATTAATATAACCCATCAATATTAACTACTTAATATTGATAACTGATCCAAGGCTATATAAGTTGTTACTTTAGGGGAAAATGAAGGAAAGATGTCATTACAGGAACCCTGAAGAATACTAGTTGCACCTTTTCTGTAACTATTCCAAAATTATAAGTGTATTTAAAATTATGTATTTAAAGATAGATAACGGAAATGTGGCAAAATATTAGTAATTGATAAATCTAGGTGACAGGTATATATGGATGTTTATTGGCCAATTTTTTAAACTTTTCTGTAGGTTTAAAAATTATCAATATAAGGTGCTAAAAGAAAAGAATTGTATTATGAAAAGCAAAGCAGAAAAGTTAAAATTTTTATTTAAACATACTAAATCTTGAGAACAGTTAAGACTATTTCTGATTCAGATGAATCTTTGGACAATTTATCCTGTTTTTAATAATTTTGATTTAAAACAATATATGCTGTCTGATTTTATCATAATATGAGAAAAATGATATTGACATGCTTTATTTTATTTAGCAGTGTTTTAGTTTATAAATGACATAAAAATTCTTCATAAAAAACCTTAATTCTGGAATTTTTAATTCCCGAAACTGATTTTCAGGGTAAATAACTTAATATTGTTTCTATAGAATGGTTAGGCAAAATTTGAATATATGCGTAAATTAAATTATAATAATAGTATTATCCAAAAATATTATTTAAGCTGTTTATCATACTACAAATCAGTAAGATTAATTATTACAAATACACTATTTGGATAAAACAATTTTGTACAATAAAAATTGGCTAGGGATTCCCAGATGATTCAGTGGTAAAGAATCTGTGAGCTAATGCAGGAGAACAGAAGAGATACGAGTTTGATCCCTGGGTTGGGAAGATACCTTGGAGTAGGAAATGGCAACCCACTCCAATATTCTTGCCTGGAAAATCTGATGAACAGGGGAGCCTAGCGGGCTACACTCCATAGGGTTGCAAAGAGTAGGATGCAACTGAGCATACATCAGTTAGTAAGCTGAAAAAGATATAAAATATCATATCTTAGTGTACATGTTTACTAGTCATCTTCACAAAGGTAAAAGCAACAGCAATAATAGCTGTTTCATGATTCAGTCAGGTGTTGCCATAATAATGCTGCTTATCTAACTATCTCCAGACCCAGTGGATTAAAAGAATATTTATTTCGTTGCTCATATGTCTGCAGGTAGTCTGTAGATTAGTTAGGTTAAGCTGGACCCGCAGTTCTGTGATTCAGTCCTCAGGTTCCAGGCTTCCTGAAACACCTGTATTTGTTCTAAGGTATAGTGTGTTCTAAGGTATAGTGTGTTGTGGAGGAGGCAATGGCACCCCACTCCAGTACTCTTGCCTGGAAAATCCCATGGATGGAGGAGCCTGGTGAGCTGCAGTCCATGGGATTGCTGAGAGTTGGACACAACTCAGTGACTTCCCTTTCACTTTTCACTTTGATGCATTGGAGAAGGAAATGGCAACCCACTCCAGTGTTCTTGCCTGGAGAATCCCAGGGGCGGGGGAGCCTGGTGGGCTGCTGTCTATGGGGTCGCACAGAGTCAGACACAACTGAAGCGACTTAGCAGCCGCAGCAGCAGCAGCAGCATAGTGCGTTGAGTGTCAGCTACGTGGGACATGATTCTCTGATGCATGATCTCTGGAGTGTTAATGCATGTCCCAACATGAAAGGACATTTCCAGCCAAAGCTCCCCCCGTAGGGTTTCCCAGGTGGAGCTAGTGGTAAGGAACACACCTGCTATGCAGGAGAAAAAAAGATGCAGGTTTGATCTCTGGGTTAGGAAGACCCGCTGGAGAAGGAAATGGCTACCCACTGCAGTATTCTTGCCTGGAGAATCCCATGGACAGAGGAGCCTGGGGGGCTACAGTCTGTGGGGCTGCACAGAGGCGGACACGACTGAAGCAACTTAGCACACTCGCACGCTCGCCTCGTGTACTCTGACATCCCAACAGTCAAAGCCAGGGATGTGGCCATTCCCAATCAAAGCGCAAAGAAATACACTTCGCTCACCACGAGGCCATGGCAAATGTGTGGAAGTAATCACAACACGTCAGTGAATAATTGGGAACAGTAATTTCCTCTCCTTTATGCGGATGTGTATACTGGAATACAGCTGTTTCTGGAACGCTGCTATTTAGTATGCTTGCATGTAATGGACAGTGTTCAGTTTATTCCCCAGTACTTTTTGGCATATGGCAAAAGTTAGTAATTGCAGATAACAGTTGAAACTAATATTGGTGGTTGAAGGCTCTAATAAATTCAAAAGTTAAAAAGAAATATGTGTGTACAGAAGATAATGGGTTTGACTTTTGTCCATGAAGGGAAGAGAGGGTAAGTAAACAAAATGGTTAGGCAAAATGTGAAAGGCAATAGACAAATTGAGGTTCTACAGTGAAACTGAGAATATATCTGAGGTAAAGTCAACCCTATTTATCTTCAGTATCTTCAGCAAGAGTGATTTCAAAAGCGAACAATGAGCTTTAGTTTTGACAAAGTTGGCCAGTGTTACGAGTTCATTTTAAAGAAAGTTTTGGTTTCCACACACAACTGTTGTCATTGTTCACTACCTTTATCGTTCTTCCTCCTGTCGACGGCCTCTGGGTAACTTATCCCTATTGATTCCTTTAATCCTGACTACACCTCCACATATGGGCCCCTCATTTAATTCTTTACAATTTAAATCCTTGGAGGGTAACATCTGTTTCCTGCTGGGACCTTGACAGGTATGTATGTTATGTTTCTCTTTGTTTTGTTTTAGTTTTGCCACATTTTAATGTTTAGATTTTGCTTTGTATCCTTCTATGATAGTTGTTTGGAGTAAGGGGAAAAGCTCAAGTGTAATCTTATGATGTCATCTATTAAATAAAAAAAAATTACATCCTCAGTGATTACTTTGGAACACATATCTATTTAATCAAATATTTCTCTATGGCTTTTTTCAATCTACCATTCAGAAGACTGAAGCTGAAATAAAAATAAACATATTAAAAATGATTTACTTTTTTTTTTTTTTAGAAGAAACAAACCAACAAAACTCCTTAACTTCCTTGCAACTTAGGATCCTGTAGAGAATGTTCTACCTTACTTTATCTGTTTTTTTGACACCCACTGATTCCCTCTACTCTGGTACAACCTAGCATCTGATAAGAGGACCCGTGGAAATACTCTGAGCTTGGATGAAAAGAGAGATCACACTTGGGTTTGCAACTTTAGACATTTTATGATGAGTTTCAGACTTAAAGCTAGACTGATCTCAGGCATCAGTGTCTGTAGTGAAGGAAATATTTCCGCATTTGATAGAAGACACTTTGATAGCCCTTCATCTCTTTGCTTTGAAGCAAGAAAAATGAAATCCTTAAAGTAAAGGAACTATTTCTCAGGATCATTTCTATCTGTCAATCAGTATGAGGGACTAATGAACAACCACTAATTTTGACAGATTAATAAAGTGGGGCATACAAAACATCATGACTTTAAACCTGGGTGCAAATTCAACCTGAATAAGGAGGTTATAGAGAGGATGTGAGGTTATAGAGAGGCTATAGAGAGAATGCTCAAACTACTGCACAATTGCACTCATCTCACATGCTAGTAAAGTAATGCTCAGAATTCTCCAAGCCAGGCTTCAGCAGTATGTGAACCATGAACTTCCAGATGTTCAAGCTAGTTTTAGAAAAGGCAGAGGAACCAGAGATCAAATTGCCAACATCCATTGGATCTAGAAAAAGCAAGACAGTTCCAAAAAAACATCTATTTCTGCTTTATTGACTATGCCAAAGGCTTTGAATGTGTGGATCACAATAAACTGTGAAAATTCTGAAAAAGATGGGAATACCAGACCACCTGACCTGCCTCTGGAGAAACCTACATGCAGGTTAGGAAGCAACAGTTAGAACTGGACATGGAACAACAGACTGGTTCCAACTAGGAAAAGAAGTACGTCAAGGCTGTATATTGTCACCCTGCTTATTTAACTTCTATGCAGAGTACATCATGAGAAACGCTGGGCTGGAAGAAGCACAAGCTGGAATCAAGATTGTCAGGAGAAATATTAATAACCTCAGATATGTAGATGACACCGCCCTCATGGCAGAAAGTGAAGAGGAACTAAAAAGCCTCTTGATGAAAGTGAAAGAGAGTGAAAAAGTTGGCTTAAAGCTCAACATTCAGAAAACTAAGATCATGGCATCTGGTCCCATCACTTCATGGGAAATAGATGGGGAAACAGTGGAAACAGTGTCAGACTTTATTTTTGGGGGCTCCAAAATCACTGCAGGTGGTGATTGCAGCCATGAAATTAAAAGACGCTTACTCCTTGGAAGGAAAGTTATGACCAACCTAGATAGCATATTCAAAAGCAGAGATATTACTTTGCCGACTAAGGTCTGTCTAGTCAAGGCTATGGTTTTTCCAGTGGTCACGTATGGATGTGAGAGTTGGAATAGGAAGAAAGCTGAGACCCAAAAAATTGATGATTTTGAACTGTGGTGTTGGAGAAGACTCTTGAGAGTCCCTTGGACTGCAAGGAGATCCAACCAGTCCATTCTGAAGGAGATCAACCCTGGGATTTCTTTGGAAGGAATGATGCTAAGGCTGAAGCTCCAATACTTTGGCCACCTCATGTGAAGAGTTGACTCATTGGAAAAGACTCTGATGCTGGGAGGGATTGGGGGCAGGAGGAGAAGGGGCCGACAGAGGATGAGATGGACATGAGTCTGAGTGAACTCCAGGCGTTGGTGATGGACAGGGAGGCCTGGCGTGCTGTGATTCACAGGGTCGCAAAGAGTCGGACACGACTGAGTGACTAAACTGAACTGAACTGAACTGAGAGAGGATGTGACTGCAGGTTGACCTGTGACCTGCACCCAGGTAATGAGGGGCTCCCGCCCCCTCCCTGGAATGGATGTTCTGCCCATGATTCCCATAATGGGAGTGGGTTTTTAAGACTCAGCCTTGAGCGAGCTACGAGTGCTGAGTCCATCTGGAGGAATATATGGCTGAATCCAGTTAAGGCTGCTGTATAAACTTTTAAGATTCTAGTAGATGGATGCGTAGGTCTACTCGTCTTGTGGCAGAGACAAGCCTGGTAAGTAAGTTTCCTTTGCTTATTAGAACCACTGCCTCCCAACCTGGAGTGGCTACCTCTTTCTTCCCTCACTCCTTGTCCTCTGTGTTTGAGGGCCAGTTTGTGAACAGCATTATTTCACCTTTCCCCATCTCTTTTTTTTGCAGAGTAATGCCTACTTTCCCCTGCTATGTCATGTAGGAAGGGATCAAATAACATTTTGGCTAACCCTACTAACTACAGAAGACTTTTATGAAGCTAGGCAGAATAGAGCTTAAGAATCTGCTGTCTCCTAACTACCTTCAGCCCGCCCTCATTCCTTGCTACCTGGTAACCTTGAACAAGGGCTTAAACATGCGTGGTTTCAGTTTTTTCATCATTAAAAGGAGTTTACATGTGCCTTGTACCCAGCTCATTGCCTGGCTCATAGGAGGTACTCAGTAAGTATTATTATTATTTTCTTATTAGAGAAATCACATTTTTGGCTGATATTATCAAAACAAAGTAGAGTCCTTAAAAGATAATATTGAGAATTCCTGAATAAAATAACCTAAAGAAGAAATATTTAGGGAATAAGAAGATATTGCATTTTGGTTTTAATGTAATTATTTTTTCTCCTTTAAGATTTCATTGTGCTGATTTAAAACTGAGCTCACCTTGATTAAATGCTTACAAAGTGATTTACCTGTCCCCCAAATGCCTAGGCATAAGCCTGCACAGGACAGTCAACAAGAGGGGAAGACCGTTTTACTTTAGTAAAATACTTTCATTCTTATGTTTACTATTCCAGTCCTCTGGGTAATAGAATTATAATATTTATCCACCTCATAGAGATGTGGACAAAGTTATTGATTCATTTCTTCTTAGAAATACCTATTAAAATATAAGTTCTTAAAATTATTTATTATAAGAAAGCCAGTCTTTCCTGCTGCAAACAAACAACAGGATAGATTTTCCTGCATATCTTGACAGTGATTTTGGGGTTTTCATGAATTTTGAAAGCTTATTAATTAAGCGAAGGGTGTAATCCTAGCAGTAAGTAGGACGTTTATGATGAAGGCTGACATGTGGATGGATGGCAGTAAGTTTCGAGAACATTCCTGCAGAGGTGAGGGAGAACACTGTGTGGGAGGAGCCAGCTCAGCTGTCTCAGGGTGCCATGGATAGACCATCTTGAGTATCACCAAAGTCCTGGATTCTACCATATATATTTCATATATTCAGTTCAGTTCAGTTCAGTTCAGTTCAATTGCTCAGTTGTGTCCGACTTTTTGCGACCTTATGAATCGCAGCACACCAGGCCTCCATGTCCATCACCAACTCCCGGAGTTCACTCAAACTCACAACCGTCGAGTCGGTGATGCCATCCAGCCATCTCATCCTCTGTCACCCCCTTCTCCTTCTGCCCCCAATCCCTCCCAGCATCAGAGTCCCTTCCAATGAGTCAACTCTTCACATGAGGTGGCCAAAGTACTGGAGCTTCAGCTTTAGCATCATTCCTTCCAAAGAAATCCCAGGGCTGATCTCCTTTAGAATGGACTGGGTGGATCTCCTTTCAGTCCAAGGGACTCTTAAGAGTCTTCTCCAACACCACAGTTCAAAAGCATCAATTCTTCAGTGCTCAGCTTTCTTCACAGTCCAACTCTCACATCCATATATGACCACTGGAAAAACATATGCAGAGTACATCATGAGAAACACTGGGCTGGAAGAAGCACAAGCTGGAATCAAGATTGTCAGGAGAAATACCAATAACCTCAGATATGCAGATGACACCACCCATATGGCAGAAAGTGAAGAGGAACTAAAAAGCCTCTTGACGAAAGTGAAAGAGGAGTGTGAAACAGTTGGCTTAAAGCTCAACATTCAGAAAATGAAGATCAGGGCATCTGGTCCCATCACTTCATGGGAAATAGATGGGGAAACAGTGTCAGACTTTATTTTTTGGGGCTCCAAAATCACTGCAGATGGTGACTGCAGCCATGAAATTAAAAATTTCATGTATTAACCATGATAAAAAGCCCCTTGGGGATTTAATTTTCAAGTCTGATAAATTAAATCTCCCCTCTTCAAGTAGAACAGTTTTAGTACTATTCTGTGATGCTCAGTCGCTTCAGTGGTGTCTGACTCTTTGCACTCCTATGGACTATAGCCACCCAGACTTCTCTGTACCTGGGATTTCCCAGGCAAGAATAGTGGAGTGGGTTGCCATGCCCTCCTCCAGGAGATCTTCCTGACCTCAGGATTGAAACTGCATCTCCTGTGTCTCCTGCATTGCAAGGGGATTCTTTACCCACTGAACCATGTGAGAAGCCGCTGGTAATACTATGAATAATAATAAAACTAACAGCAGCAAAAATAACTATTAAATGTAATAACAGCTTAATCCATTGCCCTTCTTGCCAAGAAATTTGTTGTAACCAGTGTACTTGTTCCCTGATCTTATGTAATTGAATTTCTACTTCTTCAGAGGCATTATCCATGTACAAAAGGTGATATTTGCTATTGCATAAATGACTCCTTTTTCAGCAAGTAATCAAGGGCTATGCAATTGTCCAAAACTATTTTAGCCAGTGGGGCTTCCCGCGTGGCTCAGTGGGTAAAGAATCTGCTTGAGATGAGACGATGCGGGTTCAATTTTCTGCTCAGGAAGATCCCCTGGAGGACGGCATGGCAACCTACTCAAGTATTCTTGCCTGGAGAATTGCATGGACAGAGGAGCCTAGTGGGCTACAGTCCATGGAGTTGCAAAGAATCATACGTAACTAAAGTGACTGAGTTAATACACACACGCGTGTATTTTAGCCAGTGAGTCAAGTGACTGTTGTTGAACTGCTGTTGTTTTGGCTGTGGCATCAGCTAGCTTTCTTAACTTTAGGGAAAGATTTCCAATTATGTGTTCTTGGCACTTACTCTGACCCAAAAGAGAGAGGCTCTGTCAATGGAGTCGAACCCAGAGTCAAGTATGTCTCTGGGTTGTTTTTGTCTGATTTTGTGGCTCAGGATTGGAAAGGTAACAGTCATGGAGGCCAGTAAAATTTTAAGGGTCTGTAGATCACACAGGGCTTCCCCAGTGGCGCCAGTGGTAAAGAACTTGCCTGCCAATACAGGAGACAAAAGAGGCATGGACCTGATCCCTGAGTCGGGAAGATCCCCTGAAGAAGGTCATGGTAACCCACTCCAGTGTTCTTGTCTGGAGAATCCTATGGACAGAGGAACTGGGCAGGCTACAGTCCATGGCGTCGCAGAGTCATACATGACTGAAGCGACTTAGCGTGTACGCATACACGCAGATCACACAAGCAGTTTTATCCTGATTAACTTCCCTTGTGTCCGTTTCTTTACACGAAGGTGGAGATAGAGTTCCTCAAGGCTGAATATTAACCAGACAGATAAATGAACCAGAGAGTCTCTAATATCATGAACAAATCAGTTTTTAACATTGCATCCATCAGCCTGAAGGATTATTCCCTACCCCCCAATCCCTCACTGCCCCACCACCCACCCTGCTAAGCAATGGCCTGAGAGACGCAGGTGATGCCATCTTTCCATGTCAATGCCAGAGTAAAGGAAAGAAAGGGAAGAATAAAGAGTTTTATGTGTAGCCAAAGTATGAAATCTTGATCCAGGATCTTGGAAGGAAGTCGTCTACCTTAGTATCAAATAGATCTATTCCTACTCAACTTTGGAGAGCTCTACCTTCTTACAACACCCAATGTCAGATGGAGCCTTTTTCAGCTGTGAGATGTGTATCTAAGGTCCAAGTCCCTAAAGCTTGGTTACTATCTGAGTAGTGAGGAGGACCCAATATAGTCCCCTCTAAGGAGATTCAAGAGCAATCTTTGTTCTTAGTGACTGAAATGTTTAGAGATTTGTAGCTAGGTATTTGAGGAAACTAGAATAATTCAGGTATACAATAGGCCCTCAAGCACAATTAACAGGGTTAGAATCTAATACAGAGAAAGTTGTGATTATAGTTTCTCTTTTCAAAATTGCCTCCATTTTTATCAAAGATAATGACAGCCAAATTAATTTATTTGCATTAAAATATTTGTATAAGTCCAGCAAGAATAGTGATTAGCCGTAAAAGCTCTTTTAAGACTGCTTAAAGAACTTTTCTTAAGGAATCTCAAATTGAGCTCTTAACAAGCTCTCAAGACCAGGAAGCCAAGTCCAAGTAGTTTTTTAAAGCTGCCTGATCATATTTGAGTCTATGCATGTCTCTGTCATATGTGGTATTCCAGTCAAAGCATTGTTAACATAGGCAATATTTTTAATTGCCCTGATACAAGAATAGATTTTTATTGAATTCATGTAAATAAATAACTATACTGTTGTGAAAAGAATGCTCAAAATTTCCCAGTTTTGGAGGTATCAGGTAGAGGAATAAAAACAAATATTTTATCTTTGTCTAGAAAGAAACAAAGTAAAAGTCTCTCAGTCCTGTCAGACTCTTTGTGACCCCATGGACAGTAACCCACCAGGCTCCTTTGTCCATGGACTTCTCCGAGCAGGCATACTGGAGTGGATTGCCCTTCCCTTCTCCCGAACTTTTCCCAATCCATGGAGTAAACCTGTATCTCCTGTATTGCAGGCAGATTTGTGGTGGTGATTGCAGCCATGAAATTAAAAGACGCTTACTCCTTGGAAGAAAAGTTATGACCAACCTAGATAGCATATTCAAAAGCAGAGACATTACTTTACCAACTAAGGTCCGTCTAGTCAAGGCTATGGTTTTCCCTGTGGTCATGTATGGATATGAGAGTTGGACTGTGAAGAAGGCTGAGCGCCGAAGAACTGATGCTTTTGAACTGTGGTGTTGGAGAAGACTCTTGAGAGTCCCTTGGACTGCAAGGAGATCCAACCAGTCCATTCTGAAGGAGATCAGCCTTGGGTGTTCTTTGGAAGGAATGATGCTAAAGCTGAAGCTCCAGTACTTTGGCCACCTCATGTGAAGAGTTGACTCACTGGAAAAGACTCTGATGCTGGGAGGGAATGGGGGCAGGAGAAGAAGGGGACGACAGAGGATGAGATGGCTGGATGGCATCACGGACTCAATGGATGTGAGTCTGAGTGAACTCTGGGAGATGGTGATGGACAGGGAGGCCTGGCGTGCTGCGATTCATGGGGTCGCAAAGAGTCGGACATGACTGAGCGACTGAACTGAACTGAACTGAACTGAGCCACAAGGGAAGCTCTTTATCTTTGTCTACATAATGTATATTTTACCAAATTGCTGTAATTCCTAGATAGTGTAAAAGAAAAGTTTTCCTTAAATATTAAATATGAAAAAATAAAGCATTAAGGAACCAGTATGCTTTCAAACAAAAAGTCATAAAAATTGTAATCATCCTCAGTTAATTTAGTCCCATGTAATTAATACTTGTTCTGCTCGAATTCAGTTTTTCCATTAGTTCTGGAAGTTCTTAGTTCAGTTTTATGACCTGAAAGTTATCAAAAGCCTATTCTTGTCAAAAGTCCTTTCCTTAAATTTCCTTGACAATGAAGTACTTTTGCAGGAATATTTTTGTAAAAGCACCAGAATAAAACAATACCTTTCTATAAATGACGAAAGACTAAAAATGGCAATGGTTAAAGATCTGATGAGAGTTCATTAAATTGCAAATGGCAAGGGAATTTGGTTATTTCTGTGATACACATTTAAGATAGTAACTAGAAGTATGACTGATAACATCACACCAGGACTTATCAGAATTTTAAGAATTTTTCTACAGTATATAGAAGATCTATATTAATAACATTCACTCACTCATCAATGCTTTTTCATAGAAAAATTTTTTGGGATGGCATAAAACCTTTACTAACACAATCAAATATCTTATTTCTCTGTAAAAGTAGCAAAAAGTGGATAAACCTGTGTTCAATATTGAATTGAACACAGTGTTTAACCTATTGGAAATTATTTAGATATTCAACGAATTGAGCTTAAGATTTAACTTGGACTTAAAACATTAAAATACATTATTATTATTATGATAAAAGCCTCATGTTTAAAACATTCTATTTCTACTTCTGTGTACTCTACAGCGTGCTTATCACCAAAATTTAGTTTCCATTCGTTACCATTCAGTTGACCCAATTACCTGGCCCTCATCTCTCCCCATCTGGTACCCACTACTTTGTTCTCTATATCTAGGTGTTTCTAATGGTTTCATTTGATTTGTTCATTTATTTTGTTTGTTTCTCTGCTTTTTATATTCGATGTAAGTGAAAGTCAACGGTTTCTGTCTTTATCTGACTTATTTCTCTTAGCATCTATATTGTTGCAAATGGCAAGATTCCATCCTTTTAATGGCTAAAGCCTGGTAGGCTGCAGTTCCTGGGATGCTGCGAGTCAACATGACTGAGTGGCTTCACTTTCACTTTTCACTTTCATACATTGGAGAAGGAAATGGCAACCCACTCCAGTGTTCTTGCCTGGAGAATCCCAGGGACAGGGGAGCCTGGTGGGCTGCCGTCTATGGGATCGCACAGAGTCGGACACGACTGAAGCGGCTCAGCAGCAGCAGCAGTATAGGTAAGAAAGCCTTCTTAAGTGACCAATGCAAAGAAATAGAGGAAGACAATACAATGGGAAAGACTAGAGATCTCTTCAAGAAAACTGGATTTACCAAGGGAACATTTCATGCAAAGATAGGCACAATAAAAATGGCAAGGACCTAACAGAAGCAGAAGAGATTAAGAAAAGGTGGCAAAAATACACAGAAGTGTACAACAAAGCTCTTAATGACCCAGTTAACCACAGTAATGTGGTCACTCACTTAGAGCCAGACATTCTGGAGTGTGAAGTCAAGTGGGCCTTAGCAAGCATTACCATGAATATAGCTGGTGGAGGTGATGGAATTCCAGTTGAGCTATTTCAAGTCTTAAAAGGTGATGCTGTTAAAATGCTTCACTCAATATGCCAGCAAGTTTAGAAAACTCGGGACTGGAAAAGATCAGTTTTCATTCCAATCCCAAAGAAAACCAATGCCAAAGAATGTTTAAATTAACATACAATTGTACTCATTTACCATGCCAGCAATATTTTGCTCAAAATCCTTCAAAGTAGGCTTCAGCAGTATGTGAACCAAGAACTTCCAGATATACAGTCTGGAAAAGGCAGGGATTTAGAAAAGACAGGGAACCAGAGATCAAATTGTCCACATACGCTAAATCATAGAAAAAACAAAGGAACTACAAACACACACACACACACACACACAAACCCATCTACTTCTGCTTCATTGACTATGCTAAAGTACTAGACTGTGTGAATCACAACAAACTGTATAATATTCTTAAAGAGATGGGCATACCAGACCACCTTGCCTGCCTCCTGAGAAACCTGTATGCAGGTCAAGAAGCAACAGTTAGAATTGGACATAAAACAATGGACTGAGTCAAAATTGGGAAGGAGTACATCAAGGCTGTATATTGTCACCCTGCTTATTTAACTTATATGTAGAGTGCATGTGAAATGCTGGGTTAGATGAATCACAAGCTGGGGTCAAGATTGCCAGGAGAAATATGAACAACTTCAGATATGCAGATGATAACACTTTAATGGCAGAAAATGAAGAGGAACTAAAGAGCCTCTTGATGAAGGAGAAAGAGCAGAGTGAAAATGTTGGTTTAAAATTCAACATTCAAAATTAAGATCATGGCATCTGGTCCTATCACTTCATGGCAAATAGATCAGGAAAATGTGCAACAGTGTCAGATTTCATTTTCTTGGGCTCTAAAATCAATGCAGACGGTAACTACAACCACAAAATTAAAAGACACTTGCTTCTTGGAAAAATAGCTGTGTAAAACGTAAGCAGTGTTTTAAAAAGCAGGGACGTCACTTTGAGACAAAGTTCCATTATAGGCAAAGCAATGATTTTTCCAGTAGTCATGTATAGATGTGAGAGTTGGACCATAAAGAAGGCTGAACACCAAAGAATTTATGCTTTTCGACTGTGGTGCTGGAGAAGACTCTTGAGAGTTCCTTGGACTGCAAGGAGATCAAACCAGACAATCCTAAAGAAAATCAATCCTGAATATTCATTGGAAGGGCTGATGCTGAAGCTCCAGTACTTTGGCTACCTGATACAAAGAACTGACTCATTGGAAAAGACCCCAATGCTTGGAAAAACTGAGGCAAGCAGAGATCAGGGCAACAGAAGGATGAGATATTTGGATGGCATCACTGACTCAATGGACATGAGTTTGAGGAAACAGATAATGATGAACAGAGAAGCTTGATGTGCTGCAGTTCATGGAGTCACAAGGAGTCAGACAAGACTTAGCAACTGAACAAGTATTCCATTATATATACTACATGGTCTTTATCTGTTCATCTGTTAATGGTAACTAGGGCTTTCCCCCCGATTTTGGCTGTTGTAAATAATGCCATGATGAACGTAGGGGTCCATATGTCTTTTGGAATTGATGTTTTTGTATTCTTCATATAAATACCTCAAAGTGGAATAAATAGGTCATTTGGTCATTCTTTCAACTGATAATTTTTTGAGGACCCTCCATACTGTTTTCCACAGTGGCTCACCCAATTTATAATCCCACCAACAGTGCATGAGGGCTCCCTTTTACCACATCCTCTCCAGCATTCGTTATTTGTTGTCTTTTCAATAAAAACCATTCTAACAAGTGTGAGTTTATATTCATAGTGGTTTTGATTTACATTCCCCTAATATTAGTGATACTGAATATCTTTTCATCTGCCAATTGGCCATCTGTATATCTTCTTTGGAAGAATGTCTACTCAGATTCCCTGCCATTTTTTAAAAAATCAAGTTGACTTTTTTGTTTAATTGAATGAGTTTAAAGAAAGCATTTTGGATATTAGCCAAAAATTATTGAATATATAGTTTGCAAACATCTTCACAAATCCAGTAGGTGGCTTTTTTGTTTTGATGACAGTTTCCATCACTGTGCAAAAACTTTTAAGTTTGGTATAGTCCCACTTTATTTTTCCTTTTGTTTCCCTTGCCTTTGCAGTCAGAGCTACAAAACCTTGCTAAAATGGAAATCATAAGGTTACTTTTTATGGTTTCTTCTTAAGTTTAATTGTCTTAGATCTTTCATTCAAATCTTTAATCTATTTTTATTTAATTTTTATGTATGTTGTAAGATAGTGGTCTAGTTTCATTATTCTGCATTTGGCTGTCCAGTTTCCCAACACCTATTTATTGGAGAGACTGTCCATTTCTCTTCATATGTTCTTTGCTCCTTTGTTGTTGAATAATTGTCCATATACGTGTGGGTTTATTTCTGGGCTCTCAGTTCTGTTCCATTGATCTATGTGTCCCATTTTGTACCAGGACCATAAGGTTTTGATTATTGTAACTGTTAGTATACTTTGGAATTGGGAACTATGATACCTGCAGCTTTGTCCTTCTTTTTCAAGATTGTTTTGGCTATTTAGGGGTTTTGATGATTCCATAGAAATTTTGGAATCATTTATTTTAGTTCTGTGAAATATGCCTTAAGCATCAATAGGGATAGATAGTGCATTGGGTCTGTACGTTGCTTTGGGTAATATGGACTTTTTTTTAAGTAAGATTCATTTAAAAAATAGTTTGTTTATTTATTTATAGCTGTGCTGGGTATTCACTGTTGCGTGGGCTTTTCTCTAGTTTCAGCACATGGGAGTTACTCTGTAGTTGCAGGGTGTGGACTTATTTTGGTGGCTTCTCTTGTTGTTGAGCAAGGGCTCTAGGATGTGCAGGCTTCCGTAGTTAGAGCAAGTGGCCTCAGCATTTGCAAAGCAGAGGCTCTGGAGCACAGACTCAATAGTTGTGGTGCATGGGCTTAGTTGCCATCCAGCATGTGGGGTCTTCCTGACCCAGGGACTGAACTTGCGTCTCCTGCATTGGCAGATGGAGTATTCACTGCTGAGCCACTAGGGAAGCCCCAGTATGGATATTTTAAACAATATCAATTCTTTCAATCCATAAGCATGGACTATCTTTCCATTTTTGTATATCTTCTTCAATTTCTCAGGTGGGTACCCCAGTGGTTCTAGGGATTGTTTAGTCCTTAGGGATTTGTCTCCTTTGGGTCTTACTTCAGACTCAAAACATTAAAGTAATGTTAACCTTAAAAAAAAAAAAAAAGGTAAGTGATTTAACTAGAAAAGTTGAGTTTATTCAGAAAGTACAGAGAAATTGCAAATTGGGACATGCAAACTATGGCAAAGCATAAGCAAGTCCACAGAACAAAGGAACAAAGGCAGGACACATTCTTTTATAGAGGAAAGGAGGAAGTCGAGAGGGACTGTTGTGAATGAAAGTTCATTGGAGGAGAGCAAGAGTTTGGGGTTGTGGTTACTTATTGACTGAGTTCTGTCAACTTATTATTGACTGGGTTTTTGTTGGACAAGGAAAAAAAATCTTCTTCTTGCCGAAATATGTAAAGTGAGCTGCAGTGAATGGTACATATGTGAGAGATCCCTCTACAAGGCTTCTTGGCTTTATTTTAAATGAAATTTTAAATCTTAGTCTGGTAAGGTATTTTAATACAGAAGGATATTTTTGAGTGATGCATTTAAGAAAGGAAGAATTCTCTTCTGTAGATTTGTGAATGTGATCCGCTGAATTATTCAAATGAGACTTCTCCAACTTTAAGTTGTCCCTCACCTTTATTTTGTGTAAATGTAGCGCATTAAGAGATATTTCTAGCCTAAGACACAAAAGACCTTGAATAGCCAATAGCAATCTCGAGAAAGAAAATCGGAGCTGGAAGAATCAGGATTCCTGGCTTTAAACTATACTACAAAGCTACAGTCATCAAAATAGTATGTTACTGGCACAAAAATAGAAATACAGATCTTTGGAACAGGATAGAAAACTCAGAAATAAACCCATGCACCGATGGCCAATTAATTTGTGGCAGAGGAGGCATGACTGTACAACATTGGAAAGACAGTCTCTTCAACACATGGTGCTGGGAAAACCGAACAGCTACATGCAAAAAAATGAAATCGAATCATTCTTCAAGACCATACACAAAAGTAAACTCAAAATGACCTGAATGTGAGTCCAGACACTATAAAAACTCCTAGAGAACAACACAGGCAGAACACCCTCTGACATAAATTGCAGCAATATCTTTTTGAACTGTCTCCCAGAGTAATGGGAACAAAAACAAATGGAACCTACTTAAATTCAAAAGCTTTCTCACAGCAAAAGAAAAAAAAAAAGAAACAATAAACAAAATGAAAAGACAACTCATAGATTGGGAGAAAATATTTGTAATTGATGTGACTGACAAGGCTTTAGTCTCCAAAATTTACAAACAGTTCACCATGCTTAACAGCATCAAAACAAAAAACCCACTCAAAAAATGGTCAGAAGACCTAAATAAACATTTCTCCAAAGAAGACATACAGATGGCCAAGAGGCACATAAAAAGATGTTCAGCATTGCTAATTATTTGAGAAATACAAATCAAAACTATAATGAGATACCACCTCACATCTACCAGAATGGCTATTATCAAAAAATTAATAATAAATGCTGGAGAAGGTGTGGAGAGAAGGGAACCCACCAATACTGTTGATGGGAATGTAAACTGTTATGGTTCCTATGGAGAACAGCATGGAGGTTCCTTTAAAAACTAAAAATAGAGCTACCATACGACCCTGAAATCCCACTCCTGGGCAGGTATCTGGAGAAAAAGTATGGTTCTAAAGACACCATGGGGATACCATTGGGGATACATGCACCCTAATTTTTATTGTAGCACTGTTTACAATAGCCAAGACATGGAAGCAACCTAAACGTCCATCAACAGATGAATGGATAAAGAAATGAGTTACACGTATATAATGGAATATTATGCAGCCAATAAAAGAATGAAATAATGCCATTTGTAGCAACATGGATGGACCTAGAGAGTGTCACAATGAGTGAAGTAAGTCAGACAGAGAAGGAGAAATATCATGACATCCCTTATCTCTGGAATCTAAAAGAAATGATAGAAATCAACTTACAAAGCAGAAAGAGATTCTCAGACTTAGAGAATGAACTTATTGCTCTACGGGAGGATGGGGGGAAGAGATAGTTGGAGAGTTTAGGATGAACATGTACACACTGCTATGTTTAAAATGGATAGCCAACAAGGACCTACTGTATAGCACATGAAACTCTGCTCAATGTTGTATGTTGACCTGGACTGGAGGGGGAATTTGGGGGGAGAATTGATACATGTGTATGTGTGACTGTCTCTTAGCTCTTCACCTGAAACTGTCACAGCATTGTTTGTAATTTTCTATACCCCAACACAAAATAGAAAGTTTAAAAAAAGAGAGAATTTTAAACTGAAAAGGGAGAGAGATTTCCAGCCTATATGAATAAAAGGACTCACTTGAGCTGTGTTAAATGAGAATTTGCAAACTTGCAACCTCCTTTAGCTTTAAACAAAACTGAGATGTGTTTTGTGCATTTCATTGAAGAATATTAATTTGCACTTTTATTTCCCCAAGGCCAGAACAAATGCATACTGTGTATCTTCTCATCCAAACAGGAAAATTTTCCTCAGGAAAGTTTTGGTTTGCTTTGTTATTAAGGCATCATTTTAAAGTGATCATGGATATTTTTCATCTAAAGCTTGAGGCTAGCTTTAGATCAGGAGAATGTAGTCATACGTGTGCTGGAACCTGCTTGTACCAGTTCCTGAGAGCTAGATATGCCCAGGTCTTCCCAACTTTGTATCTAGTGACATTGCATAGACAGCTTGAAATTTGGCAAAGGTGGGAATAGTTACACCCTGTAAATCAGAACTTTCCTCATCCCTTTACCACTCAGTTTATCAGACCATTACTGACAAAATCAGCTGAAAGGCATACAATACGCTGCGACAGTCATCTTCAGCTTATTTCCTGCATGCTGCATCTTACAGAGCTTCCTACACATAATAACCATAATTTTGACAGAAAAGGGAATTAAGACCTTCTTTAAAACATTCTTGCTTTACTGGTGAGAGAATGGATGTATATAGAAAGGTTAGTCAATTTCCTCAGCATCACACAATTGGTTTCAAGGTTGGAGCTAGAATCATCCTTATGACTCTATTTGGTGAGTGTGTATGTGTGTGCTCAGTAATGTCTGACACTGGGTGACCCCATGAGCTGTAGACCGCCAGGCCCCTTTTCCAGGCAAGAATACTGGAGTGGGTTGTCATTTCTTATTCCAGGAAGTCTTCCCGACCTAGGGATCAAACCTACATCTCTTGCATCTCCTGATGGGTAGGTGCACCAATCCACTGTTCCACCTGGAACGCCCTAACTACTTGGCAGGAAAACAATGTTCTAATCGTTCAGATTTGCAAGGTACCCCTACAGTTGTATGGACTCGACTGTAGGATCCCAACCAAAGCTTTAAATATATTTGGCTCCAAAATCTATATTCAAGCTATTTGCTATGGAAAATTGTAAACAAGCTACTGAGAATTTTTGTTTGTTTGTTTCATTGGCAATTTTAAGTCTTTTGAGAGCTGAAGAGCTCCAAGTTAATTTTTTATCAGTACTTGTGTACACATATAGACTCAAATGTTCCTAAATGTTCCCTAAATGTCTCTTCAATTTCTTTGTTTTTTAAACTCACATGACTTATTGAATCTAATGATAAAAGAGAGCAATTAAGTTGATCTGATGGTTGAACATCTTAATGTTTAAATGAATTATTTAAAAGATATAAAATATCTAAGACCAGAAAGACACATTTGTAAGTATATGTAAAAATAAAGACATAATATAAACAAAGTACTCTCAGAATCTTGGACTCAGTACTAAAAATAATTTTGATAATAACATCAGTTCAGTTCAGTTCAGTCCAGTCATTCAGTCCTGTCCGACTCTTTGCGACCCCATGAATTGCAGCATGCCAGGCCTCCATGTCTATCACCAACTCCCAGATTTTCACTCAAACTCACATCCATCGAGTCGGTGATGCCATCCAGCCATCTCACCCTCTGTTGTCCCCTTCTCTTCCTGCCCCCATTCTCTCCCAGCATCAGAGTCTTTTCCAATGAGTCAGCTCTTCGCATGAGGTGGCCAAAGTACTGGAGCTTCAGCTTTAGCATCATTCCTTCCAAAGAACACCCCAGGCTGATCTCCTTTAGAGTGGACTGGTTGGATCTCCTTTAAGTCCAGGGGACTCTCAGGAGTCTTCTCCAACAGCACAGTTCGAAAGCATCAATTCTTCTGCACTCAGCTTTCTTCACAGTCCAACTCTCATGTCCATACATGACCACATCAGTACAACTTAATAAGTGATTTGCAACTTGGTAATTATTGGATTTAACTGAGTGTCAGGACAGTCTATAACTTAATGTACCAACATTGTTAGCACACTTCAGTGTTTCTGAGTGTTTTACAGATTATGGAGACTCCTTTCAGCTTGATATGAGAATGTTCATTTTCATAACAGGGATATGGAAAGCATAGCATTAGTTGGGAGAAGGCTTCCTGAAGAGAGTTTGTTCTTATCTCTGGATGAATTTGGGAAGCCGGTGTCTCCTACCCTTCCACAGTGAAGTTTTGAGATGCAAATGCTTCTAAGTATCTATCAGGAAAAACATTCACATTGTTCACTGGCTTTGCAAAGAATTCTATGAATTCCCTGAAGGTAAAGGTAAAGGAAAAGTCAATTAATTTTTATACGGTATCTTTTATGTGCATCATTGTACCATCCATTTAAATATCTGGTTGCATTTATTTAGTCTTCACAGTTTGAAAAATCTTCTTAATATTACCTGCCTCTGATCTGTTTGACTTACCTTTGTGATCTGCTCCAGCAAAGTTCTTAACCTCTTAAGCCTCAGAGTTATTGCTAGTGGATTCTATAGTTAATTGAGTAAGTCAGTGTATGAAACAGTAGATTAGTAATTTTATTTGTTTTGCAAATCCTTATTTTTCAGTTTGCTTCCTTAGATTTATCATTATTTACCCACAGTGGTCTATAGAATATCGACATCTTCTATTGGAAGCTTCCTTGGGCAAAAACGTATAATCAAAGAAAGAAAAGAAGCATTTATATGAAGATAAAATATTATGTAAACTTTTTGCAACTGGCCTATGAAATGAACATGTAGAATTCTATGTGTAAATGGCCAGTTTTCCTTTTGAGTGTTCAGATTTTGAGTTTCTTTTTTGTGGGTGAAACATGTGGCTGTAGTTTTCCAACACTGATTTGAAGGCTTTTGTCTGGACACAAAAATCAGTAAAAACATATATTGTAGTTTGACTTGAAGTTTTCATCAAGTGAGCTGATGAGAAGGCAGGTGGTTACAATGAAGCAAGACAAGCCTTCGATTGCTGCAGGCATGACTCACTATGAAATGCAAGTGAGCAATATATGAAAGCAGCAGAGGATTGAAAGGAGGGAATAATTTCATATTTCAACACAAAAGATTGCCTGGGATTTTTCCTGTTCAAAAGGTGAAATATGACCTTCTGTCCTGGCTCATAAACAAACCTATTCAACATTTTTCAGCATGCCTGTTCTTTCCTACATTGTTGAAAATATATCCCACAGACTCCAGAGAACACAGCAAGCTTAAGCCTGACAAATACCCTAATCCCTCCCCATCCATTTGAGAAGAACCTGAGATCCCAAAGTTCTACTCTTGTAACTGAAGCAGTTTTCAAAACCCAACTGAAAACAACTGGATTTTTTTTACAAGAAAAATAGAAGTTGAACTTAGTGAGACATGGTCACAGAAGTGGGCTTTCATGCTCTAAATATGCCTGAGAAACTGTGAGGCAGAGAGTAGGAATATAAGTACCTGTGGTGACTTGAGTTATATTTTAGAACGTCAAGCCATTGAATTCTTTGTGTGCTTAAAACCTTTTGTAATGAATAAGTTAGGTGACTTGGGAAATACGCTCTCTGAATGATCTTTATAATCTTATTGACCTTTGGAGATTTACGGGTGCATCACCTTTGTTCTTCTCAAGTGCTCAGTGGTAAAGAAATTGCCTGTTAATGCAGGAGAATCAGGAGATGCAGGTTCTAACCCTGGGTTGGAAAGATCTCCTGGAATAAGAAATGGCAACCCATTCCAGTATTCTTGCCTGGAAAATTCTATGAACAGGGGAGCCTAACAAGCTAGTCCATGGAGTTACAAAGAGTCAGACAAGACTGAGTGACTCAGAACGCACATTTGTTCTGTAGAAATTCTTGTGTGATATGGCATAGGATAGTGTTTCAAGGCAAGGGCTTTGGAGCTAGAAAACCTGCACTCACGTGTGGATTTATCACTTAGTTGTGACACCTTGGGAAAATTTTGTAATTTGCTTGTGTCCTGGTTTCTTCATGGATAAAATTAGAATCATAACAGCAACTGCCTTTGTAAGGTTATTCACCAGGATTGCATGAAGTAATGGTTTTAAAGTTCCCAGCACAGGCCATTGTATCTAGGAAGCACTTTGCATGTTAGTTCTTGTTACAAAGCTGTTCTGTTAGTTACAGGAAGAAACCACTACTGAGACATGTCCTGGCATCCTGGTTCTGCCAGATGCTGTCCAAATTGTCAAGGCAATTAACCACTTTGGGTTTAGAATTCTCATCTGGCATATGAATGGATTTATTGGATATAGCTTATATGGCCAATATGATTGTAGGGTGATAATCATTAATATTTATTGGTTACTATTATAAGCAATTCACACACACTAATTTATTTAATTTTTGTAACAACCCTATGAGATAAGGATTATTTTTTAATGCCTATTTTATAGATGAAGAAATTAAAATCTAGAGAAATTAGCTAATTTAGCACATAGCTAGTAAGTGGCAGAGCTGGGATTAAGTGTTTTAAAAAGTAGAATATATAATATGACCCCATTTTGAGGAAAGAAGCATACATATATATATAGTTGCATTTTACATATCTAAACTGTTATATGTATACACACAAATACACACACACATGCACACAGTGTCCACAAGAAAATTTAAAGAGCTTCACTTAATATAAATATTTTATTGAGTGAGAAACATATTCCTGGTGAACAAGGAGACTTTAAACCTGAAAGTGGTATGAAGCTCAGAGGCCATGATATTGTAGGATGGCTTATAAAGAGAATAGCAAACAGAGATCATTGGAACAGGCCTTGGAAACAGAGATCCTTCTGTCTTCTTTGAGGTTGCCCCCAAGTACTGCATTTTGGACCCTTTTCATCCGTTTTAGTTCACTGATTCCTGAAATGTTGATGTTCACTCTTGCCGTCTCCTGTTTGACCACTTCCTATTTACCTTGATTCATGGCCCTAACATTCCAAGTTCCCATGCAATATTGTTCTTTACAGCATCAGACTCTACTTCCATCACCAGTCACATCCACAGCTGAGTGTTGTTTTTGCTTTGACTCAGCCTCTTCATTCTTTCTGGAGCTATGTCTCCACTCTTCTCCAGCATATTGGCCACCTACCGACCCAGGGAGTTCATCTTTCAGTGTCCTATCTTTTGCCTTTTCATACTGTTCATGGGGTTCTCAAGACAAGAGTACTGATGTGGTTTGCCATTCCCTTCTCCAGTGGACCATGTTTTGCCGGAACTCACCAGCGTGACCCATCGTCTTGGGTGGCTCTATCTACATGGCATGGCTCATAGTTTCACTGAATTAGACAAGTCTGTGATCCTTGTGCTCAGTTTGGTTAGTTTTTTGTGATTGTGGTTTTCATTCTGTCTGTCCTCTGATGGATGAGGATAAGAGGCTTGTGAAAGCTTCCTGACGGGAGGAACTGGCTGTAGGGGAATCTAGATATTGCTCTGATGGGAAGGACCATGCTCAGTAAATCTTTAATCCAGTTTTCTGCTGATGGGTAGGGCTGTGTTCTCTCCCTGTAGTTTGGTCTGATACCAAATTATGGTAGGGGTAAAGGCAGTAATAGCGACCTCCATCAAAAGGACTTATGCTAGCATGCCATTGCTCCCGGGACGTGGCATTCAGTGCCTGTGACTCCTCGGCAGGCCACTGTCGACCCATGACTCTGTGGGAGACCCCTGGACACTCACGGGCAATCTGGCTCAGTCTCTTGTGGGGTCACTGCTCTTTTCTCCTGGGTCCTGGTGCATACAAGGTGCCCTCCAACAGTCTGTTTCGCCAGTCCTGCGGAAGTTCCGTAATCAAATCTCACTGACCTTCAAATTCCCTGGGGCTTCTCAGTTCCTTTGCTGGATCCTCAGGTTGGGAAATCTGTTGTGGGCCCTAGGACTTTTGCAACAGTGCAAAAATTTCTTTGGTATAATTGTTCTCTAATTTGTGGGTCATCTGCTCAGTGGCTCTATGGTGGGGCTAATGGTGACCTCCTCCAAGAGGATTTATGCCACACACAGTTCCTCCCAGGTCTGCTACAACCAGAGCTCCTATCCCCTGCGGCAGGCCACTGCTGACCCATGCCTCCTCAGGAGACGCTGAGACACTCAAAGGCATGTCCGACTCAGTCTTTTGTGGGGTCCCTGGGTTCTGGTGCACACGAGGTTTTGTTTGAGCCCTCCAAGGGTCTCTGACAAGTATGGGGTTTGACTCTAAATGTGATTTTGTCCCTCCTACCATCTTCTTGGTGCTTCTTCTTTTCTTTGCCCTTGGACGTGGGGTATCTGTTTTTGGTGAGATCCAGCATCCTCCTGTCCATGGCTGTTCAGCAATTAGTTGTGGTTTAGGAGTTCTCACAAGACACCTGATTCAAAGAGCCAACTCATTAGAAAAGGCCCTGATGCTGGGAAAGATTGAAGGCAGGAGGAGAAGAGAATGACAGAGGACAAGATGATTGGATGGCATCACTGATTCAATGGACATGAGTTTGAGTAAGCTCTGGGAGTTGGTGAGGGACAGGGAAGCCTGGTGTGTTGCAATCTGTGGGGTCATGAAGAGTCGGACATGACTGAGTGACTGAACAGATAAAGAGAATGACGAAGTTGTTTCCCTTTTACAATGATTTATTATTTCAATGGAGGTTTCAAGATAGCAGGGAATTGATTAAAAGAGATTACTTTACATCATGTTAAGAAGACAACTTAGGTTTTATTTATGACTATCAGGGGCATTGATAAGGAATAACCTAAGTTAAATTTTACTTACACTCATGGAACAAGCAAGATTAAATTTTGTTTGTGTGGCTTAACTCGTTTTGTCTTCTCAAGGGTTTTCAAGCTGGTTCTCCATTTTGACAATTCACTCCTTTGGTCATTCTCTCAGTGAGCTGTTGCTGTTGAATACGGCCGTTCAGGTAGTTGCTAGGATGGAGGGTTGTATAGTCACTATTACCAAGGGGTGCTCTCCAGATTGTCAAAATGTTAAAAGGAACTATATCCAGCAGGTGAAATCCAGGGCAACCTTACATTTCCTCATTTTGCTTGATGATGTTTCTAACCCTTGTAATATTATAAATATGTTATTTGAATAATGAATACATTTTATGCATTAATAAATATATGGGTTGGACCAGATGAAATTTCAGATTCCACCTTTCAATAATGTTCTGTGATTCTTCATACTAAATAAATACAGCAAGAAGGAGATTTTGTGTAGTGAGGTGGACAGTGCCTTCCCCACCGTTTGTCTCCGAGAAATTTCAGGGACACACATATGTGGGGAGTACCACCATTGCCTGTGCCGCCAGCAGCAGGGGAACCGCTGATACATATGGAAGCTCTGCTCCTCTACTGTGACCTGGGCAACCCAAGGCTCACTCTGTCTCCATTGTACTGGTTTCCGGAGCAGCAGTGCAGTGACAGAAAGGCCTAAGGGATGCAGTTTGCGTGGTGTGTTTGGGACCATCATTATTCAGGGGCATGCAATTCCTTTCCATGTGAATAGCAAGATATGATTATATTTAGATAATTTGAATGTTTCTATTAAAATGATTACTAATTAAAGTACTCAAGAAGATGGGGAGAGAGGAAACAGAGATTAACTGCTGGAGCCTGGTGCTATTAGAGTTAATGTTTGAGATGTTGTCACTCTGCAACCCCCAACAGACAAGTCACGATTGTGTGTAGGGCTTGGCAAACAAGAATACCAAATCTGTTCTCAAAATAATTGCTTGTGTGATATTAAAAAAAAAATCAAAGTAACTGTGGAAAAAATCAGAAACTTCTTGTAATCTCTAAGATTTACTTTATAGTTTAGTACTAGTCTTGGTTTAAATGCATATGGGGTAATGTTCTCTCTATAGTATTTAGGGTTTCTAGAGGTCTTAAAGGAGCCCTTAGCATCATTACCCAAGTGATTAAAATGACTGTTGGAAACAGAGAATACAGAATAGTGGCTGGATGAGCAGGAAATGGGGTGTTGCATACAAGTTGATGGCTGAGATGTTTACTTAAGTAAAAATCACTAATTATTGATCACTGTACATAGCTCTTTACCAAAAGGCCCTTTACCTTTTGTTATAGGCCCCACTCCTTGTTTCTGGGATGGGAAAAATGAATGTAGCTGAAGGTAAGATTTTTGTATCTATAACTAAAGAAACCTTGAAGTTTTTCTCCTTCAGAACTGAGTGAAGAGGGAAGACATTTCTTATCTGGATTAAAGTTATTTTACTATTCAATTATCATTTTAAGTGCTCCTATGACTCTCTTCTTTTCCATCAGAGGATAATCTAACCGAGAAGAGGCAAAGGGGGTTGTCTCAGATTGTTTTAGAGAAAAAAGTATGCATCCTAATTATATACTTGAAACACAAAGTGTTCCTCTTTATTAGCTAAATGCATTAATTTTAAATTTGTGTATGCAAAAATTAAATTTTTTCCCATCTGAATGATGGTTGGTCTTTGCATTTTATGTATCATCTGCTCCAGTCCTTTAACAAAAGAAGCATGAGATATCTGTTTCTTTTTTAGAAAAAAAAAAAAGACGTAAGAGTCAAGAGACCTTTTGAAGTAGGATTCTAAGGAAGAAAAGAATGCTTAGGTTAGAAGGAAAGGAGTTGGATTCAGTTTTCCTCTTTCCTTCCTCTTGCCTAATAGGTAAGAAGCCAAAAATCAAGGAGCAAGTCACAGCAGTAAATTGCCATTTTAAAAGACAAAAGGAGTATGTGCTAGGAGAAACAGGCTTGATCTAGAAGATCTAGATTATGAAAAAAGCTGGCAAAACACTCAACAAATGTTTAAGAGTTAGTAAATAATGACAGAAATGGAAGCAGTTAACGTTGTTTTAATCTGAACCTTGATGAATGACTTGCATACATTTTGGAGGAGGAGACCCTGCTCAGTGCTCCCCTGTGTGCTTCCAGGCCCCTGAGCTCCACTTATTTTCACTCCTTGGAACAGCAGCTGCGTCAGCGTCAGGAAGCATGAGAGTCTTGCTTGCTGGAGAGTGTCCTCTAGTCGCTGCATCCTAACCCACCAGGATTTAGAAAGAATAAATCAAAAACTGCTTTAGAGGGAGATTTAAAAATTGACAGAGCAAAGCCAGTTAAGGTAAATGGACTTGCTCTGTCAATGATTCGGTGATTGTTTATTTCATGAAGGAACTAAGCCTGGGCGAGGCAGTATCAAGGCCCCAGATCTTGGCGTTGTAGATAAAAGTGTTGAGGTCTCAGTCCTTGATTGTTAGCAAATCTCTGACACTCCCCTGGTGAAAACACAGCTTCTGAAAATTTTGAAAAAATATCAGCAAATAACTCATTCACTCAATAAGTATTTGTGAGTACTTTCTACATGCCAAGTAAACCAGTTTTCTCTAATAAAAGATAAGGAAAAATAAGTGAGATTAATCTGTCTCCAAATATGGCAGGTTGTGCATTGTCCCTTCTCTCTAATTTTGAGAAGTATCTCTGACTGGACTTTTAAAAATGTGTCCAATTGATGCCTTCCTGATTAAAGTATAAATAGAGGACAATTTTTCTCAATTCTTGACTTTGATATAACACAGAAATCCCTAAGCCTCAAGTTTTTTCAAGTATACGTTGTTTATTGTGAATATATTTGTGATTTTCTTCTAAGAAACTGAAAAATTCAGTGAATAAGAAAGTGTACCAGAAATGGGATGCTCTGCAGTTGGTTCACAAAGTAAGATTAATGACACCATGTCGTTGGTGATGACAAGGCCATGTGGAGCAGTCACGGGAGACTGGGTTGTAACCATCTGTTTTCCATGTGATGTCTTAATAAACACCGCCACCTCCACTGAGGTGTTATTACAGTCAGCCTCCTGGGTATTTATAGATCAGGGCACTTGGAGGGAATTGTTGCATACCACGTGGAACGTTTGTGGCCTGTATTAGAATAGCAATCCCATTTTAAGGCTTTTATTTTTGCATTTAATTGCAAAGAATATTCGGTGAAGGGACACTAGGAATGGAAAGTTAGGAAGATAGCTTAGAAAGAAGTAAAACAGAATTCAGAAAAAAGTAAGGCAGAAAAAATATCTCCAATATTTGACAAAGAATTGAACAGAGAAAATCCTGGTTATGTATTATACTTAACATGAATGGTATAATAAGAATAATAAGGAGCTTCTATGATTATTTTCTAGTTAAAACTGTCTACTTATGACAAGCAAGATATATATATTAGTATTATCATATCATGTATTTATCAATATTCATGATATTTATGATATTTATTCATGATATTTATTCATGATATTTATGGGAACTTTACCATATGCCAGGTACACCATTTTTCTCTAGTAAAAGATATCTTATTTCCTCTAAATAACAAGTCATATATATATATATATATATATACACACACACACACACCTATGCATATATATATATACATATGTATATATGTATACACTTCTCAGCTCTTCATTCATATCATATGATTTTATTTGTTTTCATTGCTATTAATTTTATTATTTTTTAAATTGAAGTATAATTGATTTCTGTTTCAGGGGTATAGCAAAATGACTCAGTTTTGTAGATACACACACACACACACACAAATATATATGTCCTCTTCAGATTCTTTTCCATTATAGGTTATTATAAGATATTGAATATAATTTCCTGTGCTCTACAGTAGATCCTTATTTTCTTTAATCTATTTTACATGTAATTTACGTGTGTATCTGTTAATCTCAAATTCCTAACTTATGCCTCCCCTCATTTCCCCTTTGGTAACCACAAATTTGTTTTCTGTATCTATGAGTCTATTTCTGTTTTGCAAACAGGTTAATATGTATCATTTTTTTAGATTCCATGTATAAGTGATATCATGTGATATTCGCCTTTCTCTGACTTGACTTAGCACTACAATGTCTAGGTCCATGCCATGCAAATGATGTTTCCTTAAATACAGAGAACACTATGACAGCTTTGCTTTAGCTGCAGATTAGAAGGGAAAAACTCAGGGGGAAGAAAAGGAAAGGAGCTTCCTAGAGGGAAAGTAGTAAGTGAGAGCAATAGACTGACAAAAAGGAAGAGAAAACCAATTAAAATAGTCACAATAAAGAAAAAGAACTCAATCTTGACCCATTTAGTTGAGGGGTAATGATCTTACATACTTCAAGGGTAGTAGTAATTGCCCATATTATAACTGCAGCTGTTAACAATGACTTTTAAGTACCAGAGATATTATTATCTTTGTTTAGTAAGACAGGAAATGTTTAATAATCTTAGCAATATTTCCCGCTAAAATTGTGAAGAAAAATTAAAACCTGGACTCGACTATTTGTGAAATTTTCTTTTTGAGAAACATGTTATCTTTGTGCAAGATAAGTGATTTTTTAAATTATATAATAATCAATCATTGAAACAAACTCAAAAACTGTTCTTTTGTCGCCTGTCATTCTTCCAGATTAAATGACTTTTAGATGCTATAAATTCAGATTTGATTTTGCTAGCACACAAAGGGCAGGTCTCTTTTTGGAGCTTATTTTAGGAAAATGCTGTGCTTGTTAGATCCTTGTGAGGACCAAAAGTATTGCCTGTCATCCAGTAAATAAATATCGTTACCTGCCATCAAGCCATCAGCCACTGCAGCTGCCCCTAGGGGGAATTCAGGATTGAGGAAAACAAGAGACTGGCCCTGGATAGTTAAGACGCATATCAAAGGAATAGTTCGGTGAGCCCAGACTCTTGCATCTTCCCATACAGAGAAAAGCACTCAAATTATTAACTTGAGATGTCAGGTTGTGTGTGTGTGTGTGTGTGTGTGTGTGTGTGTGTGTGTGAGATAAGCAGTAATCTTTTGATATTTCACTACTCTTTTTTTTCTTTCAAAAGCTTCTATATATTCTGGCTCCCTCCTTACCCCTTTGAAACAGTTTCTTGGAGCTGTCTGAGAGAATCTCTCAGGCTATAAAGTGAAGTCACTCAGTCATGTCCGACTCTGCAACCCCGTGGACTGTAGCCTACCAGGATCCTCTCTCCATGGGATTCTCCAGGCAAGAGTACTGGAGTGGGTTGCCATTTCCTTCTCCAGGGGATCTTCCCGACCTGTCGGGAAGTCCTCAGTAAGGTCCCCAATAAAAACATAACTAGCACTTTTAGATTGCGCGCTGTTGTTGTTTTTTTTTTTTTTCTCCAGTCAACACTGGATTTGGAGATGTTGCAGTTTCATGCAAGCGGCCGATGACATTTATCTCTTTCTGTTCTAAAAGTCCATTTCAAATGGGGAGTGCAGGGTAAGGCCAGTGAGAAGCGGAAATTTTGCTATATCACTTCCGGTGTTTATGTGTGTGTGTGTGTGTGTGTGTGTGTGCTTAGTCACTCAGTCGTGTCCGACTCTTTGTGACCCCATGGACCGTAGCCCTCCAGGCTCCTCTGTCCATGGGGATTCTCCAAGCAAGAATAAGATTGGGTTGCCATTTCCTCTTGCAGGGGACCTTCCCAACCTATGGACTGAACCCAGGTCTTCTGCATTGCAGGCAGATTCTTTAGTCTGAGGCACCAGGGAAGCTCACCGATGTTTATAGACATCCTGTATTCCTTGTAAGCCACCTTGCTCTCAGCAACTGCATATTTTTGCATCTCCATCATTTTTCTACTCAATCTAATATCTTTTGGTCTCTGCGCTAATTTGATACAGTGCTCTTACAATGCTTCAAATTCAGTGTTTTAAAGGACACACGAAAGTAACGCATGTCCCAATAAGAAAATGCTAAATTCTTTGCTGCCTCTCTGGGCCTTGTGTTCTACATTTCTTTACAGGCAAGAAAACACAGAGCCTAAAGCAGGAAGCTCATTTAGGAGACTGAGAATGAAGCGTCTTTCTTGATTAACAGTTGACTAATTATGAGTTACTGTTATGCCTGGAGGGAAATAGCCACTGCTTTAGCTTTTATAAACTCTGAAATGTATAAGTGCCTTTTTGAAAAACGTCATCCAAATTCCAATGAAATATCCTCCTGTATTAGTCACTGCCCAGATTTTTCAAGTGGGAAAAGGCAACAGCAAACTATCTGGAAAAAAATTCAGTGAGTGCCCTGAGGCTTTGAGATAAACTGGAAATAGATCCACACCCTGCTATCCTTGTGTAACACAAAGACCTTGATGCTGGGAAAGATCGAAAGCAGGAGGAGAAGGGGATGACAGAGGATGAGACGGTTGGATGGCATCACGGATTCCATGGACATGAGTTTGGGTGGACTCTGGGAGTTGGTGATGGACAGGGAGACCTGGCCTGCTGCAGTCCATGGGGTTGCAAAGAGTCAAACACAACCGAGCAACTGAACTGAACTGAATTGATCCTTGTGCATGATACACAGAGGAAAAAGAAAACAATTAAAATATTTTGAGCCCTTTTCTGTTGAAAATTCAGCTTGTATTCTAAGTTCATAAGGCACAATTAATACTAGGAAATTCTGTGTGTGTTTTCTTTCCCCATGTAGTTTCTTGAAGGACTCTGGAAGTAAACTAGCTTCCTTTGCTGTTTGTGTTGTCACAAATACTTTCTTAGAAAGATAAGCTACAGGTCCTTTTGAGAAATGGATAGCCACCTTATTAGCATTTACACAGAGGCTTCTGCAAGGATATTGGCAACCTCAGCTAAAAATCTGACTTTGGTGCTGAAAGCAGTGCTATCAAGACCTATGGAATTGCTGCAGCTTTTGCTAAGATTTTAGACCCTTCTGTTTATTATTTTCACCTTTTTCTTTTAGAATACAATTCATAGTACTTGTAGTGAAAGTGAATGTCGCTCAGTCCTGTCTGACTCTTTCAGACCCCATGGACTATACAGTCCCTGGAATTCTCCTGGCCAGAATACTGGAGTAGGTAGCCTTTCCCTTCTTCAGGGGATTTTCCCAACCCAGGGATCGAACCCAGGTCTCCCACATTGCGGGCAGATTCTTTACCAGCTGAGCCACAAGGGAAGCCCAAGAATACTGGAGTGGGTAGGCTATTCCTTCTCCAGTGAATCTTCCCAACCCAGGAACTGAACTGGGGTCTCTTGCATTGCAGGTGGATTCTTTACCAACTGAGCTATCAGGGAAGCCTATAGCACTTATACAGCATTATAATATTAATCCTCTCTAAAAACACAGACCTGATCCTATTAAAAATAGTTCTCAAATTCAAAATGTCAGGAAAGCCTGCTTGTCATTCTCTGTAAAAAATTTATTTCAATAAACAAAATTCATTGTGCTTTCCTATGTATAATTCAAAGTACCTCATTTTTGGTATTTTTAAAAACCATATTTGGGCATATTGTGAAGCAAAGATGCTAATGCTTTAGCATCCCTAAAATCTGAAATAATTTCCAAAAAAAGTTGAAATATTCTTATTGTTTCGGTGTTCTAAGGAATAACCAATGAAAGCTACAATTCCAATTTTATTTTAAAATTATTGGAAATACTTGTGTGATGTTGAGTACCAAAAACTATGAAAACATCTTGATTACTTTCATTACAATATTTTGTAATAAAAGGCCATGAGTTTTATTTTTCAATGCATGGTTTTAAATTCTGAAGTGTTAGAAGATATAATTCAAAAGCAAGTAATACAAACAGGCCATTTTAATAATTGTTTTAAACAAATTATTTACTTTCAAAAAATGATTGGGCATAAAATGTTCTTCCTTGAATCTTACAAACATAAAATGCAGATAGAACTTCATGTTTTTAAAAAGTGAGCAAAAGTAAATCAATAGTGATGAAAATCATGAAAAATAAGATATTTGTCTTTATTATGTTATTCCATATTTTAGAGAATATCCTTAGCTCTGAGTCAACTGTTTATTAAAACAATTATAATTGTCATGAAGTGTTTAAGTAGGTATTACCTGTACGTGTATGTATGTGTATGACCTGTAATAGAAACTTTGTGTCTGTGCCTCTGAGCTCACATTGTAACAGAAATAAGAACAAATTCAAGATGATCATTTATTTTCCCCCCAATAATATATTTAACCCAGTGCTGTAAACTGTTAAAGCTTATAAAAATAGAGTTCTGTGGTGAAACACATTTTGGAAATGCTGTGTAAAATTTTAACTTGTCCTTTAAAGGTTCTCGGTTCTATTGATGTGTTAATGTGAACTCTGGATCTACAACAGAATGATCATTTATCAAAATTCATTTGACAATTTTATTAGTCAGGGGGTCTCCAGAGAAACAGAATCAAAAGGAGATATCTATCAGATTATTTTGAAAGATTGGTTCACACAAGTATGAAGGCTGAGAAGTCCCGCCAGCTACTGCTTGCAAGCTGAAGGTGCAGGAAAACTGATGATGTAGTTCTGGTCCAAATCCAAAGACCTGAGAACCAGAGGAGCCAAGAGTGGAAATCATTAAAAGTAATTGTGGAGTATCCCAGGGCCCATGAACCAGGGGGTATAAATACAGGTCTAAATCGGAAGGCCTGAGAACCAGAAACGCCAGTGTCTGAGGGCAAGAGAAATTGGGTGTTCAGCTCAAGTAGAGAGTGAATTTGCCCTTCTTGTTTCATTTTGTTCTATTTGGCCTCTCCTTGGGTTGGATGATGCTCACTTGTGTTGGTGATTGGAGGTCTTCTTTACTCATATTATGGATTCAATTGCTGATCTCTTCTCCAAACACCCTTATAGACACACCCAGAAAAAAATATATTTTACCAGCTATCTGATGTTTCTCAGCCCATTCAAGCTGACACATAAAATTAACCATCACAACCTTAGAACTCTCTTCTCATGATGTATTCATGGGATTCCCTGGATGTTCAGGTTGCTGGCATATACAATATATATATACACACACACACACACATATATATATATACACATATATATATATATATACATATATATATACACTTGATCGTTGAACAATGCAGAGATTAGGGACAACAACCCTCACGCAGTTGAAAGTCTGAGTATAAATTTATAGTCAGCTTTCCATATCTTCAGTTTACAGTGGTAAATTCACAGTGGTGAATTCAATCGTGGAATGTATAGTAGTATAGTATGTGAAAAAAATTTATGTGTTAGTAGACTTGCACAGTTCAAACCTAGGTTGTTCAGGGAACAACTGTATGAAGGAGCTAAGCTTTGCCATTAAAATGGTAGAAGTATTTCAATGATGACATTTTTAGGTAATGAACTTTAAAAATATATAGCTCTCTCATTTTTAATATGGTATTTTTGTTTTATTTTATGTCATAAGATGCCTTTTCTTTTAACAATTATTTGTCACTTATTTCAATTTTGATCATTTAAACTTGACTTAGATGTCAAAGTATGTTTCCCTATAAATTAATAGTGTAACTCATGATGACTATTAATTACTCCAAGACCAAAAGAATAATGTATTGAGCTAGCAAAAGACCTATTGCTGTTAGAAAGAATACCAATCTGACTGATTCTTAGTGAAAAATGGGACCTTCTACAGCAACAAGACATAGCTAATAGCTCTAAGAACTGAGATGATGTGTGCCAACCTGACTTCATTCCAATAAATATTTGCTCTGAAAAGATAAGATTGCAAATCAGTAAATATTTTTTTACTATTTGCTTTAGGAAATTCACGTAAATTATTTTTTTCAGAGATAACAATCTGCCTATCTGGGTAAATAGCTCATTTATCAAATGGTAATTTACTTTTAAAGGCTTCCTTAAAGAACTTCATTCACTGCACCCACCAACCCCAAACTATTACAACCTTTGCCCATTCCCATTTTATTCCTCTCCCTGGAAAACCTTGAAAGACCCACCTTAGAATCACTTGAGCTCAGAAAACAAAGCTCTATGTCTTTCCTTCCAGCTCCTCTCTTCTGAGGCCCAGCTGACATGGTATTCTGCTTTTCTATAGTGGGTTCTAATAATTTTGTCGTTGTTTTTCAGTCACTGAGTTGTATCCGATTCTTTTGTGACCCCAAGGACTGTAGCCCACCAGGCTCCTCTGCCCATGGGATTTCCCAGGCAAGAATATTGGAGTCAGTTGCCATTTGCTTCTCCACAGGACCTTCCTGACCCAGGTATTGAACCCACACCACATGCATTACCAGACAGATTCTCTACCTCTGAGCTACCAAGGAAGCCCTCTAATATCTTTAGCTTGATTAATTCTTTGCTTGGTGATATTTTGAAGAATTCAACAGTAGTACCTCAAAATATGGGAAATTAAGACTATTTTGAGAATTTTTAGATCCTGAGTTAGGGTGATTTTAGGGGTTGGGCAGTTTACATAGTAATAATTTTATATTAGGCTTCCTAGGTGGTATAGTGTTAAATAATCTGTCTGCCAATACAGGAGCCGCAGGTGTGATCCCTGGGTCAGGAAGATCCTGGGGAGAAGGAAATGGCAACCCACTCCAGTATTCTTGCCTGGGAAATCCCATGAACAAAGGAGCCTGGCGGGCTACTGTCCAGGGGGGTCACAAAATAACTGGATATGACTCAGCAACTCGTACACAGCTTTATTTTGGTGAGAGCAGCACAGCAAGGTTTTGAAACAAATCTTGAGACATAAACTGCTAGTCTTAATTCATATGCTTTCTTTCATCAGCATATAGTCATATGTTTTAAGAACAAATACATTTCATTGAGCAGGCAGGTAATTATTTTTAACTTGGCCCCAGTGTTCATATAGTGACAGAGAAGTATTCATATAGGGACAGAAAAGTATTTTCATCCTTGTGTTTAAAAAAGGACTGAAAACTATATCGGTTTTAGGTCTCACTAATGCAGATAGAGAATGCACATGTATTTGTTCATTGAAATAACTCATCACAAGAGCGTTTTTAATAAAATAGCTAGCTTAGCTATATTCTATGCGACAATAATACTGTAACTTTGAGACTGCCTTCTACTGAACAGAATCATGTAAATTCTGTCAACTGAAAGAAAAGTGCACAATATAAGAGCTGTAAATTGTCTTGCTGAGGACTGTAGCTGTGAGACAGCCTTTCAGATAGCTTTGAGAAACTGCTCTGAAAAGGTGAGGGGTGGCCAGTATATTTGTGATTTTGGCTAAAGGGGATGTGCCATCTGGCATACTCTGTAGTAGAAGATTACTGATAGTTAACGTAGCAGATATCTCAGTTAATGAGTTCATTTAATGATTTTTTTCTAATATGAAGATGCAATAATCTGGATTGATAAAAGACATTTTTTTCTGAGATATAACAAACTCCAGGAGTTGGTGATAGACAAGAAAGCCTAGTATGCTGCAGTCCACGGGGTCTCAAAGAAGTTGGACACAACTGAGCGACTGAACTGAACTGAACTGAACTGAACTATCGGAGGCCCTGTTTTACCTGTTTACCAAAGCACAGAGTGTGTCATTTTGATCTCCACCCTGAATTCCTTTCGCGTGTACTGTAGGTCAGCGACTGCAGTGGCTAATGACTTAATCCTTGTAGAACTGGATATCGGCAGCATTCTTTGTTTTACACATCACTATAACTGATTTTTAAATCCATATATAAATAGCAATTTAAACAAAGATACATTAGCCCAGATAACCTAATAGTCTGCATATGTTAGGCCTTTTTAACAAGGGTTCCAGTAGAACATTAAAATGTTATGCCATCTACTCAATTTATTTCAAGTTTTAGATAATTTCTAAAATACTGATGATATGTCATTGCAAAAGAAATAAATCCTCTCATTTAACTATCCATGCTACAAAGCCAAGTGCTCTGTCTCATTAAAAGTTTTCAACTACTGTGCATAGTACACACTTTAAAAATTCCTGCTGAAAGTCTCTAGTATGCTGCAGTGAACGACTGACCACATTCAACAGTTGCGATTCTGTTCTGTGCACAGCTAATACCACTTTAACTCCAACTATACAACCTATGAAGTCTACCATGCAGCCGGCAACTCAAGATGCTATTCTAGGATCTTTAATTTTTCAAAGGATGCATATACCCTTGAAGAAGAATCAGTTCAGTCACTTTGATTTCCTAACTCAGGATGTAAGAAGAATGCCAAATGAGCATCAATCAGGTGGATACATTTTCAAAAAGCCCCAGAGAAAATATACCAGTACATAGCAGGTTATTGTTCATACTTGTAAAGCACCTTATATCATTGAAATAAAAGACAGACTGAGGTAGAAACATGTAAAATGTTGGTCAAGTGAATAACTTAGATAATTTTCATCTAAACCACCATACGGCTGTTATGAAGTTGATGTCATTGTATCCTAACAAGATTTCTAAAAGTCTTCTATAAGGCACAGTTTTAACTAAAATCAGTCATGCAAAATACAAAATTGATAAATAAACAGATTGAACTGTCTCATTAGTTTTACTTTTCAAGTTTCTCACACTAGTAAAATCAGTTTAAAATGAACTTTTAGGTCATTAAGATGTCTGTACTGGTTTTCCAAGACAAGTTCCCATTTCAGCCAGAATTATATTTAGATAATCTGTTTTCCTATGTTTGTTTTACTTTTACATATGTGTGCCCTGGCTTAAAAGGTCTGAGTAGTTATTCTAGACTCAAGGTATGGCTGTTAGCTAGTGATTGCTTCAAGCAGTTGAAAATACTTTCCATTCTTCTACAGTCATTTACTTAGATCCACACGCTATAGCTATCTCTGCACAGGAGCTTTTTTAATCTGTTTTCCCATGCAGAATTGCCTTCCATTCAGCCTCTAAAATTCTGTGTTCCTATGTATTTAAATGTGGCCCTGTTAAGTCTGAGGTTTGACTCAAGGTATTTACTATGCTGCTGCTATGTCACTTCAGTCGTGTCCAACTCTGTGCGACCCCACAGACGGCAGCCCACCAGGCTCCTCTGTCCCTGGGATTCTCCAGGCAAGAACACTGGAGTGGGTTGCCATGCATGCATGCTAAGTTGCTTCAGCTGTGTGCATCCCTATGGACAGCAGCCTACCAGGCTCCTCTGTCCATGGGATTCTCTAGGCAAGAATACTGGAGGGGGTTGCCATTTCCTTCTCCAAGACATTTACTATATACTACCTCATTTCATGCTTTGCTTTTCCTCTTCCTAGTGACTGCCGTTATAGTTAATCAGAAAGCTTTAGTTCAGCAAGTTAAGGAGAGATGAATGAAAGCTATTGCTGCCTAAATGAGGTAATCTTCATAATTTTATCTGAATAACTAAAATATAATTTTAAATAAGGATGACTATAATTTAAGGGAACAGTCATCTAAATATTTTAAATTGAGAAGATACACTCATAGTTTTATGTTTTTCAGGGGTTAACCATCCCTGAGATGTATACAAAGTATATGATATGGCTAACAACAATTAAACAAATTAGAAAGAGGGTGAAGCAATAGAGGTGAAAATTAATTGAAGCAGGAAAAATTTGTCTTAGATAGGATTTTGATGTATAATATCAGTCTGAAGAAAACAAATATAAAAACTTGAGAATGACTCTGAGCATGGGATGTCTGCATATGATGGGGGTAGGAGGGGAATATTGGGAAAAATTGGAGAAAGTGGTGAGAAAACATACCTGGAGAGAATTGTATGTTTCAAACCAATTAAAGTATGGAGAAGTAAGTGAAACTGCTTTTTCATTCATAAAAAAGCCAGAATGAGAAACTTGAATTGATTTTCTGAGTACTGAAAATAGGACTGTCATATATTAGAAAACTAAACTGAACACAGGGTTCAGGACACAGAAGAAAGAGAGCCTGAATTTAAATTGACCAGTTGAAAAGTCACGGTGATAACTCAGACAAGAAGCTATGAGAGTTTGGATTAAAATAAAAGGATGCATCTTAGACAGTTTGATGGATATGTTTATAGAATTTGATGACTGATTGGATATAAAAAATGAAAAGTATATAAGAATCAAAGTTAAATCTAGGACTTTTAATGTTCATCTCCGAAATGAGCAGTTGGGACTGTGGAATGAGGATGGAATTGTAGATCTAGCTTAGACATAGTAGTTTCGTGCTTTGGAACATTCAAATTGTGAGATGGATGCTGAGGTGGAGAGAAAGAAGGCTCAAATTTGACAAAGAAGTCAGAGCTTAAGATAAGAGACTTGAGAATCAGGCATCATTCAACCTGTGGATGTGGGTGATATTTCTCATGGATAGCACAGAAAAGTAAGAGCAAATGGTAAATTTCGAGGCCACAAGAAAGATGGAGGATCAAGAGCAGATATTAGTTTATTATAAGGAAGAACAGGAGAAAGAGTGCTGAGGAAAGAATACTAGATTTTGTGAGAATAAAGCCTTTCTTGGCCTTAAAAGTTTCACTTAGGGAAAGGAGATTGCACATGAGTTAAGAAGAAATGGAAAGGTGAGAGAAAACAGCACTATGTATAGATAGAAACAATGCATTCAAGAAATCTGACAGAGAAATCATGCTAGAGCATGAATATGCATGTGGGAGATGATGCTGCATGCAAGCCTAGGAAAAGACGCAAACAAGGAAACTGCAAAAAAGGAGAAGATGGTTGAAGGAGTGCATTAAATTAGAGAAAGAGTGAGTTCCCTCAGCAATAAGGAAAGAGTAGGACCTGGATAGTAGAGTTAATTTGAGATACAAAGTATTATTTCTCAAACTATTGGAAAGGTAAGAGTTGAGGTCAGTGCATTTCAGTTGCTCAGTCGTGTCCAACTCTTTGCGACCCCACGAACCACAGGATGCCAGGCCTCCCTGTCTATCACCAACTCCCGGAGTTCACCCAAACTCATGCCCATTGAGTGGGTGATGCCATCCAACTATCTCATCCTCTGTTGTCCCCTTCTTCTCCTGCCCTCAATCTTTCCCAGCATCAGGGTCTTTTAAAATGAGTCAGCTCTTCGCATCAGGTGGCCAAAGTATTGGGTTTCAGCTTCAGCATCAGTCCTTCCAATGAACACTCAGGACTGTTCTCCTTTAGGATGGACTGGTTGGAACTCCTTGCAGTCCAAGGGACTCTCAAGAGTCTTCTCCAACACCACAGTTCAAAACCATCAATTCTTCGGTGCTCAGCTTTCTTTATAGTCCAACTCTCACATCCATACATGACCACTGGAAAAACCATAGCGGACCTTTGCTGACAAAGTAATGTCTCTGCTTTTCAATATACTATCTAGGTTGGTCATAACTTTCCTTCCAAGGAGTAAGCATCCTTTAGTTTCATGCCTCCAGTCACCATCTGCAGTGATTTTGGAGGCCAAAAAAATAAAGTCTGACACTGTTTCCCCATCTATCTGCCATGAAGTGATGGGACCGGATGCCATGATCTTCATTTTCTGAATGTTGAGCTTTAAGCCAACTTTTTCATTCTCCTCTTTCACTTTCATCAAGAGGCTTTTTAGTTCTTCTTCACTTTCTGCCATAAGGGTGGTATCATCTGCATATCTAAGGTGATTGATATTTCTCCCAGCAATCTTGATTCCAGCTTATGCTTCTTCCAGCCCAGCCTTTCTCATGATGTATTCTGCATAGAAGTTAAATAAGCAGGGTGACAATATATAGCTTGATGTACTCCTTTTCCTATTTGGAACCAGTCTGTTGTTCCATGTCCAGTTCTAACTGTTGCTTCCTGACCTGCATACAGATTTCTCAAGAGGCAGGTCAGGTGGTCTGTTATTCCCATTTTCTTTCAGAATTTTCCACAGTTTATTGTGATCCACACAGTCAAAGGCTTTAGCACAGTCAATAAAACAGAAATAGATGTTTTTCTGGAACTCTCTTGCTTTTTCCATGATCCAGAAGATATTGGCAATTTGATCTCTGGTTCCTCTGCCTTTTCTAAAACCAGCTTGAACATCTGGAAGTTCACAGTTCATATATTGCTGAAGCCTGGCTTGGAGAATTTTGAGCATTACTTTACTAGCACATGAGATGAGCACAATTGTGCAGTAGGTTGAGCATTCTTGGCGTTGCCTTTCTTTGAGATTGGAATGAAAACTGACCTTTTCCAGTCCTGTGGCCACTGCTGAGTTTCCCAAATTTGTTGATATATTGAGTGCAGCACTTTCATAGCATCATCTTTTAGGATTTGAAATAGCTCAACTGGAATTCCATCACCTCCACTAGCTTTGTCTGTAGTGATGCTTCCTAAGGCCCACTTGACTTCACATTTCAGGATGTCTGGCTCTAGGTGAGTGATCACGCCATCGTGATTATTTGGGTTGTGAAGATCTTTTTTGTACAGTTCTTCTGTGTATTCTTGCCACCTCTTCTTAATATCTTCTGCTTCTGTTAGGTCCATATCATTTCTGTCCTTTATTGAAGGTAACAAGATCTATACACATTTATATGTTGATAATATATACTATTTGTATGATATCAGAGAAAAAATTATGTAGATTGCACTTAGGTAAGACAGGATATGTACTTCAGAGTGATGCAATATTTGGGGGATAAAAGGAGGTGTGGAAGAAAAGAGCGTGTTTTTTTTTAACATATATTTGAATATATTTAGTAAACATATTTAGCAAATCAGTGTAGAGAGGTGACCTGATGCCCTTTCTTCCTGCTCATTGCTATAGGGAGCTGGCAGTTCTTGGTGAAAAGCTACAGAGCTTTGTTTTATGAACATAGAGGTCTTTGGGACAGGAAGGGGTCAAGACTTGGAGTACTGATACTTTGGTATAAAGTGAAAAGTTATCAAAAAGTTTGAATAGATCAGGAATCTTTTAACAAGGTTGTATGGTGAAAAAAGTACAAGACAGAAAAAGGAATAGTGGGCTGGTCCTAAACTGAAAGTTTGGAGACTGGCCGTCTCTTAGGTGGTTACACTGGAACCTGCTTTTACCCAGCTGTCCTGCTGGCCACCTTATGTCCTAAGAAGGAACCATGCAAATAAGGAAGTAAAAATCCAATTTACAAAGACCTATGACATTGGGTTAGATCTATGGGACACTTGCTATTGAGCATAAAATTGAAGACAAGTGTATCCTTCTTAGCACCTGAGAGAACACTGTAAGACCAGCAACTGTACTGAAAGGGCCTTGCACCAAACTGCTGGACTGTCTTAGACTTAGCAGCATACCAGCCCTACTCTTCGCAAGGATTAGAGCTCCATTGTGAGAAACTGAGGTAGGCCAGCAGGGGGCACTGCTCAAATGTCAGGTCTGACAGAGCTGGGTCGCAATGTGTACATCTGATTTAGTAAAATGGGTAATAAGCCCTTGAAGAATATGTATGTTCATATGGTTAATTTGGGGGGATGTTTTTATGAATCCTTGGATAGAAACTCAGTAAAAGATTGTTCCTCCTGCCAGTTTGGACATACGAAGCTGAGTTTCTATAAATGGAACATCAGAACACTTGTGACTTGCTTTCCTATCTCATCTTGGAGAAATGGAATAGCTATAGAAGAGTTTGTACTGCTACAACAAAAACTTTGTTATGTATGCCTAATGTTTAGAACACAAGATTTGTTTTGACAGGTTATACTTAGGTTCTGGCTCTAGTATAAACTAAAAAGCTGTGTGATGTTTTGTGAATTATTTAAACTCCATGAGAGACTACATAAGAAGAATAATACCTACTCTGAGATATTTTAGTAAGTAATACAGATAAAGGATATAGGTCAGTGTCTGACTCAATGTCTGGAAGTGTGATTGTCATGATGGCGATTATTGCTATGGTTAATTCTAACCATGTCAGTCATCCACCATACTGGGTAAATTTCTGTTTCGGAGAGCTTGCAAATTTGGGGGTTGAATAGGTAATTTTTGTTTATGTTCATTAACTAAAAAACATGTCCCGATCAGGGGTTAGTGCTTTAGTCAGTGTTGGGTGAGGGAGTCCTTCTTTCCCACCCTTGATGGTCTCCTTACGTGTGGAAAGATCTTCAACAGTAGAATTCTGGCCTCTCTCCACTCTCTTTCTTTATAGAGGATGATTTGGTGAATTAATCTGATGAGTGAGTTTGGTATGCATATTTCCCCCATTTGTGTTCACTGGGATGTGAGCTGCCGGGGAGGATCACGCATTTCCATCTCCTCATCCATGCCGCATGTACACTCTGCAGGGAGCCCTGCAAGTGAGGAGGTCAGTCAGGATCAGAGCTGGAGGCCTGAGTGAACAGGTCTATCTTGTTCTGGACATAACTCACTTGTTAATACATTTAAACCACATTTTTCACTTTTTCTTGCTCATAGATATTTTAATTTCCTCTTGGAAATATTCAGGTGGTTATTTATCAAAGATCCATATATTTTGGAAATTGGGAAATTTTGAAAAAGCTACCAGGGACAGAGAAGCCTAGGATTATGAAAATATCCCAGCCATCCATGTTTCTCCTGAGGGAAAGCACTTTATACCTAATTGTGTGTCTTGTGTAATAGCAGCTCCAGCTCCAGCCAAGGGCAATATTAACACTGATGATTGCCAGCATTTTAGGATCTGCAAAGTAGATCCACAACAGGTTTTGTCTTTGGCCAGTTAACCATATTTGGTTTGAAGAGGCACAGTAAGGAAAATCATGTTAAGTGAGTTAATTAGCAATTGTTTTACATGCAGCATCTCCAGTTTCTGTAAAAATCCTGCAGATTAAATACTATGGATCCCATTTTGCATATGTGAAAGTTAAGACTTTGAAAGGTTAAATAATTTTAACAGATTGGTAGGTTTTAAAATTAGAATTGTTTTCAACTCAGACCAAACTTGTATTCCAAAGTTCATGTTCTTTCTATTGTATCATTCTTTCTCTTTAAGACTAATATATTGTGAATTCAAGTCCTATTCTACTTTTATTGTTTTCCTTAAAATATTGAATTGGTTTGCATGTTAGTGACATCTGTTTACTTTAGTCTGATAGCACCTACAGAGTTATTGCAGTTCCATTTCTAATTTTAACCTCAAAGAATGGAAACATAGGATGCTTAAATAGCTTCCTTTCCTCAACTATTAACTCTGCACTGCATAGACCACTCTGCTGAGCACACCAGGTCTGAAGACTGAAAGAACTTTAAATCCTATATCCTGGAAAAGCTTATTTTATTTTAACCTGCTAGTGTCATTCATGCAGTTAGCAGCATGACTAAGTGCAGAGGACTGTTTTAACGGATACAGTTGGTCCTTAATAAGGTGGGACATGTGTGCAAGAGAGAGGAATTATTTTCTAAGAGAATTATCAAGAGAGGTTTATGAACTAATGTCCCACAAATAAACTTTGGGATGAATATGTGTCTGCATGGGGTTAGTTTCTTGAAAGGAGTGTACACTGCACACAACATTGTTCTGAGAGCTAAATGTAACCTGCACATGAAAAATAAAAAAAAAAATGATATTTAACCATTTTCTTTAGCCTTGCAAAACACTATCACTTTTACTCTATTTCTGCCATCTTATAGAAAATGAATGAAATGTAACTCTCCAGCTTTGGTGAAATATTTTGAAATATTTGCCAAGGAGAAATCTGATAGGTTGATCATCCTTGCTCTTATAAAATTAGTTTTGCAAATAGTAGTAACTTTTACTGTTTAACTTGGATAGCTTTGTCTGCGGGAGGTAGTCTGAAATAACTTATGAAACAGGCTTATGGCATAGGAATGATTTTTCATTGCAAGGGCATGATTGTTTCCTTTTCTTGAAAAATAGAACTGCATCTTCAGCAAGATGAACTGAACACCTGGTAGCTAAGGTGTACCTGAGGTGCAGGTAAAGAATCTGCCTGCAATGCAGGAGACCCCAGTTTGATTCCTGGGTTGGGAAGATCCCCTGGAGAAGGAATAGGCTACCCACTCCAGTATTCTTGGGCTTCCCTGGTGGCTCAGATGGTAAAGAATCCACCTGCAATGCGGGAGACCGGGGTTCGATCCCTGGGTTGGAAAGATCCCTGGGTAGGGAAGATCCCCTGGAGGAGGGCATGGCAACCCATTGCAGTATTCTTGCCTGGAGAATCCCCATGGACAGAGGAGCCTGGCAGGCTACAGTCCACAGAGTTGCAAAGAATCCGACATGACTAAGCAACTAACACACAGAGAGACAGTGGAGCATTGCTTCTGAGCGGACAGGCCATGGCTCAGTTCAGGCGCCAGCCCCTCATTAATGACTGTGCAACCTCAGGCTCCTTCAGTTCTGTGACTCTCATCCCTCACCAGTAAAGTGGAAACAGTGATATTACCTATCTGATATATCTACATATGTAACTATCATCAACAATAATTCAAACAGTTTTTAAGATCTCAGACCACATGGTAATGATTCAGAGCATGTTGAATATGATAGTGGCTGTTGTCCACACTGTTTAACATTACAGTTGAAACTATGTTATAATTTGTCAAGCTTTTAAAGAAAACCAAAAAAACTGGGTATCACCCAAAGTAATCATAAACATTTACCAGTTTATCATGATTGCCATTCTTAAGCAAAATCCTTGGTTAGAATCTACTTTCTTAAATTCTGTCTATTTTTTATTGATATATGGTTAATTTACAATATTGTGTTAGTTTCAGATGTCCAGCACAGCAATTCAATAATCATTCCTGTGCGTGTATATATGTGTGTGTGCGTGTGTGTATGTAGAGAGAGAGATAGATATACGTATGCATGTGTATATATATATTATTTTTTGGATTTTTTTCCCTTACAGGACATTACAAAATATTGAATATAGTTCCCTGTGCTACACAGTAGGTCCTTTTTATATATCTCATATATAGTAGTGTATATATGTTACTCCCAACCTCCTAATTTATTCCTTCTCACACCCCCCTTTGGTAACTACTGGTTTGTTTCCTAAGTCTGTGAGTCTATTACAGTTTAGTAAATAAGTTAGTTTGTGCCTTTTTTTCCTTAGATTCCACATGTAAGTGAGTTCAGATGGCGTCTGCCTTTCTCTGTCTGACTTACTTCACGTAGAGGACAATCTCTAGGTCCATCCATGCTGCTGAAAACACACTGTTTCATGCTTTTTATGAGTAATATTTCCTTGCATACATGTACTGCATCTTTTTTTTCCATTCATCCGTGGATGGACATTTAGGTTGCTTCCATGTCTTGGCTATTTTAAGCAGTGCTGCAGTGAACATCAGGGTACATGTATCTTTTCCAATTATAGTTTTCTGTGGATTTAAGCCCAGCAGTGGGACTGATAGATCATATGGTAGCTCTATTTTTAGCTTTTTAAGAAACTTCCATACTCTTCTCTGGGCTTCCCTGGTAGCTCAGCTGGTAAAGAATCCACCTGCAATGCAGGAGACCCTGGTTCGATTCCTGGGTTGGGAAGATCCCTTGGAGGAGGGCGTGGCATCCCACTTCAGTATTCTTGCCTGGAGAATCCCCATGGACAGAGGAGCTTGGCGGGCTACGGTACCTAGGGTCACAAAGAGTCAGACATGACAAAGCAACTAAGCATAGCATGAAGTGAAGTGAAGTGAAAGTCACTCAGTCATGTCTGACTCTTTGCCCCCCATTGACTGTATAATCCACGGAATTCTCCAGGCCAGAATACTGGAGTGGGTAGCCTTTCCCTTCTCCAGGGGATCTTCTCAACCCAGGGATTGAACCTAGGGGTCCCACATTGCAGGCAGATTCTTTACCAGCTGAGCCACAAGGGAAGGCTTACTGTTCTCCATAGTGAGAGAACACTATGTGCTAATTTACATTCTCACCAACAGCGTAAGAAGCTTCCCTTTTTTCCACTCCCTCTCTAACATTTATTGCTTATAGACTTTTTGATGATGGCCATTCTGGCCAGTGTGAGGTGATACCTCATTATAGTTTTGATTTATATTTCTCTAACAATTAGCAATATTTAACATCTTTTCATGTGCTTTTTGGTGATCTGCATGTCCTTGGAGAGATGTCTATTTAGATCTTCTTCCCATTTTTTGATTGAGGTTTTTTTTTAATTGAGTTTATGAGCTATTTGTATATTTTGGAGATTAACCCCTTGTCAGTTGCATCATTTGCAAATATTTTCTCCCAATTTGAGGGTTGTGTTTTTATTTTATGGTTTCCTTGGCTATGCAAATGCTTTTAAGTTTAATTAGGTTCCACTTGTTTATTTTTGTCTTTATTTCTATCACTCTAGGAGATGCATTCAAAAATATATTGCTGTGATTTATGTCAAAGAGTATATGGTGTCTGAGTTTTCCTCTGAGTTTTATAGTATCCCATCTTACATTTAGATCTTTAATTCATTTTGAATCAATTTTTGTGTATGGTGTTAGAGAATGTTCTAAATTCATTCTATTGTAATAGAATTTACTTTTATTAACCACAAAAATACCTGGTATTTGGATGTCTCTACCTAACAGAAGGAAGTAATTTCATTTGAATCAAAATCACAGCTTTCTGCTTTTTTCTTTCCCAAATGTATAATAGACCTTATGGTGGAATATGGTGATGCTACTAAAAAGACAAAATTCTAGGACCGTTTTCTCTAGCCCAGGTTTCTTGGCTCCTTTGCTTGTTGGAAGATGAGTGAGAGACAGTGCTGTTTTCCCACCTTAGCTTTGTCATCTTTAGCTTGAAATTTGCAGTGGAGAAATTCACTGGAACCCGCTCATTTGTACTGCCCTCAATGTCTGGATCTGAATTGAACAGTGGGGCTCTGAGAGGCTTTGCCAGTTCACACAGTCAGCTGGGGCAGAGCTAAGGTTGGGGCATAGCCCTCCCGACTCTCAATCTAGTGTTTGTGCCGGCACGCGTGCTCATCTTCTCAGTTGTGTTGGACTCTGCAATCCTGCTTACCATAGCCCTCTGGTCTCCACTGCCTGTGGAATTTTCCAGGTAGGAATATTGAAGTGGGTTGCCATTTCCTCCTCCAGGGGATCTTCCCTGACCCAAGGACTGAACCCATATCTCTTGCCAGTGCAGGCAGGCTCTTTACCCCTGAGCCACCTGGGAAGCCCACTAATTACCTGGAAGATAGCCGTCATTCTGCTTCCAGATTTGGCCTAGGTACTAACTTTTCTGTTAAAATGAAACAAGCCAAAACCAAAACTTTATCTTTTTCACAGAGTATTTTTCCTCCCATCGCCTCTTTCTTTAGACCATTGTTTCCTGGATGAGAATGTGAGTGGAGATGTAGGTCTTGAAAGTGGAGCAACTAGCTGCTCTTCCAAAAATCTGTAAGTTAGGAATTTTAGGGATGCTAGTATAAGTGTGTGCTATGGCTCTGAGAAAGTTGTTGCATAGATTTAGTTTCTTCTCTGTTCCTGATAAGATCCTTTAGAATATTGGTTGTCATCCATTCTTTTCCTTTGCTATAGCAATCTTTTAAATCCTTAATCATTAGAAATTTTCCCAGCCCAGTCTAATTAATTAAGAGAAGTTTGTGTGCATATGTTTGAAAAGAGAGGAAAGTTTAATGTTCAAATAATACAACTAGGGCCTTTGGATCCAAATGTATTTTTAAAGGAAAAGTATTTTATGAAAAGGACCTCTGGTCATCCTAGCCTTAATCATTTTTATTTTGGAAATGTTAGTTCTTTACAGTCTGTGAAAAAATGAATTGGCAAAAGCACATTACTCCAAGTTAATGAAAATATGGAACTCAACTTTGAAATACTGGGACAGTTAGTTAAATTTCCTCAGCAACACTCTGAGTCAAAGCTGAAGGGCATCATTTGCTTGTTCTGGTTTATAAAGTCTCTTCCTCATAATGTCTTCCTTCGAGAAGGGAAGCTACTCAAAATGAAAAGGAGGGGAGAATATTGAGTGGAAATAATGATTCATTGCCACAACTCCCAGCAATAGAATAATCCATTCACAGGGTTCACAGTCATCTGTTTTTCTATGCCATTATGCTAATGAAATCACTGCTGTTTACTGCCTGGGGAGTAGGGCCTTTCAACGCCTGTAAGAAAGAAACGCTGTTTGAAAGCTGGCTTCTTGGTTAGAATGCCAAAATGTTTTGTGACTTGCTCTAGTTCCCCAAACCTAGTAGTAGAAAGGACTGCATTCATATTCTAAACTTTAAGCAAGTATGCTTCTCTTAGGGAGGGACCGTGTCCTTCCTGGGAGTGTGTCACTGGGATGAGATCTGAAGGCGTTTGCCTCACTGTTGCTGTCAGGCAAAACAGACTTGATCAGTAATTTGTCCCTGTTGACTCTGGCTCATTTAAAACAGACAAGTACAAATAAGCAGATATAATGCTGTTTTTGCATCTTTAAGAGAATTTATTATGTTTTGAATTCACTCTCTTGACTTCAAACTTTCCAAGAAGCTTTGGGTCAAGAGAGTAACTACCTCTTCTCTCGGTTACTTTTGGTCTGCAAATTGAGACTTTTGAAATTAATTCTAAAAGCAGTCGATTAAAAAAAACATGTTGGAAAATAAAATAATCTCTGGGGATATCACATGTAACTGTACTAACGTAGGATTGTCTTGCTTAGATGTTTTGTTCAATCATTTTATTTCTAACGCTGGTATGATAGGGGATAACATAGTCTATGTTCTGGTCCTTTGGAGTTGATGGATGAGGTACTTGGCCTCACTACTTTGAATGTTGATGGTAATTCATTTTTTGTTTCTCTAATAATGTATATTATTATTGCCCCAGCTGAGCTTCCTAGTAAGAAATCAATCTGTTGTCATTGAGATATTTGAAAATTTCATCTACATGAGCGATGGGATTCACTTTCAGAGTACGATGCAATCTTTCCAAAATAAATAAAGAGGATTAGAATACAAAATAAAAGACCGAGCAAACACTGTGTTTCTCAGACAATGCTGGCTGGAGCTGAGCAAAGAATTCTGGTTTCCCGAGTTCCAAACCAGCAGAAACAATTCCCCAGAGAGAATCACTATCTCCAATCAGAACTGAAAAAGAGTAACTAATACAATGAAATCATTAGGGATTAAATGGTAGCTCAACTAATCTCTTTCCTTTTAGGCTGAATACATTCATTTTCTAGCGAATGGAAAATGGGTCCTAAAAATAGAATTTTAGTGTAGTGTTTTTCACTTAAAATCATTTTAAGCCTAGTCATAGTTCCAGATGGTAAAATCACTCAACTCACGATAGAGGTTATACTTAAATTGATAGCTGGGAATTTACCAGGATTTTGTTGTATTCTGGAAATTCAGAATGTTTAAGGACCTCTAATATGCCTGACTATGATTCAGAGGTTTAGTAAATAGAGCTGATATAACTATACTATGACAAAAGTAATTTTATACACGGCATTCATTGTCAAGTGGCACAAGTATGAAAGATGTCAGCCACATCAACACTTCAGTTCAGTTCAGTCGCTCAGTCATGTCGACTCTTTGCGACCCCATGGATCACAGCACACCAGGCCTCCCTGTCCATCACCAACTCCCTGAGTTCACTCAGACTCACATCACTGATGCCATCCAACCATCTCATCCTCTGTCATCCCTTTCTCCTCCTGCCCCCAATCCCTCCCAGCATCAGAGTCTTTTCCAATGAGTCAACTCTTCACATGAGGTGGCCAAAGTACTGGAGCTTCAGCTTTAGCATCATTCCTTCCAAAGAAATCCCAGGGCTGATCTCCTTTAGAATGGACTGGTCGGATCTCCTTGCAGTCCAAGGGACTCTCAAGAGTCTTCTCCAACACCACAGTTCAAAAGCATCAATTCTTCAGCGCTCAGCTTTCTTCACAGTCCAACTCCCACATCCATACATGACCACAGGAAAAACCATAGCCTTGACTAGACGGACCTTTGTTGACAACGTAATATCTCTGCTTTTCAATATGCTATCTAGGTTGGTCGTAACTTTCCTTCCAAGGAGTAAGCGTCTTTTAATTTCATGGCTGCAGTCACCATCTGCAGTGATTTTGGAGCCCAAAAAAATAAAGCCTGACACTGTTTCCACTGTTTCCCATCTATTTCCCATGAAGTGATGGGACCAGATGCCATGATCTTCGTTTTCTGAATGTTGAGCTTTAAGCCAACTTTTTCACTCTCCTCTTTCACTTTCATCAAGAGGTTCTTTAGTTCCTCTTCACTTTCTGCCATAAGGGTGGTGTCATCTGCATATCTGAGGTTATTGATATTTCTCCCAGCAATTTTGATTCCAGCTTATGCTTCTTCCAGGCCAGCATTTCTCATGATGTACTCTGCATATAAGTTAAATAAGCAGGGTGACAATATACAGCCTTGACGTACTCCTTTTCCTATTTGTAACCAGTCTGTTGTTCCATGTCCAGTTCTAACTGTTGCTTCCTGACCTGCATATAGGTTTCTCAAGAGGCAGGTCAGGTGGTCTGTATTCCCATCCCTTTCATAATTTTCCACAGTTGATTGTGGTCCACACAGTCAAAGGCTTTTGCATAGTCAATAAAGCAGAAATAGATGTTTTTCTGAAACTCTCTTTCTTTTTTGATGATCTGGTGGATGTTGGCAATTTGATCTTTGGTTCCTCTGCCTTTTCTAAAACCAGCTTGAACATCTGGAAGTTCACGGTTCACATGTTGCTGAAGCCTGGCTTGGAGAATTTTGAACATTACTTTACTAGTGTGTGAGATGAGTGCAATTGTGCGGTAGTTTGAGCATTCTTTGGCATTGCCTTTTTGGGACTGGAGTGAAAACTGACCTTTTCCAGTCCTGTGGCCACTTGGTCACCCATAATTCAAGTGGATTATATGGCAGCATAATAGTTTTTTCATTCATGCCTGCTGGAGTAGATTCATTCTTTCTGAAACTATTTGTAACAAAGTAACAAAAGATAGAAATACTGACCATTTCCATAGGGATGTTACTTCTTAGTCTATTTCTGTGGACCGTTGCTACAGGGCTGATTAAAATATATGGAATTTTGTGGTTATTGCTATTTGCTGAAAATCAGTATGACATAGTGGTGCATCTCAAATTGCAATAGTTTTTCTTGTTGTTTTACTTTTAAACTCTTTATTTAGTATTGGGATATAGTCAAATAACAATGTTGTGATAGTTTCAGGTGAAAAGTTAAAGGACTCACCTATACATACATGTGTATCCATTCTCCCTGAGACCTCCCTCCTCTCAAGGCTGCCATATAACATTGAGCAAAGTTCCCTGTGCTACACAGTAGGTCCTTGTTGGTTATCCATTTTAAATACATCAGAGAGTACAAATTGCAGTAGTTTACCTAATCTTTTTTTAGGACTTTCTTGGGAACTGACATGTGTCTAAATTTCCCATAATTACTTATCATTCCAAGACATATAAAGGCATCCAGTGAATTACTTTGTGGATTGCTTTCAGTCAAAATATAATTTTCCTCCACAGGAAGAAGTCTGATTTCATTGAACTAAGTAAATATTTACACAGAGGTAAATATATGGCAGGTATTTTCCAGATGCTGAAGATACCACCTAGGTGTCGGTAGTCCTCGCGAACTTACTAGAGTATAGAAAAGTGTGGGGACAAAACACTTTTGTGTCTCAGAATAGATGTCTTTGAGGGGTTTGCAGAGGCTCACAGTCTCTGAGATATCTTTGAACCATGGGATTTCTAGCTTTGTAAACTATGGGATATTATGATCCCTTTCTGAGCCTCACGTCTATGTGCAAAGTGGAGATAACACTTAATGTTAAATGGTGGTTCTGGGAATTAAACTGAACATATATAAAGCTCTCCGTGTAGTAAATGGCAGAAAAGATACCCTATGAAAAGTGTTTATTCCTGTTATCACTCTAATGTGCTTAGGAAGATCATATTCATCTAGAAACACTTGGAATTTAGAAAAACAGCATGATGATTTTGATTCACTTGGAAGTCTTCAGGCTTACTGAGATCATGAAAGATCTGAGGGGCAGAAAGGACCCTGGCAGCAGCCCAAATCCCTTACGAGAAGAAATGAGGATGAAGGTTTCCTAAACTCTTTTGGAGAGTGAATCACTGAATAGGGAGACCCGTACTGAGTCAGAGAAGATGCAAAGCGCTGTGTTCCCCTTAGGAAGATTCACTGAAGAAGCTCTGCTGATACCGAATGGAAAAGTGCATCCTTTGCTGCTCAGCCACATCCTAGGGACTCATGCATCAAGCATTCAGTGCAAATACACATTTACTGGATGAGTACTACGTACTGGGTTTCCCAGGTGGTACAGTGGTAAAGAATCTGCCTGCCAACCCAGGAGATGCAGGTTTGACTCTCTTGGGCCTGGAAGATCCCCTGGAGTAGGAAATGGTACCCTACTCCAGTATTCTTACCTGAGAAATCCCATGGACAGAGGAAACTGGCGGGTTCAGTCCTCAGAGTCATAAAGAGTTGACTCAGTACACGACTGAGGTACTGAGCATGCATGTGCACTAGTGCACACACACACACACACACACACACACACACAGTGGGTACTGGGCTTGGTTTTGAATGCTGAAAATAAAGAAGTGAAAAAGTGATTGATAAAGGTTGCTATTCTCATGGAACTTGCATTGTTGTAGAGGGGAAAAGACAATAAATGTGGTCTCTAAATAAAGTATGAGGCATATAGTTAGTGCTTACTGAAAGTCGCTGAGTCATGTCTGACTCTATGACCCCATGGACTAAACAGTCCATGGAATTCTCCAGGCCAGAATACTGGAGTGGGTAGCTTTTCCCTTCTCCAGGGGATCTTCCCAACCCAGGGATCCAAGCTAGGTCTCCCACATTTCAGGCAGATTCTTTACCAGCTGAGCCACCAGGGAAGCCCAAGAATACTGGAGTGGGTAGCCTTTCCCTTCTCCAGAGGATCTTTCCAACCCAGGAATCGAACCGGGGTCTCCTGCATTGCAAACAGATTCTTTACTAACTGAGCTATCAGGGAAGCCATGAGGCATGAAAGAAGATAGAAGTGCCAGTGAGGAGAATAAATCTAAGAAGTGCTACTGATTGCAGCTTTCAATGGAATGGCCAGGGTAAGCTTCAGTAAGGATGTCTCCTGCGAGCAACTATTTGGAGGAAATACAGGAATGAGCAAGGCAGAAAATCAAAGTAAAGGGGATTGGAGGGAAGGGAGGCAGGCCTGGTGTGAAGACTCTAAGTTGGGAGCATGTTAGTGTGTTTGAGGAGCGGGGTTGAAGATGAACAGGCTAGAGCAGAATCAGCAAACAGAAGAGAATTGGGACAGATAGGAATCCTGGTCACACGGGACTGTGAAGGCCTTCATAAGAAATTGGCATTTACTCCCACTCGTGTGCAAAGCCTGTGGTGGGTTGATCAGATGAGCATCGTGGTTTGATTTCATTTCTTGTTAATCCTTGAGCTAACTACTGGGTAACAGTAGACTTTAGGGGCAGGAGGAGGGTACACAAGGGGGTTAAGAGCAATAGCAAGGAGCTTTTTTAGGAAATCATCCACTACAGTGGCCAGTCTATCTTGTCCATCAGCATTCTATAGATCAGGCCCTTCAAGGTCAGCAGGAAGCCTGTTCTGCTGGAGCTAGGGAGTGGTGACCTGCAGGAAGCCCGGCAGCCATCCTGTTTGGAGTTCTGGTGGGCCACCCTGAACAGCAACGTAGCAGTGCTTCCAGCACTAAACAGTCACTGTTCGGTTGGCACTGGGGAGCAAAGCAGCGGTAGCTGCGGTGCACAGAAGCACTGGTACACCCTCCAAGGGTGCACAGAAGCGCTGGTACACATCCCCACCAACAGGAAGGCAGGGTAACAGCTGCAGGAAAGCATGGCTGGGAGTGTGCCCTGGGTGGCCTCAGTACCAGGGTAGCCTCACATTTGCATGTATCAGCATGGAGCGTTTTAGAGTGATGGGAACAGACACTGTGGCAAGATGATCTTTTGTAATATTAACCAGTAATTTAGGCATCTAGGCTTTGCAGCATCAATTGCCTCAGGGAAGGAATGTTGCAGCAGAAGCTCAGTAAAATTTCAAAAGTTCTCTCCTCCCAAGAGAACTCAGGGTACAGAGAGCGTCTGATGCATCAAAACAAGTCTTGCAGCTCCCTGGGGCTTCAGGTTTGGGGGAGGATGAGGTGAAGAGGCAAAGTCACAACAAGAAGGGCAGTCACTGTGAGTGTCTGGGAGAGGGGAGACCTCTGCCCTGCTCAAGCAAGCTAAGATGCAGCGGTGAGGAGCAAACCCTGAAGGCTGGGGGGATACGATAGCGGGAGGTACTTGTGTCTTTTTGCCCAGAGAGACTCAAAGAGAGGACAAGCACCCTGAGAGGAAAGGCCTGCATGCTTTGTGGAGATATGTGCACCATAGTTACCAGGGCATTCTCACTTGGATGGACCTGAGATGAACACCTATTAGGTTCTCAATAAATAATTATTAGTAGCAGTTTTTAACAGATTTTTAGGCCCTCTTACAGAGTCTAGTTCTTGTGTAGAAGGTGTAGAGATGAAGGGGAGGAATAGGAACTGGGTGTTGGATACTTAGTGGTCTGGGTACCGCTCTGTGACTACTGGGACATATCACATACTAGCCATCCTTCCTGTAGGCAGGAAGGTAAATACATTAGACAGAGCTGTGGGGTGAGAAAGCTGGGTGGATGCTCAGATTAATGCTAGGTAAAATAATGGAAAAAAAAACACCCAATTTATTATTGATAGATTTTTGTCGCAGCAAAACCACTCTATCAAAAAAAAAATTTTTTTTTTTTAATCCCCAGCCACTCTTCTGTTGATGCCTTCACGCCATACATGGATACACATAGGGTCCATACACTCTTGCCTTTCTCTTCTTCCATTTCTAGCCAAGTTAATCTCGCAGCAACTAAGATTCTGTCGTAGTAGCATATTAACAGGTAACGACGGCCTGGGGTTTGGACTGCTTTCCTTCCTCACCTTGCCCAGTGCATACCTTTTGTTTCCAGGGCTTGATTTAGGAGACTTTGGCTTATCTTTACTCATGGTTTCAAAGATGAAGGAAGAGAGATTTAATACCATTTTGTGACCTTCCTCTTTGAATCATATTTACTGTAGTCAGATAGGAAGTTGGCCTGGAAGGTTGATTTCTTTGTAGACTTTTCATTTTGTATTGGGATATAGACTATTAACAATGCTGTGATAGTTTCAGGTGAATAGTGAAGGGACTCAGCCACACATATACATGTATCCATTATGTATCCATCCATGTGTCCCGGCAGCCATCCTGTTTGGAGTTCTGGTGGGCCACCCTGAACAGCAACGTAGCAGTGCTTCCAGCACTAAACAGCCACTGTTCGGTTGGCACTGGGGAGCAAAGCAGCGGTAGCTGCGGTGCCCAGAAGCACTGGTACACCCTCCAAGGGTGCACAGAAGCGCTGGTGGTAAAGTGGTAAAGAGTCTGCCTGCCAGCGCAGGAGACATAGATATTCCTGGGTCAGGAATATCCCCTGGAGGAGGAAATGGCAACCCTCTCCAGTATTCTTGCCCAGAGAATCCCACAGACAGAGGAGCCATGGGGTCGCAAAAGAGTCAGACACGACTTCGCAACTAAACTACATTCTTCCCCCAGCTCCCCTCCCATGCAGGCTGCCACATAACATTGAGCAGAGTTCCCTGTGCTACACAGAAGGATGGTTATCCATTTTAAATACAGCAGTGTGTACATGTCCATTCAAAAGTCCCTAACTACCTCTTCCTTCCAACCTTCCTCCTGACAACCATAAGTCCGTTCGCTAATTCTGGGAGTCCATTTCTGCTTTGTAAGCAAGTTCATTTGTCTAATTTCTTTTTAGATTCCACACATAAGGAAAGTCATGCGATATTTCTCCTTCTCTGTCTGACTTACTTCGTTCGTGTGACATCCTCTAGGCCCATCCGTGCCATTGCTATGGCATTATTTCATTCTTTTTCATCTCTGAGTAATATTCCATTGTTTCTATGTACCACGTCATATTCATATTTAAAAAAGAAATAATGTCTGAAGTGGTAAGACTGTTGATATTATTGTTCAATTTTTCTTTGATTATTATGTTTATAAATAAATTTAAAGTCAATTGGTTGGATGACATCATGATCAAAACCATCTATATAACATCACCCTTTTCTCCACCAAAGCTGTTTTTTATCCTTTTTATCCTGTTTTTATCCTCTTTAGCAGTATAAAAGTGGATCCAAGCAGTGGAAATGTGCAAGTTGTTCAGCTGATGGACAAAATACTACATATATGTTACTGCATTCTCAAACTCAATATTGGCCAGTAGGATGGCCTAGTTAAGGGATTAATGTGATATGTGTCAAAAGAATTTTGGTTCCCCAAATACCTGTAATTTAATATTAAGGCTTAAGTTGTTAGGTGTGTTCCATTATTTAAGGAGTAGACCCACATGAATGAAAATATCTGGGAAAATAATGCTTAAAGAATTTTTGGTCATTTGAATGTTAGTATAAGTCATTTGGGTAAAGGAGAAAGAGCGCTTGAGGATTCCTGGGGTGGAAGTGGGTTTAAGAGAGGACATGTTTAGGAGAAAGTGACAAGGAGGGGAGAGGAGAGAAGACTAAGTGTTATTAACACTTCCCATGTTCTCCCTGGAGTTCACTCTGCTTCCAAGAGTGAGTTTTCTGTCACGGTTGCAGTTGGGACCTGGAAAGGTGCTCCCACCATGCTCATTTGGTGAGAATGTGGTCGGGGATTTAAGATATGGATACAGCTGTGATCAGGGGTGAAGACTGCCATGTCCAAGCTGCCTCATAGTCTGGGATTCCTGAGCCAGTCACGAGTCTATTGAAGGATTAGGACTTCACATTTCAGATGGCATTTGCAGTCATAATATGAAGCCAGGATCATAGCGCAGAGGTTAAGAGAATACTTCAGTTCAGTTTCAGTTCAGTTGCTCAGTCGTGTCCGACTCTTTGTGACCCCATGAACTGCAACACACCATGCCTCCTTGTCCATCACAAACTCCTGAAGTCTACTCAAACTCATTTCCATTGAGTCGGTGATGCCATCCAACCATCTCATCCTCAGCGTCAGAGGATAAGAGAATACTGCTGCTGTTGCTTCTAAGTCACTTCGGTTGTGTCTGGCTCTGTGCGACCCCATAGACAGAAGCCCACCAGGCTCCCCTATCTCTGGGATTCTCCAGGAAAGAACACTGGAGTGGGTTGCCATTTCCTTCTCCAATGCATGAAAGTGAAAAGTGAAAGTGACATCGCTCAGTCGTGTCTGACTCTTAGCAACCCCATGGATTGAAGTCCGCTAGGTTCCTCCGTCCATGGGATTTTCCAGGCAAAAGAATACTGGAGTGGGGTGCCATTGCCTTCTCTGTAAGAGAATACTAGGAGAATATTAAGATCAAATGTTGATCTTAATATTTTGTTGATCTTAAGATCAAATGTTTGATCAAATATTAAGATTAAAAGATTAGGTCTTTTAATACTGTTTTCTGCTATAGATTATGAATCTACAAATCTCAGCTCTTCATTCTCATAACAGAAGAAGTAGCTTAGGTATTAATTACAAGGTTTTGACAATGCATTACTACCCAGTCTCAAAACAGTCCAAATGGTTTTCTTCTGATGATAGTTAATCTGTACTTTCTCCTAAATGATGAACATTTTACTATTAAACAGAAGCAATATGTTTTATTTACTTGGAAGAAGTTTATGCTTACCTGGTTAGTTAATTTTGTAAATTAACTAACAAACTGACCCTTGTTTGAAGTAATCAAAAATGAGACTCAGGCAGAACTCATATACTGATGAGCCTTAATAGTTGCGTTCCTTGTTCAGAGAAAGTGAGTGAGTGAGTCTGTGTAAGAAAGAGAGCATGCACACCCACATGCATGCCTAAGTGTGGCTCCTAGGGAGAGAAAACAACATAGCTATAATATGTAGTAACATTTTTAAGTGTTTACCATGTGCCAGGCGTTGTTAGGTAAGTACCATTATTTTTCCTGTTTCATAGCTTATGAAACTGAACAGTTAAATCACAAGTGTTTCTTTTTAACCATAGAAAAGGAGAGACTAAAATAGGGGAAATTAGAAGGGAAAAGGATGCAGAAATTCAGTCATTTTTTTTATCCTTTCCAGAGTGATGTTTAAGCATGACAAAATGAAAGCAGATTTTCTGGGAGCGGTAACCCTTCCGATGGCCAATATTGCAAAATTAGGTGAGCAATAGGCTTATCAGGTGGCACTAGTGGTAAAGAATCCACCTGCCAGTTCAGGAGAAGCAAGAGGTGTGGATTTAATCCCTGGGCCAGGAGGATCCCCTGGAGTAGAAAACGGCAGCCCATTGCAGCATCCTTGCCTGGAAAGTTCCACGGACAGTGGAACCTGGAAGACTACATACAGCCCATGGGGTCGCAAAGAGTTGGAGATGACTGAACATCCACAGGTGAGCTATACAAGAACTTTGAATTGCAAGCCAACTTCTTTATTTTATTTGAATGTCACTGAAAATAGTTTGATAGTTGTTTATTTCCTTTGTAATAGACGGTATTATTGTGAGATGACATTGAAATCTGTACCAACTGAGAATGTTCTTTATATTCATGATATTTTTAATAGAAATAGACCAGAAAGGGTCTGAAATAAGCGATGTTGCTTTCATAGGCAAAAGAGCACCTTGTATTAATGTAGAGCTACACTAAAAAAACTATATCCCCAGACTTTGTTCAAGGTCCAAAATGGGATGTTTGGTGAATAAATTTTGCTATTTATTATCAAAGAAGCAAGTACCTAATCAGTTTGATTCCATTTCACATATACAACACAGAGCGTACAAACATACACCCATCTGTGAAAAAGGTTATACCACAAAAATATTATACTAAGTGGTTATTTCTGAGTGGTGTATTGATTTTTTTCTTCTTCTTGACTGACTTTTTAAAACAGTTCACAAAAACACAGCCCCCCCCCATTTGCAGTAAGAAAATGTAGCCAATCTAACCAGTGTTTATCACACTGCCATTGAGTACCTGCTTTTGTATGCGGATCTTTGTAAAAGATACAATCATGTATTAGAGAGGCTCCTGCCCTTTAGAAATTCTTTACTGAGGAAATAGACACAAAATATGAACTACTCCAGTGTCTCAGATACTGATTTCTTGATAAAAAGCAATCTCTGAGAACAGTATTGTTCAGGGGAGACTACAAAGAGAAAGGAGAGATCAGACTGGCATTAAAAGATAGGTCCAAAAAAAAAGATAGGTCCAATCCAAGGGGACGTGTGAGGAGACAAGAAATTTCTGTTGGATGTAACGGCTTCCATAAAAACATAGAGGTCACAAAGTATATTTATCTGAAGCTCAGGTATGGGATTCGTGGTGAAGAGAAACAGTAAGATTATTCCCCACTGTGGCGGTCTTTGACTATCGGGTTCCTATCTTCTCAGAGCAGCTTCTAACTAGCCCATTTAGAGATGCACAGAAGCATCTTAAAGCAATCCTAAAGTTTCGGAAGAGAGATTCAAGGCCCCATCTTCCCATGTGTTTTGAAATTTGTCCTTCATCCTGCCTTTTTGTTATGCCTGTTTGGTTTTAGTGTCTTGATTTCAAATTTTCTGCCTCTTTCTCATCTATAATTTCTTCCAGATACTGTTCCTTGAAACCACTTCTAGGTACCACAGGTTAACAATGCCATGCCCTCAAGACTATAACTTATGCATACCAACCGAAGCTTCATTTTGTCCTAGCATGCGTTCGCCAAATGAAGCAATAAGAAAGAAACATAAGAAAATATATTTGTTAGTTTTGTTGTTGTTGTTATGTAACAAAATTCCCCAGGGCTTTGTTGTTTGGTCACTAAGTCGTGTCTGACTCTCTGTGACCCCATGGACTCCAGGCCACCAGGCTTCCCTGTCCTTCACTATCTCCCAGAGTTTGCTCAAACTCATGTCCATTGAGTCAGTGATGCTATCTAGCTATCTCATCCTTTGTCATCCCCTTCTCCTCCTGCCTTCAGTCTTTCCCAGTATCAGGGTCTTTTTCAATTCAGCTCTTCCTATCAGGTGGCCAGAGTATTGGAGATTCAGCTTCAACATCTGTCCTTCCAGTGAACATTCAGGGTTGATTTCCTTTAGGATAGACTGGCTTGATCTCCTTGCTGCTTGAAACAACAAATATTTATTATGACACCAGTTTCTGGGAGTTAGGAACCTGGAGTACCTTAGCTACCTAGGTGGGTATGGCTCAGGTCTCTTAGGTGTTGGCTTATGTCATGATGAGAGCTGGAGGGTCTGCTTTTAAACTCATTCAAGTGGTCATTGCCAGGGGCTTCATTCCCTTGCTGTTTTCATAATGCTGCTCACAAGTTGGCTTTACCTCAAACAAATGTTTGTTCAATTATTAGTAACCAATAAGTTATTTCCACTGAATTTTTGAAAGATTAGGATCCACTTGTGTAATAATATATAGTTTCAAATATACTTCCCATAAGAAATAATGGTGTCATAATTATTTCTGCCACATATTTGTAGCCTAGAACTCTTTGATCAAAATGAGTCACCATATGAAGTCAAATTTTCCTTTAATATTTGTAAAAATACAATAAATGTTAAGGGTCTTATTCCACAACTCATTGGAAGGCAGATATCTTTTCTATGGTTTTTGGAAATTTTCAGGGTCTCCTGCATTGCAGGTAAAGAATCTGCCTGCAATGCAGGAGACCTGGGTTTGAACCTTGGGTTGAGAAGATCCCCTGGAGAAGGGAAAGGCTACCCACTCCAGTATTCTAGCCTGGAGAATTCCACGGACTGTATAGTCCACGGGGGCATAAAGAGCTGGGTATGACTGAGCGATTTTCACTTTCACTTTTCCTGCATCCCAATGAAATTCCCAATTCCCACCTCAATCTGATTAGCATGTCCTGTGATATGATCTCTGCATCGAAGATTAGCACAAACATGAACTACAAGTTGTTTTCTGTGACTCCCCCAGAGCATATAGGATAAGCAATATGCAACAAGCAGTTTTGGGGATGTTATTTAGTGGGAGCAGGTAAAGAGGTGCTCCTGGAGAGGTTTGATACCATCCATCACACAGCTGAGAAAACAATTTAAGATATAACATTTCTCATAAAAGATTCCATAGGGATTTGTACTACTAGGAATCCTCTGACCACAACACCCTATCATGTTGCTGGGCCTATTTTCTTTCCAACTGTGGCACCCTTCCCACTTCTACCTTACCTATTGTTATTTTTTTTCATGTTCTTCTTGACATTCACCCCCCTCCTTCCAACATGTCACATTCATATTTCTTCTGTTCTATGTTCTCCTTCAAGACAATGCCAGAAAGACTTCTTTTATACCCAAAGCAGCCACCAAGTTGTTTTTCTAAACAAAAGGCTGTTTTTTTCTCATATGAACAGCATTCCCTAGTATGCTGAAATCCAATACAATCTACATTTGTATTACAGATCAAATTTTCTTCATTCTCAAATGGAATATAAAAACATAAAATATTAAAATAAATAAAATTGCACCATTATGTCTGACACCAGTACTTAAATGCTATTATTTTATTTTATTGATAATAATGTATTTAAACTACTCAAGTTCATTCAGGCATAGCACTTTACACATTGTACCTGATCTATTTGATAAGAATAAGCCTTTCTAACAGTTGTCAACTCATGTAATTGCAAGTACCTAACTAATTTTCCTATTTTGAATAATCATGTATTGTTACTTTAAATATAGTGTAAGTCTTACAAAAGAAGATGACTTGCAGGAAAATGTCATAGAACAAGTTTTTATTATTTGTTTAAGTAATTCTTTTAAATATGTAGTCACCTGCTAACATATCATAAATTTCTTTTTCAAAATACTTCATCCATATGAATTAATTTATTTCCATAAGCACCTCAGTGAAACAAATAAGAAATATCCTCTTTTCCAGAAGGGAGTATGAAACAGAGATAAACTGCTTAATATCATACAGAGAGAGAAGTGAGACTAAGATATAAGCAAGACTTGCTGCTATATTCTACCCTTGCTTTTATAATCTATATAGTTTTTCTCCTGAAGTAAAAGAGAAGTCTCATCTAGAGAATACACTTTTTGTCCAAGACAGCAATGTTGGCTTCACTCGGTGTTCCTTACTTGAATCTTTTTGGTGATATTGCTTATTCCCAACCTTCACGTTGCCTGCATTGTATTAATGTGAAAGAGAGTGACAGTTTTACATTCTCATGCCAAGATACCTGTGCAGATAAGCATAAAGTAGCAAAAGGCAAATTTATTTATATCTTAAAGCTTTCAAAAGCATCATGGGAGACTCCCCATGTATCAAGAGTTCACCAAACCAGAGGAACCCCAAACGAGGAGGGCCCTAGGGCCAGGCTTTCATAGCTATGCTGCTACAGAGTAAGTTTTGTGTCACTGAAAATTCTCTCTCATTCGAGTTTAGATAATTTTCTATCAAAATTTAATTTTTATTGTGTAAGTGACTTAAGTGAAAGGAAAGCTTATAATCCTTTTACTCCGATAGCTAATAACTGATGATTGTTTTGAATGTTTGGTATACTTTTTATATTGTAGGTAGGATTGCCTCACTCTTCTCTTCGGAACCCTCTGATGACTCTTCATTCCACTCAGAATAAAGAGTATGCTGCCATCACAGCCCGTGGAGCCCCCACAGCTCTCCCTCTGCCTCCTTTATTCCAGCTGCACAGGCCTTCTTGACTTTCCTTAGAAATGGGGCACACCTGTCCTCTCCCTCTCGCTTTGGGCCTGAGTACTTGTTTTCCCCTCCGCGTGATTTTCCAGAGACTGGCTGGCTTTTCTTTACTCTGACCTCTCCAAAGTAAGCCGGTTTTAAATACATCCTGCCATGTTTCTTGACAGAAAGCTTCTGATAAATAGTCCTTACTTTAACATTTACTCTCATGTCTGAAGATAGTATATTGAAAAGCAGAGACAGTACTTTACCAACAAAGGTCCATCTAGTCAAGGCTATGGAATTTCCAGTAGTCATGTATGGATGTGAGAGTGGGACTGTGAAGAAAGCTGAGCATCGAATAATTGATGCTTTTGAACTGTGGTGTTGGAGAAGACTCTTGGAGGCCCTTGGACTGCAAGGAGATCCAACCAGTCCTTTCTGAAGGAGATCAGCCCTGGGATTTCTTTGGAAGGAATGATGCTAAAGCTGAAACTCCAGTACTATGGCCACCTCATGTGAAGAGTTGACTCATTGGAAACGACTCTGATGCTGGGAGGGATTGGGGGCAGGAGGAAAAGGGGATGACAGAGGATGAGATGGCTAGATGGCATCACTTACTCGATGGATGTGAGTTTGAGTGAACTCCGGGAGTTGGTGATGGACAGGGAGGCCTGGCGTGCTGTGATTCATGGGGTTGCAAAGAGTCGGACATGACTGAGCGACTGAACTGAGCTGAACTGAACTGAAGAAATAAAAGCCATAATTCTGCCTTCAATGTCTGTTCTTTCAAGTTACTATCTCTTTGGAGACATAACATAATAAAATTAAACAGTCAAGCAACCTGCTGCCTTTCCCTGGGGATCCCAGCATCAGTGATAAATAATGTCCCAGTATTCTTAAAGGTTGACCTTCTCTCTGAACATCTATAAGGAATAAAATTCACCTGTGCTTAGGCATTCAAGTGTTTGGGGCTAAAACTTTTTGGTACAGATTTAATGACCTTTGGTAAAAATTTATTAATCTGAATGTTTACTTCCAGATATTGTGGTTCAATTCTATTAGTATATGATATTTTGAGAATGGGAATTCAACATGGTAAAAATAGGAATATCAATTACCACATAGTCTAATGATACTACACATGGTATGTATATGTGGGCAAATGACTAGCACAGATACTTACACAGTTTGAGTTTGCAGTAATGATATCTGATTATTTATTCTTACACATCCCTAGTGAAACTGTAGGTGAAACCATTTCAAATAACGTGATGCTGCTCTGCCCTTTTCCTGAAATGACTGCTGCAATAGACCCATTAGCACCACAGGTATTTATATTCTGCTTTTCAAAGGACAGGCTCAGGAAATGTGTGCCTAGAGTGCACTGAATGAAATTCTACTGAGCCGTATCTTCAGCATGTTTGAGAATGTCAGTTACAATGTGACGGATTTAATTGTTCAGCAAAGTGGAAATGCTTGCTTGGTTATTAATGTCTCTTTAAAGCAGGGTCAGATTGTTGTGAAATATTTCCAGGAAATGCACCCTTAGAAACAGAAGGGAAATTCTGATGCTATTAATTAATTAGAGAAGGAGTTATCACCTTTAATATCTTGAGGAATTAATCCATTGCTGTTATTATAGATTCTCAACTTTTGTTTTTCCCATTGGAACCTTTAATCAGATCCTAGATATATCAGTAAACTGAGATTAAGAAGATGGGCTCAGACAGCCAGACTCAGTGATAACTCTGTTATGGTTTTCTCTGAAGAGCTGAAAAGTGGAAATATTGGTATTTATTGGGTCATGCAGATAATGATGCCAGGAATCTATTCTATAATTCATAGGTTACAAATTAAATAAAACTATATCTGAAACAGTGGAGCAGAGCATTAGAAAAGATGGCAGTGGTAACCAAATCCCTCTTCTTTGGGAACCTAGGAATCTCACTGTCTTAGACTTTTCTTTTGGACAGATTTTCCTCTAAAACCAAAGGAATGATTCTTTCTCTAGCAAACAGTTGTAGTTGATTTTAATAGTGCTGCTTATATTTACTTTATATAAAACCATGTGCTTAATAAAGTGTAATTGACTTAAAAATGAGTTTTGAATTGAAGACTTGCATCCAATCGGATTTCTGTTACTTCGTAATACATAAGACATCTGTCTGTGATTTGATGTGACCCTGGAGTGAGAATACTGCAGAGATTTTGGAGGTCTTACGATTGTGCTGAATGGCCAAGCAGAATCCCTGGGCATGAGTTGAAGCACAGCATGAGTGAAGTTTAGCAATGCAATGACAGAGATGGGAGGGTGAAACGAAAGGCTCGAGGAAAGTCCTGGAGCCATTTTCGTGAAATTTTATCATTTGCTCAAGGGTTTCATTTATGTGGTCCTCACGTCACTTATTGAATTAAGGCTGTTAAAGAGATTGGCCAACTCCACATCCTGTGGAGGCATCTCACTCCGTCTAAGAAAGTACAAAGTTTCCTAGATTTGCCTAGTGGGACGCACTGTGGTGACTCATGATCCCAGTTGACCTTCAACCCATAGCTGTCTCTCAACCAGATATTCCATTTGAATTCACAATGCTAAGAAAATGAATAATATTTAGTATTCCAACTTTGTTTCCTCAAAAGACAGGATGGGCTGTAGATATGTTTTAGGATGTTTTCAACTGCAAGTAATAGAAAATATATGTAATGATAAGGAAACTATAAGGAAAATCTCTTATATTACGGAAGGTTTAGGATATGGCATTTTTAATGTCGTTTAAGCTAGCATGTAATGACAGTATCAAGATCCAGGGTTTCCCCCCCAATTTTTCTTTCCTCTGTCATTTTTAGCATGTCACCTTCTTCCTTCATGGTTGCAAAGCAGCTGCATCAGCTCAGGGATCATATCCTGCACAATATTTAAAGGCCAGGAGAAAAGACAGTGCATCCTGTTTTGTTTTGTTTTTCAAAGAGCAAGGGAGGTTTCCCCAGAAGCCTCTCAGCATCTATACTGACATACCTTATTCGACAGAATTGCTCTTTTCTTCTAGATGTAAACTAGAACTAGAGAAAAAAAAAATGGGTATAACTAGCTTAGATTAACCAAGGGGCCCAGAATCCACTGATACTGACCTCACCCTTTAGAAAGTGAAGACTGTTTTGGCAGAAATATAGGATGAATGGATATTGTATAGGCTTACAGGTGGCATTTTCCTTTGTCCTCAGCTTAACAAGAATACAGTGAAGGCACTGGCACTTATTGACAATTAGGTCAGGTCATTATTTTGAGAGCTGTCCTGTGCATTGTAGGATATTTAGCAGTCAGTACCCCTGGCCTCTATTCAATTAATGCCGATAGCAACCCCCAGCTTATGAAACCAAGTTGTATCCTCATATAGGTGAGGGGAGGGGGTTCAAAAATCACCTCCCACTGAGAATGTAAATTGTGCAGCCACTATGGAGAACAGCATGGAGAGACCTTCAAAAACTAAAAATAGAGCTACCATGTGATCAGCAGTCCTACTCCTGGGCATATATCTGGAAGAGATTAAAACTCTAATATGAAAACCTGTGTGTACCTCAGTGATCATAGCAGCATTACTTACAATAGCCAAAACGTGGATGCAACCTAAATGTTTATTGGAGAAGATGAACTGTATATATACAGTGGAATATCACTAAGCCATAAAAAGAATGAAATAATGCCATTTTCAGTGACATGGATGCAACCAGAGATTGTCATATAAGTGAAGTAAGTCAGACAGAGAAAGACAAATATCATTTGATATCACTTATTTGTGGAATCAAAAAAAAATGATACAAATGAACTCCTTACAAAATAGAAGTAGACTCACAAACATAGAACAGAAACTTATTAAAGGGGAAAGAGGGAGGAGTAAATTAAGCTGAGATTAACAGCTACAAACTAACATATATAAGAAAACAACAAGGACCTACTGTATAGCACAGGGAACTATATACAATATCTTGCAATAACCTATCATGGAAAAGAATATGAAAAAGATATACACACACATAACAGAATCACTTTGCTGTATAACGAAACACCATAAATGAACTATATTTCAATTTTTTTAAGTGACAAAAAATTACCTCCCACTGAGATGCACTGACGTAGTGGGTAGGCATGAGAGAGGGAAATTTCTAATCAATAGACTATAGAGGATTATTTTAGGCTTGACCACGGGTCTGTGAACTTAATTATATGCTGGGCTAGTTTTGCTTGAGTGATTTGAGGCCAAGTATGCCTTATGTCTCCTCCTGAAGGCTTCTACAAAATGTAAGGGCCTTGCTGGTCACAGATTTGCAGCTGTCTTGGACTCTCCATCAGATGACCTACAAGCCCTCCTGTGTGTGGAAATCCTCCTGGTAGTGATCAAAGTCAGGGAAGGTGCTGATTCAGGGTTTAGTGGGAAAAAAGCAGAGGCTGAAATCACTATTTTGGTGAGAAAACCATACTTTGCGTGGGACTGTGAAGCGAGTTGTTTTGATGGAATTTCATTTGGCCTGCTTATCTTACAGATGTCCTAGTACTTGATGAATTCTCCTAGTAAATGGTTTAAATGCTGTAGAAGGGCTAAGAACCTTGAACTAAGGACCTTGAAGAATGGTCCTCAGAAATCAGGGCACAACCTAAAGCCCTTGGTTTGAGAGCCACTAACTGGAATTGGTAGAGTTTAAAAGTTCACATTTCTTGATCTGAAGGTGAAAATAGTCTCTGTATTAGATAAATTGAATAGCTAAAATTTCCAGTTATTTAAACAGTGTTACTTCAAATTACAGTAATTCTGAGTACTTAGGATCCTCTCTCTCTTCATTATATTTTCTCTCTCATTTCAGGAGAAGAAAGCGATTTAAACTTTACAAGATGATGGCAAATTTGAAAGAGAGACAGTTGGGGGATAGAAATAAGCAAAGATATCCCTGGAGGGGAAATAAAATGGAGAAAAGGAAGTGAGGTACCAAAAAAAAAAATAGTCAGGAGAAAGCAGGGAAGACATATGCATAGAGAGATACACAGCAAAATATCAGTGGTACCATCCTGTGCATAATTTATTCAGTTAATTCACAGATTTTTAAAAATGTTGGTATTTATATTTTAGAAATGATAACCCACTACATGTTTTGTGCATTGACAGTTTGAGTTGATTGCTCTGGATCTTAACATTCAATTCCGTATGGCACAGTGGATGCGAGTAGGAGTGTGAAGCAGTCTCATCATCACTTGACAGCTGTGTGACATTGAGAAATTATTAAATTACATAACAACCCTGTGCCTCAAATCCTGTTCAGTGAGGCTGCTAATAGAACCTAGTTCACTGGGCAGCTGTGGGCATTTTCTGAGTTATATCAGAGTAAATTACTCATCATGTTGGCTGGCATAGAGAGACTATTTAACAACTGTTGTTGTTATTAAAGTTTTTTTTCTTGATTTCCCTTTATCCAGTTTTCTAAATTTAACCACTAAATTGAACCCTGTAAGGAGATCAGCCCTGGGATTTCTTTGGAAGGAATGATGCTGAAGCTGAAACTCCAGTACTTTGGCCACCTCATGCGAAGAGTTGACTCATTGGAAAAGACTCTGATGCTGGGAGGGATTGGGGGCAGGAGGAGAAGGAGACGACCCAGGATGAGATGGCTGGATGGCATCACTGACTCCATGGATATGAATCTGAGTGAACTCTGGGAGCTGGTGATGGACAGGGAGGCCTGGAGTGCTGTGATTCATGGGGTCTCAAAGAGTCGGACACCACTGAGCGACTGAACTGAACTGAACTGAAAGTTGTCAGCGTTTTCCCCACTAACTGGACACATACTTAGTGCTTCTCAGTCTAGTTCAAAGAAGTGGAGAGCAATATTGTAGTGAAAATGTCTAGATGGTGAACGCTGAAAAGATGCAGGATCCACAAAGATTACACTTTGGGATAATCAGATGACTGCTGCGGCTGCTGCTGCTGCTAAGTCTCTTCAGTCGTGTCCGACTCTGTGCGACCCCATAGACGGCAGCCTGCCAGGCTCCCCCGTCCCTGGGATTCTCCAGGCAAGAACACTGGAGTGGGTTGCCATTTCCTTCTCCAATGCATGAAAGTGAAAAGTGAAAGGGAAGTTGCTCAGTCGTGTCCGACTCTTCGCGACCCCATGGACTGCAGCCCACCAGGCTCCTCCATCCATGGGATTTTCCAGGCAAGAGTACTGGAGTGGGGTGCCATTGCCTTCTCCGAATCAGATGACTAAATACCAGTTTGTGAAGAGATCACAGAAGCTCAAGAAGAGAAAACAAAATTCTGCTAATTATTTTGATAATTGAAACTTTGACTTTGCTCAATTATGGAAGAGTTCATATATACAAAATTATATAATGATGGGATACGTCTGTGTATATATATTCATAAAACCTAGTGAAACAGGCCTCCATGTACTCACAATACCTTTTTGAAAAATAAAACATGCACGCCTATTCAAGACCACTCTGTGCCTCTTATTACCTTTTGTGTCTATCATTCTGTTGCTTTTCTTTGCGATTCCCCTGTGGCTTAATGGTAAAGAATCTACCTGCCGATGCTCGAGACACAGGAGACACGGTTTCAATCCCTGGGTTAGGAAAACCCTCTGGAGGAGGAAATGGTAACCCACTCCAATACTCTTGCCGGGAAAATCCCATGGAAACGTACAATACATTAATAATCTCTAAGCAACACAATTGTTTGGTTGTACTTTTATTTGAACTTCAAATAATAGTATCTAGATGTCCTCTATATTTTTCTGAAACTTGCTTTTTATTAAAAATCAACATTATAAGCATTATGTTTTTGATATTCATCCAGGTGAGCATATAGAGATGTAGTTCATTTATTACCTTTGCCATAAATATTTGTTTAACTTACATTCAATGGGCATTTCCATTGTTTCTAGTTGTTTGCTTTCCCACAGATGCTGCAATGCACCTGTCTTTTGGAGCATATGGGCCAAAAATTTCAGAGGAGAATTATGGGGTCAAAGTAATCTTGTGGTTACAAGATAATGTCGGTAGTTTTCCAAAGTGAATATGCTAAGTTATACTCCCACCAGTAGCATATAAAAGATTCACTTAGTCTATATTTTTGCCAACCCTTGATATTGTGAGACTTTTAACATTTTATAAATATGAGGTATGACATGCTGTCTTATTTGGGTTTTCTCTGCAGTAAATTTGAGCGTTTGTTTTAAATTGCAATTTCTTCCTTTTTTTCCCCTGTAAAATGCCTCTTTCTATATTTCCCCCATCTTAAATCACACTGTTAGCCTTCTTATTGGTTTATATGATATGTTTTTACATTTGGGAGGCTAATGCCTTGCCAGTTATATTGTGTGGTAGATATCTTCACCTAGATTTTGACTTGCTTTTGATATGGCTTAAGATATCTATGGTTGATAGGTGTATTGGTGCCAATTTTCCACTCTGCTATAATACGGTGATAGGTTCACAGCCTTTGTCCCTGTAGCCATGGTTCCTCACTCCAGTGGGAGTATAACACCCAATGAGATATGACCAGGTTTGATGCAAGTAGAGGCATTAACTCTGCAAGTAGAGGTCCAGTTTCTGGCCGTCTTATGTTCCTGCCATACTCAATAAGAATAATGTGCCCTAGTTTAGCTTCTGGTCCAAAGGAGATAGCTGGAGCAACTGCAGCTCAATCCCAAGTCTGGAACCAAGCCCAACTGACATGAAGCTTATATCTGCAGACCCAGGCACAAGAAAAAGAGTGCTTATAGTTATAAGACATTTGATTTGACATGATTTATTACACCTCATTATTATAACAGCTGAGTGAGAACTAATGGGCAAGGTCCTTAATTTAACATGATTGATCATTCTTTTCCTCTAGAGTTTGCATATTTTGTCTTGCTTAAATTTCATTTCTTCCAAAATCATAAACATGTTCTTTGCATGTTGTTCAGAAACACATTTCCTGTCCCAAAGTTATCAAGATAATCTACTACATGTGCATTTAAGCCTGTTTGTAACTAGGAATTGATTTTGTGTTGTGTGTGAAATAGGGTTCAGTTTCGCTTGTTTTTCCACCTGAGTCCTGCAGTCACTTCAGCACCATGTGCCCATTCTCTGCTGATATACAATGCTGTCTTGTTTCCACATAGAGTTTTCATGCCTAGGCCAATGTCACATTGTCTTAATTCCTGGAGCTCTTCAGTATGTCTTGGCATTGGGTAAGGCAAGTCCTACCTTCTTCCTATTACAGGAAGTTTTTAGCTGTATTTCTTCCTTTGCTTATCATATGCATATTATAGTTAGCTTGTAAAATTCTTGAAAACCCAAATTACTACTGGATCTATAGATAAATTTGGAAATGTTGGAGGACTTTGCAACATCGTTTCATTATCCAAAATAATCATCTACTTTGTCTATGTTTTATTTAATACCTCTTATAAAGTTTTATAATTTAATTCATCATGGTCTTGAATCTTTTTAAAAAGAATTATTCTTGGTTACTTTCACCATTATCACCATTTTGCAGGTATTTTTTAAAAATGACATTTTCTAAGTGTTTGTAGATATTGTGTAGAAATGCAACTGAGTTGTGTATTATATAAAGGATTTTTTTCCTCAGCAACCAGCTTAAAATCCAAGATTGAATCTAATAATTTATCTGAATAATATTTTGAGTTTTCTAGTTAGAAAATTATGGGCTTGCCAGGTGGTGCTAGTGGTAAAAAAAACCCACGTGCCAATATTGTATGGGACAGTTATTGGATTTTTAAAAATTCCTTTACAATACATACATTTCTTCCTTTTTATTTTTCTCCATTGCTGCCCTCAAAGGGTCCTCTAGTACAATGTTGAACAACAGTAAGAGAGTGGACTTATTCTTTATTCATTAATTTAAATGAAATGGTTTTAATCTTTTGCCACTTACTATGATATAGGCTTAGGTTTTTTTTTTTTTTTTCATTTCTATCAGATTAAAGAAGGCTCCCTACATGGTTAATGAATTTTGTTAAATGCTTTTTCTGCATCTATTGAGATGACTATATAGTTTCTCTCTTTCTATTCGTTAATGTGCTGAAGTACATTAATAGATATTTTTCTAATGTTAATCCAAACTTTCATTCCTGAGATAAATGCAGTTTGGTCATGATACAGTGCATAATGTGTGTGTGTGTGTATGTGTGTGTATACATGCACATGCTTCCAGATACATGGCCAGGTTTATTTTATCTTGTTTGCACTACTGGTTTATACATTTTCTTTCTTATACTGTCCTCTAGCTTTTTTATCACAAATTTTTAATGTTAGCCTAACCAAATAAGTGGGGTGTTTTTCCCTTTTCATATTCCAAGAAGAATTTGTAAAAAATCAAGATTATTTGTTCCTTGAGTGAGTGGCAAAATGCATTTATAAGAGTCATTTGGACATGTTGTTTTTATGAAAATATTTTAAAATATTGACTTACTATCTTCAAATGTTACTGTATTACTCATATTTTCTATTTTGTTCTTTTAATAAATTGTAATTTTCTGAGCATCTGTCCGTATCATGCTAGTTTTAAAATCAGCTACCTTAAAGCATTTTTTAAAAACTCAATTATATCCTCAATTTGTTGTACAGATTTTTTGGTTTTCATAACTGTAATGTTTCCTCTAGAATGACTTTGACTTATTTGATTTTGTAATTTTTATATTTTTCATGTATTTTATATTTGTTTGCTCTCTCATTAATTTCCCCCTAGGAACTGTTTTTACATATGTCTGCTATAACGTCATTTAACTGATGTTTATAGTTCATGTGAAAGTCTGAAAATCTTAATTCCTTACCTGAAATATTTAGGCCATTCACATTTAACTGTGAGCCTTTATGTGTTCGGACTTATTTCTATTATTTCATCTTAGACTTCCTATTTTTATTGCATGTTTTAATTTTTTCTTACAAAACTCATTTTGCATTAATGATATTTTCCCATTATTAAAATTTTCTTTCTATTTGCTTGAAAGTTACACAGTATCTCAAATATTTTTATGGATTATAGAAATTATGATGTTCAAACTTAATTTGTAAAGGAATAACAGACCATCTTATCTGCCTCCTGAGAAACCTGTATGCAGGTCAAGGAGTAACAGAATTGGAAATAGAACAATGGACTGGTTCAAAACTGGGAAAGGAGTACATCAAGGCTGTATATTGTCACCCTGCTTATTTAACATCTTTGCAGAATATATCAAGAGAAATACCAGGCTGGATGAAGCACAAGCTGGAATCAAGATTGCCAGGAGAAATATCAATAACCTCAGATATGCAGATGATACCACTCTCATGGCAGAAAGCAAAGAGAAACTAAAGAGCCTCTTGATGAGAGTGAAAGAGGACAGTCGAAAAGCTGGCTTAAAATTCAACATTCAAAAAACAAAGATTAAGGCATCCAATCCCATCATTTCATGGCAAATAGATGGGGAAAAAGTAGAAACAGTGGCAGATTTTATTTTCTTGGTCTCCAAAATCACTGTGGAGAGTGATTGCAGCTATGAAATTAAAAGACACTTGCTCCTTGGAAGAAAACCTATGACAAACCTAGACAGCATATTAAAAAGCAGAGAAATCGCTTTGCCAACAAAAGTCCATGTAGTCAGAGCTATGGCTTTTATAGTAGTTATGTGTGGATATGAGAGTTGGACCATAAAGAAGGCTGAACCTCAGAAAACTGATACTTCTAAATTGTGATGCCAGAGAAGACTCTTGAGAGTCCCTTGGTAAGCAAGAATATAAAACCAGTCAATCCTAAAGGAAATCAACTCTGAATATATATTGGAAGGACTGATACTGAAGCTCCAATACTTTGGCCACCCGATTGGAAAAGACCCTGATACTGGGAAAGATTGAGGGCAAGAGGAGAAGGGGACGACAGAGGATGAGATAGCTGGATGGCATCACTGACTCAATGCACATGAGTTTGAGCAAACTCAGGGAGAAAGTGAAGGACAGGGAAGCCTGGCATGCTGAGTCCATGGAGTTGCAAGGAGTCTGACACAACTTAGCAACTGAACAGCAGCAGCAATTTTCAGTTCATTTGGGTAAATACCAAGGAGTGTCATCGCTGGATCATATGCTTAGTTTTATCAGAAACTACCAAGCTGTCTTCCAGTGTCTCACTATTTTGCATTCCTACCAGCAATGAATGGAAGGTCTTGTTGCTCTACATGCTCATATTTGATATTCTCAGTGTTTTGGCTTTTGGCCATTCTGATAATGTGTACTCTTATCTTATTGTGGTTTTTTTTTCTAATTATTTTTTATTGAAAGATAATTGCTTTACAGAATTTTGTTTTTTTCTGTCAAACCTCAACATTAATCATCATAGGTATACATATATCCCCTCCCTTTTGAACCTGCCTCCCATCTCTCTACCCATCCCACCCTTCTAGATGATACAGAGCCCCTGTTTGAGTTTCCTGAGCCATACAGCAATTCCCGTTGGCTATTTATTTAACATCAGTTCAGTTCAGTTCAGTAGCTCAATCATGTCCGACTCTTTGCGACCCCATGAATCACAGCACGCCAGGCCTACCTGTCCATCACCAACTCCCGGAGTTCACTCAGATTCACGTCCATAGAGTCAGTGATGCCATCCACCCATTTCATCCTCTGTCATCCTCTTCTCCTCCTGCCCCCAATCCCTCCCAGCATCACAGTCGTTTCCAATGAGTTAACTCGTCGCATGAGGTGGCCAAAGTACTGGAGTTTCAGCTTTAGCATCATTCCTTCCAAAGAAATCTCAGGGCTGATCTCCTCCAGAATGGACTGGTTGGATCTCCTTGCAGCCCAAGGGACTCCCAACACCACAGTTCAAAACAAGATATGGTAATGTAAATTTCCATATTACTCATTCCATACATCTTACCCTCTCCTCCCCTCTCCCTATGTCCATAAGTCTATTCTCTATGTTTGTTTCTCCATTACTGCCCTGGAAATAAATTTGTAGGTACCATTTTTCTAGATTTCATATATACACATTAGAATATGATATTTATCTTTCTCTTTCTGACTTACTTCACTCTGTATAATAGGTTCATCCACCTCATTAGAACTGACTCAAATGTGTTCACTTTTATGGCTGAGTAATATTCCATTGTGTCTATGTACCACAACTTCTTTATCCATTCATCTGTCGATGGACGTCTAGGTTGCTTCCATATTCTAGCTATTGTAAATAGTGCTGCAGTGAACAATGGGATACATGTGTCTTTTTCAATTTTGGTTTCATCAGGGTATATGCCTAGGAGTGGGATTGCTGGGTCATATGGTGGTTTTATTCCTAGTTTTTTAAGGAATCTCCATACTGTCTTCCATAGTGGCTGTTATCAATTTACATTCCCACCAACAGTGCAAGAACATTCTCTTTTCTCCACACCCTCTCCAGTATTTATTGTTTATAGACTTTTTGATGACGGCCATTCTGACTGGTGTGAGGTGATATCCCATTGTAGTTTTGATTTGCATTTCTCTAATAATGAGTGTTGAGCATTTTTCATGTGTTTCTTGGCCATCTGCATGTCTTCTTTGGAGAAATGTCTATCTAGGTCTTTTAACCATTTTTTGACTGGGTTGTTTGTTTTTCTGGTATTAGTCATAGGAGCTGCTTGTATATTTTGGAAATTAATCTTTTGTCACCTGTCTCATTTGCTATTATTTTCTCCCATTCTAATAGTTATCTTTTAACCTTGCTCATAGTTTCTTTTGCTGTGTGAAAGCTTTTAAGTTTAATTAGGTCCCACTTGTTTACTTTTGGTTTTATTTCGGTTACTCTAGGAGGTGGGTCATAGAGGATCTTGCTTTGATTTATGTCATCGAGAGTTCTGCCTGTGTTTTCCTCCAAGAGTTTTATAGTTTCTGGTCTTACATTTAGGTCTTTAATCCATTTTGAGTTTGTCTTTGTGTATAGTGTTAGGAAGTGTTCTAATTTCATTCTTTTACATGTCCAATTTTCCCAGCACCATTTATTGAAGAGGCTATCTTTGTTGCATTATATATTCTTGCCTTCTCTGTCAAAAATAAGGTAATAATAGGTGCATGGGTTTATTTCTGGGCTTTCTATCTTGTACCATTGGTCTATATTTCTGTTTTTGTGCCAGTAACATAACTGTCTTGCTGACTGTAGCTTTGTAGTATAATCTGAAGTTAGGAAAGTTGATTCCTCCAGCTCCATTCTTCTTTCTCAAGACTGCTTTGGCTCTAGGGTCTTTTGTATTTCCATATGAATTGTGAAATTTTTTGTTCTAGTTCTGTGAAAAATGTCATTGGTAATTTGATAGGGATCACACTGAATCTGTAGATTGCATTTGGTAGTATAGTCATTTTCACAATATTGATTCTTCCTATCCAGGAACATGGACTATCTCTCCATCTTTTTATGTCATTTTTTATTTCTTTCATCAGTGTCTTATAATTTTCTGTGTACAGTTCTTTTGTCTCCTTAGGTAAGTTTATGCCTAGATATTTAATTCTTTTTGTTGCAATGGTGAATGGGATTGATTCCTTAATTTCTCTTTCTCATTTTTCATTGTTGGTATATAGAAATGCAGATGGTTTCTGTGTATTGATTTTTGTATCCTGCAATTTTGCTAAATTCACTGATTAGCTCTAGTAATTTTCTAATACTATCCTTAGGGTTTTCTATGCACAGTATCATGTCATCTGCAAACAGTGACAGCTTTACTTATTCTTTTCCAGTCTGGATTCCTTTTATTTCTTTTTCTTCTCTGATTGCTGTAGCTAGGACTTCCAGAACTATGTTGAATAATAGTGGGGAAAGAGGACACCCTTATCTTGTTCCTGGTCTTAGGGGGAATGCTGTCATTTTTTCACAATTGAGCATAATGTTTGCTGTAGGCTTATCATATCTGGCCTTTACTATGTTGAGGTAAGTTCTTCCTATGCCCATTTTTTGAAGAGTTTTAATCATAAATGAGTGCTGAATTTTGTCGAAGGCATTTTCTGTATCTATTGAGATGGCCGTATGGTTTTTGTCTTTCAATTTGTTGATACAGTGTGACACATTGATTGATATATGTATATTGAACAATCTTTGCCTACCTGGAATAAACCCAACTTGATCATGGTATATGAGCTTTTTGATGTGTTGCTGAATTCTGTTTGCTAAAATTCTGTTGAGGATTTTTGCATCTATGTTCATCAGTGATATTGCCCTGTAGTTTTCTTTTTTTGTGTTATCTCTGTCTGTTTTTGGTATCAGGGTGATGGTGACCTCGTAGAATGAGTTTGGAAGTGTTCCTTCCTCTGCAGTTTTTTGAAAGAGTTTTTTAGAAGGATAGGCATTAGCTCTTCTCTAAATGTTTGATAGAATTCTCCTGTGAAGCCATCTGCTCCTAAGGTTTTATTTTTGGGGAGATTTTTGATCACGGCTTCAATTTCAGTGCTTGTAATTGGGTTGTTCATAATTTCTATTTCTTCCTGGTTCAGTCTTGAAAGATTGAACTTTTCTAGGAATCTGTCCATTTTTTCCAGGTTATCCATTTTATTGCCATATAGTCATTCATAATAGTCTCTTATAATCCTTTGTAGTTCTGCATTGTCTGTGTAAACTTTCCTTTTTCATTTATTATTTTGTTGATTTGATTCTTCTCTCTTTTATTCTTGGTGAGTCTGGCTAAATGTTTCTCAATTTTGTATATCTTCTCAAAGAACCAGCTTTTAGTTTTATTAATCTTTACTACTGGTTCTTTAATTTCTTTTACATTTATTTCTGCTCAGATTTTTATGATTTCTTTCCTTCTTCTACTAATCTTGGGGTTTTATTTTTTTCTTCTTTTTCCAGTTGTTTTAGGTGTAAAGTTAGGTTGTTTATTCAATGTTTTTCTTATTTCTTGAGGTAGGATTGTAGTCCTAAAAACTTCCCTCTTTAGAACTGCTTTTGCTATATACCATAGGTTTTGAGTTGTGTTTTCATTGTCATTTTTTTCTAGAAATTTTTTTATTTTACCTTTGATTTCTTCAGTAACCTATTGGTTATTTAGAAATGTGTTGTTTAATCTCCATGTGTTCGTGTTTCTTACAGTTCTTTTTTCTTGTAATTGATATCTAGTCTCATAGCATTGTGCTAAGAGAAGATGCTTGATATGATTTCAATTTTCTTAAATTCACTGAGCTATGATTTGTGACCCAAAATGTGGTCTATCCTGGAGAATGTTCCATGCGCACTTGAGCAGGTGTATTCTTCTGCATTTGGATGGAATGTCCTGAAGATATCAATGAGATACATTTCATCTAATGTGTCATTTAAGACTTGAGCTTCCTTATTAATTTTATGTCTGTCCATTGGTGTGAGTGGGGTGTTGAAGTCTCCTACTATTATTGTGTTACTGTCAATTTCTCCTTTTATGTCTGTTAGTGTTTGTCTTATGTATTGAGATGCTCCTATGTTGAGTGCATAGATATTTACAGTTGTTATGTCTTCCTCTTGGATTGATCCCTTGATCATTATGTAGTGTTCTTCCTTATCTCTTGTAATCTTTTTTATTTTAAGGTCTATTTTGTCTGATATGAGAATTGCTACTCCAGCTTTCTTTTGCTTCCCATTTGCATAGAATATATTTTTCCATCCTCTCACTTTCAGTCTGTATGTGTCTTTAGGTCTGAAGTGGGTTTCTTGTATATATATATATATATATATATATATATATATATATATATGGGTCTTGTTTTTGTATCTATTCAGCCAGTCTGTGTCTTTTGGTTGTCATTAAAATGCGTTTAATCCATTTACATTTAAAGTAATTACCGATATATGTGTTCCTATTGCCATTTTCTTAATTGTTTGGGGTTGATTTTGTAGATTTTATTTTATTCTCTTGTATTTATTTATTGATTATATAAGTCCCTTTAACATTTGTTGTTGGAGAAGGAAATGGCAACCCACTCCAGTGTTCTTGCTTGGAGAATCCCAGGGATGGGGGAGCCTGGTGGGCTGCTGTCTATGGGGTCGCACAGAGTGGGACACGACTGAAGCAACTTAGCAGCAGCAGCAGCAACATTTGTTGTAAAGCTGGTTTGGTGGCCCTGAATTCTCTTAACTTTTGCTTGTCTGAAAAGCTTTTTATTTGTCCATCAATTTTGAATGACATCCTTGACGGGTACAGTAATCCCGTAAACCTGGTTGCAGGTTTTTCCCTTTCAGTACTTTAAATATATCCTGCCATTCCCTTCTGGCATGCAGAGTTTCTGCTGAAAGGTCAGCTGTTAAGCCTATGGGGGATTTCCCTTGTATATTTCTTCTTCCTTTTCCTTTGCTGCTTTTAATATTATTTCTTTGTGTTTAGTCTTTGTTAGCTTGGTTAGTATGTGTCTTTGTGTGTCTTGGTGTGTTTCTCCTTGGGTTTATCCTGTATGGGACTCTTTGGGCCTCTTGGACTTGATTGACTATTTCCTTTTCCATATTGGGGAAATTTTCAACTACAATATCTTCAAAAAATTTCTCATACCCTTCCTTTTTCTCTTCTGGGACCCCTATAATTAGAATGCTGGCATGTTTGACACACTTTCAGAGGTCTCTGAGACTGTCCTCAGTTCCTTTCATTCCTTTTATCTTATTCTGCTCTTGAGAAGTTATTTCTACCTTTTTATCATCAAGTTCACTGATTCATCCTTCTGCTATTGATTCCTTCTAGAGTGTTTTTAATCTCAGGAACTGTGTTGTTTGTCTCTGTCTGTTTATTCTTTAATTATTCTAGGCCTTTGTTAATTGATTCTTACATTTTCTCCATTTTGTTCTCAAGGCTTTTGATCATCTTCACTATCATTATTCTGAGTTCTTTTTCAGGTAGTTTGCCTATTTCATTTATTTGGACTTTGGTGTTTCTAGTTTGTTCCTTCATGTGAGTAGTATTTCTCTGCCTTTTCATTAGTACTTTTTAAAACTTATTGTGTCTGAGGTCTTCCTTTTCCCATGCTTCAAGTTAAAAATCTCTCTTCCTTTTGGTTTTTGCCCTCCTAAGTTTGGTCCAGTGGTTTGTGTAAGCTTTCTATAGGGTGAGATTTGTGCTGAGTATTTTGTTTGTTTGTTTGTGTTACCTCTGATGGACAAGACTGAGTGAGGTGGTAATCTTGTCTGCTAATGACTGGGTTTGTATTTTTGTTTTGTATATTGTTTAGTCCTGCACAAGGCGCTACTGGTGGTTGGGTGATGCCAGGTCTTGTATTCAAATGACTTCCTTTGTGTGAGTTCTCACTATTTGATACTCCCTAAATAGGAATAGGAAAAGGAATACATCAAGGCTGTATATTGTCACCCTGCTTATTTAACTTCTATGCAGAGTACATCATGAGAAACGCTGGACTGGAAGAAGCACAAGCTGGAGTCAAGACTGCCAGGAGAAATATCAGTAACCTCAGATATGCAGATGACACCACTCTTATGGCAAAAAGTGAAGAGGAACTAAAAAGCCTCTTGATGAAAGGGAAAGAGGAGAGTTAAAAAGTTGGCTTAAAGCTCAATATTCAGAAAACTAAGATCATGGCATCTAGTCCCATCACTTCATGGGAAATAGATGGGGAAACAGTGGAAACAGTGTCAGACTTTATTTTGGGGGGCTCCAAAATCACTGCAGATGGTGATTGCAGCCATAAACTTAAAAGACACTTACTCCTTGGAAGGAAAGTTATGACCAACCTAGACAGCATATTGAAAAGCAGAGAAATTACTTTGCCAACAAAGGTCTGTCTAGTCAAGGCTATGGTTTTTCCAGTGGTCTTGTATGGATGCGAGAGTTGGACTGTGAAGAAAGCTGAGCGCCAAAGAACTGATGCTTTTGAACTGTGGTATTGGAGAAGACTCTTGAGAGTCCCTTGGACTGCAAGGAGATCCAACCAGTCCATTCTGAAGGAGATTAGCCCTGGGATTTCTTTGGAAGGAATGATGCTAAAGCTGAAACTCCAGTACTTTGACCACCTCATGCGAAGAGTTGACTCATTGGAAAAGACTCTGATGTTGGGAGGGATTGGGGGCAGGAGGAGAAGGGGACGACAGAGGGTGAGATGGCTGATGGCATCACCGACTCGATGGACATGAGTTTGGGAGGACTTCGGGAGTTGGTGATGGACAGGGAGGCCTGGCATGCTGCAATTCATGGGGTCACAAAGAATCAGACACGACTGAGTGACTGGACTGAAGTGAACTGAGAGCTAGGTCTCTGGTAGTCTAGGATCTTGGAGTCAGTGCTCCCACTCCAAAGGCTCAGGGCTTGATCTCTGGTCAGGAACAAAGATTTCACAAGTGGTCTGTTATGGCATTAAGTGAGATTAAAACAAATACCTCAAAATGAGAAACCAGAGATTAATCCCAGACAAATGTCAGTTACAAAATTAGGCAAATAATCAAAATAATGGAATATATACATATACATATACACCGATAAGCAAAATCAAAATAGTCCAACAAAAATAGAGTAGATTGACCCAGAGAACAGAGGAAATAAAAAATTTTATTTACCAGTTAAGAACAAAACCAACTAAAGCACAAACTGAAAAACAAAATGAAAGCAAGGTGCCTAGTTGGGAATAAAACAATGAAAATAAAACTAACAAATATGTTGGAAAGAAAGGAAAGAAAAAAAAGAAAGAAAGTATAGATATGCAAAATTAAATAGAGGTAGATGAAAAGATTCATATCCACTAAAGATTAACTGCCAGGGGAAAATAACAGTAGGAAAGGCAAAAAAGGAATAAATGTAGAAGTAATATAGTAGGCTTAAAAAAAAATAAAATTATAAAAGAGAGAAAAGAAAAAAAAGGAAAACTTTGCAGAACTGCAAAGTCCCTATGTAGAGTCACAGGTTTATAACAACAATAAAAAGTGTGACTGAATATACACATATACATATGCACTCATAAGTGAAATCAAAAGAATCCAAACAAAAATAAAATTCAATAGATTGACTGGATGAACAAAGGAAACCAAAAGTTATATCTACCAGTTAAGAACAAAACTAATGAAAGTACAAACCGGAAAACAAAACTAAAGCAAGGTGACAAGTGGGAATAAAGCAATGAAAACAAAATTAACAACTATGTTGAGAGGAAAGGAAAGAGAGAAAGGGCATGCAAAGTTAAGTAGACGTAGATAAAGAAGATTTATATACATTAAAGATTAACTGCAAGGGGGAAAGAACAGTATGAAAAGCAAACAAAGGAATAAATGCAGAAAAAATAATAATAGATTTTAAAAATTAAAAATAAATATTAAAAAAAGAGAGAGAGAAAAAGGAAAACTCCACAGAACTGCAAAAGCCCAGTGTAGAGGCAGAGGTTTATAACAATAAAAAATGTGACTGAGGAAAAAAAAAAGCTCAAAAGCTTTATTGGATTTCATTGTGCCAATAAAATTGATAACTACAACAGAGGGGAAAAAACAAAGGAAAAAAGAATCCAAAAGAATCTACAGAATAAGTCAAAACATAAGAATAATAAATGTTTTTCTCGAGTCACTGCTGTCAGTGGGAGTTACAGTCTACCGCACCTCCCAAGGATGCCCTCCAACACTGTGCTGATCTCTGGACCTGCTGTGGGAGCAGCTCAGATTCTAACCTGGTCATATTCCTGTGTGTTCTTGCCTCCATTGTCCACGGCTACCAGAACAAGTGTGTTTTCTATTGTGGGTGCTCTCAATGTCCTTTTATATATTCCATAGACACAGAGTCTGCCTAGTTGATCATGTGGATTTAATCTGCAGCTTGTAGAGCTGGTGGGAAGGTTTTGGGTCTTCTTCCTTAGCCACACTGCCCTTGGGTTTCAATTGTGGTTTTATTTCCACCTTTGCATGTGGGTCATCCACTAGAGTTTGCTCCTCAGGGCTGCCCTGGAGGGCTTGGGTTTGCCCCTGTGAGGGCCAGATGTGGAGGTGGTGCAGCTGCTTGGGTCACAGGGGTTCTGGCAGCACCAGGTACTCAGGGGAGTTGGTGGCTAGGGCAGCAGGAAATATAGAGCTCTAGGAGGGTATGGCGGAGAAGGCAATGGCACCCCACTCCAGTACTCTTGCCTGGAAAATCCGATGAACGAAGGAGCCTGGTAGGCTGCAGTCCATGGGGTCGTTAAGAGTCGGACACGACTGAGCAACTTCACTTTCACTTTTCACTTTCATGCATTGGAGAAGGAAATGGCAATCCACTCCAGTGTTCTTGCCTGGAGAATCCCAGAGACGGGGGAGCCTGGTGGGCTGCCGTCTATGGGGTCGCACAGAGTCGGACATGACTGAAGTGACTTAGCAGTAGCAGGAGGGTTGGCAACCAGTATCAGCCAATGTGCTTCAGTATTCTTGCCTGGAGACTCCCTCCTGACAGAGAAGCCTGGCAGGCCACAGTCTACAGGGTTGCAAAGAGTTGGACATGACTGAAGTGACCCTGCACACATAGATGCAAGACTTTTTTTGCCTGTGGCAGCTCTGCCCCAGTGAAAGTTGAGCATGAAGGTGGTACAGCTGCTTGGCTTGCGGGGACCCTGGCGGCGCCAAGTGTGGAGGGACACGGACTGCCTCAGGTGCAGGAGTTATGGCCCCATCAGAGTCTTTTTACAAGCCTGTTGTAGCTGGTAATCAGAAGGCCCCTTTGGCCAGCCTTTCTCTGTAGCTCCAACCATTCAGGAACTTAGAGGGCTCCCTTGCCTGGCATCCTTCTCTATTGTTCGGCGCATCAGGCACATAGAGAGGCCCTCCTGGCTGAGGTCCTACCCTGTAGATTGACGTGTCAGGCACTTAAAGAGGCACCCTGGGTGGGGTCCTACTCTGTAGTTCGGTGGGTCAGGCATGTAATGCACCAGCCTCTCTATTGTTCAGCTGCAGGTGCTGGCATGTGGGGAGAGAGAGCCTATGGTGATGGCTCCACCCCTCTACGTGTGACTCAGCAATATCGCCTTGCTTCCATGACTGCCTGGCTTTCTTACACAGGCATTTCCCACCACAATCTCCCCCCTCACATCCCCTTGATCCCTCTCCCCTCAGTCAACAGCAGCCCTCACCTGCGTCCCTGTCCAGGGTATGTATGGTTGCAGCAAGGACTATCTGATTCTCTATCTGACTATTCTGATTCCATTTAGGTTGCCACAGATCATCTGTTTCACTCTTAGCCTTAAATGTTTTTCCTTTGATTCAGAGAATTGTCATGATGTGCAGATTGAACCCCTGCTTCAGTTCCCTCACCCACTGAGGGCAGGTCCAGTCCTGCCTTTTCCCCTAGTTCCTTCATCCTACTGAGTTTTGCATGGGTCTATATATTCTTTTCCACTGGTCAGGTACTCCTGTCCACTCTCAGCTGGTGTTCTGCATGCACTCTGTCTGAAGGTGTATTCCTGATGTATCCGTAGAGAGAGAGGTACTCCACATCCACCTACTCCTCCACAATCTTGTTCTCTCCCCTTATTGTGTTTTAATTTCTATTTTTCTGATGACATAGGATGTGAAGCATCTTTTCATATGCTTATTTACCATCTGTATGTCTTCTTTTATGAGGTGGCCATTCAGGTCTTTAGCCCATTTTAAAAATTAATCCTGCAATACAGGAATGGTATTTTATTTTTATGTCTCTAGAAACCAGTGCAGCATCCAGCATAGAATAAGTTCTTAAGAAATAAGCGTCAAAAGAATAAGAATAAGCAATAAAAACTCATTTAACACGTAAATATATTTTCTAATAATTGTACCCCCATAATGGAAGCACATCCTAATTAAAGTATATAGTTAACATGACACTGTTTCTCAGTTGCCCAAGGAGGTTAGATGAGTATCTATCTACTGTTTTCGCTTCTTACATTGTACCATTTTCTAACAACTCTTCAATGAGAAACTACCAATAATACCATCAAAGGAATAGCTTAAACAACAACCCAGAAGGATGGTTGCCTCTTGGCTGAGTCAACAAATTCTATGTTCCTACACGCTAAATGTACAACTGTCTAATTCCAGTTTTTCAAGGGTACCTTTAAGTCAAAGATCAATAAGGAACATTCAGAAGTCTAGACCATTCTAAAAAAACAGGACCATGTACATTTTTGAATTCTGGTTTCACACTATTAGCGGTTTAATGCTGAGCCAATATTAAGTTTTGTGTCATTGCCTGAAAGTTACAACAAATGTAACCCACAGCATAACGCTGGAGTCATATTTACTCGGAGTCAATATCAACTGCAAGTCCTTGACTTGGACTCCATGGGCTTGGAGTCATATTGCCCGGACACAAATCACTTCTCCTCCAGTTACTCACCGTGCTGTGCTGTGCTATGCTTAGTCGCTCCGTTGCGTCTGACTCTGCGATCCCATGGACTGTAGCCCGCCAGCCTCCTCTGTCACTGGGGATTCTCCAGGCAAGAATACTGGAGTGGATTGCCATGCCCTCCTCCAGGGGATCTTCCGCATTGCAGGTGGATTCCCTACTGTCTGAGCCACCAGGGAAGCCATATTATTGACTTACCACTATCTAAATTATTTTCTTGTTTACTCAACTTTCAGTTAAGGGGGTTTTCAAAATGAGAGGATCTCCTTCCATCTGCCTTCACAGAGCAACCCCCTCACTGGACCACCAGATGTCACTGTTTCTGACAGTTTCCAACTTCTTGACCATCTTAAGATGACACGCTGTTTCAAAGGAAAGGTGTGTTAAGTTTCAAGGAGAGGAAATATTTTAATGCTATGGAATTTTCAATAAAATTTCCCAAAAGCCATATACAACCGTTTTAAAAATATTTTTTCATGTATTACTCAAGGAGTGCGTGTTACACTGGCCACTTCTGAGATGAAGCTGATGATAATGAGGATCTGAGAATGACCTCTAAATGGATCATTTTGGATTTATTCATTAGTTAAACCATTCAACAAAAGCCACTTTCATCAGTGGCTATGTTTAAAATACTTAATAGAAAACTAAATTAAGTTGAAGGTGGATATCACTACTAGCTGGGCTTCCCTGGTGGCACAGACGGTAAAGAATCCACCTGCAATGGGGGAAACCTGGGTTCAATCCCTTGGTTGGGAAGATCCCCTGGAGGAGGACATGGGAACTCACTCCAGTATTCTTGCCTGGGGGATCCCGACGGACAGAGGTGCCTGGCAGGCTACGCTCCATGGGTCGCAAAGAGTGACGATTGGGTAACTAACCACAGCACAGCACAGCATCACCACTAGACAGAGGCTAATGGCAGATAAGAGTTACAAAAGGCTCAAATCTATATAAGAGTGACAAATGCTATTCAATCAAGGAGAAACATTATGTTATGAAAGGACAGCAAAGGAAAAGATAATCTGTTGACAGGGGATTAGGAAGAATAATATGGAGGAGAAATATTCTCATGAGATCTTAAAGAACAATTAGTATTTGACACAGGAAACCAGGCTGGGGAAGATTTTTATGTGCAAAGATATTTTTACTTGAAATAGTAAGAGGTTCACTTAATCTCATGTAGGACATATAATAGAAAGTGAGAAGAAAAAAAATAGTGAAACTATACGTTGGGATTTGATTGAGTACCAGGGAATAAGCTTTAGAAGAGTAGCAAAAATAAAGTGAACACTAGAGATTTGTATAGAGTGTTTGAATCCTGGTTTAGGCTTTGAACTATTTAAACTTAGACCAAACACCTCCTACCCCTTTCTGAAAAAGAGGGAGAGACAGAGAAGTAGAGAAAGGCAGTGGTGGTGGGTTTCTTGAGCTGCAAACAGTTTTTTTGATGGATAAACCTGGACAAATAGCACTGTTGGGAAAGTTGAAAAGGTTGAGGATAATTCACTGTATGGCACTCAGAACCTGTAAGCTGTTAATCCATTTTAGTCTGTAGATGATAGTTCTGTTATCAGAAATCATATTTTTATTTTGAGTGGAAAGTGAGAGACAAATCAAAGGTGTGTAAGAACAGATTCTTTTTCCCTGAAAGCATGTGGAGACCTGCCTTGGGACAGACACCTTGGGTCTGTGGTTGAACCAGGCATTTGTATAAGTGGAGCAAGTGGCCCTGTAGACTGGTGATACATTCTCAGAGGTGCTTAAGTATTTGTTGAGTTGCTTAACCTGCAATGGTCAGTCTTAAGCCATAGATACCCCTTTCATGTTTCCACAGAAGGTTCTCTAGTAGAGAACACTCCCATTTTAGTAATTAGGCTCTTTACCACTTTCACAAACTCAGAAAATGTTGCCTGTTTTGAGAATTTTCAGAAGCCTGCTCTTTTTGTTTTTAAGAGTGAAAACCAATCCTATTGCTTTCTCTTTAGGGAGATCTTATGGTTACATATTTTGTCTCTTCAACTAAAAAAATAATTATAGATCATGTGAACCAAACAGCCTAACAGAGGCTGGGAAAGAGAAAATCTTCACACTTCTTTTGGAATAGTATGGCTGCTCTCATACTGCCTTTAGTATCTTGCAATGATTCACTTTTCCTTTGTCCTGAAAGACAGAGTTTTGCCTTCATTTCAGAGACTATTCTGGAATATTGTAACTGAACTACTAACTCATTTTTTTCTCTCTCTGGGATATTTCTCCTCACAGACTAAACTTTCTTTTCTGAGTTTCATATCTACCTCTTTTCCCTTGAACAAGCTAAATAATTCATTTCGTCCCCATTTCAGCTGTTTATAACACATAACCTGTTATTCTACTCCCAGTTTGCTCTGCTTTAACCAAACTGCCCACCTTTAGGAGTTTGAATCTTCCTTGACTTTCCTCATCATTTTACTCTTAATTTGGTTACTTGTGCCACTGTAATATCTACAGTGAAAAAGGCACAAAGAGTTTCCAAGTTTGAAAATTACTTTTGTGGCTGTTGTTGCTAAGGCAACCACTTCGCTGTATCCTTGTTTTATTTAGCACATAGAGTCCTTTATGAGCTAGATTTTGAAGAATCACTGTTAGATTTCTTGTCTCCTTATCTTTTTCTTTTAGAAAGCTGGACATCAGTCTCAAGAAGAAGTTAAGGAAAACAGTAACTTCCCTGAACATCAACTCTGAATATGCAGAGCTTATGAAACACCCAGAGGTAAGTGAAGACACTTGCTAGTGAAATACTTGGAATAAGAGCTGGGAAACTCATATATTTCTCACTGACTGTTTGCATGAGCCTAAAGGAGCTAACCTTTATGAATATTAGTTAAGCTTCATTTTTCAACTTAAAAAATGGTGGTGGCCCATCTCACCAAATTATTCTTTATAACCATACCCATTTTTTTGCCATGATAGCAGAATATTCTTCATAAATATGCTTATTTTTTTACTATACTTTAGAAAATGTTACACAATTATGAAAATGCTATACAATTATATATTTGTATATTTATATTAACATGCTACACACATTCATTTAAAATTTACCTTGCATGGTTTTTAGTTACTTCAGTTAACTGCCTAGATGCTGGTTTGGTTTTTTCTCCTGTCAAATTCTTTCAGAGAAAACCACAGAAATCTAAGAACATGTATCTAACATTTGAAAAAAAAAACAAAAAACAAAACAGGTGTTGATTGCAGTGACTTCTTAAGAAACAAATCACTGCTTTCAGCCTTTAGCTGCCCAGAATTTTATATATCTGCTTCAAAGAGCCAGAGGCAGACAAGATTAAAGACAAATGAAATAAGCCTCCTTCAGTTATCCCTAAACGTGTGTAATTGTTCCCCACGGACAGGTGGCTACTTGCGGTGTGGAAGTTCCTTCTGGCATCTTCATTGCACATCGGTTTGCATGCTCAGCGGGCAGGGGTGGGGGTATTTCTGCTCACTGAATCTATGTGTTTTTGCACAGATGAATATTTAGATAAAATGGCAGATCCTTGTTAAAGCTGCATACTCAGCCGCCCAGTAATGTCTGACTTTTTGTGACCCCATGGCCTGCCAGGTTCCTCTGTCAATGGGATTTTCCCACAAAGAATGCTAGAATGGGTTGCCATTTTCTTCTCCAGGGGATCTTCCTGACCCAGGGATCAAACCGAGTCTCCTGTGTCTCCTACATTGCAGGCAGATTCTTGGCTGCTGAGCCACCTGGAAAGCCCATTAAAACTACAAAGGAGTTGATATTGGTCCATTCTAACCTTTCTTCAATTCATCTGTGACACACCTGTCCACCCTCTTTACATCGACTACTGCCAACCTCTCTCCCACCACCCACAAAACAGGGACCCACAAACTTTACTTGTCATACAGTCAGCTGTTACATTGTACAATTACTATAGCATATTTGCCTTCCTTTAAATTTTTACTTTTCAATTCCAGAAAAATTTCATTTCACTTGCTACTTTGAACTTGGTCCTGTATGAGCCTTTCATATCCATTAACATATCAGTGAGATTGTGAAAAATGGTTTATCTGCATTTTTTTAAAAATCACTTTTCTGAAATCTTTTTTAGAGGCTAGCATATGTATGCACCCACACAAACAGTTTTCCCCTTCTCTTCCCACCCCTACTCTGAAATTTGAGAATCTATTACGTTTGGGTGGTTTGTGGGAAAAGGCAGCTTCTAATTACTTTTGCTTTAGCTTTCTTTGAAGTTGCACAGGGGCGCATAATGTTCTCTGAGTGTCTTCCCACTCCTGATCCCCAACCATTCCCAGGGAGTGATAAACCCCAGATATGGTTGTGCATAGCTCATTTCCCAGGGAGTTTTAAACCCCAGATATGGTTGTGCATAGCTCTTTTCCCAGAGCTGATAGATACATAGGAATGTGTCTCAGCATCTAGTCTTTAAGGGTTTTACCCGCCTTTGTCTTTCTGTTACCTCTTAACCTCCTTGTTCCTTAATGTACACCAGCTCCCCTTCCTTCCATCCCTTGTGGAGACATCTAGCAGCATTTACTACGGTTGTGCCTCAGGCACTGTTGAGCATTGGCACGATGACAGAAAAGAAAATTTGGTCCCAGGCTTAATGAAACTAACAGTATAATTGGAGAGAGGGACGTAAATAGGTATTTGCAATGTGCTGTACAACAATAGGGCTAAGTTCAGAGGATTATAGAAGCTGCCTAATTCATGGAGAGTGAATTAGAACTAGCCAGGAAACATGGGGACTTGGTCAGAAATGACCTGTGAAGAGGGAACGGCAGATGCAAAGGCCCAGGGGTGAGCTGATGGGAGCCAGTGGGGAATTCATGGGAGCAAGAGGTATTTCTCTATGCCAGGCTTTTCTTTCCACCAATTTTAATACATTTATAAATTCTACATGCAAAATTATTTTCAAGGTGGAGTATTCATGGGGCATAGTTACTTCTTCACCCTCAATAACTCGTTTTCTCCAACTGAAGTTATTATAAAATAATCATCAACTAGAGAGGCTCTTTTGTTTTGGGTTGTTCTTATTCCAGTGCTGTGGGTGTAAATGTGGATAGCTGAAATAAGGTAGTGAGATGTGGACTATGAGTTATCAAATTGAATCTGTATGAGTAAAGTATAGAGAGAATCCATAAAATGCAATTCTGAAATTAATCAGTCCATTGGAGGGCTTTATAATGATAAAAGCCAGCATTTGCATTATTTAAGCATTATTATTGGCAGATGGACCACACTGTGCTTCAAACAGGACTCACCCTAATAGAGAATAAGATTAATCAGTTATTGAAATAGTAAGGGTTGCACTAGAGCAGAGGAAATGAAAATAAATCTCGAGAGAAACCAAATGGGTATTAAATGGGCCAATACCATAAGTGAATCCTCCCCCTTCTCAATCCCCAAATGCAAATGGCAAGTTGTTTTAAGGCAGAGTCTAATCTCTTTTGCATCTGTTCTGTAAAGCCTTGCGTTAGACAGATATTTTGCTACAGAACTGGCACTCAGATAGGTTCAGGAAAATGAAAATCTAGCAGTGGAACTGAATCAAAGAATTATGAAATTTGATAATCATTTTTCCCCATTTTTGTATTTTTTTATGTCAATTTCCTGATTTTGAGGAAGAACAACAGCAGTAAAGCCACACAGTTGTCATTAATGGAAAATGCTACATTCTTTCAAGGCCTTGTTCTCAATATAGTGTACTGGAAACCTATGAAAAAGGAACACAGATCCTGAAAAACAGAGTACCTGAGTACCAGATCCCTATCCTTGACTAAGCACAGACCACAGTGTGCAGTCCCAAAGGCAAAAGCTATGTACACAAGTTGAAGTAAGATGGAATTAACATTTAACATTCCATTGCTAGAGGGAACATTACTCCAAACCCCAATTTAGTTTCCTAGAAAGCTAGGCTGAACCATGTGAAAACATCTTGTTGCTTTGACATAGATGCCTTTTACTTAAAACCAATTTTCTTCAAAGGAACTTTGTATCTCACTTAAGCTCCTTCTGAATCTTGACTCTTCACACTGTAACTGTGAGGAAGCTGGCCTAGAAAGATGAAATCAGCAGCAAGAGGAAGCCTGAAGAAATGCAAAGGAGCTGGGACAGAGATGCTAGGACTTATCTCAAATATTACTTGTAAGATATCGGCACTCTACCCTTCTGGAAGGAAGAGCATTCAAAGACCAGAAAGACACATTTATCCTCGTCCAGGTTTGCTTTTATCTATAGTACCTTTGTCAACAAAGTACCCTCAGTTCCTAACTGTGACCACCCTCAGGGCAAGAAGCAAAGCAAATCCTTGTCTCTGTCCCTTCAAGGCTATTGGCGTATAAGATGAGGATTTAGGAATTAGTGGTTATCAAAATTTCTGTGACCTGTTTAGGTTTGCATAAAAACTAGCATTGACTCAGCGTCCCATGTGGGGGCCTATGCGCCAGACTTCCCCACCTCCTTACTTCTGGTTCTCAACACGTCAGAATTGGAAAGGACGTGAAAAGGTAGAAGGGTAGTCTAGCTAATGAAATGCCTAGATCCCTTTTACTGCATTCTTGCAAGGTGCTTACCGTTTCTCCTTAAATACTTCTTGAAGAGTGAATGAAGCCAGGAAAGATGAAATAGAAAGGACAGTTCCTGGTACTATATAGCAGGCCTTGTGCTGAATGATGTATGTATTCTACCATTTAAAACTTGAATAAGTTCTGTGAGTCCCTGTTGCAGTCAATAAAAATTAACATATAAGAAAAGTTCAGTTTGCCGAGAAGTACAAGTATAAACAGTCATGCTTGGATTAGATATCCAGTCTTTCTAGACCCCAAAGCTCATTCTTTTTACACAGCAACTTTTACATTTTTATCTAGGGAACACTCATACTTGACATATTTAAAGGTATTATTGAAAAGGGGTGATGAAGCAATTTAGGGAAACACTGGGTTGAATGATGTGAATACATTCTTTTTACTGCACATGAAGTTCACAGTCTTTAATGTGTTGATGTTCTCTGTTTCTTTCACGTGTGATAAAAACTTTCCAGATTTATTGACATTTTATGCAACCTTCAGAATGGCCCTATGATCATGTACTGTTACCCCATTTTACATATGCAGGAACAGGGTGGGTTGTCTTGCTTTTAGTCACCCAGTTGGTGATGGTAAAGCTGTGATTTTGAATCTAGAGCATAAGACTCAGAAGTCTGAACTCTTACCCAGTACACAGTACTGGTCCTCTCTATGGCATTTGATGTGTCCTTAGCTTACCTGTCACAAGCAACCTGAGGAACTACTGTTCCTTAAGCCAGCTCCAGTGCCCAGTGCAACTCCAGAGAAATCTTCAAGGATAGGAAATGTACCAGTGTATCCAATGAAATCCATATAGGCTAACAGCGACTGTGAGGTAGATACTCATTAATATTTCATCAAGGAACTGACCATTCTGGCCATAAATTACGCTAATAGCTATATTTTCAAAAGTTAAAACTATTATGGTAAACATTAAAGAGAGAAAATTTAATGTAATTATTATTTAAGGAAGTAAAATTTTCACTAGTAGCTTATTCTTTGTGATTAAGAACTTATTAACAGTGAAGGCAAGGCCTGATTTGTTCGAAACTTTTAAAACTTTATTTTTTGGTTAAAAAAGTGATAGTTCATTTGATAAAGTTAAAGCAAGCCATTCCTATTTCTACAATCTAAAGGCAACCATTTCAAATCTACTGTTATTTAAAACATAGTTAATTACATTATTACAGCAGTAATTATATATAAACATATATAATTACATGGCAATTATTATTGAGCTCATGCTAGGTACAAAGCACAATGGAAGCAATTTTCAGAAAATCTCTGTGAAGTTCATATTTTATGTTTGTTTTGCAAATGAGGTGCCAGGCTGAAGATTTCTATGTTTTGTTTTTAAAAATGAGAGAGAAGAAGAGCTGGAATCAAATCTAGATATCTTTGAGAGAATGCTTAAATTTGTCTACCTAAGGAAAATTCATGGCCTAAATGAAGTAATAATAGTGGATGAAGTGTGTTTGTGTGTGTGTATATAATATGTATGTATATATATACACATATACATACATGTCTGTGTACACACATATAGAAAAGAATAGACATCTACATGTACATAAAATATGTGTATATGCACACAAATGTATAAACGTGTATATGTACACACACACATATAAAAGAATACATATATATATGTATACATAAAATAACAGCTTACAGGGTCGTTACTAGGACCTATTAAAAGGTCTGGTGCTGGTGATGAAAAGAGAAAGGAGGTGAACTTAACTGAGGGTAAGGGAGTAGGTTTATGAATGGAGAATTCTAAATTTACTTCTAAATACAGTATGTTTGTTTTTGTGGCTTCTATGAAATTTACTGATGGAGATATTTGGTGGCCAATTAAAATGTAAATCTGGATTTAGAGGTTTCTTGGGACGTTCTCAGAATATAGACAGTGGGTAAGACCATACATTTAATTGCATCATGAGAAATTAGGGAAGAGGGATGAATGTTGGACTCTAGCAAGAAAGAAGTCATTAGATATTATACTTTCTTAAAGATTTGTTGACATATAGTTCTATAGATAGATAGTGCACAAAGAGATGTTTGTGACAAGTATTCGGTTCATGCTACATAATTATGCTACACACTTCTTTATTCACAAACATATGCTAAGGGAAGAAGTCATATGTTGTTTTTATACTCATACCAAATAAAACTTCAATGAATGCATAAAAGACAAAACCTCAATATCTTCATTCACAACAATATATATATAATCAAAGTAAAAAGATAGGTCTAGTTACAGAAACCATGAAAAGGAAATATGACTTTTAAAAAATTTTCCGCCAACACTGGAGTGAGATGAACCAAAAGAAAGAGGAACCTAACACACAATATTTTTAGTGTGAAATGCAAATGATAAAACAGTTGCACAACCTCTGCTTGAGTGTAGCCTAATCTCAACACAGTAGCCAGGAGTGATGCATTTAAAACTTAAGTAAGATCTTCTCACTCATCTTAAATCCTTTAGTGGCTCTTCTGGCTTTATCCAGAGTAAAAGCCAAAGTCTTTACATCCACCTCTAAAGCCTCACCTGAATAGACACCAATCAATCCACTACCTTCCTTTCTATCTCTCCTTGCTAAGTGTGCTCTAGCTGCAGGCTGGTGGGCTACTGTGGAAAATGCCAGGCATGTTTCTTCCCCTGGACCTTTCCACAGCTGTTCTCTCTGGCTGCAATGCTCTTCTTTTTAAGTATCTACTTAGATACCTCCCTCATACCTCCAAAGCATTGCTCAAATATCACCTTTTTCTTTTTTTTTAATAAATTAGGGCAAGGTCTACCCAGACTATCCTATTTAATATTGCCATCTGCTCCCTCCCACCTATGCCAACCTGAATTCCCCTTACCTGACTCAACTTTTTAATCCCTAAACTGTATCTTCTAATATACTAGGTAATTTATGTAATCAGCAAATCAAAGAATCAGCAACTTTAAAATATACCAGTATTTTAAGTAGGAAAAAAAGCTGCCAATAAAAGCATGATATGCCATCAACTGTTATATGTACCCAGATATTACAGTCATTAAAAATGTGAAAAAATTTCTATCTCAGACTTAACAAAATGCATATTTATTATTATTTATTATGCCTCACATTTTTTTCCATCTCCCTATGCTGGGATACAAGATTGTAGGAGCAAAGATCTTTATATGTTCTCTTTACTGAAAGACTCCAGGTGCTTAGAACAGTGCTTGGCAGATTCTCAATAAGTGTTTGTAAAATTAATTGTTAAATTTTTCATTTAGCGAGAGATCACCCTGGACTAAGTAAAAATTAATCAGAGGTATAATGGAAGTCATCCAGGGATTATAAGCTGGGAACAAAGTGTCTCAAATACATATATTACCTCTGGATGAAGAATAGGTTCATGACTTTGGATGGCCACCTTATAAGACTGGGGAGGAGCATATTTGCCATTGTAGACAGGAGCATGTTATGTGCATTAGTTATTACTGTGTACCAAGTTGCTCCCAAACTTAACAACTTAAAATAACACACATTTGTTGTCTCATAACTTTTGTGAGTTAGGAATGTGAGCACAGCTTAGCTGGGCCTTTGTTTTGGGATCTCTCACATGCTGCAGTCAAGGTATTACCTGTCCAATTAAAATAAATAAATTTATATTTAAAAAAAGGTATTGCCTGATCATGTTGCTGTTGCTACTAAGTCAGACAACGTCTCTTCAGTTGGGTCTGACTCATTGTGACCCTATGGACTGCAGCCCCCTACCAGGCTCCTCTATCCATAGGATTCTCCAGGCAAGAATAGAGGAGTGTGTTGCCATGCCCTCCTCCAGGGGATCCTCCCAATCCAGGGATTGAACCTGTGTCTCATGTCTCCTGTATTGGCAGGCAAGGTTCTTTACTACTAACACCACATGGGAAGCCCTCACTTGACCATAGTCATCTCAAAGCTTGACTGGGGAGGAACGTGCTCTCAAGATTATGCTACTGTTGGCAGGATTCAGTTTCTCATGGGTCACTGGGCTGATAACCTTAATTAATACTTTGCTAGTTATTGGCCAGAGGTCCTCCCTCAAGTGGGCCTTTAGGGTATAGCACCTTGCTTTATTGAAGTGTGCAAATCAAGAAGACAATAGAAAGAATCTGACAATCCTGAGATTACAATCTTCAGTAATATAATCATAGAAATGACATACAGTCACCTTTGCCATATTCTCTTGGTTGAAGAGAGTCCTTATACTTAAGGGGGAGGATTATACAAGGACATGAATAGTAGGAGGTGAAAATCATTGGGGACCATCTTAGAAGTCTGCTGACAACATTATGTGAAAGCATCTGGAATTGTATGTTTAAGAAGGGTATGTTTGTCTATGGAGGACCTGAGGAGTATGCTTTAGTAGACAGATCCCAGAGTGCATATTAAGTGATGTTCTTAAGTGGGAACTCTCATCTCTCACTTTCATTCACAATGGTGGGTTTCTGATCATCATACCTCTCTGACCACAGCTGATGGGATAGAAGGTAGACGTCTGACTCAAGACAGTTAAATTCTACTCCATAATTTTTGACTTTGGACTAACAGACTCTAGTTCAGTATTGCTTGGAGAGATGCTATAATCTTGGGAACTGTGACTTGATCTCATCTGTCACACAAAACGAGAAGCCAGAAAAAAAGATTTGCAGAGAAGAAAGGACAAAGATGTTTAGAGAACCACCGAAACAAAAATAGAATGTCTGATGGATATTCTGTTCACATTTCCAGGCATTCTATAATAAGCTTTCACAACCCCCTTCTATTTTGTTGTAAATTTCCACTTCCTTTTTAACTAAAACAAGCTCAAGTTGGTTTTGCAACTTGCAGCCAGAGTTCTTACTAATTATCTCTTTTTGAAGACCTTCAAAGTACCCTTGTTACTGTGACCGTGAATATGACATTATGGTGACGTCTTGTAATAAAGATGTAAGGAAAGCTTAAAGAGAAGCAAAGAAGGCCTTGAGCCTTCAGTCCAAATTACAGAATGATTTAAATTTTTGGCAGAGCAGCTTTTATTTCACTCTCTCAATCTTTATAAGATTTTAAAAGAAAGCATATCATGTAGGGATACGTTTATAACATCCCCTGTGGAACTAAAGAGGCAGGAGTTTGAATGGTGAGAGTTGTCTCAAAGCACATCTAAAGCACAGTGGCATTGGTCTAGTCATTTCTCATTCATGGTAATGCCATTGTTTACTCCAAAACCTGAAACAAAAGGAAAATAGCAAGCTATAGCCCTAGACTCTTAAAATATGGGCTGAAACTAACAAAATAATTTTATTATGGTTGAATGCTATTTGTAAGTAGAGCTTTTTTTCTGTTTTGCTGCAGTGCAGAAGAAAAAAATCACAGCATATTCTAGGAATCCGGAAATACCTAGACTATAAAAGAATGAGTAATAAATGAAGCGTTGTCTGCATTGCACTTCTTCCATTTAAGTTGTTTAATCAGCCTCTAATCTTATTCCAAGATACCATTCCACACCCATTCACCTCTTAATGCTGCACTGAGCCAAGGGCTGAGTTTGGACCCTTTTTAGTGAAATGTCAGTTCTCTTTCCTTTCTTTCTTGTCTTGGCTTGAACAGGACTTATATACGTGGCTCCCGTTTCATGCTCAGTTTCCATAATGCACAGTGATACCTCACTCCACATGCAGTAAGCCTAGTGACTTCTTAGGGTATGGTCACTGCGTAGGATGGACTTGCTTTCTTATTGTTGGCTTGAAGGAGACCGCCTCAACAGGTGAGAATACATGTCAAGCTAAAGGTTTGGGTGGACTCTGGGAGTTGGTGATGGACAGGGAAGCCTGGCATGCTGCGGTTCATGGGGTCACAAAGAGTCGGACACGACTGAGCGACTGAACTGAACTGAACTGAACTGAAAGTAAAATATTAAAATAGGGGATAAAACCCCATGTAGAATACCTTCAGAACTCAGGGAATGAGTTATGTTAGAGGACTTTCCCCTTTGTTCACGTTCTCAGCTAGGACAAAAGCATTGTCCTTGTTTCCTGGAGGAACTCTGCCAAGCCAAGAGTGGTAATTTGAGGTAACAGATCTTTCACTAACTGTATGTTCCTGAGCAAGGACAAAGGTTTCATAAGAAAGATCTCTGGGCTTGATTCACTGATGATTGATGTAATCACGCTTGTGGGGAAAACAGGCCATCTGTGAGTGGCATCCGCTGGGGTGCGTAGGTGTGAGTGGGTTGCACACAAGCCTCCTGGGCAAATTCTGCCAAGCTGTCTTCAGCTCAGAGACTAAATAAAGATGAGAAACTTCCATGCGACATTGAGATAGAGCCATTGTAAGACCAGAAAATACTGTCAGCTTCATCACAAATCAGAATTGTTATGAAACATAGCAATACCTCTATAATACAGCAATGCCTTGAAGCATTTGATGAAAGTCTGTAAATTCACAATTTCCTCTCAACTGCCAATGCTGCCACCTTAGTTTCAGATAATTTCATGTACCTACCACTGTAGATGTTCATGTGTCTACCGCTATAGATGTTCATGTGTCCCCCGCTGTGGACATCCATGTGTCCGTGGCTGCAGACGTTCTCACAGTTGTGCCTAACTGCAGTTTCCAGTATTTCTCACTCAGATTGCAAGGTTCTGCCAGATTAGTCACCATTTATGAGAACTATTTCACAATTCAGGGCAACAGTTTACTTACAAAGAAAGTTGATGGCATTAGACACAAGGCTCTTCTTGTGTCAACCCCCACCTGTTTCTCCTCCTTTTACTTCACTTTCTTTTTCTTCACTTGTTCATTTCTCCCTTCTCTTCCCCAGTATAGATAAACACACTCTATTAACTTTATGAAATCTGGAAAAAAAAAAAAATCTGAGTTCTAAAAGACATCTGGCCTGGAGGGTTTTAGATGATAGATTTAGGACCTGTACACGTTTTACTATAAATTACTACTATTTCTAAAGCTGTCACTGCTTTCTCTTCTCCATTAACATGTTACATTTTTGTCCAAATGTCCTTCTCAAAAACTCTTCGTACTTTCTTTTCAGAAAAATTTGTTTGAAAACTAATAGCCTTCCCTCCCCCCACAAACTTAAACTATAATTCTACAATGTTCTCACAAAGTAAGAAATAAAAATGAAAACCTCTGGCCCCTCCACCCAGTGCTATTCACCAGAATAATCACTATAACGATTTGAGGTTTAGCATTTCCTTTGTGTTTGCACAAGTGGTATGTGTCCATGCATTATGCATGCTCTAAAATATCCATACATTTATGAAAGTGAAATAATAACTTTGAAAATACCTTTTTTGATTTGACATTCTATTATAATCATCTTGGGGCTTCCCAGGTGGCTCAGATGGTAAAGAATCCACATTCCTATGCAGGAGACGCAAGTTCGATCCCTGGGTCAGGAAGATCCCCTGGAGGAGGAAATGGCAAAGTATTCTTGCCTGGAAAATTCCATTGATAGAGGAGCCTGGCAGGCTACAGTCCATGGGATCACAAAGAGTCAGCCATGACTGAACAATTAAACAGCAGAGGCAGCAGCAGCAGTGTGATCATCTTTTTTAGCTTACTACCAACAGACCTACTCAGTTCTTTTTCAAGAGAGCCCAGTATTCTAATACCGCATTTGTGGCATAATTTATTTCATTGTTTCCCCATGGATAAACAAAATAAACTGCATAAACAACCTTAAACATATATTTTTTACTGATGAGGAAAGATTTATAAATGTAAACCTGCTTAGTCAGCGATACTTAAATTTTAAATGTTAATTAAATGCTAATTTTAAACTGAATTTCAAAAGATTATATCTATTTATATGCTCACAAACAGTGAATTAAAGGGCCTGCCACTTTGCCAGAGCTTGATGTTATAAAACTTTTTATCTCTTGCCAATCTGATAAGTGGAAGATGCCTCATCCTTATTTATATTTGCATTTTCATGATTAGTGCTCTGGTAGACCATATATAAATATAAATATATATACATATATTTTTTTTTCCTGCTTCTATCGTCTTCCTCTTCCTCATTTTTCTTGAATTTCTGGTTTCTTTTTCAGGACTTCCTTTTTCACTTCTTTTTCTGATTAGTTTTTAAGAACATATTGTAAAGTACAAATATCAACTCTTATCTGTCATTTATGAAATGAAATTCCTGTAGATTTTCTATGACTTGTTAACATTTTTATGTTCATTATGGATACTTTCTTGTGACTAATACAGTCAAATCTCTCTATTTTCTGCTCTTTATGGTATATAGGTATCCTGTTTTATTTAGAAACTCCATTTCTGTTCAAACATATATGTAGTTTTTCTCCAATATTTTTTAAGTACTTTTAATTTTATTTTTTTAATTTATATATTTAATTTCTCTCGAGTTTGACTTTTTCAAATAGTATGATGATTTAGTTTTCAAAACAGCAAATGTGCCTGCTCAGTCATTTCAGTTGTGTCTGACTCTTTGTGACCCTATGGACTGTAGCCTGCCTGGCTCCTCTGTCCATGGGATTCTCCAGAGAGGAATATTGGAGTGGGTTGCCATGCCCTCCTCTAGGAGATTTTCCCAACTCAGAGACTGAACCTACATCTGTGTCTCCTGCATTGCAGGCAGATTCTTTACCACTGAGCCACTGTTAAACAATCAGACTTCAACAGGTGAACTAATCTAGACACGGACCTTACACCCTTCACAAAAATTAACTCAAAATGAGTCATAGACCTAAATATAAAACACAAAACTATAAAACTCCAAAAATATACCACTGGAAAAAATCTAGATGACTTTGAGTGTGGTAATGACTTCTTACCAACCTAGACAGCATATTAAAAAGCAGAGACATTACTTTGCGTACAAGGGTCCATCTAGTCAAAGCTAGGGTTTCTCCAGTAGTCATATATGGATGTGAGAGCTAGACCATAAAGAAAGCTAAGCGCAGAAGAATTGATGCTTTTGAACTGTGGTGTTGGAGAAGACTCTTGAGAGTTCTTTGGACTGCAAGGAGATCCAACCAGTCCATCCTAAAGGAAATCAGTCCTGAATATTCATTGGAAGGACTGATGCTGAAGCTGAAACTCCAACATTTTGGCCACCTGAAGTGAAGAACCGAGTCATTTCAAAAGATCCTAATGCTGGGAAAGATTGAAGGCGGGAGTAGAAGGAGACAACAGAGGATAAGATGGTTGGATGGCATCACCAACTCAATGGATATGAATTTGAGTAAACTCTGGGAGTTGGTGATGGACAGGGAGGCCTGGCATGCTGCAGTCCATAGTGTTGCAAAGAACTGGACATGACTGAGTGACTGAACTGACTGAACTGAATGACTTCTTAGATATGCCATCAGATAGAACCCATGAAATAAATATTGATAAGCTGAACTTTATTAAAATTAAAAACTTTTGATCTGCGAAAGACAGTGTCAAGAGAATGGGAAGATAAGTCACACACTAGGAGACCATACCTGCAAAAGATATATCTAATAAAGGACTGCTATCAAAAATATACTAAGAGCTGTTAAAACTCAACATAAAACAGCCCAATTAAAATACAGAAAAAAATGATATGAACAGACACTTTACCAAAGAAGATACAGGGATTGCCAATAAGCATATGGAAAAAGATACTTTACATTCTGTGTCATCAGGAAAGTGAAAATTAAAGCAACAATGTGATACCACTACACACATATTAGAATGGCCAAAATTGAAAGCACTTAAGATACCAAATTCTGGCAAGGATGTGGAACAATAGAAACCCTCATTCCTGGTGGGAATGCAAAATGATACAGCCATTTTGGAAGACAGTTTAGCAGATTCTTAACAAAACTAAACATTAACCAAGTGATCCAGCAATCTCATGCCTTGGTATGTGTCTGAAGGAGTCAAAAACTCTATGCCCACACAAAACCTACCATGAATGTTTATAGCAGCTTTAGTCATAATTACCAAAACTTGGAAGCAACAAAGATGTCCTTCAGTAGGTAAATGGACAAATTTCAGACAAGGGATTATTGTTCAGTGGTAACAAGAAATGAGCTATTACGTAATGAAAAAACATGGAAGAATCTTAAATGCTTATTGCTAAGTGAAAGAAGCCAGTCTGAAAAGACCACATACTGTATGATATCAACTATGTGACATTCTGGAAAATGCAGAACTATAGAGACAGGAAGAATGTCAGTGGCTGTCAGAGGTTAGAGGAGGAATAAATAGATGTACCACGAAGGATTTTTAAGGCAGTGAAAATACTCTGTATGATACCATAATGAAGACTCATGTTATTTTAGATTGTTCAAATTCATGGAATGTATAGCACCAAAAATGAACTTTCATGTAAACTGTGGGTGATTACGATGTGTCAATGTAGGTTCATCAATAGTAACAAATGTATCAGCCTTGAAGGGAATGTTGATAATGCAAGAGGCTATGCGTACATGGGAAAAGGAGGTATATGGGAAATTTCTGTACTTTCCTCTTAATTTTACTGTGAATCTAAAACAACTCTTTGTTTTTTTACGTCTTAATAAAAACAAGTATGCTATGAAAGGAGAACCTGGGACATTCATTCATTTACTCAGCATGCAGGCATTAGATGAATGAGTACTATGTGTCAGACACAGAGAATAAAGTGCACAATAACAATCTTTGCTGTAAAACATCTTACTGTCTAGCAAGGTTCAGAGAATTAGTGCACACGGAAATGGTATAGTCCAATGAGTGCTATTCCATCAAAGGTGAAGTCTGGGAAAATTACCAGTTTATTTGTGGGATGCTATTTCCTCAAACCATTTTGAGTAATTTTCTTCTGAAACTTCTTTAGAGCCTTTGACACCTTGTAAACATTTTTAGTGGGATAGATTTACAGTTTTAGAATGAATGAATGAAATGACTTTTCAAAATAGTCAACTAATTCTCTATTATTAATTTTCTTTTAAATTGTTATGCTCAAACTATAGATTTTTTCATGTTTTCTGTTTATTTTCCCTTTATATATTCCCAGACTGTGCTATTGGTATCATGCAACTTCAGATTTTCTACAAATTCTTGAAGAGTTAAATCATCTTATGAAACTTACATCTTATGTCAATTATATCTCAATAAGGCTTTAAAAAATATGGATGGATTATCTCCTTTTTTGGTGTGAAATATCCCTCTGTCTCCCTTTTAAGGCTTAACTTGTTTTGTGCATATTAATTATTATTGTATGCCAACAACCATGGATTCAAACAAAATATTTGGAAAAATAGTCTCCAGAAAGTTCCAAAAAGCAAAACTTGAATTTACTGATTGCCAGCAACTATTTATGTACCACTTATATTGTAATAGGTGTTATCAGTGGTCTAGAGATGACTTAAAATATATGCAATGAACAAGGTAGAGATTGTTTGTTGTCTTAAAAATACTGCCTAGATAATACGGGCGACTTGGGAAAGGAATATATGGGAACTTTCTATATTATCTTTGCAAGTATTTTTGTCAAAGAAAAACTATCCTAAAATTAATGTTTGTTTAATAAAACAGAAAAAATAAAGTATATGGGAGGATGTATATAAGTTATGTGCAAATACTATACCATTTTATATAAAGGACTTGACCATCCACAGATTTTTATATCTGTGAGGGATCCTGCAACCAGTTCCCCAAGGATATTGAGGGATAATTCAATATAGTATAATTTATTGTTTTATATTTGTTTTAAAAATAGCCATAGCTAACCTTTACACGTTTTAGTTAGCTATAGAGTTGCCATCTTTTAATTAGAGGTTTTGGCCCATGGGGATTTTTTAATCTATATATCTATTGAGATTGTTATCTGCAGTTTTATATTGTGCTTTATATTTGATATATTTTTCTCTTGTATCTTTTCTTCATTCCCTTTGTTTCTCCTTTGTTCCCTTTGTTTCTTGCAAGCATGCTAAGTCACTTCAGTCATGTCTGACTCTTTGTGACACTCTGGACTATAGCTCTCCAGGCTTCACTGTCTATGGATTCTCCAGGCAAGAATACTGGAGTAGGTTGCCATGCCCTCCTCCAGGGGATCTTCCCAACCCAGGGATTGAACTTGCGTCTCTTATGTCTCCTGCATAGGCAGGCAGATTCTTCACTACCACCACCACCTGGGAAACTCTTTCTCCTCTTACAGTTGGGTTAATTTTACAAAATATTTTCATTTTTTTTTACTGGTTACTTCTAACGTTTACAATATAAATATTTAAATTGATATTTTCCTACCCAAATCCAAAGTTTATCTATATTCTCTTCCTGAATGAGAAGAATATTGCTATTACCTTAGCAATAAAGTTTGGGGACTTTAAATTAAGATATCCCTGAAGAAACATCTCAGCTTCCAGGGTTTTTTTGACACTAACTGAAATTGTGTGGCTGCTGCAACTGTACCTCAGTCCAGCTTCTCCCTCTGCCCAAATTCCCCTTTCCTTGCTTCCTCATAGCAGTCTGCAGAAAGTTTCCTGAACACAGATCATACCAACTCAGAATGTGCTCCTGGAGGAGCTAACCCACAACACTCAGGTTGTCCTCTGAGCAGTTTTATATAGTTTATAATGGTTTTAAAACAATGGGCAGAGGATGAGATGGTTAGATCATATCACTGACTCAATGGACATGAATCTGAGCAAACTCCAGGAGAGAGTGAAGAACGGGGAAGCCTGGTGTGCTGCAGTCCATGGGATCACAAAGAATTGGACACAACTTATCAACTGAACAACAAATAATGGTTTTCACCTATCTGAGCATAAGTGGAGTCTCTACATAATTAACTGTCCCTCAGTTTGATTTGGGCTCCCTGGTGGCTCAGATGGTAAAGTGTCTGCCTACAACGCGGTAGACCCGGGTTCAGTCCCTGGGTCAGGAAAATCCCCTGGAGAAGAAAATGGCATTTTGATTTGACATAAATTCTCCCTTCAGATTTGATGGTCTAACAGCATGAACAAAAACACAGTAAAAGTCCAATTTAAATGGCCAAATGTCTAAGAGATTGTTTAAAGATTAAGTTCATTTTTGTGTTTAACATTATTTACAGAAATTTCACGTTCTGCACAAAGTACACATAACAAGGGCAAATCAGCAATGATACAAAGTGAAATAATTTGATTTCCAATAATAACAGACGGTGGCCACCTGCTATTTGTGTTAAATAAGGATCGTGTTCAGTAATGCCATCATTTACGAAATGAGAGATAGTTCCCCATTTTCCACAATATGCAGAATAAGCATAAATGAATAAAGACATGACAGGTTTGGCAATTAAAAGAATGGCAAAGTTCCAAATTCACTACCTTAGTAAATTCATTATAAGTTGTCGCTTTGCATCCTAGTGGTACAGGGACAGTCAGTATAGATTAAACATAGCTATTTATAGTTACTGTCTTTTTGACATAAGGACTACCTAGTGGGACAATACCTGCTTGACTTTACTAAAGAAAATGTAAAAGAATAGGCATAAAAACATACTGAAAATTAAAAAGTAGATTAAATATTATTTTACTACATTACTTAGTCCAGCACCAGTTGTAACTAAGATGTCAGAATAATGGATGCTTAATTCTCCATAACCTAAAAAAAGTCTTCTAAACCTAAGTAAATTATTTCTGAAATAAACCTAAATTATTATGCAAATATAATATGAATCTGAATTAATTCCAAAGGAAGCTATGAATTGAGTGACAAGAATACTGGACTTTGAGATTCTGTTTACCAAGGATATAGTACTGTTCCCCATAGGCAAGTTACTTAACATCCTGGACACTGAATTTCTTCACTGTAAAATATGTGATACCTAAATTATGGTGTTATTTTAGTGGATCTAGTAAAATTTAATAAAAATCTTTCTTCCTAGAACAAACTGGGTGCCTAGCAAATACTTGTTTAAACAGCAACATTATTTAAAATAAGGAAATATTTATTTATTACCAACTTTCTTCCAAAACAAGAGTGTACTTTACAGTGATGCATAAAATATGACAAAAGAGAATACAGTGGATCAGAGGCGATAGAAACTTTAAACAACCAGGTAGAAAAAAGAGGAGTCAAGATAAGACTATAGTGATAATTACAAGGGCCTATTGGAGACCTCAAATTTAGCTCTTTCTGGAACTCACATACAAAAGTAGATATCATTCGGTACACAGATCTTTGCTCAGTAACAGTAATGATTACCCGTTCTTGCTATTAAGAGCTGGTGAGATTTCTCTTGAGAGTCTTCATAAAGAGGACAATGTTGGAAGTAATAAACAGCCTCCTCAGTGGTATCATTAAAATAGATGCAGAGACAACAACTTTATAGAACAGTTTCTAGGTGGGTTCCTTTCATTACTCCAAGGAGTAACTCAGTAAACATACTTCTGCGGAGGTCAAGCCGAGGGCAAGGCTATTAAGTCTCGCTTATTTTCTGAAGGGCGCTTAGAAATATAGGGGCAAAGGAAGCAATTGCATTCTAGGTAACTAGATATGTTTTAGAATATCTGAAAGCAGGAAGGGCCTGTGCCCGTCATGTCAGTTATCTTGAACACTGTTTTTCTCACAAAGAAATTTTAAACAGGTGAAAACAGAAGTCAGCTTAAATTGTAGTCCTTGGAAAATGCAACAGAAGCTATTCTTTGTTACTCGTTCTTCTCATTTAACAAATGTTTGAGCACTGATTAAGAGCCACATGTAGTACTGGGGATACACACTTCAGTATTGTAGTTCTGAAAACTATGTTAATGTGTATGTATATGTCTACATCTGACTCTACATCTGCATTCATACCTGGCCTATTTCTATATCTATACATCTCCCCCAACACACAGATACCCAGAAATATCAAGTGTTGGTATCTGTCATCATCAAATTTAATATAGATAAAGAGGCAATGGCAATTGAGCTTCATAAATTTATGAAATTATCAGCCTATACTGTATTAACATTCTTATAAGGATCTGTAAATAGTGTGACTGGCTTCCCAGGTGGCTCAGTGGTAAAGAACTGCCCGCCAGTGCAGGGGTCACGGGAGACACAGGTTTGATCCCTGGGTAGGAAAGATCCCTTGAAGAAGGAAATGGCAACCCACTTGAATATTCTTGCCTGGGAAATCCCATGGATAGAGGAGCCTGGAGGGCTACAGTCCATATATCGCAAAGAGTCGAACACAACTGAGTGATTGAGCACAAAACAGTTTAACAGAATATGTGCATCAATGGAAAGTTATTGTATTTGGTACAAAGAAGAGAGATGGCTACTGTTTCTTTCCCTTGCAGTATTATCAAAATTCACCCCACCATTCTAGACAGATAGTTCCTGAAGGTCAATTAAACATGCAATATTTTAAGAAGTGACTTTCTAGGAATTGAAGCTTATCCCATTAATTTATAATGAAAATGAATTCCCTTAGATGTAAACATTTATAAAATGGAATAGATGTGTTATGTGGACAACATTAAACATGTGAACATCTCTAATGACTTGTTTCAGCAATATCTGCCAAGACTGCTGAGGTGAGTTGATGTTTTATCCTCATCTATGTTGTGTAAAAATGATGAAATTTTGTATACTTTGTCTACCTTAAGTCTGTTGTCTCATTTTTTTACTCCTATCATATGAGTCTAATTATAGCCCGTATTAGATGGGAAGTCAGTCCAGCCATTTAAAAACCATACAAAATGATTTAAGAAGATCTGAGAGAGTATGGAAGAGGCTCCCTTATGAGGGCTGCATGTGTTTAGTGCATAGATTCGGTTGCATCAATTTTAACTATTCAAAATAAAATTCTGTGTTTTTTCACTTGATGGCTTCACACAGATAGTTGGATGTATTGGTTAAAAGACATTTGGATAAATTAAGCTCTATCATAGTCATACTGAATTTGGTAATAAGGAGTTCATGATCTGAGCCACAGTCAGCTCCTGGTCTTGTTTTTGTTGACTGTATAGAGCTTCTCCATCTTTGGCTGCAAAGAATATAATCAATCTGATTTTGGTGTTGACCATCTGGTGATGTCCATGTGTAGAGTCTTCTCTTGTGTTGTTGGAAGAGAGTGTTTGCTATGACCAGTGCATTTTCTTGGCAAAACTCCATTAGTCTTTGCCCTGCTTCATTCCACATTCCAAGGCCGCATTTGCCTGTTACTCCAGGTGTTTCTTGACTTCCTACTTTTGCATTCGAGTCCCCTATAATGAAAAGGACATCTTTTTTGGGTGTTAGTTCTAAAAGGTCTCGTAGGTCTTCATAAAACCATTCAACTTCAGCTTCTGCAGTGTTACTGGTGGGGGCATAGACTTAGATAACTGTGATATTGAATGGTTTGCCTTGGAGACGAACAGAGATCATTCTGTCATTTTGAGATTGCATCCAAGTACTGCATTTCGGACTCTTTTGTTGACCATGATGGCTACTCCATTTCTTCTGAGGGATTCCTGCTTGCAGTAGTAGATATACTGGTCATCCGAGTTAAATTCACCCATTCTAGTCCATTTTAGTTCGCTGATTCCTAGAATGTCGATTTTCACTCTTGCCATCTCTTGTTTGACCACGTCCAATTTACCTTGATTCATAGACCTAACATTCCAGGTTCCTATGCAATATAACTCTTTACAGCATCAGACCTTGCTTCTATCACCACTAACATCCACAGCTGGGTATTGTTTTTGCTTTGGCTTCATCCCTTCATTCTTTCTGGAGTTATTTCTCCACTGACCTCCAGTAGCATATTGGGAACCTACTGACCTGGGGAGTTCCTCTTTCAGTATCTTATCATTTTGCCATTTCATACTGTTCATAGGGTTCTCAAGGCAAGAATACTGAAGTGGTTTGCCATTCCCTTCTCCAGTGGACCACATTCTGTCAGATGTCAAAGATGGAGAAGCTCTATACAGTCAACAAAAACAAGACCGGGAGCTGACTGTGGCTCAGATCATGAACTCCTTATTACCAAATTCAGACTCAAATTGAAGAAAGTAGGGAAAACTGCTAGACCATTCAGGTATGACCTAAATCAAATCCCTTATGATTATACAGTGGAAGTGAGAAATAGATTTATGGGCCTAGATCTGATAGATAGAGTGCCTGATGAACTACGGAATGAGGTTTGTGACATTGTACAGGAGACAGGGATCAAGACCATCCCCATGGAAAAGAAATGCAAAAAAGCAAAATGGCTATCTGGGGAGGCCTTACAAATAGCTGTGAAAAGAAGAGAGATGAAAAGCAAAGGAGAAAAGAAAAGATATAAGCATCTGAATGCAGAGTTCCAGAGAATAGCAAGAAGAGATAAGAAAGATTTCTTCAGCGATCAATCCAAAGAAATGGAGGAAAAGAACAGAATGGGAAAGACTAGAGATCTCTTCAAGAAAATTAGAGATACCAAGGGAGCATTTCATGCAAAGATGGGCTCAATAAAGGACAGAAATGGTCTGGACCTAACAGAAGCAGAGATATTAAGAAGAGGTGGCAAGAATACACAGAAGAACTGTACAAAAAAGGTCTTCACGACCCAGATAATCATGATGGTGTGATCACTAATCTAGAGGCAGAAATCCTGGAATGTGAAGACAAGTGGGCCTTGGAAAGCATCACTACGAACAAAGCTAGTGGACGTGATGGCATTCCAGTTGAGCTGTTTCAAATCCTGAAAGATGATGCTGTGAAAGTGCTGCACTCAATATGCCAGCAAATTTGGAAAACTCAGCAGTGGCCACAGGACTGGAAAAGGTCAGTTTTCATTTCAATCCCAAAGAAAGGCAATGCCAAACAATGCTTAAACTACCACACAATTGCATTCATCTCACATGCTAGTAAAGTAATGCTCAAAATTCTCCAAGCCAGACTTCAGCAATATATGAACCGTGAACTTCATGATGTTCAAGCTGGTTTTAGAAAAGGCAGAGGAACCAGAGATCAAATTGCCAACATCTGTTGGATCATCGAAAAAGCAAGAGGGTTCCAGAAAAACATCTATTTCTGCTTCATTGACTATGCCAAAGCCTTTGACTGTTTGGATCACAAGAAACTGGAAAATTCTGAAAGAGATGCAAATACCAGACTACCTGACATGCCTCTTGAGAAATCTGTATGCAGGTCAGGAAGCAGCAGTTAGAACTGGACATGGAACAACAGACTGGTTCCAAATATAAAAGGAGTAGGTCAAGGCTATATATTGTCACCCTGCTTATTTAACTTCTATGCAGAGTACATCATGAGAAACGCTGGGCTGGAAGAAGCACAAGCTGGAATCAAGATTGCTGGGAGAAATATCAATAACCTCAGATATGCAGATGACACCACCCTTATGGCAGAAAGTGAAGAGGAACTAAAAAGCCCCTTGATGCAAGTGAAAGAGGAGAGTGAGAAAGTTGGCCTAAAGCTCAACATTCAGAAAATGAAGATCATGGCATCTGGTCCCATCACTTCATGGAAAATAGATGGGGAAACAGTGGAAACAGTGTCAGACTTTATTTTTTGGGGCTCCAAAATCACTACAGATGGTGATTGCAACCATGAAATTAAAAGACGCTTACTCCTTGGAAGAAAAGTTATGACCAACCTAGATAGTATATTCAAAAGCAGAGACATTACTTTGCTGACTAAGGTCCATCTAGTCAAGGCTATGATTTTTCCAGTGGTCATGTATGGATGTGAGAGTTGGACTGTGAAGAAATCTGAGCACCGAAGAATTGATGCTTTTGAACTGTGGTGTTGGGGAAGACTCTTGAGGGTCCCTTGGACTGCAAGAAGATCCAACCAGTCCATTCTGAAGGAGATCAGCCCTGGGATTTCTTTGGAAGGAATGATGCTGAAGCTAAAACTCCAGTACTTTGGCCACCTCATGTGAAGAGTTGACTCATTGGAAAAGACTCTGATGCTGGGAGGGATTGAGGGCAGGAGGAGAAGGGGACGACCCAGGATGAGATGGCTGGATGGCATTACTGACTCGATGGACGTGAGTCTGAGTGAACTCTGGGAGTTGGTGATGGACAGGGAGGCCTGGCGTGCTGCAATTCATGGGGTCACAAAGAGTCTGACATGACTGAGCGACTGAACTGAACTGATAGTCATACTTCCAATTTTTTTTATTGAACTTAGATTCCTGCTACTTATTTTGCCAGGAAATAAAACAAGTAAACTAATAGAACTTTTTAAGGAATAGAAGTCACTAAGGGAGATAAAGATTCTTAAGATAGTAATACTAATGATAATAATAATAGTTACCATAATTATATTGAAGTCAATAATGGTAGCTTGGTGGCTAGCATGTACCAGGCACAATGCAAAGCACTTTATGTGTAAAAGTTCATTTTCAGTTCAGTTCATTTGCTCAGTCGTGTCTGACTCTTTTCACCCCCATGGTGTGCAGCACACCAGGCTTCCCTGTCCATCATCAACTCCCAGAGCTTGCTCAAACTCATGTCCCTCAAGTCGGTGATGACATCCAACTATCTCATCCTCTGTTATCCCCTTCTCCTGCCTTCAATCTTTCCCAGCATCAGGGTCTTTAATCCTCCACAAATACACAGGGTTGAAACCATTTGTCTTAAAATGTCTTTAGAGTGCCCCCATTTTAAAGAATGAGACCATTTTATTCAGTATAAAATTCTAGGGGCAAGTTGTACTGTTTTACTGACAGTAAATATCACTTTAAAGATGATTGATGTGTCTTATTGTCCATTTAAAAGAATGAATACACCTGGCTTCTTTCATTTGGTACAATGTGAGATTCATATATCTTTCCACATGTATCAGTAACTTACTTTTATTGATGAATAATGTTTCATAATAAGAATATGCTACAAATTGTTTGCTTTATCATTCATTCTGTTGCTTGATAGGCATTTGAGTAGGTTTTAGCATCTAGCTAATATAAGTAAAATTTTTATGAACATTCTCATGCAATTCTGTTAATGGATATAGGTTTTCATTTCTCTGTGCCAATACCTAGTAATACAGTTGATGAGTTCTAGAGGAGGTGTGGGCTTCCCTGCTGGCTCAGTGGTAAAGAATCCACCTGCCAATGCATGAGACACAGGTTTAATTCTTGGATCAGGAGATCCCCTGAAGAATGAAATGGCAACCCACTCCAATATTCTTGCCTGGGAAATCACATGGACAGAGGAGCCTGACAGGCTGCAGTCCATGGGCTCACAAAAGAGTCAGACACGACTTAGTGACTAAATAACAATAAGGGTGGGTTTATGTTTTACATTAAAAAACAAACTGTTGGAATGTTCCGAAGATGGCGGAGGAATAAGACAGGGAGATCGCTTTCTCTCCCACAAATTCATCAAAAGAACATTTCAATGCTGAGTAAATTCTACAAAACAACTTCTGAATGCTGGCAGAGGACATCAGGCACCCAGAAAAGCAGATCATTGTCTTCAAAAACAGGTAGGAAAAATATAAAAGACGAAAAAAGAGACAAAGGAGGTAGGAAGGGAGCTCCATCCTGGGAAGGGAGTCCCATCCCGGGAAGGGAGTCTTAAACAGAGAGGTTTCCAAACACCAGGAAACACTCTCACTGCCGAGTCTGTGGCGAGCCTTGGAAGCACAGAGGGCAACATAACAGGGAAGAAAAATAAATAAATAATTAAAACCAACAGATTACAAGCCCAACGGTAACTCCCCCAGCAGAGAAGCAGTGCAGATGCCTGCATCCACCACTAGCAAGTGGGGGCTGGGCAGGGAGGCACAGGCTGCAGTGCTTTTTAAGAATCAGCCAGAATGCCCCGAATGTAACCAGAGTGAACTAACTTGGGCTAGCATACCAGACTGTGGGATAGCTACCACATGAAAAGCTCTAACATAAGACACTGCCAGGACCGTGCACAGAACAAAGGATGGAACAGAGATAGCCAGCTGCAGACCATCCCCCGCCGGTGACAGGCAGCCAAAGCCATAAGGGCTGGAAGGGGGCAATCACAGCCCCAGAGAGACTTTACCTACCAAACTGCAAGCAGGCTTCTTTGCTAACTAAGACTTATTGGGGTTCTGGACAGTCACCACCTGCCTGACAAGGGGCACCAGCAGTACACCCAGAAAACTGAGCAGCAGGGAAAGGCGATAAGTCGCAGCACCCGTGCTTGCCAAACACCTGAGCTACTCGGTCCTGGGAAGGGCACAAAACGCAGGCCCAACCGAATCTGCGCCTCTGAGGACTACCTGAGAGCCGAGCCTGAGTGGCTTAGACTGGGGAGGTGCATGCAGCCTAGGGCCGGCCTCAGACAGTTCCCAGTGGAGCAACATAGAGCCTGAGCGGTGTGTACCGCAAGCAGGGGCAGGCCCAGCGTGGCTGAGACACTGCGAGCACAAGCCAGTGTCTTTGTTTGCAGCATCCCTCCCTCCCCACAGCGCAACTGAACAAGTGAGCCTAAAAAAAAAAAAAAAGTGTTCACCACCACCCTCCTTGTGTCAGGGTGGAAATTAGACACTGAAGAGACCAGCAAACAGAAGAAGCTAAACAGAGGGAACCTCTTTGGAAGTGACCCCACACTGCCCACAACACCAGAGAAAGTCCCAGAAATATCTTTACTATTTTTATGACCATTCTCTCTTTTTGTTGTTGTTGTTGATGTTGTTGTTTGATTGTTTTTTCTTTTCTTTTTCTTCTCCTTTTTTTAAAATTTTTTAAGTCCTCTATTTCTCCTTTAACTTTAATTTTTATAACCTACTATCACTTTTCAAAAAAAAAAGACCCTATTTTTAAAGCAAACGCCATATATATTTTTTGTGTGTGGTTGTTGTTGTTTTTTAATAATTCTCGTGACTTTGTCTTTTTCTTTCTTCTTATTCTTCTTTTCTTTAATATTGTATTTTTGAAAATCCAACCTCTACTCTAGATTTTTAATCTTTGCTTTTTGGTATTTGTTGTCAATTTTGTACATTTAAAAACCCAATCTTCAGTACCCAATTTTACCTGAGAGCGAGATTACTGGCTTGACCACTCTCTCCTCCTTTGGACTCTCCTTTTTCTCCACCAGGTTGTCTCTGTCTCCTCCCTCCCCCTTCTCTTCTCTACCCAACTCTGTGAATCTCTGTGTGTTCTAGACGATGGAGAACACTTAGGGAACTGGTTACTGGCTGGATCTGTCTCTCTCCTTTTCATTTCCCGCTTTTATCCTCCTGGCCACCTCTGTCTACTTCCTCCCTCTCCTCTTCCCTGTATAACTCCGTGAACATCTCTGAGGGATCCAGACTGTGGAGTGCACATAAGGAAGTGATTACTGGCTAGCTTGCTCTCTCCTCTCTTGATCCCACCTCATCTCATTCCACTCACCTCTAACTACCCCCTCCCTCTTCTCTTCTCCAGGTAACTCAGTGAACCTCTCTGCATGTCCCTCAATGTGGAGAAACTTTTCATCTTTAACCTGGATGTTTTATCATCAGTGCTGTATAGATGGAGAAGTCTTGAGGCTACTGTAAAAATAAAACTAAAAAGCAGAAGCAGGAGGCTTAAGTCCAAATCCTGAGAACATCAGAGAACTCCTGAATCCAGGGAACATTAATCGATAGGAGCTCATCAAACACTTCCATACCTACACTGAAACCAAGCACCACCCAAGGGCCAACAAGTTCCAGAGCAAGACATACCATGCAAATTTTCCAGCAACACAGGAACACACCCCTGAACTTCAATATACAGGCAGCTCAAGTTACTCCAAAACCATAGACGTCTCATAACTCATTACTGGACACTTCATTGCACTCCAGAGAGAAGAAATTCAGCTCTACCTACCAGAACTCTGACACAAGCTTCCCTAACCAAGAAACCTTGACAAGCCACTGATACAACCCCACCCACAGTGAGGAAACTCCATAATAAAGAGAACTCCACAAATTCCCAGAATACAGAAAGGCCACCCCAAATGCAGCAATATAACCAAGATGAAGAGACAGAGGAATACCCAGGAGGTAAAGGAACAGGAGAAATGCCCACCAAACCAAAAAAAAAAAAAAAAAGAGGAAGAGATAGGGAATCTACCTGAGAAAGAATTCCAAATAATGATAGTGAAAATGATCCAAAATCTTGAAATCAAAATGGAATCACAGGTAAATAGCCTGGAGACAAGGATTGAGAAGATGCAAGAAAGGTTTAACAAGGACCTAGAAGAAGAGTCAATATATAATGAATAACACAATAAATGAGATCAGAAACACTCTGGAGGCAACAAATAGTAGAATATCGGAGGCAGAAGATAGGATTAGTGAAATAGAAGATAGAATGGTAGAAATAAATGAATCAGAGAGGAAACAAGAAAAATGAATTAAAAGAAATGAGGACAATCTCAGAGACCTCCAGGACAACATGAAATGCTCCAACATTCGAATTATAGGAGTCCCAGAAGAAGTCAAAAAGAAAAAGCATGAGAAAATACTTGAGGAGATAATAGTTGAAAACTTCCCTAAAATGGGGAAGCAAATAATCACCCAAGTCCAAGAAACCCAGAGAGTTCCAAACAAGATAAATCCAAGGCAAAATACCCCAAGACACATATTAATCAAATTAACAAAGATCAAACACAAAGAACAAATATTAAAAGCAGCAAGGGAAAAACAACAAATAACACACAAGGGGATTCCCATAAGGATAACAGCTGATCTTTCAATAGAAACTCTTCAGGCCAGGAGGGAATGGCAAGACATACTTAAAGTGATGAAAGAAAATAACCTACAGCCCAGATTACTGTACCCAGCAAGGATCTCATTCAAATATGAAGGAGAAATCAAAAGCTTTCCAGACAAGCAAAAGCTGAGAGAATTCAGCACCACCAAACCAGCTCTCCAACAAATGCTAAAGGATATTCTCTAGACAGGAAACACAAAAAGGGCATATAAACCCAAACCCAAAACAATAAAGTAAATAGTAACAGGATCATACTTATCAATAATCACCTTAAATGTAAATGGGTTGAATGCCCCAACCGAAAGGCAAAGACTGGCTGAATGGATGCAAAAACAAGACCCCTATATATGCTGCCTACAAGAGACCCGCCTCAAAACAAGGGACACATACAGACTGAAAGTGAAGGGCTGGAAAAGATATTCCATGCAAATAGAGACCAAAAGAATGCAGGAGTAGCAATACTCATATCCGATAAAATAAACTTTAAAACAAAGGCTGTGAAAAGAGGCAAAGAAGGCCACTACATAATGATTAAAGGATCAATCCAAGAAGAAGATATAACAATTATAAATATATATGCACCCAACATAGGAGCACCGCAATATGTAAGACAAATGCTAACAAGTATGAAAGGGGAAATCAACAATAACACAATAATAGTGGGAGACTTTAATACCCCACTCACACCTATGGATAGATCAACTAAACAGAAAATTAACAAAGAAATACAAACTTTAAATGACACAATAGACCAGTTAGACCTAATTGATATCTATAGGACATTTCACCCCAAAACAATGAGTTTCACCTTTTTCTCAAGTGCTCACAGAACCTTCTCCAGGATAGATCACATCCTGGGCCATAAATCTAACCTTGATAAATTCAAAAATATTGAAATCATTCCAAGCATCTTTTCTGACCATAATACATTAAGATTAGACCTCAATTACAGGAGAAAAACTATTAAAAATGTCAACATATGGAGGCTAAACAACATGCTTCTGAATAACCAACAACTCACAGAAGAAATCAAAAAAGAAATCAAAATATGCATAGAAACTACTGAAAATGAAAACACAACAACCCAAAACCTGTGGGACACTATAAAAGCAGTGCTAAGAGGAAAGTTCATAGCAATACAGGCATACCTCAAGAAACAAGAAAAAAGTCAAATAAATAACCTAACTCTACACCTAAAGCAACAAGAAAAGGAAGAAATGGAGAACCCCAGAGTTAGTAGAAGGAAAGAAATCTTTAAAATTAGGGCAGAAATAAATGCAAAAGAAACAAAAGAGACCGTAGCAAAAATCAACAAAGCCAAAAGCTGGTTCTTTGAAAGGATAAATAAAACTGACAAACCATTAGCCAGACTCATCAAGAAGCAAAGGGAGAAAAATCAAATCAGTAAAATTAGAAATGAAAATGGAGAGATCACAACAGACAACACAGAAATACAAAGGATCATAAGAGACTACTATCAGCAATTATATGCCAATAAAATGGACAACGTGGAAGACATGGACAAATTCTTAGAAAAGTACAACTTTCCAAAACTGAACCAGGAAGAAATAGAAAATCTTAACAGACCTATCACAAGCACAGAAATTGAAACTGTAATCAGAAATCTTCCAGCAAACAAAAGCCCAGGTCCAGATGGCTTCACAGCTGAATTCTACCAAAAATTTCGAGAAGAGCTAACACCTATCCTCCTCAAACTCTTCCAGAAAATTGCAGCGGAAGGGAAACTTCCAAACTCATTCTATGAGGCCACCATCACCCTAATACCAAAACCTGACAAAGATGCCACAAAAAAAGAAAACTACAGGCCAATATCACTGATGAACATAGATGCAAAAATCTTTAACAAAATCTAGCAATCAGAATCCAACAACACATTAAAAAGATCATACACCATGACCAAGTGGGCTTTATCCCAGGGATGCAAGGATTCTTCAATATCCACAAGTCAATCAATGTAATTCACCACATTAACAAATTGAAAAGGAAAAGCCATATGATTATCTCAATAGATGCAGAGAAGGCCTTTGACAAAATTCAACATCCATTTATGATAAAAAAAAAAAAACTCTCCAGAAAGCAGGAATAGAAGGACCATACCTCAACATAATAAAAGCTATCTATGACAAGCCCACAGCAAACATTATCCTCAATGGTGAAAAATTGAAAGCATTTCCCCTAAAGTCAGGAACAAGACAAGGGTGCCCACTTTCACCGCTACTATTCAGCATAGTTCTGGAAGTTTTGGCCACAGCAATCAGAGCAGAAAAAGAAATAAAAAGAATCCAAATTGGAAAAGAAGAAGTAAAACTCTCACTGTTTGCAGATGACATGATCCTCTACATGGAAAACCCTAAAGACTCCACCAGAAAATTATTAGAGCTAATCAATGAATATAGTAAAGTTGCAGGATATAAAATCAACACACAGAAACCCCTTGCATTCCTATACACTAATAATGAGAAAGTAGAAAAAGAAATTAAGGAATTCCATTCACCATTGCAACGAAAAGAATAAAATACTTAGGAATATACCTACCTAAAGAAACTAAAGACCTATATATAGAAAATTATAAAACACTGATGAAAGAAATCAAAGGACACTAATAGATGGAGAAATATACCATGTTCATGGATTGGAAGAATCAATATAGTGAAAATGAGTATATTACCCAAAGCAATCTACAGATTCAATGCAATCCCTATCAAGCTACCAGCAGTATTTTTCACAGAGCTAGAACAAATAATTTCGCAATTAGTGTGGAAATACAAAAAACCTCGAATAGCCAAAGCAATCTTGAGAAAGAAGAATGGAACTGGAGGAATCAACCTGCCTGACTTCAGGCTCTACTACAAAGCCACAGTCATCAAGACAGTATGGTACTGGTACAGACAGTATGGTACAGACAGAAATATAGATTAATGGAACAAAATAGAAAGCCCAGAGATAAATGCACACACCTATGGACACCTTATCTTTGACAAAGGAGGCAAGAATATACAATGCAATAAAGACAATCTCTTTAACAAGTGGTGCTGGGAAAACTGGTCAACCACTTGTAAAAGAATGAAACCAGATCACTTCCTAACACCTCACACAAAAATAAACTCAAAATGGATTAAAGATCTAAACGTAAGACCAGAAACTATAAAACTCCTAGAGGAGAACATAGGCAAAACACTCTGCGACATAAATGATAGCAGGATCCTCTATGATCCACCTCTCAGAATACTGGAAATAAAAGCAAAAATAAACAAATGGGATCTAATTAAAATTAAAAGCTTCTGCACAACAAAGGAAAATATAAGCAAGGTGAAAAGACAGCCTTCTGAATGGGAGAAAATAATAGCAAATGAAGCAACTGACAAACAACTAATCTCAAAAATATACAAGCAACTTATGCAGCTCAACTCCAGAAAAATAAATGACCCAATCAAAAAATGGGCCAAAGACCTAAATAGACATTTCTCCAAAGAAGACATACAGATGGCTAACAAACACATGAAAAGATGCTCAACATCACTCATTATCAGAGAAATGCAAATCTAGACCACAACGAGGTACCATTTCACACCAGTCAGAATGGCAGCGATCCAAAAGTCTACAAGCAATAAATGTTGGAGAGGGTGTGAAGAAATGGGAACCCTCTTACACTGTTGGTGGGAATGCAAACTAGTACAACCACTATGGAGAACAGTGTGGAGATTCCTTAAAAAAATTGCAAATAGAACTGTCTTATGACCCAGCAATCCCACTGCTGGGCATAAACACTGAGGAAACCAGAATTGAAAGAGACACATGTACCCCAATGTTCATCGCAGCACTGTTTATAATAGCCAGGACAACCTAGATGTCCATCAGCAGATGAATGGATAAGAAAGCTGTGGTACATATACACAATGGAGTATTACTCAGCCATTAAAGAGAATACATTTGAATCAGTTCTGATGAGATGGATGAAACTGGAGCCGCCTATACAGAGTGAAGTAAGCCAGAAAGAAAAACACCAGTACAGTATACTAACATATATATATGGAATTTAGGAAGATGGTAATGATAACCCTGTATGCGAGACAGCAAAAGAGACACAGATGTGCAGAGCGGACTTTTGGACTCTGAGGGAGAGGGAGAGGGTGGGATGATTGGGAGAATGGCATTGAAACATGTATACTATCATGTAAGAAACAAATCACCAGTCTATGTCTGATACAGGATACAGGATGCTTGGGGCTGGTGCACGGGGATGATCCAGAGAGATGATATGGGGTGGGAGGTGGGAGGTGGGAGGGGGTTCAGGATTGGGAACTCATGTACACCTGTGGCTGATTCATGTCAATGTATGGCAAAACCAATACAGTATTGTAAAGCAAAATAAAGTAAAAATAAAATTTTTTTTAAAAATGAAAAAAAAAAAACCTGTTGATACTTTTCTCAAAGAGATCATACCACTTTACAGTCCTATCAGTGTATAAAATTCAACTGCCATATATCCTCACCAATATTTAGAACCATCAATCTTTCATTTTAGCCACTCTACTGAATATGTGTTGGTGTTTCATTGTTTTTAATTTCATTTATCTGATGACTTACACTGTAGATATACTTTCATGTGCTTTTGCTGGACTCTGCTCAGTCACCTCAGTTGTATCTGACTCTTTGTGACCTATGGACTGTAGCCTGCCAGGCTTCTCTGTCCATTGGATTCCATGGTATTTTTAGATAAAAATTGAGGGTATTTATTGCCAGCATATATTCTTTATTCTTAGAATGTCAAGGAAATTTACTGATTTTTTAATATCTCTTTTAGGATGTTTGTTTAAATATCTTGCCCTCTTTTAGTTTTGTTGATTGTTTCTTTTTTTTATTAAATGGTGAGAATTTTTTTAATGGTTTCTATTGATTGGCTGAATTTTTAATTTGGATGAAATTATTTATCATTTTCTTCCTTTAGGATTGGTGCTTTCTGTGTCCTTTTTAAGAATTTGCCTATGCTCAGGTCATGAAGATATTCTCTGATTCCTGTCTTCTAGTAGGTTTATAGTTTGGACTTATGGTTAGTTTTTTTTTAGGTCTGGGTCCATAATCCATTTCGAATCATTTTTTATATAATGTAAGGTAGACGTTAAAGTTCGCTTTTTTCCCATACAGATACCCAGTTGTATCAGCAACATTTATTGAGACCTCTCTTTCCATTGCTTCGGTTTCTGTCAAATGTCAATTGAACATATAAGTGAGGGTCTATTTCTGGAGTCTCTTTTCTGTTTCATTGATCAAATTTTCTGTTCTCATGCCAATATCGTTATGCAGTTTTGATTATTATAAATTTATACTAAGCAGCATTTTACCTAGAGTCAGAAGCCATTACACATAACATGTAAGGATCTTTCAACAATAAAATTCCATTTACCTCTTTCTTTTGTCCTGTTATCATTTCTTCTAAGGGATTCTTGCCCACAATAGTGGATATAATACTTATCTGAGTTAGATTCACCCATTCCAGTCCATTTTAGTTCACTGATTCCTAAAATGTTATTCACTCTTGCCATCTTCTGTTTAACCACTTCCAATTTACCTTGATTCATGGACCTAAATTCCAGGTACCTATGCAATACTGTTATTTACAGCCTCAGACTTGACTTCCATCACCAGTCATATCTTGGGTACAGTCTCAAAAATGACAGAATGATCTCCGTTTATTTCCAAGGCAATCCATTCAATACTACAGTAATCCAAGTCAATGCACAACCAATGCTGAGGACATTGAAGTTGAATCGTTCTAAGAAGATCTACAAGACCTTCTAGAACTAACACTCCAAAAAAGATGTCCTTTTCATTATAGGAGACTGGAATGCAAAAATAGGAAGTTAAGAGATACCTGGAGTAACAGGCAAATTTGGCCTTGGAGTATAAAATGAAGCAAGGCAAAGGCTAACAGAGTTTTGCCAAGAGAATACACTGGTCATAGCAAACACCCTCTTCCAACAACAAAAGAGGAGACTACACACATGGGCATCACCAGGCAGTCAATACCAAAATGAGACTGATTATTTTCTTTGCAGCCAAAGATTGAAAATCTCTATACAGTCAGCAGAAACAAGACTGGGAGCTGACTGTGGGTCAGATCATGAACTCCTTATTGCCAAATTCAGACTTAAATTCAAGAAAGTAGGGGAAACCACTAGACCATTCAGGTATATGAATAAAAATCCTAAATAAAATCCCTTATGATTATACAGTGGAGGTGAGAGATAGATTCAAGGCATTAGATCTGATAGAGTCCCTGAAGAACTATGGAGAGAATCATGACATTGCACAGGAGGCATTGATCAAAACCATCCCCAAGAAAAAGAAATGCAAAAAGGCAAAATGGCTGTCTGAGGAGGCCTTACAAATAGCTGAGAAAAGAAGAGAAGATAAAGGCAAGGAGAAAAGGAAAAATGTACCCACTTGAATGCAGAGTTCCAAAGAATAGCAAAGAGAGATAAGAAAGCCTTCCTCAGTGATCAGTGCAAACAAACAAAGGAAAACAATAGAATGGGAAAGACTAGAGATCTCTTCAAGAAAATTAGAGATACCAAGGGAAATTTTCATGCAAAGATGGGCACAATAAAGGGCAGAAATTGTGTGGACCTAACAGAAGCAGAAGAGACTAAGAAGAGGTGGCAACAATACACAGAAGAACTGTACAAAAAATCTTCATGAACCAGCTAATCATGATGATGTGATCCCTCCCCTAGAGCCAGACACCCTGGAGTCAAAGTCAGGTGGCCCTTAGAAAGCATCACTACAAACAAAGCTAGTGGAGATGATGGGATTCCAGTTGAACTATTTCAAATCCTAGAAGATGATACTGTGAAAGTGCTGCACTCAACGTGCCAGCAAATTTGGAAAACTCAGCAGTGGCCACAGGACTGGAAAAGGTCAGTTTTCATTCCAATCCCAAAGAAAGGCAATGCCAAAGAATGTTCAAACTACCGCACAATTGCACTTATCTCACATGCTAATAAAGTAATGCTCAAAATTCTCCAAGCCAGGCTTCAACAGTATGTGAACTGTGAACTTCTAGATGTTCAAGTTGGATTTAGAGAAGGCAGAGGAACCAGAGATCAAATTGTCAACATCCGTTGGATCATAGAAAAGGCAACAAAGTTCCAGAAAAAGCATCTACCTCTGCTTTATTGACTACACCAAAGGCTTTGACTGTGTGGATCACAAAAAACTGTGGAAAATTCTTCAGGATATGAGAATACCAGACACCTTACCTGCCTCCTGAGAAATCTGTATGCAGGTCAAGAAGCAAGTTAGAACTGGACATGGACAACAGACTGGTTCCAAATAGGGAAAGGAGTACATCAAGGCTGTGTATTGTCACCATGCTTATTTAGCTTATATGCAGAGTACATCATGCAAAATGCCAGGCTGGATGAAGCGTAAGCTGGAATCCAGATTGCAGGGAGAAATATCAATAACCTCAGATATGCAGATGACACCACCCTTATGGTTGAAAGTGAACAAGAACTAAAGAGCCTCTTGATGAAAGTGAAAGAGGAGAGTGAAAAAGTTGGCTTAAAGCTCAACATTCAAAAGACTAAGATCATGGTATTTGGCCCCATCACTTCATGGCAAATAGATGGGGAAACAGTGGAAAGTGTCAGACTTTATTTTGGGGGACTCCAAAATCACTGCAGACGGTGACCACAGCAATGAAATTAAAAGACTCTTGCTCCTTGGAAGAAAAGCACAGACATTAATTACTTTGCCAGAAAAGGTCTGTCTAGTCAAAGCTACGGTTTTTCTAAAAGTTGTGTATGGATGTGAGAGTTGGACCAAAAGAAAGCTGAGCACCGAAGAATTGATGCTTTTGAACTGTAGTGCTGTAGAAGACCCTCAACAGTCCCTTGGACTGCAAGGAGATCCAACTAGTCAATCCTAAAGGAATCAGTCCTGAGTATTAGTTGGAAGGATTGATACAGAAGTTGAAACTCCAATAATTTTGCCACCTGATGCAAAGAACTGACTCCTTGGAAAAGACCCTGATGCTGAGAAAGACTAAAGGCAGGAGAAGAGGATGACAGACGATGAGATGGTTGGATGGCATCATTGACTCGACAGACATGAGTTTTAGTAAGTTCCAGGAGTTGATGATGGACAGGGAAGCCTGGCATGCTGCAGTCCATGGGCAAAGAGTCAGACACGACTGAACGACTGAACGACTGTACCGAACCGAACTGTTGTCATATATATTACATCATTATGTTTAAGCCCCACAATTCAGTGATAATTTTATTTTTAAAAAGCATGTATCCTGTAATGAATAAGGAAATTAAAAAATAGTTCAGTTCTCTATATTTCGTCAGGTACCATCTCATATACTCTTTATTCCTTCCTATAAATGTGACTTGCGGCCTTGCTTCATTTTCTTTCAGCCTGTAGAATATTCCTTGACATTTTAGAGAATATATGCTGGCAATAATTCCCTCAATTTTTATCTAAAATTACCTTTATTTTGCCAATATTTTTGAAATATATTTTGCTAGATATATAATCCTGGTATAAAAGTTTTATTTTCTGTGAACATATAAAATTATTCCATTATTAGCCCTGTTCTCACTTCTGTAATGTGTCATTATTTGCTGCTATTATCATAATTATCTTTTTGTCTGGTTTTTAGTAATTCTGTTGTGTTCTACCCATGTATGATTAATTTTTTTACTTATTCTTGGAGTTTACTTTGTTTCTTGGGTATTTATGATTATATTTCTTGGACTAAATATGAATAATCTAGATAATTATTTCTTTGATATTATTTCTATCCTATTTTCTCTCTCTTCTTTTTCTCTGAGATTCTAGTTATTCATAAATTAGTGTGCTTGATATTACTAATACTAGGATCTGTTATTTTTGGTTTGAATATTTTTCTCTGAGTTCTTTAGATTGAATATTTTCTTGATCAGTCCTCTGATGATTTACTATATCATCTTTAATCTGCCAGTAAGTCATCCATTATATTTTTTTATTTAAATGTTGTACATTTTAATTCTTTAATTTTCACTTAGTTCTTTTTTATAGTTTTCATTTTCTGCTAATATTTCTCATTCATTCCTTTTTTACAAAAATATTTTCTTGAACATATAATGCCTGCTAATTCCAACACCTGCATAATCTCTAGGTTATTTTCTAGTGACTATTTTTATTTTAATTACACGCCTTGTTTTCCTCTTTTATTCACATTTCTCTGAAAAAAATTTAACTTACATTCTAGAAATTGAGGATCTTCTGTACAGACACTAGATTTGGTTATCTTCCTCTAAGGAGCTGTTTGTTTTTGTTCTAGCAGGTATATTTACTGGACTCAAATTCCAAACTGAATCTCTTGTGTAAAGGGCAACAGAAGAAATTTCTACTATTCTTTCAGCCTTCTAGATGACACTTTTCCCTGTGATCTCTGGATTCTTTCTGTCTCCCTCAAGGGCATTCCAGGTGTCAGCCAAGGATTTTGCAAAAGTGTACTTAAAGAGTTTGGGTCTTCCCCTTCTGCGGTTTATTCATTTTGAAACTTTTTCTCTAACAACTCTGAATTCCATCCTCTGACTCTTTGAGATAGTAAAGCTGTGGTTCTCTGCTCTTGTATTCTAGCTACCCCATGCCACACTCATAAGAAAAGGATTTTTTAAATGTAAATATATTGTATATATTCCAGAGTGGATAATTGGTACTGTGAGAGGTTCCATCCAATACAACATCTCTATCTTATTTGAAGCAGAAATTCTCACTTTGTTTGTGACCTCTGAATACATTTATTTATTTCTTCTTTGCCTATTCAGAAACACATTTTTAAAGTACTCATTTTTATATTGGCAGAAGTTTTATAATGTCCAGAATATTCTGAAAATAAAAGTTTCTAAACTACTTTTATCTTGATAATATGGTATGGCAGTATTATAATGTATTTATCTCAGGAAAAAATGAAATTTCTATAAAGCATTCCTATAACTTGATTTGAACATTACTATGTTCTAGAGTGAGCACCAAGGTAAACTATTTGTGAAGCAGACATCCAACTAAATGTTGAAGGTGTTTCAGAGTAAGTTCTCCCTAACATTGCAGTTCCTACCTTATAGCCCCTTCATGATCTAGAGACAAAAACCTTTCTATAAATACTGACTAACAGTAATAATGGAAACTTTAAACTTGTAAAGTGGTAGACATCTGTGGAAATGTATGCCTTCTACTTACTTTTAGATATAAGAACAAAATATACTGTGATTATTCACAACAAATGAGTTTAACACTGAGTTTCTGAAACTTGAAACCCAGTTTTATTTTAAAGCAGATTGTAGGAACAAATCTAAGATATATCAGTAGTTAAAAATTGAAAAGATCAAATCCTTTGAGTGCCACTTTAATCCCAGATCAAACGAGGACTGCTGGTCCAAGAACTATAATCAATTTCATTTAAACACATCAGAGCAGTCTCGTGATTATTTCCATACTTCGCTGAAGGAGGAGGGAATGTGTAGAACATAACTGCTCTTCTTAGAGCTAATTGTACCATGCCCAGATTGAATCAGCATTTCCAACAATTTCTGTATTTCTTTTCCACGTTTTTAAATACTCTTTATCCCCTAGGGCTAGAGTTACCCAGCATAACTCGTCTTACTTTACTGCAAGGATACATCTACTGTTGCATAGGAAAAGAATCTTCCTCACAGCAGCACTACTCATTCACATGCTCCCTTGTTCTGGAAAGAGTTGTGTGGTAGCTTGGTGTTAAGGGGACATTGCAGCCATGTAACAGGAGCGTAGGTGTAGTGACACAATCTGGGTTGCAGACCTCAGAGCACATGGGGTGGGAGGTTGCTGAGCAACGGCAGATCAACACTGGAAGGGGGCAGGACACCGCCTCCCATTCCCCTTTCCTGACACCCTTCAAGAGCCACAGTGGGGCTGTCAAAGTCCAGGCACTGTTCACCAGTCTGAAGAAGGAGCATCAGTGCTGCGTTGTCAGGAAAACCAAGCTGTCTCCTCTGGAGCTGGCTCAGATACTGTAAGCTCCTTTAGAAAATGAGAGCTCAACTCTCACCTGTCACTCAGTAAGAATGGTTTCTTCAAATTCTGTCAGTCAGGAGTGATGTCAGGAATGCGAACTCAGCCCTTTCTCTGCCCTGTGTGGTTATGAGACAGATGTGGAGGGAGGTCTGTGAAAAAGGCAGCTCTGTGCAGAGCTGTGAATTAGAAGCTCATCTTCAGAACAGTTTGCTCAAGCTCCCAACACTGTATTCCAGTGTTCTCCCCGGCAAAGCCCAACTCAGGCTTATTTCCCACCCTGTCAAAACTGACCTTGATCATTTCCCAATTCCTGGAGCCCCTCCCCCTTCCCCGTTCTCTACATACGGCTGATTAACCTGTTTGGAAAAAAAAAATTTTTTCCCATAGCAGCGCTATTTATAATAACAAAGACACAGAAATAATCCAAGTGCCCATCAACAGATGACTAGTTTAAAAAGATGTGATATATATATAATATACATATATATATATATTATAGAATATCACTCAGCCCTAGCAAAGAATGAAATATTGCCATTTGCAGCAACATGGATGAACCTAGAGAATATCATACTAAGTTTAAGTAAGTCAGACAGAGAAAGACTAATATTATATGATATCACTTACATGTGAAATCTAAAAAATAATGCAAATGAATCTGTTTACAAAACAGAAACAGACTTATAGAAAACTAACAGGGTTACCAAAGGGGACAAGCAATAGGGGAGGGATAAATTAGGAGTATGAGATTAACACAAACTACTACACATAAAACAAGTAAATAACAAACATTCACTGTATAGTTCAGTGAACTATACTCAATATCTTATAATAACCCATAATGAAAAATAATCTGAAAAAGTATATATATAACTGAATCACCCTGCTCTATATCCAAAAATAACACAGCATTGTAAATCAATCACATCTCAATTAAAAATTATGTTAGTTTAGCACCATCATTATCATTTTAATTCTCATGAGTTAAATATCATGTATATTTGCAAAAAAAGTATTTTGAGCCTGTCATTTTTGGTATCTTAACCGTAAGACTTGTGTGTGTTTGGGGTCCAATGTGAATTGTTCATGGCCCTAAAGGGACTAAGGCAAACACACATGGTCCTCCCTCCCTTTCTCCTAACCCCTCTTTTAAAAAAAAAAAATTGAATTATAGCTGATTTGCAATGTTGTGTTAACTTCTGCTGTCACTAAACTGATTCAATTATACATACATTTTGTTTTTCATATTATTTCCCAGTATGGTTGGTCACAGACTCTTCAGTTTAGTTGTTTATAAAATTATTATTCAGTACCGTTGTTTATAAAATTATTATTCAGTACAGTTGTTTATAAAATTATTATTCAGTATAGTTGTTTATAAAATTATTAATAAAGATTTATGTTCATGGTTATATAAGCATTGGAAGGGAACTTAGAGCCTCTTTATGTTCACAGTCTCATTTTACAGATTAGAGACCTTGTCTGCACGTGACCATGTAATTACACGAGAGGAGAGTGCAATAGGTTATGTTTATTACAATTACTATGAAATCATATGTAATTAAACAATTAGTTGAAATTGAAAAATGGCAGGTAGTGAGAGTTATTACTAGGGAAGATTGATAGAATAGCTACCCAGAGACCTCTCTCATACCTGATATATTTTTTTAGTTATTATGTCAATACAGACTGTTCTCAGCTTGCAGAATCTCATTGCTGCAAGTATCAAACAACTGTTTGACAAATTCAGGGCTTACAGAAGACTCAAGTGGAAAGCTGAGTGTCAGTGTATTAATTAATAAAGAGAAACATAACTGTCAAGTAGACTGAGAAGAATCATTGATGTTGTAAAGAGTACAATATAGCTGAAATTAATAACACTAATAATAAAATTTTAAAATTAATAGAACATTATATGCCAGGAACTGATTGATATACTTTAGAAAACAAGTCATCTAAGCTTCTCAACAATGTTATAAAGTAGATACTATCATTGTTCCCACTCCAGAAATAAGGAAGTCGAGAAACTTGACCATCACCATAAAGCTAGTAAATGGTATAGTTGGGTTGTAAACCCAAGTAATCTGATTTTACCCACTCTTCAATAGTGCCTCAGTAATGGTTCAGTAAACACAAAGGCAGAACATATGTTTAGATACCTGATTTACATTTTTGGTTGTTGGGATAAGGAACAAACCAACCCTAGTCTGTTCTCCACCTGGAGAGATTTTGCCATGCTCCCAGGAAGGGGGGCATTTGCCAACATCTGCAGGCATTTTGTGTTATCACTACTGGAAGATGGGCTACTACTGGAATCTAGTAGGAAGAGTCCTGGAATGGTGTTAAACATCCTGCAAAGCACAGGATATCTGCCAACAAAAAAAGAATTACCCAGTCTAAAATGTCAGTAGTCCTGGAGCTGAGAAACCCTAGTATAAGGCAGTGGGAGCTGTATCCAACTCCACAATGGAAATCGTGCCCCATTGGGTCATTCTTGAAGGGTTCTTGGGTCCAGGTGCTCTGTTATTTATAGCACTGTGCTTGGATGTGCATTTCAAATTTGCCTTTCTGAGTTGCATTTTTCTGTATTCTAAAATGGTTAATTCCCAATATATTCAATAATTTGTCTCATTAGATGTGATTTAAAAAATTGTGTGCCTTTTCCATTACCTCCCAAAGTTATTTGCAACTCTAATATTGAAACTATCAAAATTAGTTACAAATACTGAATCCATCTACATGTTTCATGTGATTTAAGCCAGAGTTCTGTTTTCATAAGCAAAGGTCACATTTTTTTTCACATGGATTGAAAACAAAACTAAGAATGATCATGAACACCTTCAGTTCAATTCAGTTCAGTTCAGTTGCTCAGTCATGTCCGACTCTTTGCAACCCCATGAATCGCAGCACACCAGGCCTCCCTGTCCATCACCAACTCCCAGAGTTCACTCAGACTCACATCCATCGAGTCAGTGATGCCATCCAGCCATCTCATCCTCGGTCGTCCCCTTCTCCTGCCCCCAATCCCTCCCAGCATCAAAGTCTTTTCCAATGAGTCAACTCTTCACATGAGGTGGCCAAAGTACTGGAGTTTCAGCTTTAGCATCATTCCTTCCAAAGAAATCCCAGGGCTGATCTCCTTCAGAATGGACTGGTTGGATCTCCTTGCAGTCCAAGGGACTCTCAAGAGTCTTCTCCAACACCACAGATCTTACTAACATTTAACCTAGGATATTTCACTCATGTAATCTATTCCATGCTACTTTTTCTTATCCAGACTGCCAATAAGCCTTTCTGATTAACTCAGAGCCAAATCCCAGAGAGTTTCTGAATATCATTTCTTGAAATTAGAAGAGTCTCTAGCGTGGAACAGAGCTATCATGGTCTGGGGATTTCTGCCTCTGACCCAGAACTATGGCATGAAAAAGAAATATACAGATTTAGGGTTTTGTTTTTTTTTTTAATCCTTTTAGATACCAAAGTATGAATTCTTCTGATAAAAGCTGCTAACTTTCACTTCTCTTGTGTTGTTGAAAGAGGGTGTTTATAACCAGTGCATTTTCTTGGCAAAACTCTGCTAGCCTTTGCCCTGCTTCATTTTGTACTCTAAGGCCAAATTTGGCTGTTACTCTCAATATCTCTTGACATCCGACTTTTGCATTCCAGTCCCCTATAATGAAAAGGACATCTTTTTTTTTTTTTTTTTGAATGTTAGTTCTAGAAGACCTTGTAGGTCTTCATAGAACCATTCAACTTTAGCATCTTTAGCATTGCTGGTTGGGGCATAGACTTGGATTACTGTGATATTGAATGGATTGCCTTGGAAACGAACAAAGAGTATTCTGTCATTTTTGAGATTGCATCCAAGTACTGCATTTCTGACTCTTTTGTTGACTATGATGGCTACTCATTTCTTCTAAGGGATTCTTACCCACAATAGTAGATATAATGTTCATCTGAGTAAAATTCACCAATCCAATACATTTTATCTTCTCTTCTCTTCAACACACAAGAGAAGACTCTACACATGGACATCACCAGATGTCAATACCAAATTAGATTGATTTTATTCTTTGCAACCAAAGACGATGATGCTCTATACAGTCAGCAAAAACAAGACTGGGAGCTGACTGTGGGTCAGATCATGAACTCCTTAATTCCAAATTCAGACAATTTCAAGAAAGTAGTGGAAATCTCTAGACCATTCAGGAATGACCTAAATCAAATGTTTATGATTATACAGTGGAAGTGACAAATAGATTCAAGGGATTAGGTCTGATAGAGTGCCTGAAGAACTATGGATGGAGGTTCACGACATTGTACGAGAGGCAGTGATCAAGATCATTCCCAAGAAAAAGAAATGCAAAAAGGCAAAATAGTTGTCTGAGGAGGCCTTACAAATAGCTATGAAAAGAAGAGAAGTGAAAGGCAAAGGAGAAAAGGAAAGATATCAATTTGAATGCAGAGTACCAAAGAACAGAAAGGAGAGATAAGAAAGCCTTACTCAGTGATCAATGCAAAGAAGTAGAGGAAATTAATAGAATGGGAAAGACTAGAGAGCTCTTGAAGAAAATTGATACCAAGGGAACATTTCATGCAAATTCAGTTCAGTCACTTAGTCATATCTAACTCTTCAATTCCATGGACTGCAGCACACCAGCCTTCCCTGTCCATTACCAACTCCCAGAGCTTACTCAAACTCGTGTCCATCTAGTCAGTGATGCTATCCAACCATCTCTTCCTCTGTCGTCCCCTTCTCCTCCTGCCTTCAATCTTTCCCAGCATCATGCAAAGATGGGCACAATAAAAGACAGAAATGGTTTGGACCTAACAGAAGCAGAAGAGATTAAGAAGAGGTGACAAGAGTACACAGAAGAAATGTACAAAAAAGATCTTCATGACCCAGATAACCATGATGGTGTGATCACTCACCTAGAGCCAGACATCCTGGAGTCCAAAGTCAAGTAGGCCTTAGGAAGCATCACCGTGAACAAAGCTAGTGGAAGTGATGGAATTCCAGTTGAGCTATTTCAAATCCTAAAAGATGATGCTGTGAAAGTGCTGCACTCAACATGCCAGCAAATTTGGAAAACTCAGCAGTGGCCACAGGACTGGAAATGGTCAGTTTTCATTCCAATCCCAAAGAAAGGTAATGCCGAAGCATGTTCAAACTACCGCACACTTGCACTCATCTCACATGCTAATAAAGTAATGCTCAAAATTCTCCAAACCAGGCTTCAACAGTATGTGAACCATGAACTTCTAGATGTTCAAGTTGGATTTAGAAAAGGCAGAGGAACCAGAGATCAAATTTCCAACAACCTTTGGATCATAAAGAAAACAAGAGAGTTCCCGAAAAACATCTACCTCTGCTTAATTGACTATGCCAAAGCCTTTGACTGTGTGGATCACAAGAAACTGTGAAAAATTTTTAAAGAGATGGGAATACCAAACCACCTTACCTGTCTCCTGAGAAATCTGTATGCAGGTCAAGAAGCAACAATTAGAACTGGACATGGACAACAGACTGGTTCCAAATTGTGAAAGGAGTACATCAAGGCTGTATATTGTCACTGTGCTTATTTAATTATATGCAAAGTACATCATGTGAAATGCCTGGCTGGATGAAGCACAAGCTGGATTCAGGATTGCTGGGAGAAATATCAATAATCTCAGATATGCAGATGACACCACCCTTATGGAAGAAAGTGCAGAGGAACTAAAAAGCCTCTTGATGAAAGTGAAAGAGTGAAAAAGTTGGCTTACAACTCAACATTCAGATGACTAAGATCATGGCATCTGGTCCCATCACTTCATGGGAAATAGATGGGAAACAGTGGAAACAGTGTCAGACTTTATTTTTGGGGGCTCCAAAATCACTGCAGATAGTCACTGCAGCTGTGAAAGTAAAAGACACTCCTTGGATGAAAAGCTATGACCAACCTAGACAGCATATTAAAAAGCAGGGACATTACCTTGCCAACAAAGGTCCATCTAGTCAAAGCTATGGTTTTTCCAGTAGTGTTATATGAGTATAAGAGTTGGACCATAAAGAAAGCTGGCGCTGAAGATTTGATGCTTTTTAACTGTAGTGTTGGAGAAGACTCTTGAGAGTCCCTTGAACTGCAAGGAGATCCAACCAGTCAATCCTAAAGAAAATCAGTCTTGAATATTCATTGGAAGGACTGATGCTGAAACTCCAATACTTTGCCCACCTGATGCAAAAAAACTGGCTCCTTGGAAAAGACCCTGATGCTGAGAAAGATTGAAGGCAGGAGGGGAAGGAGATGGCAGAGGATGAGATGGTTGGATAGCATCACCGACTCAATGGACATGAGTTTTAGCAAGCTCTGGGAGTTAGTGATGGACGGGGAAGCCTGGAATGCTGCAGTACATGGGGTCACAAAGAGTCAGACAAAACTGTGTGACTGAACTGAACTTTCCTAGCAAATACAAGCTTGTTACCAAGTTTGTTATGGGTTTTGTTTAAGTGGAACTCAGGTGTCAAGGCTGTTTGACTTATATACTGGTTTACAATATCATAGCCTTACATTTGTATAATATGTTTATGTTTCTTACGTTCTATTTTATTTCATTTCTATCATAATCCTTGCAAATAGGTATGAGTTATAGGTATAGTAGGTATATTTTAATATGTTTTCCTTATAAGCATATTTAAAGAACTCAGAAATGCAAGAGTAAAACATAACACCAATCAGAGATATCACATTAGCTACTGGTTACATATGCAATGTGTGTGACAGTGTGTTAGTTGCTTAGTCGTGTCTGACTCTTTGAGACCCAATGAATTGCAACCGACCAGGCTTCCCTGGGCTTTCCTGGTGGCTCAGACAGTAAAGAATCTGCCTGCAATGCGGGAGACCCAGGTTCAATTCCTGGGTCGGGATGATCCCCTGGAGAAGGGAATGGCAACATACTGCAGTATTCTTGCCTGGAAAATTCCATGGACAGGGGAGCCTGGCAGGCTACAGTCCATGTGGTTGCAAAGAGTCAGACATGACTGAGAGACTAACACACACACATACACACAGGCTCCTCTGTCCATGGACTTCTCCAGGCAAGAATACTGCAGTGTGTTGCCATTCTCCTCTCCAGAGGCTTCCTTCCATTCCCTTCTCCAGTGGCTTCCAGCAACTAACTTTTTCATTTTTTCACATATGCAATACTTTGTATTTTTAGCAAAAGTGAAGTCAAATGAATACAAATAATTATAACACATCTTTACTTAATAATATACAGTCTCTTTCCTATGTCAATATTACTTTTCTATTCAATTTATTGAATAGATGTTTAGTATCCTATTGTAGGGACTTACTTATATTGATTTAGCCAATCCCTTAGTGAAGAACAGTTGATTTTTGGTACAGCTTGTCTTTCATTTAAATAAATGTAATTATGAACCAATACTTTATGCATACATTTTTATGTATTTGTCTTGTTTCTTTGGTTTCTTATGTTTAAAATTAAGACCATGTTACCAAATTGCACTGAGAAAAGCCCTATTCAAGAGTCTTAGCTGGTTTTGGTTCATTTCTTTATTCCCTTTTTAATACTAGAAATTATTAATTGTGTAAATATTGGCCAATTGATATTTCCTATTACTTATCTTTTCCTTAATAATGTTGAACAACACTTCTTTTTTTATAGGCAGTCTACACTTAGACACTTTTTGAAATTAACTTCCTAATCATTCCCAAATTTCTTCAGGTTTTTCTTTCTCATTAATTTGATTTGTTTTCTTGACTGGTTTACAGGAGTTCTTTGTATCTTGCTATGCTATGCTTAGCTGCTCAGTCATATCTAACTCTTTGTGACCCCATGGACTGTAGCCCGCCAGGCTCTTCTGTCCATGGGGATTCTCCAAGCAAGAATACTGGGGTGGGTTTCCATTCCCTCCTCCAGGGGATCTTTCCAACCCAGGGATCGAACCCAGGTCTCCTGCACTGCAGGCAGATTTTTACTGTCTGAGCCACCTGAGAAACCCAAGAATACAGGAGTGGATAGCCTATGCCTTCTCTAGGGGAATCTTCCTGACCCAGGAGTTGAACTGGGGTCTCCAGCATTGCAGGTGGATTCTTTACCAGCTCCCTTTATATCTTAGGGATAGTAAAATCTTTCTAATTACATGTTGCTAATGACACCTTTGTCTTATAGAAAATAAGTAAAAAAAAAAAAAAGAGAGAGAGAGAAAGAGAGAGAGAGAGAGAGAGAGAAAACAAGTAAGGTTTGAGGGGGTTAACTTAGATGTCCAAGGTACAAGTGTCAAAATCATGACTAAATGCTAGATCTGATGCTGTGTTTTTTGTTTTTAATTCACCTTTGTCATTGCCTTTCTTAAATGAAGCAATTAGAAATACAGTAGCTGCAAGAATAATTGCATTTTGAGAATGAATTCCTCCTGAGATATTTTTAGAGTGATTACTAGAATAATTATATGCTGCCCTATGGGAAACTAATATTTCTTGCATTCTCCTAGAGTCCATGTGCCTGATATAATTCCTGACACATAGTAGACATCCTATAAATATTTGTGAATGGAAGAATTAGTATGCTGTATCCTGTGGTTTGAGTGATAAAAGACACAGTCTCAGCATTCAAAGAAATCCCAGTCTTGCGGAGGTGACAGATGAAAGATAGACAAAATGATCCAATATGGGATGAATGTTATCATGGAAATGAGCATAGAGTCAATATGATACCTAAGTGAATGTTAAAAATAATTGACAATGACTCTCAAATCCCCTTCTGCAAATATATTAGCTAAGCGCACACTGTCTTACAATGTGACATTTTTCTTTAGAGAAAAGTAATGAAGTAATAAAACGCACAAAGTCTTTAGAGTCAGATATAGCTGAACTTAAGGTCTAGCTGTACTACTTTCTATCTGAATAAGATCCCTTCTGTGAACCTGAACATTTTTACCTATTGACATCAATTGTTGTTTAGTCACTAAGTCGTGTCTGACTCTTTTGCCACCCATGGACTGTAGCACACTAGGCTCCTCTGTCCATGGGATTTCCCAGGCAAGAATACAGGAGAGGGTTGCCATTTCCTTCTCCAGAGAATCTTCCTGCCCCAGGAATTGAATCAGTGTCTCCTGCTTTGGCAGGCAGCTTCTTTACCACTGAACCACCAGGGAAGCCCTTGATATCACTAGCAATGTCTATAGCCTAGGTTATTAGGAGGACTGAATGACAATATAGTCAAATGGCTTAGCTCTTAGAAAATGCTCTAGAGACACTGATTCTTTCACCTGTTCCTCAAACAAATACACACCAAGGAAACCATAATTGAAAAAGACACACATACCCCAATGTTCATTGCAGCACTGTTTATAATAGCCAGGACATGGAAGCAACCTATATGTCCATCAGCAGATGAATGGATAAGAAAGCTGTGGTACATATACACAATGGAGTATTACCCAGCCACTAAAAAGGATACATTTGAATCGGTTTTAATGAGGTGGATGAAACTGGAGCCGATTATACAGAGTGAAGTAAGCCAGAAAGAAAAACACCAATAAAGTATACTAGGAAGAAGCGCAAGCTAGAATCAAGATTGCCAGGAGAAATATCAGTCACCTCAGATATGCAGATGACACCACCCTTATGGCAGAAAGTGAAGAGGAACTAAAAAGCCTCTTGATGAAAGGGAAAGAGGAGAGTGAAAAAGTTGGCTTAAAGCTCAACATTCGGAAAACCAAGATCATGGCATCTGGTCCCATCACTTCATGGGAAATAGATGGAGAAACAGTCGAAACAGTGTCAGACTTTATTTTGGGGGGCTTCAAAATCACTGCAGATGGTGACTGCAGCCATGAAATTAAAAGACGTTTACTCCTTGGAAGAAAAGTTATGACCAACCTAGATAGCACATTGAAAAGCAGAGACATTACTTTGCCAACAAAGGTCCGTCTAGTCAAGGCTATGGTTTTCCAGCAGTCATGTATGGATATGAGAGTTGGACTGTGAAGAAAGCTGAGCACCAAACAATTGATGATTTTGAACTGTGGTGTTGGAGAAGACTCTTGAGAGTCCTTGGACTGCAAGGAGATCCAACCAGTCCATCCTAAAGGAGGTCGGCCCTGGGATTTCTTTGGAGGGAATGATGCTGAAGCTGAAACTCCAGTACTTTGGCCACCTCATGTGAAGAGTTGACTCATTGGAGAAGACTCTGATGCTGGGAGGGATTGAGGGCAGGAGGAGAAGGGGACGACTGAGGATGAGAAGGCTGGATGGCATCACTAACTCAATGGATGTGAGTCTGAGTGAACTCCGGGAGTTGGTGATGAACAAGGAGGCCTGGCATGCTGCAATTCATGGGGTCGCAAAGAGTCAGACACGACTGAGCAACTGAACTGAACTGAACACATATATATGGAATTTAGAAAGATGGTAACAATGACCCTGTATGCGAGACAGCAAAAGAAACACAGATGTATAGAACAGTCTTTCGGACTCTGTGGGAGAGGGAGAGGGTGGGATGATTTAGAAGAATGGCATTGAAACATGTATAATATCATATAAGAAACAAATCGCCAGTCTAGATTCGATGCTGGATACAAGATGCTTGGGGCTGGTGCACTGGAATGACCCACAGAGATGGTATGGGGAAGGAGGTGGAAGAGGGGTTCAAGATTGGGAACACGTGTACACCTGTGGCGGATTCATGTTGATGTATGGCAAAACCAATACAGTATTGTAAAGTAAAATAAAGTAAAATTTTTAAAAAAATTACCCATTTGAATGGTTATCTGCTGCTTTATGTCAAAGTTTATACCTTTTAAAAAACCATTAATAGTTCATTATCTTATATTGGTCTCTTCTTAGCAGAACTTTGGACAGTCTGCTACAGACTTTTACCATGAGACTTCTGTCTTGCACAGAACAGTTTAGAGATGTAAAGTATGTACTAAGAGTTTAAATTCTTCAAAAATATAAATAGTCTATGACTTTGATGTTCCCAAGAATGTAGAAAGCATTAAATAATAATATAAAATACTGAAACGTTGTTTAATGAAAGCTATGCTAATGCTGAAGAGATGGATTTCAATAAAGGTTACCTTATATTACATTGCTTGTTCTTAAAAATTGTAACCTGACTTTAAAGAGGGTGATTGAGATATATTCTTTTTTTAAAAAAATGCAACTTTAAAACTGGTACATTTATTTCTAAAACATCAGCGCATTTCTGTAGCCACGAAAACAAACATTATTAATGTAGTAATTCATTTTTCTCCTTCATCTCTAGGAAAAGGAGAATTACAAAGCCTTCTGACTGACCCACTGCTTGCTGAACACAGCATGCAATTAAGGTACAAATGGATACAATAAATTATGCTATTTATTTGTTTATACTTCTCATTCCAGACAAGATTTTAGACAGCTTACTGTTCATTATGATAGAGAATGCCTAGGAACAATTCAATCTTAGTTTGTTCAGCCTGTCTAGAATGTGAGCTCTGGGATGAAGGGGCCATCCTCGTGAGGTGCCATGTATATGCTAGTAGATGCCCAAGAGGAAGATTTTCATCAGCAAAGATTGGGAATGTTTGAGTATTAGTCACTCAGTCGTGTCCGACTCTTTGCAACCGCCTGGGCTGTCCGTGGAATTCTCCAGACAAGAATACTGGAGTGGATTGCCATTCCAGAAATATTGGGTAAGAGAAGCAAAAATTTAGACTAGAAACAAATATTTTTGATATTCAAGAGCTGTGTGACTTTTAAATTTTATTCTTGTAAGAGCCATGGCACACTCTACCCTCTGCTAATTGACGTTATATGTTCCTGTTTCCTCTCTAGCAGCTATTAGGCATGTTGTATTGGGTTCAGAGGAGAAGGAAATGGCAACCCACTCCAATATTCTTGCCTGGAGAATCCCAGGGACAGAGGAGCCTAGTGGGCTGTTGTCTATGTGGTCACACAGAGTCGGACACGACTGAAGCAACTTAGCAGCAGCAGCAGCAGCAGCAGCATCGGGTTCAGATGTGGTTGTCTTTTTGACTCTGTGGCATAATGAGCTACCTTCTGGTGGAGGGTGAGGCCCTCTGAAAAAAATAGAGGGTTTTATTATCAGTCACTAAGGAAAGAGGCCAGTTCCAGACTTGGATGGCTAACCTGGACGGGAGGGAGTAGAGAGACCAGACAGGTGACACCAGAACACTCTCTGTTCTGGATCACTCCCTCGGGGTCTAGAGAGCAGGGGAGTGGAGGGCCAGGCTGGACATAGATCGTGATGGGCTCTCGGAACCTCAGGTCATAAACTTACAGACAGATCCTATATACTATACAAGTCTCTCAGTTTATTTCTTCCCTCTTTATTTTTCCCTAAGATGAATCTTCTTGATTTGGGTACACTATGCAGAATACTTAACCACTGGCAATTCGCAGAAGCTTGTTTGCATTGAAATCTCATGTATATCCTGCCACGGGTGTGTGACAAGACGGCCCTTGGAGGCCTATGTTCACATTTCCCAGTTATTCTGACTTCACAAGGAGCTGGTAGCCTTCCTCCTTTGGTACCTGATAGCAACTGATATCTAACTAATAAGATTGCTTCTTATGTTTATCTCTTTTCCAGGAAAATTTGGACAACTTTTATCTATTTCATCAATTACGTATGCTTCATGTTGTCAATCAAAAGAGAAATTTCAATAATGTTACTTTTAGCAAGTATACTGAGTGTTTCCAAAATCACTAGTTGACTAATTTAATGGTAGAATAAAGATGATTTTAAGGAAAAACTATCCCTGGAAGAAAAACTATGACCAACTTAGACAGCATATTAAAAAGCAGAGACATTACTTTGCCAGTAAAGGTCCGTGTAGTCAAAGCTATGGTTTTCCCAGTAGTCATGTATAGATGTGACAGTTAGACCATAAAGAAAGCTGAGCACTGAAGAACTGATGCTTTTGAACTGTGGTGCTGGAGAAGACTCTTGAGAGTCCCTTAGACTGCAAGGAGATCAAACCAATCAATACTAAAGGAAATCAGTACTGAATATTCATTGGAAGAACTGATGCTGAAGCTGAAACTCCAATACTTTGACCACCTGATGTGAAGAACTGACTCGTTAGAAAAGACCCTGGGATCCTGGGAAAGATTGAAAGCAGGAGGAGAAGGGGATGACAGAGGATGAGATGGTTGGATGGCATCACCGACTCGATGCTCATGAGTTTTAGCAAGCCCTGAAATTTGCTGATGGACAGGGAAGCCTGGCATGCTGTAGTGCATGGGGTCACAAAGAGTCAGACATGACTGAGCGGCTGAACTAAACGGATAATCTTTTAATTTAAATTGAACTAGTCTAATCAAATATTCCATATTCAATGTTTTGTTAAGCTACAGAAGCCTGATTCTTCAGATTATCTTCTTTTTTACTAGAGGAGAATTATTTTGGATTTCTTTCCCTAATACGGTGTGATTAAAGAGCGACCACAGGATCTAGAGCTAAAGATATATTTCTACAATTGTATTTTCAAATATAAAAATATGGCAGGCTATCTTTTCTTGCCTCTGAAATATTTTTCCTCATGAAATTCCATTTTATGGTTCAGACTAATTTAATTGACAATCGCCTCAACGCCTCAAATTTGTGAAGACTGTGCTGATATTTATGAAACAAGATAATATTATGAAACTTTCCTTCAAAAACAAGTTAGAAACTTCTTATGATTCTTTTATTTGAAGGCAACAAAATGCATTCCTCTCATGATATAAAATGAAAAAACTCAATTACTGAAGCAAATGACAAGGTTTTCTCTATAATTCTGATAAAGAGTTTCAGAAGTAGAAATAGAATATAACATTTCTTTTTCTTGAACTGTTACCAACAAACAGTACAAAGAAATATAAAAAAGTAATAAATCATAATGCAATCATTCAAAACAGTGCAGAGACTGTTTATCCATATGTAAATTTTCCTCTCTCATTCAGAATTAAAAGCTGCAATATGAAAATGATCTTTTTCTCGTATTTTATTTGTCTTTCTTGCATCTCACCTTGAATCCCTTTTTCATGAGTTAAAAAGGGTAGATAGGAATGGAAAAGGGACTTCCCTTGTGTCTCAGCAGTAAAGAATCTTCCTGCAATGCAGAAGACCCAGGTTCCATCCCTGGGTGGGGAATATCCCCTGGAGAAAAAACGGCAAGCCACTCCAGTATTCTTGCCTGGGAAATCCCATGAACAGAGGAGCCTGGCAGGCTACAGTCCACGGGGTCACAAAAGAGTCAGACATGACTTAGTGACTAAACAAAATAAAGAATGGGGGAAAAAAAAAAAAACAAATTTCAATACATAGCAATTGTCTTATCTGGGTACTAACAAGAGTTAGTTAGTAGCTAGTAGTGATAGTATTAGTAGTAGTTAGTAGTAGTTAGTTAGTAGCGTTGCAAAAACTTCTGAAAACTTTGTAAGAGAAACTCTCGAAAGTCAAGTACAAAGAGAAATACAGCCAAAAATTAAGAGCTCAGTGACCTGGAGGACGGTATCAAGTTGTCTGCGTATATGCAGTTTGAGTCCAAGGAGAAGTGGGAGAAAGGGAGTCAGAAAAATATATCTGTAGAAATAATGAAAAGCTGGAACTAAATTTCTAAATTTTATAAAATCTATAAACCCACAGATCCAAGAGACTCACCAAACATCAAGAAGAGTATCTTTTAGTGGTAAAAAGAAAAAATTCAAAACATCCAGAAACAATGGTATACTACATGTAGAAGCATAAAGGAAATAATGACCACAGACGTCACATCAGAAACCATGCAAATCAGAAATATAATATCATTCAAGCCCTGAAGGAAACTGTCAAATCATAATTCTATTCCTACAGCATCTTACAAACCTTAATAGTTTTACCATATGATCCATCAATCATGATGCTAGATATAAATGTCTGACTCAACCCAATTGAGTCAAACATTTGTATCAACATAAAAACCTGCTCACCAGTACTTAATAGCAGCTTTATTCATAAGCACCTAAGCCTGGAAGAAACCAAGATGCTCTTTAATAGATGAATGGATAACCAAACTGTGATACATCCTGTGGAATGCTATTTATAGCTATTGGAGGGATTGAGGGCAGGAGGAAAAGGGGACAACAGAGGATGAGATAGCTGGATGGCATCACGGACTCAATGGATGTGAGTTTGAGTGAACTCCGGAAGTTGGTGATGGACAGGGAGGTCTGGCGTGTTGCGATTCATGGGGTCGCAAAGAGTCGGACACGGCTGAGCGACTGAACTGAACTGAACTGAACTGATTTAGACAAAAAGAAATAATTTACCAAGCCATGGAAGAAACTTAGATGCATATTGTTAAGTGAAAAAAGCCAATCTTAAAGGCTACATACTGAACTATTGCAACTACATGATATTCTGAAAAAGGCAGAACTATAAAGACAGTGAAATGATCAGTGTTTGGTAGGTGTTTTATGAGTAGGGTGGGCTCCCCTTGTGGCTCAGATGGTAATATGTCTGTCTACAATGCGGGAGACCCAGGTTCAATCCCTGAGTCAGGAAGATCCTCTGGAGAAGGAAATGGCAACCCACTCCAGTACTCTTGCCTGTGGACGGAGGAGCCCCGTAGGCTACAGTCTATGGGCTTGCAAAGAGCAGGACATGACTGAGCGACTTCAATTCACTTATGAGTAGGGGAGGGTAGACTAAGGATGAATAGGTAACTAAGCAAAAAGGATATTTAGGATGGGGAAACTGTTCTGTGTGACACTATAATGGCAGATACAAAACATTATGCACTTGTTAAAACCCATAAAACTGTATAACATAGAAGTGGCCCTTTATGTTGGCTCTTTATGTAAATTATGGACTTGGGGAGTGATAACATATCAATATTGCTTTATTAGTTGTAATAAGTGTACCACTAATGTAAACTGTTAATATTAAGGAAAGCTGTATATTTTGGGGAGTATATATGAAAATTCTCCATACAATATGCTTTTACTTTAAATACATTTCAAAACTACATGGAAATGAAATTTCTAGGTTCACTGCACTAGAATGGAAAAGATAAGGATAATGACTCCCTTTAAATTTTCATAGTACTTTTCCATAAACCCACTGGAATTTGATTTCTATGTATAATTTGATTATAGACCCAAAATCTTTGAAAATCATTTAGCTGTTAGATTTTTCTATGATAAAACTTTTTGGTGATCTATACTTTACAAAAAATTTTAAAAAACACAAAATAAGAAACTTCTATTCTTTGAAAGATTCTATAAAGAAAATGAAAAGCAATTTGCAAAGATTTTTTAGTCTGATAGGTGTATAAGAGAAACTGAGGTGTAATCTCAGACTAAAGTAATGGCTGGATGAAAACATGAAGCCCAGCACAGTGAGCTTTAACCTTCAAATGTGGAAAGCAGGAGCACTCTAGCTATTAGAAAGTGTGATGATTTATGTAGATATAGACAAAGACTTAGGAAAACACTATCTAGTACTCCATCACCCTTTTGGTTAAACTGAGTTCTAGCTTTTTATAAATAATAATAGTAAATTCAACAATATAAATCATAAACAATAAATAATAAATAGGAAAAGGAGTACGTCAAGGCTGTATATTCTCACCCTGCTTATTTAACTTCTATGCAGAGTACATCATGAGAAATGCTGGGCTGGAAGAAGCACAAGCTGGAATCAAGATTGTCAGGAGAAATATCAATCACCTCAGATATGCAGATGACACCACCCTTATGGCAGAAAGTGAAGAGGAACTAAAAAGCCTCTTGATGAAAGTGAAGGATTAGAGTGAAAAAGTTGGCTTAAAGCTCAACATTCAGAAAACCAAGATCATGGCATCTGGTCCCATCACTTCATGGGAAATAGATGGGGAAACAGTGGAAACAGTGTCAGACTTTATTTTGGGGGGCTCCAAAATCACTGCAGATGGTGACTGCAGCCATGAAATTAAAAGACACTTACTCCTTGGAAGGAAAGTTATGACCAACCTAGATAGCAGATTCAAAAGCAGAGACATTACTTTGCCAACAAAGGTCTGTCTAGTCATGGTTTTTCCTGTGGTCATGTATGGATGTGGGAGCTGGACTATGAAGAAGGCTGAGCGCTGAAGAATTGGTGCTTTCGAACTGTGGTGTTGGAGAAGACTCTTGCAAGTCCCTTGGACTCCAAGGAGATCCAACCAGTCCATTCTAAAGGAGATCAGCCCTGGGGGTTCTTTGGAAGGTATGATGCTAAATCTGAAACTCCAGTACTTTGGCCACCTCATGTGAAGAGTTGACTCATTGGAAAAACTCTGATGCTGGGAGAGATTGGGGGCAGGAGGAGAAGGGGGCAAAAGAGGATGACATGGTTGGATGGCATCACCAACTCGATGGACGTGAGTTTGAGTGATGGAGTGGTGATGGACAAGGAGGCCTGGCGTACTGCAATTCATGGAGTCACAAAAAGTCAGACACGGCTGAGCGACTGAACTGAACTGAACTGAACCTGTATAGTTACTTGAAACAGGTACTATTCTAATTATTTAAATGCATGCTTGCCTTAACCAATTTTATTCCTATAATTTTATAAAATACCCACTATATCATTGCACCTATTTCGTGGATGAGAAATGGAACTTTATTTTAAATTAGAATAGAAAGTTTGAATTAACATATACACACTACTGTATATAAAATAGGTAACCAACAAGACCTACTGTACAGTGTAGGGAACTATACTCAGTATTTTGTAATATATTATAATGGAAAAGAATCTAAATCACTGTACACCTAAAACTACCTTGATACTGTAAATCATCATCTTTAGAGATGTTCTATAACGTGTCTAAGAAAAACATTGATAAAAGTAGTAGAGCTGTCTTTCAAGACTAGGATGGCTGAGCCTGAACCCACTGTCTCTAAATGACAGTGCATTGCTACCATTTCTTACCTTAAATGATCAGGCTTGCTCCCTTGAGACACTGGTTGAAATAGAGAGTTTATTTTTAAATTTTTATTTTATACTGCTGCTGCTGCTGCTGCTAAGTCGCTTCAGTCATGTCCGACTCTGTGTGACCCCATACACGGCAGCCCATGAGGCTCCCCTGTCCCTGGGATTCTCCAGGCAAGAACACAGGAGTGGGTTGCCATTTCCTTCTCCAGTGCATGAAAGTGAAAAGTGAAAGTGAAGTTGCTCCGTTGTGTCCAACTCTTAGCGACCCCATGGACTGCGGCCCACCAGGCTCCTCCATCCATGGGATTTTCCAGGCAAGAGTGCTGGAGTGGGGTGCCATTGCCTTCTCTATATTTACTAAAACAGTTGATTTACAATGTTGTGTTAATTTCAGGTGTACAACAAAATAATTCAGTTACACATTTCAGTTCAGTTCAGTTCAGTTACTCAGTCATGTCCAACTCTTTGCGACCCCATGGACTGCAGCACGCCAGACCTCCCTGTCCATCACCAACTCCTGAAGCTTGCTAAAACTCATATCCATTGAGTCAGTGATGCCATCCAACCATCTCATCCTCGGTCATCCCCTTCTCCTCCTGCCCTCAATCTTTCCCAGCATCAGGATCTTTTCCAAGGAGTAGGTTCTTCACATCAGGTGGCCAAAGTATTGGAGTTTTAGCTTCAGTATCAGTCCTTCCAATGGCTATTCAGTACTGATTTCCTTTAGGATTGACTGGTTGGATCTCCTTGCAGTCCAAGGGACTCTCAAAAGTCTTCTCCAGCACCATAGTTCAAAAGCATCAGTTCTCCGGCACTCAGCTTTCTTCATAGTCCAACTGTCACATCCATACGTGACTACTGGAAAAACCATAGCTTTGACCATACAGACCTTTGTCGGCAAAGTAATGTCTCTACTTTTTAATATACTGTCTAGGTTGGTCATAGCTTTTCTTCCAAGGAGCAAGCGTCTTTTAATTTCATGGCTGTAATCAACATCTGTAGTGATTTTGGAGCCCAGAAAAATAAAGTGTGTTACTGTTTCCATTGTTTTCCCATCTATTTGCCATGAAGTGATGGGACCAGATGCCATGATCTTCATTTTTTGAATGTTGAGGTTTACACCAGCCTTTTCACTGTCCTCTCTCACTTGCATCAAGAAGCTCTTCAGTTCCTGTTCACTTTCTGCCATAAGAGTGGTGTCATATGCATATCTGAGGTTATTGATATTTCTCCCAGCAATCTTGATTCCAGCTTGTGCTTCATCCAGCCTGGCATTTGGCATGATGTACTCTGCATAGAAGTTAAATAAGCGTGGTAACAATATACAGCCTTGACATATCCTTTCACAATTTGGAACCAGTCTGTTGTTCCATGTCCAGGTCTAACTGTTGCTTCTTGACCTGCATACAGATTTCTCAGGAGGCAGGTAAGGTGGTTTGGTATTCTCACCTCCTTAAGAATTTCCCTCAGTTTGTTGGGATCCACACAGTCAATGGCTTTGGGGGTAGTCAGTAAAGCAGAAGTAGATGTTTTTCTGGATCTCTTGCTTTTTCTATGATCCAAAGGTTGTTGGCAATTTGACCTCTGGTTCCTCTGCCTTTTCTAAATCCAGCTTGAACACCTGGCAGTTATACATTTACATGCATCTATTCTTTTTCAAGTTCTTTTCCCATTTAGGTTATTAGAGAGTATTGAATAGACTTCTCTGTGCTATACAGTAGTCCTTGTTAGTTATCTATTTTAAGTGTATCTGTCTGTACATGCTAAAGCCCAATTTATCCCTTCCCCTACTCTTCCCCACTGGTAGCCATAAATTTGTCCTCTAAGTTTGCGAGTCTGTTTCTGTTTTGTAAATAAGTTTATCTGTATCATTTTTTTTTTTTACATTCTGCATATAAGCAGTATCATGTGATGTTTGTCTTCTCTGACCTTACTGCACTTATTAAGATAATCTCCAGGTCCATCCACGTTGCTGGAAATGGCATTACTTCATTCTTTTAATGGCTCAGTAATATGCTATTGTGTATATGTACCCCATCTTCTTTAGCAATTCATCTTTAGGCAATGGCAACCCACTCCAGTGTTCTTGCCTAGAGAGTTCCAGGGATGGGGGAGCCTGGTGGGCTACCGTCTATGGGGTCACACAGAGTCAAACACGACTGAAGTGACTTAGCAGCAGCAGTAGCAGTACATCTTTCATTCATGTACATTTAGGTGGCTTCCGTGTCTTGGCTATTGTAAACAGCACTGCAATGAACATTTGGGAGCGTGTATCTTTTAGAAAAGTGTTTTTCTCCAAATATATGCCCAGGAGTATTATTGCAGGATCATATGGTAGCTCTATTTTCAGTTTCTTAAGGAACCTTGATACTATTTATCATAGTGGCTATACCAATTTACATTCCTACCAATGGTATAGGAGGGTAACCTTTCCTCCACACCACCAGTATTTATTGTTGGTAGGTTTTTTGATGATGGCCATTCTGACTGGTGTGAGGTTATAGCTCATTGTAATTTTGATTTGCATTTCTTTAATAATTTGTGATGTTGAGTATATTTCATGTGCCTCTTGGCCATCTGTATGTCTTCTTGGGAGAAATGCCTATTTAGATCTGTCAATTCTTGATTAGGATTTCTGTTTTTTTAATATTGAACCACATGAGCTGTTTGGATTCTTTGGAGACTATCCCTCATCAGTTGCTTCACTTGCAAATATTCCTACCATTGTGTGGGTTGTCTTCCCATTTTGTTTATGGTTTCCTTTGCTATGCAAAAATTTTCGAGTTTAATTAGGCCCAATTTATTTTTGTTTTTATTTACAATACACTCTAGGAGATGGTTTCAGTGTATCTCCCCTCTGATGCACTCTTGCAACACCTACCGTCTTACTTGGGTTTCTCTTACCTTGGATGTGGGGTATCTCTTCTCGGCTGCTTGTGAATGTGCTGCACTCAATGTGCTAGCAAATTTGGAAAACTCAGCAGTGGCCACAGGACTGGAAAAGGTCAGTTTTCATTCCAGTCCCAAAGAAAGGCAATGCCAAACAATGCTCAAACTACCGCACAATTGCACTCATCTCACACGCTAGTAAAGTAATGCTCAAAATTCTCCAAGCCAGGCTTAAGCAATATGTGAACCATGAACTTCCAGATGTTCAAGCTGGTTTTAGAAAAGGCAGAGGAACCAGAGATCAAATTGCCAACATCCGCTGGATCACGGAAAAAGCAAGAGAGTTCCAGGATAACATCTATTTCTGCTTTATTGACTATGCCAAAGCCTTTGACTGTGTGGATCACAATCAACTGTGGAAAATTCTGAGAGAGATGGGAATACCAGACTACCTGACCTGCCTCTTGAGAAACCTATATGCAGGTCAGGAAGCAACAGTTCTAACTGGACATAGAACAACAGACTGGTTCCAAATAGGAAAAGGAGTACATCAAGGCTGTATATTGTCACCCTGCTTATTTAACTTCTATGCAGAGTACATCATGAGAAACGCTGGGCTGGAAGAAACACAAGCTGGAATCAAGATTGCCGGGAGAAATATCAACCACCTCAGATACGCAGATGACACCACCCTTATGGCAGAAAGTGAAGAGGAACTAAAAAGCCTCTTGATGAAAGGGAAAGAGGAGAGTGAAAAAGTTGGCTTAAAGCTCAACATTCAGAAAACGAAGATCATGGCATCTGGTCCCATCACTTCATGGGAAATAGATGGGGAAACAGTGGAAACAGTGTCAGACTTTATTTTTGGGGGCTCCAAAATCACTGCAGATGGTGACTGCAGCCATGAATTAAAAGACGCTTACTCCTTGGAAGAAAAGTTATGACCAACCTAGATAGCATATTCAAAAGCAGAGACATTACTTTGCCAACAAAGGTCCGTCTAGTCAAGGCTATGGTTTTTCCAGTGATCTTGTATGGATATGAGAGTTGGCCTGTGAAGAAAGCTGAGTGCCAAAGAATTGATGCTTTTGAACTGTGGTGTTGGAGAAGACTCTTGAGAGTCCCTTGGACTGCAAGGAGATCCAACCAGTGCATCCTAAAGGAGATCAGTCCTGGGATTTCTTTGAAAGGACTGATGCTAAATCTGACACTCCAGTACTTTGGCCACCTCATGCGAAGAGTTGACTCATTGGAAAAGACTCTGATGCTGGGAGGGATTGGGGGCAGGAGGAGAAGGGGATGACAGAGGATGAGATGGCTGGATGATATCACTGACTCAATGGGCGTGAGTCTGAGAGAACTCCAGGAGTTGGTGATGGACAGGGAGGCCTGGCGTGCTGCGATTCATGGGGTCGCAAAGAGTTGGACACGGCTGAGCGACTGAACTGAACTGAACTAGGAGATGGATTGAAAAAGATGTTACTTCAATTTATGTCGAAGAGTATTTCTGCCTATATTTTCCTCTCAGAGTTTATAGTATCTGGTCTTGCATTTAACGAGGTCTCTCTTTAATTCATTTTGATTTTATTCTTGTGTTGTAAAAATAATGTTCTAAAGTCATTTTTTTACATGTTGCTGTCCAGATTTTCCAGGGTCATTTATTGAAGAGACTGTCTTTTCTCCATTGTATAGTCTTGCCTCTTTTGTAGTAGATTAATTGATCGTAGGTACACAGGTTTATTTCTGGGCTTTCTGTCATATTCCATTGATCTATATTTCTGTTTTTGTGTCAGTACCATACTCTCTTGATGACAGCAGCTTCATGGTATGACTGTGGCTTTTAAGTCGGGGAGCCTGATTCTTCCAGCTCTGTTTTTCTTTCTCAAGATTGCATTGACTGCTCAGGGTCTTTTGTTTTGCCATGCAAATTTAAAAATTTTTTTGTTCTAGTTCTGTGAAAAATGCCATTGGTAATTTAATAGGGACACAACAAACACACAGTAATTGTTTTGGGAAATTGTGTTCCGGATTGCTTTTGGTTTTCCTTTTTAATCCTGGTTCTTAAGCCAGGATTTCCTCTAAAGCGTCATTGGTTAAAAAGTGTTAACTGATTGATTGGGCAGTTTTCTCACATGCACGCAGTGAGCAATATGCAGTGAAGACTTGGGGACTTGTAACAGAATCCTGGAATTTTTTTTCTGTGCAACTCTCTCCACTTCAGTATTCCACTCTACAAATGTGATCACACTGGCCACCATGGACTGAAGTTCAATTTGAATATCATTCTTTCCTATATTTTGTCTACTTTTAGTTGTTCCAAGTGGAAGTATAATCCGTTTTCTGTCCAGAACCACTAATATTTTTATTTTGTTTTTTTCTGAATGCATTGGCATATTCCATTGACTACAAATTGGGAAGGGCATTGTTTTATTATAAATGCTACACTGGAGTAAGCAAAGAACATTGTAGAATCTGGATTAAGAGTATGTGTGGGGCTAGGTGGAGAGAGGATAAGAGATAGATAGACTAGTCAGATAGAAAGATAGACAGATAGGTGAAATACTTTCTCACTGGAGAATATTTCTTTAATGGTTAAAATTTTTTTCCCATCTCGATTAGGTCTGATAGTGTTAGAAAAACCATAAACAAGAAAGCTTGGTAAACATATAGCACATTAGGAGAGAAATCAGGGAAAGGAAACCGACAACGCAGAGGGCAAGCGGAGTGGTAGACGTGTTATAATTTAAACAGAATGACCAAAGATATCAATGAAATAACATTTGAGTGATGTCCTGAAAAAAGGTGCATGTGGTGCATTTTGCCATGCAGTAGCATTTTAATTTTTATGCAGTCAAAATTATCAATCTGGTTTCATTTCATCTTTAAAAAGGTCTTCTCATACTCTGAAACTTTTTTTAAAGTCTTCCATAACATTTTCTAAGAATTTGATGACATTTTCTATCCCAGTCTTTGAATGTGTAAACATTTAACTTATCTGAAATTAATACTGAAGAAAGTTATGGAGACACAGATGCAATAGTTCTATTTCCCCAAATATTCAATTAATTTATTCAGCACCAAAATGTTATGTATGAAACAACCCTAATTTTCTGATTGGCAAGTTGTCTTTTTCATAAAATCCATAATGACTTAGATCTACTTCTGGTTTTCCTTTAATAGCTCGTTTATCTGCCCATGATATGAGTGTGCATGTTTAGGCATCTCCTCAGCTTACTACCACTAGTCACCTAACATTTTCCCACAGATATCTTGCTGATTTTTCCAAATATAACACAATAACTGGCATATAAATACCAAAAAAAAAGTGTTAACTGATACTTCTAGATGACACTCTAGATCCAAAGGTATAAAACTAGTTAGCTTTATCAGATTACTAAAATAAAATTTAGTATTGACACATATACAATCAGACACATTGTATTTAAGGTCTATTTCAATTATCTTTGATTGTTCTGGCTTTGTAAATTTCCATCACCTATAATTTTGTGGTATATCATGATAATTCATAACACAAAGGGTCCCAAAGTTGATAGTGATTGGTTTGCCACTAATGAAGATTGAATGCATTCACTTGGTCTTCTCCAGACTGATAATAAAAAGTAGAAGAATAACTACTGTGATACGGTCCTAATAAACAAGAGACTTGGCAACTTTCTGTGAAAGTAGTTGAATTAAAAAAAAATTTTTTGCAGTGCTTAGAAAATAGATTTTATTAGGTCCATCAAAATCTTGATTGCCAAGAAGGATTATTGGACAAACTTGCATATTATTTACTTTGTAAAGAATATTTTATCTGTTTTCTAATTAGAAAAAGTAACAATTTCAACAAAGTTTTCCGTTCAGAGGTAATGAAATAACTCATTTTAAAAATCCTTTAACTTAAAAAAATGCTATATTATCTTCCATAAAATTACTTTTCCCTTAACTTTCATTGTTTCTAATTATGCTGAAAATGAAGCTTTCCATTCCTCCTGCCTTCATTTGCTTGCTCATTCACTCCGTTGTGTCCAACTCTTTGAGGGCCCATGAACTGTAGCCCGCCAGTCTCCTCTGTCCATGGAATTTTCCAGCAAGGATACTGGAGTGGGTTGTCATTTCCTCCACCAGGGGATCTTCCCAACCCAGAGATCGAACCTGCATCTCTTGTGCCTCTTGCATTAGCAGGCAGATTCTTTACCACTCTGCCACCTGGAAAGCTTCACACCTTCACTAAGAGGCATCTTTTAAGGTTCAGTCAGATAACATTTCCAGGTAGCTTAGATATCAAATCATATGCATGAAATACTGATATAATCAAGGTGTCAGAAAACCTAAGCAAATGTAACCTGTATGATTTTAAGCATTTGGAAACTGATATTTCTGGATTCTTAAGAGCCCTGGCCTTAACTTCCTCTCCCTTATTTGCTGCCCTCTGTCCAGGAGCAGATATATGAGGTGAAACCCAAATCCACCCATTTTTTCAGGATTCTCTTTTTCTTACCAGTTCATTGTCTTTTCCAGCCATGTTACCTGCTTTTATCTGTAAACCCTGGTTAGTTAATTTCTGAAAGAAATTACATTATCTTCCCTGAGTTTTTATCACCATGAATTTTTTGTCTGCCCTGATTTCATGCCTTCATTCTGATATCTGGTGGCCTCAGCCTGGATTTACTCTTCTTTTCGACTCCTACGTCCTGTATTTCTGTCTGCAGCTTGACTTTCCCCCTTCTTCCCCTCTTCTGTTGGATGGTCATAGTAATTAACTACATGCTTATGACTTTTTCTATTCCTCTGCACATAGGATCTGTGTTTGCCCAAATTCTGAACCTTTGCTTCTGTTTCAACCACTTAGCTTCTCACTCTTTCTTGCTGGTTTCCTTTCTTGGATGCTCCCTTTGCCATTACTCGCTGTCTCTCTGCTCTTAGAAATTACATTTTTTGAGAGATCATAGCAAGATATTTAATGGGATAAAAGGAAGGTTGAAAGTAAGAATTATCACAGATAAAAGAACTGTCTGATTTTGAAAAGTGAAACTTTGTGACTTTGGAAGACAATGATGCCAGTTGAAACTATACTCATTTTCACCCCACCTGGAAGCCCCAGATTCCTGATCATGTCCCATGGTAGCAAAACACATACTTGGGAAATACAAGAACTTATGAGGAAAATCAGCAGTAAAGGATCAGACATCATATATGAAAACTTTCAGAATATTAAAATATTTATATTCATTAAAAGATAACCTGCTGAATTAAATAATGTTGGTGACATTTTATGCATATAAGATGACAAAAACTGCAAAATTACTTTCCACTCATCTTCTCTTACCTTCTAGAAAATCCAAGGATTTATTCTCCTGAAGTCTACATATGCTCATCAAAAAATTCTATTTTTATGTTGTTTTTATCTTACGTTTAAAGATTCCCTTATTTTTCCTATATCTTTTTTCTAGATATTCAGTGCTTGTGCCAGCCCTGATCATCATAAATTGCCTTTATCAAGAGTCCAGTGATTCCGTCTTTAAGCCAGTTTTACTGTTTCTTATTATGAATTTATCTTCCAATTCAATAGTACAATCCTTACCTTCATTTTGTGATCATACCCTCAAATAAAATCCTCAGTAGATGGATTAACTTCCTACCTTATTACACTTCTGCATGATTCTGGACTGTAATAATCTACTTGTAGACTGTTATTTTCAAAACATGATTTATCTTGCTTTCTCTAGACTCTCCCTGGGGCTTCTCTCTGCTGTCACATGTTCTGTTTCCCACTGCCTCCATGACTGCTGAGACATTCACACATCTTCTCTACCAAGACTCCACGACCTTCCTTCCTCATTGTTCTCTCTTACCCTGATGCAAGTCTCTTCCCAGAGAATGCTTAAGCACCGCCCAGTGTCTTCAGATCACTCTAGATACAGCCTGTGGCAGTGAAGGAACATAGGCTCCACCCAGAGGGAAGACAGGATGAAAAATGAGTCACCCTCTCAGGTTTCCACATGCGCTGGATCCTCAGATAGGAGCTGAGGCTGGTTTTCATCATATTTCAGTGATGTGGTTATGGCGATGAGAGAAGAGGACAAATTCAACTTTTATTAAGAGGGTCATCTGACAGGACTTAGTGACAGTTTCAGTGGGGCAGAGGGAGAAGTTGAGGATGACTCGGGTTTCTGGTTTGGGGAAGTGGGTGGCTCACCATTTTTCATATGGACTGTTGCAATGACTTCCTAATTAGTTTTGACCTCTTGTGGCTTTGTATTATCTCCCTATATTGTTACATCTCCTCTCTGGATTGAACCTTTCCATGACTTCATATTACCTGCAGGATAAGGTCTTAAAAGATGATGCTGTGAAAGTGCTGCACTCAATATGCCAGCAAATTTGGAAAATTCAGCAGTGGCCGCAGGACTGGAAAAGGTCATTTTCATTCCAATTCCAAAGAAAGGCAGTGCCAAAGAATGTTCAAACTACCACACAATTGCACTTATCTCACATGCTAGTAAAGCAATGCTCAAAATTCTCCAAGCCAGACTTCAGCAATACGTGAACCGTGAACTTCCTGATGTTGAAGCTAGTTTTAGAAAAGGCAGAGGAACCAGAGATCAAATTGCCAACATCTGCTGGATCATGGAAAAAGCAAGAGAGTTCCAGGAAAACATCTATTTCTGCTTTATTGACTGTGCCAAAGCCTTTTACTGTGGATCACAATAAACTGTGGAAAATTCTGAAAGAGATGGGAATACCAGACCACCTAACCTGCCTCTTGAGAAATCTGTATGCAGGTCAGGAAGCAGCAGTTTGAACTGGACATGGAACAGACTGGTTCCAAATAGGAAAAGGAGTACATCAAGGCTGTATATTGTCACCTTGCTTATTTAACTTATATGCAGAGTACATCATGAGAAACGCTGGACTGGAAGAAACACAAGCTAGAATCAAGATTGCCGGGAGAAATATCAATAACCTCAGATATGCAGATGACACCACCCTTATGTCAGAAAGTGAAGAAGAACTAAAAAGCCTCTTGATGAAAGTGAAAGTGGAAAGTGAAAAAGTTGGCCTAAAGCTCAATATTCAGAAAACGAAGATCTTGGCATCTGGTCCTGTCACTTCATGGGAAATAGATGGGGAAACAGTGGAAACAGTGTCAAACTTTTTTTTGGGGGGCTCCAAAATCACTGCAGATGGTGATTGCAGCCATGAATTAAAAGACGCTTACTCCTTGGAAGGAAAGTTATGACCAACCTAGATAGCATATTCAAAAGCAGAGACATTACTTTGCCGACTAAGGTCCGTCTAGTCAAGGCTATGGTTTTTCCTGTGGTCATGTATGGATGTGAGAGTTGGACTGTGAAGAAGGCTGAGTGCCGAAGAATTGATGCTTTTGAAGTGTGGTGTTGGAGAAGACTCTTGAGAGTCCCTTGGACTGCAAGGGGATCCAACCAGTCCATTCTGAAGGAGATCAACCCTGGGATTTCTTTGGAAGGAATGATGCTAAAGCTGAAGCTCCAGTACTTTGGCCACCTCGTGTAAAGAGTTGACTCATTGGGAAAGACTCTGATACTGGGAGGGATTGGGGGCAGGAGGAGAAGGGGATGACAGAGGATGAGATGGCTGGATGGCATCACTGACTCGATGGACGTGAGTCTGAGTGAACTCTGGGAGTTGGTGATGGACAGGGAGGCCTGGCGTGCAGTGATTCATGGGGTCGCAAAGAGTCAGACACGACTGACTGAGCGACTGAACTGAACTGAACTGAAGGTCTATCAGTTTTGTAGTGTCTGAGTTTCCCCACAGTCCTATCCTCAACTCAATGTCCTATGACACATGTAGTATCATGCTCTGACCAGCCCTGTGCTAACTATACACTCACATCTCTTCTGTCTTTGAAGGTGACATTCTGTCTGTCTGGAATGTCCTTACCACTATCACTGCCTAGAAAAGTCCTGATCATCTTTCAACGTCTAGCTGATGTACCACCTTTCATATAGAAGTGGAGTCTTCACTGTGCTCTAAAATCACTATGTCTAAGCAACATATATTTCCACCATTAAGAGGTAATGTAATTCATACAATAAATTTCTAATCTTATTCTACAAAGGAAATTGTGGACAATTTTTAGGTCTGCTAGTGAGGTGCCATCTTTTACTAATGATTTCAAATATATACTTTTATGGCTGGTCCAAAATCCTCAAAAATTAAGTAATGTATAGTTTAATGTATGAATAAAATTTAGAGACTTATTTATTGTCCTGAAATAATTGTGTTTTGGATGTTTTCTAAAGAGCACAGGAATAGAGACACTGATGTGGGGGAGGGGATATTCTCTGGATATTTTAAAGAGAATCCTCCAGAGGAGACTGGCAGAACACTGACTTTGTTTTGTGTGGCTGGATTGAGAAGTAGTTGGATTAATTCACACTTGCACAATGTAAAGTAAAGCAAAAAATTCATGTCCAAGAAAGACAGGAAGCAAAAATTTATGTCCAAGAAAAGCAAGCAAAGAATTAAGAAGAACAATGAAGGGCAGAATCTGCAACTGAGATGAAAATTGGAGCAAGTGGCTTTAAAAGTGAAAGTGAAAGTAGCTCGGTAGTGCCCGACTCTTTGAGACTTCCAGGCCAGAATACTGGAGTGGGTAGCTTTTCCCTTCTCCAGGGAAGGAACTCAGGCCTCCTGCCTTGCAGGAGGATTCTTAACCAGCTGAGCAACAAGGGAAGCCCAAGAATACTGGAGTGGGTAGCCTATCCCTTCTCCAGCAGATCTTCCCGACCCAGAAAGCAAACCAGGGTCTCCTGCATTGCAAGTGGATTCTTTACCAACTGAGCTATCAGGGAAGCCCTATACAAATATAAAAACCTGAGTTTGTGCTATGAGATACTCCCTGGAACTTTTGGCAAAGGAGACTCATTTATGGCCAGTCTGTGGCCCTGTTCAGGGGTGCAACCGATTAGGCTATTCTATGATCCAGCAGTTAGTATCAGGTTAAGGTGACACTTCTCTGGATCTTGTTGCAGGTAGTATGCTTCATTTCTAATGGCAAAGTATGCTCTTACCACTATGATTTTCAGTCAGTTTCGCATATGTGTACATATAAGTACAGAGGGAGCGAGAGAGACAGACACAGGGAGAGATTGACTGACTGAAAGGAATCAGCTCATACAGTTAACAAGAGCTGGCAAGTCTGGAATCTGTAGGGCAGGCCCACAAGGTAGAAGCTCTCCAGCTTCAGTTCTGCTAGAGTCTTGAGACAGAATTTCTTCTTCTTTGGGAAACCTCAGTATTCGCCTGTAAATTCTGCTAACTAACTGGATGAGATCCACCCACATCATTGAGGATAATTTCCTTTTCTTAAATTCAGTTAATGTAGATGTCAACAGCATATATGGAATACCTTCACCAGCACCTATATGAGTGTTCAATTAGATAACTGGTTGCCTACCTAAGTTAACACATTAAACCATCACAGTTCACCCTTCATCAATTTTGCACCCATACACATATCCTTAAACCAATACAATCTCCAATTAGAATAACACAGTCATACACCTGCCTAACATGAAAAAGTTCAGTTCAGTCTCTCAGTTGTGTCCAACTCTTTGCAACCCCATGGACTGCAGCATGCCAGGCCTCCCTGTCCATCACCATTTGCTGGAGTTTACTCAAACTCATGCCCATTGAGTCGCTGATGCCACTCAACCATCTCATCCTCTGTTATCCCCTTCTCTTCCCGCCTTCAATCTTTCCCCAGCATCAGGGTCTTTTCAAATGAGTCAGCCCTTCGCATCAGGTGGCCAACATGAAAAAACTGTCCTAAATATAGCATCACACAAACACTTTTTCTCTATAAAATGATATAAACTCCTTGGGTGGGTTTTCTTCTCAGTATCTTGTAACTTAATGCTATGATTAATACATCTTGCATTATATGATAAGGGACAAGAGAGGAAAGAAAACAGCCTAAAATATATGTATCAATACTGGGTAAGATCTCAGATTCATTAAGTCTGATTTAGCAATCCAATGCTTTGTGTGAGCTCGAATATTAATCTTAATCTGTGGTCAGACATGGTATTTCTTTTCCTCATTTGTTAGGTAAGGAAATAAAACATAAGACTCTATTGTCAGGTTTCTTTCAAAGGTAGTTTGCATATTACATATCAAACAGGAAACTGCAGTCAATTAAAATGTATAGCAGTAAATAGTAAGTCTGTCTCCAGAAATTAAACAGAACTCAGCCTCATGAGATGTGAAAAAGAAACAGACAATAACAACTAAGGATACAACAGTGGGCAAGACGGATTTGGTCTTGTGAAGTTTTGCCAAGAGAATGGGAGTAGAGAGCTTTTGGGAGCTCATACAGATAAAGAGAAGGCTTGTGAGTCTTGGAGGCAAATTAAATTTTGTTAGTATCACAACCATTGTTTTAAAGTCTGACTCTTACTGACTGTATTTTCTCTTTGGTAATCCCTTGGAGTTTATACAGCTACTCAGAATACTCCAGAATTTTATTCTAACCCTGTGTGCAAGACAGCAAAAGAGACACAGATGTATAGAACAGGCTTTTGGACTCTGTAGGAGAGGGAGAGGGAGAGGGTGGGATGATTTGGGAGAATGGCATTGAAACATGTATAATATCATATATGAAACGAATCGCCAGTCCAGGTTCAATGCATGATACTGGATACTTGGGGCTGGTGCACTGGGACGACCCAGAGAGATGGTACTAGGAGGGAGGTGGGAGGGGGTTCAGGATGGGGAACATGTGTATACCTGTGGTGGATTCATGTTGGTGTATGGCAAAACCAATACAATATTGTAAAGTAATTAACCTCCAATTAAAATAAATAGATTCATATTTTAAAAAAAAAACAGTGAAAAGAAATAGGACAGACATCTCCTGGGGAATGAGGCAAGTGGGAGGCTGACAGCCTTCCCTTCCCCCAGTAGGGCTGCCTTTATTTAAAGTGGGCAGCACAGGTGGATTCGATATCTCATTAAAAAAAAAAAAGAGTTTATTCGCACTTAGACTGGAGATGTTTAGAGAATATCACTTACCTTGAGACTCAGGGTGACAGGGGGCAGTGACTGTCACAGTAAGAAGCAACCCATGTTCAGAAATATAATTAAATTAGATTATGCTCTTAGCATGCAGTGGACACGTTCAGGTGAGACTTATCGGAGGAATGTTACCAGAAAGAGTGACTTCTGAGGCCAGTTTTTAAAGAGGTATATGTATTCCTGAAAGGAAGGGGATATTTAAAGGCCCGAAGCCATCATGAATGTGATAAAAGGTCACTTCATTGCCTATAAAATGTAATCCCCACTGTTAAGACACATTATAGCCTAGATACCATGATGTATTTTTCAATGTAGATCTGATCTTTATTTTTTAATTAATAATACATGGTAGCAATGCTGGAGAGCTGATCTATTATTTATGTATCTCTTTCAAAGAGTGATTCATGCATTATATATTCAGGCAGAAAATTCCTTTTATTTTATCTGAAGTTAGTTTTCAATAGAAAATACACTAAGATGTTATTGTATAACCTGCAATGGAAAACAGGTATGCTAAAATTCACAATTCTCCCAGATATATGCATGCTCTGCATACTAATTTTTTAACCATGCATACTGATAGTTAATGGCAGTTAAGTGGCCTAGATTGAGTTTTTCTTAGTGTTAAAGATTTTATTTAAAGATAAGAGGCTGTTTCATGTGTTAATTTAGAGCTAGAAACAAAAATTAAGGAAGAAATAAAGATGGGTTTTTTAAAAACCTTATTTCCCTAAGTTACTTGTGTACTTTTCCAGCCAAAGCTAATATGATTACCCAAACACTGTGCGTTTGTAAAAAAATGTTGTAACAAGATATTCTATAAAAGTTCAATTCAAATTATGTTTTCTCGCACTTAAAATGTGAACTACTTCATCCAATTTTGTCAATACACAAAGAAAGCGTCTGCCAGGCTCTTCAATAACTTATAGCTTTCATGTAGCACTATTATTAACTTCTCTTCTTATCAAGTCTCCTCAGTAACAATAGAAGTTCAATTAAATTGGGAACAAGCATAAGACTGAAAACTGGAGTAAAACAGTGGGGAAAGGATGCTGAGAGAGAGAGGAACTTAGCAAGTACTAATCTTCATGCGCCTGAAACTACATCATTCAGTCAACACTTTGGGCAAGTTATTATTCTAAGCACTCAGGATACATCCTTGAACAAAACAACATCTACCTGTCTCAGAGCTTGCATTCTATTTCCATATAACTGAAACTTTTAATAACAATAAAAACCAGAAGAAAATGGGAAATCTTTAATTCTAATATAAGTAGTAGGACAATGTTGAGAGTCTTTTGGATTCGTTGTAATCACTTTTCAAAAGGTTATTGAACAGAGGCTTTTCAGAAAGTGCTGTATATTAAATATCTTGAATTTCCTCTACAAATTGAAGAAGCCTTATTTTGGTTGACATTTTCAGTAAGTAAGCTCTTCTTTTAACACTGTGTCTACAATACCAAATATCAAATCGAAAATTGAAATATTCAATCAGTTGAGAGATTTCTTAGACTCAAACTAAAAACAAGAGAAATAGTTTCCTTCATTATTTTAAGCTAGAATGGATCAGTTGGTAAATTACTATTTGGGTTGTAGAAGAACCCTATATGACATTAAAAAAAATAAAGATTTTTTTTTCACAAATATATTTCTGTTTTCATTAATTTATTTTTCCATATGATCAGAGAGTGAGTTAGCCTTCTGATGTTTCATAGGGAAAAAAAAAATGTCTCTTTAAAAAAATATCTTTCTGTTTAAGATCTGTGCCATTTCATTCTTTGAGCAGGTCTTAATCTGTATCTAAATTATTCAATCAAAATAACATTTACCTTTAATTACTGAAGTAATATATGCTCAAATCAGAAAATTAAGAAAATGCTGAAAAGCAGAGAAAACTCTGAATGCTCAGAGTTTTGGTGTTTTTTTCTATCATTTTTTGTCATATAGCATATATAATTTCATATTATATCATATAGCACATATAGTTTCAAATTCTAATTTATTTTCTTCCTTTTTCCTTAGCAATCACAAATCTTCCTATGTCAATAAATATTCATCTGTTTGTGGCATTTAGATTTTTCCAAAAGTATAAAAATGCATTGAAATGTATAAAAATGTTGTAGATACTTCTGTTTATTTTCTAAGGGTTCGGTTCAGTTCAGTCGCTCAGTCGAGTCCGACTCTTTGCAACCCCATGAATCGCAGCACGCCAGGCCTCCCTGTCCATCACTATCTCCCAGAGTTCACCCAGACTCACGTCCATTGAGTCCGTGATGCCATCCAGCCATCTCATCCTCTGTCGTCCCCTTCTCCTCCTGTCCCCAATCCCTCCCAGCATCAGAGTATTTTCCAATGAGTCAACTCTTCGCATGAGGTGGCCAAAGTACTGGAGCTTCAGCTTTAGCATCATTCCTTCCAAAGAAATCCCAGGGCTGATCTCCTTCAGAATGGACTGGTTGGATCTCCTTGCAGTCCAAGGGACTCTCAAGAGTCTTCTCCAATACCACAGTTCAAAAGCATCAATTCTTCGGCGCTCAGCCTTCTTCACAGTCCAACTCTCACATCCATACATGACCACTGGAAAAACCATAGCCTTGAGTAGGCGGACCTTAGTCGGCAAAGTAATGTCTCTGCTTTTGAATATACTATCTAGGTTGGTCAGAAGTTTTCTTCCAAGGAGTAAGCGTCTTTTAATTTCATGGCTGCAGTCACCATCTGCAGTGATTATGGAGCCCAAAAAAATAAAGTCTGACACTGTTTCTACTGTTTCCCCATCTATTTCCCATGAAGTGATAGGACCAGATGCCATGATCTTCGTTTTCTGAATGTTGAGCTTTAAGCCAACTTTTTCACTCTAATCCTTCACTTTCATCAAGAGGCTTTTTAGCTCCTCTTCACTTTCTGCCATAAGGGTGGTGTCATCTGCATATCTGAGGTTATTGATGTTTCTCCCACCAATCTTGATTCCAGCTTGTGTTTCTTCCAGTCCAGCGTTCCTAAGGGTAAATGGCTAAAACTGAGAGACTGCAGATGAGTGGTTTGCTCAGTGGTGAGGGTTTCATGTGCGTGTGTGTGTACGTGTGTATGTTCCCATTTTATTCTCCAGAAAACCATCCATTGCTTCACCTGCCTCTTTATCCCCCCAGGACTATGACTCTGCAATGTCTTTCTATACCTTCAAAACTTGGGTCAAGTTTTTTTCTACTCACATCATTTAACATTATCGTTCTTTCCCTCTCTCAGAGGAAAAAGAAGCCATTAGGAAACTCTCTCAACTTCACTTCCTCATCTGCAAAGTTATTTATTTATTGCTTATCAATTTTCCTGCTTGCTGAGAAGAGTGTTCACTGTGGGTGATTTTTCCGTATGTTCTAAACCCCATCACCATGGTATCATATCTGAGTCCATGTGTCAGCATTTATCAAGAAATTTGTTTCTTTATCTACCTGATTGCGTTTCTTGGCAAAATGTTTTTCTCATAATGTTTTTACTGTTATTCAATATTGATTCAATTTCTACTGATTTTCCATTTAAATTCCTGAAGTTAGTCATTTATATTCTCTAATTTTTTCTTTATCACTTATGCTAATTATTTATCAAATAGATAAATAATCTATTATACTTGTTTTGTGAGTGAACTAATGGTTGGTTTGGAAAGCCTTCATCTCATAATTTTGTATTTTGCTTTGATTGATTTCTGTTCTTATCATTGTTATTTTCTGTTTTAAATATTCTTTGAATTTAATTTGCTGTTTTGTTTCTTGAAATAGATGTTTGAATTACTAAATTTCAGTTTTTGTTTATTTCTAATATTTAGAAATTAAAGTTTTAGCTGCATCCTATAAGTTTTGATATATCATATTATTACTTTCTTTCCATTTAAAATATTTTCTAATTACTTTTGTGGTTCTTTGCTTACCTATGTGTTACTTACATGTGTATTGCTAAATTTCTCCCAAATTTGGGGAGTTTACTCTACTTACTGTCTCTCATTCATTTTATAGCTCAACTCCACTGCCGCCAGAGAAAAGCCTCTGAATTATGTAAATCCATTGATAATTTTAAAAATTTGTTTTATGGCCAGCACATGCTCCATTTTGGAAAATGATCCATGTGGGTTTGAAAAGACAGTGTGTTCTGCAGCTCCTTGGTTTATATTGGATTTATGTAAATTAGGTCAAAATTGTGTTTCTGTTAATTGCATTTTTCAAAAATTTTATATTCTTAGTAACTTTTGATTTGCTTGTGCCATCAGTAACAAGAGATTGTGCTCAAATTTCTTGTGTTTGTGGATTTGACAATGTCTCCTGCCTATTTTGCTTTATATTTTTTCTTTGAAGCTAGAAAACTCCACACAAACAAATTAAAGATTGTTATATCTTCCTGCTCAACTGATCCTATTATCATTATGAAATATCTTTCTTGATCTTGTATAGTGCTTCTTCCTTTAAAGGCAACTTTGCTAGATAGTGCATGCAAGCTCAGTTACTCAGTCGTGTTAACTCTTTGTGACCCCATGATGATAGCCTGCCAGGCTCCCCTGTCTATGGGATTCTCTAGGCAAGAATACTGGGACTGGGTTGCCATGCCCTCCTCCAGGGAATCTTCCCAACCCAGAGATTGAACCAGCATCTCCTGCATCTCCTTCATTGCAGGAGGATTATTTACCAGTGAGCCACCAGGGAAGCCTGGTAGATATTAGAACTATAGATTGAATACTTTCCTTTTGTTAGTGCTCGCATGGTATTTATATCTCCATCTTTTTATTTTCAATCTGCCTGTGTCCTCAAACATAAAGTGAATTTGTTGTAATTAGCAAAATGTTGTTATTTTGAGATCCTTCTGTGTTAGTCATTCTGTCGTATCCAACTCTTTGCCACCCCATGGGCTGTAGCCGGCCAGGCTCCTCTCTCCATGGGATTTCCCAGGCAAGAATACTGGAATGGGTTGTCAGTCCCTTCTCCAGGGGATCTTGACAACCCAGGGATCAAACTCAGGTCTTCCACAATGCAGGCAGATTCTTTACCATCTGAGCCACCCAGGAAGCAGTCTAACAATTTGTTTCATTGGGCTATTATACAATTTACATTTAGCTACAATTTAAAGCACATTCATTTGTGTTTAAATCTAAATTTTTATTCCTTACTTTTTGCATCTGTTTTTAAAATTAATTTAAAAATATTCTATTTCGTCCCCTTATTTGGTTTACAGCTAAGCATGCTACATAGTTTTTGCTATTTTATTAGTGCAATCTGGGGTAATCAAACTATGGCACATGGCTGAAGTCTATGTGAAGTCCATATTCGTCATAGTCCATCATAAATTAGTATTATCACTCCATGGACAAGGCAAGGTTATCAGAACATTTTAATCCTACTTATCTTCTCTTGTTTCTTGTATTTATATGTTTTATTTCCATACATATTTGAAACTTCAAAAGATATTACAATTGCTATTTTACATATTCATTTAGATTTATGTAAATTATTATACTGTCTGATCATTTTTATTTACCATCTTTCATTGCTGTAGTTTTATCTAGGATAATTTTATTTCTCCCTATAGAACTCTCTTTGTATATATATTTATTATATATTGGATCTACTGGTGAGAAAACTAGTGTTTTTTTTTTCTTTTTTACCTGAAAATATATTTATTTGCCTTTATTTTGAATGATATTTTTGTTGATTATATTGTTCTGGACTGACAAAAATGTTCTATTAGCATTTAAAAATAATATTTCATTATCATGAAGCTTCCATAGTTTCTGTTATATAATCAGCTGTTGAAATACAGTTGTTGTTTTGAAAATGTTGTGTCTTTTTTTCCCCTCAGACGCTTTTGTATTTTGTTTCAAGCAGTTTTTCCCATGATGTGGCTCTGAGTAATTTTTTCTTTGTTTTTCATGATTGATTTATATAAGTCCTTGAATTTGTGGTTTGATATTTTTCATTTGTTTTCAGAAATTCTCAACCATCATTATCTCCTCAAATATTGTTTCTTCTTTCCTCTCTTTTGTCACTTCCTGGGACTCCAGTGACTTTTAGGAAGTGTTATTATCTCTATGTCATTTCTGCTCCTTTATTCTGCTTATATTTCAGTCAATTTCCTAATAACTTTTCTTCTTCCTTTTTGCTGAAACCTTAATAGTTAAATCTATTTATTAATTTTAGATAATTCTGAATTTTAGGATTTAATATTTTTCAGCTTTAACATTTTTTAACATTTTTAAAGATTTATTTTATAGACATTTGGCTATTTTGAGGAAAAATTTTATTTATTAATTTTTAAAACATTAATTACAGGTATTTAATGATCCAACTCTATTACTCAAAAACGAGATTAATCATGCATGTTTCATATTGCCTCATGTGTATTGTCTATGTGTGCTTTCTCTTGGTTTTGGACATCCATTCCTATTTCTTGATGAGATTGTCAAACTTTATTAACTACATGGCATTGTTTATGAAAAATTGTAGAGATTCTGCTTGACACTCTCTTCCAATGGATAGAATTTAGTATTTTTTTTAATGGGCAAACTGAGTAAAGTCAGCTTACCTTGAGATTCTTTCCTTCTTCAGAGCCTGAACTCTAATTTTTGACTCCTCAGCACTTGGAGACCACAAGAATTACTGCTTAAAGTTTTGCCACTTAGTAGCCAAACTGCCACATTCAGAAAACTAAGATCATGGCATCCAGTCCCATCACTTCATGGCAAATAGATGGGGAAACAGTGGAAACGGTGGCTGACTTTATTTTGGGGGGCTCCAAAATCACTTCAAATGGTGATTGCAGCCATGAAATCAAAAGACACTTACTCCTTGGAAGAAGTTATGACCAACCTAGACAGCATATTAAAAAACAGAGACATTACTTTGCCAACAAAGGTCAAGGCTATGGTTTTTCCAGTAGTCACATAGGGATGTTAGAGTTGGATTATACAGAAAGTTGAGTGCCGAAGAATTGATGCTTTTGAACTGTGGTGTTGGAGAAGACCCTTGAGAGTCCCTTGGACTGCAAGGAGATCCAACCAGCCCATCCTAAAGGAGATCAGTCCTGGGTGTTCATTGGAAGGACTGATTTTGAAGCTGAAACTCCAATACTTTAGCCACTTGATGTGAAGCGCTGACTTATTTGCAAAGACCCTGATGCTGGGAAAGATTGAAGGCAGGAGGAGAAGGAGACAACAGAGGATGAGATAGTTGAATGGCATCACCAACTCAATGGATGTGAGTTTGGGTAGGCTCCGGGACTTGGTGATGGACAGGGAGGCCTAGCATGCTGCAGTCCATGGGGTCGCAAAGAGTCAGACACGACTGAGCAACTGAACTGAACTGAACCGAACCACTTTCTGCTTGATTTCCGAACATAAAGTTCTGTGCATTCACAGTTTAGGAATTTGCAAATGTATCCAGGAAAAATTGTGATCCGTCTGTTGGGTTCATTTTTCTGTGACTTGATTTTTCTGAAATTTTAGCCAGCAATTTTAGTGACCTTGATAACCTTGAATTTTGAATTCTCTTTCCCCAAGCCCAGTGAGACTGAGCTGCAAGCCCTAACCTACTTCCTGCTGTTCTCCACCTATACTATAGGGTGAAAATAAGCCACTCCCCAAGAGAGTGTGCATCTTGGCATCTAATATAAAGCTTATTCTCTCATGCTTTCCCATTCTCCTAAGGATTTGGTTTCCCCTGTCCATGTAGTGTTATTCTTCGATGTCTTGAGGAAGGGCAAAAGAAAGAAAAGAAAACCTCAGCTTTTAAAGTTCTTAATTAAATTTGCAGTTGTAATTAGTCAGGGGTGGGGGTTAGTTTTATTCAGGCACTGTGACATGGCCAGAGGTGGTATTCCTACTTCAGTAACTTTTACTTTAAAACTTCATCACTTCTGCTTTTCTGAGGTCTGTTTTCTTGCTCTTTTTCTTACTCATTACCTTGAAAGTTCTCTTCATCAATTTGCATTCTTTCTTGTATATTTTTCAAGGCTGTGCATTTCTTTTGAGCTTCACCTTAGCTATATTCCACAGCTTGTGGTTTCCAGTTTGTATCACCCACTTCTATGTGCCCCTAAACCACTTCCCTGAGTGTTTTGGAATTTCCCTTTAGGTTTCTTATTTAAAGTAAGATTTTGTAAGAAAAGTTGTATTGTTTCAAAGTTTCTAGATGCTAGAGAATTTTTATTTCTGGCTTTGTTAATAATTTTCAGTCCCAGGTAATAAATATATTATTTACATTTTGGAAATTGTTGAGGTTCTTTTTTAGCCTAAGATATGAGTTTTAATGAATTTTTTCATGACACTTGAAAAGAAAGTGCATTCTCTGTTTTCAGATTACTCTTCCCCACCTCCCGGCCCATCTCTCCGTCTCTCTTTATTTCTCTGTCTGTCTCATTGACAGGTTTCTGGCCTGAGTTCAACATTGTTATGATCCTTAGTTTCATTTTGTTTGTTCTTGTACTTTGCCCAGTATTTTATTTTTAATCTTTCCAAATCAGATTTTTTTCATTGCTTCTTGTAAGTAGCTCACAATTTTGTTTTTCATTGTATTATTTTATTTTAAATAAGTTAGGCCACTTACTATCATTGATTTAGAGAAATTTGAGTTTAATTTGGCATATTATTTTATGCTATGCCTTCTGCTTATATAACTTTGTTTTTTAAAACTCTTTCACTCTGCAGTGATTTGCAGTTTCCTCTGAAAAAGAACTTTTTATTTTATCTATAAGTTTATATATTACTCATATACACTACATATTTAGACTGCATTTCTGCTGTATTATTAACAATGGTAACATTTCCATGTCCTCTCTTCTTGATTCTCTCACAATCTAACAAATTGAATTTACTATGTTATTTTTGCTTTTATCTACCTTTGTGCTACATATTCATGTTTTTAAAATCAACAGTAAATGATAGTATTGACTTCCAGGTACTATAAATTAGGATATAGTTTCCTGTACATACATGCTAAGAACAAACACATGTTACTCCTTGCCTCTGGACTTTTTCTGATTTCTTGGCAAACTCTGGCTGTCAGAAGTGAGTGCTTTTATTTTGAAAAATATTTGTTTATTGCATTTATATTCAAGGACAGTTTTTCTGTGTATAGCATTCTCGGGTCAAAATTAAATATATAACACCTTTGTATTCTTGTGTTTAATACTGCTGAGGAAAAATGTAAAGGCAGCCTAATATTTCCACCTCTTTTTTTACATGTATTAAACTTTAAAGGAGTACTTCTATCTTTGAAGTTTAGAAACTTTATTGCAGTGTATCTAATGGTTTTTTTAATTGAAGTATAGTTGATTTACAGGGTTGTATACATTTCTGTTTTGAATCATTATTTTTATGTTTAAATAAAATATTTAAATTATTTTTTATACTTTTTATACATTTCCATCATGGTTTATCATAGGATATGAATATAGTTATCTGTGCTATACAGTGGACCCTGGTGTTTCTCCATCCCATACATATTAGCTTAGCCTCCCACTTCATCCCTCCTCCCATCCCTCTCCCCCCACTTGGCAACCACAGATCTGTTCTCTGTGTCTGTGAGTCTGTTTCTGTTCTGTAGATAGGTTCATTTGCGTCATATTTTAGATTCCACACAGAAGTGATATCATATGGTATCTGTCCTTCTCTTTCTGACTTACTTCATACAGTATGATGATAAACAAATGGGATGTAATGAAACTTACAAGCTTTTGCACAGCAAAGGAAACCACAAAAAAAGAAAAAAGACAGTCTGCAGAATGGGAGAAAATATTTGCAAATGATGTGACCAACAAGGGCATAATTTCCAAAATATGTGAATGGCTCATGCAGCTTAACAGCAAAACAAACAACCTAACTGAAAACTAGGCAGAAGAAATAGACATTTCTCCAAAGAAGAAATGCAAATGACCAATAGGGACATAAAAAGATGCTTGACATCACTAATTATTAGAGAAATGCAAATCAAACTATAATGAAATATCACCTCATACCAGTCGGAAAGGCTTCCATTAAGAAGCCTACAAACAATAAATGCTGGAGAGGGTGTGGAGAAAGGGAACCCTCCTACACTGTTGATGGGGATGTAAATTGGTACAACCACTATGGAGACCAGCATGGAGGTTCCTGAAACTAAAAGTAGAGCTACCATATGATCCAGCCATCCTATTCCTAGGCATATATATGGAGAAAAAACATGAAAAAGATACATGTACCCCAATGCATGTATGTGTGTTGTTCATTGCAACACGATTCACATTCACTATTCATATATACCACATTTTCTTTAGCCACTCATCTGTTGATGGACATTTAGGTTGTTTCCATGTCTTGCCTCTGTGTGTGTGTGTGTGTGTGTGTGTGTGTGTGTGTGATGGAATATAGCTTAGCCATTAAATTAACATATTAATGCCAGTTACAGCAACATGGATGAATACAACTACAATATATCTAGGTTTAATTATTCTTACGTATGGTATACCATTTCAACATTAGCTCCAATACTTCTTTGATATCGAAAATTTTTATTCAGTAAAATCTATTTTTTTGTTTATTTACTTTGGAACTCTGAGTATTTTTCTTCTGGCTTTCCTAGCTAAATGTTTCCTTTTGTATTTTAACCTTTCATTTCCATTCTTTTCAGCTTCTTTTTTACTTATTTCTATTCTCTGTGTACCTTACATATATTCAGCAGTTTTAATTTTTATAGTGCTTCTAATTTTACTTTTATTTCAATTATGATTTAGTTTTTTCCTTTTACTTCTTTCCTTAGCTTTGATAATCTACATTTTATTTTTTACTTATTTGTTAGTATCTTTTCTGAGGTCTTGTGTCCATGTTTTATGTTCCTAATTAATCACTACATTGAGATTCTGGAATAGTAATTTCAAGATATTTTGTTTCAATTTTCATTGTTTCTTGGCAATATTTTTCTGATGAGTTTTCATTATCTGTCTTGTTTTCTGTTCCTTTCCTCCTGTTTTGCTCATTATTTTTGTATGTATTCATCCTTATAGAGGTAATTTTTCTCATTCATATATTTGAGGAATTTCACCTGGGAAACTACCTGTGGTTGGTGCAGATTAATGGTTACTTTACATATGATATAAAAGTAATCTTTATTTCTCCCAACCCAATACATAGGAGCTATTTTGGCAGAGCTTTTTATAGTACAAAAGTCCTATCTGCTCCTTCTCCTATTTACCATGTAGACAGACTGTTCCTTCTAAATAGGATTTTCTAGCTAATTCTCTGTTTGACCCTATGTTCTCTGCTTTTCAAATATATGACATATTCATGTCAGGGAAATTACTGTGGCCAAATTTTGGTCCTATGTCCAACAGTTGCAAACAAGAGTAGTCTGCATTCAGTTCAGTTCAGTTCAGTTCAGTCGCACAGTCGTGTCTGACTCTTTGCGACACCATGAATCGCAGTACACCAGGCCTCCCTGTCCATCACCAACCCCCAGAGTTCACTCAAACTCACGTCCATTGAGTCGGTGATGCCATCCATCCATCTCATCCTCTGTCGTCCCTTTCTCCTCCTGCCCCCAATCTCTCCCAGCATCAGAGTCTTTTCCAATGAGTCAACTCTTCACATGAGGTGGCCAAAGTACTGGAGTTTCAGCTTTAGCATCATTCCTTCCAAAGAACAATCAGGGCTGATCTCCTTTAGAATGGACTGGTTGGATCTCCTTGCAGTCCAAGGGACTCTCAAGTGTCTTCTCCAACACCACAGTTCAAAAGCATCAATTCTTCAGCGCTCAGCCTTCTCCACAGTCCAACTCTCATATCAATACATGACCACTGGAAAAACCATAGCCTTGACTAGACGGACCTTTGTTGGCAAAGTAATGTCTCTGCTTTTGAATATGCTATCTAGGTTGGTCATAACTTTCCTTCCAAGGAGTAAGCGTCTTTTAATTCATGGCTGCAGTCACCATCTGCAGTGATTTTGGAGCCCCCAAAAATAAAGTCTGACACTGTTTCCACTGTTTCCCCATCTATTTCCCAAGAAGAGATGGGACCAGATGCCATGATCTTCGTTTTCTGAATTTGAGCTTTAAGCCAACTTTTTCATTCTCCTCTTTCACTTCCATCAAGAGGCTTTTTAGTTCCTCTTCACTTTCTACCATAAGGGTGGTGTCATCTGCATATCTGAGGTGATTGATATTTCTCTTGACAATCTTGATTCCAGCTTGTGCTTCTTCCAGCCCAGTGTTTCTCATGATGTACTCTGCATAGAAGTTCAATAAGCAGGGTGACAATATACAGCTTTGATGTACTCCTTTTCTATTTGGAACCAGTCTGTTGTTCCATGTCCAGTTCTAACTGTTGCTTCCTGACCTGCATATAGGTTTCTCAAGAGGCAGGTCAGGTGGTCTGTATTCCCATCTCTTTCAGAATTTTCCACAGTTTCTTGTGATCCACACAGTCAAAGGCTTTGGCATAGTCAATAAAGCAAAAATAGATGTTTTTCTGGAACTCTCTTGCTTTTTCCATGATCCAGCGGATGTTGGCAATTTGATCTCTGGTTCCTCTGTCTTCTCTAAAACCAGCTTGAACATCAGGAAGTTCACGGTTCACGTATTGCTGAAGTCTGGCTTGGAGAATTTTGAGCATTACTTTGCTAGTGTGTGACATGAGTGCAATTGTGCGGTAGTTTGAGCATTGTTTGGCATTGCCTTTCTTTGGGATTGGAATGAAAATGGACCTTTTCCAGTCCTGCGGCCACTGCTGAGTTTTCCAAATTTACTAGCATATTGAGTGCAGCACTTTCATAGTATCATCTTTTAGGATTTGAAACAGCTCAACTGGAATTCCATCACCTCCACTAGTTTTGTTTGTAGTGATGCTTTCTAAGGCCCACTTGACTTCATATTCCAGGATGTCTGGCTCTAGGTGAGTGATTACACCGTTGTGATTATGTGGGTCAGGAAGATCTTTTTTGTACAGTTCTTCTGTGTATTCTTGCCACCTCTTCTTAATATCTTCTGCTTCTGTTAGGTGTATACCATTTCTGTCCTTTATCGAGCCCATCTTTGCATGAAATGTTCCCTTGGTGTCTCTAATTTTCTTGAAGATATCTCTAGTCTTTCCCATTCTGTTGTTTGCCTCTATTTCTTTGCATTGATCACTGAGGAAGGCTTTGTTATCTCTTCTTGCTATTCTTTGGAACTCTGCATTCAGATGCTTATATCTTTCCTTTTCTCCTTTGCTTTTCACTTCTTTTCTTTTCACGACTATTTGTAAGGCCTCCCCAGAAAGCCATTTTGCTTTTTTGCATTTCTTTTCCATGAGGATGGGCTTGATCCCTTTCTCCTGTACAATGTCATGAACCTCAGTCCATAGTTCATCAGGCACTCTATCTATCAGATATAGTCCCTTAAATTTATTTCTCACTTCCACTGTATACTCATAAGGGATTTGAGTTAGGTCATACCTGAATGGTATAGTGGTCTCCCTACTTTCTTCAATTTAAGTCTGAATTTGGCAATAATGAGCTCATGATCTGAGCCACAGTCAGCTCCCAGTCTTGTTTTTGCTGACTGTATAGAGCTTCTCCATCTTTGGCTGCAAAGAATATAAACAATCTGATTTCGGTGTTGACCATTGGTGACGTCCATGTGTAGAGTCTTCTCTTGTGTTGTTGGAAGACGGTGTTTGCTATGAGCAGTGATTTCTCTTGGCAAAACTCTATTAGCCTTTGCCCTGCTTCATTTTGTATTCCAAGGCCAAATTTGCCTGTTACTCCAGGTGTTTCTTGACTTCCTACTTTTGCATTCCAGTCCCCTAAAATGAAAAGGACATCTTTTTTGGGTGTTAGTTCTAAAAGGTCTTGTAGGTCTTCATAGAACTGTTCAACTTCAGCTTCTTCAGCATTACTGGTTGGGGCATAGACTTGGATTATTGTGATATTGAATGGTTTGCCTTGAAAATGAACAGAGATCATTCAGTCTGTGTTCAGTGTACTCATTTTACCTTAAAAATAATATCTTATGGTTTTCTGGCAACCAACTGCAGTAAGTACCCCATTTCTACCTTTCCCTCCAAAGCTTATTTGTGGTTTGGGGTTTTACTGACACTTAATTTATTTAAAACTGGGCTTTGCATGTTTCTTACTTTCCTTGATGCATTGGTTTTTATGTAATTGGAGAAGGGGAAATTTTACTTTTCATCATCAGTTTCAAATTGAATGGCTGAGCTGCATTTCAATCTTTGATATTAAGAACACAAAGGAAGTATAGAAAACTCCTATTTCAAGCATCTCATTTTGCAGAAGGTGAAACTCAGGCTAAAGTAAAATGACTCCAAAGGCAATACCAAACCTATTATAAACAGTGAAATAAAAACCCATCCCATATCTCTTAATTGTCAATCTAATGCCATTTAAGCTGCACAAACTATTCCATTTCAAAACTTCTAGTGAAACATGTCTCAAAACAAGTAACTTGTGAGCAAGTTAGGAAAATATTTGCAAAAATTGGAACTATGGATGAATTTTCTCAGTAAGCAAGGGACAACTTCTAACTTTTCCACTAGAATAGGAGAAAAAAAAAGATATTTTGATGTAGGTTCAAATTAAATATTAAGGTAGTTTTAGGGATTAATGGTGTGATGATGTAAGTTTTGTAGATGATGGTGGAGTTATATTCCTATTGAATACTGTGGTGGTCAGTGCACCAAGCATGCCTGATTCTGTACTGCCGTGCTATCATTCTTTTTCGGGAGTTATGTGAGGAAAGCAAAATCAAGGGCACTTAATGATTTTCTGACACTTAGCTTAATATACACATAGATTTATTCTGGACTTGTGGGCTACTGTGTGCTTTGGAATGAAACCTCATTTTTGTTTCTAAACCCAAGTTTTAATTTATTAACTCATCAGTCTACATTTGTGCTAGATGCAGTTCTGTGCACGGGTTAGAGAGTGACTGGAAAAAAAAAAGACAAAGTCTCAGCCTTCATAGCGCTAATACTTTGATATAGGAGATAGACAATAATCATATTTATAGGTAAATAGATTGAGAGCCAGATAACTGATTTTTGCCATGAAAGATGAAGTCCTGAGCGAACGTGGCTTCTTCATGTCCCTTCTGTTCCTTAGTTCTTGTTTAGTCGCTAAGTCCTCTCTGACTGTCTCGTGACCCCCTGGACTGCAGCCTGCCAGGCTCCTCTGTCCACAGGATTTTCCAGGCAAGAGTACTGGAATGGGTGACCATTTCCTTCTCCAGGGGATCTTCCCGACCCAGGATCGAACCCACGTCTCCTGAGTTGGCAGGCAGATTCTTCACCACTAAGCCACCAGGGAAGCCTCATTTTACTTAGAGCTGTGCCCATGTTTGGAGAACTCTAGGAGTTTTAAGGGAATCGGCCTAAGGATTATAGACTTGCAGGCTCACCTGTATACAATTTCAGGTTGGAGGTAGGTGGTATTTTAACACTTAAATGTCTACCTTATTAGCATAACATGAACTTCATCTTGTCCCATGGCTATATAATTTAAATTTTATTTCATAATGTATTTGTATGCCATCAGATCTGATTAAGCTACCAGTTCATTTAGATTTCCATGAAGTACCACAGAGAGTGACAGGGGTGGGAACAACAGTATTATAGAAAAAAAGAACCTTCTGTAGTGACATTTGAGTTGAAATGTAATTGATGAGAAAATGAAGGCTTGCAAAGACTTCAGTGTAGAGCGTGGGAATAACAGGCTTGACATGTTTGAGGCATAGAAAGGAGGATAGAGTGCTGAAAGATTAAATTTTGGTGACGGGCAGGAATCAAATCATAGAGACCTTGAAGGCCTGGAAGGACTAGGGATTTTACTCTCACTGTTATAGGACACCATTGGTGGTTTTTTGTTTGCTTGTTTAGTAAAAGAGTAACAGGTTGGTTTATGTTTAGCTGCTGCATAGAGGATTAATTGCAAAGGACAGGACGGAAGCAGGAAGATCAGTTACGAGCCTTTTGTAGTAATTCAGGCTGGTCTTCATGGGATAGAAGTGGACGTGGAACAGTGTAGATACATACCGGATATTCACCGGTTTCAAAATATCTGAAAACATAGGGGAAGCATTGAATTACTTTTTTTATACATTTTTCAGGTTAGTGGTTGTATTTATGACTTTAAAGTAAGTTTTGCACCTGAAAATTTCTCTACAGGTTGAAGGAAATGGTTATCCAATGAGGGAAATTTGGCTCTGGCTTGAACTCCTTCTTCCACAAGACCACACCCTTAGCTCCTGCTGCAGGTGGTCCACCCATAGCCTTTTATTCTGGGGTCTACTGTTTCCTGGGACTCTCTCCCGAGAATGATTGGAAAGATGGTTCAGTGCTACTCAGATTCACGTTGACTACCCAACTTCTGCAAAATTTTAGATATGCTTGTATGAAAAACAGTGTTCAGGAGGCCTCCTTGCCACCTCTACTCCACTCTATAATGCTGATCCCGTTTTTTCTCTACTTCACAGCTGAGTGGTATGCATCTCTCTGTAGGTTGAATTATTGTTCAGTTGATCAGTCGTGTCCAATTCTTTGCAATCCATGGACTGCAGCCTGCCAGAATCCTTTACTATCTCCCGGAGTAGGTGGGATGGTGAGCCAAACTTCAGAGATGAGATAGACATTTACTTTGATCTACTAGAGGGTGAAAATAATCAGGGTTTTCACTTAATTTCTGGTGGGAGACGCAGCCCATGGGAAAAAGTAAGGGGAGGAAACGCAACGAGGTTCCCTCTGAGCTCTCTTTTACTGACTGTAATGATAGTGAGGTGGTAGTGAGGATCGCTTTTGGGTGTGAGGCTAGTTCCTTGCCCAAGCACACCTTAAAAAGCTGAACAGGGCTTCTTTCTCAGTGTGCAGTCATTAATTCAACAAATATTTACTGAGTATCTACTTTATTTCAGGTACTACAATAGGCACTAAGGTCAGAGAAATGAAAAGACAACCAGAGTCAACTGCCCTCAGTGTCTTAAAACATCAACTTGTTTACGGTATAAACCTTAATGTCTTATAATATTTCCACATGAAATCAGATGTTTTAACTTTTTAATGATTGTATATGCTTATGTGGGTTAATTGGAATAAGAAAATGAATTATTTCTTGTTCAGTGATTCCATTTTCTAGTTATCTATAATCATATTTACCCTATTTATTCAGCTTAACTTCTCCTCTTTTATCCCGTTTCTTTGGCCAGTACAAACTTTATCATCTTTTGAATGGAATTTTAACTCGGAACATCAAATAAATGATGACTGTGATTTTCTTATACATGGAAATTTTCTCATTTTCTAGGTCAGTCCCCTGGAAGCCTAAGCTATATTTTAGATTAGACTGTGAATTACGTACCAGGCTTAAATGACTCCACTCTGTCAATAATCAGTTATGTTATTTTTTTGTGCCTGCACCATGTGAAGATCTTTCTGAAAGTGTTTGATTTATTTATTGCTATATAGACAAACCTACCCAGATCTTAGTGGCTTAAAATTTGTTATTTCTCACTATTTTGCAATCTGAGTTGGACTTTGGTGGGTGGTTCTTCTGTTCCAAGAGGTGACTGCTCTTGCTTGACTATCCAGAATGATTTCTTTACTCATGTGTCTCACATCCACTGTGATGGATGGAATAACTAGAGATTGGCTGGATATTTCCTTTATCCACATATTCTGTCAATCAGAGTAGCTGGATCTCTTTAAGTAATAGCTCTGAGTTCCAAGGGAGAGCATTACAATACAAACCCTAATGCCCCATGAGCAAGTCCCTATTAAGCCTCTGTTTGTATTTTGCTTGTCAGTGTTCCACTGGTCAAGGATAATCAAGTGGTCTGTCTCTGAGTCAATGTGGAAAGGAATTAGGTGAACACATGTGTACCAAGGGGGCTGGTGCATTAGTGGGTCATAAAGATATAATAGCTGTGGGCTTCTCTGGGGCTCAGTCAGTAAAGAATCTGCCTGCAGTGCAGGAGACCCAGGTTTGATCCCTGGGTCAGAAAGATCCCCTGGAGAAGGAAATGGCAACCCACTCCAGTATTCTTGCCTGGGAAATCCCATGGACAGAGGAGCGTGGCAGGCTACAGTCCATGGGGTTGCAAGAGTCAGACGTGACTTAGTGACTAAACCACCAGTATAAAAGTTACCACAGGTTTCCTCTGGCCTCTGATGATTCATTTCCCCCTAACATCAAAAATATATTCAGCCCTTTCTAAGAATCACAATGTCATTCTATTATAACCTCAGACATAGGCTTGAAACTTAGGCTTAATATTCATAATATCACCATCTAAACTGAGTCCGAGTGTGGCTGAGGCTCCTGGTGTGAAATTCTTCACGCGCAACTTTTTAAGCAACTTGTCTTTATTTTTAATTTAATTTTTAATTAGAGGAAAATTGCCTTACAATGTTGTGTTGGTTTCTGCCATACAACAGTGCCAAGCAGCCATACTGAATACAGAATATTATAAACTAAAAATTAAGTTACTGCTCCTTCTACCCATCCCCAACTCCAACCCCAACATACAATGATGAGATAGGAGCAGGATAATTTAAATTAATACTTCTCTTCAAGAGTGGTGGTGGTATGTGTATAACACAGTAGTCACTGCTGCTGCTGCTGCTAAGTTGCTTCAGTTGTGCGATCCCATAGACAGCAGCCCAGCAGGCTCCTCCATCCCTGGGATTCTCCAGTCAAGAACACGGGAGTGGGTTGCCATATCCTTCTTGAATGCATGAAAGTGAAAAGTGAAAGTGAAGTTGCTCAGTTGTGTCCAACTCTTTGCGACCCCATGGACTGCAGCCTACCAGGCTCCTCCATCCATGGGATCTTCCAAGCAAGAGTACTGGAGTGCGGTGCTATTGCCTTCTCTGATAGTAGTCACTGCTTCATAGCAATTTTGGAGCCCACCTGGGTAAATATTTTCAGTTTCCTCTCCTCTGAGATTGATGGCTCAGACAGTAAAAAATCCACCTGCAATGTAAGAGAAGCAAGTTTGATCCCTTGGTTAGGAGAATCCTCTGGAAAAGGAAATGCTACCCACTCCAGTTTTCTTGCCTGGCGAAGTCCATGGACAAAGGAGCCTGGTGGGTTATAGTCCATGGGGTTACAGAGTCATGCATGACTGAACGACTAACAGAACACATTTCTTTCATATCCAAGGAGCAAATAACAAGCTTCTGATGAAAACATGTAATGTTTAAATCAGTATGTCAAGACTCTTGAGAGTCCCTTGGACTGCAAAGGGATCAAACCAGTCAATCCTAAAAAAAATCAGTCCTGAATAGTCTTTGGAAGGACTGAGGCTGAAGCTGAAGCTTTAACACTTTGGCCACCTGATGCAAAGAACTGACCCATTAGAAAAGACCCTGATGCTGGGAAAGATTGAAGGCAAGAGGAGAAGGGGATGACAGAGGATGAGATGGTTGGATGGCATCACTGACTCCATGGACATGAGTCTGAGTAAGCTCTAGGAGTTGGTTATGGACAGGGAAGCCTGGTGTTCTGCAGTCCACAGGGTTGCAAAGAGTCGGACACGATTGAGCAACTGAACTGAGCGGAAACATTAAGTGGGTTTCCCTGTGACTCAGACAGTAAAGAATCTGCCCGAAATGCAGGAGACCTGTGTTCAATCCTTGGGTTGGGAAGATCCCCTGGAGGAGGGCATGGTAACCCACTCCTGTGTTCTTGCCTGGAGAATTCCCATGGACAAAAGAGCCTGGTGGACTACAATCCATGGGTTCAAAAAGAGTCAGATATGACTGAACAACTAAACACAGCCCAGGAGAATCATTACCATGAAAACTTGGTAGGATGCTACAGGGTTCTTCCTTCTGGGGATCTCTTTCATTAAGTGGGTTTCAAATGTATGAAATGGCTCAAGCCTGAAAGCTATTTTTCTTCAATATAGTATGAACAATGTATAGATTGAACAATATCTTTGTTGTCTGCTTAGTAATTTTGTTCCAGGTGCTTTGTATTCTATTAGTCATCTCCATAGGTCTGTGAGGATCAGGCTCCCCTGTTTGTTACGACAATCTTGCTGCTAACTACATTTATTGTGTCCATTATATTTCTGGTAATTAAAATACTGAATTGATTTTTTGGGGACTTTATCATCCCATTTACTACCTGGGATCCTCCTTATGTAAAAGCCCTGGCCTTCAGAGGACAGTTGCTACTGAGCTTGTCCATTTAGAATTTCAGAGTCCATTTCTTCACAATTACAGCCCTGATGTTGGCATAGCAGACTTGCTGGGATTGAGAATTCAAACTTCTCTGGAGTTCTGCTACTCATAAAATTAAGTCTTGGCCCTCATCCTTAGACTTCCCTGACCTTCAGGTAGAGCAGATGAGACTGTTCTTTATATGCGGCCTAGGAGACTTTGTCTTTCACAATTTGATTTATAGTCATCATTCATCGCCCTCAGCTTTTGCTTTCTTCTTTCAATGCACCAAATGGCTCTTTCTATAGTTACTCAGTTTCATAGTCCTCATCATTACTATTTTCCTCAAACTTTTCATGTGCCTGAGCACCCATCCTTTCCATTGGCCTACCTTTCCAGTTCACAACTGAAATAAACTCAAGAACTATACTGAAACCACACGCTAGAAGCTCTCAGTGCCTGTGATGATGTTCTCAGACCTAGATTGAGATCCAGCTCCAAATATCACTTTTCAGTCAGCTTCTTAGGGTCATTCCTGGTACCAACTGTCACAAGTTCTCTGGGGAATACATTCTGATATTTGTATGTAGAATCTTTGTTGAGAAATTGTTTCAGGAACAACACATGCATGAGATAAGGGAAGTAGGACTTGACAAAGGGAGATGCTGAGCAGAGAAGCAGTTGCAACAGAGACCTCAGGGCATGTTATACTTTGGTGAGTTCTTATGCTGAGTGTAGTGCAGTGTGTTCATTGCTCAGTCGTGTCTGACTCTTTGCATCCCAGCGGAGTGTAGCCCACGAAGTTCTGTCCACGGGATTCTCTAGACAAGCGTACTGGAATGGATTGCCATTCCCTTCTCCAGGAGGTCTTCCCGACCCAGGGATCTAACCCAGGCCTCCTGCACTGCAGGCAGACTCCTTACTGTCTGGGCCACCAGGGAAGCCCTTGTGCCGAACAAGCCTTCAAAATGGTTCGACTTGGGTAAGCAGCCCAGCCCTTGCCCTTCCACACTGAACTTCCACTGGAGCAGCTATACTCCTGGATACAGGTTGACTTGCAGGGAAGGTGAGTAACCCTGATCAAGGCAGCTTCCTTTTGTGAAGGATAGACAAAATGAGAGAACACAGTTGTGAGCTGTCCCTAGCTAATGCCTCCAGGAATTGAGAGTTGAATGTCATAGAACTAAGAAGTGCATACCGCTGCACACAGTAACTAAGCCAACTGCTGGAGTCACTAGGCTCTTCAAGCTGATCTTTTATGCTTGTATGCATGTTCATTGCCTCAGTCATGTCTGACTCTTTGTGACCCCATGGACTGTAGTGGAGTGGGTTGCCATTTCCTTCTCCAGGGGCTCATCCCAACCCAGGGATGGAAACCACATCCACCGCATCTTCTGCACTGGCAGGCGGATTCTTTACTACTGAGCTGCCTGGGACACCCACATCCCTTCTTAACTCTTTCTGAGAACAATATCTAACTTTTCCAGGGGAAGTGGTTTTCTCAAGTCCAACCATGTGCACCATCTTCTGAAATATCTAACTCCTCCTATAGCTGTTGTTTGTAGTCTCAAAGATGAACATCTGATGAGCAAGATGAATCAGCATACTCCATGCATCCTTCCTTAACTGCAAACATTATCTCTTGAATTAATTTAGATCAATTAAAGCACTTCTTTATTAATTTTTAATAATAGTTTTATTGAGATGTAAGTCATATACCATAAAATTCGCCCTTTTAAAGCATATAATTTAGTCATTGCTAGTATATTCAGAGTCCTACAATGACCTCCATTGTCTAGTTTTAGGTTCCCTGGTGGCTCAGCTGGTAAAGAATTTGCCTGCAATGTGGGAGACCTGGGTTTGATCCCTGGGTTGGGAAGATCCCCTGGAGAAGGGAAAGGCTACCCACTCCAGTACTCTGGCCTGGAAAATTCCATGAACTGTATAGTCCATATACTTGCAAAGAGTTGGACATGACTGAGTGACTTTCACTTTCACTTTCTAATTTTATGTTCTGATTTTTGCTTACTGATTTCACTAATTTTACTCTCTAATTTTAGAATATTTTAATTACCCTAAAAAAGAAACCCTGGACTGAGCATTCACTCTCCATCTGCTGCTAACCTCAGCCTCTTCACAAATTACTTTTTGTCCCTGATGATTTGCCTACTCTGGACGTTTCATATAAATATAACGATATAGTATGTGGTCTTTGGTGAGTGGCTTCTTTAACTTGACCTATGTTTCCATGTTGTAGTATATAGAACTTCATTCTTTATATTGCAGGATAATGTCCCATTGTATGTTATACTGCATGTTTTTTAACCCATTCAACAGCTAATGGACATGTGGGTTGTTTCCATGTTTTAACTCTTATGGATAATGCTGCTGTGAAGATTCATACCTCATAATTTTCTAAACTTGATACCACAGAGAGCAACTCACTACCCTACTCATTTTGTCTCAGCTTGGCCTGTTTTCAACATTTCCAGGCAGCTATTCTAGAATAGGGGCTTCCCAGGTGGTGCCACAGGACTCGAAAAGGTCAGTTTTTATTCCAATACCAGAGAAAGGCAATGCTGAAGAATGTTCAAACTATAGCAAAACTGCACTCATTTCACACACTAGCAAGCTAATGTTCAAAATTCTCCAAGAGAGGCTTCAACAGTATACGAACCGAGAACTTCCAAAAGTTCAAGTTAAATTTAGAAAAAGCAGAGGAACCAGAGATCAAATTGCTAACATACATTGGATCATAGAAAAAAAAAAACAAAAGAATTCCAGAAAAACATCTAATTCTGTTTCACTGACTAGACTAAAGCCTATGGCTGAGTGGAATACACCAAACTGTGGAAAATTCTTAAAGAAATGGGAATACTAGACCACCTTACCTGCCTCATGAGAAATCTGTATGCAGATCAAGAAGCAACAGTTAGAACTGGACATGGAACGATGGACTGGTTCAAAACTGGGAAAAGAGTATGTCAAGGCTGTATACTGTCACCCTGCTTATCTAACGTATATGCAGAGTACATCATGTGAAATGCCAGGCTAGATGAAGCACAAGCTGGAATCAAGATTGCCAGGAGAAATATCAATAATCTCAGATATGCAGATAACACCACCCTTATGGCAGAAAGCGAAGAACTAAAGAGCCTCTTGATGAAGGTGAAAGAGGACAGTGAAAAAGTTGATTTAAAACTCAACATTCAAAAAACAAAGATCATGGAATTTGGTCCCATCATTCCATGGCAAATAGATGGGAAAACAGTGAGAGACTTTATTTTCTTGGGCTCCAAAAATCACTGCACATGGTGACTGCAGCCATGAAATTAAAAGAGACTTGCCCCATGGAAGAAAAGCTATGACAAACCTAGACAGCATATTGAAAAGCAGAAACATTACTTTGCCAACAAAGGTCCATCTAGTCAAAGCTTTGGTTTTTCCAGTAGTCATGTACGAATGTGAGAGTTGGACCATAAAGAAGGTTGAATGCCAGAGAACTGATGCTTTTGGACTGTGGAGAAGACTCCTGAGAGTCCCTTGGACTGCAAAGGGATCAAACCAGTCAATCTGAAGGGAAATCAATCCTGACTATCCATTAGAAGGACTGATGCTGAAGCTGAAGCTCCAATACTTTGGCCACCTGATGTGAAGATCCGACTCATTAGAAAAGGCCCTGATGCTGGGAAAGATTGAAGGCAGGAAAAGGGTAAGACAGAGGATGAAATGGTTGGATGGCATCACTGACTCAATGGACATGAGTTTGAGCAAGCTCCAGGAAGTGGGAAGGACAAGGAAGCATAGTGTGCTGCAGTCCATGGGGTCACAGATAGTTGTACACGACGGAGGGGCTGAACAACGGGTGGTACTATTGGTAAAGAACCCACCTGCCAAAGCAGAAACATAAGAGATATGGGCTGGATCCCCGGGTTGGGAAGATCCCCTGGAGGAGGGCACAGCAACCCACTTCTGTATTCTTGCCCAGAGAATTCTATGGACAGAGGAGGTTGGCAGGCTACAGTCCTAGGGTCACAAAGAGTTGGACATGACTGAAGTGAGTTAGCATGCACAGCACTGCATTCTAGAATAACAGAAAGGAAGTGGAGGGAGAGAGAACAGTCCTTTATTTCAGTTTTCCACAAAGCCTAGGTACACCACTCTTCTTCCCACAGTTTGGTCACAGGATCTGTTAAAATGTCCCACTTTACATAACTTGGTTTGGGCTAGGAATCTACCATGTGCATACAAAAGAGTTCAGCCTAATTAATGCATGACCTCTGATAACACTCTGAACAATGCTACCAGCAGTGAAGCTGTTTAAATAATAAAAGTCCAAAGTTTAGGCATAACTCACAGCTGCTTCTTCATTGTACCTCCTCCATCTCTGTGGAAATAACCTCTGTGGAAATAATGCCCAGTCTTAAAGATCCAAACTCCAAAACTTACTTTGCCCTGAAGGCTCCCCAATATTTAATCATCTCTTCCATTTCAGGCTTAAACAATTTGTTCTGCACCTTTATTTAGGGTTTGTGGCTTCTGTGCTCAGTATGTCTGACTCTTTGCAATCCCATGGACTGAAGCCCACCAGGCTCCTCTGTCCATGGAATTCTCTAGGCAATACTGGAGTGGGTTGCCATGCCCTCCTCGAGGGGATCTTCCCTAGCCAGGGATTGAACCTGTGTCTCTTGCATCTCCTGCATTGGAGACAGATTCTTTACCACTGAGTCACCTGGGAAGCCTATTTAGGGTTATATTTATGTGAATTAAATTACCATTGGTTTACATATCTGCCTTCTTCATTAGGCATTAAGATTTTTGAGACCTGGGACTCTTTTTGTTCAACTTTGTGTTTCTAATAGTTCTCACAGTGATTAATTCAACAAACACAAATTTTTATGTATGAGTCACCTATTCGATTCTTAAAACTATGATAGTCCTGGGGATAGAAAAACGAATAAGATCCTTTGAGAGGCTTACATTTTATTATAGGAAGGCCATATTAACATCAGTAAGAATAAACTGTATGAGTGTTGTTATGATAAAAATAAGAATAAGCACAGGGCACAGGAAGTCACAAGAATGTGTAGTCAATTCTGCTCTGATCATAAAATCAAATTTATAGGTGAATCCACTCTTAAGCCCAAGGAGGGAATTCCCTTTAGCTTCTGACAAACAGATGTAATGGGTAAATGAGGATTAATCTCCACTGCAGTTGAGTTCACTAAGGAGCCTATGTCAGAGTCACAATGTGGCCACAAGTGGTCAACTGATTTATATTGTGATTTCTTGTTCACTGGGACACATATCAGACAGCAGATCTCTTTTCCCTTTGTGTCTGAATAGGAATTAGGGAGCTAGACCTCTTCCAGGGAATAGGAAGTATCCTAAGAAAGTCCTACTAGACCATTCTTACTGGTTATGCTTGTCTGGAAAGGAATCACCACATCCTTGGGTAACATGTACTTCTGCAAAGGGCCAAAAAATAAAAGGCTTACTTCACATGTAGCTTCTCTCTTTCTTCTTTAAGGCAGTATTTTTGATGAAAAAAGAAGTTGGTGGCAAGATAAATTGCATTCCACTAGTTAGTCACTGAAATCAGATCCCTTTTAACCAAATATGAAAGGTATATAAGGGGAAACTATCAATACAGTTGGTAACAGTCCACTTCATTCAGAATTTCAAGGGAAAACTAAAAAATAGTTACCACTTGCTAATGGTATTATAATAATGAATAAGTTTCAGTAAAGATTTAGAAAAAAGTGACATATTTAGCTCTATGGTACAATAGCTTTACTGATCATTATCATTTTTTGCTTGTTTTAGTGTAGATTGGAATTCACTTGTGAAAATAGTTTCATTGTACCAAGGAGCCCTTGCCTTTTCCTAAACTGAGATTTTACTTTAGAGATTGTATTTTAATTATTTAAAATTCATCAGGCATACGGATAATTAATCCCTGGGAGAGTTTTCCTCACTATCATGCTAAGCTAGCCTCCCTATGCCCTGTCCTAATCTGTTTAATATCCCAAATAACCCAGGGCCTGTTCTATAATAATATTATACTTTCTGTATTATAATGTTGGAATACTCTATACTTTATTACAATTTCTATTATTTGTTTTATGGAAAACATTCTAAGAATAGAAACTATGACACATAGTAGGTACTTAATATACAGCTGCTGACTGACTGGATAATAATCCATTATGATTGCTTTGAGTAGTCACTTTATTTTCAAATTCCTCAGTGCTAGTTCATGGCAAGTATTCATTGTGTCTATAAAACAAGATTCTTTTATTTTTAAGTTAATTTTTGTTACCTGTTAATTATTAGACTATTAAGATCATTTTATGAATTATATATTTAACATACAAAATGTCCATCTTTTATGTATCCTGATTAGAATATTATACACATAGAAATGCTCAGTATGTATTTAGAATAAAAATAGCTTTCACTTTTAATCTTAAATTTTTAAATTTATTTTTTTCTATTTCAGTTACTTTCAATATTACTTTCAGTAATTTTCAAAATAAAAGGCAGATTTCTTTTTCAGTAGGAAACAAATGTAAGAAAACTTATGCAAAATATTTGCAGTGTCACAGGACTAAATATATTTCTTAGATTCCCTCATCAAAATTTTTCAAAGTGCTCTCCCACTCACATCTCTAGCCACTAGACAAATGGCTCACACCCCTAACTTTCTCACACCCCTAACTTCCTCTGTTTCTGTGGCTGACCAGGAAGCCTCTGGGGAGGTAGCTATACCAGTGAGTTAAATTCATCTTTTTTACAATATAGTTTTCAACATCCCTCTCTTATGTATATTTGACCTAGATTCACAAAGGAAAATCAGCCCTTCATAATAAATAATGTCTTCTCTTTCCTTCAAAAGCATACATGATGGTTTTTATTCCAGCAAAGCTTAATCAAGAAATATTTTTCATTCATCCCAATAAGAATGGCCTGAGATTTCCTCCATCTAATCTTGAAGGCTCAGGATCCATGAACTCTATATGAGGTCTAGCAAGAGAATGTAGAGCCTGTGACACTGAGGCCCCTCTGTCCTGAAATCTCAGATAACTCATGAGGGCAGAAGTCTAGGATGTTCTCTTCAAAAGATGAATTGGGACCACACAACTGGTCTCTCAGAACGTGGCAATGCACAGGCCATAGGAAAGGAGCAAATGAACTTTCAGAAGCTCTATATGAGCTAATACTCTCTCGATATTAGTTTCACATCACCAACATCTCTGTTACTGTTAGTAGTTCATAACATATTTATTATTCTACAGTTCAGAAGGTCAGAAATTTAGTCATTCTCACTGGGCTAAAAAGTCAGGTATCAACAGGGCTGGTTTCTTCTGGAGGCTCTGGAGAGGAATGTGTTTCCTTGTCTTTGCCCACTTCTAGAGGAGGCCTTGTTTTTGGAAAATGATAAGTCAATTTTTGGTGAGAATTCTCACTGTAAGATGCCATTTTCTGTTCTGCTACCCATTTTTAGCTCTTTGTAAAATCTGTTATACTAACTGCTTTTTCTTCTCTGAATGGGTTTCCTCAAAAAATGTCTGCATTCTCTTATCTTCTGAATTGTTAACAGGCTATTCACTGCCCTTTGAAATTATATGGCAGATGTGGAAAATAGTTTCTGTATGTTCTTCCAATTTTGGGATAGTTTCAGGGGCACAGTTCTTAAAAACTGCCCGAAGCACCCTAATAGCCAGTTACACCACTGTCTCAAACATTATCTTTGCTTCTCTTCCTGTTGAAATTTGCTTCCAACCACTTCCTGTTGTTGTCTTCTAGTTCCAAACTCCCAATTTCAATGTTTTTTTTTACTATGGTTTATTTATAATGGAAGCTGCTCTAATAATCACATTACTTACAAGAAAGACTATCCTTGACGTATCCAATGGTCCAGAGATATTTTCAATTATTATAGAACTGCTTAGTATTACTTTATCTTATATAGTTAAGTCACTTGCTCAGTCCTGTCTGACTGACTCTTTGCGACCCTGTAGACTGTAGCCCACCAGGCTCCTCTGTCCATGGGATTCTCCAGGCAAGAATACTGGACTGGGTTGCCATTTCCTTCTCCAGAGGATCTTTCTGACCCAGGGATCGAACCCAGGTCTCCCACATTGCAGGCAGACACTTTAACCTCTGAGCCACCAGGGAAGCCCTTAATTCTCCACAAAAACTGAAGCAGAATGTCTAGAAGGCAGACTTTATGGAAGCAAGGGCTGCATCTTTTCATCATTACATGTCCAGTGCCTAGCACTGCATTTTGGGGTTAGCATTGGAGAAGGAAATGGCAACACACTCCAGGGTTCTTGCCTGGAGAATCCCAGGGACAGGGGAGCCTGGTGGGCTGCTGTCTATGGGGTTGCACAGAGTAGGACACGACTGAAGTGACTTAGCAGCAGTAGCAGCAGCAGTAAGCACTTACTATAATCTCTTTGAATGAACTAATAGATAAATGAATAATGAAAATGTGAAGAGCAATGTTTGCTTTTATCAATGCTGTAGATTGAAGCTAACAAGTTTAGCTATTGAGAGACCTCTGGTGAGTTAAGTGCTAAGGAAAACATTATAAGTAGGATACAGGGTAACGCTGAAAACTTTCTCTAATCAATAATTTTGGCTAAACACAGAAGCAAATTATCAGAGTTTTAATAAAAAAGTCAAAACAGCCAAAATGAGAAATAGAGAATTTTATATTTCTTGACACTTAAAATTTTTGTTGTATTGTTTGTTAAAACTCAGATATAACAATCAAGCTCCATTCTAGCAAACTTACTTTCGCTTGTTAACATAGGCAGGGGTGGCTGGGTGGGGGGATTGTCAGCTACTGTATAAGCAGAAAACTTGGTGAGTTCCCTAAGTGATTCTCAACTGAATAGAAAAGTGAAGATTCAGCACATCTGCTCAGCCACTAGAGAACAGAGGCAAGTACATAATGCAAATAGCCCTGCAGGAAGGAATATCAAAGAGCTACCACAACCACCAATTAACAGTGAAATGTTACTCCATAGGGACTTAGCAAATTAATGTGAAAAGGAGTTGAATATTCTTTAATATATGTTTATTTAGAAGAAGATAATTTTTTCCCTGTTAATGAATTATCTCCGAACACTCAATTTATCACCTTAGGTTGATATTAGTTTTCTATTGCTACTCTAACAAACTACCACAAACTTAGTAGCTCAAAACACACTTATTACTCTACAGGTCAGAAATTAAAAATCAGTCCCACTGGGCTAAAAGCCAGGTTTCAGCAGGGCTGGTTTCTCCTGGAGGTTTTGGAGGGGAATGTGTTTCCTTGTCTTTGCCTGCTTCTAGAGGAGGCCTACATTCTTTGGCTTGTGACCCCCGCCCCCAACACTATTCAAAGCATATTACTCCAATCTCTGCTTCCTCATCACGTCTCTTCTCTGACTTTCCTGCTTCCATCTTATAAATACCCTGGTATTACACTGACTTACCCGGATAATCCACGTGACTCTTCCCATCTCAGTATCTCTAACATAATTCTACCTTCCATGTAATGTTAGGTAATAAATATCTAACATCTTTAGATCTTTAGGACATCTTAGGGGGCCCATCACACAGTTAGGTTAATATGAAAGAATTCAGTTAAATGTGAGGAAGGAAAAGAAAATGAAGAAAGTCTCTCAGTAACAACAGCAGGGAAAGTACCATTGCTAGGAAATGCCTTCAAACCTTCCTAGTATTTGGTCTAGTTTTGAGATAGAAAATAAGACACTCTAGGAGAATACTATGGCCTTCCCGTATGGCTCAGCTAGTAAAGAATCCACCTGAATGCAGGGGACCTGGGTTCGATTCCTAGGATGGGAAGATCCCCTGAAGAACGGAAAGGCTACCCACTTCTGTATTCTGACCTGGAGAATTCCGTGGACTTATAGTCCACAGAGTCTGAAAGAGTCAGACAGGACTGAGCGACTTTCACTTTCACTTTCTTTCATGAGAATAATATAATATATGCCTAAAGATCTGGACATTTTCTTTAAGAGGAAAATTCTCTGATAATAATAGCTATGAAGAAACAATGTACTTTCACTTTTATGATATCTTGCTGCTTTAGGAAAGAACCAGTTTTTGTTGTGTTTTTTTTAAGCGATCCAGAATCTAAAAGTAGAAATGAAACCAGCAGAATTAGCAAAAGCATCCAGTCTGCAAGGGCACAAGGAATCAGCCATGCAGCTGCAACAGGGCAACAGGGCCTCAGCCATCCAGTTATTGGAACATAGAGTCAGCATGAGGCTCATAATCTCTACTGAGTGGGGTAATCAGACTGAAGCTGTCAATATGCTGTTAAAAAGAATACAAGGGAAGAAGTCAATGGATCCAAGAGTTTGATATATTGAGAAACTAGAAACCAACTGTGGATAGCATTTTTTGTCATTCTGTAACAGGGGAAAAATCAGGAACCTGTGATTACACGCTGCTGGTCGCATTCTGCCTGAAAAAGCATCTCAGTGTGAGGATTATGAAGCGCCTCTTGTCTGAGAACAAATGTGAACCAAGAGATTAACCCAGCATTTTAGACAGTATCATTTCCTTAGGGGAGAAGGTTGAGGGAAAATAAAGTCAACTGTGACTAAAGATTATCTGGCACCGAGAAGACCAAAACGAATGAAAACATTTCTAAAATATCTTTTCATATGCACAGGCAAAGGCAGAATACATGTAAGCCTTTGTTCACGATCTCTCTGTGTGTGATCTCCACACATTTTCTTTTCTTTGTGAAAGCAATGTCTACATATTCTCAACCGAATAGTGTCAGTATTATAATGAATTATGAGTTCAATTCAGACCTGTTTTGAAGGAGATAGATGTTCATTTCTATGAGATTTTTGCTCTGTGGAAAGAAGAGGAAGAAAACAAAAGCAATTTTTTGATATATATATATATATATATATATATGTATAACCTTGCCTATGACATCCATGCAATCTTTAGCAATAACTATTCGACCTTAAAAGGAAGAGAAGGCTTATACTAAGAGGGAAGCCTATGCGGTCAGATTTGGGATTGAATTCCAGTTCTACTTAAAACTTTTAAAATCCAGATTCTTCATTTGTAATATGTGGCTAAAGCCACATTGGTCTGAGAACCAAATCACATGAACATTGTGAATTACATGGTGCTTGGCACACATAATACTTAAAACAGAGTAGCTGTTAATAGCAATATGAATTAAACAAGAGTGAACAAATAAGAGGCTAAACTGTTACATCAAAATCTTTGAACAGAGTTAGTACCTGAAACAAAAACAAAGCTAGAATAATTTTTGAACTTTATAGATTTTTAAGCTTTTCTAACACAGTCTTATTCAATGAAGTAACCTAATATAAACAGCTCCGAATTTTAGACACATTTTTGTTTTCATTTTTCCACTTACCAGGATCATACTGATAAAGTTGTAGAAGTATCCAAAAATACTTAATTATCCTATGTATTATAAATATTGTTATTAGATGAGACAGTGTCATAAAACTGTAGAGCTGGCAGAGTCCTGAGTATAATTATTTCAATTTCCTCATTTAGCTGGGATTATACAAGGCTCAGAAATAACAGAATTGCTCCAGCTGCCCAGATAGTGAGGAGGAAAGTCAAGATGGCAGCCACAGCCTTCTGACTTCCAGTCTAGGGCTCTTCATACAAGAAGGCTATTCGATATGTGACAGATACAATTTGCTATCTGAAGATTAACCTTGTGAACAAGTCTTCGTGTGCAAGGAGGGAATGAGCATTGTGTATTTGCAGAGAGAAAACTGGGATGCTTTTGAAGAGATGGACCCTTAACTGGCAAGCAGGAGTTAGAAGGTGTTCATCACTTTCCCCTCAGAATCTTGGTCAAAGCATCTTTTGTGAAGATGCATCAGTGAGAACACTGTCACCCAATGGATTGGTTTAAGAAGATTTATGCTTTTCTGAGAACTGAATTTCTGAAAATATTGACCAAGAGTTTATATACTCTTTAATTCAAACTCTCTGTTTTTACCTTATTGTACTGTGGTCTCTTGGTAAACAGGCACTTGTAGAAGACAATAAATTTGTCAATATGATATTATTTCATAAATTAAATAAACTCTTCTGCTCCATTATTTCAAATACCGGAAATTAACTTAAAGTTAACAATGAGGTTAAGGGAACAATTGGAATATATATTGAATGTATATATATAAATGTATCTATAATAGCTTTCAAATTTGCTGACATATTTCTCCCACTTTACTTCATCATAATACAAAATGTAAAACAAATTCAGCTATGTGAAAGAACAAAGTTTTGATACTTGATTTGTATGCCATTCCTAAAATAGACTTTATGAGATCAAAATCAAATAGTTGGTCTACAAATATAAATAGTTGGTATATAAGCCTCCTTTCTAGGTTACTTTTATAAAAAGACAGAGGGGGACATTTAGGCATGAACAATTACCAACTCTTCAAATTGATCTTCAAAAATATTTTTAACTTCAGAAGGTAAATTACTCATTAAGAAATCCCTGAGAGAAGAAGGGATGTTTATTTTAAGGCTCTGAGGAAACTCTTGAGTATTTCAGTCTTTAGGGCAAACAAACAAACAAAAGGACCAATTTAGATCCATGTCTATTTTGTTTTTTAACTAGGGCCAGTTTTGAGCAGGCGTAGGAAATATAAAATACATAATTTATGGATCTAACCTAAAATGTTTGGGCAAATGCAATATCAAAGCAAACAAACAAGCCCCCCAAACCCAAACCAAAAAATTCCAACTATATATCTCTATCTACAGTATTACCTATACCTTTACTGACCCATCCATATCTGTAGGTCTGCTGGATGGCATCACCGATTCAAAGGAGATGAACTTAGGTAGACTCAGGGAGATAAAGAGAGATAGGGAGTCCTGGCTTGCTGCATGCAGTCCATGGGGTGGCAAAGAGTCAGACACGACTGAGCTACTGAACAACTCTCTCTCTTTTCCAGTACGTGTCTAGTTCTGGTAACCCTATTTCTTCCAGGAAGAAAGGGCATCGCAGAAGCCCTTGAATGGGACAAGAAAGTCGACAGGAACAGGTAACCTCGCTCTAAAAATGTCCTGAGTGAAAAGGTGAGGAGGGAACAGGCCCGAATAGTGTTGCCGCTGCTGCTGCTAAGTCGCTTCAGTCGTGTCCGACTCTGTTCGACCCCATAGATGGCAGCCCACCAGGCTCCCCCGTCCCTGGGATTCTCCAGGCAAGAACACTGGAGTGGGTTGCCATTTCCTTCTCCAATGCATGAAAGTAAAAAGTGAAAGGGAAGTCACTCAGTCGTGTCCGACTCCAAGCGACCCCATGGACTGCAGCCTACCAGGCTCCTCCGTCCATGGGATTTGCCAGGCAAGAGTACTGGAGTGGGGTGCCATTGCCTTCTCCGCCGAAGAGTGTTAGGAGAAACCAAAGTGGCCTAAAAAGGAGACCAGCGCGAGCCCGTGAGCAGTTTCACTTCCGCAGGGAGCCCAGCGCGGCGAGCCCTCGCCCTGCGGCCCGCGCCCAGGGGCTGCGTTTCCGGGACCTCGGCCGCAGCCGCCGCGGTGGGAAGCGGGCTGAGGACAGCGAGGCTTGGAGACCAGGTCGAGGAGAACCTCAGATCGAGAGAGTCCGGGCTCCGCGGGCACGCGTCCAGGCGCCTGGGCTTCAGCGGCCGCGATGCTGCCAGCAGCGCCAGCCTGGGCGCGCGGGAGTTGCGAGCAGCCTGCAGGCGGCCCAGCGCCCCCAGGTGGGTGCGCGCGCGGTCGGGAGGCGGGAGGGAGACCGGCCGGCCCCGGGGTCCCGCGGAGACCGTGCTCCTCGCGGTGCGGGACCAGGCTGCCGCTCTGCCCGCTTCTGCCGCGGGCTTCTTGGCCGGGGGAACCCGGACGCGAGGAGGTGGAAGCGCTCTTGAGGTCTGGGCAGCGTGCCACGGCCAGTGCTGCAACTTCTGAGGAGCTGGCACTCTCCAGGGCACCTGAAACAGCCGCCTCTAGTATCCAAAATCACCTTGAAATGTGTTTTACAGTTACACATCAGCCTAAAAATTCTGTCAACGTGTTACAGCAAAACTGCCCGTTTACCTGCCGGGGCTTCCCAAATCCAAACCGGTAAATGGCCTGTGACCTGCTAGTCAGACAGATTACTTTCTGTAGAAAGTCCTGGAAACAGCTTTTCCTAACGCAAAAGGAAGAGCAGTCAATTCAGCTCAATACATAAATGCATTTACGGGTCTAATGGAAGTGAAGGCACTTGTTTTCACTTCTTTTTGAAATACGTCAAATGCATTTGTGAATTGTATAATGATTATAAAGTGTTCAGTTTTGAAAATTAAAAAGAAAAAGGCTTCACTTGCATATTAAGAGTACTGGAGATGTTCACACTGACATAAGCGATAAAAAATCTGAGTGAAATTCTATTGATTTGCTGAATGGAGTTTCTCATAGCTTACTAGCATTTTAAAAAATTAAATTATGGTTTTAGCTATGGCAAGTGTGTTTTTTCACATATGAGTTTCAAAATACTGCTTTTTAGTTAAAATAGGAAGTGTACTTGTGGCAGTGGAAATGACAAGAAAAGAATTGATATCTTAATATGTTAACTTTCTGTGTAGTGAACACTGACATTCTGAAAGCTATGGTCTGATGGACTGCATCTTGGCTTGCTTCAGTAAATAAACCTTTGAACCTTCAGCAGGTTAGCTCTTTTGTATTTTTGGTTGAACAATTTTGTTAAATAGAATCAGCTACAGTTTGTTTCAAACTTCTAAATTGAGCAGTTTAGACAAAACATGACTATTATTTCACTTAATGCTCAAGTAATGCTTTGAGGTGTTTGGTAGTATGAATAATGCTGAAGTGATGTAAATTACCTTTTGTCTCATTCTGAGTCTCCCTGTTCCTCCTGTGCATTTCCCCTCATCTCTTTTGGTCCCTCCAGTACAATATTATTTTACTTGATTCATTTACCTCCTTATTTGGCTCAGCTAATGACACTTCTAACGAGCTCTCTTTTGTTGTTAATCCATGCCATTCCTAGATGTGGATAGTCTTCTAAAAGAACTAGTTCTGATTAATCTCTCTCTCTCTCTTTTTTTTTTTTTAAACAAAAACCTTTTTGTGTGACCTCTCTCTCTGCTTTGGGCAGGTGTCTCTGTCGCGTCATAGACTTTGGCTTAATGTGACACATTAGGGGTTAGTTACTCCAACTGCTTCACTTTAGATATGAGCAAACTGAGACTCAACGAGTGAGTTGCCCGCAGTTCCATGACCAATAAGTATCTGAAGATCTCATTCATCATTTTACCAACAGTCTTTTACCTATCCATCCCCAAGAGTTGTGTAGTAAAATGACTAAAATGGGCAAACACAATCTAAAGTGGTAAATAACATTTTTGTGCCTATGAAGATATATTTCCAGCAGTTGGTGTATGTTGTATTTGTAATGACAACATTGTATAAATTTCCATCAGAGTGTTCAACTTGTCATTTAGGGGAAGAAGGAAAAATATGATACCCAGAACTAAGACAGTGTGAAAATGATGCACAGTGGATGAAAATTCCATTAGACTCTCTTTTCTGGTTTATGAGTAACTAGATCCTGTCTACTAATGTCCAAAAGAGAAGTTCCTTCTTTGTTTTATTCCAAAACTAATGATTGTTTAAATCTAATTTTGACTGCTACCTTCAATAAAGACTGTTTACTAAAGCATAGAATATTCTCTACTCCATAGTTTCTGTATTTCTTATTAATATTATTTGAGGCCGCTGATGAAGACAAAGATGAATTGTTAGGTTAAAAGCAGAGAGCATCTGTCCTGTCTCACCGTATGCTAGATGCTTATACATAGTTTGTGAGGAATAGTTTGTCTAAGCATTGTGTCTAAAGCTCTTGAGGATTTGAAGCTTTTCCCTCCAACTATAATCTTCCAGCATAGTCAGTGATCTAGATTTCTCCTACCATGGAGATTCCTTTATTTAACTCTGCTGACTGATAAAACTTTCTTCAGACAAGCTGGAAAGGTTCTGATAGGCTTATTTATGTTGAGATTTTAAAGTGAGGTGCTCTCTCAGGGCCTTCTTAATATGGAATAATTGTATAATATTTAATTGCTTAGGATTTCAGGCATATAGCAGCATATTGGGCATAGGAACCTTTTCTTGCCGTGTCTTTCTGAACACGTGCTATAGGCGATCATGATCATGCCCTACTTAGGATGGCCTCAGCTCAGACTGGAGAAGGCAGTGGCACCCCACTCCAGAACTCTTGCCTGGAAAATCCCATGGATGGAGGGGCCTGGTAGTGCAGTCCATGGGGACGTGAAGAGTTGGCACAACTAAGCGACTTCACTTTCCCTTTTCACTTTCATGCATTGGAGAAGGAAATGGCAACTCACTCCAGTACTCTTGCCTGGAGAATCCCAGGGACGGGGGTGCCTGGTGAGCTGCCGTCTATGGGGTCGCACAGAGTTGGACATGACTGAAGCAACTTAGCAGCAGCAGCAGCTCAGACTGCTTCAAATCCAGTCCAGCTTCATTGCTTATCTGCTTTGTGATCTTGGATAAATAAATCAATCTATCATTATATCAATTTGTCCAGTTACAAAGTAAATGTGGATGGAACAATAGCATTTATTTGAAAGAATGTTTTTGAGGATTAAAGGAGAAAATGCATGTGAAGTGCTTTTCAAGGTGCCATAGCAAATAGTAATTGCTTAATACATGTTGGCTATTGTTTTACTCCTTTGGTCATTGATTGATAGTGTAATATTTGCATGTGGAAAGTAAAATTCTTGTTGAGAAACTACCTCATGCTGACTTGGGGAAAAACTTAAAAGGATGAAGCCATCAAACTCCCACATCAAAAAAGACTGGGGAATGTGGCTTCCTATAGAAAGACATTGTCATAATCTTGGGGAAATAGTGTGGTTAATAGTTCCGGGAGGAGGGGAAAAAAAGGAATCCGCAATGAGAAAAAAAAAAAAAAAAAAAGATTGATTAAAAGGGTTTAAATTAGAGCAGTTACAAGAAAGAATAAAATGGGAATTTAATGGGACAAAATGAGAGCTATATTATTTCAGAATTATTTCTCCGTATCACAGAGAATCAATTATGACCCAATTAAAGCAAAAAAAAAATATGAAAAAAATAAGCATCAAACGTAAAATTGTGGAATATTTCATCAAATTATAAGAAGATAGAAGATCTGTTTTACCAAAACATTTACTGCTAGGCTGAAAAACAAATCTAATGTAAAGAATATCATTCCTGTCAAATATAAATCACATGTTTTAAGAAATTAAATGGCTGCTACCTGACCATCAGGGCTCTCTTGGTGGCTCAGATGGTAGAGAAGCTGCCTGCCAATACAAGAGGCCTGGCTGTAATCCCTGGGTTGGGAAGATCCCCTGGAGAAGGGAATGGCAACCCACTCCAGTATTCTTGCCTGGAGAATCCCATGGACAGAGGAGACTGGTGGGCTACAGTCTATGGGGGTCACCAAGCAACTTTCACTCACTACCTGATCATCTAAGATACAGTTGCTATTTTATTACTTTATATATATATATATATATATATATATATACATATATATAAAATAGAATATCTTAGAATAATTTTGGAGACATCTATGAAATAAGAATAGGAAGGACAAATATTCTAGAAGTTGTTATTTAAAAATGAGTTGTCATATGGTCTTATAATTCTTTCCTATTTGAAATATAAAGATGGTGTCTATGTTTTACTGCAGATACTAAAATAGTTCAGGTGGTGAAGATAACAGATATTATATGGAATTATACCCTCCTGTATTTATTTTTCACTCAGAAATATAATGAGCCTTTTAGACCTTTACCATTAGATGTAAATTTCTTTGCTGCTTCCAAATGCTCCTGATTGAGATAATCTAGAAAGATTACTTCTCTTTGTAATCATGAGAAGTAATTCATTATTACCTTGTGGTATTTTGTAAGATTTTCTTTGTATCCAGTTCAAGTTTTGCTTTATCATATGAACTATGTGTCATATTTCCTTTTCTTTTAAGCTTCATATTAGTAATTCTCATTGCTTCATTTTCATGTGTTCCATTTAATAAGGAAGACATACTGAAAAGCACAAGACATTCTTAACGTGGAGTTTCATTTGCCCAATTTTGTTTGGTCATGATCTGGGTTGAGGTGTCAACCTCATCCTTCAATCAGGATCAATGGTCTCATTCCCTTTTTTTTTCATATTTATCTGTAGGATCATGTCTAACTTTCAGAAGAACAATATAGTTTCAGACTACTTGAAATGTTGGCCTTTTAGTAGCTATCCTGTATTATGTTTCTACTTTGAATTTATGTGATTGGGATATCACATTACTTTGATAGGTGAGCATGTCAGAAGATTAGCACCTAATTTGGACAAGAAGTTATGTTGTTTCATATAGTCATATGAAAACATTTAATAATTCATTGTGGCCTTTCATTTCCTAACAGTTTTCTAAACTGTTAAAGTCTTTTTTTAAGGGATGGGGTGCAGGGTGGAGAAACATCAATATGCAGAAACATATCACATCAAAGTGGTAGGATTCTATAAAATCATGGCACTGGAATGACAAATTTTAGCGTACTTCTTGTGACTGTATGAAGAATCCTTAAAATGTACACATTTTCTGCATTGGCCAATCACATTTTATTTAGATTTAGAAGACCAGTGTAATTAAGAAATCTCAGGAGACAACTGCAGCTTTAATGTAATTCGTGAACTATTGGGTCCCTATTGGAGCCAGTCCGTTGACTGCTTAATGGCCAGTGATGTGTGTTGTCTGGCATTTAAAGATTTGTTGGATTCAACAAAGCCCTTCTTTCCTTCCAAACAATAGATAATGAGACTGTTAGCAGTGGAAGGTCAATGTTCGGTGACATACGATAGAAAATGACAACTAGTTGACTCGTGTGGAAGATGGATAATTAGAAAAAAGACTAGAAGAGAGAATTAAGGAGGACTGAAAGACAGAGGGAAGAGTCTTGGTTTCTCACTTTCCATTTCCAAGTCATGTAAGACCCCGATGCACTTGTTGTTTTGATATTGTCTGTTCGTGAAATGCCTGTGACATCCTGCAATGACTTTTTCTTTATATGAACTAGTTTGAATGAGTTTCTTTTCTTTCTTTTTTTTTTTTTTTTTTGGAGGGAAAAAAAGAGTTTGGGTTAGAATACCTTTATTTCTCAAACACTGCCATTCCTGTTCCTGTAAGCGTCTCCTCTTTTAGAAAAATGCTGTTATTGTTAAAGTGATGTCTTCTAAGAATCTTCCACTGAAAGTTCAAAATCATCAGAATTAGATCTATTCCTTTTATGTGATAAAAAAAAGAGTGCCTTGTGAGGAAGTCTGGTGGTCCTCTAGATAAAAATATTTGGAGTTTTCTAGCTTTATGGTGCATATTTGAAGAACTTGAAGTCTCATTAGTTGGTGAGGAAATAACTCATTCAAAGGTTAATACTATGAGTTAAGCTCTATTAAGAAGTCTAGAGTTTTGAATTATGTAGTTATAAAATTATAATAATTATAAAATTTGGCAATAGAATTTTTATGCTTTGTTAATACAGTCATTTTACTTATATGAAAAGTTTATAGCATGCTGTTTCTGACAAACTTTTAAAATGTGTTTAAATTGAGGCACACAAATAGGATGCTTATGACATTTATCTTATTAAAAAAGAAAGAAGAATTATAAAATTCCTCCAGCATAATTTACAAGCTATTATCTCAATCCTCCTGGCAGATGATAAAAAACAGCACCACTGACAGGCCATTGTGAACACTTTATCCACACTATCAGTGGATTAATATCAATCTGAAGCAGTGTAATCAGCATTTTACTTCAGAGATTGGTCCTTGATTAAGATCTTTTGTAGTAATCGAGTAGAAAGTTTAGTATCCTCATTAGGTTACAGATGATATGTTATTAATAGTGTTAATGATCACCTTGGAAACAAGGTTAGAATTTGGTGTGCTCTTACCAAATTGGAGAGATAGCCACAAATTAATGAAGTTCAGGTGTGATCAATTAAGTGTAATGATGTAGGTGAAGGAAGGAGACTCAGTGACAGAAAATTTTTCAGAGTTTAACAAGGTTACAGTCAGTCTTATAATGAGCAAGGGGAGAGTTGCAGGAGAAGCTGGAAAAGTAAACTGAAACTAAATTACCTAAACCTGAAGGAAAAGTCCCCCAAGTGTGAGTGGATACTGAAGAATTTTAAAGCAGAAGCATAACATGACTAGATTTTTGTTTTTAGACGATCATGTGAAAGGTTCTTCTTCTTCTAAATCACCTTCTGAATCAATGAAGGTGAAAATAAAAAGAGTTTATGATCTGAAAAAAATAAAAGATCTTGTGAGGTGCTTTTGGTACAGTTAATTAGAAGAGGTCAACAATGGGTGTTTTTGAACAATTAGGAATTTATCCAAAAGCAAAATAAAGGGAGAAATGGACGTGTTTATTGAGAACTATATACTTTTTGTGCTATAGTAGTAGATACAGAGTCTGAGGGGGAAGGAGATGTGAAGAGTCAATGGTAGGTTTGTGGCCTGGAAAACTGGGAAGATCATTAAGTTATCATTTACTCCAATGGAAAAGACTGAAGGACCAGGAAGAAATGGCAAGGGCATGAGAACATTCAATTTCAATTTTGCATGTGTTAGATTTGGGCTAGATGAGAAATACTCAGGTAGTGATGTCAGATAAGCATTTAATGTTATGATACGGAGCTCAGAAAGGGAGTTCAGGCTAGAGATATAAAATTGGGAAAAATACCTTGGCTTAGCTAGTAAAGAGTCTCTGCCAATGCAGGAGATGTGTATTTGATCCCTTGGTTGGGAAGATCCCCTGGAGAAGGAAATGGCAACCTGCTCCAGTATTCTTGCCTGGGAAATCCCATGGACAGAGGAGCCCAGCGGGCTACAGTCCATGGAGTTATAAACAGTTAGACACGACTGAGCGCACAGGTATGCACAGTCTTTAAAATTGTATCAGTAAGTAAGATAGCAGAAAAGAAGTGTTTAGAGTGGAAAGAAACGCTGACCCAGGGTAAAGAACCACATAAAGTAAAATTTACATATTGATAGAGACAGAGGAGTTACCCTATATGATTGAGGAGAGGCTGAAAAGAGAAGGAGGAAAATAGTATAATGGGAGGAATTCAAGAATGAGGTGTTTTGGGGAGGCAGGAGTGGTGAACTGATTGAAATTCTTTAAATAGTTCAGGCAAATTGAAGACTGAAATTTAACTGATGAATCTGACATGAAACTTAGCGATGACTGTAGGGAGAGAGGTTAAGTAGCTTTAGGAGAGGGGATGAGAGTTGAAGGGTGAAGGTAGATGAGGATGTGGATGCCATGTAGACAGCTTTTGAAAGCTTGGCTCCAGAATGTAGAAAGAAAGTAGCCATTGCAGGAGATGTGGGTTAAAGAAAGGGTTTTGTGTATTTGTTTTTTGTTTTAAGATCTGTGCTAGTGTGATGGTTTATTTGTACTCAAAAGCTGATAGCACTACACCAAAGGAGATTTTTTCCTGTGAAAAGGTTCAGAGATAAGTTCCATAAATTTCATTATGAACACATTTTAATGTAGATATTTTCTTATGTGTTTAAATATTCTGTTTCATCCTTTCCCTTCCTTCTTTCCTTCTCTTCTTCCATGATTCTGGAGTGCCTCTCTTCTCCCTCTCCTCCCCTCCCCTCCTTCATTCCCTTTCCCCCTCCCCATCTCCTTCTCTCTATAGGCATGAATGTTAATGGGAAATAATGAATATTTACTTGCATTGAACCTTTATTTCCATGCTGGATTTTTCCATAGTTTTGCTTTTATTGATCATCCCTTCCTTTTTATCCAAATCTGAATCAGTGCATCGCTATTACAGTCATGTCTTTGCATATGTTTCAACTTGTACCCCCTCTTTTACCATCAGAGCTGCTTGATTGAACTCCAACCCTGAATAAGTCTATCCAACTGTTTTCTTCCTGTTTGAATCCAAGTAACTGAATGTTGCTAAGTGAAAACACATTCGGGCAAGTTGGAAGAGTTATAAATTTGGGCAGTTCCTGTTACATACTACTTGTGTCATAGAAGATTTTGATAATAAATGACAGTGAGTTGAAAATTGTATTCTCTGAATGCAGGTTTGTTCTATGATGTCAGATCAGTGAACTCTTCCATACTTTCTGTCTGTTGATGGGCAAAAACACTATACTGTGCTTCCTGACACTGTATCAACTAGACATGTGGCTCTTGGGCACTTGAAATACAGCTGGTTCAAATTGAGATATGCTGTAAATGTAAAAACACTCACTAGTTTTCAAGGATTTAAAATAGAATGTAAAATCTTTCAGTAACTTTAATATTGATTTACATGTTTTACTGGATTGAATAAAATATATTGCTATAATTTCACCTATTTCTTTTTATTTGTTGTTACAGAGCTGTTAAAAAATTAAAATTACATATGGGATTTGCACTTGTGATTTATATTGTATTTTCTGTTGGATAGCACCGCTCTAAGTTTTCAAAAAATCCCAATGAAATCTGTTGAAGGTTTGATTTCTTTCTTATGAAATACTGTTATATAAATATTACCAATATCTGACGCGAACAATGCTAACATAATTCACAATTCCTCCAATAGTTTAAAGAGACCCTCTCCCCATTCATGCTTACCCACAGAGGTATTTTAATAATGACATTATAGTATTACTTGAATGTTTAAATCATAGAGTAATACTTAAATAGTGTAAATGCTAAAATTTACCTACGATTTTTCATATCATTTACTCATATTTCTATTATATCTTTTACCTTAATAACTTGTGAGGTCACATTATATATTGAAGATTTAAACTTTATCTTATCATCACAGGTATTTTTCTTAGTCTATTGTGATCTTTCTAAATGATTTTGATTATGGTGTTTGTTGCCACTGAATACATTTTAATGCTCATTTTTTCAAATACACTTATATTTTCTTTCACAATTCTGTTCCCTGTCTTGGCTAGGGGAGTCTTAAAAATCCCTAAGTGACCACTGTAATTTTCTGTATTTTTTTCTAAGATTTTAATTTTTATAGTTGCATGTAGTATGCTTGAGATTTATTTTTGTGTATAGCATGAGGCTAAAATCCAACTTAAGTTTTTCTTTTTTAATATGGGCAGCTAGTTGAGAAAAACATTTATAAAATGAATCCTACTCTTGTAAGTGAATCGAAATACCACCATTGCCATACAGCAAAGCTTCATGTATCTGGGAATTTGCATTCTGAATTCTCTGTTCCACTAATGTTTTTGTTTATTCCCAAGCCAATTTCTGCTAAGGAAAGTTCTCTCAAGAAATCGCCTTTTCCATAATATTTTTTTGGCTATTAATAGATATTTATTATTCTATTTTTCCACTTGCATTTAAAGATGATTTTGTCCACTTCTCCTTCCCATGAAATAATTGGGATGCTGTGTAACACATAGTTTAAAAGCATTTAATAGAAAGCCATCTACCAGTTTTAATCAGAAAGAACTTCAAGTTAGGGAATTAAGTGTAATTATTGTTGCTCAGTCATGTCAGACTCTTGGTGACCCTACAGACTGTAACCTGCCAGGCTTCTTTGTACATGGGATTTTCCAGGCAAGAATATTGGAGTGAGTTGCCATGCCCTCCTCCAGGGGATCTTCCTGACTCAGGGATTGAACTCGAGTCTCTTGTGTCTTCTGCATTGCAGGCAGATTTTTTACCATTAGCACCAATCAACATTAAATGCTATCAACTATTCTGTTGGATTAATATGGATAAAAAATTCTGTGTCCAAAAGGTCCAAGGTTTCAGAATAAGTATATAGTAACTTGGGTTATTTAATTCAGTTGACAAAGCTGGAAACTTTCAACTCACTCATATTTCAGTTACATGAAGATTGAACTTTCCTGATATGCTTCTGTGAAAAAATGTTACAAGATATTACTTTCTATATTTGAGATGTCTTTCCAGATAATATTTTTTCACAAAATTAGCTCATTAATTGAGTTGAATCATTAATTGGAAAGATGTGACCTTTGCACTGAAATTATGAGATAGAAAATATCTAATATTTTATCAGTATTAAACTGAATAAGATGTTAAAATGAAAAAAAAAGGCATAATTCCTTAAAAAGAACTTGATAGATCTTTGGATACATATATAGAGTTTCAGTTTAAAATTTATCAAAAATTTTGTTTGTTTTATAGACCAAACTAATCTCCTAATCTCTTACATGTTTCCTATACATTTTTCCAGTTTTACGCTGTTAAAATTTATCGTGTTATTTGACAAGATAACTTAGGCTGCAAGTTGTGTTACCCTTTGTGAGTTCATTATCTGTACTGATATCTGCAGCTTATCTGTGTCAACTCAGATATAGGGTCTATCACTTGTGTGACTTTGAGCTGATTATGTAGGATCCAATTCTTTTATATCTGGAGTGGGTAACACACCTATTTTATAGCCTCGGGATAATTAAATATAATTCTGTGTGTAGAGCACCTAGAGCATTCATAACAGGTGCTTAGCAAATGGCCGATATTACATTCAGCATAAGCTGCATTCAACTTGCACTTTTATTAGAAGGAATGTGTTTACATGGCTCATTCTCACACTTCGGGTGTCGTGTACATATGAATCTCAGGATTGAGAGCCTCATATAAATGTTCTTTCAGTTCTCCTGTTTAATTTTTCTCAACACTACATTAAACAGTATAATAATATCTCAAACACATGTTTCTCTGGGTTTTCACTCCAAACTGAACGTGAAGAAACCTGTGATCCGTTATGAAAATAAATGCTATGGTTCTATATATGAATGCAATGTAGTCTTCAGGGAAAATAGTTAATGGGTAAAGAACATTTTTCTCATTTTGAGAATTTAATTCTGTTTAAGCATCATATTTTTAAAAATAAAAATGTAGTAAACTTTCATTTCTTTATTCTTGAAGGAGACTTTGTTCATAGCTATACCATATAGTATACTTCCTGCCCTCCCAGCCTTATGAAGACAGAAGAATGTACAGAAAAGCTGGACCATAGTGTAGTTGACTCAGTCTCTGAACTTTTGCAATGAAGGCATTTCTTATATCATCATGTAGTTAAATAATAGTTGATATAGTTGCGCAGGCAGTGTTTTAGCAATATATTTGAAATTGTTTAAATTATGTCTGAGCAGTGTATTCCTTATAGGGTATAAATCTATACAGTGTTTCACCTAGACATCTAAGGGTGAGCAGAATAGCAGAAAGGATCCCCAAAGCAAATTTCTAGTTCTGAGTAACCCTCAGTTCCTGTAATTATGGAAAGAAAAGGACAGCTTTTCTATTAATTTTATGAAGGCCAGCCTTCTGAGAATCCAGCAGTTAACACCCATTTCATTTCTGCTCTCCTTATGAAAACATAGAAGAATCGTTAGAAAGTATGTTCACATGCAGTGTTTTATTGTATGACCTCTTAGAATAATTCTCTGATCTGGTGCATATACGAATCTAGACTCTGAACTCCTCATTCTGAATTCAAAGCCTAGCAGAATCACCTAGTAGTTAGTCATAGGACCTTAAGTTACTCTGTGACAAGAGCTCTCCATACCTCACAATGAAATGAGGAAAGAGCGTGTAGTAGTACTTGAAGCGGGCGCGTACTCTGTAATTGATGACTGTCATGGTTGCTGCAAGGCAGGTAGGCCAGCAGCCACGTGGGACGTTATGAAGGATGACCCACACTTCTCTTACCTGATGGTCAATGCCTCAAAAATCTAAAGAGTTCATACTTTTGAGCTTCGTTCCTTTAATACTGCGTTGCCCCTGTTATTCCGTACCATATATATTCCTGGGGAAAAAAAGGTGTTCTGTGGTGAAATAAGTTTTGATATATATATCATACATATGATATATATGTATAGGTATAAATATGATATATGTATTATATATATATATCATATATATATATTAGGTCATTAAAATAGCCTGAGAAATTATGCAACTAACAGTGTCTGTTCAATTTCCTTGAAGCCATTGTCTCATAAATGTTTTTAACCATGGTATGCTTTGTTATCACAACACTGGAAGAGAAGTAAGTTCTTTTGCACAAAAAATTATCATCCCTGTTAAATGGCAATTTCTTGAGATTCCTGAGTTCTTTCAACCAGAAATTGATGGCACTCTTTTTAGTTTTTTTCTTCAGTTCTGTTCATCCCATTGGGTAAATAAAGTTCTCACTCTGCTGTTGACCACATTTGAAATGAGCAGAAGGGAAGGAGGCTTATCATAGAAATAAAAGTGGAGGGGGCTATAGATAGGGAAATGGCGTTGGCAGGCTAAGTAGGGCACAGACAATTTGCTGATTTTTAAAATTCTCTTATGATTATTTCTGACTTTTCTGGTGGGACTTTTATTATGGGATGTGCCAGAGAAAACAGGAGGAAATGTGGGGATGAAATGGAACTGGGAAAGAACCTAGGGAATTCTAAGATAAGAGTATTTTGGAGTGTTGTGTTTATGATGTTGATATTCAGATAGCATGTGTACATCTTAACTGAGCAAATAACTTAAAAGATATTTTCACATGTTAAATGTATAAACCTGCCACTGTCTCAATAATCATGTATGCTATGTAAATGGCCTCACACTGTTGAATTATTGGGATTTCATTCATTAGAAGATTCTAAAATTAAGAACAACTTGACAGATGTTTTTCATGTTAGAAATGTTTGTCAGTGAAGCACATGTTTGATGCAAATATATGGGCTAATAAGAGTCACTCAGATAAATTATTGCTGAAATATTTTTCTACCTAAAACAACAGAAACTGATATAAATGCAAATAACTTAGAGAATGAGTTTTATGTCTTAGAGATGGACTAACTTAGTAGGTCACATAGAAAGCAACGTTAATATGACAATGACTGCTATTACTCAAATAGATTGGATGCTATTTAAAGGAATGGGTAGCCTCTGGCATCCATTCAACAGAGAGAAGCACATTAATAGATGCTTCCTGATGAGCTAGTACAAAGTGTGACATTAGAGTTGCTGACTAAGTTTATGAAAGAGAATAAATAAAGGTGAAGCCATTTCTGAATGCCCTGTTTATGAATATCCTTGGAGTTCTATATTTACCCTTAGTTAACCAGCCTGGGATTTCCAAGTTCTTTCTTAATTGTTTGGTTTGCACATGAACTGCCTTTGATTATGAAAAATGTTTCAAACTCACAGAACCTTTTACACAAAGATAATTTTAAGGCAGTTCTCAGTATTATGTTAATGTTTAAATCTGATAACAAATACATTAGTTATTTTTACTAAGATTTCTATAACCTTTTAATATAACTTAAGAGTATTTAGTTAATTAGAATATCTTTTGGGATAAATAGAAAAAGTATTATTATTGTCTAAAAGTTTATGAAATTTAATATCCTGCATTTATGTATAGAAGATTAAATCATTTTCTTTATTATTCTTTTTTCTAAAATAATACATACCCATAGGTGAAAATATGTACCAGGGTTAAAAAAGTAGAAAAAAGAGATATATGTACTTCTAATTTTTGTTTTTCTATGTTTACTTCTAATACTTTTACTTGTTTAGCTTTGTTGCTTTAATACATTTACTATTTGCATATACATTTTAAAATTACATTTGTATGGCTATTTGGTGATGTAGCATTTGTAAATATTTCTGCTGTGCTCTTGCCTCATTTAAATATATTGCACAATGTTTTAAAACAAAAGGAAACAAAAAGAAGGAAATCCACAGTGATTTATTGGATAGAAGAACAGATCATCCTCCAGACAAGATTATTTTTATTACTTTAAATAATTATTTTAGTTAAGTAATTAAATATGAATTATTTTTATTAACTTGCTGTTGCTGCTAAGTTGCTTCAGTCGTATCCGACTCTGTGCGACCCCATAGACGGCAGCCTCCCAGACTCCCTGTCCCTGGGATTCTCCAGGCAAGGCCACTGGAGTGGGTTGCCATTTTAAAGAAAGACAAATTCGGTATGATTTAACTTATATAGAAGACAAAACAAATTGCCCAATGTAACAAAGCCAAAACAAAGTCTTAGATACAAAGAACAAACACTGGTTGCCATAGAGAAAGAGGGAGAGGGGAGAGGGAGAATGAGTGGTGAGAGAGACTGTGAGGTGCAAACTTTCAGACAAAATAAATGAGTCACGGGGGGCAGGGTGAAATGTCCAACAAGGGGAATATAGTCAATAATATTGTAATAAATTTGTATTTTAACAGATGGTAACTAGACTTTTCATGGTGATTGTTTGTAATTTACAAAAGTGTCACATCATTATGTTGTGCACCTGAAATTAACACAGTGTTGTAGGTCAATTATACTTCAATTAAAAATAATATATGTATACTGTCTTAGCCATTTTAAGTATACAATTCAGTGTTGTTCCTGTAGTCACCATGTTACCTTCAGTGACTTCATGGTGACATGTAGTCACCATGCTGTACATTGCCTAAGTTTCAACTCTCATTTAAATTATAATTATAAATGAGAATTATGATTTAACTTTCGTTTAAATAAAGCATGAGTCTCTTTCCCAAATATTTTTGTTAATATTTCGTAAGTTATGTTGCCATTGTTTTCAACGTTTTCCAATGCTTATGTCACTTTGATCCCTTGAGTGTATCATGATACAGTGGGAAGAGTACAGTTTTACTGTTTGGAAAGGGTTCTATAGCCGAGCAAGTCCCTAGTGTTGTCTCCCATATTGTTTTTTAAAGATTGATGATGTAAATTAACACTTACAAGATGCTTATTGGCCCTGCAACAATAAAGAGTTACCTTTATTAACTCTTCTAAGCCTTATTGTGGATGGTTTTCATTGTAGGAAATTTGGGAAATATAAGGAAGAAACATAAACTTCCATTTCATTGTACTGCCCAAACTTCGTCTTGTTTACATGTTGGTGTTGTATACATTTTTTTTTACCTATAAGTATGTATATAGCATTTTTAAAGGCAAAATTGGACCTAACTGATGGACCTAAAATAATAAAGAAAGAAAACAATAAGTGTTTAAGAACATAAAAAATTTTTGTACCAATCGATTTGAAGTCATCTGACAGGACAGGATCAAATCCTGGCTTTGTCATTAATGGACCTTCATCTTTTACAAGCCATGCAACCTCTTTCATACCCAGGAGGCATTATGTATATTGATGATAACATCAATTATTCAAGAGAATGATAAGCTCATACTAGTAATTCAATTAGTACCTCTTATCTTAAAAAAAACTACAGAAATTAAAATTGCTTTCTCTAGGCACTTGGAATTGAGGATATTTGTCAAGAAAAGGGTGGACTAATGCCTCTCTCTACATTCCTGTGTAGGAGTAATTACCCTTCCTTCATCTATCCTGCCATCTCCTGTGCTAGGCTCCAGGGATATACACAAAGTTGGCTCTAGCTCTCAGGGACTGTATTTAAGTGAAACAGGGTGGGACAAGCTGAGTAGTTCTACTTCTTTTTATTTTCACTCTAATTCAACATCAGGTGACTAAAAATCCCTTGGCCTGCCAAGATCTGAATAATTCAATCATGAGAACTAGTTAGCAGGCTGAGCAACAGCTAAAAATGTTTTCTCTGATGATTGGGGGTGACTCCTGATGCAAAACTGCTATTCCAGAATGCCACCACTCATTTTAGAATGCAGTCATGAGTACAGTCTCTTGGGACAGAGTTTTGAAAATTTTATTCACTAAGACCTTCCAAAGCAAAGAAATAGAGGAAAACAATAGAATGGGAAAGACTAGAGATCTCTTCAAGAAAATTAGAGATACCAAGGGAACATTTCATGCAAAGATGGGCTCGATAAAGGACAGAACTGGTATGGATCTAACAGAAGCAGAAGATATTAAGAAGAAGTGGCAAGAATACACAGAAGAACTGTACAAAAAAGATCTTCATGACCAAGATAATCACAATGGTGTGATCACCAATCTAGAGCTAGACATCCTGGAGTGTGAAGTCAAGCGGGCCTTAGAAACCATCACTACGAACAAAGCTAGTGGGGGTGATGGACTTCCAGTTGAGCTATTTCAAATCCTGAAAGATGATGCTGTTAAAGTGCTACTCTCAATATGACAGCAAATTTGGAAAACTTTGCAGTGGCCACAGGACTAAAAAAGATCAGTTTTCATTCCAATTCCAAAGAAAGGCAATGCCAAAGAATGCTCAAACTACCGCACAATTGCACTCTTCTCACATGCCAGTAAAGTAATGCTCAAAATTCTCCAAGCCAGGCTTCAGCAATACATGAACTGTGAACTTCCTGATGTTCAAGCTGGTTTTAGAAAAGGCAGAGGAACCAGAGATCAAATTGCCAACATCCTCTGGATCATCGAAAAAGCGAGAGAGTTCCAGAGAAACATCTATTTCTACTTTATTGACTATGCCAAAGCCTTTGACTGTGTGGATCACAATAAACTGTGGAAAATTCTGAAAGAGATGGGGTTACCAGGCCACCTGCCTTTTGAGAAACCTATATGCAGGTCAGGAAGCAACAGTTAGAACTGGACATGGAACAACAGACTGGTTCCAAATAGGAAAAGGAGAACATCAAGGCTATATATTGTCACCCTGCTTATTGAACTTCTATAGAGTACATCATGAGAAACTCTGGGCTGGAAGAAGCACAAGCTGGAATCAAGATTGCTGGGAGAGATATCAGTAACTGCAGATATGCAGATGACACCACCCTTATGGCAGAAAGTGAAGAGGAACTAAAAGCCTCTTGATGAAAGGGAAAGAGGAGAGCGAATAAGTTGGCTTAAAGCTCAACATTCAGAAAATGAAGATCATGGCATCTGGTCCCATCACCTCATGGGAAATAGATGGGGAAACAGCGGAAACAGTGTCATACTTTATTTTGGGGGGCTCCAAAATCACTGCAGATGGTGATTGCAGCCATGAAATTAAAAGATGCTTACTCCTTGGAAGGAAAGTTATGACCAACCTAGATAGCATATTCAAAAGCAGAGACATTACTTTGCCAACAACGGTCCATCTAGTCAAGGCTATGGTTTTTCCAGTGGTCATGTATGGATGTGAGAGTTGGACTGTGAAGAAAGCTGAGTGCTGAGGAATTGATGGTTTTGAACTGTGGTGTTGGAGAAGACTCTTGAGAGTCCCTTGGACTGCAAGGAGATCCAACCAGTCCATTCTGAAGGAGATCAGGCCTGGGTGTTCTTTGGAAGGAATGATCCTGAATTTGAAACTCCAGTACTTTGGCCACCTCATGCGAAGAGTTGACTCATTGGAAAAGACTCTGATGCTGGGAGGGATTGGGGACAGGAGGAGAAGGGGACGACCGAGGATGAGATGGCTGGATGGCATCACTGACTTGATGGATGTGAGTTTGAGTGAACTCTGGGAGTTGGTGATGGACAGGGAGGCCTGGCGTGCTGTGGTTATGGGCTCGCAAAGAGTCAGACACGACTGAGCGACTAAACTGAACTGAGGTGAAGACCTTCCCCAGTTTTTGACTATACTACCCATCATCTTGTTTAAGTAAATGTTTCCTTTTGGCTATTTTTTTTTTTAGCTTAAATATGATACATTTAAAAAGATTATGTGGCTACCATAAATAAAAAATCATTACCTCTTGCCATTAGTAGATGGTGACCATACAAATACACAGATTGAAAATCAAATAATTTTGAAAAAAGCAGCTAAGGACAAGCTCTGGGCCTCTGGGTCACTCTGTCTTTGATAGTGGTGGAGTTCTTGAAGTTGCAGGAGCTCCAAACTGGAACATAGGCCTGAAGGAGTCAGGATTGGAGGAGTGTTCTAAAGGGAGTGATATTCCCTCTATGACTTCCAGTCCCTGTGTCCCAGGAATTGGCATCCTACCTCTGGCAAATGCCCTCTTGAAAGGCATATTTCACGTTCCAGATGTTTGAAAGGAAGTTTTCTTTTAGAGCTGACAGGTGTCAGGCACTGTGATAAATGCTCAACATACTTTATCTCATTTAATTTTCTCAACTACCAATTTCATAAGTTCTATTATCCGAATGTTACAAGTAGGTAATCTAGTTTTAGAGATGTTAATTATTTGCCCAATTGGACTCCATGACAGCCTGACTCCAAAGCTTGACATTTTGGCCACTGTATGCCTCTCTGTAGTGAACTCACTTCTTTCTCATGCAAACTCAGATATACATCCACGTCAAGCAGGTATCCCTCCCACGTGAGCATTTCCTTTTTTAAATCAATAAAATAGCCGTATGTACAGAAAGTTATTTTAATAGAATAATATACAACATAAAAGATACCATTACTTATTAGTAGATTGACTTAGAAACATTCTTAATAAGTGATAGAATAGACAACCACAGTTTCCAACTGATAATCATAAAAATTTAGAGAGTTTTGCTACTTTTGAGGTCCTTAGAGATGAGTGAAGTAATAGGAAGTGAAATATCTACAATGAAATGCTAGAAAAAATGTCTTTCATAAAGGCCATTAGGGTATTTAAAATCATCAAAGCTGTAATACAGATGTGATTAAAATATACTGTAAAATGCCTGCGATAGAGTAGTTTAAGAATGCAAGGCTAATAATTTGCATCTGCCTAATACTTTGCATTCTCAAAGGAATTTTCAAACCCCTACTAATTGACTCTTAGAAAATTCTTCTAACATATCATTTACTTTGACTCAATGAGAAATGTAAACAATGATCATTGAAGCTGTTTAATCAAGGTTATCCTGCAAATACTGTGTGAGGAGAAGCAGAGAGTGTTCTTGCTTGTATATCTATCTGTTTTATGTCAGAAGGCTGTAGGAAGAGGAGAGAAGAAACCAGAGCTGAAAGCAGTGTTCAAATGTTGTGGCGGACACCGTAATGGTTCTCTAAGATTGTTGTTTTTTAGTTGCTCAGTCATGTTCAACTCTTTTGAGATCCAGTGGACTGTAGCCCACCAGGAATCCCTCTGTCCATAGGATTTTCCAGGCGAGAGTAGCCATTTCCTTCTCCAGGCGGTCTTCCCAACACAGGGACTGAGCCCATGTCTCCTGCATTGACAGGCAGAGTCCTTACCACTGAACTCCCCAAAGATATCTACGTCCTAATCTCTGCACCTGAGAATATGTTCAGTTCAGTGGGTTAGTCATGTCTGACTCTTTGTGACTCCATGGACTGCAGCATGCCAGGCTTACCGGTCCATCACCGGTTCAAACTCATGTACATCGAGTCAGTGATGCCATCTGTCTTCCCTTTCTCCTCCTCCTCCTTCTATGACAAACAAAAGGATTAAAGGTTACGGATGAAATTAAGATTGCTAAACAGTTTACCTTGAGATGGGGAGAGTATCATGGATTATCCAGGTAGATCCAATATATGTGAAAGAGGGAGGCAGCATTCTCATGCTGCTGGAGACACGGTTGCATGAGGAGGACTCAGGCGGATGTTGCTGGCTGGAAGATGCGGCAATGGGGCATGAGCCAAGAACTCTAGAGGGCTTCAAGAAGCTGGAAAAATGCAAGCAATGAATTCTTTCTTAAGGCTTCCAGAAGGAACATGGTCCTGTTTATGTCTTGACTTTAGCCTAGTGAGACTCATTTCACGCTTATAACTTCCAGTACTGTAAGACAATAAATTTCTGTGGCTTTTAAGTCACTGTTTGCAGTAACTTTTTATAGCAAAAATAGAAAAGCAGTACAGGCTTCTAAACATGTGTGGACTCAACAGGAGCAGAGAATAGCATGAGTGTGGCAAATAAGACCCCATCCTTCAAAAATTCATACACCATCAGCCTAGTTAAAACACTGGATGTAACCACAGGAAGAAAACAACCATCATAAAATACGTCGTGGTTATCCTTAAGTAGACATCGTTGGTAATGTATATACTTATTCATTATTGGAACATCTCTCTGGAATTCATTGTTGTTTTAATAGCAACACAAAAAAAGAAAGTCCCATTATTGTTTGACCATATTTGTTGGTTTTACCAGCTTAATAATCCTTGTCAGTAACGCTACCTGTTGCTGCTGCGATTATAATTTTTAATAGTACAGATGTGTGAACTTTTGCAAGCTGTTTACTTTCTTACTGCCTCATCACCACAACTGGAAAATAGGATAAGAACGTTTGTTCACAGGGGTGCTATGAGGTTAAAAGGAATTAGTGCTTGTCAAACTCCAGAACAGTCGTTGGCACATATTAGGCACTCGCTACATCTTTGTAGCCTTAATTATAATTATTATTGTCATTGTCATCATCACTACCATATACATCAATGACTGCTGGAAGCCAGGCCTGAGCCCAGCAAACAGGCTTAGGATTTTATCCCTAGGAATTTGGGTTCAGTTTTTGCACATTTGCAGGTAAAGAAACAGAAATAACCAAGATACAACCTAACCAGGTTGAAGAACTTTAAAAAGATGGAGTGAGGACTGTTCCTGAAATATTTGTCTAAAGTTCTGCTAAGCCTGGTGCTAGATGGCTTCTGCTTTCATTACTTAAAGCTCGATTCCGTCCTAACCATTCAGAGGACAACGATATTCTGAAAGACAACTGATTTAGATATGCACTCCCTGGAAAAGGTCATCAGTATTATTTTATGCTCCCACTTTGTTTTAATATCTGAGAACATGAACTATTTTTTAACCCTGGAAGGGAATTATTTTGAGGCCATTTTCTCCTACCGGTAAAAATTGGATTGACATCAGGTTAGTTTGCCATGAAAGGAATGATATGGGATTGTTTTTAGGTGTGTTTTCTTATAAAATGTAGAACATTTAAAAAATATAGGATAGTGTAAGAAGAAAATCACAGTGTATCATAGCCCTTCACTAAAAAGTATTGATAATATTTGTCTGGAATTGTGAGTTTGTGTGTACATTCGTAAAGCAGTTCACATTTTAATACATGGTTTTATATGTTCACTGTGGTTTGCCTATTTATTCATGATACATTTTTAGACTTTTTAACATGAAACAGAGATTTTGTAAAATTTATATATTTTCGATGTGTAGGTTCAGTTCTGCATTTTGTTATATTTATAGATTTATTGACATTTTATTCCCAAGATTGTATTTGTAATTAACCCTAGGATAAACAAGACTATTAAACCACAGGTCTTAATGAGATACTAAAATAAACTACCTTGTGTTAAGATAATTTGTAAAAATGCATTAGATTTTTCTAGTATTTAAGTCCCTTTACGGGTAAGAATTGTGCTCCATAATCTTTATACTTTCTAAAGTCTGAATAACTGTTTTTTATGATAATCATTACATGATTTTCAAGTAAACACATGAAAAATATAAATGATTAGGGAATTGATATTGAGGTATTTTTAATCAACATTATGATAATTATGGACTGTTATGATAAATTATCATGCTGAATTTCAAAACATCCAATCTAAACATTGAAGTGATGAGTGAGAACTAAGAATTGTTAGAGTAAGTGAGAATCAGGATAATACAAAGGTAAGGCCAATGGCCTCCTAAATATGACTGTCCAGAAGTATTGAGAATTTCCAGTAAATTAAGATACCATCCATCTCTGTCTGTATTTTCAAGTATCTGTTGCTGACTTTCAACTTTGCTAACAATTTTAAGCTACATCAAGATGTAGGAATGCCTCAAGTTCAAGTAGTAAAAATTTTAAATACTAATAGTGTGTTACTTGTACATGCTTAGAGAAAAAAATATACGGGAAAATTCAGCGTTTGGATAGCTATCCCTTTCCAACATACTCAAGTATAAGTAATTGAGCAATTAGAGTGAAAAATAAAATAGATTACTAAAATTGTTAAAGGTTAAATATAAAACATTTATTTTCATACATTCTTGATAACAGCTCTGTCTTTAACACTTTTATATGATATAGAGCTTCAGTTTTTAATGGACAGTATCCTGCACACTTTAATAAGAGAGAAGAAATACAAAACAATTGTAATAATTCTTTCTGGTTCTTCACATTCTGAAGTCATCTTCTTTGTCTAGATGTTCATATTTTTATAAGAATTTGTACATAGATTTTATAAACTTCCAAATGTCAGATATTAATTAATGTAGCCCCATCAGGATTCCCATTGCTTTATTACTTTAGTTTAGAAAACAGTTTAGAATTTAGTCTTGTACAAAATGTTCAGTCAGTTCAGTTGCTCAGTTGTGTCTGACTCTTTGTGATCCCATGGACTGCAGCATGCCAGGCTTCCCTGTCCATCAACTCCCAGAGCTTGCTAAAACACATGTCCATCCAGTCGGTGATGCCATCCAACCATTTCATCCTCTGCCGTCCCCTTCTCCTGCCTTCAATCTTTCCCAGCATCAGGGTCTTTTCCAAGGAGTCAGTTCTTCTCATCAGGTGGCCAAAGTATTGGAGCTTCAGCTTCAGCATCAGTCCTTCAAATGACTATTCAAGAATGATTTACTTTAGGATTAACTGGTTGGATCTCCTTCCAGTCCAAGGGACTCTCAAGAGTATTCTCCAACACCACAGTTCAAAAGCATCAATTCTTTGGCGCTCAGCTTTCTTCATGGTCCAACTCTTACATCCATACATGACTACTGGAAAAACCATAACTTTGACTAGGTGGACCTTTGTCAGTAAAGTAATGTCGCTGCTTTTTAATACGCTGCTTAGGTTTATCATAGCATTTCTTCCAAGGAGCAAGCATCTTTTAATTTCATGGCTGCAGTCACCATCTGCAATGATTTTGCAGTCCAAGAAAATAAAGTCTGCCACTGTTTCCATTGTTTCCCCATCTATTTACCATGAAGCGATGGGACTGGATGCCATGATATTTGTTTTCTGAATGTTGAATTTTAAGCCTGTTTTTTCACTCTCCTCTTTCACCCTCATCAAGAGGCTCTTCAGTTCCTCTTTGCTTTCTGCCATAAGGGTGGTATCATCTGCATATCTGAAGTTATTGATATTTCTCCCAGCAATCTTGATTCCAGCTTGTGCCTCATCCAGCCTAGCATTTCTCATGATGTACTTTGCATATAAGTTAAATAAGCAGGGTGACGACATACAGCCTTGACATACTCCTTTCCCAATCTGAAACCAGTCCGTTGTTCCATGTCCAATTCTAACTGTTGCTTCTTGTCCTGCATAGAGATTTCCCAGGAGGCAGGTAAGGTGATCTGGTATTCCCATCTTTTTAAGAATTTTCCACAGTTTGTTGTGATCCACACAGTCAAAGACTTTGCCATAGTCAATAAAACAGAATTAGATTTTTTTTTGGAACTCTCTTGCTTTTTCAATGATCCAGCAGATGTTGGCAATTTGATCTCTGGTTCCTCTGCTTTTTCTAAATCCACCTTGAAAATCTGGAAGTTCACGGTTCACTTACTGTTGAAGCTTGGCTTGGAGAATTTTGAGCATTACTTTGCTAACGTGTGAGATGAGTGCAATTGTGCAGTAGTTTGAGCATTCTTTGGCATTGCCTTTCTTTGGGATTGGAATGAAAACTGACCTTTTCCAGTCCTGTGACCACTGCTGAGTTTTCCAAATTTGCTGGCATATTGAGAGAAGCACTTTAACAGCATCACCTTTTAGGACTTGAAATAACTCAACTGGAGTTTCATTACTTCCACTAGCTTTTCTTGTAGTGATGCTTCCTAAGACCCACTTGACTTCACATTCCAGAATGTCTGACTCTAGGTGAGTGATCACAACATCATGGTTATCTGGATCATGAAGATCTTTTTTGTATAGTTCTTCTTGTCACCTCTTCTTATTATCTTTTCCTTCTGTTATGCCCATACCATTTCTGTCCTTTTTTGTGCCAATCTTTCCATGAAATATTCCCTTGGTGTTTCTGATTTTCTTGAAGAGATCTCATCTTTCCCATTCTATTGTTTTCTTCTATTTCTTTGCATTGATCATTGAGGAAGGCTTTCTTATCTCTCCTTGCTTTTCTTTGGAACTCTGCATTCAGATGGGTATATAGTTCCTTTTCTCCTTTACCTTTAGCTTCTCTTCTTTTTCAGCTATTTGTAAGGCCTCTTTGGACAACCATTTCACCTTTTTGCAATTCATTTCTTTTTCTCAAGTTTTCAAACTTGAGTGAAGTGAAGAAGTACCCCAGTGTTTAGTTATCTGATGGGTGATTCTTTCCTAGGCACTGATTCTAGGAAATTCTAATTTTTTCAAGCTGCCAAAGTGATTCTGAGGCCAGTGGGCCCTTGACTACATGATAAGAAAAGAGCAAAGTCCTAGTGGGGCCATGAAGCTGACCTCAAGTGTTAATGGAATTGAGAAGTTTTATAGAGGTACCTGGTGCTTTAATCACTTGCTGTGTGTCATCTCTAGAAAGAACTCATGTGTACTCTGAGCACAGGTCCCAAGAGGCCTCAGGTTGCTTCTACAAGTGGTAGGATAAACACTTTGCTAGGTCTGCTATTTCCCTTCTGGTGAAGAATAGCTACAAAACATCAGGAAAGGGTGGAGGGTTACATGCTTGCTGGTATTGCTTTCATCGAATGGGCAGAAATTCATCCTCTTCTTTGTTTTATTATGTACATACATCTTCTAGTATATTGCCATTTCTAAGATATTTTACCATGTCCACAGAAGAATGTGAATCTTCTAAAGGTGCATTCTTAGTTATATTCATATATTGTGACCTCATATGTAATTCTGCACATAACAAAACCATTGAAAGATGTTAGTGTCTAAGTGATAATCAAACTCTTGCTGATATAATTAAATTGTGATTCCACTAAAAACTGAGGACATGGAGTATATTTATTGTGTCTTTGGTTTACATACTTTAGTAATAGCATTCATTTTCACAAAAGGAATTTAGGAAGAAAAATATAAACTACTTGGTCATTGTTCTCAATCCATCCATGGTTAGCCATGCACTCCTCTTTTCTCTACCATTGCCACCATCTTGTTTTTTCAGAAAAGAGGGAGACAAAGAAATAAGGGAATGCCAACATGGTTTTCTCCTGCTCAGAGGTAGGACAGTTGAATTAGATTTGCTAGTGAAACTGAAGTTAATTCTCTTTTTAATCAGATCAACTGATCATGTGCTTTCTGTTCACTGGAAAGCCCAAGAAGGGGACTGCAATGTATTTCATTTTCTCAGTAATAGTGCCTTCAGGGTGCTTCAATACCCAAACCAGAGTTGGCAGTAGATGGTGTGAACTTTACCCTATCTCTGGAACTCACTATTGGTGTGACCTTGGGCAGTTCTCTCAAACTTTCTAACTTGTGTCTTCTCAAGCTTAAAATTTTGTTTTTGACTAATATTGAATTAAAATATTTTTCTTAGAACTGTAACCCTGTGAATAGTTAAAAAAAAAACTTCATAATATTCATATGAATGCATTTCTTATATTATTATGATTGACTGGAATTCCAGTGTATGTTACTTTGAGATTTGTCACATTTACAATCAAGTGTTAAGTTGGTACCTAGTTAGATACAAGGCTCCACTATAGCTGAATTGAAGATACCCTGGCTTGGTCAATGAATTCTTTCCTGCTCAGATTCAAGCAAGATGAGCTTTTATTCAGTTGTTTAAATGGGAATGGAGAAGGAGGACTCATGCTGTAAAGGTAGCTTCTCCCCTAAGGAAGGGGAAGAAGAGTATTTTAAGGGGTAGAAGGCAGACAGGTCATCAGGGCTTTAGGAGAAGCGTGGAAATTTCCTGGGGTAGCTGGGGGCAGCTGGGCATGCATAGGCTTCCAGGTTCCTTTGTACAGGCAGACATTGTGCTCAGGAGAGCACAAAACCCACTTTGGGCAGAGATCGTAGCATGGTAATGAAGCAAAGATAACTTTAGGTCAGTCTCGAGCTTTCATGTGCATAGGCACGTCCTGTGTGCGTCAGAGTTGGTTTGGGGTGGTTGACTGCTGTCTATCTCTCAGAGCATAGATCTCTCAAAATGCAGCTGCAGAGCATATCTGCCAGACACCAGGTAGCTTTGAAACAAACACAGAGGTAAATCAGGGGAAGTGTCCTTCAGCTCTCAGGAGTTGGTATGGAAACACAGAGATAAATCAAGACAGGGAAAGTGGTGATTTGAGCCTAATTTGCCCACTATCTTGAATCTAGCCAGTTCAGTCTGGTTTTGTCACTGATCTTTGTGGCATCCATTGGTAAAACACATCTATTTTATATGGCTAAAGACAGTTTCTGTGCCGGGGCCTGAGCTACATAGCATTAGTGACAAAGCCACTTTTCAGTAAAAACCTCAGGGACTTGTATTGAGGATGGAGGTGGGGATGGAACAGTAAATATCCTTCGTCCATGCGTAAGTTGTTAAGCAGTTGAGATATAGGAGAAAAGAATAAAGGTATTGTCTTTATTATTTATAAAGTTAGCATAGGCTAATGTAGTGTCTGTCTAACTTGCTTTTAGATAAGCCACAAAGAATATAAGAGCATCACTACATGGAAGAAAGTAACTTACAGGCACATGTTCCCAGATATATTTCTTTACTTAGTAACTTAGTTTAGATTAATGAAATGAGCATATTCTTTTCTTTTTCTTCTTTTACTTGAAGTAGATCCAAGTTTAAGCCTTTTCTTCAAAGTAAAGTGGACAATTAGATACTGCCCAAAGTTCTACCAACTGGGAAAATTTCCATTCCCCATTCTTTTCTGGGAACAAATATGAGTGGGCTGAAATGCAGCGATCACTCACCTTGGACTAGTGCCAGTATATTTTCAGACACAAGTCATGTAGTAATTTGTTTTATCTTACTTACTATATTGGTGGTGGTGATGGGGATGGGGTTGAACAGTTCCAGAGACTTATATTTTTCACTTCCTAAATAATATCCTCAATCTCTGTAAGGATTCTGCCATTTGCTGCATATATGTATTGCCCACATACACCCCTGGCTTAAAAAAAAAAAATCCAAAAAATCCCGCAGGATAGCTCTGTAGGTCCACTGAAATTGTGATTAGATATATCCCCAAGCAAGATGTTGTTTATTATTACGTCTGACTTCCTAAAGTTCCCTTTTACCAGTGTGCTATTGTGGCATTTGGGCTCCAAAAAATGACGGTACACATGGCTGCAAGTCTCTGGGGGAATGCTTTGGAAAAGATTTCTTGTGTTGAAAGCATAGAGGAATCTTTCTCAAAGAAATTTGGGCTTCCCTAAGTCAAAAGGGTCTGAGACTGTAAACCAGATAGGAAGTTGTGAATCTCCACTATTGCAGCTTAGGTCAGTTTCTGCACCAAACCTAGAGTTCTTTTGTTTAAAAAGGTGAAACTGAAGCTTCATAGGCTGTGCATATATTTCATTCCTAAGGACCTTCAGATCAATTAGTTTCCATAACAGATCCCTGGAGTGGAAAACACTTTGATTACTTAAATTGCCGGTAATGATGAAGTGTTGCCATTTATTCTCTACCAGTCCAGACTTCATTATTCCCCCACTGACATCAAAAACTTCAGGTCAGCAGCCCAGTTGTCATCATTGTCTCTGGGCTACAGAGGACAGACATCACAGAGCTTTTCATGAGTGAATGTTTTAATGCTCACTGGAGGAAATGTCAGAGTACTCTAGAGCAAGGGTCAGCGCACTACAGCCAACAAGCGGAATCCAGCTGGTGGGCTGTCTGTGTATAGCCTGTAAGGTAAGAATAGTTTTTACATTTTAAAGGACTATAAGAAAGAAAAAAGTAAAGCAGGAGGAGTAAAAGAAGGAAGGGAGGGAGGAAGGAAGAAAGAGAGGAAGAAAAAGGTAAAAGAGGAAGAAAAGAAAAAAAAAGGAACAAAGGACAATAATGAATATATTGTGTGTGTCCCACACAGCCTAGAGTATTATCTAGCCCTTTACCAAAAACAAACAAACAAAACAAACAAACAAACCAAAAAACAAAAAACACCTTGCATGCTGACCTCTTCTCTCCGTCATACTAGGCAAATTCTAGCATTGTAGTCACACTGATTGTAAGCTACCATGGAGTCCAAGCTTTGATTATGCATCATGCTGCTGCTGCTAAGTCACTTCAGTCGTGTCCGACTCTGTGCGACCCCAGAGATGGCAGCCCACCAGGCTCCCCCGTCCCTGGGATTCTCCAGGCAAGAATGCTGGAGTGGGTGGATTGCCATTTCCTTCTCCAATGCATGAAACTGAAAGTGAAGTTGCTCAGTCGTGTCCAACTCAGCGACCCCATGGACTGCAACCCACCAGGGTCCTCCGTCCATGGGATTTTCCAGGCAAGAGTACTGGAGTGGGTTGCCATCATAATCGGCTGCAAATGCCACTCAGGTACTTGAGATAACACATCACATTCTGCCTCCTATATGAGTGTAACTATTTTGATGAATTCAGTTGGATTTAATCCTCTATTTTGCCCTCCTTGGTCTAATAACTTTTAAAATCCATTCCATAATACTTTCCAGGCTCATGCTGATATATATTGGCAAAGTCCTGTAATAATTTCTATCTTTGAAATAGTTTCTCTAGAATATTCCTTTCACTTATGGGATCTAACTTTAGTTATTAGTATTAGAGGCAGTCAGTGAGGGATGTTGGCATGGATACTGAGAAAAGTTGACATCACTGATGGGGCAGTTGCCTCAAAAGCTCTTGAAAACTTTTAATTTGATTCTATTCAATTTTTATTTACTTATTCTTACAAGGAGCACAGATTCCCTTGGCTAAAAAAGATGCAGGGATTTTGGGAGCTAAAATTTTTAGCCTCATCTCTGCCCTAGTCTTTCTAGATCTCAAGTCTTAAGATTCCACAACTTTCTAAATAGAGCTTTTATATTAGTTTATGATTCTTGGAGGATTTTGCCTACTACTGGAATTGTAGCTCTGTCTTTGTGTGAATGCTTGCTCTCTAGAACAGAGAAGTCATAATACCAACCTGCTCCATCTCTGTAATCCCTATTGCCACCATAGACATTTGATCTCCCAAAACTTTCTCCTCCACTGACAATCCATCCCATTATACTACTATGCCATTATGGTGCTCCTGTGTGCCCTACATTGCCAGTGTACTATTTTCCCTTAATGAGAGGTTGCTTATGTTCTCTCCACAATTATTGAGATCAACCTAAGAAACAGATGCCACTGTCAAATAATTCAACTGAAAAAATTTATTATGATGTGCAGGATGAAGAACCCAAAGAGGGTTAGTGAACCGTTTGAAGACTAAGAACAAATCTTTTAGTAGGCCAGTGAGGGAAGTGGAGAAAAGATGGTTGCAAGAGATGCATGAAAGTTGAAACCACAGAAGAATCATAGAAGAAAAAACAGCTCTGCCAAAATTAGGATGGGGGAGTGAGTGACAGGACCAATAAATAACCCTATCGTTCCTCTCCTTCCCCTTCTGGTGTTCCATTGGAGTGGGCTTGGGAGCCTGGGTGATGAAATCCATAGGGAAGGACTCAGTCCTCAGAGATCACAAAAAATATTCAGGTCCTAAGGAACTCATTTTTAAGTGTGAGTTGGAGAAATGAGAAACACCGAAGATATTGTATGAGCTGATACTACTCCCATATTTAATTGATTCTGATAATGTGTTTTGTTTTAGGTGAGTCAAATTCTCTGGAATCAGAATTCATCTTAAAATTTGCAGTATATCATATTTTATTTGATCACAGTATTCTTTTCTTAAAGGAATATCAAATAATGGGCTGTCTCATGGTTGATGTTGTCCAATTCAGTGATCTATAGAGTAATGGCAATAAAAGGAGGGAAGGGATATGGACATTGCAGAAATAGGATTCCATCAACTTTTACTGAGTCAGTTTGAAACATTTTAAAACCTCACAGATCTAGTACCTTTTATGTTTATAATTTTAAATAAACTCTTAGGAATTTGCATTAGCAATAAAGAGTGATAGAGATGGGAGTTGAATGAGATTTGCAGTTTATATATGAGGGGATAGGAGGTCTTTGCAAAATAATCCTGTAACAATTAACACCATGCTTTCCTTATAGAAAAATTTCTCTTTCAAGGTTGTTCTGTGAAGCATAAAAGCATTTATTTGCATCTTAAAAGGAAAAAGAAAGGGGATGGTTCTGCATTTTTTGGTGGTAGCTGTTCCTCCCCATGCTGAAAAGTATTATCTTAAACTGATATGTTGGTACCTTGCTGTATTTGAAAAGAAAAACTAAATTAACAACTATGTTTATAGAGGTTTCTCCTGAAGAAGATGCTAAGAAATGGGCATGAGAGCAAGTAGTTTAAAGATTAGCCCGTGAAGCACTAGTAAGAGAATTGGGAATGTGAGACAAGAAAGGGAGAAAAGCAAATACTGTTTATATTAATAAGCAGAATAATGTGATGGGCAAGCCTAATTCAGTATCACTGGGAACCTTCTCATTACTGTGTAGAACAAACCTAAGAACTGTTGCACTGAAGGATGGGGAAGCTGACCTATTTACACACTGACTTACATCCCTCATTGACTGAGGGTTGCCCCCAGCCCTCTGTGCTCTTAACTCTCCAGCACTTCCAAGCTGCTGAGTGGGCACACAGAAGCTCTCTCAGATGCAGAGGAAGTCTTGAGGCACAGTAGAGGTTGGAAGTGGTCAGTGTGGTTAACAACTGAACATCAACCTGAAGCTCCTGGGCCAGGAAGGTGTGGGATGCTACACAGAAATACACAGAAAATGCCTGGTACTTTTGAAAGTAAAAGTGAAGTTGCTCAGTCGTGTCCGACTCTTTGCGACCCCATAGATGGTAGCCTACCTGACTCCGTGGGTCCATGGGATTTTCCAGGCAAGAATACTAGAGTGGGCTGCCATTTCCTTCTCCAGGGGATCTTCCCAACCCAGGGATTGAACCCAGGTCTCCTACATTGCATACAAACGCTTTACCCTCTGAGCCACTAGGGAAGCTTTAGGCCACTATTAATAAGTAAAATTAACCAACTTTTGTGGAGGAGAAATATGAGTGATAGTGTATTTTGCTACCTTACTGCCTTTGGAAAATCCTTAGTTTTGTTCCCCTGTTGTACTAGAGTACTAATTAGAGTATAAGACCAATTCAGTTACCTATATAATTTGAATAATGATATACATTTTTGTATGATTAGATCAAGATTGATGTTCATGTTATCTCTAACAAGTGCATGATGGCTCTAAGTTATTTCTTTGTATATTTTTTGTTTTTTTCTGCACTTTGGTTACAGTTAAAAAACTATAATATTGAAAAATTCATCATTCAGTCTTTCTCCATTATACACAAACATGGGTAAGAGATGCGATCTTACTCAAAAAGAGGAAAATCTGCCATTTGAAGCTGTGCATATATAATAGGAAATATTTAGATTCATGATGAGTCTCTTCCTTTTGGCAATATGTAGTCTAATTTAATCTCATAGCAAAAGCAATTATCAATATCAATTATTACTACAAATTTTCTTCAGACTTAAAGATGTGTTCAGTATTTTGTAAGAGAAATAAAAAAGGCATCATTATGGAATCTTAAGGAACACTTTATAATAAATTTAAGTCTATTTTGTTCCTACCATTGTAGTATAAGCTGGCATTTACTTTATGTTGCTAGACCTGAGATTTACATTTTAAATAATTTATTTGCAGACCATAATTGCTTCTTTAGTAAGTAGCACTTTCCCTTTATCTTGGTGACACTTTACAGGAATGAACATCTGTGTTTCTATATTTCAGGTTCATCCTTTATGGTTTCATTTCACAGCCTATAAAATTTGGCCAACATTAATAACAATAACTCTCTTTAAATGGGCAGAATAATGATTTAGGTTTGATATAGTTCAAGTGCATAAAACGAAGTTCATTTCAAGGCTAGTAGGCTCCTCTTGAGAAATCATAGAGAACTGTTGTTGAGTCTGCAATTCAATTGATACTCAAGGATAGGCTTTTTTCTAGAATAAGGAAAAAGAAAGTCATGGCTGTGAAAGGCCTTTTAATTAACTTTTGTATTTTGACTCAACACAATTTTATACAAAAAGGTTGGAAGATAACTTAAAGACCATTTACTATCTTCCAGCCATGACAAGTTAATCAATGTGATCATCAGTAAAACAAAAATAACAAGGCCAACTCCATACAGTTTTATGAATAGTAAATGAAGTAATGCATGTTAAATGCTTAGAAACATAACTGGTTCATGAAACATCTCAATAAATAATATTTGATAAAATTAAAGAGTAAAAGCCTGAAATAATGAAATCCATAGGAAAGAGAGGGATTTAATGCTATTCTTAGTTTCTGAAAATTGGCAAACAGAGGTTACTAAGTATAAGTCAAATATAAATTTTAAAGGAAGGCACAATTTTAGCTTAAGAAAAAAATGGCCTCTAAGTGTTGAGAGAAACTTCCTGTCTAATTTCCCTGGGAAATTTTGAAAGATCGGTTATGATTGTCTCTAGAATTGATTTTCTATGGTTATCTCCCTATGGTAGTGTGATATCCAACCATGTAATGGGGCAATATTCATTCTGTGCTCTAATACATCCTTATAGCTTGATCTATAATTTCAGTGACCTGAGTTTTAGTCAGGAAAGAAGTTATGTACATTCTTCACAGACATCCATACTCCTGTAGTGTTGGTTTATTTCCTCTTTTTTCTTTAATAGGAAACCAGGCTCCCAGTGAATTTCACATACTTTCCATATTTGATTTTAACTCATAATCTGCTTAATAGACACTAATCTAGCTCATTGCACTACAGAGAATCTATTTTAACCTTTTAAATAATGTTATTGTGTCCTCTGCTATTAGAGGTTAAAAGTGCAGACCATAGAGTCAGGCCGCCTGTGCTGGAATCCTAATTCCAAACTCGAATTTAGTTTTCCCATCTGTAAAATAAGATAAGAATAATATTAAATAGCGTAAGTTAATAAGGTAAATTTAGAAGATTAAGTGAAATAACATATGTAAAACAGCAAGAGTCCTAGTTTATACTAAGTGCTTGATAATTTGTTATTAGTTTTATTTTTACTCTAATTATTCCAGAACTAAATAGCAACTTTCTCTGGCTATGTGTAAGATAGGAAAATTCTTCCCTTACTGTTCCTCAAATATAGAAATGCTGAATTATAACACTATGTTTGTGTTTGTTTAATAAATATTTATTTAGCATTGAGGCTGGGTGAAACACTACATAGAGAAAAACAAAATTATGCTGATGATTCATATAGAACTTGTGTATGATTCCCATGTTTTCTGCCAGATGTTTTTTTCTCATTCTGTGATATAAATGTATTTTAAAATATATTTACATACATTTGTTGGATATCTGTTCAAGAAATTATGCTATGCTTTGTGTAGGAATCTGTGAATTGAATGAGGCAGCATCTTCCTTGGAGATGCTATTTATATCATGAGGAAAGACATAGATAAATCAATAAAGATACAATAATTCTCAAAGTCATTGTGTTATTAATTGCAATTTCAATGGTGTAGAAAATGCATATTATATCCAGAGGGGGAAAATATTTATGGAATACAGCAGTTTTGGTGTTTTGTTCTTTGTACTTAATATCTTAACAAACTAATTTTTAAAAATCATTGCATTGTTTTATAAAGAAATACAATTTTACTACAAAAATATTAGTGATATGGAAGAGTAACATAAAAGAAGTCATATGTCTCTCAAAATTTACCTCTCATGTACAACTGCTGGTTGCTCACAGCCAATAGAATTATGCTGCATTTTGAGTTAGATGGGCAGGATTATTTAAAAGTGAGAACATAATCTATATGCTATTTTTAAATAAAATAATTTTAAATGACATGAAGTAATATAAAGTAAAATCAAAGAACATTAATTATCAGATAATTTTTTTTACTCAGAACACTGTCAGTGCCATTTACCATTAAGAAAACTGAAGTTACAAAAAATAGTGAAATAATTGAGTCACTTTATATTCAAATTAGTATTAAATGACTGAATTCTATGAAAGATGATGTTAATTCTTTATACGTTCTTCTCCTCAAATGCTCACTTTTTCCATTCTATGGTCACTTCTATCTCATCAAGATTTTTAACCTTTGCATTTTGCAGTGCTATCCTAATCCTTATGATACTTAGTCTTTGACCTATATGTGCATGTATTCCAGTTACCATGTGTTCTTTTTCCAAAGTTTTTACATTTCCATTTTGCTTACTTTTGTTCTTCTATTTGCTGGCTGGGTTTTCTTCTTTATTTAAATTTTGACTATAGTTACATTTGAATATTGAACAATGGTAAAACATCTCTAATAAAAACCAGTAATTCTTTGCTCTTCCCCTTGCCAGAAACAATTTCATCCCCTCCTTATTCAGTACAGTGCAGCCACTCAGTCTTGTCCGACTCTTTGAGACCCTGTGGACTGCAGCATGCCACGCTTCCCTGTCCATCACCAACTCCCAGAGCTTGCTCAAACTCATGTCCATCTAGTTGGTGATGCCATTCAACCATCTCATCCTCTGTCATCCCCTTCTCCTCCTGCCTTCAATCTTTCCCAGCATCAGGGTCTTTTCCAGTGAGTCAGTTCTTCGCATCAGGTGGCCAAAGTATTGGAGTTTCAGCTTTAGCATCAGTTCTTCCCATGAATATTCAAGACTGATTTCCTTTAGGATTGACTGGTTGGATCTTCTTACAGTCCAAGGGACTTTTAAGAGTCTTCTCCAGCACCAGAGTTCAAAAGCATCAATTCTTCAGTGCTTAGCTTTCTTTATGTTCCAACTCTCACATCCATATATAACTACTGGAAAAACCATAGCTTTGACCAGATGAACCTTTGTCAGTAATGTCTCTGCTTTTTAATATGCTGCCTAGGTTGGTCACAACTTTTTTTCCAAGGAGCAAGTGTCTTTAATTTAATGGCTACAGTCACCATCTGCAGCGATTTTGGAGCCCCTCAAAATAAAGTCTGTTACTGTTTCCACTATTTCCCCATCTGTTTGCCATGAAGTGATGGAATCGGATGCCATGATCTTCATTTTTTGAATGTTGTGTTTTAGGCCAACTTTTTCTCTTTCTTCATTCACTTTCATCAAGAGGCTCTTTTGTTCTTCTTTGCTTTCTGCCATAAGGGTGGTGTTATCTGCATATCTGAAGTTATTGATATTTCTCCCGGAAATCTTGATTCCAGCTTGTGCCTCATCCAACCCAGCATTTCTCATGATGTAGTTTGCATATAAGTTAAATAAGCAGGATGACAACATACACACTTGACATACTCCTTTCCCTATTTGGAACCAGTCTGTTGTTCCATGTCCAGTTCTTCCAGTTGCTTCTCGTCCTGCAAAGAGAAGAAGAAGTAGAAGTCGCTTCAGTCATGTCCGACTCTGTGTGACCCCATAGACGGCAGCCCAACAGGCTCCCCCGTCCCTGGGATTCTCCAGGCAAGAACACTGGAGTGTGTTGCCATTTCCTTCTCCAATGCATGAAAGAGAAAAGTGAAAGTGAAGTCGCTCAGTTGTGAGGTGGTCTGGTATTCCCATCTCTTTAAGAATTTTTCACAGTTCATTGTGATCCACACAGTCAAAGGCTTTGGCGTAGTCAATAAAGCAGAAGTCCCTGTTTTTCAGAAACTCTCTTGCTTTTTCAGTGATCCAATGGATGTTGGCAATTTGATCTCTGGTTCATCTGCCTTTTCTAAATCCAGCTTGAGTATCTGCAAGTTCACGGTTCTTGTACTGTTGAAGCCTGGCTTGGAAAATTTTGAGCATTACTTTGCTAGCGTGTGAGATGAGTGCAGTTATGCAGTAATTTGAACATTCTTGGCATTGCCTTTCTTTGGGATTGGAATGAAAACTGACCTTTTCCAGTCCTGTGGCCACTGCTGAATTTTTCAGATTTGCTGGCTTATTGAGTGTAGTACTTTCACAGCATCATCTTTTAGGATTTGAAGTAGCTCAACTGGAATTCCATCACCTCCACTAGCTTTGTTCGTAGTGATGCTTCCTAAGGCCCACTTGACTTCATACTCCAGAATGTCTGGCTCTAGGTGAGTGATCACACCATCGTCTTTATCTGGATTGTGAAGATCTTTTTTGTACAGTTCTGTGTATTCTTGCCACCTCTTCTTAATATCTTCTGCTTCTGTTTGGTCCATACCATTTCTGTCCTTTATATGCCCATCTTTGCATGAAATGTTCCCTTGGTTCCCTTGGTATCTCTAATTTTCTTGAAGAGATCTCTAGTCTTTCCCATTCTATTGCTTTCCTCTATTTGTTTGCATTGATCACTGAAGAAGGCTTGCTTGTCTCTCCTTGCTATTCTTTAGAACTCTGCATTCAAATGGGTATATCTTTCCTTTTCTCCTTTGCCTTTAGCTTCTCTTCTTTTCTCAGCTATTTGTAAGGCCTCCTCAGACTACCATTTTGCCTTTTTGCATTTCTTTTTCTTGGGGATGCTCTTGCTCACTGCTTCCTGTACAATGCCACGAACCTCCATCCATAGTTCTTCAAGCACGCTGTATATCAGATTTAATCCTTTGAATCTCATCCCCTCCTAGGAACCTTAAGAACCTCTGTTAGTCTTCCAAATTCTCTTGTTACTCTATTTCATGTTTCCTCTATTATTTCTTAGTTTACTAATTCTATTACCTATTTTTTTCCTATAATATGCTAGATAAGGATTTCAATCTATTAGCCTTTGAGAGTCTTTCCTTATTCCCCAGTGTATTTAAATCACAACTTGAAGCTAAACCATTAGACATATTTTACATTATTATGATTGTTTAGTCCATTTTAGGCTGCTTTAATACAATACCATAGACGTGGTGGTCTGAACAATGAACATTTATTTCTCATAGTTCTGTGAGCTAGAAGTCCAAAGTCAGGGCACCAGCAGGTCAAATCCTGGTGAGGTCCCTCTGCTGGGTTACAGATTGCTGGTGTCTTTCTGTGATCTCACAGGGCACGACGGGCAAGAGAGCTCCCTGGAGCCTCCTTTATAAGTGTTCTAATTTCGTTCATGAGGGCTCCATTCTCATGACCTCATCACCTCCTATTGGTCCACCTCCTAATTCCATCACACTGAGGGCTATTGTTTCAATATATGACTGTAGGGGGAGGACAAAAATATTCAGTTCATAACCATGATTATATGCACATTTATACTATTAATCCAAATAGTACATAATGATCCTGCTTTCTTTTTTGTTTTGTTTTGCTCTGTTTTTCTGCTATTAATTTTACTTTCTTTTGTAGTTTGCAGGTAAAAGATTGTAATATATCTATCTTTAATTTTTTCAAAATGTCCAATCAGAATTTTCAAACCATTAGCATTTTTCCTCAAATTTTCAGATACATGATACAATCTTACAATTGTTTTATTTTCTTTGAATCTCCCTCCTGAAATCCTCCATTCTTCTATTATAAGTCCCTATGCCTCTTAAACAGCTGCCATCCTGAAACTCTTTTTCTCTTGGTATTTTAATTTACTTTTTATTGTAATATAACTTACATTTCCAGTCTAAGATATATAGATGAATAGATTTTTATGTAAGTGTACTTTGTGTAGCAACCACTCAGATCAAGATATAGAACATTTTCAGAACCCCAGCATGTTCCCTCTTATCTGCTTCCATTTGTTAATCCTACCTCAAATGTTTTGATCTATATCTTGGTGGGTTTCTTTTTTTGTTTGTTTTTTAACTTCATATAAACACTGTCATTCAGTATATACTTGTTTTTTCTTTCATTCAACATTAGGTCTTTGGATTCATCCATTCATGTTAGCAGTGATTCATTTTTATTGCTGTACAATATTCTATAGTATGAAGATACTATAAAATATTTTTGTAAGAGCTGTCTTATAATTTATCATAATGTGGCCTTGAAACTGCTCTGTAAAAAATATATCAACCTGATAATTTTCTCCTCCTGGATGACTTGCTTTTCTTTCCTGGATATATGAAGAGGTTTTATAATAATCATTAAACCAAGAGAAATTTAATCACGATATGTTTCCTCTAACAATTTTTCCATGAAACTGGTTTCTTTTTCTTCCATATTTTAAAGATTTTAAAACTATATTTAAATTTTTTAATATGTCCTTTGTTCTCTTCTATTTCAGGTTTTTGGAGTATCTTTATGTTCAAAGTTTTCCTTTTTTGGCTCTTATCCATATATATCAGATTTTTCATCAGTTCTTTAATTTTGTTCTCTCTTTTTGTGTTTACTATGAAAATATAAAGCTTTACTTTGAGGCCAGAGATAAAATATTATCTATGTCTAATCTAGTCAGTGCTTTTTCTGATTTATTATCTGAGCAATGGTACTGCTTTTGGCTTTTGATCTTTTTATCTATTTATTATACCCTTTCAAATGATTCTTTTAAAAATATCAAATCAAATCAACTTGGTTTTGACCTTAGGTTTTATTTAATTAATTTTTTAATACTCTGAAGAACTTTTCTTGTGTTTTTCTTCCCTGCTTATCGTTTCTCCTAGTTTTTTTCCTGTTGTGCTGCTTTCTTTATTATGATGATCATATTATTATTGTTCATGTGGTTGCCATCATCTCTTTCAATAACTATGAGTTCGTATTGCTAATCCTTTCATCTTGCTCATGATTCTCTTAGCTCATTTTAGACTTGTATTTCCTTAAGATTGTCTGGGTAAATTATCCTTAAGCTCTCTTCCCTATTGGCCACTTTTTATTTTTCCATGCAAGCTATAGTTTGAGAGAGAATGTCTACATTCCAGTCAGTTGTTAGGGCGTGAGAGAAAAGAGAAGATCTGTCAGTGTGACTCACATTGGAGGCAGTGGATTATAGTCTCTAATGAGACCTTTTCTGCAGGACCCCTCCCAGTGCTCAGGGATGCTCTTGATTTCCTGTACAATTTGGCTGGCTTCGCTGCCTCACCTTGAGTCCTGACTTCTTCACGATTCAGCCTTTCTTGCTTCTGCGGATGTCCCTGACCAGTTTCCAATTAGGGAAGAGATTCATGACCACCCTGCCAGTTTGGTGGTTTATAAGTTTTCCCATCAGTTCTGGCTTTAGGGTAGGAGATAGATAAGGGCTAGCATTGCCTCCCTAGAACCTCCGATTTATTTCATCAACATTAACTCTTTGGTTTCTGACATAATGCTCCCTTTGTTTTTTATTATTGAATTTTTTATTTTTTTTAAATTTTATTAGTTTTCTGGGCATGGAAATTCTATAATCTGCCTTGATGTACCCATCTTTACATGGAAGAAGTATTTTCAAGTCCTCCAACATATATTCTCTTATTTCTTCTCAGAATAATCTGATTCATGAGGTAGGGCTTATTTAAAAAAAAACAAACCTTCATTTAGTTGGTGACGAAACAATGACTGAAAGGAATTAAGGAGGTAAATCTAGTTAAAATTACATGGTTACTGGTAGAGCCATGCTTGGTAGCCCAGCATCCCTAATCCCACAGAACAGTCTTTTCATTCTATCTCAAGGCCTCTCATTACTTCAGTTGAGCTTTCTAGATTCACACTTGTGCCGGGAGTACAGTGTACACTTGCACAAAGCATGAACTCTGTGTTGCATCTGAAGAATTATCTTAATCCCATAGGGTTACTTTGGGGATACTACAAATTATACTATTGGTCTCTGGTGTAAACAAATTAAGGGCTTCCCAGGTGGCACTAGTGGTAAAGAACCTGCCTGACAATGCAGGAAATTAAGAGATGCAGTTTTAAACCCAGGGCTGGGAAGATCCCCTGGAGGAGGGCATGGCAACTCACTCTAGCATTCTTGCCTGGAGAATCCCGTGGACAGAGAAGCCTGGTGGGCTGTGGTCCATAGGGTCGCAAAGAGCTGGACGTGACTAAAGCGACTTTGCATGCACACACATAAGCAAATTAACATATTCCATAAGAAGTACATTTAATTCTTCAAGAACTGATAATATAATCAGCTTTTAGCCTGTCAATATAAGAAAATTAATACATTATTTTCTCTTTTCCAGAAAATGCAAAAGACATCATCGTGATATATGAAGGAGATGCTGAGGAATGGGCTCTGTACTTGAGCGAAGTTTTCTCACATGTTGTGAAAATGGAAGCAACCCTTTTATATTGCCTGGAGAATTGCTCTCTTCGGGATTTGGACTTGCTGAATTTAAGCTCCTACAAGTGTAAACTTTTGATATTATCAAATAGCCTGCTTGAAAACCTATCTCCAAAGAAAGGTCAATTTCTGAAAAACATACTTTTTTCACCAGAAAGTGTGGTCACTCTGCTGTGTGGGATGAAGAGTTCAGATCAATTCTACAAATTATTAAATATCTCTAGAAGCAGATGGGAGATCTCAACGGAGCAGGGGCCTGAAGAATACATCTCTGTAATTGAGAGTATCATATTTGGAGGTAGCGTTGCCAAATCGTATTTGTTTGTCTTTGTTTATTTTTTAATTAAAACTTTGAAAGTTTTTTTTTGAACCAATGAATATTTGACAGTGGAACTAAAGGAAAAAAAAAGGACATCCAACTTTATTTAACAGTGTATTATACTTTCTTCAAAATTCATGAAGATTCTTAATTTTAGCTTTATTCCAGACAATGTTTATCAGTGGTTCAAAAAATGGTTTATAAACATATTCCTTAGGGCAGCTTGCAGGAGATCATACTTTGTAGAACAAATGCTAGGTTATATGTTAGTTTTTGTTTTAGTTTTCCTTTTTCTTTTTTTGGGGGAGGGGGGCTCTTTTCTGCAAGACATAGATTCAATATTCTTCTTATTTCAGGCATAACTTCTTGGCTTCTGTCTTTAAATGTTTGCTCTATCTTATTATTATGATTTTCTTTTTCAGAGATTGCTTTTATTTTTTTTTCAGAGATTCCTTTTATATGTGTTTGATTTATTTTATCTTAATATACAGTTTCTAATTCTTTTTGATTATTAATATCAGTTTATTAATACTTAACTTATATTCATCATTTCAGTCTTTGCTACATTCTTATATTTTCTGTACTCTCTCTTCCCTTGTATTATTTCAAATTTTTTCTTCAGTTTTATATTGCTTTACTTCTTTCATTTTAACCTTTGATTGAACACAGGAAGTTTGCAATGAATTTCTTGTTCTTATCTTCTTCTTAACACCTTGATTTCTCCACTGTATAATTGTTTCAAAACCGTGATCATAATTTATCACATTTTAAAAATTCATGGAAAAATGCTTGGTCACAACTTTCTACTTTTATGGCAATGAGATTTTAGTATGTGATTCTTTATGTGCTGGTTTGCTCTTTCTCTCATAGTTACCTTCATATGGATCCTGTGCTGGACCATGTGTCTGGGTTTTCTTTTGTATCACTGAACAAAGTGAGTTTTTCTTGGTCTAGCCAATGGAGATCGAGAATGTGGGTTTTGTTGTTTGTTCTTCCCCACCCCCACAATGAAAGACTTTACTTTGTTTTCACAGACATAGACTGCTTCCTACAGACTTGTCTTTTCTGTATGGTTCTTCATTTAGCCTCACCTTTTCTGCTTTTTGGAACCAAACCACTTCTACCTGAAACTATTGCATCATGTCTACAATATAGAAAGGCATGACCTCTAGACTTAGAGAAAGCTATGTTTGTTAGCTCTTTTTGAAATCTGATTTTGGAACCACTCTATTGACCTGGAGGTCTAAGAGGTCACTGTTTGCTGTTTTCAGTGAATAGGACATTTGCATAATTGTTTCTCATTCTCTATGTTTTGGGATGATTTGCAGCAATAAAAAGGGGGAAATGTTGACCCTACGCTATGATTTTCAAACTGGCAGTCCTCTAATATCTAATAATCTGTCACTTTTTATTTTTGTTTAGTATTTCCCAAGTATCTTTTGTATTTTTAGTTGGAAAGGAAAAATGTTGCAATTGGAAATGATAAAATATTTATTACAGTAAAATACACATAAGAACATAAGATACAGGTAAGTTTATGCTCATTGTCTCCTCTGATACAGAGGAACACTAAAAATTGGGACAAAATTTTGAGTGGTTTTCCACACCCATTATTTTCACTTCCTTGAAGAATTCAAGTTGTATTGGCCACTTATATTATGATATCACTATTGTGTAAAAATACTTGGGCATACCTCATTGTTGTTTTAGTTGTTTTGTTTTATGAAGAGTACCGTTGAGTGGCTATATTTTCAAATTGTATTCCCATTGATATTCGATAGGAAAAAATCTTATAGCTTATGGACAACACAGGACTATTTTTGAAGATATTGTTAGCTCTCACCTTCCCATATTCAGTTTTTACACTGATTTCTTATAATAGCTTCAGTTGAGTTCAGTCGCTCAGTTGTATCCGACTCTTTGCGATCCCATGAACCGCAGCATGCCAGGCCTCCCTATCCATCACCAACTCCTGGAGTTCACCCAAATTCATGTCCATTGAGTCGGTGATGCCATCCAACCATCTCATCCTCTGTCGCCCCTTCTCATCCTGCCCTCAATCTTTCCCAGCATCAGGGTCTTTTTAAATGAGTCAGCTCTTTGCATCAGGTGGCCAAAGTATTGGAGTTTCAGCTTCAACATCAGTCCTTCCAATAAACATCTAGGACTGATCTCCTCCAGGATGGACTGGTTGAATCTCCTTGCAGTCCAAGGGACTCTCAACACCACAGCTCAAAAACATAAATTCTTCGGCATTCAGCTTTCTTTATAGTCGAACTCTTGCATCCATTCGTGACTACTGGAAAAACCATAGCCTTGACTAGATGGACCTCTGTTGACAATGTCTCTGCTTTTTAACATGCTGTCTAGGTTGGTCATGACTTTCCTTCCAAGGAGTAAGTGTCTTTTAATTTCATGGCTGCAATCACCATCTGCAGTGATTTTGGAGCCCAAAAGAAATAAAGTCATCCACTGTTTCCCCATCTATTTCCCATGAAGTGATGGGACCAGATGCCATGATCTTCATTTTCTGAATGGTGAGCTTTAAGCCAACTTTTTCACTCTCCTCTTTCACTTTCATCAAGAGGCTTTTTAGCTCCTCTTCACTTTCTGCCATAAGGGTGGTGTCATCTGCGTATCTGAGGTTATTGATATTTCTCCTGGCAATCTTGATTCCAGCTTGTGCTTCTTGCAGCCCAGCATTTCTCATGATATGCTCTGCATATAAGTTAAATAAGCAGGGTGACAATATACAGCCTTGACGTATTCCTTTTCCTATTTGGAACCAGTCTGTTGTTCCATGTCCCATTCTATAATAGCTTTCTGCTAAGTCACTTCAGTCGTGTCCAACTCTGTGCGACCACTTAGATGGCAGCCCACCAGGCTCCCCCGTCCCTGGGATTCTCCAGGCAAGAACACTGGAGTGGGTTGCCATCTCCTTCTCCAATGCATGAAAGTGAAAAGTGAAAGTGGAGTCACTCAGTCGTGTCCAACCCTCAGCGACCCCAGGGACTGCAGCCTTCCAGGCTCCTCCGTTCATGGGATTTTCCAGGCAGGAGTACTGGAATGGGGTGCCATTGCCTTCTCTGTATAATAGCTTAGATGTACCTAAAAAATAGTAAATATAATAATATTGTGTGAAAAAAAATTCAAAGGTAAATTTGTCTGAAACTGTAAGCATGCAATCAAAATACAGATCAATAAGCAATTGGCTAATCATGCCTAAAATAATTTTATGTATTGGCTGAGTCACTTGAAAAAATTGGTATTAATTGCTGTGGTCTATGCAATAATAATTTGTTTTAGTAAATCCCTTGAATGTTGTGCTAAATTACTTTTTTGTTATCTGTTGCCATTTGTGTTGAACACATAAAGTCTGTTTTTTTTAAAAAATGGGTAATTAGTATGAAAGATGTGGAATTCAATTTTAGTGTCCTTTTTCTATTCCCCTTCTGTGCTGCAGAGAATTATACAGGAAGAAAGGAAACTTATTATTCAGAAACATTATATGATAAAGAGAATAATAAAAAAGCCAGAAAAGTCTTGGAAATAATTACATGTTGTAATATACTCACAAAAGAAAGACAAATCAGAGGAAATTTTCTAAAACTTAATGAAAGAGAAAGATATTTTATAATTAATCAAGACTCTGGAAAACTTTGATTGTTAAAATTATGAAAAAATATACAGTAATTCATGTGCAATGTGAGTGTTTTATTTCTATTTAACAAATGAAGAAATATTAATTTCCTGTCTCCTTCATTCACCAACTGGGAATAATACAAACCTGTGTATGTTTTCTACCTTTCTGTATGTAGTGTAACCAATTTGACCATATGTTTTCCTTTTCTGTCTTCTGTTTGTTTATTTTTGGATCTTTACCTTGTTTTCTCCTTCTAATCTTTTCACATGTATAGGTTTCATACAGCATAGTTTAGATGTAATATGAATTATCTGATCTCAAATCTATATAAAATCAACTAACTTTTCTGAGTGTTACCATTATGTATTTTGCTGCTTATGAATCCTTCCCTTAAAAGAGTGTGTACCAGTTCCAGTGATCCCAGCTCATCTACTGGGTCACCTTCCTCTCTTTCTCTTTCTTCTTATATCTTTTAAGCATTCTGGCTTGTTATCAACAGTTGAGTCAGCTCTCTCTAACCGTTATTTTATCATATTTTATATTTATATGAAAATATGATGTTCATATATATTTCATATTTATCATACTTTCTTTATTGTTGAATTGTGGATGTAATAGTAATGGGAGAGCTGCTAATACTTTCATGAACAACTTTAACATTTTGATTTGTTTTCATATTACCAAACCAAGGATTTCAGATATTTAACTTTGATAATATAAAATAGGAATCATTAAATTATGAACAGCAATGTAACAGTAAAGTTTTGGAGAAACAAAACAGGAAAAATGACAATGCCGCCATACATTGAAATAAATCATACAGAAGCATGTTTTTCTTTCCTCTCATCTGAGCTATGTATTGCTGTAAAAGCTCTGATTTGTTGGTCAGTGAGGTCTCATGGCCTTCAGATGAAGTCCATCCATTTTACATGGCCTTCCAGCTCCTCAAAAGCATGGCACTAACATAGATGTTCTGGAGAAGGCAATGGCACCCCACTCCAGTACTCTGGTCTGGAAAATCCCATGGACGGAGGAGCCTGGTGGGCTGCAGTTCATGGGGTCGCTAACAGTTGGACACGAGACCAACTTCACTTTCACTTTTCACTGTCATGCATTGGAGAAGGAAATGGCAACCCACTCCAGTATTCTTGCCTGGAGAATCCCAGGGACGGGGGAGCCTGGTGGGCTGCCATGTTATGGGGTCACATGGGGTCGGACACAACTCAAGTGACTTAGCAGCAGCAGCAGCAGCATCAGTAGCAACATAGATGTTCAGGCCATTTCTGTCATTACCATTAGTATCGGTATGTGCTGTACACAAGGATAATTGGATCACTTTCCATTTCTGGAAACACAGTCTCCCATTTCTGTCTTAAAACCACTGCTCCTATGCTGCCTTCTTTATGTGGAGTAACTTTCCCCATCTTTTTGGTTGAAATCCTAGCCATCCTTCAAGATTCATTGAAAAGCTGCTTTATTAATGATTTCATCTCAGACCTTTTCTACTTGAAAATATACTCATCTCTAATTCTATGAAAGTTTTATTATTGCTTATTTATAACTCTGATTATATTCTTTATAATTGTTTTGACACTTTCTTCTCATTATTTTCTGTTTCAAAAATGTAATGCTGCTTTCTTTCCAAAATATTTCAGCATTTTGAATATCAGAAAAAATCGTAGAAGAATACAAATTGTGTTTCTAAGTTTATAAATGTTTACTGGTGCAGTCGAGTTTCACTTTGTTAATGATGAATGGGCTTATTGTGGTATTTCTGTCAAGATTACAAAATTGAAATTTGAAAGAGTAAAGATGGCAGTGTAGGAAAATCTTAAATTTAACTTTTCCCATGGATCAAGCACATCTATTAATACAACTGTATTTGGAATAGTTCCCTAAGAAAGGGACCTGAAAACTGGGCGAAGAACAAAGGGTGAAAGACCCATACAGTTGGCTCAACAGGGAATATGTCCAAGAAAACTATAGAACTGTAGGAAATAGAAACCTGCTTATAAAGGGCTCCCACACAACACACTTGATATGAAAACCAGTGCAGAAATACCAGATTGAAAAGCATATGGTCCATAGGAGAGGGGACCCACTTACTAATCTTGAAGCATCTGAAGCATCTGCCAGGGAGGCAGGAACAAGTTGAGATGCTCCCCAGAGACTAAGACACTGGCAGGAGACGTTTTTGTGTGGGGGTGGTCTCAGGCTACCTTCCTAATGCTGTCACTGGTAGTTGCCATTTTTTTAATCCTCCCTCCAATCTGTCACCACAGTGGGCATACCCTACTGAGAGCCACACCTACTCCTGTGCCTCAGCTGAACCTTGAAGCCGGGCCAGAGCTATCTCTGCCCACCAGTGTGCTATGGCAGTTGGGCTGTGCCACAGCAAGATATATAAATTAGTAGATATATATATTGAACATTCCATTCAAAAGCATCAGAATTAACATTTTTTTCAAGAGCACATAAAACAGTCTCAAGAATAGATTACATGTTAGGTCATAAAGTTTCTATAAGTTAAAGTAGAATGAAATCATATCAAGCATCTTCTCCAATCATAATGGTAGGAAACTAGAAATCAATCATAAGAAAAAATGAAAAAAAAAAAAAACCACACAAAAACCTAGAGCATAAACAACATGCTATTGAACAATCGATGGGTCATCGAAGATATCAAAGGAGATTATGGCATGTCTCCTAGAGATAAATACAAACATAAATAGAATATATAAAAATCAATGGGGTGCAGCAAAAATGCTTCTAAGAAGGAAGTCCACAGCAATATAGGCCTACATCAGGAAGCAAGAAGAATCCCCAATAAACAATCTAACTTTACAAAAGGAATCAGAAAAAATAGCAAATAAAACCCAAAATTAGTAGAAGGAAGAAAATAATATCAGAGAAATGTATTAGAGACCAAAAACAATAGAAAATATCAATGAAACTAAGAACTAGTTCTTTGAAATAACAAGCAAAATCAACAAATATTAGATAGACTAACCAGGAAAGAGAAAAATAACATATAAATAAAATCAGAAATGAAAGCGAAGTTAGAAGATCCACAAAGGGTCCACAAATGATCCATGAGGCTACCACAGTTATATGCCAACAAATTGAACAACGTAAAACAAATGGATAAATTACTAGAAACATGCAATCTTTCAAGACTAAATCAGAAGGAAATAGAAAATCTAAGTAGACTGATTATTAGTAAGGAAGTTGAAACTATATAAAAAAAGCCCAGGAGCAATATGTGTCACCAAAGTCACCAATACTGATGAATTCTGTAAAACATTCAAAGGAGATTTAGTACCTATCCATTTTGAACTCTTCTAAAAATTTTTGGGGGAAAGTTCAAAAGACAATTTACAAAGCCAGCATTACCCTGACACCAAAACCAGACAATGACACCACAAAAAAAGAGAAAATTACAGGCCAATATCCTTAATGAATATGGATACAAAAATCATCAACAAAACATTAGCAAAATTAATCCAACAATACACTAAAATGATGATACACCATGATCAAGAGGGATTTATTCCAGAAATGCAAAGATGGTCCAATATCTGTCTGGTCCAACATCTAAATTATCCAACATGACACATTACATTAACAAAATGAAGGATAAAATTTATATGATCATTTCCATAGCTGCAGAAAAACCGTTTGACAAAGTTCAAAATATATTTATGATAAAAATTCTAAACAAAGTGGGTTGAGAGAGATCATACCTCAATATAATAAAGGTCATACATGATAAACTCTTAGTAGCATCACACTCAACGGTGAGGAATAAAATAAGTATGCCTCTCTTGCCGCTTTTATTCAACATAGTTTTGGAAATTCTAGCCTCAGATTTAGGCAAGAAAAAGAAAAGTTATTCAAATAAGAAAGGGAGAAGCAAAACTGTCATTGTTTGCTGATCACATAATGCTGTATGTCGGAGAAGGCAGTGGCACCCCACTCCAGTACTCTTGCCTGGAAAGTCCCATGGACAGAAGAGCCTGGTAGGCTGCAGTCCATGGGGTCACTAAGAGTCAGCATGACTGAGCGACTTCACTTTCGCTTTTCACTTTCATGCATTGGAGAAGGCAATGGCACCCCACTCCAGTATTCTTACCTGAAGAATCCCAGAGACAGAGGACCCTAGTGGGCTGCCATCTATGGGGTCGCACAGAGTCGGACACGACTGAAGCGACTTAGCAGTAACAGTAGCAATGCTGTATGTAGAAAACCCTAAGAAGTCCACCAAAAAACTGCTAGAACTAACTAATTAATTTGGTAAATTTCCAAAACATGAAATCAACATACATATATCTGTGGTGTTTCTATACACTAATAAAGAAATATCAGAAAGAAAAATTAAGAAAACCATCCCACTTACAATTTCATCATAAGAATAAAATACTCAATATTTTAAATTTAACCAAGGAGGTGAAAGACCTGTACACTGAAAACTGTAAGACACTAATGAAGGAAATTAAGGAAATACAAATATATGAAACTATGTTCTTTGCATACAGATTGAAACAATTAATTTTGTAAAAATGTATGTACTACCCAAAGCAATCTACAGATGGATTACCATCCCTATCAAAGTACCATATGATATATTTCACAGAACTAGAACAAATAATTCTAAAATTTGGATGGCACTGCTAAACATTACAGATAGTTCAAACAATATTAACAAAGAAAAACAAAGCTAGACATATTACACTGTCTGACATCAAACTATATTACAAAGCTCTAATAATAAAGTCAGTGTGGTTCTGGCTCAAAATAGGCACAGATCAAGAAAACAGAATTGAGACCTCAGAAATAAACCTACATGTATAGGACAGTTAATTTTTGGTAAGGAGCAAAGAGCATACAATGGAGAAAGGATAGGTGACTCGTTGGTGAAGAATACACCTGCCAATGTAGGAGACACAGGTTTGATTCCTGAATTGGGAAGACCCTCTGGAGTAGGAACTGGCAATCCCCTCCAGTATTTTTGCCTGGTAAAATCCCATGGACAGAGAAGCCTAGACGGCTACAGTCCATGGTGTCACATGGTGTCACAAAGAGTCAGACACAACCGAGTGACCGAGCACACAGGTAGTAGGTAGCAGCATTGCACACTGTTCAGTTCTCTGAATTTTAAATTGTGAGATGATATGCAAGAGAACATCCCTGTTAGGAAGTATTTAGGAGTAATGGGGCGTGATGTCAACTGGCATGCATATGTACAACACACACATACACAGACAGATACACTATTTACAAAGATCTGTGTGTGCGTGTGTGTGTGTATGTGTGTGTGATTATTGGCTAAATATCCTGAGTTATCTCCTATAGATATCTGTGGTTCTAAGAGATGAACAAAAGCAAAGTACGCACATTCTAAGAGATGGACAAAAGTAGGCACAGTCTAAGAGATGAATAAAAAGCGAAGTAAACTGATAGTTGTGCATCTCTGAGAGGTGGTAGCTTTTGAAAGAGGACATAGTTCAGTGCATGCACTGTGAAGCTAGACCTAATTACCCTGTGGGCAGCATTCATGGAGCCTCCGCATGTCTACTTTGTATGTAACAATATAGCATTTTATTGCCATTCTTACTGTGGGATGGGGTTAAGGAAGTCATCTGGCATGGGAAGTCATCTGGCATGAAAAGTCGTGTTTCCTCTGTATAGTTTACTGACTTTTTTCTTCTACATAATGTTTTAGCCCTTTATGTCAAATACCATGTCTTATGTCTTATACTCTGGTTTGTTGTATGCTGTGTCTCTTAGAAAAATTGAGTAGTTCAAAACCATAAAATGATGTTTAGGAATAACAAACTCACGTTGAGTTTCTCCCCTAGATTTTCTGTGTAAGGTAAATGTTTAAAGGGGAAACTTACTGTTGTCAATTAAGCTGATATTAAATAAATGTATTTCCCACAAAAACCCTATTACATGCCTCTGAGCCCAGGATAGTAGGCATAGGGAAGAGCTGACTTAATAATACTGTCCACCTGATAATATTGTGATGATTCAATTATTTAATACATTTACAGTGCTTACAAGAACTCCTGGCAAAGAGTCTATGCTCAATAAACATAAGCTAGTTCTATTACTTTTCTGTGTATTGATTAAATGAGAGGAAGAAAGGAAGGAAGGGGGGAGGGAGAAATAGAGAGAGGGAAAAAGACAAAAGTAGAGAGGGGAAATAAGGGAGGAGGAGAGGGGAGGCCACATCTGAGAGTGAGGGAGAGAGGCAGGAACTCTAGGACTGCAAATAGAGGCCAAGGTGTTATTGATTGGGCTAGAAAGAGAGATCAGAGATGTGAATGAAAAGCTCAAGGCTGAAAGAGTGTCAAGGAAAGAAGTGAGTCAAATATCAGGTAAACAGTAAAAAATCTAGGAGAGGTCAGAGTTCAGGAAACAGGAAAACAGGTGGGAATTGAAGTAGGAAAAAACAGGAAAAGAATTGATTTAAGTCACTAAGGCTGATAACAAAAAACAGCTTCATTTATTTTGGAATTTACACCGACTCCTTGGGTGGCCCCAAGCCAATCAGCAGGTGAGGGCCTGAAGGCTTTGGACTAGCTCAGAAAAAAAAACCTTCAGGGAATAGAAAGGAGATCCGAGAGTTCCTGTTTCCATATCTTTTCAAATAACAGTGTGATTTTCTCCCTAGATACCTGTGGTTAATTTGGACAGAAGGATAAGTACGCTAAAAGCAAGCAGGAATTCTGTTTTCTCGTGGTTCTAGTTGTTCATTTTCACAATTTGATGTGTTTGGGCTTTCTCTGATATGATGAATGAATTAGAAGCACACTCCTGATTTCTTAAGTGTTTGTAGTTTTCAAAGTTTATGTATTTATTTTTGGTAAGAAGTTACAAATGTTAAATTAAATATACTGATTTTATGAAGTTAAAGGGAATCTTTTCAAATTGTTTCATTAAGTGAAGGGAGCCTTCCTACATTGATCCAACTTTGTGTATTAGCAAGAGGAATAAATGCGCATCATTATTCTCTGTGGCGCTCTCTCTGTATCAGACTGTTCAGAGTAGTGCAGAGAGGGCTGCCCAAAATGAGAGATACCTGGCTCCTTCTAGTTCCAATGAGTAAAATATCTGGAACTGAGTCATGAAAGAACAAGTACACTCTGAAGCTTAAGAACCACTGATCGGAACTAATTGTCTAATGAATATAATCTTTATTGATGAATAATTAAGCATCACTCAAAGAATTAGAAATAGTGGCTTTGTGAAATTTAAATCAGTATCTCTCCTATGTTGTTTGAAATAGTTGGAATGCACCTCAATTTATCTATCAATTGTATTGTCCACATATTAATAAATAGTGACTATTTGCAGAGGTTTGGGGTTTGGGTTTTGTTTAATTAATGCAATTACAAATGTTGTTCTGTGAATATTATTTTATACAAGTCTGCTGGTCCACAAGTTCTGGTTTGGGGGCATATGTCCTGGAAGAAGGTTGTACTCATAGGATTTATGCATATAAAGGGTAATGCAAGTTGTCTCCCCAGGGCAGTTGTATCAACTTACCTGATAGAAATGTAAGTTCTCAATGCTTCCCCATCCTCTTCAATACTTGGTACACTCAGTTTTTAATTTTCAATTTAATAAATGTGAAATTGTATTTCGTCATAGATTTAACTTGCATATCCTAGTTACTAATTAGTGTTTTCTCATATATTTGCACATGCATATATTCATAGATTACAGTCTCTAATTTTATTCTGTGAAATGCTTCTTCATGGTTTTTACTCATTCTTCCTTTGGTTTATTGGATACTTTAAAAATATTTGGTTATATATTTTACAAATATCTCCTATGAGTTTGAGTCTGAGATTTTTAAGTTTATAACTTTATTTTTGATACTTTTGATAAACAAACTTTCACTGTAGTTCAGTGTATCAGTATTTTTCTTTTAGCTTACTATTTTTCAGTTCAGTTCAGTTGCTCAGTTGTGTCTGACTCTTTGCGACCCCATGGATTGCAGCACGCCAGGCCTCCCTGTCCATCACCAGCTCCCGGAGTTCACTCAAACTCATGTCCATCGAGTCGGTGATGCTATCCAGCCATCTCATCCTCTGTCGTCCCCTTCTCCTGCCCTCGATCCCTCCCAGCATCAGAGTCGTTTCCAATGAGTCAACTCTTCACATGAGGTGGCCAAAGTATTGGAGTTTCAGCTTCAACATCAGTCCTTCCAAAGAACACCTAGGGCTGATCTCCTTCAGAATGGACTGGTTCGATCTCCTTGCAGTCCAAGGGACTCTCAAGAGGCTTCTCCAACACCACAGTTCAAAAGCATCAATTCTTTTGTGCTCAGCTTTCTTCACAGTCCAACTCCCACATCCATACATGACCACTGCAAAAACCATAGCTTTGACTAGATGGACCTTTGTTGACAAAGTAATGTCTCTGCTTTTGAATATGCTATCTAGCTTGGTCATAACTTTCCTTCCAAGGAGTAAGTGTCTTTTAATTTCATGCTGCAATCACCATCTGCAGTGATTTTGGAGCCCACAAAAATAAAGTCTGACACTGTTTCCACTGTTTCCCCATCTATTTCCCATGAAGTGATGGGACCAGATGCCATAATCTTTGTTTTCTGAATGTTGAGCTTTAAGCCAACTTTTTCACTCTCCTCTTTCACCTTCATCCAGAAGCTTTTTAGTTCCTCTTCACTTTCTGCCATAAGGGTGGTATTATCTACATATCTGAGGTTATTGATATTTCTCCCAGCAATCTTGATTCCAGCTTGTGTTTCTTCCAGCCCAGCATTTCTCATGATGTACTCTGCATATATGTTAAATAAGCAAGGTGACAATATACAGCCTTGATATACTCCTTTTCCTATTTGGAACCAGTCTGTTGTTCCATGTCCAGTTCTAACTGTTGCTTCCTGACCTGCATATAGGTTTCTCAAGAGGCAGGTCAGGTGGTCTGTATTCCCATCTCTTTCAGAATTTTCCACAGTTTCTTGTGATCCACACAGTCAAAGGCTTTGGCATAGTCAATAAAGCAGAAATAGATGTTTTTCTGGAACTCTCTTGCTTTTTCCATGATCCATCAGATGTTGGCAATTTGATCTCTGGTTCCTCTGCATTTTGTAAAACCAGCTTGAACATCAGGAAGTTCACAGTTCACATATTGCTGAAGCCTGGCTTGGAGAATTTTGAGCATTACTTTACTGAGATGAGTGCAATTGTGCGGTAGTTTGAGCATTCTTTGGCATTGCCTTTCTTTATTATATCCTAAGAAATCTTTACCTGTTTGGTCATACAGATATCTTCTGAAAACTGGAAACTTTTGACTTTCTCATTAAATCTGACATCCATCTCCATCTGGAATTAATTCTGTGTGCAATGTGAGGTTGGACACCAGATTATTTTTTCCATTATGAATTAATTATCTGTTCTTTGAATGTTTCAGTTGAATATATTTAAGGGTTCTGCAGTCATTCAGGTTTTTTATTTGAGTCATTTTTGTTGTTTTATTTTTCTGAGAATTTGCTGATTTCATTGTTTTCGAAGTTTACCATTATAAAATTGTTCATAAAAATCCTTTATTTTTAAGTGTCCACTCTATATAAAATTTGTGATCTCTTTATTGCTAAGATCATTTATTGATGTTTGTCTCCTTTTGTTTTATATCAATTAATCTTCCCAAAAGTTTGTCAATTTCATTTTCCTTTCAAAGGAAAGGAAAAATCTTTTAAATTTAAAAATTATTTTCTATTCTGTATTTTTCTATTTTAGTTATTTTTATATTATACATAATATTTCTTTTTTCTGTTTCATTCAGTTTTAAAAATACTTAGCTCATGAATAGCTAATCTTTAAATTTTTCCTTTCTACGAAGACATTTAAGGCTATAATTTCTCTTCAAGTACTTACTCATTTATACCCAACAGGTTCTCATAATGCTTTTATTTTTATGAAAAGTCCTATATGTTTTCTAATCTTATTTTGATTTATTTAGAAATATTATAAACAGAAGTGAAAGTGAAGTTGCTCAGTCTTGTGTGACTCTTTGTGACCCCATGGACTGTAGCTTACCAGGCTCCTCTGTCCATGGGATTTTCCAGGCAAGGGTACTGGAGTACCTTGCCATTTCCTTCTCCAGATTATCTTCCCAACCCAGAGACTGAACCCAGGTCTCCCACATTGCAGGTGGACGCTTTACCATCTGAGCCACCAGGGAAGCCAAAAACAGAAATATGAGCTTTAATTTATTAGTACTTTTTCTGTTAGAGGATAGTTGCTTTACAGTGTGTTGGTTTCTGCCATTCATCGTCAACCAGTCATAAGCATACATATGTCCTGTCCTGCTGGAACCTCCCTCCCACTCACCCCACTCCATCCCACCCCTCTAGGTTGTTCACAGAGCACAGAGTTGAGCTCCCTGTGGTATACAGCCACTTTCTACTAGCTCTTTATTTTACATATGGTAATGTATATATTTCAGTGCTATTCTCTCGATTCATGCCCCCCCTTATCCTTCCCCTTCTGTGTCCACAAGTTTAATTTATCTTCTGTCATTCACTTCCGAATTGAGTCATCAGAGAATGTGGTCTCTATTATTCAGATAGTTTTAAATTTATTGAGTTCTATTCAGGGTCTTGTATTTGACTAATTTTTTAGAAAAATCCATGTGTGGTCGAAAAGAAAGCTCATCTCTATATTTGGTATGCACTGTAATTTATGGCCATTGGACCAAATTTGTTATCTGTATGGTATAACTTTTTACATTCTTTTATTTTGAGCTGTCTTTATATATGTGCTCTATCTTTATATACTCAGTGTATATTTCATAAATGGTGCCTCACTGGATTTTAAAAACTCAGTGGTAGAATCATACTGTTTTAATATATAATAATACATTTATATTGATTTTGATATCTGGTGCATATGGATTGAACTTTACCATCTTATTTATTGCTTTCATTTTGTTCCATTTTTTTCATGTTTCTCTTTTCTTTCATCTTTTTTGCCTGTTTTTGGCTTGAGTCCCTCTCATTTTATTTGCATGCTACTTTATTCTTTCATAATATTCTAGAAATTTCTAGATATATACTTAACAAGTAAATTATTAATAATTACTTTTAGCTATTAACAATTATATTTATTATATTTGCACTGAAAAATAAAAGCACCATTTATAATGTTTTAATTTATAATCATCTCCTTTCCAACTTTTCAAGATGATTATTCATTCTTAGTTTTTCCATATTTTTGATGTTTATAGAATCAATGTTTGTTTAACTTAAACCATTGATTTATAATTTTCTTTGTATGCCATTCTTTCTTGCATATTAAACTCTCTCCCTATCATTTTTTCCTCCCATGAAGTATATCTGTAAAGATTCTCTTTAGTGAGCTCTGTTGGTAATAAACCATCTCAGTTTCAGTTTGTGCAAAAATGTCAGATTTGCATCATTGTTGAAGATAGTCTCACTGGATAGAGAAGTTCAGTTATTTTTTGTCAGTCCTTGAAAATATTATTCTACTGTCATTTCACATCCATTTTGCTGTTGAGAAGTTGGCTACTTAACCACCACTTGTCTGTTTTCAGTCTATTTTTCTCAATAACCAACTGTTAAGATCTTCTTCTTGTATGAATTTCTTCAGTTTTAAACTGATGTGTCTAGATGTTACCTTTTTAATTTCTCCTGTGTGTGATTATTTGAGCTTCTTAGATCTGAGACTCCGTGTCTTTTCATAATCTGATAAAGCATTGATACCTTTGAATGTCTTCCCCCTTCTCTGCCCCTCCAGTTGTCTCCTGCAACCTGATTAAGCACATGCATGGCCTTCTCATTCTCTGTGTATCTCTTTCAAACCTGCCCTCACTTGGCTCCTCTTGCTTCTTTCTACTTAACTTCTTCAGATTTATCTTTTAGATTACAGCTTCTTCAGCTTTTCTCAGCTGCCTTTGAATCTTCATTGAGTTTTTAATTTCAGTTATCAGATGCAATTATATTTTTCATTTCTTAGAGTTCCATTTGGGTGTTTGACCATAGCCAGGCCCATCTTAATAGTCTTTGATTTCTTTACAACTTCATTTTCTTTTTAAAATGTCTTTAATTATATTGACACTTATTTATATTTTTTCTGAAAATAGTAATATGTGGATTGCTGGCCTTATTCCTTAAGACTTTTGTTCCTTCAATATTTTTTTCATTGTAACTGATGTAACATGGAACTCTATATAACTCCACTGAGGCTTGATTTTAATGTACTTTGCTTGAAAAAAAAAAAAAAAGATTTAAGTCTGCTTCTGCCAGGAAGTTGAATTTCCACCTGGGATTACTTTAAACTAAATTTTTGGCTTGCAGTTTTTTTGGCAGTTTTTAAGGTTGGCCCTGTGTAGGTCCAACAACCAAGTGAATGCTTTTAGTTTAGGAAATCTCAAGAAATAATATTTCTACTTTTCTGTTTCACCCAGAACAAGGCTGAAAAAGAAGATTGAGCATCTCAACTTAAGAGAAGGTTCCCTTTCTTTGCTCGTGCCTTGATTTTATCACCTTTGCAATGAGTATGGTATTCCTTAGAACCTAGGACCACCAAGGATGGGCAGAAAAACTCAGAGGAAATATGGGTTCCAATATATTCCCTTAACACTATAAATCTGTGCTTATACATTGCTCTGGCTTCTGAGAAATTTTCTATGTGACATTAAGCCATTCATGAATGAAATATTATTGTTATTTGTAGTATTTTAGATTTTCTATATAGAGATTGATAGAGATTGAATCTTTAATCTGTTATATCTCTATAAATAGATTACTTGAAACACTATTTAAAATTGAGAAAAAAATTATTAGTTACAAGTATAACAAGGAGTGTGAACAGTTACAAATTTCAACTAATTAAGATTTCTAGCATGCATCTTGAGCCATGTCCTCCAGGAACCTTTGAACCAAATACCTAAAATAGCTTTTTTTCTTTGGTTTTCCCTTACATGTTTCATTTTCATTGTCCAAATGCACCCATTAAGTAAAAAATCTATAAAGTTTTAGGGAATTGATAGTGAGAAAATTTTAGACATTCAATTTAAGAGGAAAAAATGTTTTTAGTGATTCTAAAATGCTGCAAATAAAAATTTTTTCAAACAATTCCAGTAAAACAGGAAGTTGTACTTAAATATGTGAGATAGGGATGACTTAGAAACAGTTGAGATTTAATCAGTTTTCAAAATAAACCATACAGGTTTCTTTAACTGAAAAATAAGAAGACTGTGTTCTACTTTTCCCATCATATGTCAGTTAACAAAGATAATAAGTAGGCACATGTTATTATTAGAAAAGATGTCATTAATTAATTTTCATGTTTTGTTGGCATATATGATACTATATTAGGTAGTTGAATTCAGGGTCATATCAAAGAAAATACTAATTTTGATCATGGACTTCAAGATGTAAGAAAACTTGCTGATTTATGTTAATAACAGTAGCACATTAGAGATAAGTTTGTGACAATTAATTAAATTGAAACATTTGAATTATGGTTCCTTTGCAAATTCCTACCCTGGGGATACCTTTTGTGGGGACTTCTTTTGTTAGAAACTGTGGTGTTCTGTATTCCCAGTAATAAACCCCCTGGAAAGCATGTGCTTTCCGTATAAACTGTGCTTCTATATGCTGGCCTTTGGTCAGGTGTGGTTAGGGGAAATGTGGCTCAAAATCTCCTTCTGGCTCCACTGGTTTTCTTTCTTCTAATGCCTTCTCCTTCAATTTAGTGAGTCATAAAGTGGTTCAGACAGAAGAAGCCATATTATGAAATAAATGTACAGCTGTAAAAGAATGTTGTAGACAAATCCATAAACTCTTATATTACAAATAGGTTACATAACTAGTAACAGTGCAGCTCATTGCCTCAGTCGACTACAACTTTTCAGTTAATTGCAATGGTTAGCAAATGGAAACCTTTTATAGGGTTTTCGCAGGGTGATTGTTGTTTGGCCATTTAAACATTCCATCCAGATCATTTCTGATCAGCTGTATTGTTGCATAGTTGCTTACTAGCTTAGAAGGAAAGACTTTAACTCTTGTCTAGTCACATATTTTTAACAATGTCTGTTATTCATAAATGTAGTGTCACAAAGATGACTTGAGAAAGGCTCAATTACTTGTTTTCATTTATTTAAACTCTCCCACTTAGGGAGTATGGACTCTGAGGCTAGGGCTTATCTGTTTCACTGAGAACACACCATGTAGCTTTGAATGACAATAATTCATGCGTAATTGGTTTTGTGTAATGAGGCTAAAACACAGACTGAACTAGATGCACTCTGAACGGCTTTCTCATGCTTCCTCTCTTGGAGTTCGAATTTTACTGCTTGGGACTATTTTCAAATTCCTTTCAATTGTGGTTAACATATAATCAGGCTAGGGTGCTAGAAGGGTTATTCTGGCAGTCTGGTACACAAGTAATGGCTGCATGACTGGGCAAGAGGATACTGCAGTGGTACAGGAGAGAAATGATGAAGGGTTGAATTAAGGAATTAATGGAGAGATGGATCCTAGAGGACAAATTAGCAAGCTACTTAAAGGATAAAATAATACTTCTTAAGGACAAATTGGATGTATGGACATTTCAGCTACAATAGGAAGGTAAGAGTGTTGCTCAGATTTCTGTCTTTGGCCCTTGTGGCTCTCCCCAAATGGGGCTTAAAACATTTTCTCTTATGTATAATATGATTATTAAACATTTTGTTCTCAAGAAACTTTATATTCTTAAAAACATTTGATGATCCCAAAGAGCTTTTATGTTAGTTAAATTTATTGACTTTTATTATGTCAGAAATTAAAACGTAGAATTAAGAATCTGATTCATTTTAAAATAGTAAATTCATTCCTGATAAACATAAATAGCATTTCTATGTAAAAGAGATGTATTTTAAAAAACAAAAAATTAGTGAGAGAAGTGGTACTGCTTGACATTCTTGCAAAACTCTAATGTCTAGTGTAATAGAAGTCAGATTATCATGTTGGCTTTGGCAACATGCTGTATGTGAAAAAAGTTCTGTCTCTGATCTGTAGTTAGAAAAGAGAGGAGTTACTCTTAATACTACCCTCAAACTTGACAAGTGATAGTTTCTTAAAGCTTAGCTGCAATGTGGCATCTAAAAATATATCAGTAGACTTTTTGTACTCTGCTAAATATACTCAGTTCTTTTGGCCTGTCTTGCACTTTTAATGTCTCTTCTATCCATGCGTGATTTTATAACATACATTGGTCTTGTAGAAAATATTTATTTCCTTAGATACAGGTCTTCTAAGTATTGATGTATTTCATTATAGAGCATCCCCCAATCACATTCATTAATATCACCATTGATCTAATTAGAAAAGTATTATGTATTGGGAAGGTCTCAAGCTCATCATTTGGGTATAAGTTTTTTAATGTTCCATTTTTTGCTTGAGGTACAATTTTTTTTTGCTCAATGTACAAATTTCTAATTGTCAACAAACATTGTCAACGAGTTTTCCTTGAAATGACAGCTTCATTCACTTTCAAGAAAGTGTCTGCCGGTGGTCAAGTCTGAGTAACCACAGTTTATCTGTTAATTTTTCTTTCAAGTACAACTATTGTTTCATTGGGAACTAGGGGGAGCTTACTGCCTATTTTCAGCAGCAAATCAAAGAATTGCACAGACACTTGTCCCTGAGATGATTACTAAACTTGAGTAGGTAGCAGAAGCGCAGTATACGCATTTTGCCATGTAGAATTTTAAAAAGACGTACTGAGCTTTCTCTTTCTCACCAAGTGGAGTAATTATGATCCAGTACAGCTAAACAAAATAGACAGTATATATAAAGCAACCATTTTCCGATACTGGACATGAGGCCATTCAGGAATATCAGCACCGAGAGGGGAGACAGCAAGGTTAGTTCTATTATTTTCCCAGCTTACTACCTGGAGAGAGTTTCCATGACACCAGAGGGGAAAGGGTGACCCAGGTGGAGTCATTGGTTACCCAGAGTTCAGGAGATGGAGATGGGAGTACCAGAGGCCGAGGCATCATGAGTTTGCCAGGCACAGTGCTGAAGCAGAGAGAGCTGCACAGAGAGGAGCTATGGAGAACTGCAGAGTGTTGTTCATCTTCAGCTGAATACCGAACAAAACATGCCAGCAAGGAAACTACTCAAAACCAAAGAAAGAACCATCCTGAGGGAGCAGAGGAACCTCTCAGGAGTTCACACAGACATGGGAATAGTTTGTGTATCCACCTCCAGGAGTGGAAAAAACCTTATAGGTAAAGAAATCTCTGGGAGGATACTTAGCAAAGTATCGCCTGGCCAGTGAGGGCAAAATCAGCCCTAAATGAAAAACAGTTTTGGTCATGTATAACAAAATTTAAAAGCAGATTTTGAAATATTAAATTGTTATCAAGTAATGTAACTGCATCCTAGAACAAAGTTCAAGTATATTTATAGGGATAAAGCACCCATGATAAAGACTGTAATGTCGAACAGCAAACAAAAATTCTCCAGCTTTCCGGAAAGCGGGGAAACTTTACATGCAATCAAAGAATTGTATCTGGAGTATATGGAGAACTCTCAAAACACAATAGTAAGAAAACAACCCAATGAAAAAAACTGGGCAAAAGATTTAAGTAGATACTTGACCAAACGAGATATCTGGATTGCAAGCAAACACATAAAAAGATGCTGCAAGTCATTAATCATTGTGGCACAAACCACACTGCTATTTTCCAAAGTGGTTATACCATTTTATATTCTCACAAGCAGTGTTGAGGGTTCCAATTGCTCATCACCCTTACCAACACTTGGTCAGTCTTTCAATTTCAGCCATTCCGATGGTTATGTAGTGGTATCTTATTGTGTGTTTTTTTCTTATAAGAAATTAACGTTTATTTTAAGCACAAGTGCATGGTGGTTTATCACACAGTTTGGTGCCACTGCCTTTATTATTCATGCTTAGGCAACATTTGTCTTATTATCCGTTACTTTTCCCCCAACATAGACAAACTACATTTTAGTATTATTATGAAAATTGTTTTCACCTCATGGACCCTTTGAATCACTGTTCTAGTCTGCACTTTCCCCCTAGACTTCACATTGTTTATTTATGTTACACATTCAGATCTTATTTTAAAGCATAACTACTATCCATAGCACCTCAGGGCTATCACACAGCCCTCTCTGTCCCCCACATTCAGTGAACTTCTCTGCCTTAGAAATGTCTCTGCTTTCCCACTGCCCATTCCCATCAGCCTGGATTATCGTCTTCTCTTTTACACCTGCTGCTGGTAGCCCATCTCCTCAGTCTTTCTAGAATTCACACTTGATTATGGGGCTCTACATTACCTACAGAATAAAGTCAGAATGCCTTAGAGTAACTGACAAGGCTGCTCAAAATCATATATTAGGTAACTTTTGTTTTATTTTATTATTTTTTTAATTTATTTTTAAAATTATTTTTATTTTTTATTTTTAAATTTTAAAATCTTTAATTCTTACATGCGTTCCCAAACATGAACCCCCTCCCACCTCCCTCCCCATAACATCTCTGTGGGTCATCCCCATGCACCAGCCCCAAGCATGCTGTATCCTGCGTCAGACATAGACTGGCGATTCAATTCTTACATGATAGTATACATGTTAGAATGCCATTCTCCCAAATCATCCCACCCTCTCCCTCTCCCTCTGAGTCCAAAAGTCCATTATATACATCTGTGTCTTTTTTCCTGTCTTGCATACAGGGTTGTCAGTGCCATCTTCCTAAATTCCATATATATGTGTTAGTATACTGTATTGGTGTTTTTCTTTCTGGCTTACTTCACTCTGTATAATCGGCTCCAGTTTCATCCATCTCATCAAACTTTTAAAAAATTAGTAGCATGGTTTAAAACACCTACAGTGCTTGTCCTCTAATTTAGACAATAATTAATTCTAACAGTAAATGTATAATGATAGCAGTACGTTTAGGACAAAGGCCAATAGAACTGTTTTTATAGTTCTAGAATGTATTACAGTTGGAAAACTTATTAGCTGACAACGTTTAGATTCAAAGATTGGATATCTGCTTTTATGCTTTCTCCAAGAAGCTAATAGTTCATTATAACTTCAGAATTCCAATTAAAATGATGGATTGTTTAAGAAGAACACTACTCACAAAGTCTGAATTATAGATGTGAGTTCAGGTATGTGATGCTCTACATACACAAGGGTTTTATTTTGGCTCAAAAACTTCTGTGACTTCCATGATTTAATAAAGTTGCTGAAATTATTTTTTGAGGCTGCAAAGACTAAGGTTTCAAGGTGTTTTCCTCAATTTATGATCCATATTGGACTTTTCTTTAAAGAAATTAATCTTTTTTATTTTAATCAATTTATCTTTTTGAATTCTATTTTTCATTTTTTATTATATTTTGTTTTGTTTTCTAAATATCATTTTTTGTCATTCTTATATATCTTGAAGAATGAAACTCGAACACCAAATTGTTCAGTTCAGTTCCCTTCAGTTGAGTCACTCAGTCGTGTCCAACTCTTTGCGAACCCATGAACCACAGCACGCTAGGCCTCCCTGTCTATCATCAATTCCCAGAGTCCACCCAAACCCATATCCATCAAGTCGATGATGCCATCCAACCATCTCATCCTGTGTCATCCCTTTCTCCTCCTGCCCTCAATCCTTCTCAGCATCAGGGTCTTTTCCACTGAGTCAGCTCTTCACATGAGGTGGCCAAAGTATTGGAGTTTCAGCCTCAACATCAGTCCTTCCAATGATCACCCAGGACTGATCTCCTTTAGGATGGACTGGTTGGATCTCCTTGCAGTCCAAGGGACTTGCAAGAGTCTTCTCCAATACCACAGTTCCAAGCATCAATTCTTTCGTTCTCAGCTTTTTTTATAGTCCAACTCTCATATCAATACATGACCACTGGAAAAATCATAGCCTTGACTAGATGGACCTTTGTTGGCAAAGTAATGTCCCTGCTTTTTAATGTGCTATCTAGGTTGGTCATAACTTTCCTTCCAAGGAGTAAGCATCTTTTAATTTCATTGCTGCATTTGCCATCTGCAGTGATTTGGGAGCCCAGAAAAGTAAAGTCAGCCACTGTTTCCACCGTTTCCCCATCTATTTGCCATGAGGCGATGGGACCAGATGCCATAATCTTAGTTTTCTGAATGTTGAGCTTTAAGCCAACATTTTCACTCTCCTCTTTTACTTTCATCAAGAGGGTTTTTAGTTCCTCTTCACTTCCTGCCATAAGGGTGGTGTCATCTACATATCTGAAAGAGATGGACATACCAGACCACCTGACCTGCCTCTTGAGAAACCTGTGTGCAGGTCAGGAAGCAACAGTTAGAACTGGACATGGAACAACAGACTGGTTCCAAATAGGAAAAAGGAGTACATCAAGGCTGTATATTGTCACCTTGCTTATTAAACTTATACGCAGAACACAACATGAGAAACATCTGAGGTGATTGATAGTTCTTTCGGCAATCTGGATTACAGCTTGTGCTTCCTCCAGCCCAGCATTTCTCATGATGCGCTCTGTGTATAAGTTTAAAAGCAGGGTGACAATATACAACCTTGATGAACTCCTTCCCTATTTGGAACCAGTCTGTTGTTCCATGTCCAGTTCTAACTGTTGCTTCCTGACCCACACACAGGTTTCTCAAGATGCAAGTCAGGTGGTTTGGTATGCCCATCTCTTTCAGAATTTTCCAGTTTATTGTGATCCACACAGTCAAAGGCTTTGGCATAGGCAATAAAGCAGAAATAGATGTTTTTCTGGAACTCTCTTGCTTTTTCAATGATCCATCAGATGTTGGCAATTTGATCTCTGGTTCCTCTGTCTTTTAACCAGCTTGAACATCTGGAAGTTCACGGTTCACATATTGCTGAAGCCTGGCTTGGAAAATTTTGAGCATTACTTTACTACCGTGTGAGATGAGTGCAATTGTGTGGTAGTTTGAGCATTCTTTTGCATTGCCTTTCTTTGGGATTGGAATGAAAACGGACCTTTCCAGTCCTGTGGCCACTGCTGAGTTTTCCAAATTTGCTGGCATATTGAGCATAGCACTTTCACAGCATCATCTTTCAGGATTTGAAATAGCTCAACTGGAATTCCATCACCTCCACTAGCTTTGTTCAGATCCATAGAACTCCATTCTCAAGTGATAATGGAGACACCCTCATCAAATTTGAAAGGAAATATTACATATGAGTTGTGTTTGACTTAAACACCCCTTCCTCTAGCTGGTAACCAACCATTTACTAATTGCAATAATTATTTTTCTAGACAGAGAATTTAAACTTTATTTTCTTAACATCAGTGACATTTTCTCATTCACACTGAGGTTTATTCTGGAAGATAATAAAACATAAGATCATATCAGATCAACAAACAGCTTGATACAGACTTGTGCCTTTAACACTGATTTATCATATGTTTATATTTTACTTAGGAAATAGGACAAAAGGCCCTTCTATTTTAATTTTTAATTCTTCACTGAGAAACGCAATAGACAGTCTACATTGAGAAATAAGTAAAGATTTTAAAAGTCAGACATTTTATGTTACCACCAAATAGGAGATCACTTACACTCATATATTTAGGATTTATAATTTTCACTTTAACTTTGCATGAGACATTTCAAATTACTTTTTACTAATGTCTTAATATTCCTGTATATTGGAAGACTTTATTGTTTTTAATTCCCATTTACAAATTGCATAATAGCAAAGTTGGAATTACATTTGTTCCCAACAACTATATTTATCCATTAAATTTTTATGGTTGTACTACTTACTAGGCAATTATGTGTTTCTTTTGAATTGTAATAGGAATGTTGGGAACAAGGGGAAATTGACACAGTTCTTACTCTTAAATTCATCCTGTATCTGCATTTTGTTTTTAATCTTAATAGTATTATTAATAGTATTATAGTGCTAGAAAATGGATATAAATAATGCTCATTAATCTCTTTAATAGTTTCCCATATGAAGAAGCTTAGCTTTTATTCAACTTTTCCTTTTATTCAAGTACCTCAACAGGAATTCTCTTTGACTAACATTATGGTAATTTGGTAATTGAGGACATGAATTTTCAACTCTACTAAAATGCCTCCCAACACTCTAATAAATGCTCTATCATTCCTGTCTCTAGTCTGAAGCTTCTTAAGCACGGGGGATTTTCTCAGTCATTATTCCATTAGTCACAATGATTAGAACCATACACAAATAATTTTCTTATTCAGCTGGCCAAGTTCTTTACAACTCATTGAAATTCTTTTAAAATATGAGAAAATATGATTTATATCTAATTTTTAATTGTCAGTCTTTCAAAAATGTTTAGAATTTAGAAAGAGCTTACAATTGGTGTTTTTTTCCTACTTTCTTTATTAGGAAAGATACTATATAATTTCAGATATTTAATTTTATAGTTTATGTGATCTTAAATATATGAAACCAGTTTGAACTATGGATAACAATTTTAAAATCCAAAGAAATATATTTTTAAAAATCTAAATTTTTCTCTAATTATGAAAATAAGATATGCTCATTATAAAAATTCTGAATTGTACAAAAAATATGAAAGAAGCCAGAAATAAAGGTCACTCAGAATGACAATACCTTGAGGCAATGACTGTGAACATTTTGACAGTTTCATTCCAAAGATAAATTCTTATAATGTAGAATACAAGCTGTTTAATTGTTGAGAGAGTACTTGTATGTAGAATCACTTTAAAACAAAATCATAGTTTATGGTAGAGAAAAAGACCAGAATGTCAAATTTTGCATTTGGGTCTGAAATGATATGTTAAGTGTTCCAAGGAAAAATGAAAATCTCACCAAAATAGATGTCATACTGTAATGAAAGATTCTAATATGGAACAAATACCTCAAAACAAACAAAATATTAATGTATGGAAGCATAGATTTAAATGATAATGATAACCTTACTTATATATAATTGCACAAAATATTGATGTAGGTGGAAGCAAAAATAAGCCATAAACAGATGAGCTATTAGAAAATGAAAAAAGATATAAATATATGACCGAGATTTAAATATATGATGGGGATATAAATATATGATGAAGATTGTATTTCCTATAAAGGATTATTTTTAAAACCCTCTTTTTCTAAAGAAATCATAGACTCGTTCTAGAGTTCTAGAGTTAAAAGTGGCCTCAAATAATATCTTGTCCAACACTGTCATTTGACAGGTGAGATTTTGAGACATTAAATTGTTCATGCAGGACGCATAGTATCCATGTGGGCAGGAGTCTGGGAAAAATCCACATTGAGTCCAGATGCTGGCTCCTCCCTTTGAATTCCAGTTCTCCCATGGTGCTTGTGCTTGCATGAGGAAGCAGATAACTTCACCTCCATTATTTGTTCTTGACTGATCCATTCTTTTGTACCTTACATTTTAAAAATACTTACTGTCTAATATTTAATGAATTTCTGTGAGTTACAAATTTCTATGTGTCAAACACTGTTACAAGAACGCTATGCACATTTTCATTTAATTCACACAAAATGTCTGGATACTTAGTGCCATTGTGATTTTTAAGTAAAAATGCAAGCATGAGAGGGTAGGCAACTAGGAAATGACAGAGCTGGAATGTGAATCAAATACATCTAGCACCCAATTTAAAATAAATAACTACCAAACAGATTTTTGTTTGATGTGTAAAAATTATATTTAGGGTTCTTTAGGAGTACCAGCTCATTTTTACCTTCTTAGATGTACAGATACTCTTAAGTTTAATCAGAGTGTTGTTAAAACCTGAGGTGGCAATAATTGGAGTGAGCTTTGCTGAGGAAATACTGTCACAGGCAGAATCCTCTTCTCTATCACCTATAGTTTCAATTGTGGGAAGATTTTAAGCTTTCATAAAACAATTCCACATTCTATATTTAACAGAAGGGTCACACGTGAACGTATTCTACATCTTAGGCCCTGTGACTTAATTTACATGAACAAACTTGCAATATATTTTATTTAAAGACAATATTATATAGTCTTTTGAATTCAGTAACTTTCTTATGCTAAATGAACTTCAGAAAATTTTCCCATCTGGAATAGTATGCTGCTGCTTCTGCTAAGTTGCTTCAGTCGTGTCCGACTCTGTGTGACCCCATAGATGGCAGCCCATCAGGCTCCGCCATCCCTGGGATTCTCCAGGCAAGAACACTGGAGTGGGTTGCCATTTCCTTCTCCAATGCATGAAAGTGAAAAGTGAAAGTGAAGTTGCTCAGTCGTGTCCCCTCTTAGCTACCCCATGGACTGCAGCCTACCAGGCCCCTCCGTCCATGGGATTTTCCAGGCAAGAGTACTGAAGTGGGGTGCCATTGCCTTCTCCAATAGCAGTACTTAAAAACTTTTAAAGTAGATAAGTTTCTGAATATTCCACTTGAAACATTTTCATTTTAGGCATCATATTTCAGAATTGCAGCCAAGAAAATTATCTACTTTTCCTGTGTATCATCTTTCCAATGCATATCATTTTTATTGGTCTCATTTCATTATTATGAGTTTTGTTTTCATGTTTCCTTGTCAGTGTTACTTCCCTATTTTGTACTTTTCATGACAAATACTCTATGATATTAATTTTGATTAACATAAAATGATACCCAGAGTGTTCTTCTTCAACAGTATTTTAGTCATAAAGAGATTATTCTGATCTTCATCAGTGTAGACACATTTTTCATATTAGCCTTTTGATCTCAAGGATATATTTTCATGCTGTTAATTAAAACATTAGAATCAAGCATTTTACCAATTTTCCCTTTATTGTTAACATTTAGATATTAGTAATTTTTTTTCCTCTACAATCCTGAAACATTTAGATATTAGGAGTGCTTTTTCCATGACCCCCTAAATTAATATACTCTTTGTCTGTTTCCTTAATTCCCATGCAAGTCAGTGCCATATCTGTGTAATTTATTTTTCCTCATTATTCAACTTTGAATAATCTTCTTTGAATTATGTGTATTGACTATAAGGCACAATTGCCTTATTTGGAACACATTTTTTTCCCCTTTGGCTTGGCTCAGTTTCCACTAAATAATAGTTTTAGCCAACCGACATTTATTGAACTTCTACTGTGTGGCAGGCTTTTGGTGGATTCTTAGAGTTGAGGTAGAAACAAAGATCACCCAGCTTTGCTATCAAGAGCTCACTAATGAAAGAGAAAGGAAAACAAATAATATGTAAATAATGTGATCCATGTGACACTTTTCTCTTTTTCTTTTTTTCTGACCACACCACACAGCTTGTGGGTCCTTAGTTGCCTGACCAGGGATTGAACTCGAGCTCTCAGCAGTGAAAACATATGAGTCTAATCACTGGACTCCCAGGGAATTCCTTTATTTGACACTTTCTAATGAAGTATGATGCTAAAGCTGAAACTCCAGTACTTTGGCCACCTCATGCAAAGAGTTGACTCATTGGAAAAGACTCTGATGCTGGGAGGGATTGGGGGCAGGAGGAGAAGGGGACGACCGAGGATGAGATGGGTGGATGGCATCACTGACTCGATGGATGTGAGTCTGAGTGAACTCTGGGAGTTAGTGATGGACAGGGAGGCCTGGTGTGCTGCGATTCATGGGGTCGCAAAGAGTCAGACATGACTGAGCGACTGAACTGAACTGAACTGAATGAAGTATATAGTACAGAGCTGTGATCATGGATAATTTGGAAAAAGTCTTCTACCAGGAGCAACCATTGATAGGAGTGTTGAAAATTAATTAGGAGGATAAATGAGACTAGGCACAGCAGGCAAAGGAAAAGTGCATACATGAATGCATTTGAAAGATGATGGTTATGTTCAGGGACTGGGAGATTGGAATGGCTACAGTGGGAGTACAGCATCCTCACAAATGAATCAAGTGAAGTGCTCATTAGGCTCTTCTTCACTCTTAACAGAAGCAGGCCTACCAATGAGGCCAACTTGCTAGAGCGTTTTTTTGTGTGAAACTGGGGACCAGCATGACGTATGTGGACAAGCCAGACTGTACCTCTGTGGCCATCAGCAAAAGGTTTGGAGCTGGATACTCCTGGATTGGAGTTCAGCTCTGTGAACTATGGCAGTTTAACTTTTTCAAAACTCCATTTCTTTATCAGTGAAGTGAGAAAATAATACTATGTATTTTAGGACAATTGTGAGTATTAAAAGCGTTTATGTGTAAAAATCTCTACCTAGGGTTAAAAAAAAAAAGTGAAAAGTGTTAGTTGCTCAGTCATGTCCAACTCTTTGTGATCCTATGGACTCTAGCCCGCCAGGATCCTCTGTCCATGGAGTTCTTCAGGCAAGAAGACTGGAGTGGGTTGCCATTTCCTCCTCCAGGGGATCTTCATGACCCAGGGATCAAATCAGTGTCTCCCATGTTACAAAAATCTCTACCTAGGGTATTTGAGACTTAATCTGAACTCAATACATGTTACCTCTTGTTTTATCCCAACCTGAAAAGCTTTTTTTAGGATCTTATCTATTAATAAAGTGAGCCCCAGGAGAAACTTTCCTAGACTTAAATGCAGTCATCTTTCTTATTAGTATATCTCACTGAATAAAAGGGGAAAAGAAAACAAAACCAGAACTTATTGCTTCCCTAAAAGTGTACAGAGGTGTATAGACTCAGCTTCTACTATTTTTTATTCAAATTTAAAAAGATGATCCTTATATACACTATTTCTGAGAGAATGAAAGTATCCTTTAAAGGTTGCTTTTATGTGAAAGCAAGCAATTTCAAAGTCATTTTGTCTAGTCACATGAAAATAGAAAACCAAAACCTATAACACATGCTGAAATTATTTACATTTTATTTAATTTGGAAATTAAAATAAAATCCTCAGGAACAGAGTCCCTGGTATTTTGTGGAAATAGTCTTGGATATCAGTTTCAAATGTTGATTACTATTTAAAATGCATAAAATACTGGTGGACATTAAAAAAAATACCAAGGACAGTCTGCTGTCCAAGTTGATGTTCTACTCTAGATGACTATAAAGAATTTGCAGATACTTGAAGGAAAAATGTTAGAACTGTATCTGCTCCTTCAAATCTAATTTGGACTGAGAAGAATCATCATTACCTACTGATAATGATTCCACATGTTTGGCACTATAAAAAAAGTCATTTTCTCTGGCAGTGAGAGTCAGTCCAACAACATACAAACCACCCCTGGGAATTCTTTCTAATATAAAACATTGTTGTGAGATAATTCAGTGAGCAGCAAGACTGGTAAACATATACTCTCACACGTAAATTGCCCTTTCTTTGTAAATTAAGGATTCTAACTAGAACATCAATTTCATGTCAAATGGAGTGTAATCTTATGCTATCATAAGAATTAATGCCTTAGACATTTTCACTGGAGTTTTGGGCCATATGTTGTTTTTAACAACTTTGAAAACTGTGTCTTTGATTCTATAAGATTATTCTCATGATTAATGGACTATCATATCCAGGGATTTAACTTTGGGTGGGATACTGCATAGAGATTATGGGTCCCTGAAATCTGACTAGCTATTCCCCTTTGCTCTCTGTGTGTTCATCCATGTCTGACTCATTTTGACCCCTTGAACTGTAACCCACCAGACTCCTTCCTCTGTCCATCGGATTTCCCAGGCAAGAATACTGGAGTGGGTTGCCATTTCCTCCTCCAGGGGATATTCTGGACCCAGGGATTAAACCTGCATTTTCTGTATCTCCTGCATTGGCAGGCAGAGTCTTTACCACTTAGCCACCTGGGAAGCCCTGTCTTCAGCAGTAACTAGCTCTGTCACCTTGGAAGTGTCCTCTCTGAAGGAGATAGCAAGCCAGACTCCGCCACTTACATTACTGTGACCCCTCAATGCATAAAGGAGGAGGATGCCCCCTCAGATAATGATAGTGGCGTCTGTATGAGCCCTGACTCCTCTCTGGGCTCTCCCCAGCATAGCCCCTCCACCTCCAAGGGCTCTCCAGGTACCCTCAGTGTCTCTTCCCGCCCCAAACCCTACGACCCTCCTGGAGAGAAGATGGTAGCAGCAAAGTAAAGGGTGAGAAGCTGGACAAGAAGCTGAAGAAAATGGAGCAGAACAGGACAGCAGCCACTAGGTACTGCCAGAAGAAGAGGGCAGAACAGGAGGCCCTCACTGGTGAATGTAAAGAGCTAGGGAAGAAAAATGAGGCTCTGAAAGAGAAGGCAGATTCCTTGGCCAAGGAGATCCAGTATCTTAAAGATCTGATAGAAGAGGTTCGCAAGGCAAGGGAGAAGAAAAGGGTCCCCTAGTTAGGGTAGTCAGGAGTATGTGCACTTGTATATAGAAGGCTGAAGCTGTGTTTTAATAAATTATTTTGTAGTGGGGAAAAAAAAGCTATTTCTTGCTCACAGCCTATTTTCCACATTTGAAACATCACCCTATCTCCTGGAACTCCCCATCAGCCTTCCTGGCTTTAATTTTCTTCCTAGCATCTGCTACACTCCATATTTTAAAACTTTTTTTTTTTTTTTGCCTCCACCTCTTTAGCTTGCAAGTCCTGGGAAGAAAGATTCACCTCAGCTCTTTGTAGATCACCTGGTACATAACTGGTGCTTACTGAATGTTTATTCAAAGAATCAGTGAATTAATCTATAAAATGAGGTTAATATTAACACCTACTTCATAGAGTTGTAGACATTTCAATACATTGGTATTAATGTATGCAAAACACCAACAACAGTACTTAGTACATAGTAAATGTCCAGTAGTTTTAGCTGTTATTAATACTCTCAAAGGAGTTTGTTAATAAAATCGTAGGTAGTAATTCTAGAACAGATCTTTATTTGAAATTCTTTTCCTTTTAGTCAATGAACTTGTAGCATTGTAGTATCCCTTTTCATTTGCTAAACTAGAAGACATCATCACTAAAAACTTCCCAGCTTCCTGAGGGTAACTTGTGGTTGACTTTGCTAGATTGGGAGGGGAAAGATGGGAACTCTATCCACTTACTAGAATAATGTAGTCACTCACTGAAGATTGAACAGAAACTCAAGTCCAGGGCCAAGGGCATGGGATTTGAAGTGAAAGATAATATTAATAATCTTATATTAATTAATATAATTAATTAATCTTATATTAATTTCTAATGCTTTTATTATTTACTTAAATTATTCATTCATGAGAGCTCAAAAAAGTTATTGTATTGTTATTTAAATTTAATTAATTCATATGTGCAGTCTCTTTTTCTTATTCTTTCCAAGGGCAGTGATCTTGCATTAGGCATTCCAGAAGGATCCTGTTCTTGTCCTACTAGTATCTTCCCTTCTTTCCTTTTAGCCATTGAGTCATTTACCAAGTCTAGTGACTCTGTTGGCTGCTGAGCCATTGAGAAGATCAGATTAGCCATATGTGCCTTGTTCTTGCTTCTCTGTATCTATCACTCTGTATTCTCTTGAAACACTAGGATTTTTGCTATGTGTAAATAACCTGTAATAAGTGAAAACAAGTGAAAGTGTTAGTTGCTCAGTCATGTCTGACTCTTTGCAACCCCGTGGACTGTAGCCTGCCAGACTCCTCAGTCCATGGGATTCTCCAGGCAAGAATACTGGAGTTCGGCAGCCATTCCCTTCTCCAAGGGATCTTCTCAACCCAGAGATTGAACCTAAGTCTCCCACACTGCAGGCAAAGTCTTTACTGCTAAGGCACCAGGGAAGCCCACCTGTATAACACCAAAAATAGAAACATTAAAATTAACATTAATATGGATGGTTCCCTGAGTCTCAAAGGGAAGACCATAATAGACAGATTCCTCACTTTTTCACTCTTGGTCCACTTCCTCTAATCTCATTTTCTTCAAGAATTTCCAATTAAAATATTAATTCATTCATTGTAAAAATAATTTTTAAGCACCTATCATGAGTTCAACAACAAACAAGATAATTAATTCTTCAGTCTCATAGAGACCGAAGAAAAGACTGATTGAGCATTGTTTCCAGTGACTAGAGTATTTTCTCTTTCTCCTCTTCATCCTTTTACATTTAAAGCCTTCTTCTGAGAAGGCCAACCTGAATGCCTGGTCCTCAGTGGTCTTTATCTAACAACTAACATGTGGTGTTGGTGTCAGTGTTCCTAGCTAGGTAAAGAAGCTATACAAAGTAATGTCTCCCTGATTAAATTATTAAAGCTTCTTAGGAGGAAAACAAATTCTAATAATTTTCTAAGCAATATTGAAATTTCAAGGACCAGAAGAGTCTCATCATTTATTTTGCAAAATTTAAGATTTTGCTATTAAATTTACTACTTAGGGCTTTATTACATTATTCCTGGGTTAACTGTATCTACATTTAATTTTTTTAACCCTGTTTGATAAGAAGTAATATGGCTTAGTGGTAAAGAACCTGCCTGCCAATGCAGAAGTCATTGGTTCTATCCCTGGATTGAGAAGATACCCTGGAGAAGGAAATGGCAATCCACTTAAGTATTTTTGCTTGGGAAATCCCAAGGACAGAGGAGCCTGGCAGGCTATGGTCCATAGCGTGGCAAAGTCAAACACAGTCAAACACAAGTTGCTAAATTAGCGACTAAACAATTTTCTTCACAGCTTTGAAACATTAGGAGAGGAATAAAATATTCTGTTTGGCTGAACAACTTATGGTAGAAAAATAGTTTCTGGCTCACAGAACTTTAAAACTATATACAAATAGTTTTAAATGGTTGACAGAAATTCAGTAATCCAGCATTGAAAAGGGATTATAATTTTAAGTGTGTATTTAAAATAAAATGCAGTGTATGTGAAAATTTTGATTGCAAAGAGCTGTTGGCATATAAAGGGTTATTATTTCACAGTCCCATTTTAGTTTTTCAAAAATATGTGTTTGTATTCTTAAAAAAAAAGACTGTTAAGTTATATATATCAAAAGTTAGGGAGGGTTATCTCTAGGAAATAATATTATAGGTGATTTTATTTTCTTCTTTTTCTTTGTGTGTTCTAAATTATACATTGTTGCTGTTCAGTCACTCAGTGGTGTCTGACTCTGCAACCCGATGGTATGCAGCATGCCAGCCTCCCTATCCCTCACCATCTCCCAGAGTTTGCTCAAGTTCATGTTCTGTTGCATTGGTGATGCTTTCCAGCATCTCATCTTCTGATGCCCTCTTCTCCTTCTGCCTTCAATCTTTCCCAGCATCAGGGACTTTTCCAATGAGTCAGCTGTTTGCATCAGATGACCAAAATACTGGAGCTTCAGCTTTAGCATCAGTCTTTCCAGTGAATATTCAGGGTTGATCTCCCTTAAGATTGACTGGTTTAATCTCTTTGCTGTCCAAGGGACTTTCAGGAGTCTTCTCCAGCACCACAGTTTGAAGGCATCAATTCTTTGCCGTTCCGCCTTCTTTACGGTCCAGCTCTCACAAGCATACATGACCACTAGGAAGGCCATAGCCTTGACTACACGGACTTGTGTCTGCAGAGTAATGCCTCTGGTTTTCAGCACACTGTCTAGGTTTGTCATTGCCTTCCTGCCAATAAGCAGTCTGATTTCATGGCTGCAGTCACTGTCCGCAGTGATTTTGGAGCCCAAGAAGAGGAAATCTGTCACTAACTTCCGCCTCTTCCCCTTCTATTTGCCATGCAGTACTGGTGCTGGATGCCATGATCTTAGATTTTTAAATATTTTTTAATATTTATTTATGATTAAAGTCATAAGCTGGCTTTTTCACTCTCCTTCACCCTCATTAAGTTCCTCTTCATTTTCGGCCATTAGAGTGGTATCGTCCACATATCTGAGGTTGGTGGTGTTTCTCCCGCCTATCTTGATTCCAGCTTGTAACTCATGCAGCCTGACACTTCTCATGATGTGCAGAGTATATAGCTTAAACAAACAAGGTGACAGCGGACAGCCCTGTCCTACTCCTTTCTCTATCTTGAACCAATCAGTTGTTCCATACAGGGTTCTCACTGTTGCTTCTTGACCTGCATATAAGTTTCTCAGGAGACAGGTAAGATGGTCTGGTATTTCCATCTCTGTAAGAGCTTTCCACAGCTTGTCATGATCCACACAGTCAAAGGCTTTAGGATCACTGCCTTGTCATGGCGAAGGGGCTTGCGTAACTCAATGAAGTTGTGAGCCATGCCATGCCATGCAGGGCCACCCAAGACTACCAGGTCAAAGCAGAGGGTTCTGACAAAACCCCAAACCACTGAAGTGGGGAATGGCAAACCACCCCAGTATACCTGCCATGAGAACCTCATGAACTGTATAAAAGGCCAAAAATTATACATAATAAATATGTATTACTTATGTAAAAATACATAAATTTGATTATGAAAAATAGAATTGCTGCTGTCCTCTTACCTAGTGAAAATGATGAATAATTTTTGTTGATATTCCTTTTGGTCTGATTTTTGGAAAAGTAATATTTGTGTTGTTTGGAATGTGTTCTCAGTCACACAGTCGTGTCTGACCCTGCTGTCCCATGGACTGTAGCCCACCAGGCTTCTCTGTCCATGAAATTTTCCAGGCAACAATATTGGACTGCTCTGCTATTTCCTACTCCAGGGAATCTTCCTGACCCGGGAATCAAACACGCATCTCTTGTGTCTCCTGCATTGTCAGGCAGATTCTTTACCACTGAGCCACCTGGGAAGCCCATATTATAAAGGATGAAGAAGAAAATTTTGAAAATAACTTTTACTCCTGCCTCTCAGAAATAATCACTGTTAAAATAACGGTAATTTTTTTCTTGCTGTATTATATATATGTACATACACATATATGGCAGTATACTTATAGATCTGTATCATGTATGTATATGTAAAGGAGTACGTCAAGGCTGTATATTGTCACCCTGCTTATTTAACTTCTATGCTGAGTACATCATGAGAAACCTAGGCTGGAGGAAGCACAGGCTGGAATCAAGATTGCCGGGAGAAATATCAATCATCTCAGATATGCAGATGATACCACCCTTATGGCAGAAAGTGAAGAGGAACTAAAGAGCCTCTTGATGAAAGTGAAAGAGGAGAGTGAAAAAGTTGGCTTAAAGCTCAACATTCAGAAAACTAAGATCATGGCATCCAGTCCATCACTTCATGGCAGATAGATGGGGAAATAGTGGAAACAGTGTCAGACTTTATTTTTCTGGGCTCCAAAATCACTGCAGATGGTGATTACAGCCATGAAATTAAAAGATGCTTACTCCTTGGAAGGAAAGTTATGACCAACCTAGATAGCGTATTCAAAAGCAGAGACATTACTTTGCCAACAAAGGTCTGTCTAGTCAAAGCTATGGTTTTTCCAGTGGTTATGTATGGATGTGAGAGTTGGATTATAAAGAAAGCTGAGTGCCGAAGAATTGATGCTTTTACACTGTGGTGCTGGAGAAGACTCTTGAGAGTCCCTTGGACTGCAAGGAGATTCAGCCAGTCCATTCTAAAGGAGATCAGCCCTAGGTGTTCTTTGGAAGGACTGATGTTGAAGCTGAAACTCCAATACTTTGGCCACCTGATGCGAAGAACTGACTCAGTGGAAAAGACCCTGATGCTGGGAAAGATTGAGGGCAGGAGGAGAAGGGGGATGACAGAGGATGCGATGGTTGGATGGCATCATCAACTCGATGAACATGGGTTTGGGTGGACTCCGGGAGTTGATGATGGCCAGGAAGGCCTGGCGTGTTGCAGTTCATGGGTTCACAAAGAGTCAGACACAACTGAGCAACTGAACTGAACTGAACTGATGATACATAAATATGTGCATATATCTACACACATGTACATATATATGCTTTTATATTCAGTGAACATCATAACAAAAATATCTCATTCATTTGGAATGCTTCTCAAACCATACCTTTCATGAATTTCTATTCAGATTAATCTGTTTTTTCTTTCACATAATTCTAAGAAAAGACTAACAGAAAGAAACTGGTAAATTGCTGAATTTATCTAGGTTAAGTGTACCTTATCATGTACTAGGTATTTCAGTGTAATATTTTCTAAGACCACAAAAAGTCATTTCCCTCCTCATGAATTGTAAATCCCTTGTATTATTTAGCATCTAAACCTGCAATGATCAATTTATATACAAAGTTTTCTTGTAAACTAGACTTTAAAAATACAGCAACCAGAATAGATAGAGTCAATACTCTATAGTGTCATTCATTAAAGGCAGTAATCAAAAGTCTGATGGTCAGTTTTTGTTTACAATTTTATTCAATAAATCTGGATTTTATTTCATTCTGGATACTCTGCTGAAAGGGGGGATTATCATTGATATGTGTTAAACTTCTTCAGAGAGGATGTAATTAGGGTTTATTTCATTAACTGGCATTTTAATTCTTTCATCTAAGTGTTTCATTTATCCAGTTGCAGGAAATAACAGTCGATAGCATTGTTGTTGTTGTTTAGTCACAAAGTTATATCCAACTGTTTTTGACCCCATGGACTGTGTAGCCCCCTAGGCTTCTCTGTCCTTGGGATGTCCCAGGCAAGACTACTGCAGTGGGTTGCCATTTCTTTCTCCAGGGGATCTTCCTGACCTGGGAATTAAACCCTGGTCTCCTGTTTGGCAGGCAGATTCTTTACCATTGAGCCACCTGGGAAGCCTGTCGGTAGAATAGGTTATGCTAATATTACCTTAGCAACTCTCAGGAAAAGGATAAACAATGAAAATGTGTAGGAGAGCAGAGGCAAGTTTAGTGCTTTCTAAGCTTTGGTGATTTTCTCTAACTTTGTCCTGTTCCCACCTTTAGGGTTACACTGATTGAAATGCAGATGTACTTCCTTAAAACAGCCAGCCAAAGCGTGTGGTAGATAGAACAAAATACTGTTCTTCAGATACAAGCTACAACTCCACTCATCCCCCAAATAAAAAACCAGGCATGGATTTATTTAATCATAAATCAAGCAACAAATGTTTACACTGCTATGCATATGAATACACATCTTATCACTATGTCTACTCATATAAATATTGAGCATCTGCTGTGTTAAAGGGGGCTTCCAGTGTGGCTCAGCTGGTAAAGAATCCACCTGCAATGCTGGAGACCTGGGTTTGATCCCTGGGTTGGGAAGATCCCCTGGACCCACTCCAGTATTCTGGCCTGGAGAATTCCAGGGACTGTATAGTCCTTGGGATCACAAAGAGTCGGATATGACTGAGCGGGCCCTATTGTATGTACCAGAAATAGAAAGGGGTAAAAAGGACTAATTACTTGACCTCAAACAGTTGCATTCTAGATGAATGCACAAGAAACAAGGAAAAAAAATAAATACATGATATGATTTCAGTTAGTGGCTCATGCTTTGTTAATGTTATGGAACAGTATCACACCAAGGTACGAATTGTTAATGTACATTTCTCAAACTTCAGTGTGCATTCAAATCATTTGGGATCCTTTTAAAATGCAGATTATTCAGTAGCTCTAGGATGCTGGCTAGAAGCACACATGTCTAATAAACTGCTGGTCTGAAGACAACAGTCTTGAGTTGCAAGATATAATATCATTTTTGTATAGTTAGTTTGACTAAGAGGTGGGTAATGTATCTTAAAGGAAGAGTGGGTAATGGGTGATGGGCTATGAGAAGGGGGAAGGATAGGAAAAAGGAGAAAATATAATAAACAGAATAGAACAGAACTGCAGATAAAAATAGAACACACAGGCTACCAAAAATAGCATCTCCTTCCATATTCTCTGTCTTAGAACTATTCCTGCTTGTTACGGACTAAAATAAAAAATCTAAAGTACTAAGAGTAAAATTAAATATATTACTGATGCCTATGTTTGCAAGAACTGGTAGAGTTTGTGCAGTTTCAGTGCCAGGATAAATGTGCATATTTAAATAATGTAGATTTATCATTTTATTATTGGAAACCCATATTTACTTGGTTATATTGAGTAGGTCTATTTTTATATATATTTGTTAGGTAAGAAGTTTTATTATGATCATTATTATTTTTCCTTGGACATAGCCTTGAATGAAATAGTCCTTATTTTGTGTCTTTTATAATGCCCCACAGACAGCAAAGATTAAGATACCTGAGGACTAGACTAAAAGGTTGGTAAAATTACATCTTTTTGTGCAGTTTATTTGTTTCCTTTACCTCTTAGAAAAATACCTATTTACTTCCCTGAGTGATAGGGAATGTTATAGTCTTTGGTATGACTTTAAAACTCCAGAAGAGCATGCTAGAATCTGTACTGCCTTAAGCATACTTAATGGTATCAGCTACATTATGATTAAAGAATCGTTTACTAAGTTATAAATCTGTCCAAAAAATGATGTTCAGTGTTGAAATTCCAGGAATATGTTGCAGTGCTTTCTGAATCATAGTTAGCTGTACAAACTTAGAAAGATGGATTTATGATCTTTTGAAAATAAAAAATTGCTTTTATTCAATTTGATATCAGAAATTAGAAAAAGAAGGAGACTAATATTGAGTGCCTATCCTAGGCTTGACACACAATACATTTTATTAAATGTGATCAAAACAATCCAACAAGGAAGTCATTTACCCCGTTAAACAATTGAAGAAATTGAAGCTTGTCTTCCAAGGTTGCATGAGAAGACAGGAAGTTTTTTTTAAGCGGCAGACATATGTCTTCTGTATTATTGCTTGCCTCTCTCTCTGTTCCAAAAATATTTATGATGAAAACTGAAACCTTGCTTTGTCTTTGACCTACTGATAGATGTGAAGGGTCATTGGGTAATGAGGAATAACTTTTTTTTTCATCAGATGGCTATAATGAAAGCAGATCAAGTGTGATAGCAATAAAGGCTTCTATCTTTTTTCAGTCTCCACTGAGTTTTGCTAATTACCAGAAAACCTGTCCTTATTCCAAATGAGGGTTTAATCAATTGACAAATAAAAACAAAAGATTAAAATACTACACTAAAAGTTACTTTTTTGAAAAAACAATATTAAAAAGTTTCTATTTTGAAAAGCATTTGGTATGTTTTAAAAATTAAACATATAATGATCTTTTGCAATGCAATTCATAAGGAAGTTTATTTTCTGATGCTTAACTATTTTGTTGTTTTGCTAAGTTTACAGTGTAATATTGGATGCTAAAAAATTACACACAATTATCTTGCGTTAGGATATCTGTAATTTTCCTCTAGGATTATATGTATTTTAAAAGAGTAAAGACAAGTTAATTTCAGTTAATAGTTTTGGCGATTGCTTAGATTACCTGAGCATTAGGTGATTTGTGGTAAACTGGTTTATTTCATATATTATCTGAATGGCAGTGTTTCCTCCCCATTTTTCCATCATCATACATAAAGAAAATAATCTTTTCTGTAATTTCATTTGCATGTTGTAGAGTAGGGGTAAAGACATTTGCTCAATCTGTAATCTTGATCATTTTATTCCTGTATTTGAGGAATGTATAGAGTTCAATCTATAAAACAAATACATTTTCATTATAGAAAATCAAAATAATTATTAAGTATATTAGATATTAAAAATAACTGATATTATTAGTTATGTATTAAATAAAATTGCTCATGACTCCGTCAATCAGAAATAACCTCTAGGCATCTTGGATTTATATAGCTAGTCTATTCGTATGTTTTCAAAAATTTGTCTTGAGTTTCTACTGCATAGTTCTGAATATGTATACATATTAAAAGACTTTATTTTTTAGAGCAGTTTTAGATTTACAGCAACTGAGAGGGAGATACAGAGATTTCCCATATAGTCTCTGCCCTGTCACCCCCAATGACATATATAGCCACTCCAATTATCATCACTAACCACAGTGGTACATCTTTTTCGCCATTTAAGAATGAGCCTACATTAACATACCATAATCCCTCAAAGTCCATAGTTTACCTTAGGGTATACTCTTGGTATTGTACAATCTAAGGGTTTGGACAAATGTATAATGATATGCATCCATCATTAATGGTATCATAGAGTATTTTTACTGCATTCCTCTCCCTTCTATTCCAGACCCCTGGCAATCCCAGATTTTTTTACTGTCTCTCCAGTTTTGCTTTTTCCAGAATGTCATATAGTGGGAATCATACTATGTATGGCCTTTTCAGAGTGGCTTATTTCACTTAGTAATAACCATTTAAGGTTTTTCCCCCATGTTTTTTCATTGTTTGATAGCTTACTTCACTCATTAGTGCTGAATAATATTTCCTTGTATGGATGAACCACAGCTTATTCATTTACCTGCTGAAGAACATCTTGATTGCTCCCAAGTTTGGGCAATCATGAATAAAGCTGCTATAAATATCTATATGTAGATTCTTGTGTGGACGTAAGTTTTCCAGTTCATTTGAATAAATACCAAGGAGTGCATTTGTTAAACTGAATGATAAGAATATGTTTAGTTTTGTCAGAAACCACCAAAATGTCTTCCAAAATAGTTGTACCATTTGCATTTCCACCAGCGATTGATGAGACTTCTTGTTCCAAATTCTTGGTAGCATTTGATATTTCAGTGTTCCAAATTCTAATAGGTATATAATAGGTGTATAGAGCTATTTCGTTGTTATTTTAATTTGCATTTCCCTGATGACATACAAGTGGAGCATCTTTTCATATGCCTATTCTCTACCTATATATCTTCTTTGGTGAGGTATTTAAAAACTTTGATTTTAAATTGATTTGGTTGTTTTCTTAATTGTTGAATTTGAGTTCTTTATAAATTTGGGAAAACAGTCCTTTTCTAAATGTATCTTTTGCAAATATCTTCTCCAAATCTATGGCTTATCTTCTAATTCTCTAGACATTGTCTTTTGCAGACATGTTTTTTCATTTTAATGAAGTCCAGCTTATGAATTATTTATTTCATGGATCATAACTTCAGTGTTGAATCTAAAAATGCATCATCATACCCAAAGTCATCTAGGTTTCCTCTTCTGTTATTAATGTCATCTAGTTTTATAATTTCATATACATTTATGTCTAGGATCCATTTTTAGTTAATTTTTGTGATTGTTGTAAGGTTTGTATCTTGGTGCTTTTTTTTTTTTTTTTGCATGTGACTATTTAGTCATTCCATCACCAATTGTTGAAGTGACTTTTTTTTGCCTCATTGTATTGTTTTTTTCCCTTGCTTAAAGATCAGTTAACTATGTGATTCTACTTTTTGGCTCTTTATTGTGTTCCATTGAACTGTTTGATTATTCTTTTTCAAGACCACACTGTCTTGATCACTGTAGCTTTATCGTAAGTATTGAAGTAGTGTAGTGTCAGTCTTCCAACATTGTTCTTCACCTTCAATATTAAGCCTCCTACTCTGGATCTCTTGCCTCTCCATATAAACTTTAGAATCAGTTTGTCCATATCTGTAATTTTCTGATATTTTTATTGTGATTGAATTGAATCTATAGAGCAAATTGGGATGAACAGACATCTTGACACTATTGAGTTTTTCTATCCATGAACGTAGCAGTCCATGGGGTCGCTAAGAGTCAGACATGACTGAACGACTTTCACTTTTCACTTTCATGCCTTGGAGAAGGAAATGACAACCCACTCCAGTGTTCTTGCCTGGAGAATCTCAGGGACGGGGAAGCCTGGTGGGGCTGCCGTCTATGGGGTCACACAGATTTGGACACGACTGAAGTGACTTAGCAGCAGCAGTTCTTATTTGATTTTGGTTATCAGAGTTTTATGATTTTCATCATATTGATATTATACATATTTTGTTAGATTTATACCTAAGTATTTAACTTTGAGGAGGGACAAAGAAAAAGCTAGAGGGACTATTGTAAGCGGTATTCCATTTTTAACTTCTAATTCCACTTGTTTATGGTTAGTAAGACATTTTCCTCAGGAAAAAATATTGAAAAATTTATTATCAGTGGACCTGCCTGAAAGAAAAGTTAAAAGAAGTTTTTGAGTGAGAAGAAAAGTAATATAGATCAGAAGTTCAGATCTGTAGCATCAAAGAAGGAATAACTGAAGATAAAATTTAAATATATATATATATTTCCTACTTGTGATTGATCTAGAAGATAATAGTTTGTTCAAAATAATATCAACAATATATTTAATAATGTGGGCTGCCATCTAAGGGGTCACACAGAGTCGGACATGACTGAAGTGACTTAGCAGCAGCAGCAGCAGCAGCTTATATAATATATGATATCAATTTTACATACATTTGCTTGTGTATGTTTATATAGTGAAAGTGAAAGTGAAGTCGCTCAGTCGTGTCCGACTCTTTGCGACCCTGTGGACCTATGTAGCCTACCAGGCTTCTCTGTCCATGGGATTCTCTAGGCAAGAATACTGGAGTGGGTTACCATTTCCTTCTCCAGGGGATCTTCCCAACCCAGGGATCGAACTCGGGTCTCCTGCATCAGAGGCAGACGCTTTAACCTCTGAGCCACCAGGGAAGCCCTAATGACATAAATGAAAGCAGTAATATAAAGTATAGGATGGAGGAGTAATCATTTTATTATTATACGGTACTAAAACCATCTATAAAGTGGTACAGTGTTATTTGAAAGTGGACTTGGATTAGTTGTAAATGCATATTGCAAGCTCTAAGATAACACCACTAAAAATGTTTTTGAGTATGACTGATATGCTAAATAAAAAAAAAGAAAAATGGAATCATATAAAATGTTCAATAAAAGACAATGGCAGAAAAACAGAAGAGAAAACTGGAACAAAAAACAGGCTAACAAAAACAGAAAACAAATGCTTTTTCCCTGATCTCTTCATATTGCACTCCCTTCCTTTTGGTATGTATGCCTTGTAATTTTTCTTGATAACTAGACATAATGTGGCCTTCCCAGTGGCACTAGTGGTAAAGAACCCATCTGCCGGTGCAGGAGACATAAGAGACACGGGTTCGATCCCTGAGTTGAGAAGATACCCTGTAGGAGGGAATGGCAGCCCACTCCAGTATTCTTGCCTGGAGAATCCCATGGGCAGAGGGCAGGCTACAGCCATAGATTTGGGAAGAGTCGAATACAACTGAAGGGACATAGCACGCAGAGCACAAATGTAATATACTCTGTAAAAAGAGCTGTTGCAAATAGACCTTTAGTAATGCAGTGGTGAGGTGTGGGGAGGAGGCTTTCTAGAGCCCTGGGATTTAGGTCTCAGTCCTTTAGTAAGCCTACGCCTGTCGACTGTGAACCTCACAAGAGTTTCTCCATTTATCTCCTTTAGGTGAGAGGGGATGGTTATAGTGGGCTACAGTTAGTTGTTTCCCTTCCTGTGGTCAGTTCAACTCCAAAAATACCTTACTAGATTAGGCTCTGATTAAGTAGTTTTTCCTGAGGGCAGTCCTTGTTAAGAAGACTAGAGTGCTCTTGAGTATTTAAGGTTGTTTCCATTTCCTTAGAAATACTGTTCCCCAATATTTGCTGTGGGAATCTGGTTAAGCTCCTAGAGCTAAACCTCAAAATAATGTGTCCTCTCCAACCTTTTAGCTGAACCCTCTTGGAGACTTTAACTCTCAGACTTGTTCTCTGTTGAGTGTCCAGCAATTTGTTAATTGCACCTCAGAAGCCACGGCCACGAGCATCACAACCAGAGAGGAGCCTCCACTTGCACAACTGGAGAAAAGCTGGTGCTGCAATGAATACCCAGCACAGCCAGACATAAACAAACAAAAAGTTAATCAGAGAAGACTTGTCGAATTTTTAGTCTGTTCAGCTTTCTGTTTGTTAGGATGGAGTGGTGACATCCAAAGCTCCTTAAATATGGAACCCGAAACAGGTAGTCCTATACTTCTTATTTTACTAAAATGGGAACCTACAAAATTGACAGTTTTGTAACTTGAATTTTTTCACTTATGTCATAAACTTGTTCTTTACTATTAAATGTTCTTTGATAGAATTTTAATTTGTTACTATCTTTTATCACATCAGATATTTTTATCTGGTCTGTTATTGCTTAGACTGCTCCTAATTATCTGCATTATAAACAGATCTTCTGTGAGCATTCATAGAGATAAATATTTTGCACATCTATGATTATGTCCTCAGAGTAAAGAAAATAGCTCTTTCTAACCTAATTCTACAGATGAATTATCAGTAAATATCCTAGACACTGCTACAGTGGAACAGCATATACCTCTTAAGATACATTAAATAAAATCAGTTCTCTTGTTCTTTCATCAATTCACAAAGGGATCAAGCCAGTTCTATACAACCTTTCACTGTTTGGGGGTGTGTATGAAAGAGCATGAGAGAGAAAGAGAGAATGAGGTGCTTATGGAAGTGCCTTAAATTGTTAGAGAAATAAAGGCTGTTTTTCATGCCATTTCAAGCAAGACCGGTACTGGGAGAATCTGGAAATCCCAGGTGCTTTTGTACTTTTATTTTGTAAATTTCTTTACCAACACTCCTTCTTAGGTGCAGCATGGGGACAGCTCCTCTCCAGAGGACATCATTCTTTTACTCTGCTTCTCTGTTGGGAATGATGACTTCATTTTTGAGATGCAGTGACACCAAAATTCTAGCCACCTTCATCTATATATAGATCTTCATCTGTATTGCCTTTGACTCTTCTTCCTTGTCATCTTGGCAATTTCCTTTTGCCAGAGGAACTTGGAACACACCTGTGCTTGAACTATTATTTATTTTTTTGTCTGGTAGCAATGAAGTGAAGGCTACCATGACGAACCATGGGGCATCTTAGTAACATTGTATTAAGAAAAGACTTACTGTAGGATTTAGGATTGTACTGTGATTTGAGGAAGGGTTCATGGAAGCAGGGCTTTGCTATTGTTTGCTTGCTGTCAAAAAGTGGGTGTAATTTTATGATTTGCATAATTAATGACTCTTACTGAGAAGCTGGGTAACCAGCTCTCCCAGCAACTGAGGGGTTTCTGGGACACAGTGTTTTCAGCACACAACCTCCCCCAAATCCCAAGCAAACTGGAAGAAGTTGGTTACCCTACCTGGAAGGTAAAAATGAAAAGAGGCTGAGGCTAGACTTGGTAAGGAAGTAAAGTCACTCACAGGAGCCAGGCTTCAGGATATCTGGTTCCTTTTGTGGTTTGGATGATGTTCATGTTTTCGCCTGGATTCAGACATGATTACAAAGTAGCCTGATCTCTGACTGGATCCATCATGGTGGCAGCGTGGTCTAGTGGTGGTGATTTTCTGTGAGGTTGTTGGTGTTCAACAGGACAGGAGGCCACTGCCTAGCAATAGCAAGCCCTTCAGAAGGTATCAGGACAATTTCTAGCTGTCAGGAGCTGTTTACCTTTCCTCCAGTACCCTTCTTCGGGGACTTGAGGGGTACTTTTGTGGTTGGCCAAAGACAGACGACAGTTGTGAGTGTCTGTTGTGAGAGCCTTGGTTTCAGTCATATTGGTTCTGTGCCCTAAAGAAATGCTCTGGACTTTGGACAATAAAGATATTGTCCATCTCTCTTCACACAACTCTTTTCTTCAATAAAGTTTTTTAAATGGTTAAGACCAAATGCTGAAGTACTGTTACATTTTAAACAATCAAATACTTTTCTCCTTCTTTTATTCAAAATCCACATTAGCATATTTTAGTGTTCTTAATAGTAAATACCATAAAGAAACCCATATCATTTAATTGAAGACTCTTTTTTCACAGGACACATTAGCGTTTTGATGAACACTAATATTTCACTATTAAACCAGCATTTCATAGAAATATTAGTTTATTTTGTGATTGTCTCCTAGTTATGCCTATTGTTTTTAAAAATTGGAAATATACATAAAGGGTAAATAATTGTTCTGAGTTAAATTGTTCTGATTTTAAACGGATAAATTTTCTTATTTACAGTCATTGAAAGGAGATAGTTTCATGTTTTTCAGATTTTCTGTTTTAATATAAAGTGGTATTTGGAATTTTGGGGGGAAAATATTTACCTAGTAGATGAAAATATGTATTTGATTTAGTTTAATAGCTAAGGTTATAATACTAGTTAAATTATGAGGCATCATTTTAATTATTAACATTGGTTCAATTATTTTGACTATCTTAAACTCAGTTTGGTTGTCCCATATAATAATTAAATCACCTGTTCAGTAATTAGTTTTCATAACAATGGAGGAACTTAATATGGCCTTAGCTGTATTATGGGCTTCCCTGGTGGCTCAGAGGTTAAAGTGTCGGCCTGCAATGCGGGAGACCTGGGTTCGATCCCTGGGTTGGGAAGATTCCCTGGAGAAGGAAATGGCAACCCACTCCAGTATTCTTGCCTGGAGAATCTCATGGACAGAGGGGCCTGCTGGGCTACAGTCCACGGGTCGCAAATAGTCAGACACAACTGAGCGACTCTTGGTATTAGTAGCTGTATCATAATCCATGTTAATGAACTTTCTTTTAGGTTCTGCGGACTACCTGGAGATCACTGTGCCACCAGACCTAAGAAAGGAACAATCCGGGCAAACCAATGAGAGAAAGGAAGCTGGAGAGTTCTTAGAAGCTTCAGGAAGCACCATACCACAGGCAGTGGTGCTTCCTGCTGAGATTCCATGTGAGGTCAGTAAAGACACCTTGTTACTGTTGTAATGGATACTGCATTTCACTAAAATGTAACTAACACTAGAAGCTCCAATATAGAGGTATTTTTGTTTACTCTGTTCTTGGCTGTCCTCAGAATGGCAGAACAATATCTGGCAGTTAGTAGGCATTTGATTTGTTGAGTAATAAAATATTGAAACATACATGAAAGCACCATGTTATTAGATGTTACTTGATATGTTGCAATGCAGAAGGCAATGGCACCCCACTCCAGCACCCTTGCCTGGAAAATCCCATGGACGGAGGAGCCTGGTGGGCTGCAGTCTATAGGGTCGCAAAGAGTCAGACGCGACTGAGCGACTTCACTTTCACTTTTCATTGTCATGCATTGGAGAAGGAAATGGCAACCCACTCCAGTGTTCTTGCCTGGAGAATCCCAGGGATGGGGGAGCCTGGTGGGCTGCCGTCTATGGGGTCGCACAGAGTTGGGCACGACTGAAGCGACTTAGCTGCAGCTAGCTGCTGGTATGTTGCAAACAGATTTACAATTGCTATATATGTGTGTGTGTGTGTGTGTGTGTGTGTGTGTGTGTGTGTGTCAAACTGTTCAAAGCAAAGTTGGATTCATATTAACCAGATCAAGGATTTTATTTTCATGAAAGGAAATATGTTCTTGAATAGAATTTGAAAATACTTTAGGACCACCTATATTCAATTATAAAGCATGTGTCAAAAGCCTACATTATGAAGTGGAAATACCATAACAGCTAGAAGAGCTGGTATGAGAATAAAAATATAATGTTAGAGCAAGTAGATTTCTCAGGAGGTGTTATGTGATACATGTTGCTGACATTTCTTCTTCCTAAGTCTTCACTGGACTGAACCACTAAAAGAAGCCATGCTAGAGCTTGACCAAAATTGGGGCTAGGTTTTGGAGAAGACTCTTGAGAGTCCCTTGGACTGCAAGGAGATACAACAAGTCCATTCTAAAGGAGATCAGCCCTAGGTTTTCTTTGGAAGGACTGATGCTAAAGCTGAAACTCCAATACTTTGGCTACCTCATGCAAAGAGTTGACTCATTGGAAAAGACTCTGATGCTGGGAGGGATTGGGGCCAGGAGAAGGGGATGACAGAGGATGAGATGGCTGGATGGCGTCACCGACTCGATGGACGTGAGTCTGAGAGAACTCCGGGTGTTGGTGATGGACAGGGAGGCCTGGCGTGCTGCAATTCATGGGGTCGCAAAGAGTTGGACACGACTGAGCGATTGAACTGAGCTGAACTGAATCTCTAGAAACTAAAAGATGCTGGCCCTCAACATCTGCAGTGTGCTTGAGCAGAAAGAGCCAAAGATACAGGAGAAGCTTGAGCGTTGCATGAGAAGGTCCTTCAGGTAGAAGCCAGTATTTAGGTTACAGGAGCCGCACTTGTCTGCTTGCTGGACCGTGCTTAGTCACTCAGTCATGTCCAATTCTTTGTAAGTCCATGGACTGTAGCCCACCAGGCTCCTTTGTCCATAGGGATTCTCCAGGCAAGAATACTGGAGTGCATTGCCATGCCCTTCTCCAGGGGATCTTCCCAACCAAGGGATCAAACCCAGGTCTCCTGCATTGCAGGAGGCAGATTCTTTACCATCTGAGCCACCAGGGAAGCCTGAGAATACGGGAGTGAATCCCTTCTTCAAGGGACCTTCCCAACCCAGGAATCAAACCAGGGTCTCCTGCACTGCAGGCGGATTCTTTTCCAGCTGAGCTACCAGGGAAGCTCACTTGTCTGCTTACTGGGAGGCATATCTGGGGAGAGAATCCTCTGATCCTGCTGGTTCCAGCAGCCCTGGCAGAAGCAGAATGTTCTGTGCAATTTTGAAAAGCTTATTTCCCTCATCTCCAGACCTCATGCACAAGCAGGAGAATTGCCAACAATTTAAGTTACTATGTTATCAGTGCCAGAGGAACAAAAACTTCTTTGGCACTCCCTTAGAGACCCCAGGAACCGGAACTGTACAGGTTGGAGGGAACCGAGACAGAGGAATCAGGCAAAGAAATATTACAGCCTACTTGAGGAAGGAAGCCCAGCCAAACAATCAGAACCAGTGGCTCCTATTGAGAAATAATGGAAGAGACAGAAATCAGTAGAAGAGACTATAAAAGGGAAATGAGGACTATTCTCAAATAGGTAAAGTCAAAGTAAGAAAAAAAAAACCCTCTGGAACTAAAAATTGCTCACGAAGAATTATGCAATGAGTCTAACTAGCTGCTTTTAAAAATATCTGCAACAGTAAAATTTGAACAATATAAAACCTTTCCATTATTAAATTGCAGAGACATCAAAATCCAAAAATTAAATCCCACTGCCCTCCAGGTAGAAATCACACACTCAGGTGGTTGGGGAGGACCAGGGTTCTTTCCATAGCAGAATTGTGGACTGTCTTTTATTTATTGACATGGATATAATTCTATCAGAATCTTCGAAGGGTCTGAATTAAATTATTTCAATCCCAAATCTTTCTTGGGAGCCCCACTTTTTAAACAATCCTAAGATTTGAAAGATCATATAAGACTATTTTAGCACCAGCCAGCTTCCCAAGTGGCAATTCAGGAGATATAAGAGACACAGGTTCAACCCCTGGGTCAGAAAGATCCCCTGGAGGAGTGTTCGACAACCCAGTCCAGTATTTTTGCCTGGAGAATCCTGTGGATTGAGAAGCCTGGAGTGCTACAGTCCATAAGGTCACAAAAAGTTGGACATAAGTGAAACGACTTAGCATGTACACACTAAAAATTGAAACAGACTGATCCATGGACCAAAAATAGTCACCCAAGTCAAAATCTTGTATTCTTAGAACCTAGATCTTAGTATAGTCTAAATTCATGTCCCAGTTTTCATGCACCACAAGAAAGATGAGTGAAAATCATGTTTCATATTTACCAGGAACCTGCATCTCTTATGTCTTCTGCATTGGGAGGTGGGTTCTTTTACCACTAGCAGCACCTGGGAAGCCCAGGATAGCATTCAGTCTATACCAGTTGTCTGAAAGCACAACCTTTCACTTACTCATTTCTGAGAAGTCTTCAAGTTACTGGGTAAATGGAATCCACTTAAATGTATAGCTTTCTCTCTCCAGAAATGATATTTAAGACTTCTTTGCCGTTGTATAAAATCTAGAAATTTATAAGACTGTCATTGCCAGGCACCAGGTCATATTTGAGATGTGCTTCTTCTGCTCCCAGCATCTTCGAATTCTATGAATTTCCCCTTATACCTTAAAGTTTCCAGCATGCCATTGTTGAGTTGACTGATTCAGTCTATTGGTGTCATCTTCATTCTTTCTGATGAACAGGGAATTAGTTTAGGTCTCTCCTGCTGTCTCCTGCTGCAGAATGGCTTGAGTCTGTAGACCTGCCGCAAGCCAAGTGCTCTCCCTGAGCCCTCCTCTGCTCTGGAGAAGTGGCGTTTATTGGTGTAACTGAGGCTGCAGGTGAGCCTTCTGCGGCTTTTGACCCCTGGAACCTGGCCCTTTTGATTCCTTCTGCCTAGTCATCTTTCCCAGCATTGTTCCTTTCCTGGACCTTGAAATTTGTGCCACTTTAAAAACAGCAGAAAAACATTTTTTTTCTTTTGACAGGATTGTGTGTGTGTGTGTGTGTGTGTGCGCGTGCACTAGTGAAGATGTGCCTCCAGTGTTCTATTTATATAAGTTATTCTCTGTCTTTTTAAGAAACACCTAAATGGGTCTTAACAGTTTAAATCTGCTTAATTCAGCCTCTTCTTTTCCCTTTTCTAGCATTAGCAACCTTTGTTCTGTTTTAGTGTTTGTTAAGCTTTTTGTTGTTTTTTATGGGCCAAGATACTTGCTTTTCTAGCATATTCCTCTTGATTTTGTCTTGTATAGGGTAACATATCATGAGAGATATGAAATCAGTGAGTTCTAAGTCTTCCAAACAAGTCCATTGTTCAAAGTAATCTTACCCAATTTTGTTCCTGATGAATTATCCACTTGGGAGGCATTCTCCCATTGAAATAACATCTAAACCAGAACTGAACCTGGTCTGTTATTTGCTAGCTTCTTTTCCCTTTGCTGTGTATTTACCCCACAGTCCTAATTTCATTAATTTCTCAGGAAAAATCCCTCAGAACAGTGATTCTCATCTGGGAGTGATTTGGCTGTCTCTCCCAAGGAGATATCTGGCAAAGTCTATAGACAAGTTTGTCGTAACTGAGGGTTGCTCCTGGCATCTGCTGAGTACAAGCCAGGGATGCTAGTAAAAATCCCACAGTGCACAGGGCGTTCCCCACAGCAGCGACTTCTCTGGTCCCAAAATGTCAGTAGGGTCAAGGTTAAATC